>NC_142868.1:126940714-128233928 GCF_051225735.1 Oryctolagus cuniculus
TCCTGTCCAACTCTCTGCTGTGGCCGGGGAGGTCAGTGGAGGATGGCCCAAGTGCTTGGGCCCTGCACCCACATGGGAGACCAGGGGAAAGCACCTAGCTCCTGGCTTCAGATCGGTGCAGTGCCAGCTGTAGTGGCCATTTGAGGGGGTAACCAATGGAAAAGGAAGACCTTTCTCTCTGTCTCTCTCTCTCTCAATATCTAACTCTGCCTGTCAAAAAATAATAATAATAAAATAAAAATGCCTCATTTTCATAAAAGTAAAATGGAAAAGAGAGGATAATTTTGCTAAGAGCAACGAATTAGTTTAATGTAGGTACTACAATTGGTTAAGAATGAAATTTTTGAAATCAGAGCCTTGTAGTATTAAAAATAGAGATTACTTTCTATTAACCATGCAAACATTTGCAAGTTCTTATTCACTAAGCTTCAGATTTCTCCCTTTAAAAATTTCCAAGAGCAAAACGTGTGATAAAATGGATAGTACATTCTGGCAGCCAGTGAACAATAAATGGTAGCTGATATTAGAAGTAATTATAACAGTAGAATCAAAGAAGAATGGAAATATAAAATGTACAGGTTCAAGTTGAATGTCAAGAGGTCTTCTTTGTTATCTCCTTACTTCAACTATTTGAATTAATTATTTGTATTAATCTGAATTATGCAGAAAAACAGAACCGAATAGGAAGTGTGTTGCCTATAAGCATAAATATAAATATATACAAAAATATAAATATTTGTTTTAAGAATTCAGTTCATATGATTGTGGAAGCTGCAAAGTTGTTAAACCTTGAGTGAGTCTGCAAGCCAGAGAGTCAATGTAATAGTTCCAGTCCAAGTCCAAAGTCTTGAGAAACAATATGGTCCTATCCAAAGGCTCAAAACTCAGGAAGAATCAGTGTGCCAGCTTGATTTTGAAGGCAACAAAAAGTTGACGTCACAGTTGGAAAGCAGGTAGGCCAGAGAATTCTCTCTTACTCAAAGAAATGTCTTATTTTTCTTTTCAGGCATTCACCTGATTGGACAAGAGCTACATGCATTATGTAAAGGCAGTATGCTTTACTAAGTGCAAGAATTACAATGTTAATTTGATCATTAAACAACCTCATGGAACATCAGAGCACTCTATCACCAAATATCTGGGTTCTCTGTGGCCCAAACAAGTTAGCACATGAAATTAACTGGCACACTCTCTCTAAACTTATAAGTGAGAAAGAGTACCAATTTTCATGTATTTCACAGTCATGAAAACTGCTTTATAGTTATTCACTTCTTTATCCACCCATCCATCTACCCCTCCATCCATCCACCCAATTCATTCATATATCAGTTAATAAATGTTTTGATCATCTATCAGTTTTAGGTACTGTTTTTCCCTAGACTCAGTGGTTCTTAAATAAATAGGAAAAAGTGAAGTAGACTTTTCAAAGATTTGAAAATAAGTTGAGTAACCTGGAGGAGGGATTTCTTGGGAGCATTTCCTAGGTTTGCCATAAGGTATAGAAAGTAATCAGTGGGTTTGATGAAACCCTAAAAGGCCAATTTGTCTTTACTCTTCTCTCCAAGGCAGCTTATATCACAAAGCCAAAGAAATTCAATAAAACATTATGTGTAAAAACAAATCTACTGTGCAGAATGCCTTTGAAATGGACCTTGAACTTCCATTTTACAGTCATTTTCCTGGTGTTAATCCAACATATTCTCTCCAGGTGTTTCCCCCAGAGCATTTACACTGTGGTTCATAGTTAGTAAATGCAATGTTAGCATTGCAGGACTTACTATGAGCTGTTCAAACTCTAATCTTTACTACTTGTGGATGACTATTTCTTTAGTTTACCTTGAATCTCATTATGTCCCTGTGAATAATATTTTGCAAAATGAGCCGGAGTATGTAGACCTGATGTTGACCATAGGAAAACTATCCTTTAATTAGAATCAAATCTTTTTTTAAAAGTTTTATATATTTGAAATGCAGAGTTACAGAGAGAGAGGGAAAGGCAGAAAAAGAGAGAGTGAGAGAGAGAGAGAGAGAGAGCAATCTTCCATCTGCTGATTCACTCTTCAAATGGCCACAATGGCCAGGGCTGGGGCAGGCTGAAGCTAAGAACTTCTTCTTCCAGATCTCCCATGTGGGTGCTGGTGCCCAAGCACATGGGGCATCTTCCACTGCTTTCCCAGACACATTAGCATGGAGCTGGACCAGAAGTGGAGAAGCCAGATCTCCAATAGGCACACATGAGATGCTGGCATTCCCGCAGCAACTTTACCCTCTATGCCACAGCGCTGGTCTTGAATCAAATCATTTTTACATCCTGATATGACGTGCATCAGGTTCAAGTCAGCTGATCAATGGAAGGGCTCTGGAGTTGATCTCTGTGAATCAATGATGGTGGAACCCTGAAGCCACATCCCTACTACAACAACCTCCAACTGTCGGTGAGGCTCTACCAACAGGAGGAGGTAGAGGGAGGAAAGCACAAGGCTGGAAGGGGAAGAAGGAACTTTCTCCTTCCTGCTTGCTTCTTTTTATTTTATTGCACTGAGTTGCACCCAGCAATAATTTTTCATCCCTTCAATAATAGTCGCTCCTCTTAGCAGCAGATGATTTCTGTTTGCAGTTTTTTTTTTTTTTTTTTTTTTTTCCTTTTGTGTTCACCTACAAGATCCCAGCTTGAGCCTAAAGAAGATCATCCTCAAAGTTTAGGGACTCCCATAGAAGCCCTCCACGGAGTTTTGGGCCCCAGCCTCAGGAGGAGACACTAGCCCAGCTTAGCAGCACCACCTCCTCACTAGTGTCTTTCAGCTTTCTCTAAGTGTCAAGGTTTTAGGAATTCTAGTATCTTCAATTCCTACCTCACCCTTAGTGTTGGAAGCTATTTCCTGTGGCAGCAACCTCCTTGATACCTTGTCCTCTTGTTGCTATTTCAATTAATTTATTAACAACAATCTATCTAGTTAACAAATCTTTCTATTAAGTCCTCTCAGCTATAACAACTTGTGTGATTTCTGTCTTCCCACTGGATCGTGACTAAAACTCTAATCATCTGTCATAAGTAATCTGGCATGTTGGACTCTGAATGCTCAATCTTGAAGAGGACATTTGTCACAGCAATGAAAACACATATACTTAGGATTCCTATATCTCGTATCAAAATACCAAGATTAGAGTCCCAGCTGTGCTCCAATTCCAATCCCAGCTTCTTACCAATGCACACCCTAGGAGGCAGCAAGTGATGGCTTAAGTAGTTGGATCCCTGGGAACCACACAGGAGACCTAGACTGAGTTTCCAGTTGCTGGCTTTGGTCTGCCCCAGTTCTGCAAGTTGTTGGTATTTGGGCAGAGAACCAGCAGGTGGGAGAGCTTTCTAACTATCTCTATCACTCTTTCTCTATCTGCCCAAATAAATAAAGAAAAAACAAATAAATAATAACAAATAAATACCCAAATAAAATAAATTTAAAAATGTAAAACAATCGATCTTAGTCTTGCAGTAGGAAAAGAAAGGAATCTGTATATCTTACCAGAAGAATATCCAAAGAGGTATGTGGAATCAACTAAAGGTGAAGAGAATGAGAATAGTTTGACAAGTGCTTTGATACCTTCACTGAGATGTGCTACCACCACAAACCCTTGCCTCCTAGTGCTAGAGCTTCTCTGATTTAGCATTTGATGGTCCCTGCCTCAATGCATACTTGAATTTAACACTTCTTTGACCATGAAGACAACTGGACCATTCAATTGATGAACTAGGCCAAGTTTATCTACAGTGCATTCCAATTCCATAACCTTTCTACTCACATATACATGTCCAATCCTCTCCCTCTTTTACAGTCATGTCTTCTGTGTTCACCTTCTTTCAACTGCCTGTTGTACTAGAGAGTACAGGAGTGATTCATGTAAAGATCATGCTTTGACATTCGGTATTATATGTAATTTGAAACAGAAAGACTAATGAAAGAAGTCTATTTAAGCAATTGAACCTGATTTATAAATAACAGATACACAATAAAGTGGAGCAGGGTGGATGTTTTAGATAGAACACTAGTGAAAAGGGTTTCTAGCCATTTGAAATCACATCACAAGTGATCCAAGGTGATTGAACAGCGACATACCACAGAGACATTAGTCACAGACACCAAAATAACAAAGGGAAGACCACGTTTGCAGGTGACTCACTGAGGGAAATTACCAGTGGAGAACAGACAGAACAGAACAGAGACTCCGTGGAGCAGTGAGGAGAAGGACAGGCACATCGCCTACAGCCGCCTGCCACCAATGACTCTTGCATAGACACAGCCAGCACCAGGGTGTGAAATACCATCTTCCCAGGAAGATGGGGTGAGAGGATGATGCTGCAGCCTATGCCGTTAGTGGCTTTCGCTGATGGGCATCTCTACAATCCTTACTGGTTTTGTTTCTGGCCTGGAGAACGGGGTGGGACAAATTATTCTTTGTGTTTCTGTGGTATCAGTTGCAAAAACTTTTTTACCTCCAATTTTATTAATTTGGATCTTCTCCCTCATCCCCACCCTCATTCATTTTTTTTGGCTAGTTGGGCCAATGGTTTACCAGTTTTATTTGTCTTCCCCGCCCCCCCAAAAAAAAATCCAGCTCTTCATTTCACTGACCTTTTGTGGTTTTTTTTTAATTTCTATTTTTTTCATTTCTCTAATTTTTATCATTTCTTTCCTCCTGCTAATTTTGGAAGGAAATTTCCAATTTGTCAACAAATGGATACATCTGTGAACACATATGATTTTCCAAAATTGAGGCACAAGGACATAGGAAACCTACATAGACAAATAACCAAGACTGAGATTGAATCAGTAATCAATAACCTTCCAACAAAGAAAAGTCCAGGACCAGATGGCTTCACTGCTGAGTTGTACAAAACTTTTAAGGAAAGTTATTCTTAAATTATTCAAAAACAATTAAAATGAAAGGAACTCTTTCAAACTCCTTTAACAAGTCAGTAATACCTAAATTCCTAAACCAGAGAAAGATACCACACACAAAAAAGGAACTATGGACAAATATCCCTGAGAGTTATAAAAATCCTGAAACAAATACTAACAAATCAAATCCACTAACACATTCAAAGATCATTCACCTGAACTAAGTGGGATTTATCCTAGGGATACAGGCTGATTCAGCATATGTAAGTCAATAAACATGATATATTGCTTCAACAAAATAAATGATGAAAATGTGTGATCATTTCAATAAATGTATTTGATAAATTACAACATGCTTCAATGATAAAAACATCTAAAAACTGGGTTTAGAAGGAGCATACTTCAATACAATTAAGGCATTATATGACAAAACAACTGCCAGCATCATACTGAATGGGGAAAAGCTAGATGCATTTGCACTAAAATCCAGAAACAGACAAGGATGCCCACTGTCACTGTTACTATTCATTGTGGCTCTGGAAGTTTCAGGGAAAGCTGTTAGGCAACAAAGAGAAATCAAAAGGATACAAATTGGAAAAGAGGAAGTCAAATGACCCCTGTTTGCAAATGACATGATCCTTTTTGTGGAACCAAAAGACTTCATTAAGAGACTATATTGGAATTCATAAGAGAATTCTGGAAAGCTGCAGAATACAAAATCAACCAAGAAAATCTACAGCGTTCATATACAACAACAATGCTCCGGCTGAAAAAGAAGTTGTAAGATTAGTCCCATTCACAATAGCTTCAAAAAATGTAAATACTTGGGGATAAATTCAGCCAAAAATATGGAAAATCTATACAATGAATATTAAAAAGTATTGAGGAAAGAAATAGAAGAAGCCACACAAAAGGAAAAAAAAATTCCATGTTCATTGGCTAGAAGAATGAATATCATTAAAAAATCCATACTACCCAAAGCAATTTATAGATTAAATGTGATCGCAATCCAAATACCAAGGACATTATCCAAAGATCAAGAAAAAATGACTGTAAAATTCATGTGGATACACAAAAGACCCCAAATAGCAAAAGGAATCTTAAACAGTACAAACACAGCTGGAGACATCCCAATACCAGATTTCCAGGTATAATCCAGGGCTTTCATAATCAAAACAACCTAGTATAGGCACAAAGCACACATGTAGACCAATAGTCCAAGATAGAAACCATAGAAATGAATCCATCCATCTATAATCAACTGATCTTTGACAAATTAGCTATAATCACTCTCTGGGGAAAGGACAGTCTCTTCAACAAATGGCACTGGGAAAATTTAATTTTCACATGCAGAATTTTGAAATAAGAACCCTACTTTATACCCTATACAAAAATAAACTCACAGTGAATCAAAGATCTAAATATATGATCTGAAACAATAGGGGAAATGCAGAACGACATTGACCTAGGCAAGGACTTCTTGGATAGGACCCCAAAAGCACAGACAATAAAGGAAAAAAATGGAAAAATGGGATTACCTCAAGGTAATAAGCTTCTGTAGAGCAAAGGAAACACTCAACTAAGTGAAGAGGCAACTAACGGAATGGGAGAAAATGTTTGCAAAGTATGCATCTGATAAAGGATTAATATCTAGGGTACATGAAGGGCTCAAGAAACTCAACAACAAGAACAAAACAAACAGACTGGTTAAGACATGGGCAAAGAATCTGAACAAGCATTTTTCAAAGGAGGAAATACAATGGCCAACAGACACAGTATAAAATGCTCTGGATCACTAGCCAATAGGGAAATGCAGATAAAAACCACAATGAAGTATTGCCTCACCCTAGTTAGAATGGCTATCATCCAAAAATAACAAATATTGTCAAGGATGTAGAGAAAGATAATACATAGTTAATGGGAATGTAAACTGCTGCAACCATTCTAAAGACAGTATAGAGATTCCTCTGAAAGTAAAAACTAGATCTACCATACAACCTAGCTATCTCACTCCTGGGAATATATCCAAAGGAAATGAATACAGCACTCCCATGTTTGTAGCTGTTTATAGCAGCGCTATTCAAAGTAACTAAGATATGGAATCACCTAGGTATCCATCAATTGATTACTGGATAAAGAAAATGTGGTATATAAATGATGTAATATTACTCTTAAAAAAGAGTGAAATTCTGACACTTGCAATGAAATGGATACAAGTGGAGATCATTGTGCTAAGTGAAATAAGCCAGAACAAAAAAGAAAAATATATTTTCTTTTATTTGTGGTAGTTAATATTTAGAGAGTAGATAAAAGCCATGTGGCTGTCAGATCATTTAGTATGTAGTTATAAATATTGTTTCACTGAAGCACAGCATGTAAATGACAATATATCATTATGTCATGCATTAAAAAAAGAAATGGTGGCAGAGAAGGAAATAGTAAGGACTCTTGTGGTACAAGTAATGCTTTATTAATTGGGATGTTGGTTATGAGGATGGTCAGATGATAGAAAATCCTCACTGATTTCACACTTAAATGCAATTCTTGGTCTGTATACTTTGTATTAAAATTATTTTTAAAAAGTCACATCACAAAGGAAAGAATTTATTTTCTTTCTATAACTAACATTGTCCTTAACTGCCATTTCCTTTCAAAAAGGTTCATTCATCTAATCTTTGACATCTTTTGTCAATATTTTAGGTATTAAAACAGGCTCCCAAAGCAGCATGTATTACATGAATATTCTGGTTAATGACCAAAGGCTAGGTTACAAAATAACTATATTATCTACACCCTTATGCTCTATACCATCTAAATTTTACCACATTTCCTCAAACTTTCAAAGAAATCATTAAAAAGAGATTTCTTAATAATCAGCTTGCAAATATGGAATTAAACAAATGAATTTCCAGCCTTGAATTTTATCCATCACACTAATATTTAGTCAACACATTTTGAAGAGAAGAAAAGTGTATGGGTTCTTCTCTGGATGCATAAAAAAAATAGTCAGGCAAGTGCTGAGAATGATGATAAAGGTTTGCCTTAAAGACTATCAGAGAAGGTTAGAAAAAAAAAACTAGTATATCTAGGTTGGACACTTTTTTTTCTCCTTCTATTGACAATCATTGTTCTATTCTGAAGTCAGAGAACAGAGCATGTAAAAAAGCCAGAATTTATTAAGCCAGAACTGCTGGAGAATTATCTCAGCCTGAGTTGGCACTTACGGTTGTACAGCCTCAGAAGAGTGTATCAAGGAGAGGCCATGGGCCAAACTGCACAATGTGTGGAAATCCTGAGCTGATAAGCAAGCAAGAGAACAAATCAAATGACATTCTGATGGAGAGAAAAATATATGGCTACAAAGTATGGTATGAAGTTGATGTCCAAACTAGAACCTAGAACCAAAGATAAAGGTATAGGAAGGTCTAGTGTCCAATTAGACTGACTGAAGCAGAGGGTAAGGGTTCTAAATGGGCAGGACCATAGGAAGTTTCAGAACTTGACAGTAAAAATTTTCAGGGTGTTTCAAAATTTAGGCCACAAGGAACACATCTACAAAAAGCAATAAAACAAAAAACAACAAATGACAAGCAGATCAGTAAATAAACACTGGCAAAGTACTAATATTGAGTCTAGGATGAAAGTCATACTAATGTGGTCCCAATTAATAACTACATACACCTTAGGAAATTGCAGTCTTATTGTGTCCATTCTATAGATGGTAAATTATGGCTTACTTAAGTAATTTGCCCCTTATTATACTTTCATTAGTTGAAGGATCATAAAATCGAGGCTGGGGCTTGTTTTACTCTGAAGAACACCAATTTGTAAGAACATAATGGAGATATGATTAAATTTACCAAGACAATTATCTGCTATGCACATTGGTTGTTCTGAGATATAGGCATAATAGGTGCCGCTGACTTTCTGATTGCTGTTGTCAACAAGGGTTTCTGGAGGACTCCACTGAATCCTAACCCTGGGGAAGGTCAAACACTGTCCAGACATGCACAGCCAGAATTGGCCAGGTAGTGCTTGGAAAATAAACACTCTCTTAATTCATAAAATGGAAAGTAGAGAGCATCTGAATAATGAAAGACAATTGGCAAGGAATAGGAGCATGCATTTATTCTATTGATCTGAGCAGCAGCTCAAGACTGATGTAAAATGGTTCCAAGGTATTTACATATTGGAACATAATCAAAAAATAATAGTAAGTTTTGGTAACAGTGATTTTGAAATGGACAGAATGGTAGAGCCTGTTATTACAAGAAAGGTAGGCCTGAGTTTCCCACACTGATTTTTCTCTTGAGTGACCCAATACCTTGCTGGAATGTTTAGAAATGATATTCACAGTCATCCTAAAAGAATGTCTCAGAGTTCTAATTAGAAATAGAATTGTGAAAGTTGGGTCCCGGGCATAATTGCTTGGAATACCTGTATCTCATAGTGGAATTTTTGTTAGAATTGTGAGGGATAGGCATTTGAAGTAGATGCTTGGAATGCCCACATTCCATATCAAAGTGCTTGGGTTCAAGTCCCAGCTCAACTCTTTATTTCAGTTCCTTTTTAATGTACACCCTGGGAGTCAGAGGGACAGCTCAAATGGTTGATCCCTGCCCAGATATGTGGGAGATTTGATTTAAATTCCTGGCTCATTGCTTCTATTTTTTTTTGTAAGATTTATTTTACATATTTGAACAACAGAGTGATAGAGAGATAGGGAGAGGAGAAAGCAAGAGATTTTTCCATCTGCTGGTTTAATCCTCAAATGGCCACAACAGCCAAGGCTGAAGGTTCATCAGGTTCTTCCGTGTGGGTAGCAGGACCATATTCTACTGCTTTCCCAGGCACATTAGCAGAGCAGCTAGAACCCTAACAGGTGCCCTGATATAGGATGCTGGTGTCACACATGATTCTTAACCCACTGCATCACTATCTGGCTCCAACTCATGCTTCTGCCTGGACCTGGCAGGCTGCTGTGGGCATTTCAGGAGTGAATCACTGTGTCTCTTACCCTATATCTTTCTGCCTCCCAAATAAATCAAAAATTTTAATGAAATTAAGGCTATGCTTGACCCACTTTGACCAAGTTGACATGTGAAGTAGCTCATTGTTTCTCTAAACAGAGCCCCAAACCCTTAACCACTGATCCATACCCAAAACCCGCAACCCCTGATCCATACCCAAAACCCTCATTCATCCATTTTGCCCTCGCTTGGAAACACACTTTACCATTGCTTTCAGGTGACTGCATGGAGTGAATCTAACCTGAAAATTTGTAGATCTAATAGTCCAATGGTTAAACTAGAACAGAACTTCAAGATTTTTCCAATAAATGTATATTTCAGAGAGTTGATTTGCAACCTAACATTTTCAGGAGGAAGCATGAAGCAGCCACTACAGCCATGATTAGATTCACTCAATATACTAGTTTAGCATTCTATCCCATAATGTATCTGAATTTATATAATATGAAATTAGTATCTCAGAACATTTAATTACTTAGAAAATAAGCTATGCATTTCTGCATTGCTATATTATTTTTGGAACATTATTTTGGACCCCTAGAAGTACATATTCCTGAACATAGAGCCAAGAATTAAGGTTCCTTCTAAATGAAGAGATTGTTTTTTTTTTTTTGTTTTTGTTTTTGTTTTTGTTTGCCAGAGTGTCTTGGCTTTCCATGCCTAAACTACTCTCATGGGCTCTTCAGCCAGATCCGAATGCCTTAAGGGCTGATTCTGAGGCCAGAGTGCTGTTTAGGACATCTGCCATTCTATGAGTCTGCTGTGTATCCCACTTCCCATGTTGGATCGTTCTCTCCTTTTTAATTCTATAACTTAGTATTAGCAGACACTAGTCTTGTTTATGTGATCCCTTTGACACTTAATCCTATCATTATGATCAATTATGAACTGAAACTGATCACTTTGACCAGTGAGATGGCATTGGTACATGCCACCTTGATGGGATTGAATTGGAATCCCCTGGCACATTTCCCACTCTACCATTAGGGGTAAGTCTGAGTGAGCATGTTCCGAACTGTACATCTCCCCCCTCTCTCATTCCCACTCATATTTAACAGGTATCACTTTTCAGTCAAATTTAAACACCTAAGAGTAATTATGTGTTAATTAAAGAGTTCAACCAATGTTATGTGTTGTACTATGTGAATTAGTGGTATAACTAGTATTCAAACAGTACTTTATACTTTGTGTTTCTGTGTGGGTGCAAATCTGGAAATCTTTACTTAGTATATACTAAATTGATCTTCTGTATATAAAGATAATTGAAAATTAATCTTGATGAAGAATGGGATAGGAGAGGGAGTGGGAGATGGGATGCTTGCGGGTGGGAGGGTGGTTATGAGGGGAAAAAAGGCACTATAATCCAAAAGTTGTACTTTGGAAATTTATATTTATTAAATAAAAGTGAAAAAAATAAATAAAATATAATATAAAAAAGAATATTAAATGAGAAGAAAATAGAGGGGTCAAAACATAGAAATAAAAAAATAATATGAAAAAATTTTGGTTCAAAAAAGAGTGAGAAACTATCACATGTGATTGCCTTAGGTGGCAAACTATACACAGAAATGAGTGGCATTAGTGATGCATTTTGAGATTATTTTTGACAAGAATACTGATATCCAGAAGGAGCATATAATTTCAATGTTATAGCTCAGTAAGAAATTTTAAAAACTGTGTAACTAAAATGTTGATATATATCCATTTCATTTGTTCTGAGTCTAAGAGATTTTTATCAGAGCACTGGAAAGATGTTTTGTGACCTATGCATTCAGTTCTCACCAGTCCTCCAGAAGCCCACACCCAACCCATACAGGTCTAACTTTCTTCCTTCTGGACAAGGAATTGAAATTGATGTCTTGTCATTGACCTGTCGGTTTCATCTTCAATCATAACTAAAAAGGTAGCTATCCACAAAAATTTCTTTGACATTTCCTTATGACTGGACTGCCTTTCTTTGCCCTCTTGGAGTTTGCAATGACTTTATGGGTAAGTGCTAGCCCAAAAGTGAAAGCCTAAGGTGATATTTAACCCGTCGGGGACAACCACCCATGAACAAGTCACATATTGAAGATGCCCATTTGACTTGAAGAGTAAAGACATTTGCTGATTTGAAATATGTATTCTGAACTATTAAATGAGCAAGAAATAAACATGAGCCAATAAATTCTTTTCTTTATCACATATTAGCCTTTAAATGAATCAAGAAATACATCCTACTTGAATGCAAATTTAAAAATTCCACTTTTCCTAAATATGCACCATGCACTCATTTATGGGAGAAGCCAAGGAGAAATGCAATGGAAAAATGACACATTTTTCTAAATAGCCAAACCTACATCATCTTCAATTTGAATATGAGTGAGTATAAAATATCTACATGTAGATTTGTTTCTCTTTCTTCAATATAGCATATGAACACCATCTTACTTACAAAGTGAGACTTTCAATACAGATGAAATTACATATAATTATTTCCTGGAAACATATAGAGTATATTTAAAGGGAAATTAAAGTTGTACTAGTCCTATTATGTATTTAATTTGGCATCATTTCCTCAAAGTTCCTCGCTGGGAATTTGATAGGTACTGTTTATGTTCCACTGGTAAAACTGAGAAAGAGAGTTTTCAGGGACCCTCAAGCATATTATTTTCCTGGTGAACTGGCAAATTTTATTCTGGAATGTTATATTACATGTTGCTTTAGGCACCATTTGAAGAAATAGTATTCCTATAGTTATATTAGGGAGATCTTTCTCCCTGAAGTATACATTTCCACCTCGCAGCAGGTGGAAATTTTTCATTAATAAATCTATTCTGAGAATCTCCTCAAAAACAACTGTTAATTTTCTATCCTTTGCCTTGCATCACCATAAATGATATCCCCATTCTTTAAAACTTTCAAGTATACTGAGAGCAGGTTGTCTCCCTTTCATCTTTTTTTTTTTTTTTTTTTTTTTTTTTTTTTTTTTTTTTTTTTTGGTTTTTGACAGGCAGAGTGTATAGTGAGAGAGAGACAGAGAGAAAGGTCTTCCTTTTGCCATTGGTTCACCCTCCAATGGCCGCCATGGCGGGCGCACTGCGGCCGGCGCACCATGCTGATCTGAAGGCAGGAGCCAGGTGCTTCTCCTGGTCTCCCATAGGGTGCAGGGCCCAAGCACTTGGGCCATCCTTCACTGCACTCCCGGGCCATAGCAGAGAGCTGGCCTGGAAGAGGGGCAACTGGGGCAGAATCCGGTGCCCCGACCGGGACTAGAACCTGGTGTGCCAGCGCCGCTAGGTGGAGGATTAGCCCATTGAGCCGCAGCGCCGGCCTCCCTTTCATCTTATTAAACACACTTTTTTGCTTGAAATAATTTGCTTGACTGTTTTTTTGTAAATCAGGCAGTACTTTTTTAATTGTTCTGATCTATATTCCTGTCATATTCCCTGGTGAGGACTGATCCATAATTAAAAGTGACAAAAGATCTTCAGAACTCCCTGCCTCCTGTTTGGTTTCCTCTTATCTCCTTTTGCAGATTCCTAAAGGTATTTCTCAACCTGATCCTGACAATGTGAATGAAGGATGGCTTGAACATTTAGAGAATACCGCGTTGGAGTTACACAGGAGTCATGATGCCTATGTGTTAGGTAAGATCTTTATCACACAAAAATAGGTATTTAAAGGAGTTTTTAAAAGAGTTATTACAAAGGCATGGGCAAAATTAAAAATGACAACAACACCAAGGCAGTACACTATTCCTAAGCTCCTTAGAGCAGGGTTGTCAATTCTAGGTCAGTCTGAAGAGCAAGAAGGAGAAATTACTAAAACATGGAACTGAAACACAGAGCTTAGTTGCAAAGGGTCTCCTGATAAAAGCTGTGACCTCGGTTAGAAAAACAAAGCTGGGGCTGGCACTATGATGGAGTGGGTAAAACCACCACCTGCATCCCATATGGGCTCCTGTTCAAGTCCTGGCTGCTCCACTTCCAATCCAGCTCTCTGCTATGGCCTAGGAAAGCAGTAAAAAATGGTCCAGGTGTTTAGGCCCCTATAACCATGTGGGAGACCCAGAAGAAGCTCTTGGCTCCTAGCTTCGTATCAGTCCCAGCTCCAGGCATAGCAGCTATTTGGGGAGTGAACCAGTGGATGGAAGACCTCTCTTTCTCTCTCTGCCTCTTCCTGTCTGTAACTCTGCCTTTCAAATAAATAAATAAATCTTTTTAAAAAAGGAAAGAAAAACAAAGCCAACTCACTGTAACCTGTAAGGGAAGGAGCCAAGGGAAATACCCTGATCTTACATTCATCCCAACAAGACCCTGCCAGTGCCTCCCATTGGATAACCCCAATATAGAGTGAATAGGTTAAGTAGCCCATTAATGGAACCTGTGCATGGTCAGACCCTAGGATACCCATAGCAAGCTGGAGAAGTGTAGAATCACCTGGAGGAGAACATGGAAGACACCCAGCAAGGACACCATGGAAGCACACCCATAGATGTGCAAAAGCACATCTTTATCTACTATACAGAGAAAAATAGCATATGCAGGGTATATATTGTATCGGCTAATGGCATTCTTATTTAGATAAACCACAAAGCAGTTTTGTGAAATAGTATTATCCCAATTTACATATTCTATAGCTTTCTCAAAGTTGGATAACACATTGATACGGGGATAGAATGTCACTCTGATCTATTCAAGTACTCATAGCAAATGTCCAACTATTGTTTTCCCTCCCTAATGAAAAAGATAACTTGGGATTCACTATAATAATGTTCTCTGCTGTATAAGATTTAGTCTCTGGTTTCTACTGATATTGTGGTAAACTCAAGAGATTTTGACAGATGAGCCTATCATAATCTGCACTTATATCACTAATTATACAAAAATGTGTTGGAAATATGACGATTAAAGATGAAGGGCATTACTGCTTGTTGTGAGGGTTTCTAAGCATTTCTGCATTAGAATTGCAAATGTAACATTCCCAATATGGTACATGATAAATACAGGACAAGAAAGAAGTGCTAGAGCTTTTGGAACCAGTCATGATTTATGGTCTTTGGTTTTAAATTTAAACACTTAATGATAGGATGGGGTCAGGAATTTCAAGGTGGAGTTTCACCTCTAGCTCCTCACTCATATTATGTGTGAAGAAAGTTATTCCAACTCACCAGGACACACTTTCTCTATTTATAAAATGATTCGATTTTCATGACCCCTAGCTACAGTTTCTTGGTTCTGACTAGGTTGTGTTTACTCAGGATAAAGGTATTTGATTACAGTGAGATTATGCTTAAGCACTCTGTATAGCAGCTGTATGTATTTTTTCATGATTTAGAAAAATAATATCAAGGTTTTATAGCAATCATATCAAGACTTAAAGATTGAATTGAAATTCTATCACTTCCATTAGCCTTTTTTTTATTTAGAGCTTTTACATATACATCTATAGCGTGTTAAAAAGTGTAATTTACATACAGTAATATTCACCCTTTGTAACTGTACAATTCTGCACATTCTGAAAGTGCATGCTCTCATGCAATAACTACCATAACAATTCCTTAGCGTTCCTCTCTAGTCAACATCACCCACCACCCTTCTCCCAGGAAATCACTTTTATGTTTTCTGTGCTGTTTTTTTGTAGATTTCAGAATGCAATATAAATGGGATCACTTAATATGTAACCTTGAGTCTGATTTTTATACGTGGCATTTGAGAGTCATCCATACTGTAGAATGCATCCATAGTCTATTCTTACTTTTTTCTTCTGACTGCCTTAAAATTCTGTGTCTTTTTTTTCCCCGTTTCCCTTATGTCTGGCTAGAATTTTTCTGTTTAATTCTCTTTGACGAGCTCAGATCTTCTTGATTCTTTGGTTTGGAATTTTTCCTAAGCTCTGGGAAATTTCATCCATTATCTCTTCACATAATTATCCTTAAGCTTTCGCTTACTCTTATTGTGGAATGCCAATTACACGTAATTGTGGGTGGATGAAGTGGTTTTCTGTTGTTTCATGACTCCTGGATATTCAAATCCATTCCCTCACTCATTGCTTTTCTCCGTTAAGTTTCAGTTCTAAGGAATTTCTATTGGCATAGTTTCAAGTCATTCATTCCTTCTTTTGCCTTGTCAAATCGATTGATTCATCTGAGAAGGCACTTTTCATATCTAATAATGTGCTTTTTACCTGTAATATTTCTGTTTTATTTATTTATTTTATTTTTTATTTTTATTTTTTGACAGGTAGAGTTAGACAGTGAGAGAGAGAGAGACAGAGAGAAAGGTCTTCCTTCCGCTGGTTCACCCCCCAAATGGCCGCCACAGCCGGTGCACTGCGCTGATCTGAAGCCAGGAGCCAGGTGCTTCTCCTGGTCTCCCATGGGGGGCAGGGCCGAAGCACTTGGGCCATCCTCCACTGCCTTCCCGGGCCACAACAGAGAGCTGGACCGGAAGAGGGGCAACTGGGACAGAATCTGGCACTCCAACAGGGACTAGAACCCAGGGTGCCGGCGCCACAGGCGGAGGATTAGCCAAGTGAGCCACGGCGCTGGCCATATTCATTTATTTTTAACTATTCATTTATCTACTTGAGAGGCAGAGTTATAGGAAGGCAGAGGCAGAGGCAGAGAGAGAGGTCTTCTAATAGTTGCAATGGCTGAGGCTGGGCCAATCTGAAGCCAGGAGTCAGGAGCCTTTTCCAGATCACCCGCATGGGTTCAGAGGCCCAAGCACTTGGGCCATTTTACACTGCTTTCCCAGGCCATCAGCAGAGAGCTGGGTCATAAGTGGAGCATCCAGGACTCAAACCGGTGCCATTATGGTTTGCCAGCACTGCAAGCAGCTACTTAACCTACTATGCCACAGTGCTGGCCTTTTTTTGTTTTTGTTTTTTATAGTTTCCATCTTGCTGCTAAATTTTCCAGGTCTACATACCTATTATCAGCTTTTTCCACAAAAAAATATTAGTCATTTTTTTTGTGAATTTCTTCTCTTATTTCCAGTATCTGTGTCATATTTAAATCTAGATTTGTTAATTGCTTTTTCTGATAGAGTACATTGCATTGTGTTGTTCCCTACCCGCACCTGTACAGGAAAGCTTTCTTTCCATCCTCTTTCTTCATTAATAGGACAAATTTTCCAAGATCAAAATTCAAGTCCCTTGCTATGGCCCATTAGAGTCTATGAGTCATAAGATCATGTTGTGATCAAATTCAGTAGCATTAACTCAATCATGGCTAGGCATTTCTCTACTGCGTCATTAAAGCCCATGTCAGAAAAAATGTATATATGTTTGGTCGTTGCTCATAGATGTCTCGATTAGCACTAATTAAAGTTGCAGTTGACAAGAGAAATTACATGAAGCAAGAGTTTCCAAAAGGCAACTGCTTTGATTGGTTATCCCAGTTCTTGAAGGCATGGAAGCTGACATGTCCAGCCTTGTGTAGGGGAGAGGCATGGGGTAACAAGGTTCCTTTTCTTCCAATTTGCTTACTCTCTCCTATGCTTTAGCTGTAGGACTGAATTAAGAACAACTTTCTCTGGCCAGCGCCGTGGCTCACTAGGCTAATCCTCCGCCTAGCAGCGCCGGCACACCGGGTTCTAGTCCCGGTCGGGGCGCCGGATTCTGTCCCGGTTGCCCCTCTTCCAGGCCAGCCCTCTGCTGTGGCCAGGGAGTGCAGTGGAGGATGGCCCAGGTGCTTGGGCCCTGCACCCCATGGGAGACCAGGAGAAGTACCTGGCTCCTGCCATCGGATCAGCGCGGTGTGCCGGCCGCAGTGCGCCGGCCGCGGCGGCCATTGGAGGGTGAACCAACGGCAAAGGAAGACCTTTCTCTCTGTCTCTCTCTCTCACTGTCCACTCTGCCTGTCAAAAAAAAAAATTAAAAAAAAAAAGAACAACTTTCTCAAATTGCTTCTATTAGAACAATGGTTCCCTATTTCTGTTCCTCTGTGTCACATGACTGATGACAACGATGTGATGTAGCCCACTCTCACTTGCATGACCCATGATACTTATAATTCCAAAGCCAAATTCTCCAATTTTCACCCAGATTGAGCTGGATGGAATAGATGTGGCTGAATCTTCTCATTTCCATAAACTAAAATATCACAAAGCATGTCTGAAAAAGTTGACTGCAGAAAAAATAGATTATTTGCTGAATGAAAATAAAAATGAAAAATTTAAATATGTGTTAAATTATAAACATATGTTCAATCTTAAACATATGATCAATTTATATCTTCATTCTTTTTGAAAATGTAGATTACTAAAACTATTCACTTGTGAGTCACAGATGGCGTTTCTTATGACAGAGACACGGATCACATTTTAAATACTCATATTCTCCATAAAGGTATTGTTCAATTTTTTTCTTTCTTACTCTACTTTTAGTTCCCATGCTAGAATATATCTTTAGGTACAAGGAAAGTAATCATGAAATTTGCCATTTTTTTGTCCTACTCACTACCAGTTCTGATAAATAGCAGACTCACGAAGCAGATGATGTTACATGAATATATTGCAGTCAGGGAGCTTGTGGTACTCTTCAGAAATCTTTGTCTTCCTTAACACAACCAGTAATTTGGAAATAATCAATTAAAAAAAATAAACACTTGAGAAAAGTGAATGAAAATGAAAATGCTGACCATACGTAAGATCTGAACACAGTAAAATGTGTTAAATTTCAATAAAGTCATCTCATTACCTGAGTTGAATCTCTTATGTATAATTGTTTTTCCTACACTGTACTTGTGAAAATAACATATTTAGACATCATAAGAAAAGAATATAAATTTATTAATGAAGAGAAATCAGATAGAAGAATCCATCTCAAGTACTTAAAATTTTAGATTATATAATATAAACCAATAATCCATTTTGTAAAATTATATATTTAAATGGAATAGGAAAGGTATTCTCAACCAAGATGCTGCATCATATACTATAAGTCAATCTTACATTTTACATTTTATGTTATATGTAGAATTTCCCCATAAACTTGTCCTTGAATCTCATAACCACACTCTGGAATATATAATGTGATATTGAGTCCTCTCTCCCTCTAGTCGCAATATTAAGGTTAGAGTGTATAAAACAGACCTGTTACTTAACCAAGTCAGAAAATGAAATCAGCGTGTCATATTTTCAAAACGCAAGGCCAGGAACTGGCTTTTCTGCCTTAGTCAAGCATTTGTACTTTCTGGGCATAGAAGTTATTCACTAGCTTACAGTCTTCCTCTAACTCCATGATTAAATTGTAACCTGTAACCACTATGATTCTGCCAAAATCCCTGTAGGCGCCTAGGATGCTGGGCCACGCGAGCACTATGTCCATCCCAGTCCAATTTCCTTCCCCAGGAACAAGGATCCTCCAGTCCATGGATAGATTTCTTCCTACCTCTCCCCAAGTTCTCAATGTGGTAATATTTCCAGGGAATGGGGTCAACCAAAGTCATGCTGCTCACTCTGCAAAGTATATCCAAGAGGTCTTCAGGGATTTTCTCAGGTTATACAGTTAAGCATAAGAGATATAGAAATTGAACCCAGGTCTTCTCACTCCACTTCCAACTCTAATGGAGCCTTTGTAATATTCTGGCATTAATTTATAGTGTATTTAATGGGCACAAAATATAATATATAATATAAATTTGTACTCATGTATATTTTATACTACATACTGGCTTTATATTATTGTATTTTTATAAGAGTTCTCTGTAAGGTGACAACTTTTATAAAAATTGTGGGGGCCCACACTGTGGCATAGTGGGTAAAGCCACTGCCTGCAGTGCCGGCATCTCATATGGGCACCGGTTCATGTCCCAGCTGCTCCAATTCCAGTCCATCTCTCTGCTATGTCCTGGGAAAGCAGTGGGAGATGGTCCAAGTCCTTGGGCCCCTGCACTCATATGGGAGACCTGGAAGAAGCTCCTGGCTTAGATCGGCACAGCTCCAGCCATTGTGGCCAATTGGAGAGTGAACCAGCAGGTAGAAGACGTCTCTCTCTTTGCCTCTCCTTCTCTCTCTGTGTAACTCTGACTTTCAAATAAATAAATAAATCTTTTAAAAAATTTGTGCATGAGGAAATTAAGGTTTGACATTAAATAACTTATTTTAAACCTGACAAATAAAAAGAACAGCAAGTATTAAAAGTTCTGCCTTCTAATATACTTGGCTTAAAGAAATGGAGTTTCATGACTTTCAAGAGAAACTTGATAACCAAAACTTTTTCATGTTTTTCTTTCTGCCTGAATTGTTCCATGTCTTTTAAAGAAGGTCACTACTTTTAAATAAATGTGGTACATGATTAAAGCCTCCAAGAGAAGCTTAAATTTCACTTGTAGTTAAAAACATAGGACTTTAGCTGCTCACCTAAGTGAATTGATAACCCCACATAAAATTTAATATAATATGAGATAGAAGGAATCAGAGGAAACATACAGGGAATGTATGAATAAAATTATAGCTCACAATGTACCTATACTGTATATGTATTATAATCTTCAGCCCTTGAATGCGAGGACTTCAATACAAGATTTGTAACTGAAACTCACAGGATGGAGCCTTATGAAAGCATCCTTTGAAAATGCTGTGAGGACGCTGCATAATTAAATACTGCATCACACAATCTCAGGACTGTGAGCAGACTTTATGAAACATCACATATTCTGTATTAAATATATATAAATATTATGTCTAACCAATCAATCAAATCTTCACTTCTCAGCTACCATGTCCTGAAACATTGATAATCAGGTGCAGGAAGTTACCATATAAATTACCAAATAAGGGCTTACCTATGAAAGTAAAAATATACCACCTCTCATTATATTTAATGATAATTGCAATAATTTGACAGCATCAAAACAGCACATTCTCCCCTCTGTTCAACTTGTGGCTCACATGATCAAGCAACAATATTTATTGTTCTAGGAATATTATGTAGGTAAGAAGCAAAGAAAATACTCACATTAGGAAGATTTAACCGTATTCAAGGCATTATGATCACTCATCATTACCATATATTTTCTCTTGGAAATTTTAAAATGTAAAATGAAAACAGGGAAGCAGGATACACAGCAGACTCATAGAATGGCAGATGTCCTAAACAGCACTCTGGCCTCAGAATCAGCCCTTAAGGCATTTGGATCTGGCTGAAGAGCCCATGAGGGTAGTTTAGGCATGGAAAGCCAAGACACTCTGGCAAAAAAAAAAAAAAAAAAAAAAAAAAAAAAAAAAACACCTAAATGAAAGATCTTTGCCAGTGAGATCCCAGTGGAAAGAATGGGCCATCAAAGAAGGAGGTACCTTTCTCTGAAGGGAGGAGAGAACTTCCATTTTGACTACGACTTTGTCTAAACAAGATCGGAGTCGGTGAACTCAAAAGGCTTCCATAGCCTTGGCAACTCATGACAAGAGCCTTGGGTGATTACTGATGCCATAAACAAGAGTGTCAATTTGTTAAGTCAACAACAGGAGTCACT
Source organism: Oryctolagus cuniculus (assembly GCF_051225735.1). NCBI lineage: Eukaryota > Metazoa > Chordata > Mammalia > Lagomorpha > Leporidae > Oryctolagus > Oryctolagus cuniculus. Next base: position 126,962,101 of record NC_142868.1, read on the forward strand.
GTGCACTTACTCCTCATGTAGGATCTCTGTCCTTAATGTGTTGTATAATGTGAATTAACAGTATAACTAGTATTCAAACAGTACTTTACACTTTGTGTTTCTTTGTAGGTGCAAACTGTTGAAATATTTACTTAATATATACTAAATTGATGTTCTGTATATAAAGAGATTGAAAATGAATCTTGATGCAAATGGAATGGGAGAGGGAGCGGGAGATGGGAGGGTTGCGGGTGGGAGGGAAGTTGGGGGGGGAAGCCATTGTAATCCATAAGCTGTACTTTGTAAATGTATATTTATTAAATAAAAGTTAAAAAAAATAGATAACATAGGGACTAAGACGACTGAAGAGTTTACAATACACATTAGAGAAGCTTGAAAGAAGCTCGTGTAAGAGGTGTGTTTTAACTCCGGTTGCTATAAGGAGTTCAGTTCTGGTTGGAGACTGACTTCCTAGATCAGTCACCACTTCTGACTCTAATAGGATCTCCAGTGTACATTTTGCTATAAAGTGTTTCCTGGTGTACTGTACTCACGTGACAACTCTTGCAAGTCTTCACTCCTATAACTATTTTAAATATGTGTGCATGTAAGTCATGAGCAAATAAAATTAAAATATCTGTTTTATTACCATATTTCTCATTAGACCAAACCATATCAAGAATTTTATCAAACCCTAAATGAATTCAAGAAACTCAGAGCCATTGAAGGAGGCAGAAACATAAGACTATGATAAGTGGGATTAGGGGAAGTGAGGAGGACAAGCTTTGACAATCTATGGATGCATCAGAAAGAGTAACATCATCCTGGCCTCAAAGGTCAAAGGGGGCTTCCTGGAGAAAGGAGCACTGGGCTACTTTATGAACTGATAGATAAGTCTAGCTAGATTTCTTGTTAGGTGAAGAAATAGAGAAAGTCATTCTGGGCAGAAGAGAGCACAAAGCTTTGTGTATAAGAAAATAAAATTTCAACAATGCTAGATTACATTTAAAAGCCAAGGGACAATAGGACACATGCTGGAAGTTGTTGTAGGCCTTTTTAAAAGAGCTTAGACTTACCCTTTGTTGATGGGCAGTCCCAGTGAAAATTTCAACAGGGAGAGAAATAGTCACATTTCTATAGCTACTGGGCTACTATCCTGTGTGAAGAATGAATCTGAAGTGAATAATACTGGAGACTAGAGTCCAGCTGGTCACAATAATGATTACATTAATCCATGTGGAAATAATGTGGAAGCCTGAAGTTATGTGATAATGGAAGTAAAGAAACAGGGCAGTCCTTGTTTCTCCTCTCCTGTTTCATATTAGAACACCTCCGGAGTTTTCAAATATCTTCCTGCCCCTAAACTGAAACTTTGGTCGTTTTTAAAGCGGTCCAGGTGATTCCAATGTGCAGCCACCGTTGTGAACGGCTGGCCTAGGGACACTTTCAGGAAGTAAAATGAACAGATTTTGACAGTTCATGGATATGGGAATTTAGAGAAAGACGTGTTGAATATGAACTCGGACTTGGAGCTTTGGCAGCTGAGTAGTTGCTGACATTACTTAAGGACCACTGGAAGAGAGGGGTGATCTGAAAGGGCTCCTCTGGGATGAGTTGACACAGTACCCCTGAAGCAAGTGCAGAGTGTAGAGGTGCGGTCCAGCCACCACTTGATTTGATATCAGAACTCAGCAAAGACGTCTGGGCTGCAAGTTTTCACGTGAGCTGTAAGGGCTCTATGTGAGTAAGGACATTATTTTAGGCAGAAAAGCAGAAAGAGACATGAATCTACTGAGAACTTTTGAAGGTGTATGATAACAAAGAAAGAAAGCTACAACTAAGGATCTAGAAAAGCTGTTTATCGCATGCTCTCTGAAAAAAGCATTTACCTAGAGTTGCAGCAAGTATAGGGAAAAATGAGAGGCCCCAGTGCTGGTGACTGGTGAGTTTTCACTGTGGCTTGGTGGTTTTCAGACTGTGTCTGTTTCTGGTTGGCTGGCATTCAGAAGCTTGCCTAGTGTACAGCTGTCATTCCTTAACTGAAAGGTTTTCAAACCAGTTCTGGTGATAACTTGTGACTGAGACTACTGAATTCTTAGCCTTTCCAAAGAACCAACTTTTGTCCCTTGCTGACACATGTTATTGAATATTTGTTCCCTGCAATGTTAATTTGAGCATTTATTCTCTTTATATATTTTTGCTCTCTTTAGTTTCCTATTGTCTAAAGTTGATTGTCTTTTTTGAGCCTGTCTTCTACAGCTACAAGCATTTAAAGTCATAAATATCTGGTTATGATCACTTTAGCAGTGTCAGTTTCTTTCTGACATTCAGTTTATAAGCAAAGATATTCACTCTTTGTTGTTATATAATTTCACAAGTTTTTGTGAAATATATTTAATCATATATCGCCACCAAAATTGTGCTATAGGATAGTTCCATCAATAGGTTGATTTCTTTTTTTTTTTAAAGCTTTACTTATTTATTTTGAAAGTCAGAGTTAGAAAGAGAGAGGAAGAGACAGAGAAATATCTTCTTTCCTCTGGTTCACTCCTCAGATGGTCACAATGGCCAAGCTGGCCAGATCAAAGCCAGAAGCCAAGAGCCAGGAGCCAGGAGATTTATCCAGGTCTCCCATGTGAGTGACAGGGTTCCAAACACTTGGCCCATCTTCCATTGCTTTTCCCAGGCCATTAGCAGGAAACAGGATTGGAAGTGGAGACCAAATGGATTGCTGTAATCACAGTAGAAGACTTTACACACCATTCCACAAATCTGGCCCCTTGATTTCTTGATACATATTATTTATTCTTGTTTGAGAATCTCCATTAAATACACAGAAAAAATAATATCTTTTGTGTGGAATTATAGTGTCTCTTTTTTATTCCCCTGATTTTTCATTCATGTTTTCTGTATTGTGATTCTTTTTTTAAATTCTGGATTCATATTCCTCATAGACTCTGCAGAAATTCTTTGATACTTGCATTGGAATTCTGTTCCTTCTGAGTTTAATCTTGTTGGTTTCCATTGGGTATCTTTGATTACTACCAGCCTGGCATCACTTTCAATTAAACTATTTTCTTGACGTTTGGAAGCACATTGTTTACTTGTGTTCAAACCATAAACCCATATAAAGGACTTGCCTATCCCTTCTCAACTCATCATTTAGGAGAAAAAGTGCTTTCCTTGTACCCCTCTTAATGTGTACCAGTTTGTTAATGTTTCACCTTACATTAATTTTTTCAGTGTTTTCCTGTTAAACGTCCATCACGATTAGTTAACTCCAAGTCTTGCCTTCCTGACAGCTGTGATAATGGAAACTTTAACTCACTAGGTAACAGCCGGCTTGGAGGAAAGGTGAGGCAGAGGATGGGCTTTTGACCCAGTGGATAACACACAGACCAGGACTGCTGTATCCCTTGTCATTGTGCTGTGTTCAATATTTGCCTCTTTTTTTTTTTAATTTATTTGAGAGATAGAGTTATAGACAGTGAGAGAGAGAGACAGAGAGAAAGGTCTTCCTTCTGTTGGCTTACCCCCCAAATGACCGCTACAGCCGGAATTGCACTGATCCGAAGCCAGGAGCCAGGTGCTTTCTCCTGGTCTCCCATGCGGGTGCAGGGCCCAAGCACTTGGGCCATCCTCCACTGCCCTCCCAGGCCACAGCGGAGAGCTGGACTGGAAGAGGAGCAGCCGGGAATAGAACCCGCGCCCACATGGGATGCCGGCTCAGTAGGCAGAGGATTAACCAAGTGAGCCACGGCACCGGCCCCCAATATTTGCCTCTTGAGTCCAGCTTCCAGCTAATGCTGTCTCTGAAACGCAGTGGTGATGACTGAAGTAGTTGGGGCCCTAACACCCAACTACTCCCAGCTGGCTCCCAGCTTTGGTCAGGCCCAGCTCTGGCTACTGTGGGCATTTGAGGCATAAGCCAGTGGATGGGAACCCCTGACTTTCTGCCCAAATAAATGAATAAGCTGGCTTTGGAATGCACTTGCTCAATTCCTTGCTTTGGCTTCGTTTTGGCTTCTGCACATGTCTCCTTTCCTTGTCAGCTCAGTAATGAATTTACAATTATTGTTTTAGTACTTCCTCAACTCTCTTAGTTTGTTTTAATCAAGAGGGCCATTCAGAGTATCTACTACACTATACTTTGGGAAATAAAAAAAAAAAAAAACAGCTGCTGTAATTTTGAAAATAATTCTAGTAAAGTCTGTGTGTTCACCTAAATTTGAAAACCACTAAACTAAACCTCATAAAGTTTATTACTAAGCATCTGTATGTAGAGTAACAGTGATATGTGCAGGAAGATGATAATCCAATTCTAAAACATATTTAAGTGTTAAAAATAAACACAAAACGTCCCAAGCAGTCATTTAACAAATTCAACCTGAATTTGCTTCAATACATAGACTGGTCACTCTTCAGTGCTTTCTGTGCTGAGGAGCTTCACCGAAAAGCCAATCATAACCCCTGTGTGACATCAATAACAATCATAAAAAACTATTAAATTTAGTAAATATGTCAGTGATCATACATCAAATGCGTTAATGAGCTCCCGAAGTTCTAAATACAAAAATAGATGTAGTTAACGCCAAGTAATTAATTCCCCTACATCAAATCACTTTAGAAAAAGCTAGACTAGAACCAGGTATCTGCTGTTGAGAGCTGACTATGTGATGGAGTGATAGGATTCCGGGGAAGGGCGAAAGTTTGATGAAAACCTCACAGGCAGAAGAGATCCAGGTAATCTTGTCTGAAAGAAGAAACTAATTTAACTACCAGAGTGGCATAGAGATAGCCCACTAGGTGTATGGATATGCAGTCAGAGACTGAACTGAGTTTATTATGCACATACAAAAGAAGTTATTGTTTGATGGAAATTAGCCTTAAAAAATAAGCTAAATTATTTAATCATTATCCTTAAGTAATTACATATTTTTTCAAGCATGGAGGAAACAAAGGAAACCAAAAGCAGGAAGGCCAACTCAGAGGGAATAACTAAGATTATCTGAGAAAGTCTGAGCTCAGTTAAATATCACATTAATGGCTCCCACATAATCTCTCATTCTAAAATATTTTCAAACTTACTAATAATTGATGAATCCTATTCAAATGTATTTTACAGCAGGAGTTTAAATGCTGTTTCTTACCTAATCCAAGGAAAACGCACAAAGGATTAATGTTGAAAAACCTTTTTCTTTGACTGCAAGTTTTCCTCATTTATGTATTTAATGAGAAAGACTCAACTGTGAGAAGGAAGAAGCATGAATTCCATATATTCTTGTAAATAGTGCATATAATTGTATTTACACTAGTGCTATAATAAGCCTCCTGATAAGCTGGCAGTGAATTATGTATGATTCTGCTGAAATACAAATAACTCATAAATTTGATGTTCACCATCTTTCTATATGGGCTTTTCCCCATCTTATGTATGTTTTACCTAAATGCTAAGACAAAGATATATATATATATATTATACATATATATTTATATATATATTTATTATATATTTTTATATATATTATATTTTATATATATATATATATTTCTATCCTACTGAAAACATGTAGCTTTGTTGATGCTCCCTGATTATGTCTCTCCTTCCTTTAGTAAACTTGGAAAAGAAGAGGGGGTTGAGATGGAGCAATGCTGGGGCCACTTACAGTTTATTGGATAGTCACCATATAAGGCTAATCTCATGTAAGGATTAGTATTGATATTCATGGGCAGGTGTTTGATGCAGAAGACCTGAGTTTCAGACTTCTAGCTTTGACCAAGTCCACTCTCAAATGTTGCAGGTATTTGAAGAGGAAACCGGTGGATGATATTCTCTGTGTCTCTATATATGCCTTCCAGATAGAGAGAGAGAGAGAAAAAGAGAGAGAGAGATTTAGATATATATATATATATATATATATATATATATATATATTATGTATATATATTTAATCTGACATTCGTAGAAACACTATTAAGAAAATACATCCACATTTCCCATTTTAAAACGGACTCACAGTGTTTAAATAACTTGATCAGCTTTGCACAAAGGAACAAACAATTGTTTGGGCAAAATGTCAGATTTTTCAGCCCCTTCCAACTCAACTAACTGTAGCACTTTAGTATGACTGAAACTGTAACTCAGGAGTGTGCAATGGGAACGTGACTTATGAGTAGAAGCTATTATGTGTGAATACCAAAGAACAAGAAGACATACTGTGTATATAATTATATAGATAGAATTAAAGCCAAGGGTATAAATAAAATATCTGTAACACACAGATTATGTAATATATATATTGCATATTTGGGGGCTCAGCACGTGGTATTTCAATATCTGCTACATCAGCATATCAAGCATATTAAAACGAAGGAAATTGGGAAAACTGCCAAAAGAAGAAAATTACTTCCTTCCTCCTCCCTCAAAGACCCTAATGCAACAGTTATCCTGTACTATGTCTGGATGGAAGAAATGTCATTCTTTATTTTTACTCAATTTTTTAAAAGATTTATTTATTTAAAATCAGAGCTATAGGGAAAGAGGGAGAGACACGCAGAGCTAGATATCTTCCATCCGCTAGTTCACTCCCCAGATGGCTGCAAAGGCCAAAGCTGAACCCAAGGCAGGATCCAGGAGCTTCATTTGGCTCGTCCACATGAGTGGCATGGCCCTAAACACTTGGACCATCTCCCGCTGCTTTTCCCAGGATATTTAAGCAGGGAACTGGAAAGGAAATGGAGTCGCTGAGATATGAACTGATGCTGTATAGGATGCCAGCATCACAGGTGGTGGCTTTACCCACTACTCCACAATACTGGACACAGAAGAAATATCATAGAAAGAGACCAATAGGTACCTGAACAAACAGACCTTGCTATGTTCCCCTAGTCTGTTATTAGGTCATACCCTGTTGTCCCCCAATCATAATTGGATGACTGTCCATAAAAATAATTTCCCAGAGTCTTTGAGTCTTCTGAATCCTCTTCTGTCTCTCTCTGTCTCTATCTTTCTTAAAGATTTATTTACTTATTTGTAAGTAAACAAATATTTACTTATTTGAAAGGCAGAGTTAGAAGGAGAGGAAGAGAGTGAGAGAGAATCAATGAATCTTCCATCTGCTGGTTTACTTTGCAAACAGCCTCAATAGCTGGAGTTGGGCCAACCCAAAGACAGGAGCCAGGAGCTTCATCCAGGTCTTCCACATGGGTGGCAAGGGCCCAAGCCACCTTCTGCTGCTTTCCCAGGAGCATTAACAGGGAGCTGGATCAGAAGTGTAGCAAGTGTGGGATGTTGACATCACACATGGTAGTTTAACCTGCTGCTCCATAATACTGGCCCCCTCTGTATCTCTTAAAATAAAATTGCTATGCTTTTGTTTATTGCCTGTATTTTGTTATAGGAAAGTCTCAGGCATGGATCTTGTTACAGTTGAGAAACATATTATTCTCCCCAACACATATGTCTCACACACACACATACATGCATAAATATATATTGCACACATAGATATACATACACACACACATACCCACACAAAAGTTGAGGGGCTGAGAAGGTACTTACAGAGATCTGAGAGATTTTATTTATGCAATCAAATAAAACATTTTTTCAATACTGAAAGGCAGAGCTCAGAGGATATGAGAGCAGTGACACATGGTGCAAATAAGGTAGAGAATAAAAGCCCCCTACATGGGTCAGATGTTCTGAAAGGTGGAAAAGACAGTCTAATTCTCCAGTTTTCAATGCCACCAGGATCATAGCTGCATATTGAGTGGCTATAAATAACAAGGTAGCTCCCTCATGGTGGAAACATTCCTGTGGAAACCTCCAAGACCTAGAAATATATCCCTATGGACCACTGCCCTGCCAACTAAACCAGAGTGCTTGTGTTAATCCTTATTCAACAAACACCAAATGTTTGTTTACCTTTGCTTCTACCCCCCAATCCTCCCATGAAACTGAGGTTTCCAAGCTGTGTTCAATGAGATAAAGGTAGGTCGGTACCGAGTAGAGGATTGATAAAGGCAGTTTCCCTCATTCCAGCAAAACATCTTTTAATTTGTCTAGATATTGATATGCTGCCCAATATTTTATTTTTTTAAAGTGTGATGCTAAAATTAACTTTTGAAACATCTGTGCTGGTAGATGCCGAGGAGAAATGGATTAATCAGATACAGTAAACACTATTGATTTTAGTGCCTTAAAATTTAAAGGGACTATTAACATGATTTTTAAATTGCCAGCTGAGTCACACCCTGGAAACAGCCATATCTGTTGCCTAAAGTAAGGTTGGCTGGTGCTGAAGCAGACAGTTGGTATTCCTTGATTTAGCTCTTAGACTTCCTTTTTCTTCAGTTTTCTGGCTCTATTCCTTCTTGGTGGTTACCTCGCTAGTAACCTTGTTTCTCTAGATTTTGGATATGGCTCTGGCCCCAGGCTCCATGCTTCCACAAAAGATAACCTAATAAACTGCTACACATTCTTCTCAAGTGTTTAAAATTGGTCCTGTTTTTCCCTTGAATAGAAAATGCATACATATTACACAATCAAAAAAGTTTCAAGACAAAATAAAATAAAAAAATCAAATCTCCTTCTCAACTCTCAGCAAATGGGATTCCTTCTCCTGTTCTAATCAGATTTTGTCTTTTTGTGCAGCAAAGGTGCTCTCTCCATGTGCACAGGTGGACTTGCTCATACTCTTTTTCTCCTTTTAACAAATACCCAACCAACTCTTGGTACTTTTCTCTGGTCACTTAGCATATAGTCTGATGATTATTTTATATTCATGCATGATGTTCTCCCTCATTCTTTTTTACAAAGCAAGGTCTTCTGTTATATAAATGTTACATTAACTATTATTTAAGATATTGTGATATGACAATGCTACAATGAATACATATATGCATATATTATACAAGCATACCCATAGAACAGATTTCTAGAAGTGGAGTTGTTGATTCTGTATCAAACTTCTATAGATATTGCCAAATAATTTTCATAAAAGAAGAATAATTTTACATGCCCAGAAAAATACACAGTACTCTGATTAGGATAGGTCCTAGATTTCCTTCTCCTCTACCCATAGGTATCAAAATCTGAGAATGTTCAAGCCTCATATGAAACAACATTGTATCTACATATAACCTTATGTTTCCCTATATATTATAAATCACCTCTAGATTACTTTTAATATCCAATGTAATGTAAATACTCAACAAGTAGTTGTTATACTGCATCCACATTTTGGGGACTAATGAAAAAATCTATACACGTTTATTACAGACATAACTTTCTTTTAACTGAATGTTTTCTGCCACAGTTAGCTGAATTTGTAGTTGTGGCTAGAACTCACACAAGAAGAGTGGACAACACAAGCATTTTCTGTCCCACATCAACACAGTGTGTTGGCAGGCACTTTAATTTGTACTAATTAATTTTTTTTAAATCTATAATTTTAACTTATATTTGTCTTACTGTGAAGAGATTTGAGTGTGGCACACCTTTTCACATGACTAAAGTCCATATACAATTGCATCTGTGTGACCTAAGTGTTTGGCCTCTTTTTACTTGAGCGGTTGTTAATGATTCTTAGAAAATTATAGGGCCAGTGTTGTGGCTCACTAGGCTAATCCTCCACCTGCAGTACTGGCACACCGGGTTCTAGTTCCGGTTGCGGCACTGGATTCTGTCCCAGTTGCCCCTCTTCCAGGACAGCTCTCTGCTGTGGCCCGGGAGTGCAGTGGAGGATGGCCCAAGTCCTTGGGCCCTGCACCCCATGGGAGACCAGGATAAGCACCTGACTCCTGGCTTCGGATCAGCGCGGTGCGCCGGCCGCAGCATGCCGGTCACAGCGGCCAGTGGGGGGTGAACCAACGGAAAAGGAAGACCTTTCTCTCTGTCTCTCTCTCTCTCTCACTATCCACTCTGCTTGTCAAAAAAAAAAAAAAAAGGAAGGAAGGAAGGAAGGAAGGAAGGAAGGAAGGAAGGAAGGAAGGAAAGAAAGAAAGAAAGAAAGAAAGAAAGAAAGAAAGAAAGAAAGAAAATTATAGAAAACATATACCTACTAAGATAATTAATTCATTTCCTATTATTTAAAGTGATTTTTTTTTATTTTCTTTGTGATTTGTTTTAGTGTATTTGCTATACAAAATAGTTTAGAATTATTTGATAAAATTCACAACTTATTCTTTCATAGCCTCTGTTTTGTTCTGTAATTAAATGGGACTCTGTCATTCCAATATAAGACTAATCTTCAGCCGGCGCCGTGGCTCAATAGGCTAATCCTCCACCTTGCGGCGCCGGCACACCGGGTTCTAGTCCCGGTTGGGGCGCCGGATTCTGTCCCGGTTGCCCCTCTTCCAGGCCAGCTCTCTGCTATGGCCAGGGAGTGCAGTGGAGGATGGCCCAGGTGCTTGGGCCCTGCACCCCATGGGAGACCAGGAAAAAGCACCTGGCTCCTGGCTCCTGCCAGGATCAGCGCGGTGCGCCGGCTGCAGCGGCGGCCATTGGAGGGTGAACCAACGGCAAAGGAAGACCTTTCTCTCTCTGTCTCTCTCTCTCACTGTCCACTCTGCCTGTCAAAAAAAAAAAAAAAAAAAAAAAAAAAAAAAGACTAATCTTTCCAAAATTTTGTTCTTGGATTTTAAGGTTTTCTTTTTATATTTAAGTCTTTAATGCATCTGAAATTTATTTTTTTGTAACCTGTGAAGAAAGAATATTTTTAATTGGCTAACCAGTTGTCCTAATAAAATTTATTAACCATTGTTTCCACAAATGATTTTAAGTGTAAGCTTTATCATTCTCAAAATACCTCTCTATTATATTTCATTTTTTTTTGACAGGCAGAGTGGACAGTGAGAGAGAGAGACAGAGAGAAAGGTCTTCCTTTGCCGTTGGTTCACCCCCAAAAGGCCATTGCGGCTGGCGCGCTGCGGCCAGTGCACCGTGCTGATCCGAAGGCAGGAGCCAGGTGCTTTTCCTGGTCTCCCATGGGGTGCAGGGCCCAAGAACTTGGGCCATCCTCCACTGCACTCCCGGGCCACAGCAGAGAGCTGGCCTGGAAGAGGGGCAACCGGGACAGAATCAGGCGCCCTGAGCAGGACTAGAACCCGGTGTGCCGGCACTGCAGGAGGAGGATTAGCCTATTGAGCCACGGTGTCGGCCTGTATTTCATATTTCTAAAACTTTTGAGACTATGATGTTGACCTACTAATATGCTAACTCATCATTGTTTTAATTACATTATATAATTTAGTATATATTAGGATATTATACATATAAAAAAATCCTAGGTTTAATAATTTTCTTGGGGCCAGTGCTATGGTGTAGCAGATAAACCCGCCATCTACAGTGTTGGTATCCCAAATGGGTGCCAGTTTGAGTTCCACCTGCTCCACTTCTGATCCAGCTCCCTGCTAATGTTCCTGGGAAAGCAGTAGAAGATGACCCAAGTGCTTGGGCCCTCACACCCATGTTGGAGACTCAGATGAAGCTCCTGGCTCCTGGCTTTAGCTTGGCCCAGGCCTGATTGTTGTGGCTGGTTGAGGAGTGAACCAGTGGGTGGAAGCTCTCTATTTCTACCTCTGTCTCTCCTTCTCTGTAATTTGAATTTCCAATAAATAAATAAATCTTATTATTTTCTTTCTTTTGAAAATAAAGTTTAAAAGCATCTTCTCTAGTCAATTCTTGTACATTCATTTAAATCACAGCAATTTTATGGATTGATTTAGGGAGAACTGACAAGTTTGTGATATTGAAGTTCCTAGTCAACAGTATGACCCATTTTTTTATTTTTCAAATCTTTAAAATCTTTCACCAAATTTGAATTTTCCCCTTTAGGTAGAACGTGCTCACTTCTTGGCACACAGGTTCTTGGGAAGTCTGTTCTTTTTTATTTTTAACATTACTTTGGTAATTGAAGGTTTTTCTTTCATTACATGGTCTGGATGTATCTATCACTTATATGATTACTTGATCACTTCTCTCTAGTATTCTAAAGTAGAAGCCATGTGTACAGTCTGGATGTGCATATGCTTCTGTGTGCATGTGTATGTGTGCATGCGTGTATGCATTTAGCATAAATTAATTTTAAAGATTTGTTTATCATTTAAAAGAGCTACAGAGGGAAAGACCAAGAGAGAAATCTTCCATATGCTGGTTCACTCCCCTGATGGAAACAAGGGCCACCTCTGGGCCAAGCCAAAGCTAGGAGCCAGGAGCTTCATCCAGGCCTCCCATGTTGGTGACAGGGGCCCAAACACTTCAACCACCTTTCACTGCTTTTTCCAGACCATTAGTAGGGAGCTAGATCAGAAATGGAGCAGCTGGGACACGAACTCTCACCCATATGGATGTCAGTATTGTTGGCAGCAGTTTTACCCGCTACACCACAATGCCGGCTCCCATAAATTAATTTTGATTCCTGTTCTAGGGTGGTTTATTAGCATTTGAAGTACACATATTAGAAATACACACTCAAGGGTATTACTTGATCACACCAAATATTGTCATTAAAATGTACAACAGAAGTTTTAGTGAATAGTAAGAGATGTCAGAAATATGTAAGATGAATGATGAATACTTGATAAAACTGAAAAGCTTTTAAGAAACCTCACTGGGTTAGCACAAATGAGGTAAGAGAATTCTGAGAAACGAGCCATTTCCCACAGCTTTGTAGCAGCACCCCAGATGTGGAGTCTTCTTTATTTTATGTTTCTCCATTTCCTGAAGCTCTTCGTGGAATGACCCAACTGATTTGCCCTCCCACCATAATGCCCCTGTGTCTACTACAGGGTGACCTTTGTCAGTTCGATATTGATCAGAGGGTATATTGCTTTGAGGAACAAAAGCTAGTTACGCGACCTGCATGGTAGTAATTTGATCTTTATCAGAACTTGACCTAAGCCTCAATTTCATTATTAAATATGAAGTGGTATCGTGAACTGTCCAGGCTGATGTCCTGATGATCTTGCACAAATCTACATAGACCACATTAGGAAGACTTAATCATATCTTGTTGCAGAAATGAGAAATCTATTTCCCAGTTTTTATTCCAAGTTCTTTCTCACGCGTGAGGTAAGAATTCAAAACAGAGGCAAAAGTAAAGTGCATAAAGGAGAGCAGGGTTTATTTAAAGTAAGAGAGTAAGTGTACATTCATGTGTGAGTGTAGGCAACCTCATGAGAAGAGATACTCACCATGAGAGGGCCAGAGAGCTGCCTATGAGGAGAAAGCATGGGAGAAGGCAGAGAGAGTGCTCCTGAGACCAGCGTCTCCCTTTGTGGGAGGTCCCCTAACTGAATGTAAACATGGGGTGGAGTTTGGGCAGTGTTCAGTGTACCTGCTGTTTTCTGTGAGCTTCACGGCATCTCCACATGGAGTGTCCCCTCCTACACCATGTGGGAGACTCAGGTGCACCATGGGAAAATGGGCGTGGTGTGTTGGCATGTAAGAGATTAGAGTTGAGTTGCAAGGCTAGAGACAGGAATTGTAGAAAATTTTCCAGGTTATTGTTCCCCAACTAACTTCCTATTCTGGGTGCCGTAATAATCTGATCATGGCAAAGCACCTTGTAGCTTTCCTGGGGAACAGAAGAGCCTGGAGACTTCTGAGGATGTGCTAGATGGCTATTTCTTACCTGTATATCTCATAGAAGCCATCTAAGAGATTTTTCCATTTCTGCCCAGGTTCAGTGAGGCTGTGCCTCTCCCTTAGAATATAGCTGCAGGTGATGAAACTGGTTAAGTACAAATGAAACTAGTCCTTTAGCAGTAGGGGACACTGTCACACATGCTGCACTATGGTTCACCCCTACCCTTATTCTGGTGTTGTCTCTTGTTCTGTTACTGGCACAGGGATAAAATGAGATATCAACTTGATTATTCTGGATTTTACTGATTGTGTAAGTACTAAAATGCCTTATTTCTTCAGCATACACATTTGTCAGACTTGTTCATCTGGTTTCAGGGAAATGGAAGTCTAATCTTCATACAAATCTCATGATTGGAAATTATTACCATTTTCTGAAATAATCTGACAACTATTGAATACATAAGGTGGTTCTAGACCATAATGTTTGTATTTGTGAAGGAGACTGATTTTTTCTTAATTTTTAAAATCTCACTATCTTACTGAATTCTTTTAAAAAATGTTTGAGTATTCAAAAGACAGAGGGACAGGGATAGAGAGTGAGAGGGAGGAAGAGTACGGAGAGATCTTGCATCTACTGGTTCATTCCTCAAATTGCATCAGTCAGGGTATGGCCGGGCTGAAGCTAGAAGACAGGAGTCAGGGACCCCATCCAGTTCTGCCATACGAGTGGCAGGCACTCAATTATCTGGGCCACCATCCGCTGCTTTCTCGGGTGCATTTAGAAGCTGGATTGGAAGGAACAGCTGGGACTTGAACTGGCACTTGGATACAGAATGCCAGCCTTGCCAGCAGTGATTAACCCACTACATCACAACGCCAGCCCCTGTCCCCCCCCTCCTTACTGAGCTCTTACAACATTTGTAAAAAATTTCGCTTTTTCTCTCTGGTTTTCTTGTCTCTATTGCTTTGTTGTGCTACTAGACTCCATGGGAAATACTGTCTTTAACAATACTTTAATAGACAGCCTATATATACTGTCAAATCTCATAATTTAGAATACTTATGCTCTATAAAGTTATAGTGAACACTGATAGTAAATAGTGCAATTTTGATTCTAGGGGAAGTAATTTTGCATACGGATTCCATTAAATAGCTGTGTATTATATTAGGTATTATAATTTTAATTGTATATTTCACATGTAAGTGATAATTATATATATACATAAGTACACATATATGTCACGTAGATAATACTCTTAAATTCTAACGTATACTAATCTTGATAGATTTCATTTGTTTTTATTTTCCAAAATAAAAGAAAATGAGGTTCAAAATTATTAAGTGACTTGAAATTCAGCCTGATCTTCTTGTAGTACACTGCATTGCCCCTTTATCTCCATTTCTTGTCATTGCTTTATGAGGGCTGAAACAAAACACAGAGTGTTACCTTGTTTTCACCTCAGCTGGGGAAAAATGAGATGAGTGACCATTTTGCATATATCCTTGAAAGATCCAAAAGCACTCTAACTATTCATTTTGATTACAAATAGATTTTAGTAGGTGTGCAAATTTTTAAACCTTAGCAATTGTTCTGAGTCCAAGTAACTTTTGGTCATCTTCACATTTGGGGGTAGTATTAAGGGCTAAAAGTTATCACAAGGAGAACCTAATTCTAGATTTAGTTAGATACACTTGGGTAATGGTATTGCTAAAATTTACCTCCAGAATAACAAGAGCTGATTATTGAACTGTCAAGCTGAAAGTCTGAAACCAAACCATAACATTGCATTTACTTAGTAGTGTTTTTTATAAGAATTGAAGAAGGGAAAGGAAAGTTATCTTAAAGGACAAAAAACAGATATTGTGCATGAATGTGACTCACACTAGAAAAATATCGAAATAAATATGGCCATAAAAATAATGTTAATATCCAAGGAGGGGAAAATAGAGTGATAAATATGCACGTGACATATAAAACTGAAAGTAAAACACTCAAGAGAAAATTTTATTCAGACTTCCAAATGAATGAAAAGTTTCTCATAGCCAATTATAGTTATAAATGACTTTGAGTATTGCTAGCTCTGCTAAATCCTGTCCCATCACTGAGTCCGCCACATACAGGCAAACATACTCCCTCGTGGGGTGCTGAGTACCTAGTTATATGCTTCCTGTGGGCTGATAGAAGATCTTCTTAATGGTTTGTACTCTGTGAATCTAAGAGGAGAAACTCCATCATAAACAGTTGTATGAGTTTATTTGATTAACTTCAGTCCCCAGTGCTGTGTTTAAAGACTAGGATATTAAGCTGTTGGAATATAGTTAATACCAGTAGATTTTAAGGCATTTGAGGAGATAATCAGTCATGAGTAACTACTCACTTGAAGCTTTAGTTAGCCAAAAGGCAACATGAAAATACCTGGACAATATTATGACCAATTCAAGAAATTTCTGTTACTTCTCTCCATCATTTTCCCAAGGAGTGTATTATAGTAAGTGAGAACAGTAGTCACCCTAGTTCCCAACCCTGCGATCATGTACCACTAGCAATTATAGTCAATTTAGTGCCTAAGAGACACCCTGTATTCCTGCATTTTAATATATTTAAGCAGAGATGAGGACTCATGAAAACAGTAAGATGATCAACAATATGCTTTAAGTCATATTAAGAGACATAAACAATAGTGCTTTCAAACTGAATATCAGACCCTGTGCAGCAATGTTGCAGAGTTAGGTTGGAAAATATTTTCTGAAAAAATGGAGCATTTTTATTAACAGTGATTGTATGTATTGGTGGGCTACAGTGTGACTTTTCAATTCATGGTTAGAAAGTATATTGATCAAGACAGGATAGTAAACATTTCCCCTTCTTTGAGATTACTTTATGATTGAATAGTTGGGTGTCTTTCTTCTATTTGCTTATAAAACTAGATTATTGTGAAATATAGTATCCCCACTATATTTCTTCAATCTAGCTCTGACTTGCTACACATTAACCAAACTCCCTATCCCACTCAACCACTACTAATTATTATACTGTGCTCAGATAGTTTTTCACTAGATTTCACATATGAGGGAGAAGATGTGATATTTGCCTTTCTGTGTTTGACTTATTTCAGTTAGCACAATGCCCTCCAATTTTATACACTTTGGTGCAAATGACATTCACTTCATAAGAGTGAATTTTACTCAACCATAAGTTGATATTCCATTGTATAAACACACATTTTCTTTATCCAATTATCTGATGATGGATGCCTGGATTGATTTTATACCTAGGTTACTCTGAACTCTAAGCTTGTTAGAGCAGTTATCTCCTTGATAAAATAATTTCATATTTTCTGCATATACCCAGTAGTAGGCTTGCAAGATTATATGGCAGTTACTTTTCTATTTTTAAAAGAAATCTCCAAAAAAAAGAAATCTCCATAGCATTTTCCATAGTAGACATATTCATTTAAATTCTCACAGTTTATTAGAATTTCCTTTGTCTACATATTCACTAGCATTGATTACTTTCTGTCTTGTGATAATAGTCATTTTTAACAGGGATAAGCAAATACTGTGGTTTGATTTGCACTTCTCAAAATGCCTAGTGATAATGAGGATTTTTTCGCACATTTGTTGGTCAGTTTCTTCTTTTGAGAGCTATCTGTCCATGTCCTTTGCCCATTTCTTAACTGGATTAATAGTTTTCATGTTGTAGAGTTTTTTTTTTTTTTTTAAGTTTCTGATATATTCAGGCACTAATCCTTTGTTGAATAAGACAATTGCAAATATTTTCTCCCATTCTGTCGAATGTGTATTCAATCTATTGATTGTTTCCTTTGTAGCACAGAAGCTTCTGCATTTGATATAATCTCATTTGTCTACTTTTGTTTTCTGGCCTGATATTTTGGTATTTAATCCCAAAAAATCATCATCTACACCAAATTCCTTTAAATATTTCCCCTATGTTTTCTTCTAGCAATTTCCTAGCTTCAGGTTTTACATTTAGCTCTCTGATCTATTGTGAGTTAATTTTTTCGTAAGATGAATGGTAAGAATCTAATTTCATTATTTCACTTATGTTGGCCCAATTTTACCCCCATCATGCATAGAAAATACTATTCTTTCTCCAATGCAAGATTTTGGCATGTTTATTTAAAAAAAACCAGTTGATTATGCCTACATGCATTTATGTAGGACATCTCTCTTCTGTTCTATTAATTTATGTATCAACTTTTAGAATGTAATATCAAACACATTTATATGCTTTGAAATCAAGTTTTATGATACCGCCAGCATTTTTATTTATTGCTCAAGACCACTTTGACTATTATGAGTCTTTTGTAATTCTGCAGGAATTTTATGATTGTTTTTACTAATTCTGAAAATAATGACATGGCATTTTCATAGGGGTTGTGTTGATTCTAAAGATGCTTTATGTAGTATGGACTTTTTTTTAACAATGTTATTTCACCAACCATGAAAAGGAATATATTTCCATTTTTTGTGGGGGTGCATCATCAATGTCTCATTCATCAGCATTTTATAATTTTCATTGTAGACTTCATTCACTTCTTCAGTTAGATTTTTTCTAAATATTTAATATTTGGACAGCCACTGTGAATGAGACTGCTGTCTTGATTTCCCTTTCTGCAAGATCACTACTGGTGCATAAAAATGCTACTGCTTTTCTATGTTGATTATGTATCTTGTGATTTCACTGAATTGTTTTATCAGCTCTGACATTTTTTGGTGGAGTGTTTAAGGTTTTCTACATACAAAACCATGTCATCTGTGACCATGGATATTTTGCCTTCCTCCTTTTTCATTTTCATGTCCTTAAATGCTTTAATTCCACTAACTGCTATTGCTAATACTGCCAATACTATATTGAATAAGAGTAATCAAAGTAGACATCCTTGTGTTGTTCCAGAGCTAAGGGGAAATGCTTTTATTTTTCTCCATTCAGTATGATATGTTCATCATTTATAGCCTTTATAAATTTGAGATATGTTCCTTCTATAGCTAATTTGTTGAGTTTTTAATCATGAAGTAATATTAAATCATATTAAATGTTTTTCTACATCTATTAAATGTTCACATTATTTTTGTTCCTTATTCTGTTTACATGATTTTTATATTTACTGATGTATTTCTAGAATTGGTTTGCTAATATTTTGTTTTGAGAATTTTTGCATCTATGTCCATAGAGGATATTGGTCTCTAGTTTTATTTTTCTTTTGTGTCTTTGCTTTTGGTAACAGAGTAATGATATCATTAAAAGACTTTTGGCAATATTTTATTCTTTTAAGAATTTGGAATAGTTTGAAAAGTATTGGAGTTAGTTCCTCTTTAAATGTTTTTGTTGAATACAGTTGTAAAGCCATCAGATCCTGGACTTTTCTTTGATGAGAGACTTAATTACTGCTTCAATTTCATTACTTGTTATTTGTCTGTTTAGATTTTCAGTATCTTCTAAATCTGTAAAGAATGTCATGGCATTTTGATTGGGATCACATTGAATCTGTAAATTGCTTTGGCAAGTATGAGCATTTTGATAATATTAATTCTTCCAATCCATGAATATGGAAGCTTTTCCACTTTTTGTGTATGTGTCTTCTTCTATTACTTTCTTAAGGTAGTCACTGAGTGTTATAAAATTCGTGCCTAACATCACTTTTGGTGTATCCCATAAGTTTTAAAAAGTTGTGTTGTCATCTTCTTTCATTTTCAGGAATTTTTTATTTCCATTTGATTTCCTCTATGACCCAGTATTCATTCAGGAGTGTATTGTTCCTTCTCCATGTGGTTGCACATTTTCTGGAGTTTCTTAAGTTGTTCATTTCCAACTTCACCCCACTGTGGTAATAAAAGATAGATGGTATGATTACATTTTTTTTTTAATTTGCTGACACTTGCTTTATGGGCTAGCATATGATCTATCCTAGAGAAAGTTCCATGTACTGATGAAAAATTGTATATCTTGTATATCCTGCAACTGTGCAATGAAATGTTCTATAGATATCAGTTAGGTCCATTTAGTCCACAGCGTAGATTAGCTATGTTGTTTCTTTGTTGATTTTCTGTTAAGTTTATCTTTCCATTGATGAATGAATGGGTTTTGAGTTAAAGTCTGTTTTGTCTAATATTAGCATGGCTGTACCTGCTTGATTTTGCTTTCCGTTAGCATGGAATATCTTTTTCCACCCTTTCACTTTCATTCCATGTGTATCTTTGTTGGTGAGATGTGTTTCTTGAAGGCAGCAAATACATAGGTGTTGTTTTCTAATCCATTCATCGTATCTTTTAATTGGGGAATTTAGTCCATTTACATTTGAAGTTATTGTTAAATAACAATTTGGTCCTAAAATTTTTCCATAAATATTCTTATTGTTTACTTTGGATTTCCTTTGTACTTTTACTAGGAGATTTTCTGCCTTCACATTCTTTCATAATGAGAACTATCAATCTCTGTTTCTCTGTATAGTGTATCAATAAGTATCATTTGTAAGGCTGAACAAGTGGGGACAATTCTTTCCTTTTTTTAAATATTTTACTTATTTATTTGAGAGACAGGGTTATAGCCAATTTCTGCTTTGTGTGGAAGGTCTTTATGTCATCTTCATTTATAAATGAGAGCTTTGTTGACAGTATTCTGGATTGCAAGTTTCTTTCATTCAGAACTTGGGCTATGTCTCTCCATTCTCTCCTAGCCTGTAGGGTTTCTGATAAGAAATCAGCTGTTAGGCTAATTGAGGATCCTCTGAAAGTAATTAGACCTTTCTCTTGTACATATTTTAGAATCTTTTTGTTTTACTGTTGAACATTTTACTAGAATATGTCATAGTGGAGATCTTTTCTGATCATGTGTACTAGGATTTCTATGTGCTTCTTATACTTGAATGTCTCTTTCTTTCTCCAAATTATGATGTTTTCTAATCTTATTTCACTGAATAGGTCTTCTATTGCATTTTCCCTTTCTATGCCTTCAGGAACTCCTAAGAAGCACATGATTGATCATTTGATAGTATCATATAAATCTCTAACACTATTTTTGGTTTTTCTAATTTTTCTTCTTCAGGGCTGATGCTGTAGTGTAGTGGGTAAAGCTGCCACCTACAGTTTCTGCATCCCATATGGGTGACAGATCGAGTCTCAGCTCTCCATTTCTGACCCAGTTCTCTGCTATGCCCTGGGAAAGCAGTAGAAAATGGCCCAATTTCTTGAGCCCCTGAATCTGCGTGGGAGACCCATAAGAAGCTCCTGGCTTCTGGCTTTGGATCAGCTCAGCTCTGGCCGTTGTGGCCAATTAGGTAGTGAATCAGTGGATGGAAGATCTCTCTCTGCCTCTCCTTCTCTCTGTGTGCAACTCTACCTTTCAAATAAATAAATCTAATTTTTCTTATTTTTTTATTTTTTTGGTCTGAGATTTTTCCAAGGATTTTTCTTCTATTTAGGATATTCTTTCTTCTGCTTCACCAAGTCTGTTGTTTAGTCTTTTCAGTGTATTTTTTATTGGACATATTGAATTGTGCACTTCTAATATTTCAGTTTGATTTCTCTTCAGTATCTCTATCTCTTGACAAAACTTTTCACCCATATCATTTATGAATTTATTTATCTGATGAGTTTTTTTCTCTGTCTTTCTGAGTAATCTTACAATCATTCTTTTGAATTCATTTTCAGGCATTTGTCAATATCTTCACCTTTGTATTCTTTTTTTTTTTCATTTTCGATTCTCTTTATATACAGAAGATCAGTTTAGCACACATCAAGTAAAGATTTCAACAGTTTGCTCCCACACAGAAACATAAAGTGAAAAATAATAGATGATTTTTTAAATGATGATGAAATCAGATCAGACCTATTGTCATGTTTAATCCCAGTGAGAGTCAAGTTGGGAATTGATAATTTCTTTTTTTTTTTTACAGAAGATCAGTTTAGTATACATTAAGTAAAGATTTCAACAGTTTGCACCCCCATAAAAACACAAAGTGAAATATACTGTTTGAGTACTCGTTATAGCATTAAATCTCAATGTACAGCACATTAAGGACAGAGATCCTACCTTTGTATTCTAATATTGAAGACTCATGTTCCGCTTGGGGTGTCACATTGCCTTCTTTGTTTTTGTTTTCTTGTATTTCTGCATTTCTTTTTAAGCATTTGTGGAAACACTTTTTGTTTTTCTCTTCTGATGGCTTTATCTTTGCCTCTGTGGCTTAGTGGGATGTCTGCTCCTTTAGTAGCTATCCAGAGGCATATGCTGGGTTGGGCCTGAGAACTCTGATCAGTATTCAAGTGTAGGACAAGAGTCCAGTGTGACACCAAATTAGGGTGTGGTAGATCTCTACTGTCAGCAGATGGGAGTGTATTCTCATGTCTGTTGGGGTAATCACATCCTCAACTCCTCTCTTCCTAGGTGAGCAATGCCCACAGTGTGTACAACCCCATCCATGCAGGTGCTTGAACTACTCAAGGATCTGTGCAGTCCTCTGTGTGAGCATGGAACTATCTGCAAACCCACCCCAGGAGATCTGGGAGTTTTGAGCTTCTCAGGACAGACACATTGATTCCCAGAGACCCAGCTACACCCAATGCCCTGTTGTTCAGTCACAGAATTCCCACAGTCTGAGCATGCAAGTCTCAGGGTACAGGGGATCCACTCTCTGCCTATGTGTCTGCCCTGTCCATGGAGAGAGCAGAGGCAATCCTAGAGCTAACTGCCTTTGCGTGCTCCACCTTGGCAGTCTGAGCCAAGGTGCTAGGGTCGGAGTAATGAGAGTGCCTCACAGTCCTAAGTGGGTACTCAGCCCACTGGCAACCCTCCCAGTCAGAATCAAAATCAGTGGGGATGCGGATTTTTTTCCCTCTGATAAGATCTAGTCCTGCTGAAGGGAGCTGTCACAACCTCTACTGGCATTAAGATGGTGTTTTCTCCCTGCTGATTACTGTGTGGATAGGGAGATAGAAATGTGCTTTTCTTCCATAGGGCTCCACCAGGGCTTCAGGCTGGACTCAAAGTCACAGAGGTCCGCAACGGTCTTCAGGCAATACCTCCAGTGGCATGGGCTGCTTCAGTCTGCTCTCAACTTGTTTTCAGAAGCTGGCGTCTCTGTAGCCTCCGCCATGGTAGAACCAGGTGGTGTCCTTGCTCACTGCTGTGAGTTTGTACTGTCCACACTGCTTGGCTTCTCTCTTGTTGCTGTGGAATTTCCTCTGCAAACTTCTCTAACTCCCTCCTGGGACTTCGGTTCCTCTGTTTTCCTTTTGCTATCTTTTCATGGTCAAAATCAGCATGTCTTTTCCCTACCCAGTTATCTTGCAATTCTTCTAATTTTATTTAATTTTTTCCCTTTTCCCCTTCATTAGTCTGGCTAAAGGATTATATATTTTATTTACTCATTTTTTTCTTGGAGGGTGGGAGTTGGAAGGATAGCACTGTGGCATAGCAGGTTAAAGCCACTGCCTGTGGTGCCAGCATCCCATATGGGCAGAAGAGGCTCCTGGCTCCTGGCTTCAGTCTGGCCCAGCTCCAATCCTTGTGGCCATCTGGGGGAATGAACTAGCAGATGCAAGACTTTTCTCTCTATCTCTCTGCCTCTGCCTGTCTGTAACTCTGCCTTACAAATCAATAAATAAATCAATCTTAAAAAAAAAAAAAACAGCTTTTTTGTTTTGGTGACTTTTTCTTAAGTTTCAATTTTATTTATTTTTGCTCTGATCCTTACTATTTCTTGCCTCCTAATAATTTTTGGCTTGGTTTGTTCTTATTTTTCCAATTCATTGAATGCCATCATTAGTTTATTGCAATTTTTCTATTTTTAAATCTATACACTAATTGCTATAAATTTCCCTCTTCATACAGCTTTTTCTGTATTTCATAGCTTTTGGTATGTTGTTTTCATTTGTTTCAAGAGTTTTCTTTACTTTTTCAAAAACTTCCTTAAGATCCATTGGTCATTCAGTAACATGTTCAATTTCCATGTATTTGTAAATTTTGTATTTGCTCTTGTTTTTATTTCAAGCTTCATTCTTTTTTTAACTTTTATTTAATGAATATAATTTCCAAAGTACAGCTTACGGATTACAATGGCTTCCCCCCTCCATAACTTCCCTCCCACCCCCCACTCTCTCTCCCCTTCCATTCACATCAAGATTCATTTTCAATTTCTTCTACTTAATACTATTGGTTGAATTCTGTAATCAAGCTTTATTCTTTTATGATCTGAGAAGATATATGATATGATTGAATTTTTTTAATTTACTGGGTTTGTGACCTAATATATGATCTGTCCTTGTAAATCTGTGTGCTAATGAGAAAAACATATATTCTCTATATGTTGTATGAAATGTTCTGGAATATGTTTGGCTCACTTGCTCTTTCATATGGTTCAGTTCAGATGATTCTTTGTTGATCTGTCCGTTGTTGACAGTGGGATGTTGAATCTCTTAAGACGGATCTTAAAAGATTCAGCACTGGAATAATAAAAATGGTCTCTTGCTTAATAACCAAATTCTTAGTCATACTTAAATTCAGGTTTTTGTTAAAATCTTCCCATGGGACTCAGTTCCTGATGATCACTTTCAAAGGTCTTCTTTCAAAGCCAGAAAATGTTTTATGACTCAGATGAATAGAAAGATGATCTCTAACCATAGAAGGCGTTATATCAGTAGTGGAAATAAGCGTCTTGTAGTCATATGAGGAAAGTGGCTTATCATGCCTTTGCTAGAGGAATGCTAGGTTAAATAAGTTGAACTGTGCTGAATGTATAATACAGAGCAACAAGAAAGGACACACAACAGAAACTCAAAACAGAAGAACTAATGTGTCAAATGGCCGGAGACAAACACTGTTGTCATTCTAGTTCACATAAGGATGAAAAAGAATCAAAAGATGAGTTACAGAACGCTTCAGACAACAAGCTAATTAGCTTTCCAATGAAGAAAAATGAACAAACTTAACTAATAGAAATATAAACAGCGCATTGGCATTGTGGCACAGTGCATTAAGCTACCACCTGTGACAACAGCATCCCTTATTAGAGTACTGGTTTGAGACCCAGCACTTCAGCTTCAGACCCAGTTTTCTGCTAATGTACCTGGAAAGGCAGCTGAAAAAGGTCAAAGCACCTGGGTTCCAGCCACCCACATGGGAGACCAGAATGGGATTCCTGGCTCCTGGCTTCAGCCTGGCCTAGCCCTGGCTGTTGCAGCCATTTGAGAAGTGACCCAGCAGTGAGACGATCACTGTGTGTGTGTGTATGTCTGTCTGTCTGTCTCTCTCTCCCCCTATTTGTATGGCACTCTGCCTTGCAAATAAATAAATAAAGCCTCAAAAATTATAGTTTAAAGAAACACTAAGTGTGACCATTGTCTATTCCCATGATAATCAATAACTCAACATCAAAACAAAAGCTTTTGAAATGCATAAAAGTCTCTGAGCCCCAGGTTGGAGGAATGTTTAAATAAAGGTCAGCCAAATTTAATGAGGAAAAACATTAAGTTAATGTTTGAATTATGGGTGTAGGGGGTGGGGGTGGGGGTGTATCTTACAACACAAAGGGAATTATTTTTAATCTAAAACAGGCAATGAAGTATATTTCCACTCTTTTCTGAAACGCGTTTCTCTAGGAAGCTACATGGAACTTACTGCATTCTGACAAACCAGAATTCCCCTAAGAATGTGAGGATTCGGTTCTCCTAAAAAGATTTCTAAAAATAGAGAAACCTGAGAAGGAAATTGGTAGATTCTTAAATAGGTTCCAAGTTTCATAAAAAGTGTCTAAAATTTGGAAATAAGAAATGGAGAATATTGGGTGTTCTGTAGTGTAGTAGTAGGTTTGCATGCCTGATTGAACTTCTCGGCTTCACTATTTTAAAACTGTCTAAATTCAGGGTTCATTTGTGTCTTTTAGTCAGTAAAGCTGAAATGATTTTTGTTTAGTGGAAAACAAAACCTCAAATGTTGGTTTTTTATTTTCTAAAATGTTAAACTCTTCTGAATCAAATTCAACTGTCTTTTGCTAACATTCTATTATTGAATTGCTCGTGAACATTAAGTGTCTTAAATTCTCATTTCAGCTGTCTTCAATGCCTTTCTCACTGCATGTATTTATTTATATGTGTGTAAGAGTCATGATTGTGCATTTTTGCATACTTTAACAAGACATTTAAAAGTATTTATGAGATGGCGGTGAAGCTCTCTTACTCAAAGATCAGATCTTCAGTTTAAAACAGAGCCACAAAGTGATAATGATTTATACTGACCAATCTTAAAAAAAAAAAAAAAAGTCGATGGATGAGATAGGGAAAATTGTATTTATTGACAGTAGGAGATATGTTGAATTTGTAATGAAATTCCTTACCACTGGCTATCAAGAAAGTCAGAAAGCCAAGCTAATCATCACAATACTCCTTAGAAAAAATTTAGAACATTAAGAATTAGAAAAATCTTGAATAAAGAATATTATGAAAATCTGGTAGAAAATCCAATGCATTGCTCATCCCAGTCATTGTGGTTGTTAATCTTCATTTGTCATTGGTCTTTACCTTCAGACTTATATGTAACTTGTTCTGTGTCACAGGAGACTGGTCCCCATGGACTGAATTCCTTGGTCAGCACTTCTGTTTAATTTCGCTGTGGATTCAGTCAATGGGAAGCTCCAGCAGAAGACTGGAACAGGGGAGGAAAGCAAGGTTGGGATATTTCATCCATGCCCTGTGCCTGTTTGGTGTCAGCCACCTATTGCCCCACCCCCATAACACTACAGCTGCCACAAGGCCCCTTCTCCAGGGCTTCACTATGATTAGCATCCTGAGTTGTTTCTTTCCCTTTACCCCACAAAGGACAGTCAAGTCTAGGTTCTTGACTAGTCTCAACACCTCTTAATCATGTCCTTGAAGTAGGAACAATTCTAAATCCACAAACAAATATCTGTTCCATGAAGAACTTTGTAAATTTGGCCGGTGCCGTGGGTCAATAGGCTAATGCTCCGCCTGCGGTGCCGGCACACCGGGTTCTAGTCCCGGTCAGGGCGCCGGATTCTGTCCCGGTTGCTCCTCTTCCAGGCCAGCTCTCTGCTGTGGCCTGGGAGTGCAGTGGAGGATGGCCCAAGTGCTTGGGCCCTGCACCCCATGGGAGACCAGGAGAAGCACCTGGCTCCTGCCATCGGATCAGCATGGTGCGCTGGCCGCGGTGGCCATTGGAGGGTGAACCAATGGCAAAGGAAGACCTTTCTCTCTATCTCTCTCTCTCACTGCACTGTCCACTCTGCCTGTCAAAAAACAACAACAACAACAAAAAAAAAAAAAAAAAAAAAAAGAAGAACTTTGTAAATTTAAACTACTATCCTCCTTAACCAGCCCTCCATGGGGAATGCCAGGATCAGATCTTCATGTGTCATCTGCTATTTTTATCATCTTTATGAGTCAAATTATTTCTATCTTTGCCTCTTACATTCACTCCAATGATCACAATGTGCTCCTTCAAGTCACATACTCAGTTGAATTTGATGCCTCCAATAAATTCCCTATTCTTTAATGCCCATCTATTGTATCTTCCTGAAATGCACTTTCTTTCTTTCTTTTTTTTTTTTTTTTTTTTTTTGCCCACCTGGAAAGGACCAGTCATTGCTTTATATCAGTCTGCCAAGCATTTATTTTCAAAGACAGCACGGTCTATCATGCAAGAAAAACAGAGGGGGAGAGATTTTAATATTTATACCTATAGACCAAAGGAATCCTTGAATCTCAACTCATTATGAAATTCAATGATAAATTATACAGCTCCCAAACACAATACAGTCTATATCTCTTGCTTCCTTCCAAACATCAGATATTGCTAATCAACATTATTTGTAGTACACCTGCTAGATCTCACATACATTGTGCAAAAATAGCATCTTTGGATATAAACAAAGCCCAAAGTTTTGCCATGGCAACCTTCTCTTTTAATGGTTCTGTAAAGTTAATCTTGTGCCACAAATCTCAGTGTACCTAATCTTCCCTCAGATTCCTATTAAAACTCATCCTTCTATATTCACTTTTGATTATTTGTATTTTTCCTACCTAATAAATAATTCCAAAGCCTCTTATCTAAAAAATTTCATATCCTGAGACAATAGAGGCAACTCCAAGATATCCTTGCCGTATTGAAAATTGTTGCTGCTTAGACACTTGGTATTATATGATATGTTCTGGGTCTCTGCCCATCTTGTTGATACTTCAGCTGGAGACTCCTTCAACATTCACCTTCCCTTCCCTTCCCTTCCCTTCCCTTCCCTTCCCTTCCCTTCCCTTCCCTTCCCTCCCCTCCCCTCCCCTCCCCTCCCCTCCCCTCCTCTCCTCTCCTCTCCCCACTTCTCCTCTCCTCCCCTCTCTTCCCCTCCCCTCCCCTCCTCTTCTTTCCTTTCCTTTTCTAGATTTATTTTGTTTATTTGAAAGTCAGAGTTACAGAGAGAGAGAGAGAGAGAATTTCCATGCCCGGTTCACTCCCCAAGTGGCCACAATAGCCAGGACTGAACCAGTCTAAAGCCAGGAGCCAAGAGTTTTCTCCAGGTCTCCCATGTGTGTGCAGGAGCCCAAGAACTCAGGCCATCCTCCCCTGTTTTTTTCCAGGCACATTAGCTGGGAGCTGGATTGCAAGTGGAGCAGCTGCAATTAAAACTGGCACCCATATGAGATGCTGGCATTGCTGATGGCAACTTAATTAATCATGCCACAATGCAAGTCCATCAATACTCGAATTTCACGAACCAGCCTGAATATGTCATTCTTTTTAAGTCCCTTCTTGATTCCAAATAGTGTTTATTTTTTCTCTGTGTCAAATACATTTTGTAAGTGCCTCTATCCTAATTTTTATTTTCCCCATAGCACTGCCATTGTATGTTTGCACATAATGTCCCTCTTGTTGTTTTGTGAATCATTGAAGCCTAGGTCATGTCTGAGCTATCTTTGTATCTCCAGCATCTAGCATTGTGATGCCTGGCACATAACAATGTGATCAATAAGATTTTGAATAAAAATAGAAAGGGAAGGCTTGTGTTGCACTGATTAGGTTACCATTTGCTTGGTGGCAGTCAGCTTGAATGTAAACCCTGGCCACATCAATTGAACTTGTGTTTGTTCTATGTCTCCTAGCCACAGGGATACTTCCATCTGATTGATTTTTTTGTCTTTTTCATTCCGAGCTTATTCTTGGTTTTTGATTTCCAGGGAGTAAATTTCCCTTTTGTTTTGAGGGTATAATTTTGTAGCCTCTAAATCTTAGCATGTCAGTAGAACTCACTGGTACTTGAACATTTTGATGCTTAATTTTCTGAAGCAGGAATTGTTAGTGAATCAACATTTTATTACAAATATTTATCAACTTTAGCCAGTTCAGTTGTTCTTATGCCTCTCAGTTGAAGGAAATCTCTGATAACTCTTGTTTGTCTAAAACAACACTGTATTCTCCCAATCCCTGATTGAGTGAACATGCAAATGTATTTCAAAAATTTTGAGGAAAAGCAAGATTAATATCTTGAGTTTATTTTGTTGCAAAACATTCTGAAATCCATACATAGTTTTTCATAACACACATTTTCTATGTATTATGAAAAATCTCTTTTGTGCCAAAATAAATGTGTATTTTAATTTTATTTTTTCCAAAACCTTTATAATTACCCTTTTATGCCTGTATCCATAGAGATCATAAGTGGAGGTATTGCTTTATGATGACCTTTTAATAGTGTATACAGTGCTTTGTAAACTATGAAGTGTTACATCAAGATAACAATCAATGTTGTCAATGCAATTGATAAATTTGGCATTTGAATTATTTTAAAAATTCATTTAAAATGTTCTGTAATGTGACACTCTTCAGATGAACTACCTTCAGGGCTGCCTCTGTCCCTGTTCATACAAATCATCTGGTCGGTGTACTGTGGGTCACCAATAATAATATGAGATTGTCTTCTAGGGAAGGTGTGAAAAAATAACTAATTAAAGAAGAATATAGAAAAATGTCAGAAGCAATGAAGCTATTATTTCTGGACATTGGTGAATTGTAGAATGGAGACTAAATAGTTGCCAATTATTGTTCTAGAAGTGTCAGCCTCACTCCTATAATCTTATTTATAACATATATTTCTTAGTGCATAGGAAATAAATTATATATATATTTAAATAAAATATTAAAAAACCAATATTATATATGTATATATATATATATATGTATTCTTTAGAATCATGTTTCTCTTGTCTTGCCACTACTGGCCATGTTACTTTTTTATCAAAGCTAACATAGAGTATTGGCACCCAGTACCCCATCATTCTTGACATGTTCGGGAACTTTGAATGCTCCTTTAAAAAGAAAGTCAGACACCTTGTTAGGCTCGGCCAATAAACAGCTGAATATAACATGATGATAGCTTTAGAGAGCATGTGGTCCAGTATCAAATTAGAAGTTGTTTTCCGGCCTGCGTCTGGGCTCACTAGGTTAATCCTCCGCCTTGCGGCGCCGGCACACCGGGTTCTAGTCCCGGTCGGGGCGCCGGATTCTGTCCCGGTTGCCCCTCTTCCAGGCCAGCTCTCTGCTGTGGCCAGGGAGTGCAGTGGAGGATGGCCCAAGTGCTTGGGCCCTGCACCCCATGGGAGACCAGGAGAAGCACCTGGCTCCTGCCTTCGGGTCAGCGCGGTGTGCTGGCTGCAGCGCGCCGGCCACGGCGGCCATTGGAGGGTGAACCAACGGCAAAGGAAGACCTTTCTCTCTGTCTCTCTCTCACTGTCCACTCTGCCTGTCAAAAAAAAAAAAAAAGAAGAAGAAGAAGAAGAAAAAGAAGAAGTTGTTTTCCAGGCAGATGCTGTGGTTCAGCAGGTTAAGCTGCCACCTACAATGCCAGCAATCCATGTGGGCTCTGGTTCAAGCCCCAGCTGTTTCATTCTGATCAGCTCCCTGCTAATGTTCTGGGAAATGCAGCAGAAGGTGACTCACATGCTTCAGCCCTTTCCACCCCTGTGGGAGACCCAGAAGATGTTCCTGGCCTTCAATTTCGGCTGGGCTCAGCTCTGGCCTTTGCAGCTAGCTGGGGAGTGAACCAGCAAATAGAAGATCTTTGTTTCTCTCTGTCTCTCCTTCTCTCTGTAACTCTTTCAAATAAATAAATCTTTAAAAGTAAAAAAGGCAAAATGTAAGCCACACACAGAAAGACAAGTGCCACAAGATCATCCCACTCATGTGGGATATAAAAATGTTAATCTCATAGAAGTTGAGAGTAGAACAGTGATTACCAAATTCTGTAGAGAGTAGCACAGAGAAAAGGATGAGGAGACGTTGATCAACAGGACTTAAGTGGGGTGGCCATTGTGGCACAACAGGCTGTCACTTGGGATGCTTGCAACCCAAGTCTGGATGAGGGTTTGAGCCCCAGCTCCTCCACTTCTGATCCAGCTGCCTGTGGTTGTGCCTGGGGAGGCAGTGGGTGATAACCCAAATACTTGGGTCCCTTCTACCAATTTGCAAAACCAGGATGGGGTTCCTGGCTTCTGGTTTCTGCCTGACCCAGCCCTGGTTGTTGCATGCATTTGGAGAGTGAACCAGCAGGTGGATGATCTTTCTCTCTTCTGTCACTCTCTGCCTTTAAAACCAATAAATAAATCTTAAAAGAAAAAAGAACCTGCAGCCCTGATACATTCAACAACAATAGCAATAAACCATGTACTGAATTAAAGTCACATAAATGTGAGAAGTTTTGGCGTTATATAGTACAGTAGATTGACTATAGCAAAGGTTAATGTACTGTATATTTTTCTAAAAAACTAAAACAGAGCTTTGAATGTCTTCAGCAAAAATAAATGATAAATGTTTGAGGAAATTGATATTTTTACCCTGATTTGTATATACAAGGTATACAAGTATCAAAATATCACATAGTACTCCATAAGCATGTTCAAATTTTATGTATCAATTGAAGATAAAAAATAAACAGTGTAAGGTAAATACAGTTTATAGCATCAGGCAGCCCTTTATTCATATCTCAATTCTTGGCTCAGTGTTTTCTTGGTATAGAGTCCTTTTCCAGGCAGGTATCTCCTTATGTCCCCCTGTGAATGTCAGCGGTTCTTGGATTGCATCCATCCTAGTTCATAGACGGTGGGAGACAGGATGTACCGTTGCCTTCCCAGCACGACTGTGGAGATCCACTCCAATCACATAGCCAGCTCACCTGCTTGCTGAACCATGTAGACAGAAGGCACAGACTGGTTTTTCTCTGGGTCTTATAATCACAACTACAGATGGGAAGTGGAAGAGGGGAAGAGATGACAGAAGACAACACCGACATGACATTGTGATGCCTGCTTAGTGTCTCTGCTTTTCAGACATAAATTGATCTGATCATTCTAATCATTCCAATCATTCTTATTTGTACACTTGAGGGAATCGGCTCTAAATTTCAAGGACATTTTTGCCGCTAGAAGTGGATTATATGTCCTTCATGGAACTTTCTTTTGCCACTTTTGCCTGCCTGTTTTGAATGCTGTGTCTATTCAGCAAAACTGTAGGTTCCACAGCATCATGCACATCTTGTGTCCTCAGTGACTATATCACACGGGGCTATCCATAAAATAAACATAAATATATGGTGAATTGTATAAATTATCATCAGAAGATTATTTCCCTCTGCAAAGAGGTAATGTGTCTTTCTTAGTTTATTCTTCCTGTACCAAGCAGAGATATCCAAGATCTGCAATGATGTGCGATGATGTAGAGCCTGTTCTATCTGTCTGGCTTTGAATTTATCATTTGCTTTTGGGCTTTGCTTTTTTGAGAAAAAAAAAATAAAGTCACATTTGGAATACATTCTTTGTTCTGCATGCATAATTAAAATTTTAAGAGATAGCCGTTTTCATGAGGATTTTGTCAACTCAATTAAAATATTAATTGGTATGATTCTGTGTTTGCAGGCCTAGTACAGATTGAATTTGCAGGTAGGATCACAGATTCATTTAATGATGTAGAAATGATAAGAGTAATGACACTAGGGATTATAGCTGTTTGGGAAGGAGAAATGAGCTTGTTTTAGAAAAATAAATTACTGAATCTCTATCGTTGACATTTTTTTTTCCTCCTCTCTCCTTCCTGCCCACACACACCTGTCAGTGACTGTGAGAATACATTTAACAAAAAGAAGCAAACTATAACATTTTCTTGTTCACATGTTACCAGCTATACACAGCCAATCTATAGCATTGTAGCATGGATGTTAGCTTTGACAGATATATCTTTTTTTAAAAAAAGAAAAAATATCTATTTATTTATTTATTTATTTGAATGACAGAGTAACAGAGAGAGAGGGACAGAAACAGAGACAGACTGATATTCCAACCACTGGTTCACTCTCCAAATGGCAACAATAGTCACGGCTGGGTCAGGCCAAAGCCGGTTAGCCATGAACTCTGTTCAGGTTTCCTCTGCATGTGGCAAAGGCCAAGGCACTTGGGCCATCTTCAACTGCTTTCCCAAGCGCATTAGCAGAGAGCTGGATTGGAAGGAGACCTGCCAGGAAAAAAAAAAAAAACCTCCATTCTGATTTGGGATGCCTGCCATACAGACCAGATTTAGCCTCTCTGCCACAACACGTGGAGCTATTAAACATGGTTAACCTGGGGAAAACTCCGGTAGCTCCAGAGCTTTCCAGAGCCTTGCTTCCTGGACCCTTACACTCCAGTTACGCTGACCTTTCAGTGTATGCAGGACATCTCAGGGTCATTATGTGGCCTGCCCTTTGCCTGCAGTGTTCCTTGTCTTTGTTTCCACATGTCTAACTCCAAGCCAGGCTGCAGCCATCAACACGAACTTTACTGGGTTAGATGCTTCTCCTGACTGATTAATCTAAAATAAGCCATTTTACTGTAATACTCTATTGTTTTCTCTTCATAGCTCTTGCTCATATTTGTAATTCAATCCTTACCTGGATATTTATTTAGTTGATAACTATCTGCCTTTTATACTACTACATGAAAGAAAATAACATGTTTTGTTCACAATTGTGCATCTTATAAAATAGTTCTTGGTTATAGCAGGCACGTAATAATGATTAGTGTTTAAAAAAAAAAAAAAAACATGGCTTTCAATCTCTTGCCAAATCTAAGGCAGACTGTGGTAGAGCTTCCAAAGGTAAGTGTCAATAATCTTTTCCTGCCCTGTGTGGACCTCCCGCTTCATCCATTAAGGAATGAAGGAAGAGGCATTTGGTGCCATGGATTAAGGTGCTGCTTGGGATGCATGGATCCAATACTGGGTGCCTGGATTCAAGTCCTAGCTCTACTTCAGATTCAAGCTTCCTGCTGATGGATATCCTGGGAGGCAGCCAATGATGGCTCAAGTACTTGGGTCCTTGTCACCTACAAGGGAAGCCCAAATGGAATTCTGAACTCCTGCCTTCTGGATAGCCCTGGCTATTGATGGTTTCTGGGGAGTAAACCAATGAATGGGAATGTTCTCTTTCTGTCTTCTGTCTCTGTCTAACTCTGTCCCTTTGCCTTTCAATAAAAAAAGTTTTTTTTTTTTAAAGAATGAGTGAAATATATTTTCCTTCCTTTGAATCAAGGATAGCCCTGAAACTTGGCTTGTTAAAAAGAATGTGGAGAAAGTGGTATTATGCCAGTTCCAGGCCTAGATTTCTAGAGGTCTGACATCTTTCTTCTCTGCTTTCTTAGAAGCCAGTCACATACTGGAAAGATGCTCAAGCTGACTTACCCCAATTGGTAGAGTTAGAAACATACCAGGAGATTCCAATTCAATCCCATCAAGGTGGCATGTACCAATGGCATGTCACTAGTCACAGTGACCAATTTCTGTCCACAATTGATCATAATGATAGGACTAAGAACCAAAGGGATCACATAAACAAGAATAGTGTCTGCAAATACTAGCTGATAGAATAAAAAAGGGAGAGAACGATCCAACATGGGAAGTGAGATACACAGCAGACCCATAGAATGGCAGATGTCCTAAACAGCACTCTGGCCTCAGAATCACCCTTAAGGCATGTGGATCCGGCTGAAAAGCCCATGAGAGCATTCCAGGCATGGAAAGCCAAGATACTGTGGGGAAAAAAAAAAAAGAAACCTAAATGAAAATCTCCGCGAGTGAGATCCCAGTGGAAAGAACGGGTCATCAAAGAAGGAGGTACCTTTCTCTGAAGGGAGGAGAGAACTTCCATTTTGACTACGACTTTGTCTAAATAAGATCGGAGTTGGCGAACTCAAAAGGCTTCCATAGCCTTGGCAACTCATGACAAGAGCCTTGGGTGATTACTGATGCCATAAACAAGAGTGTCAATTTGTTAAGTCAACAACAGGAGTCACTGTGCACTTACTCCTCATGTAGGATCTTTGTCCTTAGTGTGCTGTACATTGAGATTTAATGCTATAACTAGTACTCAAACAGTATTTTTCACTTTATGTTTCTGTGTGGGAGCAAACTGTTGAAATCTTTACTTAATGTATGCTAAACTGATCTTCTGTATACAAAGAGAATCGCAAATGAATCTTGATTTGAATGGAAGGGGAGAGGGAGAGGGAAAGGGGAGGGTTGCGGGTGGGAGGGACGTTATGGGGGGGAAGCCATTGTAATCCATAAACTGTACTTTGGAAATTTATATTCATTAAATAAAAGTTAAAAAAATTAGTCCAGGACTCTTTTTTAATATCCCATGTTCTTTACTGCCAGTCATATAAATTCTTCAACAGCCATATTGGAAATATTTGTTGTATTTTATAAAACACAAACCATCACAACAGGTTGATTGGAATGATTTGTGAAATGAAGAAATCAATAGACTGGGAATCAGAAGACTGGAGTGAGGAACCTCATTTACTGCTCTTCCACTCTGAGCATAGCCACTTTATCTATGAAGCAAGAATAATGGAATT
The DNA here is from genome assembly GCF_051225735.1 of Oryctolagus cuniculus. Classification (NCBI taxonomy): domain Eukaryota; kingdom Metazoa; phylum Chordata; class Mammalia; order Lagomorpha; family Leporidae; genus Oryctolagus; species Oryctolagus cuniculus. The sequence goes on from NC_142868.1 coordinate 126,997,574, forward strand.
CACGTTTCAGGGTTGTAATGAACTTCAGGTAGGATCATGTAGTATAAAGCCCTTTGCACAATGTAAAGAATAATAGATATGTTAGCAAATGTGAATCCTGAAATTTTACAATCTAGTCAGAATGCTTTGAATTACTTAAAGGTTTATCCATTTTGTAATTACCATGAACTTTTGGGGTATGATGATTATACTTAATCATTAGAATGAGAACAGCTCCATTTCAATTTTGATTCCAGAGGAAATGAATGCTCTAAGGAAGAAACAAATTATTTATCAGAGTTTTAGTAATAAACAAAAATAATCTGATATTTGATAAAATATAGTGCAACTCATGGAATTCTGAAAGTTACCCAACACTAGGAAGGTCCCCCATTCTCCATATGCCATAGGCTCAGCAATGAAATCCATAAGCCATTAGGAAAGCACCCTCATATAGTCATTCCTCCAACTGGTTGACAAGGGGCACAGTCATCCATTAGTGAAACAACTGGTAAGAGATTCTGGAAAGAGGACTAACATAAAGTACTAGCTACTTAAAATAAAAGACCAATTTTCAAGTTCTTGGGTGATGGGAAGAAAATGAAGAGAAGGTAGAAACAGTTGGAAGAAAAAATATTTTAACTAGCTTCATATTTTGGCAGGCATCAGAGTATTTCATAGGTTAATTAGATAATAATAACCAGCGCTACATTCTTGATAGTCATTGGCTCATTGGCTTCATTTAACTTAGTCTGACTATCCAAACATTTCCACATGACTGTTTGGTGATCTCTGCTTGCCTTAAAAACACCATACAAGTTGGAAGGCAGTGCTAATCAATTTCACTGATAACAAAACCAGAGAATTTGAAAATAGTTGTGGCTGACCTTGACACTTTGCCTGCACATTTGTGGACTGCAAAATAATGGCAGCAGCGGTGATAGACTTACTCATCTTCCAGGATATGAATCTCTGTAGATTTTGTACCCTGCAGCCATAGATCATTTCTGAAACCAAACTAATCCTGTTGCTCTTACTCCTGTCAGCTCAATGAGTAGTTCATCTTCCTCCATAACATTAAGGGAGAGAAATCTTCTAGATGGGCAGGAAACAATTTAAACTCAGTGACACCTAAGAGAAGAAAAACAAATAGACTCTAACCCATCTAGACTGCAGCCCCAAGAGGAGGATGAAGTCAAAATTAAAACAAAAAACGTAAAGCCATCATTCATCTTATAACTATATTTCAAAGAAGGATTTCAAGAGGCGGATGAAATCCTGTAAGACACAGGATCACATCCAAACCAAAATGTTATTTACTCTACTCTGTTACGGGTAGATATGTAATTGAATTACTGACCTCTTGCCAATCAGGTCATTTAATATCTGAAAAGTGAGAATAGTTCTGTGGTTTCCAAATCTCTAATCTTCAGAGGTATCAAAGGATCATGTGGAAAACCCAGATTGGAGATCTCCAACCCTGATGTTCTGATTAGTTGTCAGGTAAACCACTAGACTACAAGACCATGAAGTCTTATCACAAGCCTCCAACACTATGAATAATACTCATTGGATATACAGCCCATTATCCTACACAGAAAACCAAACATTTAGGGAATAAAATCAGAGGAGAAAAAAATCTCAATTTTTTGTAACTTCCATTTATTCTGGAAGAAAGGCAATAATTCAAAAATCATAGTAGAATTTCAAAATTCAGTGTTTACTAGGACACTGTCCTACTGGCTTTTCACAGTGTGGTTTACACTAGGAAGCTTCTGCCAGAAAGTAGTGAATCCAAGATCTGGTAAGTCCTTCTCGCTTTGCCAAGCTATTACATTGCCCTGAAGCAGCCTGTAGAACACACTGTCTGAGAATGTGGAGAACACTGGTCAAAATTCTTAGGTTTCCAACACAACTTCTACCTTAATGTCACCCCCCACCTCCTATTGCCCTTGCCAAACCTTCCAAGAACTGGAACTGCTACTACTTCTGTGGCTGCTATTCCTGCCAGCTGGCAATCCACTGGGGGAGATAACGTAAAGAAAAAATAACTTCCATCTTCTACCAAAAAAATAAAAAATGGGGAAGAGGAAGACACATCTGAATCAGAGAGAGTAAAACCCAAATTCAGTACAACAATTGCCCTCAGGTGTGTTTACTGGTGCTGTTCAAATGTTTGTGTCTTCACAGCACAGAGTGTATTTGGGTATAGCTATTGTTCATCATGCTCTCTGCTTTGCCGTATTGCAAGCAAAAACACTCTTGAATCCAGTGATTTTAAGGTTTCTTTTTTTTCTTTGTTTTGTTTTGTTGAGTTAAATTAACTCACATTAAAGCACCACAGAGTTAATATTTTACCTTAATTCTGTAAGTAATTTCTATTTAATAAATGATCTAGCATGCAAAATATTTAACCTAAAAGAGAATCTGTTGAGTTTATCTCAGTAGATGAGATATTTTGGAAAACGTCTCCATACTAAGTGTGCAATATAATTTTCCCTACATACCACAAATGGAAACTCATTGTTGGTTTTTACACACAAAATCACAGTGGTAATGCAAGTTTTTAATCTTATTCACCAAGAATTGCCATCTCATACATATAAAATTACTTATAGAACATTCTGAACCCTGCTCTTAGAAACTGCCTGAAATGATTTATGGAAAACTTAAATATGGAAAAAAAATCTTTCTGAGTTATCAGACTAGATGATAGTGAACTACATGTTATAAGACAGGAACTCTGTGGCGAATAGAGCAGATGGGAACAAACTGAGATAGAAGTCACCTGTAGACTAATTTATAGCTCCTTTTCCTGAAGATGAATCATTTTGTTGTGGAAATTAAAGTATTGAAGTACAAGATCCACAAGCAAAGGCAGAGTACAACGGAAGAGAAATGAGTCTCACTCTGTTTGGACAGTGTCCATTATCTAACAAGAATCAAGAACATCCCCAGACATCATTAGTCAGGGTACAAGAGTAAATGCTAGATTACTAAAATGCTTCAAGTGATACTTGACTTAACGTCTCAGCAGGGTGAATATGTATATAACTTGTGACATGAAATAAGCTACTTTTGATAATAAAAGTGGTCTTTATTGGGGCTGGCGCTGTGGCGCAGCAGGTTAACGCCCTGGTCTGAAGCTCCAGCATCCCATATGGGTGCAGGTTCCAGACCCGGCTGCTCCACTTCCAATCCAGGTCTCTGCTATAGCCTGGGAAAGCACTAGAAGATGGCCCAAGTTCTTGGGCCCCTGCACCCACGTGGGAGACTGGGAAGAGGCTCCTGGCTTCTGGGTTTGGATCGGCACAGCTCTGGCCATTGCAGCCATCTGGGGAGTGAACCAGAGAAGAAAGACCTCTCTTTCTCTCCTTCTCTCTGTGTGTAACTGACTTTCAAATAAATAAATAAATCTTTTTTAAAAAGTGGGCTTTATTTATAATTATATCACATACACACACACACAAAAAAAGAAATTCCCTCTAGGAGTGTTCTGAGCAAATCTGTATATTCAGTCACTCCTACTTCTAAATAAAGTGATAGTAACTTGTGAATAATAATTAGGATTTTCCTTAGATTAAGGGAAGACTTGTGAAGTTTGAAGGAAATTTTCACATTTGGAGAAGCAAGAGCACAAGACAAATTGTCAAGGGTTTTCAGAGTCATAATGGAGGGCCGGTGCCACAGCTCACTTGGCTAATCCTCAGCCTGCAGCGCCGGCACCCCTGGTTCCAGTCCCAGTTGGGGTGCCGGATTCTGTCCCTGTTGCACCTCTTCCAGTCCAGCTCTCTGCTGTGGCCCAGGAAGGCAGTGGAGGATGGCCCAAGTGCCTGGGCCCGTGCGCCCGCATGGGAGACCAGGAAGAAGCACCTGGTTCCCGGCTTCGGATCGGCTGCAGCGCCAGCCGTAACGGCCATTTGGGGGAGGGGTGAACCAACGGAAAAGGAAGACCTTTCTCTCTGTCTCTCTATCTCTGTCTAACTCCACCTGTCCAAAAAAAAAAAAAAAAAAAAAGAGTCATAATGAATTCATTTTTTTTTTGCTAACAAATTGCAAATAAATACTGGGGGATTGCTGCATGACATACAGCCTTATCATTAAGAACTTTTTGGGAAATTGCAGAGTCCAGCCAAAGTTTACAAATGTGGTCAATGTATTCTGATTCAAGAAAATTCTGAAGTCTAAGGGCACTATGCATCATCTTCAGAATGCAGAATTCCCTAAACCATAGTAGACAAAAGTATAAATAGACCAGAATTACCAACCCTATCTACCTTGAGCAAAAGGCAAGCCAGCATGATTCCAGAGTGAAGAATTTTCCTTCAGCATACAGGGAAAAATAATTCTGTAGAGACCAAGTTATCTAGTCAGGAGTGCTCATGGCCATAGTTCCTATCCTATCGGCTAGATAATAACTAAACTGATAAAAAAAAATAGCATTGCCAAGTCTAATCTACCCTTTGAATGAAAGAATCAAAAAGTGGATGAGTGAAAGAATGTAAAGAGGACCTGCCACACAGGTGGGTAAGGGGTTGTAGTACAATCCTGGGGAAACCTGCTTTGACTTAGGGATAAATAAACAAGGGGTGCAGGATGGCTGTGTGTGATGGGGAGCAAATCAAAAAATTATTTCAATTTTTCTCCCCAAGTATTGCCTTTGATTTTGTCCTATTGCCCTTCCTTCCCCTGTCCCTTGCTGACACCACACACAAATCCCATTTCTTGCTGATAGCTCTCAGGGTTAAAACAAATTAAATCCAGCAGAGTTTAATTTAAAATATCTAACTCCCATAAAGATAAAAATTATTCTCTCCTAAAGAGTTTTATAACTGTCTCAGGGATTAGGGAATGTATGTGGAGAAAGAAATAAATGTGATATGTCTATTCACTTGTCATGCATCCTCTTCTGTTGCTGCTGGATTTTTCAGGACCAGGTTTAGTAGGAGGATTTTTCATTTGAAAAGACAGAAATTCATGCACTTCAGTAGTATTGAGGTGGTATTGTCACTGTTCTTTCTGGCAGTCACTCAATTCCAAGCTGAGACTGTCCTACACAGTGCATCTGTAGTTCATATAGAAGCATCACATGGTTTCTGAACTGTACAGTTGTTGCCTGACTTTGGAGATGAGTTCTTCTCTTTAAAATATACCCCATAATTTCATCCTTTTCAGCCCCTTTCATTCTGGCCAACCATCATGCCCAGTTGGGCATTCTTCAGGATGGTAAGATGATACACAGCCTCTGTGAAAAATATTCTTCAATTACCAAATGATTGGAAAGCAGTGTGTGCTTTTGCCCTCTTTCAAGTCTCTTCTCCCTGACCTATCGCAGTTGGAACCAGACCTTTAATGACATGGACAAAGAACAATGCCTTTGCTCATTTGTCTCTCCAAATTCCAAGGATACGCGAAACACTCTTGCATGAAGTCCTTTAGGGGCCTGCGCTGTGGCATAGCGGGTAAAACCACCCCCTGCAGTGCCGGCATCCCATATGGGCACCGGTTTGAGTGCCAGCTGCTCCATTTCCTATCCAGCTCTCTGCTATGGCCTGGGAAAGCAGTAGAAGATGGCCCAAGTCCTTGGGCCCCTGCATCCGTGTGGGAGACCCTGAAGAAATTCCTGGCTCCCGGCTTCGCTTCGGCACAGCTCCGGCCTTTGCAGCTAATTGGGAAGTAAACCAGCGGATAGAAGACCTCTCTCTCTCTCTCTCTCTCTCTCTCTCTCTCTCTACCTCGCCTTCTCTCTCTGTTTAACTCTGACTTTCAAATAAATAAATAAATCTAAAAAAAAAAAAGAAGTCCTTTTAACACAGGGTGAGTCAATTAGTTTCAGTTTCCAGAAACCCACTATCTATCTTCTAAGTATTTGCATTGGCTTCCTTCTCACTTGACTTGGGGTAGGTGGGTATGTAGGATAATTCTCTTTTCCCCCAGAGACAGGGAAGGATAAAACCTAAAGCTTGCTCCCATTAAATAGGGTTATGTTGCACTATTTCAGTACTTTTGTCATCAATTTCCAGTCTCTTTGTTATCCATCTAATACAGGCTGGATTTGGACGATTGAATAACCGACACAGAACTATCAACAGTTGTCTTGGTTTTTTGTTGCCGTGTAACAAGTCATGACAAACACAGCAGCTTAAAACTATAGCTATTATCTCACAATTTCTTGTAGTCCAGATATCCAGGCATGGCCTGGCTGTGTCCTTGACTCAGAGTCTTATAGGGTTACAATCACAGCATTATATGGGCTGTGTTCTAATCTGAAAACTCACTTAGGAAAGGCTCTTTTGTCATGCCCATGCAGACAGCTAGAAGAATTCAGTTCCTTGCCACTACATGAGGGCCCCACAGGTTGGATGCTGTTCTCAGGTTCTAGAGCTCACCACAGTTCCACACCACGCAACCCTCCTCATAGATAGTTTTCAGTAGGATGCTGTAAGGTTAACAGAAGTCTCTCTGCAGTTGAAGAAGTTGGTGTATTACAAATAGAGTCTTATCTACTTACATATAATGGACCAACGCGACATTCAATCTCTTGACAAGTAACAACCTAATCAAGAAAGTGACTTACCATCACCTTTGTCATATCCTAGCAGTGAGAAGTAAGTCAGATTCCATCTAAACTTAAGGGCAGGGGAACATGCAAGATCAGGCTTAACATACTGGGGGACTCGTAAGGATGTGTTTGCCAAATATTAAACTACCCCTTCAGAGATTTACTCAGGAATTCCTTTAAAATATGTGAGTGCTATTTTTTTACTGAAAGTTTGAGGTTTTGGTTTTGTAATTGTAGGCAAAATGAAAAGTGTCAGCCCAAATTATATTACAAAATGACCAAAATCTAAGATTCTATGAACCATGCATGCAAGAGATATAGAAATTGCTTATGTTTGAGAAAAATTAAGCCCACATATTACAAATACACTTTAGAAATCAATTTACTTATGATCTTAAAGAAACTAAATACAATGCAGCTAGTACAAAGCAAGCAAAATAGGAGATAAGAGAACACACTACAATAGCAAAAATGACCCAGTTAGAGAAAAAATTTAAGGGAAGAAAATAAATGACATAGTGAAAAGTTTAATACTATTGTTGTTGAAAGAGATTCAAAATTGTGGAAAATACAATAATTGAACTGGAAAGCAAGCTTATGAGCAATAGTTAACCCATTATGTTCCATTGTTCTATATGTGTGGCACCTATAAAACCTTAAATTGATCAACAAATATACCACTTATTGTGATTCTGAAGTAAATATTATCTTTTTAGAGTTCTATTCTTTTGAGAAAATGAAAGGTGAATGTTTAGAACATTTCAAAATATTTTAATTTCATTTTGAAAAAATAGCATAAACTTCACTACAAAACTTACTTTTACAAAATGTTCAACTGAAAGATTATATTCATAACCAGTATATAATATTAGAAAAGTACTCATAAAATATTTTATAGAACTAGGCTCTCATTTACTTCAAGGAATGCAATTTAAAAATTTCACTATTTGAAAATAGCTGTTCTATAGACACAGGGACAATACATACTGCAAGAGTTTTGTATAGTGCATTGCACTGCTGTCTAACACACTCTCCCTTGTTGCTGTTTGGGTTAATTGTCAACCCATTGTAACCTGTGTACTTGGAAGTAAGTGCTTGAAGTGGTAGAGAATCCACAGTTACACTTTTCTTCAACAGTCTGTTCACTGATGGGACTTGACAGTGCGCCTTTGTCGCATTGGCTTCCAAGCTGCAGGCACCATGAGGGGACAAAACAAGTGTCCTTTGAAAATGGCAACACTGATGAAAACACACAGATGAGGGTCATTTGATTACAGATTTGATACAAATAATGAAATTTTCTTATAAGAAGGTTAGATGATAAATGTGTCATTATTGGTATTAGCTTGCAAAACAGTGGAGTTACTTGGCAAAGTTCAACAACATAAAAAGAAAGAATAGAGACAGTATACCTGACAAAGGTATTGGACATCTATAACAATTTCAGTGGTGTTGTGAATGAACACAATTGGTTGGTTTTCAAATATTCCATTTTACTTAGAGGCAAAAAGTATTACCCTTTGTTTGCTCAGATTAAAGTGTGTATTTTAAGTGCATAGATTATTCACAAATTTGTTAACAAAGACAAGGCAGATCTCATAAGTTTGGTGGATTTTAAAAGAAATACCTGCTTACCCTACTAAATATGGTACAACTAGAAACCATCAGAAGAAAATGAAATACTCTTAGACCTAATGCCCAAGATGATAATAGAGTTGGCATAAGAAGCTGTATTATTCTCAAATGGCAAGAACAACAACAATGTCAAAATGAGTCATGTTCTGCAAAACCAACAAAATATTGTCAAAAATGTAATATAACTCTTTGTAATGTTTTGCTCCTTCCCACCAAAAATCATTCCTGAACAGTTCATGAAAGTCACTTCATATACTGTGTAATTTTTGAAAGGGTATCATATTTGCCTGATATCCTATTTATAGAACAGTTTAAATATATGTAAAAGATAAAACATTGTTCCAGATTCCTATTTTTAATAAGATACATATTTAGTTCTTACTGTTAATAAATGATATATAAGCCCCATATTATTATTTTCAAACTATTTTAATGCACCTGTGTCAATTTCATTGAATTATTTGAAGAATTGAAAACTTGGGACATAGTGGGCTAAAAAAACACAAGTTTGTCTAATTTTTATAATTTTTACAGAATCAGCGATTTCATCCTCAATGTTGATAAATTGAGAGATATAAATTTGTTTTATAAATATTTAATATAACCATCAATAGAATGAAAATCCATCTATAAGAAATAATTTTACTAGAGGAAAAAACATGTTCCTGATTTACACACAGAAACCACATTCACAGATTCACTCCCCAAATGGCCGCAACATCCGGAGCTGAGCTGGTTCAAAGGCAGGAGCCAAGAGCTTCTTCCAGGCCTCCCACGTGGGTGCAGGGGCCCAAGAATTGGGCCATCTTCCATTGTGTTCCCAAATGCCCTAGCAGGGAGATATATTGCAAGTGGAGCAGTCAGGACAAGAGCCGGAATCTCATATGGGATGCTGGTATCATAAGAAGCAGCTTAACCTGTTGTAAGACAACCTGGAACCTTTAAGCCTGGCCCATTTCAAGGCAATGGAAATTCAATGCCACCAACCATTTGATGAGAGAAATATTAAAAAAAATTGCAGATATGTTTTTAAACCGCCATAACTACCTCATACTCCTGTTGTTAACTCTTCTAGAAATCGATCTAAGGGAAGTGAGATTAGATGAAATAGTCACTATTATCTATTTCCTGATAATTTCTGCTTTGGCGGATGTTTGTCTTTCACAAAGCAAACACTTTTCCTGAGTGGATTTGTTCTATCTTTGGCAAATTAGTCTGAAGCCACCTTCCACACTGCTTAGCTCCCTGAGGAAGCATTGCAGTTTTTGACTAAGTTATAGCAGGTTTCCTATCCAAGTCCTGAATACATTAGTGCTACCACCTACATCTGCCTACTCTAACTCTACCCGCACAGACAAGCCACTGCGGCAGGGGGGCATAGTCGTGCTCTGTAGCAGTGACTTTTCTGCAGCTATCGGATGCCTCCTTGCCTGGCAAATGGTTGGCATGATGCTTGCCCAACACTACCTGCTCTTTCCTTGTCTTGCCATCGCCAGCAGATCCAGCCTGCTTCTTTCCTTCAGTATTCTCTGCGTGAGAAGTGAGCACTGATTTTTCTGTTCTGTGAGACCCTCAAACCTCAGGGATACATGTAATTTTCCCCAAGTCTCCTTCACCATGCCTCACAGTCTAGTGTGTTTGGGTGTGGAACAGAGAGAAAAGGCCAATTTTTCAATACTTGTATACACTCATTTCAAACAATTGCCTTTAGAATTTCTAGTCATTTACAAAAGTTGGAGCTGGATGAAGATAATGGAGCAAGGAAGGACCAGTGGTGATATCTTCTGTACATTCTGTGTGGATGTGCCTAGCACTTATGTTTAAAATACATAAAACTTTCTGTTTTATTTTCCTGAGCTCTTTGGTATTAGCCAAATGTCTGACACATAAAAGAAGGTCCTTTTTTAAAAAGATTTATTTATTGATTTTGAAAGAGTTACAGAGAGAGGGAGGCAGAGAGGGAGAGACCGAGAGAGAGAAACAGATTTTCTACCCCTTGGTTCAGTCCCCAGATGGCCCCAATGGCTGGACAGCCCAAAGCCAGGAGCCAGCAGCTTCTTCTGGGTCTCCAATGTGGGTGTCAGGGCCCAAACACTTGGGCCATCTTCCACTGCTTTCTCAGGCCATAAGCAGGGGGCTGGATCAGAAGTGGAGCAGCTGGGACATGAACCGGTGACCATATGGGATGCTGGTGTTGCAGGTGACAGCTTTATTGGCTAAGACACAATGCCAGCCCCAGAGAAGGTCCTTTATTAACATTCTATTATAAAATAATGACTTGCATTTGTGAACTACCTATTACAAACCCTTAGTATCTGAAACTTCATTATATATACACAACTGCTTTAAGAGGTAGGCATTAAGGGGCCGTTGTTGTGGCACAATGGACTAAGTATATGCTTTCAATACCAGCATCCCAGTGGAATGCTGGTTCAAGCCCTGGCTGCTCTGCTTCCAATCCAGCTCTCTGCTAATGCAACTGAGAAAGCAGCAGAGGGTAGTCCAAATGTGTGGGGTCCTGCCATCCATGCGGAAGACTCAGATGGAGTTCCTAACTCCTGGCTTTAACCTGGCCCAGCCCTGGCCATTGCAGCCTTTAGAGGAGCAAACCAGCCAATGGGATATCTCTGTCTCTCTCTTTCTCAGTTCCCCTGCCTCGCAAATAAATAAAATATTGTTTTTAAGAAAAGAGGAGTGCATTAGGATTACGTAAATTTTACTGCCTTAGGTGAGATAAACCAGGAAACATTCTGCAATGGAGATTTGACAGCGAGAGGCTTAAGGAAAGTGCTCCCATGAGCAGTGCCTGTAATTGGGTGAGAACAGCAGGAGTGGGGAGAGAAAAGTCACCGATAGAGGCACTTGGAACAGAGGCCTCTGCTGAACCCAGGTGAAGCTCCAGAGTGGAGATTACTTTTCCTGAATTGAGATCAGGACTGGGTATCTTCACACTAACCACTCATTGGACTGAGAGGTTCACTGTGGTTGAGGGCACTTCCTGCACCAAAAACCAACAAGAGAAAATTCAGCTGTGAGTCATCAGCAATGGGAGCAGCAATGCCTGAGTCCTGGAAACACGGGCTGTATGCTATCCCACAACATGTGTTACACTTGCTCCTGACAAACATTGATGAGTACAGAATTTAATGTTCCAGTTATACATCCACCACAATTTGTAGACAGGAAATTTAACCCCAGAGACACTTGTCTCTACAAATTATCTTTCAGATGATATTAGTGCCTGTCTTAAAATCTGCGTATAATGCAGGAAGAACAAGACAGTGTGAAGACACAGATAGTTTAGGAGCAAAGGACATTTGAAAACAAAGGGGATGAGGGGCCAGCTTGTAGCATAGGGGTCTAAGCCATTTCTTGTGATGCCAGCATCCCATAGCAGGGTGCCAGTTTGAGTCCCAGCTACTCTGCTTCTGAGGAAGCAGCAGAAGATGGCCCAAGTGCCTGTGCCTCTGCCATTCATATTGGAGACCTCAACGGAGTTCCAGGCTCCTGGCTTAAGCCTAGCCCAGATCTGGCTTTGTGGTCATTTGGAGAGTAAACTAGTGGATGGAAGATCTTTCTCCATCTATCTCTTCCCCTCTTTATCCACTCTATTTTTCAAACAAACAAATAAGTAAATATGATTTTAAAAAAATTATATGAGAATAGAGTAAGAATAATCAGCTTAGAAGAAGTGGGAAATTGAATGGATCATGACCATGAAGAAAACTAAAGGGTGTATTAAAAAATAAAAGACATATAGACAAAGTTCACTTGTCTTTTAAAGACTGAAAATTTGAGGGCCAGCATCATGGTGTGGTGAGTTAAGCTGCCATCTGTAGCACCTACATCCCATGTGGGATGTCTGTGCTACTCCTCTTCTGATCCAGCTCTTTGTCAATGGCCTGGGAAAAGGAGCAAAAGATGGCCCAAGCGCTTGGGTCCCTACCACCCATGTGGGAGACTTGGGTGGAGTTCCTGGCTCTTGGCTTCAACCTGGCCTTTCCCTGGCTTCTGAAACAATTTGGGGAGTAAACCAGCAGATGGAAGGTTTCTCTCTCTCTCTCTCTCTCTCTCTCTGTCTCTCTCTCTGTCTCCCCCCCACCTCCACCCCCGCCTGTAACTCTGTCTTTCAAAAAAAAAATAAATCTTCAAAAAAAAAAAAAAAGGAACAAAGAATGGCTATTTCAATGTTATATAAAATTTACTAGAATATTTTAAATAGCCAGGAGCCCTTCAATTGGATGCATATACATTTATTATAGTTACATGTTCCTGTTGAATTGACACTTAATCATTACATAGTGCCCTTCTTCATCTCTTTTAACAGTTTTTGTGTTAAATCTAGTTTGTCTAATATTAGGATGGCAACACTAGCTCTTTTTTGGTTTCTGTTAGCATGGAATGTCTTTTTCCCATCCTTTCACTTTCAGTCTGCATGCGTCTTTGTTGGTGAGATGTGTTTCTTATAGACAGCAAATAGATGAGTCTTGCTTTTTAATCCATTCAAGTAGTCTATATCTTTTAACTGGAGAGTTGAGGTCATTTACATTCAAGGTGACTATTGATAAGTATCAATTTGGCTCTGCCATTTTTTCATAATTAGTTTTATTGTTTACTTTGAAATTCATTGGTACTTTTTTTTTTGTTTGCTGAACTTTTTTTTTAACTTTTATTTAATGAATATAAATTTCCAAAGTACAGCTTATGGAGTACAATGGCTTCTTTAGTGGGGGATTTTCTGCCTTCACATTCTTTCATAATGATGGCTATCTTTCTGTGTTTCTGTGTGTACCCCATCCTTAAGCATCTTTTGTAAGGCTGCTTGAGTGGTGACAAATTCTTTCAATTTCTATTTGTTATGGAAGGTCTTTATTTCACCTGCATTCTTTTTTTTGTTTTGTTTTGTTTTTTTTGACAGGCAGAGTGGACAGTGAGAGAGAGAGACACAGAGAGAAAGATCTTCCTTTTGCCGTTGGTTCACCCTCCAATGGCTGCTGTGGCCAGCACGCTGCGGCCAGTGCACCGCACTGATCCGATGGCAGGAGCCAGGTGCTTATCCTGGTCTCCCATGGGGTGCAGGGCCCAAGCACTTGGGCCATCCTCCACTGCACTCCCTGGCCACACCATTCTTAAATGAGAGCTTTGCAGGGTACAGTATTCTGGGTTGACACTTTTTTTCTCTTAAGATTTTGACTATATCTTGCCATTCTTTTCTAGCCTATAGGATTCTGACGAAAAGTCAGTTGTGAGTCTAATTGGTGATCCTCTGAAAGTAATCTAGCATTTCTCTCATGCACATTTTAGAATCTTTTCATTGTGTTTTACTGTGGAAAGTTTTACTACAATGTGTCCTACTGAGGATCTTTCTGTTCATGTCTGTTGGGAGTTCTATGTGCTTCCCGTACTTGGACATCCCTTTCTTTCTCCAAATTGGGGAAATTTTCTGTAATTATTTCTCTGAATATGCCTTCTAGTCCATTCTCTGTTTCCATACCATCAGGAACTCCAAAGATCCATATGTTGGATCATTCAAGAATATCCCATAAATCTCAAATACTGCTTCACTGCTTTTAGGTTTATTAATTTCTTCTTGTATTTTTTTTTTGCCTGAAAGATTGCCAAAGATTTCTCTTGTAGCTTGCATATTCTTTCTTCTGCCTCACCAAGTTTTCTTTTAAGACTTTACACCTCAGTTTTTATTTGATCTATTTAGTTCTTCATTTCTAATATTTCATTTTGATTTTTCCGTAAAAATCTCAATTTCAAGAGAAAAATTTCATTCATGTTTTGTAACATTTTCTTCAGTTCATGGATTTGTTTCTGATTGCTTTTGAGTAATCTTATGATTAATTTTTTGAATTCTGTTTCCAACATTTCATCAATCTCTTCATCTTCACATTCTAATACTGATATGTTGCTGTGTCCCTTTAGAGGGGTCCTGTGTCTTCCTTATTCTTACTTCTTGAATTTCTGAGTTTATCTTTAGGCATTTGTGAAGTTAATTGTTGTTGTTTTTTCCTCTGATGGCTTTTATCTTTGAGTTATTCCTCTGTGGCTTAATGGAATATCTTCACTTTCAGTGAATACCAAGAGGTATGTGCTGGCTGTGGCCAGGGAGCTCTGGTCAGTGCTCTAGAGTCGGGTAAGAGTCTAGAGTAACAACCATGCTCCATGGTAGATCTCTTCTTGTTAGCAGAAGCCTTTGTGCATGCACACAGCAACTGGCTGAGACAGGACACCATCTTCTCAGTAGTACTGGTGGCAGTGGCAGGGAGGCAACAACATTCTGCGTGGCTCTGGTGTATACGTGTGATACAGAGGTTCTAGTAGAGGGAAATAACCTCAGCCCCACTGACTTTGAGCCTATCTGGGAGGTGGCTAGGCAGCCATAGAACTGTGAGGCACCCCCAGCCTCCCAGGATCAAGACCCTTAGGCAGAACTGGCTTGGAGAACATCTGCCTCTCTGTCGACTGGACAGGCCTCCAGCGCAGAGTAAAACCTCTGCATCCAGTGACTGTGGGAACCTTGTGTGCTGATACCAGGAAGACTCAGTGGTTACATGAGAAGGTGCAGGGTGTAGCTGGGTCTCTGGGCAATCACTGGGTGCAGCTCCACATGCTCAGAGATCCTTGGCTGCCTGTGGCCAAGTATTTGCAGCTGGAACTGTGCCCAAAGTGAGAACCGCACAGATAATTTGTACAGTTCATACATCAGTGCTGATGAATGTTGAAGACACTGGGGGTTAACACCCAGGCATTGCTCAGTTTAGAGCAGAGGAAGTGAGGAGGTGGTCACACCAGCAGAGGTGACCATTCCTTCCCTCTGTTAAAATCTGCTAGAATATTTTAAATAAGAACTTGATTCATAATCTTATGCCAGTGTAACTTTAATACTAAAATCTGACAAGATAATAATACAGAAAACTATATAACAAACACATTTATAAATACATATGTATTAATTTGAATACACTTTTGAAAAAAATTCCAATATTTTATAAAAGAACAAAATAGTTTATGGAAAAGTAACATTTTTCTCAACAATTGAATAGTAGATAAATGGTAGGGAATTTCTAATATAGTTCATTGTTAAGATCTGAAGCCACCTGTGTTACCATAACCTAGATGACACTAGATCATTTACGTCAATATGATGTGGCTATTTATTCCAAGAAAAATTTGTACAGGAAAGAAAAAAGTTATAAGTCAACAAATAATTTAAATATTTGCTTTGGAAATTTTCCAAGGAACTATTTATCAAAGACAGAGTCTATTGATCTAGATAGTTTACTTATTAAATGGCATTCTGTTTATCAAAGTTGCTTCAGGTCTCTTAAATTGTTCCTACCAACTCGAAACTACTACATCTTTAAACATGCCCAATCATAATCAGTCCTCTACCTTGTGATACCTGCCTTAAACCACTGCATCTGTTAATACCTTAATTTTGCCTTTTTTTTCTTCTCCAACACTGCTAAGTCTCCAGAGTGCTTTATTCCCTTCCTGCCATGAGTCTAAACTGTTTTGCTTTATTAGTGAGTTGTCTTATGATATTTTTGTGAACCCAGTAATATCAACAAATGGATTTATAGTTTTATTTTGAATATTATAGCTTGATTTTACTTTATGGTCATGGATATGCATACTAGAAATGTTGTAGAATAAGATTGTTAAATGAGATTATCATGAATAATTTTATTCAACACTGATATCCATGAGGATTGGCTAAAAGTTTCCTCCTCTCTCCACGCTTGATGAATACTAGTGTAGCTTAGGCTGATATTCCTGGGAACTTTCTATCACACAGCCCACAAGTGTTGAAACTTTCTTGTAGGGTTATGATACAATAAATCATTAAGGGTCCAATTTTGTATCATAAAACTTTAACAAATATTTAAATGCTAATTTGATAAGCATGCCATAAACACACCACAAAATAATTTTATATCAAATGATTGCAGCCAAGGAATAAAATTTGTCACCAGTAGATTTGCAAAAGAAGGGAGACACATAATCAGCATAATATATTATAGCACAGTGAAACTCCATGATTATAAAAGCTCTAAACGAAGCAATGTAGTGAACAATATTTTTTGTAGCTATGCCATGAAAATATAAGCATCTATAAATTGAGTCCCTTTCTGCCTTTTTATGAGATTAATAACACTAAGAAGAATTAAATTACATGGTTTTTATTTTATGTATGCAACAGAAAGGATAAAGTAATCTTCAATTGAATAAATTTATGATAATTCTTGCCCTGGTGGGCAGCAGAGACTCAAGATGCACAACAGGAGATGAGATAGAGAGAAGGAAGAATATCCCATTTTTTTTAGCTTTTATTTCCAAAATCCAGAAAGGTTATGTCTTATCAGTGAAGTAAATATTGATTACTGAAACAACGTCCAAACCTAAAAATCTCAATTTATCATCTTTAAGACATCATGAATAATGGTAAGTTTTAAAAAAATTGTTATTAATATAAAGAGAACAGAATTCATGTATTTCATAGATAACAATTCTAAGAAGATAATCATACTTCCCTCCTTCCCTCTGCCTCCCTCAATCACATTCCTTCCTTCCTTTCATTTGTTTTTCTCTATACTTTTTGCAAAAGCATCATTTTAGTCCACTGTATAGTTGCAGGTTTAATGCACCACTTCCTATAATATTCAACAAGTAAAAATGATGAAGACCACGGTTCTGCAGGAGTATAAACAAAGACTAAAAGCAACAGTCGAATCACAAGATGTCCCTTTTGCTCCTACACTGTTTTTTTATTTTTGTTTTCTATATTAACTACTATATATAAAAGATGATAGTTGTCTTTTGAGGACTGGCTTATTTCACTAAGCATAATGGTTGCCAATTGCAACCATTTTGTTGTAAAAGACAGGATTTCATTCTTTTTTATGGCTGAGTAGTATTCCATAGTGTATAGTACAGAGAATTTGTACACTGATTTTATATATTTAGTTTTGGAAATCAAGAGTCAAACAACTTTATAATAATTAATAGAAGCCTTAGCTTTTATTTTAAAAGATTTGTTTAGTCATTTACTTATTTGAAGGGCAGAGAGGGTGAGAAGGAGAGAGGGAGAGAGCTTTTCTGGTAAGGCCAAAACCAGGTGCCAGTAACTTCACCTGCTTCTCCTTCAGGAGTGACATGGACCCAAACACTTGGGATATCTTCTGCGGCTTTTCCAGACACAGTCATGGGCTGCTGGGTGAGAAGTGGACAAACAGAACTTGAATGGTACTGCAGTATGAGTTGGCAGTGCTCCAAGTGGTGACTTGACTCTTCCCTGCCACAATGGAGGCCCTCAAATTCTTACCTTTTGAAGGAGAAATTGAAAATGTTGGGGCAAGTATTTGGCCTAGCAGTTAAGTTGCTGGTTGGGACACCTGCATCCCATATCAAAGTGCCTGGGTTTGATTCTTGCCTCTACTGCCAATTCCAGTTTCCTGCTAATATACACACTTGAGAGGCCACAGGTCAGGAACTCTGCCTTTCAGGTGACATTGTGTTATCAACTCCTAGTTTTGGCCTGGCCCAGTTCCAGACATCATAAGCATTTGGAGAATGAATCAGTAGATGGGAGCTCTCATTCTCTCTCTCTCTCTCTCTCTCTCTCTCTCTCTATTTCTATCTCTCTGTATGTATGTCTCTCTTCCATTCTTTCTCTCTCTGTTTCTCTTTGTTTGCCTCTTATTCTCTCCTTCTCTGTCTCTCAAATTAATCAATTAATTTAATTAAAATGACATTGTGGAAATTTTCAATTAAAAAAATTTAAGTCTGTATTTATATCCATATTAGATTTCTGGTACTCCTTTAAAAATTACCAAAAAAAAAAAAAAAATCGGTGCTTAAACCAAGAGAAATGCTCTCTGTATAAGTTCTGGAAGCCCAAATTCTGAAAAGAGGGAGTTGGCAATCCCTCCCAGGTATTCTGAGGAAAAACTCATCTCATGCCTTTCTTAGCTTTTGGTAGTTGTCAATAATCCTTCTTAGCTTAACACTTGTCACTTCAAATGTCCACCTCATTTTCACAGGGGCTTCTTCCTTATGTATTTTTGTCTCAAATATCCTTTTCATTTGTTTTATAAAGACATCAAATGATGGATTTGTGGCCCCCTTGAATCCAGGATGAGTTTATCTTGAGATCCTTAAATTGGTTATATTTGCAAAGACCATTTTTTTAAATGAGGTTGCATTCATGGGTACAGGTTATTAGGATTTGGATGTATTTTGGGAAGAACACAACCCAGTACATTCCAATATCCATTAAGATTTCCAAGGGTTTGGGATAATGCCATAGAATGAATACTTCAAGAGACTAAGAATACCAATCTGAAAAAAAAGTAACGTTAGACCAAGATCACACATTGATTAAAGCATATTTGCTCTTCCAATCATTTGACCTTATGTATATATGTGCTTTGTAAGGTGACTAGACATAATATTTTCAGGATTGCTTCCAAGTTTCATATTTCACATAATACAATCTAAGCTATTGCCAGATTTATAGAACTTTTGCTGATTCCACAGATCTGCATGTAAGAATTTTAAGCTAGTGTAGGTTGAACCTTTTGGGGCCCAGTGTTTTACTTTCTCAGTTCCTAGAGAGATCTTATAAAGAGATGAAAAGGAAGTGAGTTCCTCTCCTTGCTACCTAAGAATGGTTTATCAGGCCACCAAGCTTAAAACAACCTCTTTCTATCTGGCAGACTATCCAAGAACTGAAGTTAAATAAACGTGGGAGGAGAAAGAAGAAGGAGGTCACACTAGCAAGCTACTTGATTACCATCACCAACATTAGAGAGCAGAGTTATCTCCCACGGAATTCACCAAATGTCACAGAACTAAAATAGATCTGGAGGTGGTGCACAGGGGCAGGTACAATGCAACAAAACCCATGTGAGGAACTTTGCAGAAAATGCCCATGAACCTCAAGTCCCAATTTTCATCAGGATGAGCAAACCAACAAGCATAGCTTTTATGTTTATTTTGTTCCTTTGTATCCACAAGAAATCATTTGTCTAGTGTCTTACTCATAAATATAAAGTCAACAAATTAGTCTTATGACCCAAGAATGGTTCAGATTTACCATTCCAACTAGCACAAAATAGTATGATTATTTCTGAACCTAATATTCCTCACCAAATACCTCCCCCAGTTTTTCTTCCTTACATAGTCAACTTTCTGCAGAGGGTTTACAGACTCTGATATCCTTATATTGCATGAACTCAGCAAGCTGGACTTGGATTCTGTAACATCCTTCTACAAAAACTGTTTGTTTGATATTCAATGACCTTCCTTATGGTTAAATTTGACACTTCTCATTATTTTATTTGCTGGATTTAATAACATTTGATGCAATCAGTCATGTCATCCTTTGAGAAAAATTCTTCTCACTGAAACTCACTATTGATGATTTTCTTCCTACCTCTATAACTGTGCATTTTTAATCTAATTGGCTACTTTTCTACTTCTATTCAATCTCTTTGAGGCTCTGTCTTACACATCCTGTGCTGTGCTATATATCTTATCTCTCCCATGACCTCAATTATCTTCTATTGGCTGATGACTGAACACTTTCAAATCTAGAGAATTCAGACACCTGACCTGTGAGCCTCCTCATATAATGCCGACTATCTATGTGACATTTTATCTGAGATGCATAACAGACATCTTGAATTCAATATGTTTGAAATGAATTCCTCATCTCACTCCCAAAATAGGCTATCCACTAGTGTTTTATAATTTTGTCAATAGCATGAAACAATCCTCATGCCTTCATTCTCACTGCTCATATGCACTTCTTTAATGTTCAGTACCTGAGCATAGCATGTGTATACAGATACAGATACAGATACATAGAGTAGAATAAATTGAACTTTGAGCTACAGCTCAAGAGATTAGAAGAAATAGTGTCACAAGTTCAGAAATCTTTCAAAAGGTTTATAAAAAAGCAGATAATTATTCACAGTAGGATCTATCCTATAAATGCTTGTATGCTTAGAGGTTATGCCAAAGCTTAGAATTATGTGATGTATGATAGCATATAATGTATAATAACAGAAGTTTTAGAGTTTTGAGTTAGATGTACTATTAATAAGGTCCCAAAGTAAAATTTGTGCACCTTAGTCAGAGATTATAGCCTCGAAGTCATACTACTTTTCAAGAGCTAACCTTTAGAATTCAAAGTAGAAGCGTCCACATAGCTGCATGCCTATCTTTCATTACTGTTGGAGAAGTAGGCTGAAACTCTCTTCTAAATGGCTGTAAATATGGGCCACACATATGTCCCCATGTCAATTATTCTTCTCTTCAAATTATCTTCAAACATATTTGAAAAGAATAATGACTGGGTGGTAGTGCAGGTGGGTTTTTCTTTATGTTTCTGAGCCACTTGCCTAACCACAGCTATGTTTGGGTGGCATATTCTTCCACTTAGCATCTCTACTTTGTCTAGAAGCTAGTGTAGCATACAATTCAGAAATTACAGTTTTCAGTCAGCAACACAGCTCACTAGGCTAATCCTCCGCTTACGGTGCCGGCACCCTGGGTTCTAGTCCCAGTCAGGGTGCCGGATTCTGTCCCAGTTGCTCCTCTTCCTGTCCAGCTCTCTGCTGTGGCCCAGAAGTGCAGTGGAGGATGGCCCAAGTCTTTGGGCCCTGCACCCTATGGGACACCAGGAGAAGCACCTGGTTCCTGGCTTCGGATCAGCGCGGTGCGCCGGCCGCAGCGCGCTGGCCGCAACATCCATTGTGGGGTGAACCAACGGAAAAGGAAGACCTTTCTCTCTGTCTCTCTCTCACTGTCCACTCTGCCTGCCAAAAAAAAAAAAAAAGAAAAAAAAGAAATTACAGTTTTCTTTGGTATGTTCAAACCTCTCATCTCACTTCTCCTGACAGCACTACCATACATTTTTATTTTATTTGTGGAGATACAAATATTTCATGAAAAACTAAATGAAAAGACAAAGTTAAAGGAGACATACGTAATTTGTAATGATAGTTGTGACTCTTACTATAGTCCAAAGTAAAAACACAAATCTTGCTTGGTTTTTCTGCTTTTGCATAACAAACCTCCTCAAAACCCTCTATCTCAGTAATTCTGATTTCGTCTGCTTTTCTGAGAAAACAGTTTGAGCTCAAGGCTACAGCCTGTAACCAGGGGGCACAAACAGAAATGATAGACCTTAACACTACATTTAACTATGAACCTGGTCGTAGGAGCACATGTTAATGTTGGAATTCAGACTCCAGAGTGTCCTTTAAACACAAACACGAAAAGCATTTATAAGATATAGCCAGGATTTTGTTCCATCTAAGTAACTATTTCCAATTAACTATTTCCAAATTTATGAAACTATGTTCTTTAGATAGTGTTCAAAGTTATGTTTATTCAACATACATGTGTATGTTTACATGTATTTGTGTATAAAGATGTATGTATGAGTGTATGCATAAATACATATTCTATTATGCTCAGGCACTGAGATTTGAAGAAATGCATTATGGCAATAAGAATGAAGGATCCAGTATGACTCTCAAATTTCTAGGTTGAGCAGCATGAGATTATTTGTGCTGTTTAATGGATTTTTATTATTGTTATTGTCTTTCCAGTGTCTGGTGTTAAGAAGGTCAGCAGAAAGATTTTTGCTTCAAGTCTGCTTCAGTTAATAGGAAATGGTAGCTGAGACTGAAGTCACCTGAAATGTACTGAATCATGTATTTGATATCTGGGCTAGGATGGCTGGAAAAGCTGGAGTCTGGTCATGTATCTCTACACATAGCCAACTTGAGCATCTTCATTATCTTGCATGCTAATCTCAGGGTATTCATTTATTGACATGGTTGCTGATTTTCCTAGTTGAAGATCCCAAGAGGCAGAGTGGAAGCTGCCACTCTCTCAAGTCCTAGACCTCGAAGTGTACATAACACTATGTCTTCCATATTCTATAAGTCAAAGCAGTCAAAAGACTCAACAGACAAATCTCCTGTATCTCAGTGGAAAGTGTATTAAAATGTGTAGCCATCTTTACTCTGCCATAGTCTGCAAGATAAAACATTCAAAAGTGAATCAAAATGGGTTTAACCTGGTTTCTAATGTTTTTTACTCTGTCCTTGGAGCAGAGTTCCCCCATGAATATCTATGCACTTTTCAGAAAATTCTATACTTTCTGTGATCCATCATCTTCCCCTAAAAGTATATTTCCCCAAACCTAAATCACCCAGTCTAAGATAAATTATCAAGAGCTCCATTAAGACAACACAGGGTCAGGTGTTGGTACTCCAAGTCCTATAGAACATGGTCAATTCAGAATGTCTTCATCAGCCTGAATTGCTGATTTTTCAAGAAACTTTGACACCTTCCCTTTCACACAACACTCACATTCACACACACACACACACGCAATTTCCTAACACTGAAGTGAAAAAATTAATTTTCAAAATTAGTATAATCTATGCCATAATTGATAAATATAAAAACATTAAAGAGGCTGGTGCTGTGGCACAGTGGGTTAACGCCCTAGCCTGAAGCACCGGCATCCCATATGGGCACTGGTTCTAGTCCTGGCTGCTCCACTTCCAATCCAGCTCTCTGCTATGACCTGGGATAGCAGTACAAAATGGACCAAGTCCTTGGGTCCCTGCACCCATGTGGGAGACCTGGAAAAACTCCTGCCTCCTGGCTTCGGATCTGCGCAGCTCCGGCCGTTGCAGCTATCTGGGGAGTGAACCAACGGATGGAAGACCTCTCTCTCTGTCTCTACCTCTCTATGTAGCTCTGTCTTTCAAATAAATAATAAATCTTTTTAAAAAACAAAATAAATAATGGGGATGGCCTGATCTAAGACACATAGAATATGTAGTGTGGAAAATAAGATTCTTCACTTCTCATCTAAAGGAAAGTCTTTAATAGTTCTAGCTGTGGCATGGTAGAACACAGAACTACTACGACCAGAAATTGCATGCTGCTACGAATGAAAGATGATCCATAATCCAGATCCATCTTCTCTCCTTTAGATATAATATGGCCATCATATCAGCTTAGTCAAAAATTTTTACAAGTAACTATTCTTTAAAAAGTTTCTTAAACACCTTTCGCCACTTGGAGTACATAAATTATTATAAACATGAAGGATAATCCTACAATATCAACTTGCAGTGATAATGTATTAATATAGTTATACATATTTAAAAGAAATGCTAAATGCAAAAATATATTGATTTAGAAATACTTTCCACTCATATTTTATGAAATAAATGTGATTATTCATAGGCATCTTGAAAATTACTTTAAATATCACCACTAGGGTTAATTTTTTGAGTCGCTTAGTACAGATTTCAAGAAGACAAAATATCCCTTGTTTTCTAGATTGTTTGAGATATAACATTTTTAATAATCTGAACTGATATATTCAGGGCATTAATCCTATGTGAGAGAGGTGGATTGCAAATTTTTTCCCATTCTTTTGGATATCTCTTTTCTCTACTAATTGTCAATTGTTCCCTTGCTGTGCAAAAGCTTCTGAGTTCGATACAGACTCATCTGTTTGGTTTTGCTTTTGCTGCCTGTGCTAGGGAGTTATTCAAGAAGTCACCCCTACATCAATGTCTTGCAGTGTTTCCTCCAAGTTTTTTCCAACAACTTAGTAGTCTTAGATCTTAAATTTAAATCTTAAGTTGATTTATGTTTATGGTGAGAGATAACTATCAAATTTAATTCTTCTACATATAAACATCCAGTTTTGCCAGTACCATTGGATGAAATGTACTCCATTCTTACTCCATTCTACGGTCTGAGCACTTTTGTGAAAAATCAGTTGTCTGTATGTACATGGATTAATTTCTGGGCTCTCTATTCTGTTCCACTGATCCACATATTGGATTTTATGCCAGTACCAGGCTATTTCAATTACTGTAGCTTTGTAATATGCTTTGAAGCCAGGTATTTGTGATGCCTTCAGCTTGATTTTTATTGGTCAGGATTGATTTGGCTATTTGGCATCTTTTTCGACTCCATATGAATTTTGGGGTTGTTTTTCCTGACTCTGTAAAGAATATCACTGATATTCTTTTCACTTTATGTTTCTGTGTGGGAGAAAACTGTTGAAATCTTTACTTAATGTATGCTAAACTGATCTTCTGTATATAAAGAGAATCGAAAATGAATCTAGATGTGAATGGAAGGGGAGAGGGAGTGGGAAAGGGGATATTCTTGTTTGAGGAATGTTCCTTCTTTTTTTTTAACTTTTATTTAATGAATATAAATTTCCAAAGTACAGCTTATGGATTACAATGGCTTCCCCCCCATAACGCATTGAATCTATAGATTACTTTTAGTAATATAGATATTTTACAGATATTGATTCTTACAATCCATGAGTAAGGAATATCTTTCCCTTTGTATGTATGTGTGTCATGATTTCTTTCATCGGCATTTGACAGTTTTCATTGTAGATATCTTTCACTTCTTTGGTTAAATTTATTCCTAAATATTTTATTTTCTTGGTGGCTATAGTGAATGGGATTTTTTTCTTGACTTCTCTTCCCTCAAGTTCATCATTAGCATTCAAAAAAGCTACTGTTTTTTGTATGTTTATTCTATGCTTGCAACTTTACTGAATTGGTTTATCAATTCTAACAGCTTTTTGGTGGAGTGTTTAGGTTTTTCCATGTACAATATCATGTCATCTGTAAACATGGATAATTTGATTTCTTCTTTTCCAATTTTGATGCCCTTTATTCCTTTGTCCTCCCTAACCTCTCTTGCTAAAACTTCTATTACTATGCTGAACAAGAATGACCAAAGTAGATATTCTTGTCTTATTCCAGATCTGAGGTGAAGTGCTCTCAGTTTTTTTTTTTTTTTTTTCCATTCAGTATGACATTGGCTGTTGATTTGTGACTTATAGCCTTTACAATTTTGAGGAATGTTCCTTCTTTTTTTTTAACTTTTATTTAATGAATATAAATTTCCAAAGTACAGCTTATGGATTACAATGGCTTCCCCCCCATAACACAACCCTCCCCTTTCCCACTCCCTCTCCCCTTCCATTCACATCTAGATTCATTTTCGATTCTCTTTATATACAGAAGATCAGTTTAGCATACATTAAGTAAAGATTTCAACAGTTTGCTCCCACACAGAAACATAAAGTGAAAAATACTGTTTGAATTCCTTCTATTCCCAATTGGTGGAGGGTTTTTATCATGAAGGGGTGTTGAATCTTATCAAATGCTTTCTCTGCATCTATTGACATGACCATATGGCTTTTTTCTTCATTCTATTGATGTAATTTATAGCATTTATTGATTTGTGGATGTTGAATAACTCTTACACTCTGGGTAAAACTTGATTGTGATGTATAATCTTTTTGATATGGTCTTGGATTCAATTTGCTGGTATTTTGTTGAGAATCTTTGCATCTATATTCATTAAAGATATAGATTGGTTGTTTTCATCTTATGTCTTTGCTATTTGTATCAAAGTAATGCTGGCATCATAAAAACAGTTTGACAGAGTTCTATCCTTTTCAATGTTTTGCCACAAAGTGAGTGCAACTCCAGGATATCATGTTGAGTGAAATAATCCAGACCCAGAAAGACAAATACTGCATGATCTCCTTTATATGTGGGAGCTAAAATTTAAAAAACAAAAAAAAAGAAGAAGAAATGTATGTGTGTATCAGTATTGCTGTAGATATGGTTTCATAAAATTGTGTTTTATACCTTTGTCAAACTAATGATTAAAAATGTTATATATTACAGTTTTAATACTCTGTGCTTACTTCACAGTTGTATATGAGTGAAATGGTCATTCTTCCATTCAATTATTGTTTACAGTCATTGTCTATATTCACACAAAACTAGGGTCTTTTTGCTTTTTATTTCTTACAGTTCTTATGGGGTGAAATATTAATCCTTTTCACTGTAACTTAAATTTAAAATATCTCATATCAAAAACTTTAAAGAGAAAGGGAAAATGAAAGAAGGTGGGAGGGAGGCTGGAAGGGAATATCATTATCTTAGAATTATATCTACAAATCACATTGATTTTATTAAAAATTAAAATAAAAAATAAATTAAAATTAAGCAATCTGAGCTTGATGTTCTTTAGATGAAAAAGTTCTTAGTGAGATGCAACTGCTTAATAATATATAGTTACTTCTATTTATCTTATTAATTTTGTGAGTATACCTTTTTTTAAAGTCACTAATACTATACTAATGTTCAGCAACATTTGAAATTGTGAGTTCATATTCTCAGGAGTAATAACTAAGGTTATGTTAACTTATGTGTCTTATATTAATCAATTCATGGATAAGAACCCCAGAAACATCCAAAATTAGCTTTGAGGTTTTTTTTTTTTTTTTAAGATTTATTTATTTGAAAAGCAGAGTTACAGAGAGACAGAGGCAGAGTGAGAGAGAGAAACATCTTGCATCTGCTGGTTCACTCCCCAAATGGCCGCAACCTCTGGAGCTGGGCTGATCCAAAGCCAGGAGCCTGTTGCTTCTTCCAGGTCTCCCACACTGGTGCAGGACCGAAGGACTTGGGCCATCTTCTACTGCTTCCCGAGGCCATAGCAGAGAGCTGGATTGGAAGCAGAGCAGCTGGGACTCCAACAACAGCCCATATGGGATGCCGGTGCTGCAGGTGGCAGTTTAGCTGCAGTGGCACAGCGCCGGTCCCATGGTTTTTTCTTTAAATGAACAATGCCTGGTGTTTTAAATTGATTAATAAAAACATCACCCTGCAAATGACTACAAATTCATAAACACTTGTATATAAAGCGTTTTTGTGTGAGTCAGCTTCAGCTAAATTTTGTGATAGTGAAAATATTATAATCTCTATGGTTTAAAGCCATAGGATTTACTTTTTACTCACATTAAATATCGGTTCCATGCTGGTTTTCCTTGTATCTTTCCTTTCTTAAATCAAGATGGAAGGAGTAGGCCTTACCAACGGCATAGACTCCCAAGGAGGAATTGGTCAGAACCACTGACACTCCTGCTTAAATGTTACGCATTCTCATGTGCTCACATTCCATCGGCAGAAGCAATCAAGCGGCTGTGTGAAGTATCACTAGGATGGTGCTAGCAGGCACATGGAAACTGTTCGAAATGTACAATCTTCCCGCAGGGAGGGTAGCAGGTAGCAGGATAAGAATTAAACCTGGACAAAATTCTGAGCATTATTTTTAAGGAATAACCTTGTCTTTTATTTGTGCACTTATGCATTTATGCTGTCTCTTAATATCTTCTTTCAGAACAAAAATAAGCACTGACCTAGGCACTTCCTAGGAGTTAAATGCTTAGTCAAAATATAAATACTAGCATCTTCCCTAACATGACTGGAAGTGGGAGAGTGGATGAATAAGGAAGCAGTGACTTAATTATCTCCAATACAAATGCAAAGTATTCCATGTTGCATTTCTATGATTATAAACTTATTTTTCCTCTTCTAAACTTACCATTTTCAAATGAATCCTATGCTCACTGATGTTAGAAATTAATTACATTTATTAACTTGGGGAGTTTAGTTGCAATGTTGCCAGAGTAAAAGATTGCAAAATCTGCTCTTGAGACATGTTTTTACTATTATGATTAATTCTATTTGGATCCCATAACATTTATTATTTAACCATAACAATAACACAAAGCAATATAATTGCTTAGGTGCTGGTCATCAATCTTTTATGAGACTTTAAATGAGAAAACATAAAAAGGCAGAGCATTTAAGCAATGTTTCACCGTTTTTCTGTTCCTATTTCTGCAACCCTCAAGGTTTAGCTCAAGTGTAGCAACCTGATTAAAAATACTAGCTTTGTTTCATACAATATGGATTATGATCATTAATCCAGTGACAGTTGCACATTCGTTTAACTCTCTATGCCTCAGTGTCATTGTGGCAAAAGTAATTAGTTTTTATGTCATTTATCTATTAAGGGCATTAAAAAAGGTACCACAAGTGAAGCTCATGGTCTATCCAAGAATAAATATCCAATAACTAACAGTGTTTCCTAGAATAGTAACTTTTACTAATACAATCATAATTAAATGAGTTAAAGCAATAGGATTTATTCACTAGGCTAATCCTCTGCCTGCGGCGCCTGCACCCCAGGTTCTAGTCCCGGTTGGGGTGCCGGAGTCTGTCCTGGTTGCTCCTCTTCCAGTCCAGCTCTCTGCTGTGGCCTGGGAGTGCAGTGGAGGATGGCCCAAGTGCTTGGGCCCTGCACCCACATGGGGGACCAGGAAGAAGCACCTGGCTCCTGGCTTCGAATTGGCGCAGCCTGCTGGCTGTGGCGGCCATTTGGGGAGTGAACCAACGGAAGGAGGACCTTTCTCTCTCTCTCTCTCTCTCTCTCTCTCTCTGTCTCTCTCACTGTCTAACTCTGCCTGTCAAAAAAAAAAAAAGTTAATTTGTATGTATAAATAACACTGTCTTATACATAAAATAAGTTCAATTAAAGCATTAGCTAGAATATATTACTACTCATTACTATCATTAAAATGTACACTCTTCCTTCCTGGAATGCCCCGCATCATCAGTTACTAAAGACAGCTAGAAAAAGAGATATGAACTTAGATTAAGAGACAAAATGTTGACATATTCAATGATTGTTTTTCTATGCCTGTCTCACCATTTTCCCTTTGACCTTTTACAGCACGAGTTTGTCAGGTATTGTAGGATAACAATGATTCATGTATGAGTATTTATGTTAGGTCAAATTCCAAATCTGCCATTTACTATTTCTACAACCTCGAAAAGTTACTTATATGTGTTTTGCCCCGGTTTTTATTGTACTTAAAGTACATGTATTATTTATTTCACAGGGATTGTTGCATTGTTCAGAGGAAATTATGAACTAAAGAAAATTAACATCTCTTGAATAATTACCACTTAAAAAGCAGCATCAATGCATATTCACAAATGTTATCCAATTTAAAAACAATAATGAGCTACAAAAATTTGCTTACTGCTAAAGAAATACGCCTACCTCCAAATAAATACTCCTACCTGCCCACTAAGGTAACAATTTATGAATTTGAGAAATATTTCAACCCTTGTTATTTCAGGGTAACCAAGTCCATCAACTTAAAAGTAGATGGTGATTAAGAATGAATGTTTCCTAAATCTTTTCCCCCGTGTGCTTAACCTTTAGGTATTTTATGAAAAAAGACTCCCTGGTCACACAATGTTGAGAACATTGTACACTATATACACACAAATGAAACTCAAAATAGTAAAAAATCATCCCTTGGAAGCTGAGGGGAACTGATCCCAAAACTGTGTGCAGATGCTCAAGTCCCTCGTGTAGTATGGTTTCGTATTTGCACGTAACTCACACATATCCTTCATGTACTCTAAATCATTTCTAAATGACTTATAATATCTAATACAATGCAAATGATATGCTAATAGTTATTATAATGCGTTGTTTCAAGAATAATGACAACAAAAACAAACTACGTGTTCAGTACAGATGCGGTTTTTTTTTTCAGATATTTTGAATCCACTCTTGGTTGAATCTATGGATGCGGAGTCTGCAGATATGTAAGCCAACTGTATTCTTAAGGACTGAGAAATTCTGCAATTTACATTGTTACATATAAGGAGATTCATGTAATAAACTTCATGATGACCCTAAAGACATTTTACATATAAAACATTCTGGGGTTTTGCAAAACACAGTTGAATATATATGTCTGCTCCTTCAATTTATTAGTTAAGTCACTGGCGTACAATGAAAGAGACATGAAGCTGGGAATATCGAAGACAGAACTGTCACTCCCTGCCTAGGAGAAATGGCATAAAAGAAATTCCTGTTTAAAGGTATGAAAAATTTGTTTAAAAAGTATATGAGAATATGCTAAACAGGACAAGGTATTTTAGCCTGTAACTGAAAGACACAGCCTTGGTCAAAATAATTGGACACTTGGGAAATGAGAACTTTTTTCTTAACTTATTTTGAAAACTGCATTTCCAAATGGTGTGAAGAGATTTCTATCCTGGTTAAAATGGAAAAGCATGCAGCAGGCCAATTATCCAGTCGAAAATTAACTGGATAAGCCAGATTAAATTTAGAAACAGATCTTTTCCATGGCCTCAGTAAGTTTCGGAAGTAGTCAAGAGTTGAGGGATTAGAATCTGGAGAGAAGGAAATGGACCAAAGTGAGCCTAACTCTCTGAGTGGTGTTGGTTTTCCCCCCGGGTTGTGGCCCATTCTTGGCATGAGGCAAGGCTCTGAGAAACCAGGCAGAAAGCAGCATTGGGCTGCAGAGAAGACAGAAGTGCATTGGGAAACTCATAGGCATGAAGAGGGACTTTGAAGTTTGGGGTTGCCAAGTCAGGCGGGACTGAGCGATCAAAGTCCCAGAAGAGGGTAGGAGTCTTGGAGAAACAAGCCTGACACCAGGCACATGAGCTTGGGTTGTGCAGAGCAAATGGGTATTAAGCCAAGAACAAAATGGCTGAATATCAGAGCAGAGGTTCCCATTCCTTGTCCTAGAGAAAGACAAACAAACAAACAAACAAACAAAAACCAACAGAAGATGTAGTTCGGGACCCAAAGAGGTTGATCTCGGGCTAGCAACGCAAACTCTTAGCTAACATTAGTGCAGCGATACCCCTGAGAAAGGCCATTGAATCAGTATTAGAATATTTACACATACTGCAAGGCAACCTCTAAACAGCTCAGCCCCTAACTAGACTGAGGTGACCTTTCGTTATGCTGACTTCCAGAGCATACGTTGAATCTTCTCGGGGAAAAAAAAAAAAAAAATAGCGCCATCCAAGTGCACTACATATTTTCACTCACATCATTCAACAGCCAGTTAAAATGGATTATGAAAACAGGATCAGAAAATGAAAAGAAAAGAAACAAGAATAGCACAGTAGACAACCCAGATATTACTACTATTAGAAGTCGACTTGAACAATGATTAATATGTTCCAAGGAAAAGAAGCCTTTAATGAAGAGTTTCACTAAGAACAATCTATAGGGCCAGTGTTACAGTGCAGTAGGTAACACATATGGTAACTAGTTCATTTCCAAACTGCTGCACTTCTAATCCAATGCTTTGCTAATGGCCTGGGAAAAGAAAGGATGATGGCTCAAGTACTAGGGTCCCTGCACCCACATGTGAGACCCAGATGAAGCCCATGGTTCCTGGCTTCTGACTGGCCCACCCCCAGCCATTGTGGCCATCTTGAGAGCGAACCAGCAGATGGAGATATCTTTCTCTCTCTCTCTCCCTATCTGTAACTTTGACTTTCAAATTAAAAAAAAAAAAAACAACAACAACAACAACAACAATACAATTGCATAACAGTCCATTATGTTTAGAGAAACAGCCAGTGCCCAAAAAGCAAACATTATGTTTTCCCTGATTTTGGTAACTAATTTACAGCATATGAAAAATAAAAATGAGTGAAATTAACATACCAAGATTTGATTACTGTTTAGAGCCTTTGGCTATACTCTTGAGAAACTGTGCTTTTTTCTACTTATTACTTGTTGAATTATTTATTTAGTGGAAGGTTAAGCCTGTGGTTGCAAATTGAAAGTATGTCACTGTAAAAATTATTATAGTAAGAAAAGAAGGAGGAGGGTGGCAGTGAGGAAGGGAAGGTAGGGTGTGAACAATCATTATTGTCTCAAAACTATATATTCAAAATACATGAAATTTGTTCCCTTTACGTAAATTAAAAAAAAACTAACCACAAAACATAATAGAATGAAAGTGATTCTAAAATGAAGAACACAGCAACTTAAGAACTCTAGAGATAAGCTCAACAACAGATTAGATGGAGCTGAAGAGAAAATCACTAAGCCAGAAGACAAACTAGCTGAAAATATTCATGGCAAAACCTCATGAGGAAAAAAAAATAATTGCTGAAAGGAAAAACGCAAACGCCTAGGACTTCAAAAACATGCACTAAGGGACAGACGTTTGCCTTGCAGTGGATATCAGTTTCACATGTTGGAGTGCCTGGGTTTCATCCTTGGCTCAAATTCTAAACTACAGCTTCCTTTTGATATATACCCTGGAAGGCAGCAACCAAAGGTTCAAATAGTTTCCCACTCCCATGAGGAGAAACTGGATTGATCTTGTTCCCAGCTTTTACCTGAGCCAGACCGAGTTGTTGGGGGCATTTGGGAAGTGAATTACTAGATGAAGGCTCTGTCTACCTCTCTCTTTCTCTCTCTTTCAAATACATAAAAATCTTTCAAAAATCCAATGATTTAAAAGAGAGGTTAAGCTAAAATTCATTAAATGCAATTTGGAGGCATTTAATTTTTACAGTTCCTCCTATTAAGTACATTTTGTACTTCAGTGAGAAATTGAACATAAAAAAGAAGTCTTTCTCCACCCCTTATGCACTGAAAATTATCTAATAACAAAAAGATTAGGTAAAAAATTTAGACAAGGACCAGATTTTATATATATATATATTTATATGTATAAATATATATACACACACATATATATGTAAGCTGTGTTATTATTAACAATAGAAAATAATTACAAGTGAGGCTAATTCATTTATGTATTTTTAAATACATAATTTAAATACATAATTTTAAATACATAATTTTAAATACATAATTTTTAAATGTTGTTTAGTAGGTGCTAGGAATGATAATAATGAGTAACTTTTTTTGTAGTTTTTTTTTTTTTTTAATTTTTCATTTGTTTTCTTGAGAGGCAGAGAGAGAGTGCTTATCTAAGAGTTAACTACCCAGATGCCTGCCATGGCTCTTAGCCAGGGTCAAAATCAGAAACCAGGAACTCCATCAAGGTGTCCCATGTGGGTAGCAGTAAGCTAATTCCTTGAGCCATCACCCAGATCTGGGTTAGCAGGAAACTAGAGTCAGGAGCAGAGGCAAGTACAAAAACATAACACCCCAATATGGGATATGGAGTCTTAACAACCGGGCCAAATGCCTTCCTCTCAAAGTCACTTTAGCTTGAGTAAATCTAGTTCCTATGCCTGCAACACCAACTAGTAGTGCACAGGAATTACTCCTAATTATTAACCTCCTTTGTAAGATGGAAATACCATAAACTCAGTGGTATCATAAATGCCATTACACAGGTCTCCATATAAGTTTTCATTGTTATCTCTATCTTCTAATGGAATAAAATGGGTTAATATAGTTGAAATTTCATGATGAAATAATATGATATATTCTAGTTCTCAGATCTCTGGAAAACTTCTGTTTAAAGTAGTCTAGGAATCACACTCTCATTCTTTCCAACCAATTAAAGTTATTTCACAGAGTTGGATGTAGAGTACAATTCAAGAAGTGTGGGGGAGAAACAAGACATTTGGAAAGGTATTCCTGGTGAAAATCACTGCATTAGTTAGTTGCCAAATTCCCAAGTGTGCTCTTTCCCTGGAGAACAAAAAGGTTGCCCTGTTAATTACTGATAATTTGAATGGAGAATGAATTAACCTAAGGGCAAAGATTCTAAGCAATAGGATATGTAGGTTAAAGAGATAATAGTCAAGAGGGGTGGAGTGGAGTGGAGTGGGTGTACTTCCCATATTATGAAGTGAAACAGCAAACATGGACATTTTTTTTACCCTGCAATGATTGCCTTGACATTGGCATTAAGTCCTGGCAGGCTCACTTGCCCAGCAACTGGGAAATGGGATGAGGTAACTGGAGAGGAAACTGAAACAGAGCCTGGAGGCAAAAACTCCAAAATGGCAGTGAGCAGCAATGGCCTCAGAAGGTAATTGGGCATTTACTCACCCAGTGAACTGAAAAGAACAAAGATTACTCTCCCTATGTGAGGGAGCCAAGACACTGAAAAATCTGATTAAATGACTCACAATCAAACACAGTTGACTAGCTGAATAGAAATCATTTGAATTTAAAAGAAATATGTATTTCTTAATTTAAGAGTCACGACTCAAGGTAGAGTTGAAGCATTTGAGACACATGAGTCTGACTTCCATTCCTATATGAGTTCAAGACAAAATTTTAGCAGGGTTTTTCATGAAATCTGTAAAAGTTAACACTCAGTTTTAGGAAAAACAGTGGAGTAATTATATGTACATGCTCAGAGTAGGCTGAGGGAAATTACAAGGTCTCTTCTTATTTCTACACATCTCAACCCTCCCCAGCACCCAAATAGCTCTTGGTGCTGAGAAGTTACCAAAACCAGCTATAGCTGTGGCCTGCTAGGGCATTAATGAACAGAGGACTCATTGGAGTCAGTGCCAACGAGACTCTGACCATTGTTCAGATGCATAAACATTCTCATAATTCCTCCTCTGGGAGCAAAACTGTTTAAGATTTATGGGGCTGGTGTATTGGTGTAGTGGGTAAAACTACTCCCTGTAACATTGGTATCCCATGTGGGCTCTGGTTCGAGTCCTGGTTGCTCTACTTCTGATCCAACTCTCTGCTAATGTTCCAGGGAAAGCAATGAAGGATAGCCCAAGTGCTTGGGCCCCTGAACCCATGTGGGAGACCCAGAAGAAGCTCCTGGTTCCTGGCTTTGGACTGGTCCACTCCCAGCCATAGTGGCCATTTGGGGAGTGAACCAGTGGATGGAAGATCTTTCTTCCCCAGTCCCTCTATAACTCTGCTTTTTATTTTTTTAAAGATTTATTTTATTTATTTGAAAGAGCTACAGAGAGAGGTAGAGATAGAGAGAAGTCTTCCATCCACTGGTTCACTTCCTAGACAGCCACAACAACTGAAGCTGTGCCAATCTGAAGCCAGGAGCCAGGAGCTTCTTCCAGGTCTCCCATGTGGGTGCAGGGGCCCAAGGACTTGGGCCATCTTCTACTGCTTTCCCTAGCCATAGCAGAGAGCTGGATGGGAAGTGAGGCAGCCAGGTTTGGAACCAGCGCCCATATGGGATGCCGGCACTTCAGGCAAGGGCGTTAACCCACTGCGCCACAGCGCCGGCCCCTATAACTCTGCTTTTAAAATAAATCTTTCAAAAAAGAAAAATATTTATGCCCTGCATTATGCAGACATTCCATTTCTGCACTGTGATAATGCTAAATAATTCTCCCCAAACTTCTGAAATTACCATTGCTCCTTTCTGGAGTACGAAGAAATTCTTGAGGCATGAGTAGAACTCATTCAGTTACAAACTCCTAGGGTTGTGTTGCTGTTGAAGGTGCTTCATTGCATCAACCTTGAATTCTTTGTTTTGGGGTCACAAATAGTTTGAGGTTGAAGTTTCTACATTTGCTGATCTGTGTGACTAGGAAAATTAGGTAATGGGGTCAATAGAAAATGGAGATGACGCTTCAGAGCTGGCTGTCAGTGTGGATCCAGCAGCCTGGGGGAATAGCTTCGCCTGCTTTGGCAATTTTGGGATCAATTTAGAGCACATAGTGTGGGAAGGGAATTCAAGTATCTTCTGCTGCCAAATTATTCTCAATACGTTTGAAGCAAAGCAATGTTCAAAAGGAAGCTTTTGATGTTTGCTGGACAGCCTTGAACATGTTCAAAAAATCTGTCTCAGTTAGTTCTACAGATTTCAGTTTGAAATTGTTGCCTTTTCCAAACATAGATGAAGCAACAGCCTCTGTGTTAACGAATTATTATTCTCACATTTGCACTACAGACCAGCATACAAACAGCTGCATACAATTTGGAGCACAATTAAGTGTATTAATAGGTAAAGAGGTTTGGAGAGAGTAAAGTAGCCAGTAAAAATGGATGCCATAATTAAAGTGGTGTTCCTTATGTTATAGCTTACTGTGCACACACACACAGAGGACATTCCACCTTCTTTGTGTTGACAGCAAATTTGGAGACAGTGGATATCAAAGAAGGGAAGGAATGTGTGCTTTGAAATAGGGAGGAAGAGGTTGCAAAGAAGCACTATTTAATATCATTTAAACCATTGCTTCAGGGGTAACAAAAGGCACTGAGCATTGGGAGGTGGGGCTATCTGCATCCAAACTCTTCCCTTAACAAAAGGAAAATTGAAGGGAAGAGGTGAGTCGCAAGAACTCTAGTCTAATTCATTTTGAAATTCTAAATTATATCACAGGAGTTCTTAAGACTACATTTATGAAACTTTTTTTTTTCAAATGTTTTATTCATTTATTTTGAGAGTGAAAGAGAGAGTTCCTGTTCACTCCCCAGATGCCCACAATGGCCAAGACCAGCCAGGGCTGGGGCTGGGCGCCTAACACTCAATCCAAGTCTCCTATGTGGGAGGCAAATATCCAAATGTCTCAGCCATCATGACTGCCTCCCAGGGTCTACATTAGCTGGAGTGAGGAGCTACAGTTGGATAACAGCAATTAAGTACTCTACCGGGAGACGAGCATCGTAACCATCATCTTAACTGCCAGGCCAATGGCCTACTGTGTATTTTTTTTTTTAATTTTCCAAATACTACTTTAGATTTCCAGTAATATAATTAAGCATGGGATCAGAGATATCAATGTACTTATAGGAAGTAATCAATTAGCTCAGCTGTAGACTTAGAGGGGTAAGCAATAAAGAGAAAATTTTGTAGAAGAGTAAAGAAGAAAAGATCCCAGCACAAGTAAATATCAGAATGTGAATAAAGTTGAACAAAAAGCAGCTGAGTCCAGGCAATGTCCTCAGCAGGTAAAGAGGAGCATCTGGCCTAAGCCAGGGAGCATGGGAAGGCTGGGAAAACACTGTGTGTGCAGCTGAATTCCTTGGCACTCTCCAGGGTGACAGTGGCAGAGTCCTAACTCAAACTGGCTTAAGCCTAAAAGGACATCTGTTAGCTCACATAACAGAAATGTATAGAGGAGGGACTGGCACTGCGGGTAGTAGTTTAAACCTCAGCCTTTGGCGCTGGCATCCCAAAGTCCTGGCCGCTCTACTTCTGATCCAGCTCTCTGCTGATGGCCTGAGAAGGCAATGGAGGATTGCCAAGTGCTTGGGCCCTTGCACCCACTGTGAGTGAGACCTGGAAGAAGCTCCTGGCTCCTGGCTTCAGAGCTGCCCAACTCTGGCCGTTGTAGCCATTTGGAGAGTAAACCATAGGAAGGAAGACCACTCTCTTTGTCTCTCCCTCTGTCTGTAACTCTGCCTCTCAATAAATAAATAAATCTTTAAAAAAAAGAAAATAAATGTATAGGGGACCCAAAATCTGAAACAGCCCTTGAAAAGACAGTGCAACGTGTTGATTGTAGAAGGGACTCAAAAACCAGACTATAGGAATTGCATCCCATTACTGCTACTACTTGCTGTGTAACTTTTATTTTTTTAAGTTATTCAATCTTCAATACATGACTTATTTTCTTTCCCCTAGGGTGGAAAATGCCACTTCTTCCTTGAATTTTTTTGAGAGTATTAAATAAAGCTGATATTCAAAGCACATGGAGTAGTACATGGCATCTTTTTTATATTCCCATCAAAACTTGTTCTCTCTCATCTCTCCTTACTGTATTTTTCAAGTTCTTTTTTTTTTAATTCCAATGCCCTCGTCTCCCTAGGTAGCCAGCTCTATCTCTCAGTCTGTCTTCATAGCAACCTCAGCGGAAAGATAGCTCATTTTCCCCCAGTAGTAAGAAGACATTCAATTTACTCTGGGCTGATTTGTAAGGCACGCTCCAATCTGGTAGGGAGGGCAGATAACTCCTGTGACTTCATAGGCTTGCATCACCTGCTCACCCTGCAGCTAGAACTTAGCCCAATTCCACATAAACCCTATGTAGGAATGGTAGAGTAGATGCTTCTGCTAAGGAAAGTTGAGCAGTAGTTAGCAAAAAAAAAAAAAAAAAAAAAAAAAAGCAATGGAGTCTGGGTAGAATTAAAAACAACAGATGTGTCCCATAGCCCTGAGCAGGAAGACCTGGCATGATTTCACACTGCTAGGAGAGCAATGGGTGAAGGAGGAACTTTTAATAATTTCTCAGCTAAGCCTCAGTCCTGCTTTCATCAGCACTAAAGTTGTCAAACATGTCAAAGGAACGTCCCTTTGTGATGTTCCCCTATTTTTCCTTAAATTAATAATTTCTGGCATTTTTGAGTGCCTGCTGGTGCCAGGCATTGTGCCAGATGTTTTACTTACATTCACTCTTGTTCTTACCCTAACGTCAATTGTGTCATCTTGGTTGGAAGGCAGAGGATTTGTCTATTCCCAGAAGATGGCAGTTGGAATGTAAATTCAGCTGTGTTTGAATTTCATGGCCTTGGTCTTGTTCCTCCATAGTGAGACTCCCCCTTTGTGTGTTGCTTTCTTCATTGTCTGCTCCTGGTCACATGTTCTCTTGTCCTCAAGTAGATCAAGGGGACAGATTTGGGGCCAAGTATTCGCCAGTGCTTTGAAGTCATTCAATCCACCTTAGCTTCTTACTTCAGCCAGCCCAAAAGCCCTGTTTTCTTTTGCCAGGAGAGGGACATCATCTTATCGGTCAGGTGGGATGAAGCTCTTTAGAAAGCCTCCAGCGTCTCTGTCTTTGGATGACTGGCACCTGTATCTATCACCAGTGTTTCTACCCAGATCCTTCACTTTAGAGATTTGCTCAATGCCGCTTCCTCTGATCTAGCTTCACCTATATCACATCAGCCTCATTTCCTGAGCCCTCCCCACTTCCCTCCATAGCCTCAGGCCTTCCCAGCCGCCCCCCCCCCCCAGGTTCCAAGAAATTTTCCCTGATTAATTCACTCTGGTCTTTCTCTTCTTTACAGTCATGTAATCTGGGTAACCCATATAGCACATTTTCTCTTTCCAAACATCTACATAATTCTTTATGCAATTAATGATTAATAACCAATAATCTACAGAAGATTTCATATAATACAAAACCACATTTTTGCATGTTCTCATCATTCTTATCAAAAGTTCCAAAGCTCAAGGATGGGTACTTGACAGACACTGAATGAATGAAAAATTTGTGGATTTTTCTAGCATGAAAAATGCTAGTTTCCTCTGTCTTTTGTTTCTCAGTCTGTGACTAAGTTGGTTGGAGGCTGTAACACCATCACAGCATTTCCTCTTTCTGCTTGGCTGTTGCTCTCCACGAGCATAAAATCAATTAAGGCTCAGTACTGAGTCTTATCTAAAATATTCTGGTGCCATAAAACGAGGACCACTTTTATTGCCCTGTCATTTTTCTATAGAGAACAAACTAAACCGACTATTAGAGAGAAAATGCAATCTACTCTAGAAGTTTTCCCAGTATATAAAAAAAATCATAAATTCTCAGTTTTCAGTTATAGTACAACAGCGATAGTCCTAAATTTATTCCTCTAAACAGACGTAGAATTCCAAGCCCCAATGCTTCCTGTCTTCTCTGCTGCTCCATTGAATTTACTATTATTCAACAGCAATTAAAACGATCCTCTCATTCCAGCCAGTTGCAAATGAAACTCATTCCATGCTGACAGCATGAGGATGGTGAGGATGTTGGGAGGAAGGGCAGCTGTAATCTCTAATCCATTCCAGGGTGATACCCAGACATGAAGCTTGTCCAGCAGGTGGGAACTGAAGGTGCAGAACAAAAGAGGCCCGGGTAAGGGATTTAGCACAGGAATGGGGGAGCAGGAGCAGGTGTGAGCAGCTGATGTTGCCTGTGCTGTGGCTCTTCAGTGGAGCTGGAACAGTAACTGATTCTCGGAGCAGTCAAATCTAAGTTTGCTGCAGACATTCTAAAGCCTGTCTGAGATTGCTTCATGGTCTTACTCATCTGGGAAAAGTAGAGAAGAGGCAGAAGGAGTGCGGGCTGGCAGGGGGCTTTTGGGGGGGGTGTCGAGTGACTAGAATGATAGACTTGTCATGTTCTGCTGTGACACTAACATTGTGAATGACTCCACACAGACAGAATACCAACAGCCCTGATGTTACTTGTGGACCAGGAGTGAGGAGACCTATGTGCTAGACCTGCAGCCACTCCTGTTTAGCAGTGAAAACAGTAGTCAATCTTTTATCCACTCTACTCTTAGTGTCCCCATCGCTACAACTAGGAGACATACAGGAACTGCAAATTCAGATAACTTCAGAGCCAGAAAGGCATTTCAGAAAATTCCATGGTTAATACCAAGAGGGGCCAGCACTGTGGCTTAGCAGATAAAGCCACCGCTTGCAGTACCGGCATCCATAATGGTGCTGGTTCAAGTCTCAGCTGCTCCACTTCCGATCCTTTTCTCTGCTGTGGCCTGGGAAAGCAGTAGAAGATGGCTCAAGTCCTTGGGCCCCTGTACCCACATGGGAGACCTGGAAGAAGCTCCTAGCTCCTGGCTTCGTATTCTCCCAGCTCTGGCCATTGCAGCCATTCGGGGAGTGAACCAGAGGATGAAAGATCTCTCTTTCTGCCTCTGCCTCTCTGTAACTCTGCCTTTCAAATAAAATAAATAAATAAATATAAACACAAATAAAATTATAAAATGAATACAAGAAGGACTTGGAACTACATTAACTGGTGTATGCATACCTGATCTAAAGGCTTTTATCATTGAAATTCAGGCGTCAGAAACAAACACACTTCTTGAAGTCTCTAGCTTTTGCCTACAATCCCTTCATTCTTCCCTGCCCAGGCAAACTTTCCAGAGCTGAGTCCCTGTTTGGTTATTTTTAGGCTGTTCCCTCATTTTAGAGTTCTTGGCTTTCATCTGTTTCAGAACTTTCCTTGCCATCCATCTAGCTTGCCCTCTGTCCAGGCTTGCCTGAGCTGTGGGAAGCAAACTTTTTTGTAGTTTCATTGGGAATGCCTGAGACATCACAAGCAGCAACTCTCCACCCACAAGCAAAAACACACTGCAAAGGAGTCAGCAGTCACCCAGTGTCCCTGGTAGAAAGAGAAGCATCTTTAGTTTTGCTGCAGGCTCTCTGCACCTGCTTTTAAGGAGCCATTCTTTTTCTGTCTTGCTCCTTCTCTCACGTCGCTCTCTGCTGGAGTTCCTAGTTCAATAATCCATTCAGTTCAGTGGTTATTTCTCTTTCTGTCTGCTCTCTACAGAGCTGACCCAACCTCTGAGTTGCTTCTGAGATATTTCAAGATGGCTCTCTGGATCAGCTCCTTGGAGAAGTTACAAAGCAGAGCAGAAGCTTCCTTTAAATCGGGCCAAATTCGCCTCCTAAAGAACTCCAGGGAAATTTCCCTTACTTACGCTCCAGCCACTCAAAATGCTCACTCCTCCCTTTTAAGCCTCAAATGTTTGCAAGGTAATTGCCATGTTCATTTTATACAAAGCCCCAAAGGTCTTCCATGGAATCCATATCAATGAAAAATGCAAAGCCCAGTCCCAGAAATAGATAAGCGAGTCTTTTACACTGTAGCTGAACAAGGAGTGTTAGGTACTTTGGAGATGCATTCTCACATATTCCTTCCGTGAGTAAAAACACATTCTATATTTAAAACTGTGTTCCTCAAAGAAATTTTCTTTTAGCACTTGTCTTCACTTAAGGCTCTGAGTAGCAAACAGAGTTGGTTAATGATTTATAGGCGGAAATCACAAGGTTATCCTGTATGCCTGCCTACAACATTAGGACACCAGTTTCTTCATGTGGGCCCCAGCCTCATGGCCTCACTTAAATTTAATCACCTACCAAATCCCCACATCCTAACACCATCTCAAGGGGAGTCAAGGATTCAACAAAGGAAACTGGGGTTGGAGTACATGAAGATTTAATTCATGCACATGGGA
Organism: Oryctolagus cuniculus; assembly: GCF_051225735.1. Lineage (NCBI taxonomy): Eukaryota > Metazoa > Chordata > Mammalia > Lagomorpha > Leporidae > Oryctolagus > Oryctolagus cuniculus. Next base: position 127,039,383 of record NC_142868.1, read on the forward strand.
AACATTTTTAAAAATGATGCTGGCTGTGAGGATGAGCATAGTGGGAATCTTGTAGAACAGAACTGGGGGAACATCAGCTGGACTATGAAGTACCAGTAGCATTCGACTAGAGGGAGGATGGTTCTAATCGGCAGGAAAAAATGATAATATTTTGATAGCAAGATAACTGATCTGACTGTGGGGAATATTGAGAAAAAATAGTAATACAATAAATTCTAGCAGGTGGATATCATTTCCCTTGGCTATAAACCCAAAAGTGGGATTGCTGGACCATATAGCAGTTCTAATTTTAGTTTTTTTGAGGAAACACCATACTCTTTGTCACAATGACTGTACTAATTTTATTCCCATCAACAGGTTATGAGGGTTACCTTTGCTCCACATCTTCACAAATACTTGCTATCTTTTGTCTTTTGATAATATCCAATCTGACTAGAGTGAAGTAACACCTCACTGAGGTGTTGATTTGCATTTTCTTTGATGACTAGTGATATTGAAAATTTTTTCAAATACACGTTGGCCACATATATGTTCTACTTTGATGAATGTCTAATTAGATCTGCTTCCCATTTTAAAAGCTTGATTATTTGTGTTTTTTATTATTAAGTTCTTTATATATTTTGAATATTAATCCCTCACCTGATGTATAGCTTGCAAATATTTTTTCCATTTTGTAGGTTGCCTCTTCACTAGATTTTCTTCGAAAAAATAAAAAGCACTTTGTTGCCATCTCATTTGTCTATTTTTTATTGTTATTTTCTGTGCTTTTAGGTTGTGAGCTAGAAAATACTTACACATTCCAATGTTCTAAAGTGTTTTCCCTATGTTTTCTTCTAATGGTTTCAAAGTTTTGGGTCTCACATCTAGGTATTCAAACCATTTTGAGTTGATTTTTATATATGGTGGGAGATACGGATCTAGTTTCATTCTTCTGCATGTGGATATGCAATTTTCTCAGCACTATATATTAAAAAGACATTCCTTTTTCCAATGCATATTCTTAGCACATTTGTCAAAAAACTCAGCTGGCTGTGGATGTATGAGTTGCTTCCAGGGTTTCTATTCTGTTCCCTTGATCTATGAATGTGTTTTTGTGTGGAGTCTGGAAAACAGGTGATCTCACACAAGTTAAAAATATAATGGTGGTTACCACAGGCTGGAGAGGAAAGTAGGGTAGGTTGGATTGGGAAAGGTTGATTGATGGATGCTAGGTTATAACTTGATAGAAGCATGTTTTGGGGTTTCTATTGCATAATAGAGTAAAGATAATGCAAGGGTATACTATTTTTTAGATACTTAGATATTTTGGATTCTTAGACTTTAGATATTTTAGATCCTTTTAGACTTTAGATATTTTAGATACTTCCACTATAAAAATATCTTAAGTACTTGAATGTATATATATTTCCCCGATTGGATATTACATAATATAGACATGTACTGAAATATAACATAGTACTCCACCAATAGATATAATATTTATAGATATTTAAAAATTTTTTAAATGAAAACTTTAAAAAGAAGTTTAAAAATTTTATTAGCTAGGATGGTACACTTAGGATAACTTCAAAGGCTAGCCAAGACAGTTAAGATCTGATGAAGGAGGTAAAGACTGTTGAAATATCTTAGGGCAGCAACATCATGAGGCAATAGTTACTTAGAGGTGGAAGTGGTCCCGTTTTCATCCTAGAAACTTGCCAATCAAATCTACATTAAGGCCCTTCCTCCTGCTCACTTCTACCCCTCACTCTTTAAAACGAGTGATCAACTACTCTGTTGAACTCGGGGAGCAAAATTAACTTTTGTATTCTTTTTACTATGCTAAGATTACATGAGAGTGGTCACAAAAAGGAAAATGAAGTACTCTTTTTGACTTTTCTAGATCATCCTTCAGTCCTTGAGTGGTCTCTGCTAATACCAATTTATGTTAGAGTGAGAAGCATTTTTTTATTACTGACATACTCTTTTACAGTCTATGTCAAAGTTGTGTTTTATAGTCCTTTAATCCAAGTCTCAGCATTTCCATTATAGATGGGTTTAAATATCTTGATATTTCAAAGTGTTGTAAAGAATCAATGGTACAAGCCTATCAATGTATTTTCCCTAATGTGAAAGGCTACAGCTCCAGGTCGTTTCCAACTTTGCTTCAGAAAATTGAAGCCTTCCTCTCTGTGCACCCATGGACCTTGTATGGTGAGAAATGTAAGGCAATTAAACATCCGCTGAATCATATCCAGGTGCTGTTGTGAATGACCCATTCAGCCCTACAACACTAGAAAACGCAGACAATCAGGGGTGCACACTGTGCCCTGTGTGCTGCTACGCCAAAGGAAAGATCATAGGTAGGATTCCCTCCTGGAAGGGTGACTTCAGTGCTGGATGGTTTGCTGGGATGTGATACCAAGCAATACAAGAAGGGGAAACCTCAACGAAGGATGTGTTCATAATCAGGTATTCATAGCTGGCAATTAGGGCTCATTGCTATGGGGCCCCTCTCAGGTGGCTGTATATGCATTTCTGTATGAAGAATGTGAAGCTGAGGTGTTTAGCCATTCTCTTATGTGTTGACAACTAACCCTGGAGGTGTTAGATCTCCAGTCATTCTGGGAAGCCAAGGTGTCTGACTATCTCTCACAGTACCAGGCAAAGCCCTCAAAGAGACACCAGCCTTGAAGTGGTGACTGTCCACGTGTCAGACACTTTCAGCTCAGCTGCAGGTGAGTACAGAGCTGAGCTGAAGGGACGTGAGACATAAATAGCATCTGCTACGAGAAGTACCATTTGTTTAATCATAGAAGGCAGCATCTTACAGAAAAATAAGGTTAGTAATGAAGAAGTTAATAAAATGAAGTCTGTAATACATGTGGAAGGGAATGGAGAGTTAGGTTAAAAATAGCATTACAGCCTTAGGATCTGGGAACCACTGACATTGTCTTCACCTTGATCAGGGTCCCACTGGAAACCAGGACAGAGTCAAGAACAGTCTTGCACTTAAAGTTTTAGTCTCTGTCAAAAGAGAGTCCGACTGTCCAAGTAAAAACAATGGTTCAGCAGCTCCTGATTATCAGCTAGAATTGATCATTTCACACAGCTAGAGACTTGTGTGTATCCCAAATTGTGTTAAACCTTTAAACAGACACTTCTTAGATAATCAGCAGTAAAATCAAGGGGAGAAACCCAGAGTAATTGCCAAACATTTCACATACATTTCCGAAAGAAGTGAAAGAAACAAAAATCAAAATCTTTACATTACTAAGGGCATGAAAATCAGAGAGGATGAAAAGAGCCTCATAACTAAAAGAAAAATTTTAAGAATTAAAGGTAAGAGTCCAAGTCTAAAATAGCTCACCCAAAAGATGGGCTCCATTACATAACAACAGAAGACAATAAGTGTCCCTTAATTTATCTTAAAATCCACAAACTATAAAAGACTGGAAGAAGGAGAGAGAAAGAGAGACAAGGTGTATGAGGGGCCGACAATCTGACAACAGGAGAAAGCTCTTTAGAGGGAAGCAACTACATTTTATGAGCATCCATTACCCCTTAGTAGTATCTATGTCTCACATTCTAAGTATCAAATTAATTATATCACTTAAATATTGATTGAATGTCTAATTAATTAGTTAATTACTTGACCTAACCATCCATTCAGACAAAATAATCATGGTGACAGCTCTGTCTAGACACTGTTTGATTCTGTCAAGGTCAATGTCTGGAAGCCATTCCAAAGCATATTCCCAGAGCACATTGCTCACGGAGTTCACAATGGCTCTGAAGATAGGAGAATGATTGGACTCTTCTTGGCTGGCATCTTTTTGTTCCCAGTTGACACTGGGTTCAATTCTGGGCCAGAGTTTCCAAAGTTAAGTTGAACTTGCAACATTGGGACAGAATTTTCCAATTACTAATTTTCTGATGTAGAAGCTGATGGTATCTAAAACCAACCAAAATACACATGCGTGCTCTTCCGTATCTCCACTGGAGGCACAACAAAAATGTCAACATGTCTTCCAGTCAGAATGTATCGAAATGAATGCTTAGAGATGATAGATTAATTCCAAAATCTTCTATAATTTGTGTCTGCTCTCCTCAGCCCTTCCAATTAGAGGCACTCATAAATCTAAGAGGCCCTGTCTTTGTCATATCCTTTGGCTGCTAGAACTAAAGCAATAAGATAGCGGAAGTGTCACTGCAGAAATATTGCTTATCATAAATTTTTCTAGTAAGAAGCAAGTATACTGAAATATTCTGATATTTTCTTAATACATAATATCCATCTTATTCAGATCACTTCTTTATTTAGTTTATTTATTGTATTTTATTTTGTTAAAATTTGCTAGGTTTATCTGGAAACCATATCTCCGGTCTGGAATTTCAACAAGCAGGCTTTCAATAAAATTTGTGGGTCAATTCATATTCATAACTGTGTTAATATTTATAAATATAAATACATAAAATTTATAATAATTATAAATAATATATAAAATTAAAAATATATAAAATGAATAATATATAAAATTTATAAATAATCCAATTTATGCATTAGCAGGATATTGGAATCAGGTATCCTAATATAGGATGTGGGCATCCCAAGAAGTGCCTTAACCACTGGGCAGAACTTCCTCCACCATAACCTATTTTAAATCATAGAATTACAAAGCCAGAAAACTGCCTCAATTGTTTCAAGGTATGGGCTAGCAAACTACAGCTGAGGACACAGATCTGTCTGGTTACATGATTTTGTAAATACAGTTTTATTGAACCACAGCTATACCCATTTAGTTACTATGTTTATGGCACTTCTGGGCTAAAATAGTGGAGTAAGTAGTTGCTGCAGAGGTCATATATTCTAGAAGCCTGAAGTGTTTACCATCTGGTCCTTTATAGAAAAAGTTTGCCAACACTTGGTTTAGACCACCATAGTAGCCAGGAGTCATCTATGAGTGTTGTGCACTTAAAAAATGACTGGTGCAACTAAGGAACTGATGTTTTCATTGAATTAGCATGTGCTCAAATATAAAAACACAAAATTTACTGTGTTGAAGGCTCCAGAGAAGTGAGCAAATGGAGATATAAATAGTGTACACAGATATGTATAGAAAGAGAAAGAGACAAAGACTATAAGGAATTGGTCCGTGAATCTGGAAAGCCAAATCTGAAATATGAACCAGCAGTTTCAAGACCCAGACCAGCAGATGCAGTTCTTGTCTGAAGGTGGGCAACACAGAGACCCAGGAAAGTCAATGATGCCAATGAAGTCCAGCTGCAGCCCTCTGGAGAATGCCCTCTTGTTTGGGCAGTCAGATGTTTTCTGTTATTCAAGTCTTCACCTGATTGGATGAGTTCTATTCACATTATGAAGAGTAATTTGCTTAACTCAAAGTTGACTGAATTAAATGTTAATCTCTTCAAAAATATCCTCCAATTTAACATGTGAAATTAACCTCCAAATTTATTATGTAGACATCTCATTCAGAAGTGAAGACTTTCACATCCCGTGTTGAGTGCTTGGCTTTGAATCCAGGCTCTGCTCCTGATTCCCAATGCCAGATTCCTGCCAATGCACACTACGGGAGGCAGCAGGTGATGGCTCAATAACTTAGATACCTGCCTCTCATGTGGGATCTCCATTGAGTTCTGGGCTTCAGGCTTTGGTCTGGGCAGGTCCTAGCTGTTGCAGGCATTTGGGGAGTGAACAAGCAGCATGCAGATCACTGTCTGCCTGTATATTTTTCTCTCTCTCGGTGCCTATCAAGTAAATAAAATATATAAATAAAATCTTAAAAAACTTTAAGAAGACATAAAATTGAAAAGAATTGAGGCCAGTGATGTGACATAGCTAGTAAAGCCACTGCCTACAACTCAAGCATCCCATATTGGCACCACTTCCTGTCCTGGCTGCTCCACTTTCAAACCAGCTTCCTGTTACTGGCCTGGGAAAAGCAGCAGAGGATGACAAAGTGTTTGGGCCACTGCTATCCACATGGGAGACCTGGATGAAGCTCCTAGCTCCTGGCTTCTGCCTGGCCCAGCTCTGGCTCTTGCAGTCTTTTGGGATCTCTCTTTTTCTTATTTGTCTTTCAAATGACAAATAAATAGGGTTTTTAATGGCATTTTAAAAAATATACATGAAATATCTCCTTAGTTTTGTATTGAGTACAAGTTGAAATTATTATATTTTGTGTATATTTGTTAAGTAATATATGTTATTAACTTTGTTTTTATATCATTCTTTATAATACGGCTACTAAATATTTTAACTTGCTTTTACTGTAGTTAACGTTATATTTTCATTGGGTAGCAAATACTATTTTCACCCTGTGAAAAATCTCATCCCCTCCTCACTACTCCTAGAAAGTCTAAAATATTTCCCCAAAAAAGCTTTTTATTTCATGAAGTACTCATCTGGTTAATTTGAATAGTCCGTGGTGGCATTGCTAGGCGGAGGTTTTTACTTTCAGTTTTGACCGGGCGCTTTCCTATGGGCGGGGCTCTCCGGAGGCGGAGGGATCGAGGTCCAGGTAAACAACAAGATGGTGCCAGGACCCCCGCAGTGAGTCTGCCTGCCTGCCTGCCTGCTGCGTGAAACCTCACATGATTGGCTGAAGGACGCGTGCCCTTCACGTGAACAGAGACTGGATTGGTGTGCCTGATGCAAGAACTCTAGCTTGCTTCTGATTGGTCACATTTTGTATAAAAGCCGCAGGTGTAAGGCGGAAGCTCTTCTCTCTCTCCTCTCCGCTCCTCCTTCCTTTCTACCTCTGTCACGTCTACTTTCTCTAATAAAAAGTCTACTGAAGACCGATAATCGCCTTTCGTTCATTTCTCGCCCGAAAAACCGTCGTCGTGGGCCCTGGGTTGAGTCTGTTGGCCAGACTCCCCAAGACGCTCGTGGCAGGTCTCTGTATTTATTTACAGGTCTATGGAGAGCTCGTGTATTCAAGAAAGATGTGACACACCTGTAATTTGATTGCTCTACTGATTTTTTTTCTCAAATAAGGTAAACAAAAGTTCTCTGAATACAGTTATCTTAGGGACAACTGAGTTAAATTTTAATCAGCTAATTGAACATATACATATAATCTCATTGTCATTATATATAGTTATTATGCTAAAATTTATATATGATGCCTATAATGCTGAATGCATTACATTTTTACTAACGATATTATTGAATATGATTTTTAAAAGGCTTTGTTTTGTTGATGTGAAAGGAAGAATGACAAAGGGAGTGAGAGGGAAAGAGAGATCTTCTGTCTGCTGATTCATTCCCACATGGCAACAGTGGTGAGGGCTTGTCTAGGCAGAAGCCATGTCCCTGGAACTCCATCTGAGTATCCCACATGGGTAGCAGGGGCCCAGGCACTTCGGCCATCACACACTGTCTTCCCAGGCACAGCAACAGGGAGCTGAATTAGAAGTGGAGCAGCTGGCACTCAAACTGGTGCTCCGATATGGGATGCCTGCATCACAAGCTGTGCCTTAACCCACTGAGCCACAGTGTTGGCACTTGAATGTGATATTTTATTTCCTCTAGAAAACTTTGGAACCATTTTTTTTTTCTTTCAAGTGCTATTTGGATATTTAAAACACCATTCGTGGGCTATGCAAAATTGTGAACTTAACAATGAGTCTGCTACAGATCTATTGAATTCCAAGTCCCACCTGGGGTTGCTTTGGCAGGGCCAGACTAAATGATTTCATGGCCCTTATATGGCCTGTGGGTGAGACATTACCCACCCCTGCATCTTAACAGACCTCAAGCCTTTCTTCCGTACTTCCATGCACCGTAAATGTTTTCCAGATGTTTATTACATTTTAAATCAACTATATTGTTTTGTTACATATAACAGAATCAATCCATTGTAAATGAACAGTTTGAAGCACACAGGCATATAAGACACCCATACATAACCACCCCGTTAAAAGTGTCCTCCCCTCCCCCCAAAGATCCCAGTCTCCTGGTTATTCAAACACGAATCTAGGAACTCCTGGGAAGGCTTTGCAGATGTAATTAATAACACTAATCAGCTGACCGAAAGTCTTCTGGGTTGTCAGGTGGAACCAATGCAATCACACCAGCCCTTTAAAAGGTACAGGAGGCCACTAGAAGGGGAAGTCAGATTTTTTAACCAGTAGGAGGGACTTTCTGTTTTATTTCTCCGTGGAAAGGAGGAGGCCTTGATATAAAGAATACTTCCAAAAACTGAAAATGAGCCTGGTTTACAGTCAGCAAAGAGACAGAACCTCATTCATAACGTAGTTGCATGGAACTGAATTCTCAAAACCTCAAAGATCTTAAAAGATTCATCCTCGGAGCCTTCAGAAAGGAACATGGCCCCACCGGCCTGTTGATTTCAGCGTTTGGAAACTGGGGTTAGAGAACCAAAGAGCCACCTGTGCCCATATTCCTGACCCCCAGCACCCCTATGGGATGCGAGTAGCACAGGCATAGCAGTGAAATTGTGCTATATGTACCCTTTAGTATTTGTCTCAGATTGCCCAACAAACTTATTCTGAAATTCATTCATATATCACGTATCAGAAGAGTTCTATTGCTGAATAGTATTTTTTGTATGATTGTATCACAACTGTTCACATGATGATAAATATTTGGGTTGTTACCACTTTTTGGCTCTATTGAATGACAAGTGATCTATCCATGCTGGTGTGTTATGTACATAAGGTAGCAATTTCTTGGGCATATAGCTAGCATTGGAAATGCGGTGTCATACTGCTAACTTTTCTTTCTTTCTTTTTTTTTTTTTTTTTTTTTTTTTTTTTTTTTTTTTTGACAGGCAGAGTGGACAGTGAGAGACAGACAGAGAGAAAGGTCTTCCTTTGCCGTTGGTTCACCCTCCAATGGCCGCCGCTTTTAAGTGTCCCATTGATTTTTACAATGGCTGTATTACCGTACTCTCCTATCAGCAACATATAGAATCCCTGTATCCTTACCAACACCTGGTATAGTTGATCTTATTTTTTAGTTTTAACTATGTAATGGGAATTAGAAAAACAAAAACATACTTTTAATTTTAATTTACTTTTTCTGATTATGATACTGAGCAGTTTTTCTTATGCACCTTGTCTACTCTATATGTCCTTTTGTTAGATGTCTGTGCAAATCTTTTGCCAGTTTATAAAGGTTTGTCATTGTGAAAGTGTCTGCATTGGTATATGCGAAACAGTCTTTCCAATTACACCTATTGTAAACATTTTCTTCCAGCCCGCATTTTGTTTTATTTTTCTTTGTGATATTCTTGTAGATTTAGGAAGAAAAAAAATCCTTGTCCCTTTTTTGCTTACTGTTTGTGCTTTTGTATCCTAAGAAATTGTTGCCTATGTTAAGATTGCAAAGATGTTCAACTACATTCACTTGCAAAGACTTTGTTGCTCTAGATTTTAATTTAGGTCTATTATCAAATTCAAGCGAACCTTGCAATTAGGGTGTGGAGAATTATCAGGATTGCCCTTCCCAAGTGCCACTTGTTCTATATGACCTTTTGTTAAAAACAGTGTCTTCTCTTGACACATTGTTAACAATCAGTTAAATACATAAACTTAGTTCTTACTTTTTGGATATTGTATTCCAGTAAATTCTGTGTCTGAAATAATACCACATTGTTCTGATTATGGTAGCAGCTTAGTAAATCTTGGAACTAGATTTTAAGGCTTACTTTACTAATTTTCTCAAGACTGGTTTGCCTAATTTAGATAGTGGTTTTACATAAATTTTAAATCTGGAATTTTTATTGGGATTGTGCTTAATCTGCAGATTAATTTATAACGATATGACACTTGAACAATTTTGAATCTACTTATCCAAGAACATAAAATGTCTGTTTAGATTTTCCTTAATTCTGTCCAGCAAAGTTGGTAAGGTTTTTTTTTTTTTTTTTTTTTTTTTTTGGTACAGGTATTGTACATATTTTATTTAATTTATCCTTATGTATCTATATTTTTACATGTAACTATTTCCAAACCATATATCCTTTTGAGTTATTAAATTTACCCTTTGGAGATTTCTTTGTTTTCTACACATGTAATCATATATGTCAATTACAAAGGGCACAGTTTACTTGCACTAAGAAAAATAATAGTAGGGCTTAAATTTCTTTCTTCCTTTATGGCACTAATGAAGACACGAAGTAAAATTCTAATGGAAGAGATGAAAGTAAAACGCATGTGTTTTTCCCAAGTTGGGAGAAGTGCTAGTGTTTTTGCTTTTAATTATGATGACTCTTTGGGTGTTTGTAGGTACCATTTGCCAGATTTAGAAATTTCTGTTACATTCCTAGTGTTAAAGATTCATCATGAACTAATACTATTTTTGTCAAATGTTGACTAAATAATTGCATGCATTTTTCTCCTTTATTTTATGGTAAGTTGCATTAATTGACTTTTCCATGTGATAATTGAACTTCATATTCCTGAGATAAAAGCTGCCTTGTGATGTATTTTTGTTTTTTCATATTACTGAATTTGATTTGTTTTCTTTTTTTTTAACTTTTATTTAATGAATATAAATTTCCAAAGTACGATTTATGGATTACAATGGCTTCCCCCACATACCGTCCCTCCCACCCACTACCCTCCCCTTTCCCACTCCCTCTCCCCTTCCATTCACATCAAGATTCATTTTCGATTATCTTAATATACAGAAGATCATCTTAGTATACATTAAGTAAGGATTTCAACAGCTTGCTCCCACACAGAAACATAAAGTGAAAAATAATAGATGATTTTTTTTAAATGATGATGAAATCAGAGCAGACCTATTGTCATGTTTAATCCCAGTGAGAGTCAAGTTGGGAGTTGATAATTTCTTTTTTTTTTTTTTTTTTTTTTTTTTACAGAGGATCAGTTTAGTATACATTAGGTAAAGATTTCAACAGTTTGCACCCACATAGAAACACAAAGTGAAATATATTGTTTGAGTACTCGTTATAGCATTAAATCTCACTACACAGCACATTAAGGACAGAGATCCTACATGAGGAGTAAGTGCACAGTGACTCCTGTTGTTGACTTTACCAATTGACACTCCTGTCTATGGCATCAGTAGTCTCCCTATGCTCCAGTCATGAGTTTCCAAGGCTATGGAAGCCCTCTGAGTTCTCCGATTCTTATCTTGTTTAGACAAGGTCATAGTCAAAGTGGAGGTTCTCTCCTCCCTTCAGAGAAAGGTACCTCCTTCTTTGAAGACCTGTTCTTTCCACTGGGATCTCACTCGCAGAGATCTTTTGCCAGAGTGTCTTGGCTTTCCATGCCTGAAATACTCTCATGGGCTTTTCAGCCAGATCCGAATGCCTTTAGGGCTGATTCTGAGGCCAGAGTGCTATTTAGGACATCTGCCATTCTATGAGTCTGCTGAGTATCTCACTTCCCATGTTGGATCACTCTCCCCTTTATTTATTCCATCGGTTAGTGTTAGCAGGTACTAGACTTGTTTATGTGCTCCCTTTGACTCTTAGTCCTTTCATTATGATCAACTGTGAACAGAAATTGATCACTTGGAATAGTGAGATGGCATTGGTACATGCCACCCTGATGGGATTGAATTGGAATCCCCTGGTATGTTTTTAACTCTACCATTTGGGGCAAGTCAGCTTGAGCATGTCCCAAATTATACATCTCTTCCCTCTCTTATTCCCACTCTTATGTTTAACAGGGATCACATTTCAGTTAATTTTCAACACTTAAGAATAACTGTGTATTAATTACAGAATTAAACCAGTCATATTAAGTAGAACAGACAAAAAAACTACTAAGAGGGATAATGTATTAAGTTGTTCATTAACAGTCAGGGCTATGCTGATCAAGCAGCCTAATGTTTATTGCAGCTCAATTCACAATAGCTAAGACCTGGAACCAACCTAAATGCCCATCAACGGTAGACTGGATAAAGAAATTATGGGACATGTACTCTTTAGAATACTATACCGCAGTAAGAAACAACGAAATCCAGTCATTTGCAGCAAAATGGAGGAATCTGGAACACATCATGCTGAGTGAAGTAAGCCAGTCCCAAAGGGACAAATACCATATGTTCTCCCTGATCGGTGACAACTGACTGAACACCAAAAAGGAAACCTCCTGAAGTGAAATGGACACTATGGGAAACGGTGACTTGATTTGTTTTCTTAAAGATTTTTGTGTCCATGTTGAAAAGAGATATTGGTTTGCAGTTTTCTTTAATGTATTTTATAGATTTCGATATCAATGTAATGCTGCCCTCCTAAAACAGGTTAGAAGGTGTTCCTTTCTCTAGCTAGAGAACCTATGGAGGATTGGTGATATTTCATCTTTAATAGCTTCATAGAATTCACCAGTGACGTTTTCTGGGTCTGAGTCATTGTGGGAAGCTTTTGTTGAATCACAAAATAAAATTCTTCAGATCATGTAATAGGACTCTGAGTTTTTTAAACCTTTTTCTTTTGTCAACCTTAATGAATTGTACTTTTCAGGAAATTTGCCCATATTATCAATATGGTTGAATTTATTAGCAGAAAAAGTTTAATGCCTTACATAAAATATTTGTAGGATCTGTAAATGTAGAACTATAGATAAATGATTACTTATTTCAAGTAAAATTTTAAAGACTAGTTACATATTATATAATTATTTGGCTTAAGTTTAATTTATATTCATATATTTGTATCATCTGTTTTGGTTTCTTTTAGAGTCTCTGGCATTTTTAAACTAATTGAGCCTTTTAAATACTTTTGTTTTCCTGTTATACAGGCTTATTTGTAATACCTTTTTAAAAGTTTCAGTACTTTTTCTGGGCTTGCAAAATAAACCTTTTTTCTTGGAGTCTAACACGCCACTTCCCACAGAGTCTACGAAACTTGTTAAGGTCATCTTGATTTTCCTGCATACTTGGTCCTGTTGTTGGCATATTATTTCTTTGTATCTTATAAACCCTTCAACACATGGTTGTAATTTCTCTTTAAATAGTGAGACAGGGCACTGGAGACCACTTGGGTGGATATAATGGAATTCAGTGAGAAGTAGGTGAAGTCGAAGCTTCAGTGACTATGCACACATAGCAACAAGATTCATTTTCCTGATACAGTAGTCAATGTATTCTGTGCGTATTGATCTGCTTAACCAGTAGTATTACACAGAGGCATAACAAAACAGCCAGGAAAATCATATCATCATGTCATCTGTTTATGCAAAGACCCCCCCCCCAGATGCAGAACTCACAACAAAGCATACTAAAATAGAAGTCTATTGTGCCAAGTATTTTATAGGTTAGTGTTCCAATGCATACTGAGGTTGTATAGTTGTGTATAAAGTCTAACTCTGTATATGATTTCTGATCATATCTGCATGCCCCATTTTAATGTGAGATATCCCGTGTTGGTACTTTAAAATTAAGTATAAACTGCTTGGAAAAAAATATTGAGACATGTGTGTAATATGTAGTTGAAGAGATTTCTCAGCAAACTAAATGTGGGTTCACTGTGGATATGACTACAAGAAAAGCTCAGGTAATCTATGCCTAAACTCATTGAATCCATTGAAATAAAAGATGATACTCCTGTTTATAGCCTTTGCAGAAGACCATACCCAGATAATGGTATTGCATTTTTGGTGCTTTTATGGTTTATCAGTAGTAAGAGAGATTGGGAGGCTGAAGTCTAGAAATCATCTCTTGTGATTGGGGCTAGACTGAGTTGTAGGCATTTACTTGGCTACATGATACGTTTCTAATGCTTTAAAGGGAATTTTTGTTAAGTATTCATGTAACATGAATTCAGAGCAGAGTTTGAGCATACAGGGAGAAAGCAATCTGGCCCTCTAGTGACAGCTCAATCACATCCCTTTTTGCCAAGCCATTCAACACTGGCTCTGAAGTTGAATATAACATTCAGCCAAACAAAAGTCATGTGAACAAACAGCTTGTTTTTGCCCAAGGCTTCCCCTTAGAATAATGCCTTACACTATCTCGCTATTTGGCCCTGAACGTTTACACATGATATTCTGCAAGGATGGAAGGAGGGAAGGAGAGAGTATGTGTGTTAAATGAATTTGTCTATCATTCCATAGTCAGCATCCCTTACAGATTAAGTTTATAACTTGATGCTAGGCTTTGACTCAGTGAAGTACCCTTTGTGAGAAATTGCTAGAAAATTCAAAACTTCTAGTTAAAAATAATGTATTTTGTCCAATCATAAAATGCATTATAACTTTCCTCACATGTTCTAAGATTGAAATTGAATGTTGGGGCCAGCCCTGTGGAGCAGTGGACTAAAGCTCCAGCCTTCAGCGCCGGCATCCCATATGGGTGCCAGTTCGAGTCCCGGCTGCTCTTCTTCCAATCCCGCTCTCTGCTATGGCCTGGGAAAGCAGTGGAGGATGGCCCAAGTCCTTGGGCCCTGCACCTGCATGGGAGAACCAGAAGCTCCTGGCTTCGGATCAGCTCAGCTCTGGCCATTGCGGGTCATTAGGGGAGTGAACCAGTGGAATAGAAGATGTCTCTCTGTCTCTCTCTGTCTGCCTCTCTCTATAATGGTCTTTATTTTTTTTAAAGAATTTTATTTGAATGTTTACATGTAGCCCAAAAGTTAAAACTAGGGTCAATATATGTAAAACAGATAAATTTTGTTAACACCAATGTAAAAGCTGAGGTTTTTAGAGTTAATAGATTTCAGTGAGAAATATTTTCAAGTCTATGCAACCTTTGGAACTATCCCTTATTCCTACTTGGTGTTCCTTGGATCATCTCCAGTATCTTTTAAAGATACTCTGTAGTTATTGTGACAGAGAAGCCTCAACTCTCAGTTACTCATTAGTTTCTGACTTGTGAAAATTGCAAAATAGGTGATGGTGGTTGACTAGGGAGAACAGGTGAAAGGTCACTGTTGAAGAGATTAATTAAAATGTCTCAGAAAACTTGTCTGTACTCATTTGTCTAGTCCTTTCATATTCATACTTCAGTCCACTGCTAAGAGACTTTCACTTGCCCATGCTAGAGTGCAAGCATTCATCACCAATATATTTGACAGTTTATATGATGTGAGCTTCTTCCTGGAAAGATAGGAAGCACCATACTTATTCAATATGAAATACATAATTTACATAACCTTATGACTATCACAGTTGAAACTCATCCCCCTCACCAGCCACTAAATTTCTAGAACAACATGGAATCACTGAGGATCTATGAATTTTTAAAAATTATGAGTTTACTTCTGCAGTTTCACCAAAAAATGAAATTAAAAGTAAGTTTATTTGGGTTCAAACATTTTTTGAAATCCATTTTTTCATAATATATACTTTCTGTAAATTTTTTCAAGTTCTGTAATGGTAAAATTTTTTTATTTTTTATTTTATTTTATTTTTTTTATATGGTGAAAAAACATATATTTAGAATTAGGCAGCTGGACTCCGTTCAGATGATCCCAATTTTGTTGGCAACGTCCAGAGCATCATAGTCCAGAGCCAGCCGCACATACGCCTTCTTCTCTCCATCAGATCTGATCAGGGTGTTGACTTTGGCCACATCAATGTCATAGAGTTTCTTCACAGCTTGTTTGATCTGGTGCTTGTTGGCCTTGACATCCACAATGAACACCAGTGTGTTGTTGTCTTCTATCTTCTTCATGGCCGACTCCGTGGTCAGGGGGAACGTGATGATGGCATAGTGGTCAAGCTTGTTTCTCCTGGGGGCGCTCTTCCGAGGGTATTTGGGCTGCTGTAGGAGGCGTAGCGTCTTGGGCCACCCGAAGGTGGGGGACGTGCGGATCTTCTTCTTGTGGCTGTGGACACCTTTCAGCACTGCCTTCTTGGCCTTCAAGGCCTTCACTTTGGCTTCGACTTTAGGAGAGGCAGGAGCTTCCTTCCTCACCTTCAGTGCCATCTTGGTGAAAAGGGGTAAAATTTTTTTAAAAGATTACTTACGTAGAAGTGATTGTTTGAAACAGATTTTAGAGGACAGATGAGAGAATACTTTGTAAATCACATTAAAAGTCTAGAATAATACCAAATAGAAACACTACCAAAAATAGGAAATAATACCACTCATATAGACAAAAATTCTTAACACATTAATAAATAGCATTCAGCAATATATTATAGATAGTGTTTCAGAGTACAAGGCTGGTTAAACATATAAAAATCTATAGAAATCACCATATTAAGTTACAGGAACATATCACGTGACTCTACCAACTGATGGAGAAAGGCTATCTAGCAGAATTCAACCCTCATTTGTTAAAGTATGACTACAGAATACTTATAGGTTACACTTTACTTAATGATGGAAGACTAAATACTTTCTCCTAAGACTTGTTTTTTAAAACTTATTTTATTTATTTGAAAGGCAGAGTTAAAAAGGAGAAGAGAGAAAGATCTATTTGCTGTTTCACTCCCCAAAATGTCAGCACTGGCTAGGGCAGGGCTGGTCCTAAGCCAGGAGCCCAGAGCCTGTAACCTCCTTGCCTCCCACATGGGCGCAGGGTACCAAACGCTTGGGCCATCTTCTGTTGCTTTCCCAGGTGTGTTAGCCAGTGGACTGGATCGGAGGTAGAGCGGCCGGGTCTCAAACTCGTGTCCACATGGGATGTTGGCATTCTAAACAGAAACTTAACCTGCTATACCACAATGCCAGTCCTTTACCCTTAAAATGTTAAGACAAAGTTAATCTTTCTCTGCTCCTTCAATATAGTGCTATGTATTTTATTCAGTATAATAGATGAGAAAAGGAAATAAAATAAATCCATATTAGGAATAAAATTGTCTACATTTGCAAATAGCACACTTGCATACATAGAAGCTTCCAAGCAATCTATCAGAATATCTCAATAGGTGATGAGTTAATTCAATGCCTAATAATAGAAGATAAATATTAAAAATATTTGTGCATACTAATAAGATACAGAGAAATTTTAATATATCAAAATTCAGATTAATTTTTGTGTAGTTTTATAAAGTTACCTTTTAAAAAGACTTTATTTGAAAGGCAGACTTACAAGAGGAAGGTCGGGAGAGTCTTGGATCTACTGGTTCGCAGATGGCCAGATGGCCACAATGACTGTGGTGGGACAGGCTGAAGCCAGGAACCTGGAATTACATCCACCTCTCATGTGGGTGCCAGGGGCCCAAGTATCTGGACCATCTTTTGCTTTCTTCTATGAATTATCAGGTAACCAGATCAGAATTGGAGTAGCTGAGACCTGAAGCATCACTCTTATAGGATGCTGATATTCCAAGTGGTGGCTTAACCCACTGTGCCACAACTCAGGCCCCTCTAATAAAATCCTTACATTTTCTTAAATTACAGTCTTAATGAAAAAAATAAGATATCAATGAAAAAAGATGTATCATGGACATGGATTGAAAAACACAATGAATACATTGATTCTCCCCAAACTGACAAATCAGTTTGATGAAGTTACTGTCAAAATTCCATGAAGTTTTGTGTTGTTGACTAGGAGATAGAACAGATTGTCCTAAAATTTATATGGGAAGACCATAGAACTAACGTAGCTAAAACTTTTAAGAAACGATAATAAAATGAGAAGAACCAGTCTATAGAATACATGACTACAATTGCAATAATCAGGAATATTTGATATTGGCAGAGTGACAGATAAATGGGTAAATAGAACAGAATAAAGAACTCTGGAATAGACCTATTAATAGGCCAACTGATGGTTAAAAGCAATTTAGTATAGGAAATGAAGCTTTTTTTTTTTTTTTTGACAAATTGTGCTTGGATGATTCTATTCCCACAACCATTGCTCTCCCCCACAAAAGAATAAAATTTTACCCAAGTCCATAAAAATTGAATCTGAATGATGAACTTCAATATAATATTTGAATTTATAAAACTTTAAGAAAGGGTCTTTGAGTTGTAGTGTTAGGTAAAGTGATCACAGACTTGACACAAAAAGCACAATCCATAAAGTAAAAATAACAAAATGGACTTCATTAAAATTTTTCAAAAAGCTTTGAGAAAAATTCTAAGAGGCTAAAACAAGCTGGAGAATAGGAGAAAATACTTGTAAACAACATAGACGACAGAAGGAAAATCAAGACTATCAGTCAAATCTCAGCGATAAGAAAACAATCTGATATGAGAATTGAGTAAAAGACATGAAATGTTTGATGCCTACAAAATGCTGTTTGAATATCCAGAGATTATGTTGTGTGAAAAAGTCAATCCCAAAAGGTTATACTGTGTGATTCCATTTATATGCAATACTCATAAAATGAAAAATGATAGCAATGGAAAACATATTAGTGCTTACCTGGAGTTAAGAGTATTTGAGGGAAGAAAAGCAAATTTCATTTTTTTGTAAATTGACAGGAGGAATATTTGTGATAAACTATTGTACAGCTTGACTATATCAAGCCAGTATTCTAGTTGCAATATAATTTGAAAGATTTTTCCATTAAAGGAAACTTGGTAGGGAGCACATAGACTCTTTGTGTTATTTCATATAACAACACATCACTCTGCAATTATCTCTAAGGATAATTTAAAAATAAAACAAAAAATGGGATGTTCATTGGGAAGCAGAAGCCGGATTATAGTGAGTTACATTATTAAGAGGGTGGTTGGGAAATGTGTACAGGAAAATGTTATTCCCTAAGGCAAATGTATTTATTGGTTATATTTGCAGAACATAGTTACTCCTCTGAACTCAGCAGTCAGTTCTATACTCCCCTCCAGATGTTCTCCCTGAGTGAGCTAAAAATCCTCATAGTTGTAACTACCTAAATGTTAATGATTTCCAGTTTGATATTGTAGTCATTTTTCCTCAGACTTCACATTCTTAGACTCCCTGTATAGCAGACATAGTCAATGGATGTTCTACTGACACTTTACTGAAAGCAAAACTCTGCACTTTGCTCTCTTGCAAGAATTTGTGTCACCATCATCTAACTGTTCATTCCAATAACCTAGGAAATACTCTTCAGTATAATTTTCAGACCCTTTTTCACTTCAACACCAAGTTTAGATTATTTTCACAACTATTTTTGCATTGTTCAAAATCATATTTCTATAGGTGTGCATGTATTTGAAATACATATATATATATATATTTGTGTATATACATGGAAGAGTGACAGAGGTATATTCCATCTGCTCACTCACTCTAGAGATACCTGCAACAGCCTAGGCTGGGTCAGACCAAAGCCAGATGCCAGGAACTCCATCCAGGTCTGCTTTGTATGTGGCAGGGACCCAAGTATTTGGATTCTCATCTGCCTTCCAGGGGAATTAGTATACAGCTGGATCTGAGGCAGAATAATCAGGACTTAAAATAGGTAGTTAGTGTCCAAAGAATAATCAGAACTTAAAATCAGTAGTAACACAGGTGTCCAAAGCATTGGCTTAAATCACTGGACCACAATGCCCTTCCCAAATACAGCTTTTTTTTTTTTTTTAAGTTTTACTCCCTACTACCTGAATCTCATTTTTTGTACACCTTTCAGAGTTTTCCAAACTAAACATTATCCATTTGATCCCCACCAGCCACTGACTGAAACTCAAGGTGCGTGTCAGAACACAAAAGCCCTCTGTGACCTCATCCCTTCTACCTCTACAGCCTAAAAGGTCTTTGGGTAGGACTTTGTACTTTGGGAACATTAAGTTCCATGCAATTGCCCCACATCATAAATCTTGTCTTGTCTTGTAATGATCTTCTAGTAGTAAAGCTCTTTGTCTTTCCCCACCAAACCCTCCCAGAGAGACCATTCCACTCTTAAGCAGCTGTTTACTGTTCAATATCTAAAGACCAAAAGAATTACTATTTCCTCCACTTAACCCTAAATAATCACATAGGGTCATCTTCCCACAGTACTCTAGGTATTAGTATCTATGGGAACTATAAGAAACAATCTATGTATGTGGTTTCCCTGCTGACTTCTGAATATTCAAGGACAAGGAGATATATCCAGAAATCCATAATGATAAAAAGTGGATGTGTAACCTTTCAAAACCTATCCCAGCTTTCAGTTTACAAAGATAACTTGCTGTAACTCATAGAGCTGAAAATAAGAGGCAGATACGTACTTGTTTATACATCAAGTACTCATATGCAATGACAGTCACTGTGCCAGGGGCTAGGAATATGGTGATGTGAGACCATGCGTCATGTCTCAAAGTTAAATGTAATGTCCATCTGCAAGACGTGCATTGGAAAATGTATAATTGCAGATAGTTTTCACAAGATCATCCCAGAGATTGGGAAAAAGAGTATCAGCAATACTATAGGAAGTTAAAGACCAAAAGGTCAGAATTAAGGTCAGGAGACCACTGAAAGATCATGACATAAACAACAATCAGGCGCAGAGATACACATTTGGGACAAGTACAGTAAAAAGCTGAAGGAGCTGAATTCAGAGCAAAAGAACAGGATGAATGACTTAATAAAATGTTCAGTGGTATACATGACTTGATGTTATGGATGGTGTGAAATGTGGGGCATTGATAACAGGAATTCTAAAGAACCAGTAGAGGGCTTGCTACTGTATCCTTACCAAATCCCATACAGATGGGGTGTGGTCCCACTCAGGATGATATGCTGGCCTCAGTTGTTTGAATATATATATATATATATATATATATATATATATTTAACTTTTATTTAATGAATATAAATTTCCAAAGTACGGCTTATGGATTATAATGTCTTCCCCTCCCATAACTTCCCTCCCACCCGCAACCCTCCCCTTTCCCTCTCCCTCTCCCCTTCCATTCACATCAAGATTCATTTTCAATTCTCTTTATATAAAAAAGATCAATTTAGCATACATTAAGTAAAGATTTCAACAGTTTGCACCCACACAGAAACATAAAGTGAAAAATACTGATTGAATACTAGTTATAGCATTAAATCCCAATGTACAGCACATTAAGGACAGAGATCCTGCATGAGGAGTAAGTGCACAGTGACTCCTGTTGTTGACTTAATAAATTGACACTCTTGTTTATGGCATCAGTAATCACCCTAGGCTCTTGCCATGAGTTGCCAAGGCTATGGAAGCCTTTTGAGTTCACTGACTCTGATCATATTTAGACAAGGTCATAGTCAAAGTGGAAGTTCTCTCCTCCCTTCAGAGAAAGGTACCTCCTTCTTTGATGACCTGTTCTTTCCACTGGGATCTCACTCACGGAGATCTTTCATTTAGGGTTTTTTTTTTTTTTTTTTTTTTTTTTTTTTTTTTGCCAGAGTGTCTTGGCTTTCCATGCCTGAAATACTCTCATGGGCTTTTCAGCCAGATCCACGTGCCTTAAGGGCTGATTCTGAGGCCAGAGTGCTGTTTAGGACATCTGCGATTCTATGGGTCTGCTGTGTATCTCACTTCCCATGTTGGATCGTTCTCTCCCTTTTTTATTCTATCAGCTAGTATTTACAGACACTAGTCTTGTTTATGTGCTCCCTTTAGCTCTTAGTCCTATCAGTATGATCAATTGTGAACAGAAATTTCTCTTATTCCCACTCTTACATTTAACAGTGATCACTTTTCAGTTAAGTTTCAACACTTAAGAATAACTGTGTATTGATTACAATATTCAACCAAAAGTATTAAATAGAATAAACAAAAAAAAATACTAAGAGGGATAACGTATTAAGTTGTTCATCAACAGTCAGGGCAAGAGCTGATCAAGTCACCATTTCTCATAGTGTTCATTTCACTTTAACAGGTTTCCTTTTTGGTGCTCAGTTAGTTGTCATCGATCAGGGAGAATATATGATATTTGTCCCTTGGGGACTGGCTTATTTCACTCAGCATAATTTTCCAAATTCCTAACAGGGATCACATTTCAGTTAAAATTTAAACACCTAAGAATAATTGTGTATTAATTACAGAGTTCAACCAATAGACTAGAACAAAAAAATACTAAAATGGATAAAGTATTACATTATACATCAACAGTCAGGACAAGAGCTGATCAAGTCACTGTTTCTCATAGTGTCCATTTCACTTCAACAAGTTTCCCCTTTGGTGCTCAGTTAGTTGTCGCTGATCAGGGAGAACATATGATATTTGTCCCTTTGGGACTGGCTTAATTCACTCAGCATGATGTTTTCCAGATTCCTCCATTTTGTTGCAAATGACTGGATTTCGTTGTTTTTGACTGCTGTATAGTATTCTATAGAGTACATGTCCCATAATTTCTTTATCCAGTCTACTGTTGATGGGCATTTAGGTTGGTTCCAGGTCTTGGCTATTGTGAATTGTGCTGCAAAAACATTAGGGTGCAGACCGCTTTTTTGTTTGCCAATTTAAATCCTTTGGGTAAATTCCAAGGAGTGGGATGGCTGGGTCGAACAGTAGGGTTATATTCAGGTTTCTGAGGAATCTCCAGACTGACTTCCATAGTGGCTTGACCAGTTTGCATTCCCACCAACAGTGGGTTAGTGTCCCTTTTTCCCCACATCCTCACCAGCATCTATTGTTGGCAGATTTCTGAATGTGAGCCATTCTAACTGGGGTGAGGTGAAACCTCATTGTGGTTTTGATTTGCATTTCCCTGATTGCTAGTGATCTTGAACATTTTTTCATGTGTCTGTTGGCCTTTTGGATTTCCTCTTTTGAAAAATGTCTCTTGAGGTTCTTGGCCCATCTCTTAAGTGGGTTGTTTGTTTTGATATTGTGGAGTTTCTTGATTTCTTTGTAGATTCAGGTTATCAACCCTTTATCAGTTGCATAGTTTGCAAATATTTTTTTCCTATTCTGTTGGTTGCCTCTTCACTTTCCTGACTGTTTCTTTTGAAGTACAGAAACTTCTCAATTTGATGCAATCCCAAATGTTAATTTTGACTTTGACTGCCTGTGTTCTGGGGTATTTTCCAAGAAGTCTTTGCCGGTACCTATATCTTGCAGGGTTTTTCAAATGCTCTCTAATAATTTGATGGTGTCAGGTCGTAGATTTAAGTCTTTAATCCATGTCTAGTGGATTTTTGTGTAAGGTGAAAGGTAGGGTTCTTGCTTCATGATCCTGCACGTGGAAATCCAATTTTCCCAGCACCATTTATTGGATAGACTCTCCTTACTCCAGGGATTGGTTTTAGATCCTTGATCAAATATAAGTTGGCTGTAGATGTTGGACTGATTTCTGGTGTTTCAATTCTGTTCCATTGGTCTATCCATCTGTTTCTGTACCATTACCATGCTGTTTTGATAACAACTGCCCTGTAGTATGTCCTGAAACCTGGTATTGTGATGCCTCCGGCTTTGTTTTTGTTGTACAAGATTGCTTTAGCTATTCGAGGTCTCCTGTGCCTCCATATGAATTTCAGCATAATTTTTTCCAGATCTGAGAAGAAGGTCTTCGGTATCTTGATTGGTATTGCATTTAATGTATAAATGGCTTTTGTGAGAATGGACATTTTGATGATATTGATTCTTCCAATCCATGAGCATGGAACATTTTTCCATTTTTTAGTATCCTCTTCTATTTCTTTCTTTAAGGTTTTGTGATTTTCATAGTAGAGATCCTTAACATCCTTGGTTAAGTTTATTCCAAGGTATTTTATTGTTGTTGTAGCTATTGTGAATGGGATTGATCTTAGAAGTTCTTCCTCAGCCATGGCATTGTCTGTGTATACAAAGGCTGTTGATTTTTGTGCATTGATTTTATACCCTGCTACTTTGCCAAACTCTTCTATGAGTTCCAATAGTCTCTTAGTAGAGTTCTTTGGGTCCCCTAAGTAAAGAATCGTATCATCTGCAAAGAGGGATAGTTTGAGTTCTTCCTTCCCAATTTGTATCCCTTGAATTTCTTTTTCCTGCCTGGTGGCTCTGGCTAGAACTTCCAAAACTATATTGAATAGCAGTGGTGAGAGTGGGCATCCCTGTCTGGTACCAAATCTCAGTGGAAATGCTTCCAACTTTTCCCCATTCAATAGGATGTTGGCCGTGGGTTTTTCATAGATTGCTTTGATTGTATTGAGGAATGTTCCTTCCATACCCAGTTTGCTTAGAGTTTTCATCATGAAAGGGTGTTGTATTTTATCAAATGCTTTCTCAGTGTCTATTGAGATAATCATATGGTTTTTCTTCTGCAGTCTGTTAATGTGGTGTATCACATTGATTGTTTTGCACACATTGAACCATCCCTGCATACCAGGGATAAATCCCACTTGGTCTGGGTGGATGATCTTTCTGATGTGTTGTTGCATTCTATTGGCCAGAATTTTATTGATGATTTTTGCATCTATGTTCATCAGGGATATTGGTCTGTAATTCTCTTTCAATGCTGCATCTTTTTCTGGCTTAGGTTTAAGGTGATGCTGGCTTCATAGAAAGAATTTGGGAGGACTCCCTCTTTTTCGATTGTTCTGAATAGTTTGAGAAGAATTGGAGTTAGTTCTTCTTTAAATGTCTGGTAGAATTCAGCAGTGAATCCATCTGGTCCTGGGCTTTTCTTTGTTGGGAGGGCCTTTATTACTGTTTCAATTTCTGTCTCAGTTATGAGTCTGTGTATGTTTTCTATGTCTTCCTGGTTCAATTTAGGTAGGTTGCATGTGTCCAGGAATCTATCCATTTCTGATAGGTTTCCCTGTTTGCTTGCATACAAGTCCTTGTAGTAATTTCTGATGATTCTTTTTATTTCTGTGGTGTCTGTTGTTACGTTTCCTTTTTCATCTCTGATTTTATTGATTTGGGTCTTTTCTTTTTTTAGTTGGGCCAATGGGGTGTCAATTTGTTTATTTTTTCAAAAAACCAGCTCCTCGTTTGGCTGATTTTTTGTAATGTTTTTTTTTGGATTCAATCCTGTTGATTTCTTCTCTGATTTTAATTATTTCTTTCCTACTAGATTTGGGTCTGTGCAAGAGAGAAACATCAGATTACTCAGAGGATCTCCAATCAGACTCACAGCTGACATCTCATCAGAAACCCTACAAGCTAGGAGGGAATGGCGAGACATACCACAGGTACTAAGAGAGAAAAACTGCCACCCCAGAATATTATATCCTGCAAAGCTCTCATTTGTGAATGAAGGTGAAATAAAGACCTTTCATAGCAAACAGAAATTGAAAGAATTTGTTGCCAGTCATCCAGCCCTGCAAAAGATGCTTAAAGATGTGTTATACACAGAAACACAGAAACATGGTCATCAATATGCAAGAAGGTAAAAGAAGGAAACCTCACAGCAAAAGATCACAGGAATTTCAAAGCACATATTAGTAAATATCTTTGGCAAATGGCAGGGCAAAGTTACTACTTATCAATAGTCACATTGAACATTAATGGCCTGAACTGTCCAGTTAAAAGACACAGATTGGCTGATTGGGTTAAGGAACAAAACCCATCTATTTGCTGCTTACAAGAAGCACATCTTTCCAACAAAGATGCATACAGACTGAAAGTGAAAGGCTGGAAAAAGATATACCATGCCAATAGAAATGAAAAAAGAGCGGGTGTAGCCATCTTAATATCAGACAACATAAACTTTACTACAAAAACTGTTAAGAGAGACAATGAGGGGCACTACATAATGATTAAGGGATCAATTCAACAGGAAGATATACTGATTATCAATTAATATGCACCTAATTACAGGGCACCGGTTTATTTAAAAGATTTGTTAAGGGACTTAAAGGGAGACTTAGACCCCAATACAATAGTATTGGGGGGACTTCAATACTCCACTCTCAGAAATAGACAGATCAACAGGACAGAGGATCAACAAGGAGACAGTAGATTTAAATGCCACTATAGCCCAAATGGATCTAACAGATATCTACAGAACTTTTTACCCTATACATAAAGATTTTACATTCTTCTCAGCAGTACATGGAACCTTCTCTAGGATTGACCACATACTAGGCCATAAAGCAAGTCTCAGCAAATTCAAAAGAATTAGAATCATACCATGCAGCTTCTCAGACCATAAAGGAATGAAGTTGGAAATTAGCAACTCAGGAATCCCTAGAGCATACGCAAACACATGGAGATTGAACAACATGCTCCTGAATGAACAATGGGTCATAGAAGAAATTAAAAGAGAGATCAAAAATTTTCTGGAAGTAAATGAGGATAATAGCACAATATACCAAAACTTATGGGATACAGCAAAAGCAGTGTTAAGAGGAAAGTTTATATCAATAGGTGCCTACATCAAGAAATTAGAAAGGCACCAAATAGATGAACTTTCAATGCATCTCAAGGATCTAGAAAATCTGCAGCAAACCAGACCCAAATCTAGTAGGAGAAGTGAAATATATTTTTTTGCAGAGTTTCATTTTGTTCTAAGAACTGATTCTCTAAACATTATAAGTCTTGACCCTGCATTGATAACAGTATAAAAAAATGAAATCTCTTCATCATCACAGCACTGAGCCACCAGAAGGTTATATACTTCTTACCTAGAATAAGACCAAGAATCTTTTCAATAGGCCAATTCACGATTGAGTCTCTTCATTGGGAATGAGACTAGTTGCACCAAGCCTATGTAAAATATTAATCAAATCCAAGGCACCTATGCTTGTCAAGAAGAGTGTCCATTAATTCTCTCAGGTTTTTTCATTTGTTTTAAAGCAATGAGCATTTCCTGGACTGTTGTGTGCTTCACCCTAACTCCCAGGTACACTCTAGTCTTAAATAGAAGGCTTTATACATTCTGTCCTTAATATTACTGCTTTGGGAACAATTATCCTCTCCCAAGATGTAGAATGTTCCATTAGTCATACATTTCACTGTAACAGAACAAGTGTAATTAAAAAGAATCAGGAAACCTTAAGTAACCTCCCAGTGGACCATGAGCCTTATCCTTGCTACCCTATGTTGAAAGTCTGGATACTCTGTAGGTGGCAGTTGCATTCATTTCAATTTAACAAATACACATAAGTCATTACTATGTGGAGAAACATGGTTAAGTACTTGATGCCTGCCTCAATAGGCTTTCAGAGAGACACTGACCATCAGGTGTACAAACTGCCTCTTAGTCCCAAGTCATTCACACTCAATATATAAAGGAGGTTATCTATGGAATGTATGCATGTTTGAGGTTTATGTATCTCACTCTAGTGTCTTGAGGCTCCAGGTTTAGGCTTTTCCTTTTAAGATCCCTTCCTGTATGAGTCTGAATAATTGCTTTATACCTTCTGCCTCTAGTATATATGATATTCAAAACTAAGGCATAGCATGTAGCTATAAAAGTAATTATCAATATACTGTCTGCCTAAATGGGATGGATGATCTCCCTGCTCTCATTCTAGTGTCTGATAAGCATCACGATGAACTAGAACATCACAATGTTGAAAATGGCTTAGCTCTTCTCCAACCTCAGTCTTACTGGTCTAGTCTATTCCTTCCTTTTGTTTTGTGCCTTACATTTCAGTTTCTCCTGGAAGCAGGAATAGTTTCCTAATTCCATCCAATTTGCCTGAGGTCCTAATATCTTTTGAAGTTCCTTTTATGTTTAAAAAAATAAGGTATACAAATTTCATGTATTTCCTATTTACAGGTTCAGGAACATGACACTTTTCACCCTATCCTCCCTCCCAGCCACATTCTCACCCTTCTCCTCCCTTTCCTATTCCCTTTCTTAACTGAAAGTAGATCTTTGTAAAAATTAACTTTATACTAAACTGAGTAAAGAGTTCAACAAATACTATGGGGAAAAAAACACTGTTCCTCAGCAGTTGAGATAAAAGCTGCTCAAAATCATTAAATCTCAAAATGCCAATTTCACTCCTATAGATTACCTTTTAGGTATTCTATGAACTTCTTCAGCCAACTGTATACTCAGGAGGGCTATTGCTCCTCCCTCACATTCCCCTACTCACTTAGCAAGGCTTTTCTTTCAACGGATAATTTCCCTGAAATACCACTATTCTGCTCTACACCTGCTCCGATCCACCTGATTTTAGGTATTCCCACCATCTGTAGCCCTGCTGCTATGTGCAGCCATCAGTTGTGCATTTTGCCAAACACCGGCCTGCATCCAATAACAATTATCATGCACAGATGGTTCAAGGGTAGATTGAGACTACAATCTTATGTGTTATTTCTTTCCATAGGGCAGCACGTGTGTTAGGAATCTTCAGACAGATGGAACCAACTGGATAGACAAATAGTTATATGAGAAGGTAATCATTAGGGAAAGTAACTGACGCAATTACAGAGGTTGAGAAGTCCCACAACTAGCCTTTGAAAAGCGTGAGACTCTGGGATGCTGACAGCATGGCTGAATCCAAGTCTGAAGGCCTCTGAACCAGTTTGAAACCAATAGTGTCTTACTGAGATAGGCCAAAGGACACAGGACCAGTGGAGCTACATACAGGTAGAAGCCCTGGAGACCAAACACTGCAGATCCTACAGTTCTAAAGTCCAAGGAGAAGAGAAGAGGAGTAGATCCCCTCTCCAGGAGACAGACACACATTTACCTTTTTTTGTTTGGATGGGGAATGCCCACATAGAGAGTGGATCCACTGAAAGTCTTAAACGAATGTCCTCTAGAAACATGTTCCTCAGAGACATGCTCCAAACAATGCTTTCTCTAGGTATGCCTTAATCCAGTCAAGTTGACTTCTAAAATTAACCATCACAGTAAACAAATTCAAAATTAAGCAATAGTATAATGAGCTGAAATAACTTACAGATATTTTTAATGCTGGAGGAAAAATAATGATCCGATTAAATCTTCCCCTAAGAAATCATTATTCTATTGAGTTCATCCAAATAGCAGGGTGTGATTTTAATTATTATAATGGAAAATAATTGTCACTAAACTGAGGAGTTAATTATTCTGAAAATAATTGTGTCATTCTTCTACAAATGATATAAAATGCATTTTGTGTCTGAGTCTTGAATAATACCAATACAACCAACCAACATATTTACTCATGTGAAACTTAAGAAATAGTCACTTGAGATTCACCCAATTTTCTCCCAAGAGTTGGATTTGCAATTTTAAACTTGCAAATTAGATGGAAGCTTCATTATTTCTCTAATGGGAAATACAAAATTTTTACACAAGTGCCTCAGAATTGGCATTTACCATCCATCTTAAATGCTACCATCAGGTCGGAGCATTGTTAGGGATCTCATTGAGGATTCCTAGTTGTTTATCTTTCCCATTTCATGAATCTTGATCCATGGAATGATTTCCAGATACACAAGCATGAACTCAAAGACAAGAAATTACCAGGTAATTATTCCCCTCAAATGAGGGTCAAAATCATATCCCTCAAGAAAAACAGTGAGTATTTTCAGGGCTAAGATAAAATGAATTGCTCCCAGGGCATAATCAAAGAAGAATCAGAAATACAAAAAGTGGAATGGAAATAAATGGTAGCTTAGCTCCACCTCTATCTCTGGAAATACTTCAATTGATTTAAACACCATTCCATACCATGTTTCCAAGTTTCCTTGTGCTACTTCAGCCTGCCGGTATGTGCTCTGCATCGCCCCTCCTACTGCCCACATTCTGGGGCTTTGATCCCCTTTGCCTCCTACATTAAAGGTATAACCCTTTTTATCTCAGGAAAACTGTCTTCTCAGTGCTCTAATTCATTTGAGCCACTACTAAGATTTTCTATCATGAAAGTCTTCTTGTTTAAGGCTACTCAATAGTTTTTACAAAGTCAAGACACAAGTGTAGAGAAGCTACATAATTGGGAGTTGGTTCCAACACACGTGGCAGATGAGCGGGGCAGATAAACAGAACTGAAGCTTCAGGTGGGGAAAAGACAATCAAAGATCAAGTAAATTGGAAATTCCCAGTGAGATCCACTGATACCAGTATTTGCTATAGTGGGAAAAATACTGTAGCCTCAGAGTTTTAAAATGAGACTATGGTTTCTAAGAACTAATGCAGCAAGGAAGAAGGGCTGGGGTTCACAGCATGTCATATTGTCAACACATCCAATTTACAGACTTCATTTTAATACTTGGTTATATTTCAAGATTTGTGCAGTGGTTAGCATCAAGTAAGAGCCTTGTGACACTGAGGCAGTAAAGTGAGAAA
The DNA here is from genome assembly GCF_051225735.1 of Oryctolagus cuniculus. Taxonomy (NCBI): domain Eukaryota; kingdom Metazoa; phylum Chordata; class Mammalia; order Lagomorpha; family Leporidae; genus Oryctolagus; species Oryctolagus cuniculus. Next base: position 127,069,330 of record NC_142868.1, read on the forward strand.
ATGTAGTACTTTAGATGGAGCCGTGAATAGTCAGAGATAGAGAGACAGAGGGTAATAGAAAGCAAATTTGAGCAGAAATACATCAAGAAAACTCAGGTAGTAGGGTTTTAAGAAAGTGAAATGTCACCTATAGCAGATATGGTTCAAAATAAAGTGAACTGAGAAGATGCTCATGTATTTATGTAGATGTAACTGGTGACTTTAATAAAAGCTGATTTAAGGGAAATGCAAGGATAGAAACCTGAAAAGAAGGGCCAAGGGGTAAGTGGCATAAAATGGAGATGACTAGGTTTGAAAGTCAAAGGGAGATGAAAGATAAGTAGAAAGATGGAAGATATGTTTCTTTTTGGTCTGCAGTTAATAATTAGAGACATAACAGTATTTAAAAGTAATAATTAAGCTAGTGAAAGTGGTTAGATATTAAAGGTATTTCAAAAGGTTCATGAAAACACAATTAAAGCATAAATGTATTTTGAAGCAAAAATTTTTGAAATTCATGCATCTGTGGGATCTTAAAAGTGATCATGGAAAATGTGCACCATGAAAAATTTTGCAAGGATTTCTAAAACTTTGCACCAAAATAAACTTTGGATTTCCATTTTTTCCTGTGAACTGTTCGGATTGCCCTTGTATTAGAAAAAGAGAAGAGATAAAGCAACAGGACCTGGTCCCTGAGCAGGCTAGAATTCATGGGACCAAACATGTATAAGGATTGGTGTTGAGGCCAGCACTCAATAGGCTAATCCTCCACCTAGCGGCGCCGGCACACCAGGTTCTAGTCCTGGTCAGGGCGCCGGATTCTGTCCCGGTTGCCCCTCTTCCAGGCCAGCTCTCTGCTGTGGCCAGGGAGTGCAGTGGAGGATGGCCCAAGTGCTTGGGCCCTGCACCCCATGGGAGACCAGGAGAAGTACCTGGCTCCTGCCATCGGATCAGCGTGCCAGCCGTGGTGGCCATTGGAGGGTGAACCAACGGCAAAAGGAAGACCTTTCTCTCTGTCTGTCTCTCACTATCCACTCTGCCTGTCAAAAAAAAAAAAAAAAAGGATTGGTGTTGGGTTAGATGAGGGGCAACTCTTGGCTCTGTCATTAAGTCTTCAGACTCAGAGGTCTCAATTCCATTTTCTCAGTAGAGACCTGCTTCTCAGTGGTATATTTTAGGCTTATTCCTTGGAGTCTTTTCTAATTTGAAATGGGGATTGCATTATTTTGATGGTGATGAGAAGCCTGAATCTCCACCTGCTTACCCTCTATATAGGAAGGCAAATTTGTGACAATTGCATGTGTGCACCAGACTCCCTCTGGGTTGACCCTAATCACCAGTGACAGCTCTGGCTGTGTTGCTTACAGATCCTAATCCTGGGAGCAGAAGCCTGAGCCAACTAATGGAGCACAAAGAAAAACAAGGTCAAGATAATATGTGTCATTTCCACGATCCATTTAAAAGACAATAAAGGTTAAAAAGTAAAGTTTTCTTTTTGGTCCTGTTGATGACCCATGTCACATCTTTGGCTTCATCAGTGACCCTGCCTGGGTTATTCCTGAAACTGTGGGAATCCCACAAAAATAAAATCAGTGAAAAGGTCTGTAACTAAAACCACAGACAAACCCTGAACATCCTGTCTTTTGTAATACAAAATTTTATTGGAATATAGTCGAGTGCATTAATTTGTGGATTGTCTATGGCTGTATTTGTATTGCAATTGTAAAGTTGGAGAGTTCTGACAAAGACTAAAACTTGTGCAGCCACTTTGACAAACAACTGTAAGCCTCCTTGACCTTGAGGAACGCAAGAGCTATGCAGTATTCCAAGAGGAGTCAAAATACCCTACATTGACAGAGAAGGAAGGTTTTCAGATAGGTCTCAAGTTCACGATCCAGACAAGACACAAGGGCTGCATTTAGAAACTGGTTACAGGTCCTCTTAAATCAAGCTTCTCTCTTCTATTGGTAATTGGGATGCTAAGGGGAACTTGAGTTAGGAGAATGAGGCAAAATCTGAGAATTAAGATAGCAATGCAATGTTAAAATAAAAGCTGTCCTACTTCAGGCCTGGGATCACTGAAAGTGAAGAGTCAGGTTGCATTGAACCTAAGGCATAGAGACTAGGCAAAGAGCCACTGTACTGAAACAGACAGGCAGCCAAGGTTCTTGGGAGCCATAATTCTTTATAAATTAAAATGATAAAACATGGCCTTGACTTCATTAATAGTAGCCATGGTAATAGGGAACATTTGTTGAGAGCTTAGTATATGCAAAGCACTATGCTAAGTTCTTCACATGAATTTTAAAACTTTAATCCTCATAGCAATCCTATAAGGTGGCTTCCATTTTAATTGTCTTTTTACAAATGAATAAGCAGAGCTTGGAGAACTTAATATGCCCAAGGTCACACTGCAAATAGCTGAGCCAAGATGTGAATCCAGGCAGTGTGAATTTAAAGTTTATATTCTTAACCACTAATTCTTAAATATGTCACAGGGGAATATCTAATATAACTATCATACCAGAAAATATCCCCTTAAATAGGAACTGGAACTAGATTTATTTTAATTTATGAAGTGAACTTCCTATTTAATTTATGTAGCTTCCTACTAGGCTTAGATAACTATTGGACTTTGGTATTATCTTCATTTTTAAATTTCAATATCATCTTTATTCTTTGGCATAGTACTGTTTATCTTGGAGAATAGATAATTCTGAAGATTGTCAGATGATATTAAAGAAAAAAGAATTTACAAGCTTCAAATGGAACAGAATATAATACCAATAATTTCTAGAGAATTTGGAAGTCTTAGAACAGATGGAAGAACACATTGTGTCAAAATATCATTCAGACTGGTCTGAATGGAGTGAAGAGGGCCTTGCTAGAGTTTCTCCTTTGAGTTAAAACATTATTAACATAAAGAGAATTGTAATATGGGGGCCGTCACTCTGGTACATTTGGGTAGATACTGAAGACATTTCTTACATTTTGAAAAGTCATCAGTGCAGTTGGTACTTAACCTCTAATAACTCTGCCTGGCTTTCAATCTCCTGATAGATCACACTCATATCTCTGAACTTAATTTACTACACCAGGTATTTGTTCTTATTTCCCTATGGTCCAAATATAAGCCTGGCTCCCTTTCTGTGTTTTCCAACATTCCTTATTTCCCCTGAGAAGTCATTCCTGTCTTCCCCTCCACGTGGACGTCATGGTCTACCTACAGAACAGTGGACTTCTCCATGACCCAACTTATTCTTAAACTACCACAAAAGTACCAGACCACTGGGTCAGTATAGCTTGTCCCCATAAATTATAAACTTTACTTTAAAATTCTTAATATATAAGTACCATCTTTTTTATTATTATTCTCATGATTTAGGAAATTTTGCATTTTCTATATTTTTGCCTAGTTATGACTTCAGTAGCAGGCTAATCATTAACTTTATATAAAACAGTTCTGAGATTAAATGCTGCCTTCTGTAAATTCAGCAATATGAGCTTAGATAAGCTACCGAACAGTTAGAAGCCTCAGTCATCAGTGGTAGTAGAAAGATGAACACTATAATCAGTGTTAGAGATACCCACAAAGCAAGAATGTTGTGCATCTAGTTCACCACTATGTACCAATGTGCACAAAGAATGATACTTGAATGAAGGTCAATACAATGTGAAATTATGTTCACTGCAACGAAGATAGCAACAATTTCTTCTCTGGTCTTCAGTAGATATGTAAAAGGTGAGAGCGACAGTAAACTCACAAGGAAGGTGCTAGGTAGGGCATAGAGGTGTCCTATGAATGAGATAGAGGTTGTTCTCATCCTCTCTGTGAATAGAAAGGTGGTGTGAATTGCAATGTCAAGTGTCACTTCATCCCATGAAACTCATGACTTATGGAGCTCTCACATTCCAGAGCAGTATTTAGCAACTTATTTGAAATCATTGGAGTTTTGTCCTAATTTCTGTGTTTTGGGTTTAGAAGTTTTAGAGTGTTCCCGTTGGTCCCAGTGTGGTGTTAGAATCTCAAGAAACCCTCTGAAATGCAGAATGCAGCATAAAGGAACTTATTAGACTGTATCCAAAGGGAAATTATTGATAAAGTTGAACATTTTCCTTGGCCCTCCTATTACTCCACAGTTTTTAAATATCTTACAGAAAATGGAGGGTTCCCCAATAGCTTAGTATTTATTGTAGGTGGGGAAAGATTGTGGGAGGTGTGATGAAATTCAGAGCTCTTTAGAGAGGGGCCAGCAAGGTGGCACAGAGGGTTAAAGGCCTGGTTTGAAGTGCCAGTATCCCATGTGGGTGCCGGTTCAAGTCCTGACTGCTCCTCCTTTGATCCAGCTCTTTGCTATGGCCTGTGACAGCAGTGGAAGATGGCCCAAGTGCTTGGGCACTTGCACCTGTGTGGGAGCCCTGGACGAAGCTCCTGGCTTTGGATCTGCACAGCTCTGGCCATTGCGGCCATCTGGGGAGTGAACCAGCGGATGGAAGACCTCTCTGTCTCTACCTCTTTCTATAACTCTCTTTCAAATAAATAAAATAAACCTTTAAAAAAAAAACAAGCTCTTCAGAGGTTCTCAGGACATGATAGGAAACGTGATTTTATGGTACAAAGCCTGAACTTTGGCAGAACATATTGTTTCTCTAATGTTGGACTGTCAGTCATTGTATGATTTTAAAACAAACCAACAGATTAGCTCTTTGAGCCTTCCTTGTCTTTATCTGTTGAACACTGGTAAACAACAACAGTATTTCAGATTTATTGTCAAAATTACAGGGAATGAAAGTGTTAGGGATTTTGAAATATAATACAATAAAATCTCATTTGGGACCAAATGGTTGCAACTATGAAGATGATTACAGGGAAGGAAACTACAGAATCATAGGGTGCAATGAATAATATTGTTAAGTAGTATATGAATTTGAGTAATGCTAGCTGCTACAACAGATAAATGCCTAGAAATCTTAGTGACACTATAATTTTTTAAAATATTAATTTATTTGAAAGGTAAGGTTATAAAATCAGGGTTGGGAGGGGGTGTCTTTGATCCACTGGTTCATTCCCCAAATTGCCACAACAGCTGGACCTGGGCTGATCTGAAGCCAGGAGCCTGGAGCTTCTTCCAGGTCTCCCACATGGGTGCAGGGGCCCAAAGACTTGGGCCAGCTTCTTTCCTAGGCCACAGCAGAGAGAGAGCCGGATCAGAAATGGAACAGCCGGGACTCGAACTGGTGCCCATATGGGATGCTGGCACAGCAGGTGGCAGATTTACCCACTATGCCTTAGCACCCACCCCAATTCACTGTAATAAAACTTAATTTCTTACTAAGAAACAAGTATCCTGTGGCCATCAATATAGTTGACTCAGGGGTCGTCTTTGTTCTATCTCATGCTCCCACCATCTTTCCAGGAATCTGAGTCCTTCAGTTTTAACTAGTGGACAGGAAAGAATAAGAATTGTCTGGCAGGCTTTCTTAGATTAAGCCTGAAAGGGAAAGCCGTCATTTCCACTGCATTTTGAAGACTTCAGTCATATGGTCTCATTAAACAGTATGAGAGGCTGAGAAATACAGTCTAGCTCAATGCTCAGGAGAAAAGGGCAATAAACATGATAAATAGTTAACAATTTATGCCTTAAATGTAAATGCTATTCACAAGAGGAATCTTGTGTGGGCATGGGGAGAACTTCAAGAATTTACATTACTTATAAAGAATAGTGCAGGTTGTTGGGACCTGAAGAGATAGTTAGTCCTTGTGAAAAGGGAGGGAAACAGCATGGCACTGAACAATACACAAAACTTGAAATAAAACTAAAGGTAAGCAAAATTACAGGGGAAATCTCATTCCATACTTCAATTTATAATATTAACATTCTAATAAAAAATCATACATGCAAGTAAAATCAGTGGTTAGACCTAGTGTCGCCTAATAAATTTAACATGAAGGATTCTAGATTAAAAATAAAAATATAGGAGTTTATTTTACAAATGGAAAAAAAGTGCTACAAGAAAAAATTAAATCTCAAGTCTTAGAGGTGAAATGAATATATTTGTCAACTAATGGTTACTACAATTAAAATATCTGAGAGTAGCTAGTTTATAAAGGAAAAGGCTTACTTTGTTCAGCTTTGGAGATTGGCAATCCAGAGCTAGAAATACTAATTGATCTGGTCTTGCAACTGATGAATGTGGTGGATGGCAGAATGTTTGTGAAGGTTAGGTGGTGAGACAGGGAACATGATCTTTCTTCATTAACATCCATATATATATATATATATATATATATATATATATACACACACACACATATATACATATGCATATACATATATAAATCTACAATGACTCAATCACAAGGCATCTGCTTAAATAACCTAATCCAGTCTAAGCATTTTCCAAGGCCCCAGCTTAAAACACCATAATCCAATTGAGTTCTATACTTAATCCATTAACATTAGAAACAGGGATCAAGACTTCAACACATTGGCACTGGAGAATATCCAAATTACTCTCTAAACTGTAAGTATGAATATCAAATACTTACAAGAATTTTGATACCTCTGACTGTATTCACAGTAAGTGTTCAGTGATACGACATGTAGCTACATGCCCACTCCTTTTGCCTGATCTACCCTGGTGAGGCTACTGGGAAGAATATGAAATCTGACCTTGGAGACATGTACTAGGTCTCCCTGTGGTTTGCAGTGGTCTCCAGTCTGCCTTGTGCATTGTTTTTCCCACCTTATAGGGTGATGCCAACTCAAAGCAGCAATTTTACAAAAATGAGAAGGAAGTTCCATGGCATGACTTCTTCCTCACTTGGATTCCTCCTTTGTGCCTACAGTCTCCTACTTTCCTCTTAGTACTGGTGGTTGAGGGCACACTGAACTGCCTCTGTTGCTCGTTTCTTGATTATGCCAGTGGCTGTTTCATCCATATAAGAAAGACTCATTGTGTTAGGAAGTATCTCTGATTGATCCAACTCTGTGATTTCCAAAGAAAGATTTAGGTGGGGATTTCAATCAAACATGGAACCTACCACAGTGTCCATTTCCTCTTGCTTGAATGCCCTGGAGAAAACACCTCATTTTCTTCATAGATTTTAGTCACCAATCCTTCCCCCCTGCCTCTTTCCATTTTAATGTCAAAGAACATTACACCTCTGCCAAATGAGTTTTAAACAATTTACAGAGAATTCAACTAAGAGACAAATGTGTAGAGTTTTTGGATAGAGAAGCCTTTGGAACCCACAAGTAACACTCTACAGATCAAAGTGGAGCCTGAGGGCCAAATCCAGCCTGCTGTGTGTTTCACACAACACAGGAACAAAGCTGTGTGTGTCCATTTATACGTTGTCTATTGCTTCTTTCTTATGACAATAGCAGAGTTGAATAGTTGCAACATAGACAAAATACTAGAATGTGTATGATTTAGGCTTTTGTGAAAAATTTTTTTCATCCTTTTCCTGTTTGTTAATGATGGAATTGAAGGATATTCCAGGCATAAATGAATAGAAATTTTGTGTAAATAAGAGCTTATTTGCACAACTATTAATAAGTAGCAGATTATAAATCACTGTAAGTAAACAATAATTACTTATACATACACACACAGAATAAATGAAGAGACATATCTTTTCTTTGACAACAGTGATTTTTTGTTTTACTTAAAAAAATCCTCAGTAAATTCTAAGAACATAAGAAGTAACAGCATTGCTGGTTTACCGAGTGAATTTATTTCAAAAAGCTCCAGGATGCCTCATGTCTCTATCTCTAGGCACTTACTTCTCTTGTCAGTTTGTCTGGGCCAATATTAACTGTTTTAACACGGAAATTCCTAGGGGAACTTGCACTTATTCCTGTTCAGTTAATGAATGGAGGACATTCTCTATTCTTCAGGGTCACTAAACTGGAACTTGTCTTGAGAATTAAATATACTTTAATTAAGGCTTAAATATAACAGAGTGTTTGCCTCTCTTCCTACTTTTCCTGTGGTCAGGCTTCAGTGATAATGAGACTAAGGTCATGGATTTGATCCTCTTGTGGCCACTTAGCGCCAGTCTATTCCAAGTTAACAAACATGACAAAGCATTCACGGTGTGCCGGGCACTGTGCAAGACCTTAGGTCTATGAAACGGAGTGAAGCAGTTACTCTTCAAGGATTCTGGATCCTAAATGGAAAAGGAAAGATAGATGTGGTACATATAAGGAGGCTTCAGAAAGTTTGTCGAAATTGGAATGCAAGCATAAGCTTATTTTGTTGCCAAGCATTTTGACATCTATGCCTATTTTCTTAATACACGTTGCTCATGAACTTTTTGAAGATTTCATCATATAAATGGGTTTCAACAGTTTTAGCGGCAAAATAAACTCAAGTTTTCATTCTATTTACCACAAATTTTCTGAAGTATCCTCATAAATGACTTAAGTTACAAGTAACGTATAAGGAATATAGATAATTTGCTACATACTTTTAAAAAAGAGACAGTAGGGAATATTTGGAAAGTCTTAGGAAAGGGCATGTATTTTCCATGTGCCTCAAAGGATAACACTTTTTTTAGGTAGGAAGGTGGAGGCAAGGAGTTTAGTAGTTGGAAAGCAGAGTATAAGCAGAGCTGAGAAAATATGATGCATTTAGTAAATACCACCAGATTCCAGTTGGCTCAGACAATTCATATGGAGCTAATAAGACTAAATATTTGTGAAATGGCTGCAAAGTCAAACAGAAATAAGGGTCTCATTTGCTAAACTATGATTGTTTGCAGCCCTTGTCTCTGCTGTTGAGGAACAGGGCTTTTATATTTATACTATTTGTTGAACTCTTTACTTAGCATGGGGTTAACCTTGCAATCATTGAGTAACCTGAGAGTAGACCTTTGTAAACATTAAGAGTGGGAATGGGAAAGGGAGGAGGATGAAGGGTTGGAGCATGGATGGGAGGGAGGGTGGGGTGGAAAGTATCACAATGTTCCTAAATCTGTATATGTGAAATACATGGACCTCCCATAACTTAAATAATTTTTTTTTTTTAAAAAGCTCTGGTGGATTTGAAGGAGTGAATAATTTGAATGAGGTTAGGAGCAGACTGAGTCTGTAAATGAACAGCTGGAGTCTGAAGACAGGAGGCAGAGAAAAGTTGGGGTTCTGTTGCAGCCAGTCTAGAAGGCAAGTAGATGAGCCCTAACTAGGACAGGTATAGTAAAGTTGAAAGGACTGTATTTAAACAATAGTGTGTGTAGAAACCACAACTAGAAGACTTGGATTATAATTTGCATGTTACATGCAAAAAAGGATAAAATCCTACAAAAAAGGATAAAATTACTGTGTTGTAAGTTTTTTTTTTTAAATATGCTATTAAATGAAAAATAAAAGGAAAGCCAAATTATGGGAATGTTTGGGGAACTCTACAATTGGCATGTTGGTTTCAGATGTAGGTGAAACCTGTACTAAAGTTATCTGAAAAATATATTTGGGAGAGAGGGTCAGAATGAATGGAGAAGTATGATTATCTCCCATGCTGAAGTTATTAAGCCAGATGTTACATTGAGCACAATTTCAGAAAATGCATTTGTAGAAATAGACATGAGGCCAGAGAGGCCTAAGAGCACAACCTTGAAGGAAGGCTATGTTTGAGAAAAAGTGAATTCAACCATGGGAAAAACAGTGAAGTAGCACACGAAATAAATACATTGCTAGAATGTTTCTTTGTCCAGGATGGAAGATAATATTTTAGGTAATACTATCAAAAATGGGTCTGAGTTCCTATAATAAAACAAAAAATAAAAAGATCAATGAAAACAAGAGCTGGTGTTTTGAAAAAACAAAGTTGATAATCCATTTGCCCAATTAACCATAAAGGGGAGAAAATTAAAATTAAAATCAGAATTGAAAGAGATGTCACAATGAACATCACAGAAATAAAAATAATGCAGGAATTACGGTCATGTGCCAACAAACTGGAAAATCCAGAAGAAACAGATTGCTGGACATACACAATCTACCAAATTTGAGACATGAAGACAAAACCTAAATAGACTATTAACCAAGATGGAGATTGATTCAGTATCATATACTGGGTCATATACTATCATACACTGGGTCTCAGAATAGCTGAAGAGGTTACCTGAGAGCTGACTTCCAAGAGGAAAACATAGTGGAAAGACTGCAACACATGAGCATAGGCAAGGACTTCTTGGATAAGACCCCAGAAAGCACAGGCAAAAAAAGCAAAAATAGTGCTTCACATTATCCTAGTTTTGTGGCTTCTGCCATTAAGAGTTGAGGGCTACCTCCTCCCCCTGGAGTCCATGGCTACTGTGCAATGTGTTGATAAATTGGCCATTTGTGTAGCTTTGTAGAACAGTGGTCAAATGTGCTGATAAGGATGTGTTCCAGTTCACTTGACAAAATGTATTAATAAATTGGCATTCTGATATATATATACATATAGAATATATATAGAATAAGAATAAGAATATATATATAATATAGAATATATAGAATATGTAGAATAAGAATCTGTATGTACTGACAAATTTGAATGACACCCTCCCTTGATAAGGATTAGGCATGAAAATTAATATTCTTTTATTTACTGTAGATTTCATCTCCTCTCGCTTCTTAGCTATTACTCTCTTTAGTGATACAGTGTCCTGCTGCTGGGTTAGAAGCATTGTTTTAGTTACCTACTACTGTTTAATTGTCTCTAAACTTTAATGACTTAAAGCAATTTATTATTTCTTACAAATCTTCAGTTGGAGCTGGGCATAGTTGGGCTGTGCAACTCCCATACTAGGGATGGAATTCTACTGGACTCACATGTCTGGGATGGTTAAAATCATTGGAGATGGGATGAACACCTCTTCCTAGTAATGCCTGCTGACATGCCAAGCTTGGAATCCCTCATAGTACACTGGGTCTCAGAATAGCTGGAGGTTACCTGAGAGCTGACTTCCAAGAGGAAACAAGTAGAAGCCAGCAGTTATCTTAATAGCTGGGAGGAAAAGTCCACATCATCTCCTCCGCCATGGTTTAGTTATGAAATGAGTCCATCTGCAGATGTAAAGGGAGGCAAATAGACCCAGTTCTCAATTGAGAAGTGACATGCATATATAGTAAACAGGGAATTGATGGCTGCCATCTCTTAAATCCATGACAGCAAGTATATATATTAGAGACTCAATAAGTATTGAAAAAAATTAATGAATGAATGTATTGCAACAGAAAGGACTCGTATTCAGACTGAATTCTATTTCCTTGAATTTGTTTATCTCAAATAACCTTATTTTTACATTAAACAAATTTGAAAATCTAATTTTCTGGATAACAGTATTTGTTTTGGGTATTCATAGAAGATCAAGAATGACACCTTTGGAATGATTCTCAAACTAAAATTTACATCAATAATATATAATACTTGTATGGCTTTCTTTGTGTTAGCTATTCTTATAACTGTTTGCCTTTAATCATAAGCAGCTGGTGTTGTACTACAAGTGAGTTAGGCTGTCACTTGTGACAATAGAATCACATATCAAAGCACTTTGTAAACTCTGGCTGCTCCAATTCTCATCAAACTCACTGCTAATGTTCCTGGGAAAGCAGCAGAAGATGGCCCAAGTACTTGGGACCCTGCCACCAACATGTGACCTGGATAGAGTTCCTTGCTCCTGGCCCTAGCTATCTCTTCCCTCTCCCCTTCTCTCTCCCTCCTCCCCTTCTCTCCCCCATCCCCTCCTCTCTCCCCCCTCCCCTCCTCTCTCCCCCCTCCCCTTCTCTCTCCCCACTCCTCTTTTCTCAACCCCAGCCTCTCCCAACACTGAGCAATTAAAAATGCTGCAAAAATCACTTAGCTGGTAAATTGCAGAACCTCAAATCAAACCCAGATCTTAGCAGTTAAATGGCACCATCTCTCCTGCTTAAAAAAAATGATATATTTTACATTGGGACAATTTTTTTCTTTCATTAATCTGCATCATTTTTCTTTCTTTGCTTCTATCTTCTCTGTCCTCCATAAAAGGAAATTTTTAATTGTGTAATGATGAAATTAGTGATAAGTTTTATCCATATGGTATTGCAAAGATATGAATGGTTGCCTACCAATTGCATTTCTCCTCATAACAGAGTATTTGATTTGGGAATAGGACCCCATTTGCTGAATAACATATGCCAGCCCTTGGCATATTCATTATGGAGAGCAAAGGATGAAGACAAATGTATGAATGAAAAACAGTTTGGATTTCGGTACTAAAATAGGTTTACAATAAGATTTGCATTAATAATTCTCATCTAGGACTTCTTTTTCTTAGCAACACAGAAAAGCTAGAAAGAATCATATCTAGAAAATTGCTAGGGAATTAATAATCTCTTGAGGACTTTTCTTCAACTCTGAATTCAGTTCATAATTATACAAATAGCTACTGTAGTTAACATGCCCAGCAAAATGAAGGAGCTATTTTAGTAGGTTTCTTGTGTGTGCATTTACTACCAGAAAATGGTGAGAAACAAACGTTTAGATTTCATTGAGAAATATGGACCTTTGTTTGAAATGTATGTTTGAATCCTGGATCCTAACTTTTCTCCAATTGCCTAAGTGAATTTTTGAGAGTATTAGTTGATATGAGACCTTTTCTTTATCTATAAAACGAATGAAACAAAGCTCCTATGCCTAAAATATGTTGTGAGTACTTAATAACTGGTAATGGGGCCATGCCTTGTGGCATAGCAGGTTAAGCTGCGATACCTACATCCCCATGGAGGTGTGCTTAGTTTGAATCCCATCTGTTTCATCCAACATCCTGTTAATGTGCCTGGGAGGCAGCAGATGATAGCTCAAGTACTTGAGTTTCTGCCACCTACATGGGAGACCTGGATGGAGTTCCTGGATCCTGGCTTCTGCCTGGCCCATCCCTGTCTGTTGAGGAAATCTAGAAAATAAACCAGCACATAGATAACTTCTTTCTCTGCCATCCATTTCTGTGTTATTCTGCCTTCCAGATAAATCTTTTAAGAAAATCATTTTAATAATTTCAAAATATTACTTAAGTACCTATTAAAATGTTTTGATATGCAAATACTTTGAAATCTTTTTTATTAGACTTTTAAAATTGATCATAATGGTAGTAATAGCATATTATAAACAGAGGCTTTATTTAGTTTTCACTTCAGAGAGACAGAGTTCCTATCTATTGGCTATTTGCCAAATGCTTTTAATTGAAGAAGGCAGAGGCAAAGCTGGAAGCCAGGAACCCAGGCCAGGTCTTCTACCGTGAATGGACATGACTCAATTGCTCAAGCCATCACTTCTGTCTTCTAGAGTCCACGTCAGCAAGAAGTTAGAATCAGTAGCCAGATCCAGGCATTGAATCCAGGCAATCCAAAGTGAGATGTGGGTGTCCCAACCTGAGAATTAAATGCTAGGACAAATGCCTACCCCTCTACATGCAGACTTTGCATTTAATGACTTTGTGTTTCCCAATGGTATCATTTTCAGGTGAAGAATGTGGAGACCACAAAGATTTAGTTATTTGCCTAGAATTCAGGTTTGCTTCAGGACTCAATCACATTATCAGATAGGTATTTCACCTGTAGGAATGCTTTAAAAGGGCAACTTTTACGATGAATGTGTTACAGTGAATTTTACCAAAGCTATTGTTCTATATGTATTCTTTCTCCAAAAATAATAAGTCTCAAAATAATGTCTCTGCTGAACTGCCTGCAATGCCTGCTTCTCATTCCTTCCTCACCTTGTGCAATTCCAATCTTGTTCCCACCACAGGAACACACTTCTTGTTATACAAGAAGTGTGTTTATTTTCAAATTCTTCAATCCAGCAGAATATTTCCTTGTCCTAATCTTTGATTTTTTTTATTAATATTGAGACTTGATCATCTACTCTTTTAAATGTTCTTCCTATATTTTACTTGGTTCTGACACCTCTATCCCTTTATTGTTTTTCTTTCTACTAAAGGTTAGATAAGCTAGTCTGGGTGGCTTTTCCTCTTCTCTTATATGATAGTACTTGAATAAGTGTGGGGAATTGAATTAAAAGATTATTTGGGTGAAAGTTTTTGAAATCCATGTCTAGTTTTTTGATAATATGCATGTTCCATGAAATTCTTGAAGACCCTATCTATGCATGGACTTTGCATCCCATATGAGTGAGCATAGCATCTCAAGAAAAGCACTTTCTGAATAAAGTCAAGATTGTTTCCTTTGAAAATTTCTCTGGTCTTCACTCAAAATACACGCATCTGTGCACATTCTGGAGTCAGCTTCAAGAATGGGATTTGCCCAGGCCGCAGAGGCAAGATGGCAGAATAGGAAGGGAGCACACTGATAGTCCAGGGAGAGATAGTTTAATAAAAGTGGAGATACTGCAGGTTCAAGGAAGAGTAGGGGAGGAAACAGCAGAAGAAACTCTTCTGGAACGCGTGATTCACAGTGGACCTGTGTGGAGAGCATGGGAGCCTACAGTTCGGGACACCAGCAGCAGACTCAACACACCAGCGCTGAAACACGAGGTGAGCCGAACCTCAATAGCCCGAGACACCGGCAGGCAAGCGGACAGAGGAGACTAGAGGGAACAACCCCCCGGGGGGGGGGGGAGTTCACCAGGCTAACTGGAAGAGAGAGAGAGAGAAAAAAAAGGTGACTGGTACGAACACAGGTTTCTCTCCCTCTGCTCACCTCTCAAGGGCAAGCAAGAGAAAGAGCAGGCGCCATCTTGGACATACGTCATAAGCACATCGACCTCAGGTCTGCACCGGCCCTGAGCCTAGCAGAAAAACCTGACTCTGGGCGGGGCGAATTAACAGGAGATTAGGACCTAGTAAATTTGTGGTGCTACTGAACTGAGACTGTGAAAAAAGAGACCGTGGGGGAGAGAACTCACGGAATTCACGTGAGTACTCTCCAGAGATGCTACAATTCCGTAACTTTGGCAACCCAGTGGGAGAATGAAGGAGAATTTGAGCCCACTCTGAGGGCAGAACAGATTCCCTGTGTGGTCCTTGGGAAAGAGCTTCCAATCTCTGGCTCCTGTGTGTATATCATTTGCCTGCTAACTACCTCCAACTTCATTCAGCTGTGCAGAATTACTTCCCTTTTGAATCAAAAAAAGAAAGAGAGAAAGAGAGAGATCTACCCCGCCTAAACTGGGAGTGTCACCTTTGGCACACCAAACAGAGCTCTCAGGCCACACCCATCTCAAGCCGCTAAGGCTCCATCAAAAACAGACAGTCCACGTAATCTAGAGTCATAGTATAACAAGAAAAAGTACCACAGTGAAGAAACCAAATATCTCCAATATGCCAAATAACAAACGCAAAAACCGAGGTAATAAAAACAAGGAAGTCACCATGATGCCCCCAAATGAAAAAGACACCCCAATTCAAGATTATGAGGATGATGAGATAGAAGAAATGCAAGAAGCAGATCTCAAAAAATTGATAAGAACATTAAGAAGTTCTCAAAAACAAATTCTTGAACTACAGAAATCCTTAATGGACAAGATAGAACATCTCTCTCGTGAAAATGAAATATTAAGGAGGAATCAAAATGAAATGAAACAACTAGTACAACAGGAAACTGTGATAGTGATGAGAAATCATAATGAAGTGAAGAATTCAATAGATCAAATGAAAAACACAATAGAGAGCCTTACAAACAGAATGGGTGAAGCAGAAGAGAGAATATCGGACTTAGAAGACAGAGAACAGGAAAGGATACAGTCAGACCAAAGAAAAGAAGAGGAAATTAGAAATCTAAAACATATTGTCAGGAATCTTCAGGATACTATTAAAAAACCCAACATTTGGGTTCTAGGAGTTCCTGAAGGCATGGAGAGGGAGAAAGGATTAGAAGGCCTTTTTAGTGAGATATTAGCAGAAAATTTCCCAGGTTTGGAGAAGGACAGAGAAATCCTAGTACAGGAAGCTCACAGAACCCCTAATAAACACGACCAAAAGAGATCCTCACCACGACACGTTGTAATTAAACTCTCCACAGTGAAACATAAAGAAAAGATCCTAAAATGTGCAAGAGAGAAACGTCAGATTACTCTCAGAGGATCTCCAATCAGACTCACAGCTGACTTCTCATCAGAAACCCTACAAGCTAGGAGGGAATGGCAGATATAGCCCAGGTACTAAGAGAGAAAAACTGCCAGCCCAGAATATTATATCCTGCAAAGCTATCATTTGTGAATGAAGGTGAAATAAAGACTTTTCATAGCAAACAAGCAAAAAAGAATTTGTCGCCACTCGTCCAGCCCTGCAAAAGATGCTTAAAGATGTGTTACACACAGAAACACAGAAATACAGTCATCAATATGAAAGAAGGTAAAGGAAGGAAACCTCACAGCAAAAGATTACAGGGAATTCAAAGCATATATTAGAAATTATCTTTGGTAAATGGCAGGGCAAAGTTAGCACTTATCATTAGTCACTTTGAACGTGAATGGCCTGAACAGTCCAGTTAAAAGACACCGATTGGCTGATTGGGTTAAGGAACAAAACCCATCTATTTGCTGCTTACAAGAAACACATCTTTCCAACAAAGATCCATACAGACTGAAAGTGAAAGGCTGGAAAAAGATATACCATGCCAACAGAAATGAAAAAAGAGTGGGCGTAGCCATCTTAATATCAGACAACATAAACTTTACCACAAAAACCATTAAGAGAGACAAAGAGGGACACTATATAATGATTAAGGGATCAATAAAACAAGAAGATATAACAATTATCAATGTATATGCACCTAACTACAGGGCACCGGTTTATCGAAAAGATTTGTTAAGGGACTTAAAGGGAGACTTAGACCCCAATACAATAGTACTGGGAGACTTCAATACTCCACTCTCAGAAATAGACAGATCAACAGAACAGAAGATCAACAAGGATACAGTAGATTTAAACGACACTATAGCCCAAATGTATCTAACAGATATATACAGAACTCTCAATCCTACAGCTAAAGATTTTACATTCTTCTTAGCAGTACATGGAACCTTCTCTAGGATTGACCACATACTAGGCCATAAAGCAAGTCTCAGCAAATTCAAAAGAATTAGAATCATACCATGCAGCTTCTCAGACCATAAAGGAATGAAGTTGGAAATTAGCAACTCAGGAATCCCTAGAGCATACACAAACACATGGAGATTGAACAACATGCTCCTGAATGAACAATGGGTCATAGAAGAAATTAAAAGAGAAATCAAAAACTTTCTGGAAGTAAATGAGGATAACAGCACAACATACCAAAACTTATGGGATGCAGCAAAAGCAGTGTTAAGAGGAAAGTTTATATCAATAGGTGCCTACATCAAGAAATTGGAAAGGCACCAAATAAATGAGCTTTCAATTCACCTCAAGGATCTAGAAAACCTACAGCAAACCAGACCCAAATCTAGTAGGAGAGGAGAAATAATTAAAATCAGAGAAGAAATCAACAGGATTGAATCCAAAAAAACATTACAAAAAATCAGCCAAACGAGGAGCTGGTTTTTTGAAAAAATAAACAAAATTGACACCCCATTGGCCCAACTAACTAAAAAAAGAAGAGAAAAGACCCAAATCAATAAAATCAGAGATGAAAAAGGAAACGTAACAACAGACACCACAGAAATAAAAAGAATCATCAGAAATTACTACAAGGACTTGTATGCAAGCAAACAGGGAAACCTATCAGAAATGGATAGATTCCTGGACACATGCAACCTACCTAAATTGAACCAGGAAGACATCGAAAACCTAAACAGACCCATAACTGAGACAGAAATTGAAACAGTAATAAAGGCCCTCCCAACAAAGAAAAGCCCAGGACCAGATGGATTCACTGCTGAATTCTACCAGACATTTAAAGAAGAACTGACTCCAATTCTTCTCAAACTATTCAGAACAATTGAAAAAGAGGGAGTCCTCCCAAATTCTTTCTATGATGCCAGCATCACCTTAATTCCTAAGCCGGAAAAAGATGCAGCATTGAAAGAGAATTACAGACCAATGTCCCTGATGAACATAGATGCAAAAATCCTCAATAAAATTCTGGCCAATAGAATGCAACAACACATCAGAAAGATCATCCACCCAGACCAAGTGGGATTTATATCTGGTATGCAGGGATGGTTTAATGTGTGCAAAACAATCAATGTGATACACCACATTAAGAGACTGCAGAAGAAAAACCATATGATTATCTCAATAGACGCCGAGAAAGCATTTGATAAAATACAACACCCGTTCATGATGAAAACTCTAAGCAAACTGGGTTTGGAAGGAACATTCCTCAATACAATCAAAGCAATCTATGAAAAAGCCACGGCCAACATCCTATTGAATGGGGAAAAGTTGGAAGCATTTCCACTGAGATCTGGTACCAGACAGGGATGCCCACTCTCACCACTGCTATTCAATATAGTTTTGGAAGTTCTAGCCAGAGCTATTAGGCAAGAAAAAGAAATTCAAGGGATACAAATTGGGAAGGAAAAACTCAAACTATCCCTCTTTGCAGATGACATGATTCTTTATTTAGGGGACCCAAAGAACTCTATTAAGAGACTATTGGAACTCATAGAAGAGTTTGGCAAAGTAGCAGGGTATAAAATCAATGCACAAAAATCAACAGCCTTTGTATACACAGGCAATGCCACAGCTGAGGAAGAACTTCTAAGATCAATCCCATTCACAATAGCTACAAAAACAATCAAATACCTTGGAGTAAACTTAACCAAGGACGTTAAAGATCTCTACGATGAGAATTACAAAACCTTAAAGAAAGAAATAGAAGAGGATACCAAGAAATGGAAAAATCTTCCATGCTCATGGATTGGAAGAATCAATATCATCAAAATGTCCATTCTCACAAAAGCAATTTATAGATTCAATGCAATACCAATCAAGATACCGAAGACCTTCTCAGATCTGGAAAAAATGGTGCTGAAATTTATATGGAGGCACAAGAGACCTCGAATAGCTAAAGCAATCTTGTACAACAAAAACAAAGCCAGAGGCATCACAATACCAGATTTCAGGACATACTACAGGGCAGTTGTAATCAAAACAGCATGGTACTGGTACAGAAACAGATGAATAGACCAATGGAACAGAATTGAAACACCAGACATCAACCCAAACATCTATAGCCAACTTATATTTGATCAATGATCTAAAACCAATCCCTGGAGCAAGGACAGTCTATTCAATAAATGGTGCTGGGAAAATTGGATTTCCATGTGCAGAATCATGAAGCAAGACCCCTACCTTACGCCTTACACAAAAATCCACTCAACATTAGATTAAAGACCTAAATCTATGACTCGACACCATCAAGTTACTAGAGAACATTGGAGAAACCCTTCAAGATATTGGCACAGGCAAAGAATTTCTGGAAAAGACCCGGAAGGCACAGGCAGTCAAAGCCAAAATTAACTATTGGGATTGCATCAAATTGAGAAGTTTCTGTACTGCAAAAGAAACAATCAGGGAGTGAACAGACAACCGACAGAATGGGAAAAAATATTTGCAAACTATCCAACAGATAAAGGGTTAATAACCAGAATCTACAAAGAGATCAAGAAACTCCACAAAAACAAAACAAACAACACACTTAAGAGATGGGCCAAGGACCTCAAGAGACATTTTTCAAAAGAGGAAATCCAAATGGCCAACAGGCACATGAAAAAATGTTCAAGGTCACTAGCAATCAGGGAAATGCAAATCAAAACCACAATGAGGTTTCACCTCACCCCGGTTAGAATGGCTCACATACAGAAATCTACCAACAAAAGATGCTGGCGAGGATGTGGGGAAAAAGGAACACTAACCCACTGTTGATGGGAATGCAAACTGGTCAAGCCACTATGGAAGTCAGTCTGGATATTTCCTCAGAAACCTGAAGATAACCCTACTGTTGGACCCAGACATCCCACTCCTTGGAATTTACCCAAAGGAATTTAAATTGGCAAACAAAAAAGCGGTCTGCACCCTAATGTTTTTGCAGCACAATTCACAATAGCCAAGACCTGGATCCAACCTAAATGCCCATCAACGGTAGACTGGATAAAGAAATTATGGGATATGTACTCTTTAGAATACTATACCACAGCCGGCGCCGCGGCTCACTAGGCTAATCCTCCGCCTAGCGGCGCCGGCACACCGGGTTCTAGTCCCGGTCGGGGCGCCGGATTCTGTCCCGGTTGCCCCTCTTCCAGGCCAGCTCTCTGCTGTGGCCAGGGAGTGCAGTGGAGGATGGCCCAAGTGCTTGGGCCCTGCACCCCATGGGAGACCAGGAAAAGCACCTGGCTCCTGGCTCCTGCCTTCGGATCAGCGCGGTGCACTGGCCGCAGCGCGCCAGCCGCAGCGGCCATTGGAGGGTGAACCAACGGCAAAGGAAGACCTTTCTCTCTGTCTCTCTCTCACTGTCCACTCTGCCTGTCAAAAAAAAAAAAAAAAAGAATACTATACCACAGTAAGAAACAACGAAATCCAGTCATTTGCAACAAAATGGAAGAATCTGGAACACATCATGCTGAGTGAAATAAGCCAGTCCCAAAGGGACAAATACCATATGTTCTCCCTGATTGGTGACAACTGACTGAACACCAAAAAGGAAACCTCCTGAAGTGAAATGGACACTATGAGAAACGGTGACTTGATCAGCATAGCCCTGACTGTTAATGAACAACTTAATACATTATCCCTCTTAGTAGTTTTTTTTGTTTGTTCTACTTAATATGACTGGTTTAATTCTGTAATTAATACACAGTTATTCTTAAATGTTGAAATTTAACTGAAAAGTGATCCCTGTTAAACATAAGAGTGGGAATAAGAGAGGGAAGAGATGTACAATTTGGGACATGCTCAAGCTGACTTGCCCCAAATGGTAGAGTTAGAAACATACCAGGGGATTCCAATTCAATCCCATCAAGGTGGCATGTACCAATGCCATCTCACTAGTCCAAGTGATCAATTTCTGTTCACAGTTGATCATAATGAAAGGACTAAGCGTCAAAGGGAGCACATAAACAAGTCTAGTACCTGCTAATACTAACCGATAGAATAAATAAAGGGGAGAGTGATCCAACATGGGAAGCGAGATACTCAGCAGACTCATAGAATGGTGGATGTCCTAAACAGCACTCTGGCCTCAGAATCAGCCCTAAAGACATTCCAATCTGGCTGAAAAGCCCATGAGAGTATTTCAGGCATGGAAAGCCAAGACACTCTGGCAAAAAAAAAAAAAAAAAAAAACAAAAAAAAAAAAACAACTAAATGAAAGATCTCTGTGAGTGAGATCCCAGTGGAAAGAACAGGTCTTCAAAGAAGGAGGTACCTTTCTCTGAAGGGAGGAGAGAACCTCCACTTTGACTATGACCTTGTCTAAACAAGATAAGAGTCTGAGAACTCAAGGGGCTTCCATAGCCTTGGAAACTCATGACTGGTGCATAGGGAGATTACTGATGCCATAAACAGGAGTGTCAATTTGTTAAGTCAACAACAGGAGTCACTGTGCACTTACTCCTCATGTAGGATCTCTGTCCTTAATGTGCTGTACATTGAGACTTAATGCTATAACGAGTACTGAAACAGTATATTTCACTTTGTGTTTCTATGTGGGTGCAAACTGTTGAAATCTTTACTTAATGTATACTAAACTGATCTTCTGTTAAAAAAAAAAAAAAAAAGAAGAAGAAGAAGAAGAAGAAATTATCAATTCCCAACTTGACTCTCACTGGGATTAAACATGACAATCTGATCTGATTTCATCATCATTTAAAAAATCATCTATTATTTTTCACTTTATGCTTCTGTGTGGGAGCAAACTGTTGAAATCTTTACTTAATGTATGCTAAACTGATCTTTTGTATATAAAGAGAATCGAAAATGAATCCTCATGTGAATGGAAGGGGAGAGGGTGTGGGAAAGGGGAGCGTTGTGGGTGGGAGAGATGTTATGGGGGGAAGCCATTGTAATCCATAAGCCGTACTTTGGAAATTTATATTCATTAAATAAAAGTTAAAAAAAAAAAAGAATGGGATTTGCCCAGAAGTTAGTTTCCATTAATTCATATGCAACCCCATTCCCCCAAAGCCT
Organism: Oryctolagus cuniculus; assembly: GCF_051225735.1. Lineage (NCBI taxonomy): Eukaryota > Metazoa > Chordata > Mammalia > Lagomorpha > Leporidae > Oryctolagus > Oryctolagus cuniculus. The sequence goes on from NC_142868.1 coordinate 127,091,408, forward strand.
TTATGTGAAAACTCATTTGCAGGAAGCTCTTGGACCCAGAAGTGACTGGGCAAGGGAAGAATCCAGTTCTTTCTTCCCTTCCAGTCCTCTGAATCCAGTGCCAGTGTACAGCAGGAAAGTCAAGACTTGTAGCTTCACTATTCAAACTTTTCACCTAGATATCACCTGTTCTAGGGCCTGACAAGCTTTTACTGAAGGAGATATTTTACTTTGGGGTAATAAAAAATACCTGAAAGATTTAAATAGAACCTCAAATGAGTTTCACCTGGTTTTCTCAATGCCACTGGAGTCTTGGAGAAAATAGTGAAACGACAGATCTATTTCTGCTTTAGCAGAAGGCATCTGTGTATACAAACCATTCTGATTATCCTCCTGATAAATTAACCCTCTGGGGTACTCAGCTGCATAGTCCTACAGTTGAACAGCAGCAGTTCTTGCCTCTTATTAGCCTCATAACCACTCTCTTCGTTAATATGGAAAGTTACTGTTGTACTAATTCTTGAGCAACAATTTTCAGGAAAAGGACTGCAAGCGTGTTCTCACCATGTAGCTACTACTCTGCCAGGCTTGTGAAGCGATTTTACACTGAAAAAACTAAAAGAAATAAAAAAATTGGAAATGTATGAACACATAAATACCATGGGCTTAAACCAAAGGTCAAAAGCAATCTTTTGGGGGAGCATCATTCGAGCAGATCTATGAAAGTCACTTGAGGTCTCAGTGGTAGGCAGGTAGGATAAATGCTTCTGATTCGTAAAAGACAGACCCAGATGTGTGAAAGAATCTGTGACACTGAGGAATTCTCCCCCTGTGGCCAGACTATCACTGGGGAAACTAGTGAGAAATGAAGCTGTGAAGACTGATCCCAGTCTCCGTTTTGGTAGGGTAGGAGTAGGGCTGGGGTATAGGTGCATATCAGAGACTTGAACGTTAGGCACAGAAACTCTGAAGCATTATCAATCCAAATTCTGATAATGGATGATGTGATTGGTGATGAGACAACAGAAAAATATGATCCCATTTGATGTTATATTTCCAAAAAAAAAAAAAAAAAAGCTTTCCAAGGTACTACAAAAAGTTCATGAACAAATGGAATAAAAGGACATCTGTTATGATACAAAAAAAAACTCAGAAAGCTCTGCATGTTTTATTAGTGTAAATTTTAAAGACCCAACATATGCATGGTTTCAAAAATAAACCGGTTTTTTACAATTTTATTTAAGTTACACAAGTTTCATATATTTGCTATATACAGATGTAGGACTTAGTGGTACTTCCCATCCTACCCGCCCTCCAGCTTTAAAAGGGCACCTGTATCCCTTGTATCCCTAGGTCTGTGGTCAACTTGTCATCTTTAATGCAGCATCAAGTCACCTACTTTTCATGTTCTGTGACTCTGTCCTTACAGCTTCCTCTCCCTAACCCTTCTAACTTCCATGAGGTCTTTTTGATTACACAAGGACCTATTCCCACTCTAGATTTTTACAAAGATTAATTTTCAGAATACTTAATGATTGTAAGGTTAACACTACACCAAGAGTCCAACAAATAGTATGAAGAAAAAACACTTTCCTCTAATTCTGTTCTCCACAAACTTTATGAAGTACCCTCACATTGATTAAAAGATAAACTATTGGCCTTAATTATAAGGCTATGAGAGCATGTGTATCTTTTGGCTGATTCTACTTCTAATTTGAAATGCTACCACATACCTCCATAGCAGTAGTAATACTAAATAGTATTTACTGAAGAGTTACTGTGTGTCAAGTATTTTATGTTGTCCTCGTTGGAATATTAACAATTAAGTATTAGTCTAATTTATAGGGAAATAACTAAATAAGTAATTAGAAACTTCAAGGATTTTGTACCAGGACACGAAGCTGCTTTGTGAAGGGGCTACCCTTTAAATAAGAGTGCCTATTACACCAAAGTCTTTCGTGGCAACATGCCGTTTTGGGAGAGTTAGCTGTGTTGAGGAGTTTGAACATTTGGTGACTAAGTCATAGGTCTGTAAAATGTTAGTACTTTAAAAATTTTCAATTGTTTGAAGGAAATTCTTGAATAGAAATTATAAATTCAATTTTTTAAAAAAATTTTTAAAAGATTTATTCATCTGAGTGGTAGAGTTACAGCGGGAGAGACAAAGAGAGAGGTCTTCCACCCACTAGTTCACTCCCCAAATAGTTGCGATGGCTGGAGCTGGGCCAATCTGAAGCCAATGGCCAGGAGCGTCTTCAGGGTCTCTCACATGGGTGCAGGGGCCCAAGCACTTGGGCCATCTTCTGCTGTTTTCCCAGGCCATAGCAGAGAGCTGGATCAGAAGAGCAGTAGCTGGGACACGAAGCTGGATTTTTATGGGATACTGGAACTGCAGGCAGTGGCTTTATCTGCTATTCCACAGTAGCAGCCCCGAAATTGAATGTCAATGAAATTGAAAATATGTTACCTATGAATTTAACTTCTATGAAAGAGTTTGAACATACTCTTTTCTTGAAAAAATTTTAGGAATCTTTTTACATTCAAATATGTCAAACAGGGGCTGGTGCCATGGCTCACTTGGTTAATCCTCCACCTGTGGCACCGGCATCCCATATGGGTGCCGGGTTCTAGTCCCAGTTGCTCCTCTTCCAGTCCAGCCAGCTCTCTGCTGTGGCCCGGAAGGGCAGTGGAGGATGGCCCAAGTGCTTGGGCCCCTGCACCCATGTTGGAGACCAGGAAGAAGTACCTGGCTCCTGGCTTTGGATCGGCACAGCACAGGCCATAGAGGCCATTTGGGGAGTGAACCAACAGAAGGAAGACCTTTCTCTCTGTCTCTCTAACTCTTTCAAGTAAATTAAAAAAAAATATATCAAACAGTAGGAAGATTTACCCTTTCTTGACTTCTTCAAAGGAGTTAACACTTGTGCCAACTTTTCCTCCTTGAAAATCTCCCCTCTGTTGGCCTTGGTTGCATCCCCATCTCACAGTACCCTCCAACTTTTTTTGGTTCTTCATCATAATCTTCTATTAAATCCTCTATCTTCTACTGCTTATCAGAGATAAATATTGTCCAAATTATCTTTTTCCTGTTAATCTACATACGCTCTTAAATTGATGTTATAGATTCAGTTTCACATTCCCCCTAATGTTGGCTGAATAATGTGTCCCCTACACCAAGATGTCCACATTCTAATTCCCCAAGCCTGTTACTATGTAATCTTACATAGAAAGAGTACTTTTCAGATATGATTTCATGAAAGGTTTTTAATTAGGAAGATTATTCTGGATTTTCTAGGTCTCACTGTGATCACAAGGACCTCATGGAAGTTAGAAGGGTTAGGGAGAGGAAGCTGTAAGGACAGTCACAGAACATGAAAAGTAGGTGATGTGCTGCTGCATTAAAGATGACAAGTAGAGCACAGACCTAGGGATACAAGGGATACAGGTGCCCTTTTAAAGCTGGCCTATTTAAGGAAAATAAATTTTCCTATAGAACCTCAAGAAGGAACTTGGATCCCCCCTCATTTTCAAACAGCTATCGAACTTCTGACCTCTAGAACTATTAAGATAGTACATTCACATAATTTCAAGCCTCTCCATTTGCAATGACTTGTTACAGCAGCGATAGGAGACTAATATACCTCTATAAATGAAGAACTCCCAGCGTATAGCCCATATAACCCTTCAGAATTGTAGATTAAACTACCTGTTAACTATCTCAACCCAAATATCCTATAAATAGAATCTAAGCAGAAAAATATTACCACTTACCCACTGAATTATCAGCCAACTTAAAAATCATCTTGACCTTTCTAACTTTTCCAACTCTAATGGTGGAGCTTTCTTTAAAAAAAAAAAAAAAAAAAAAAAAAACCACCTCTGGGAGCCAGTTTTGTGGCACAGCAGATGAAGCCAGAACTTGTGAAGCTGGCATTTCCTATTAGAGTGTGAGTTTGCATCTCAGCTACCCTGCTTCCAATCCAGCTCCCGGCTAATGCACTGGAAAGGCAGTGGATGGTGGGTCAAGTACTTGAGTCCATGCCACCCCTTTGGGAGACATGGATGGAGTTCTGTCTCCTTCCTTCAGCCTGGCCCAGCCTGGCTGATTGAACCATTTGAGGAATGAACCAACTGGTAGAAGATCTCTTCATCTCTGCTTCTCCCTCTTTCAATGCTCCTCAGTCTTTTAAAAAAAGATTTATTTATTTGAAAGTCAGAGTTATACAGAGAGAGGAGAGGCAGAGAGAGAGGTCTTCCATCCAATGGTTCACTCTTCTTTTGGCCACAATGGCCAGAGCTGCGCCAATCAGAAGCCAGAAGCTAGGAGCCAGGAGCTTCTTCCAGGTCTCCCTTGTGAGTACAGGGGCCCAAGGACTTGTGCAGTCTTCTACTGCTTTCCCAGGCCATAGCAGAGAGCTGGATTGGAAGTGGAGCAGCCGAGTTTCAAATTGGCACTCATACGGGATGGCGGCGCTTCAGGCCAGGGCGTTAACCTGCTGATCCACAGCACCAGCCTCCAAATAAATCAATCTTGAAAGTCTTGATCCACACCAATATAAATAAATGGGAGATTAAGCCATAACTTTGCATTGAAGCTTCACCATGACATTCATTCAAAGCTTGTCAACTGCCTACTAAAGGCATGAATGTCTCAAGGAAGCACAGATAAAAGTCTACAGCCATAAGACATATAACTTATTGGTGAACTTTGAAATATGAGTTGACTTCAATGGGGAAGGAATAATGTAGAGATACACTTGAAATGCAGAGGATAAGAAAATAGTGATAAAAGTACTTTTCTAAAACAGTCCTACCACCTGGTGACTAAGGGGAATCAATTCTAGGAATGCTAGTTACATGTACATGTCAAGCTTCATCTCATGCCTAGGAAATCATATTCAGTCCTTGATGATGCATTCCTTTTTGAGTAATATTAGATGAACTGACTCAACCAAAAGACAATACTAGAAAGGATGTAAGGGAAATCATGCATTTTCTAAACGGAGCTATTGAAAATAGCACTATTCAAGGGACCTAAGTATTAAAGAACTGACTCACTGTGAACTCGAATGTTTACCTAAAACCAAATACCTGAAGATATACTTTGACTTACTAAAAGGAATAATTAATAATGCAAATTATCATCCAAATGGAATGAAATTTTAAAAGTTTGGCATCATTATTAGCTAATAAGAATAGGCTGAGTAATCACTTAGTACCAAAACTATAAAGGGGAACATCTGCAAAAGGAACAAATGGATTATGCAATAAAAAATGAAAGTCTTCATTTATGTTTGGCTTTGCAGTTGCTTTGTTGGCATGTGTGTTAGCCCATTTGTTGTTGCTAATAACACAATATGACTGATTGGGTAGGATATAAAAGGTGGACTTAGGCTTATGGTTCCAATAGAAAGTCAGTGGGCCTGATACCGTGATGGACTCCTTTTTTTATGGCAGAGTCTGAAGGCAGCACACGGTGTCACAAAGGAGAGAAAGAGGACACATGAGAGTATTGCCACAATGCTTTTATGGTAGATCCGTTCTCAGATAACCCATTAATTCATTACTCAAGTGAATTGATTAATCCATCTGGAAGGACAAAGACCTAATCACTTTTTCTAAGAACATTTATGGTCGTACTTCTTAGTAATCTCATTTATAGGGATTGAGTTTCAGCATGAGTTTTGGGGGGAATGAACCATATTCACACCATAGGAGTGTGTGAACATATGCAAAGAATTTTCTCTCACAGCCTCATTTTTCTTCTCTATTATTGCAAATAATTTTTTAAGTCGGTGAATTTTTTGTAAGGATGAGTTAAATAATGCATGAAAGCACTTAGCAAACTGCCTGGCGTGCATCAATTTCCTACAAATGGTGGTATTATTAAAAGGAGAATTCAAACACTGGGTAATATATCAATCTAGATGAACTCTGAGGCATTTCTAAAATTTGTTTCCAATGATACAGAAAAACAGGTAAAAAAGAAAGCAAAACTTTGCACAAAAGAGCTGTAAAATGCTAAAGAAATAGAACGTATTTTAAAATGTAGATTTGGGACTACAACAGGAAAGCTATGGAAATACTCAAAAACCAGAATTTGAGGGATAACTGAAACCAGGGTGGTAAAGCTAAGGCTTGGCTGTCCTTAGAACATATGCCCATCTCATTACCTAAAGCAATTTAGGTTTAAATTGCATTAGAAGGACAGGAGGAAAATACTGGGCTCATACTTAATGAGGAGATAGAAGTCCAATCCTGATAGAAAACCAGAGCCCTTGATGCACAGGTTAAGACATGCAGGGCAAGCACAGAGAAAGAAATTTAGAAACCTTAACTCACACTATAACAAGAAAAAATAGCTACAGTGAAGACACCATCTCTGGGGAAGTTGTAGAATGAATCTTATCCCACTCAGGCAAGTGCATAATATAGGATGCAGTATGCTGAGCACCCACCTGAAAGGAAGTTTAAGCAACCAAGACAAACCAGTCATGTCATACTTCACCTAAAACTTAAGATTATCCACACCAAAAACCATCTAAAATGAGTGCAAGGTACGAATCAGAAACTCATAAGAAAACAAGCCATTAGGAACAAGTAGCAGAAACCACCCTAAATATTTCTGAAAAAAAAATTAATGGTAATATAATTACCAGATGTATAATATAAAATTACATAAAAGATCACGCTTCTAGTTATGTGAGCAAAACAAGATATGAGAAAAACCTATTATTAAGGAGGTAAAATAAAAGGAATTTTCTTAAATAAGAAATAGAACTGCCTGCCATATATTGCAGCAACCCAACTACCAGGTATATACCCAAAGACATGAAATCATTGTATCAGAGACACCAGTCTGACCAAGTTAATAACAGCACTATTCACAATAGACAAGGTTGGAATCAGCCAAGGTGTCCATCAGACAAATGGATAAAGAAAACACAGCATGCATGTATATATTTCTCAGCTATAAGAAAAAATAATGAAATCCTGTAGTTTTCTTCAACATGGATAGCACTGGAGGACATCATATTGAGTGAAATAAGCCAGACAGAGAAAGACAGGCACCACTGTTCTCTCTTATATCTGGTAGTTAAAATTAAACAACAACAAAAAACCTCTGAATACAGAATGTTGATTACTAGAGGCTGGGAAGGGTGGGAGGTATAAAGATTTTTGGATTAAAAAATAGGGAATACTAGGTTTTGTTCATTATCTGTGACAAAGATCTAATGTGAGATGTCATTAAGGAAAATAGGATGAGGGGAATATGGGAATTCTTAGTATAACTTCCTCACCATTTTTGTTTTGTTACTTTAAAACTGTTCTGATTTAAAACATTAAAAGAGACAAGACACAGAAAAGCATGTGATAGCATTTCTTGATAAACCATAGATATTGAAATTTTCAAACATTAGTAATACATTAAATAATACATTAGCACTGGTGAAGATTTGGGAAACTGAAGATAAATATTAAAGTATGTATGTAAAGTAAGTTACAAAGAAGAAAATATGACATTAGAGGTACAGAAAAAAAGATTTTAATGAAGAGCTTATGAAAAAATACAAGTCTTCAGATTTGGAAAGTAAAATGAGTTCCAAGTAAAATAAAGTAATTCCATACATGTGCATGTTACAGTAAAACTGCCAAAATACCATTAAAAATATTCAAGGGTGCTACAAAAAAAGTGTGAATTTTCTAATGCTAAGAAATGACCTCAACTGTCTTGTCTTCAGAAAATGCTGTTCCCTTATAGTTTCTGTGAATTGGAGTCTGAGAACAAGATAACTTATATCAGTTCCCACAGGAGTGCAGTCACATTAGCATCAGGTTGTTTTCTCACCCAGGTCTTGGATTTCTGGAAGAATTCAATTCTTTGTAGTTGCAGGACTGAAGTTCTGAGATGTCTGCATCGTCATACACGTTTGACACAGTGGCTTTTCCTTAGGGCCAACAGAAGTGTCTGAGTTTATTTTCAGGGAGATCCCGGTATATCTTTTCAGTATTTTCTCAGGTGAGCATTTGCCTTAGCAAATGAAATGCCTCTTTGGACATCTACATTCCATACCAAAAGGGCTGGGCTAGGCTTTTCATTTCAGTTTCCTGCTCCCCTTGGAACCAGCAGGTGATAGCTTAAGTACTTGGATCCCTGCTTCCCACCCCCACCCCCACAATTTGGGATTCCTGGATTGAGTTTCAGACTCAGGTCTTCAGCCTGGTCTAGCCTCAGTTGTTATACTCATTTGGAGAAAGAAACAGTGAATAGGCACCCATTCTTGCTGTTTCTTTGTCCTCCTTTAAAATAAATGTTTTTTTCAAATGTGTTTTCTCTGCATTGAATATCCAATAGGATCATCCTAAGTTTGTTTATCTAAAATCAAGTTATTTGCCACTAATTTTTTGGAGAATCTTGTCAACTTCCTCCCAAACCAGTTTAATCATGGAAATGTTATCCCATGTTGTATTTGGAAGAGATTACACATGGTGAGTACACAAGCATTGGAAACTTGGAGGGCATTTTAAAATTATGTCTGGAATGGAATTAAAATCATATTGATAGTATCAATCTGCTTTAACTATAAAACCAAGAAAATGATTAGCAATAGAAATTAGGAAAAATGAAGTTTTTATGCACAATTCTGAACAAAGTATCAAAATAGTATTTTGAGAAGGAAATTCAACAGTGAAGGAAGAACTAAAATACAAGAAGCAAAGAGAAAGAAGTGGTAAAATGTGTGAGGTAAATCTAAAAACTGTTGACTGTACAATAAAATGTAAGACAAAAAGCAGAATATTAGAATAAAATCCAAATTGCTAAGTTCAGGGCACAGTAAGTGATGTTAAGTATAGCCTTCTTAAAATTCCTCATGCATGTTGAAATTGCCAACTTATGCAATAAAGTAATAGAATTTCATGCATTATTTTCAAATAATAAGAGCAGAAGAATAAGTGGAAGGGATAAAACAATCCTAAAGTAGACATTCAATGAGAGTATAGAAAAAAATGTCATAAAAAACATATAAACACAATGCACAAGGAAATAGCCAAAGCTTAGAACCAGCTTATTGACTGATAACACAGAAATTATTTAAAAACTAAGATAAGCAGGTATAGGTGCTTAGGCAAGTGTAGGCTTAATTTTTCAGAGATGCTCATCCTGTGGAAATAGCCACTAGATGCTTGAGAAGGTAGCTGTAACTTTTTAAATAGTCGCTTGCTGGGAATCCTGAGATGACAAGGCCTTAACTAGAAGAGTTTCTCCCAGTGGGACAACCCAAAGAGCCGTATGGTCAAAGCAGTTTGGAAAACTGACTTTTCTACTACAGACTTCTCAGAACATACTGATAGGCATTTTAAATTTCAAAGACAGACAATACAAAATGCTATGCCTCCCAAAATTACTTGATCATGTACTCCACTTGTGTGCATGTGTAAATATATAGTTATTTCTGCCAAGTATGCCAAGGGTCTTTTAAACCACTGAATTCTTATGTAGATACATGCAGGGACCAGTCAGAAACCACAGTGACTTATCAGAAATACACTGATTCCATGAGATGAGACTATAAGGTGGGGAAAATACATCATGCTATTCAACACTCAAGAGAAACAATCCCACTAAAGAATCACTCCAAGACCAAATAACCTATTTGGCACCATACAATTTCCATTCACCAGTAATTGGCTTTCTATGAATATAAACACTGAGCAAGCAACTGAATATTCATAGTTTATTCAAATCAACAAATATTTAAATCAGGAAACATACCAGTTATTTTTATGGTATTTTCTTCATCTTGGAATGACTGCATCTTAGCTTGCTTGTCCTTCAGCTAAATGTCTATGCCCTATGAGATCTCCCATCTGGTAAGCATTTTGGTAAACTAATAACTGTTGTATTACGTTTCTCTCATAAATAAAATACTTGTGTTTTTGCGTGGCCTTTAGAGAACAATGTTTAACTGCCCACAGCTGGCTTGGGTCTCAGCTCTCATTGATTTGGAAATCTGAAGAAGTTAACATCAGACCTAGTATACTGTAAGCCTCCATAAATGTTTGCCATTACTGGTGGAATTAACTTGGAAACTCTTCGAACCTCTGCTGTCACCTATGAAAGGCAAGTAATAACAATAAATCTCTGACTGAGTTGCCATGAGGACAAATAAGACATGCACACACCCCTGATGTGATGTCTACTGCAGATGAATTCATTCTGTTAGTACAGAGGCTTGGCTTGCCTTCAGCTGCAGTTGAGTAGTCTTGGGATTGGCCTGTGATTACAGACTCTGTTTGAGAGAAAATATATACTTGGAGATTAATAGACCTGGGTTCAAATGCTGGTGACAACATTCTTGGAGTCAACCTAAGTAGGTTATTCATCCTCTGGATCTTTATCTTTAAAAAAAAATTTAACAGGACTCACTGCTTAATCTAAAGATTAAATGTGTGTTCAGGCATACATGTTTAATACATGAGGAAATTATTATTGTGAGTGTACCTTTAGGAATCATTCCATTTGTTTTGTTTTGTTTCTGGACTTGTTTCCTGAGAATCATTCCATATGGATTTCTTTCTACATAGCCTGTGCCCAAGGCTTGTTCTGATGACACTGCTGCCTGGAATTTCAATTCATATGAACCGCTTTCTATACTGACACAAGTAGGAGACAATAGCCTTTTCTATTTAATCAGTCCTAGATCACGTCTCATCTATGATACAAGGAAAGTTTTAACCAATAACAGAGTGCCTTGGGGAGGTGGCCATGGGTGGCAAGGAGTGGTTCTGCACCCTGGGCTCAGGCCGTCCACCCTGCCCCCATCCCTAGACTTTATGACTATGGACAATTCTCCCTTTGACCTCAAGAAGTAATAAAGAGGCCGGGGCCACTCTTCTCTCCTACTTGTTCTAACCCAAGGGACTCTTCTGCTGTGTGTGTGTGTCCCTCTGTGTAACTCTGCCTTTTTAACATATAAATCTTTCAGAAAAGGGATATAAAAAATGAACTGCAACCCTCAGAGGGGCTGCCCTCCCTGAGAGTTGTGACCTTCCCAGAATGCTGGAATTTGTACCAATTTTTACAATTGTGCTATATTTTCATGGCTCCCTCTGAACTGAAGGCCCTGCAGCAAACTCTAGGAAGAGGGAGTCATGGGAATTCGTTGCTCTGATCAAAAGTCAGGTTGCAGTTAACTCAATAGCAGCAGTGACAAAGGAAGACCTAGACATTCTAAAAGTGATTCCTCCTTATGTCATTTTACCGTCCTAGGAAAGGCAGGGCATTGACTACATTGAATATTAGCACTGAATACGAAATGTGGGAGATCCTAATGGGTTTATGTACTTGAGTCTTCAACCTTTTTTTTTTCCCTAACTATGAATGAAAAAATCCTTCCCCTTTTCTTTCCTTCACACCCTCTAGGTACTTCCACATCATTGTTTGTACTGTGAGTGTAAATTAGCAGTCTCCAAGGACGAAATTGTGGGTAGGGTTCTTCCACACTTGTTGTGTGAAGAAATTATTATGGAGGATTATTGGATTGTGCTTAGCCCCCTAATGAGAGTATATGATCATTCCATTTCTCATTTCTGGACATTGGTTTTTCTGTCTATCAAACAAGAATCTCTAAAGTTGCCTACAATTTGGTGGTTTGAACATTTGCTGTAGACCCTAAAAACTCCCCAAATTGTGTACCCTACTTTTAGAACACATGTAAACCTGCTCCAGGACTCCTTCTCAGACACTTATTTATTGTTCTCCTTCCATTATAGATAAATCTGTAGATATAAATGTATCTGAATCTATATTAATGTATTCATTTATTTCCCAATATAACTTTTGCCTATCAGTATTTTCTTTTTTTTCTTAGAAAGCTTTTATTTAATGAATACAAATTTCATAATACAGTTTTAGAAATATAGTGATTCTTTTCCCTGACACTTGCCCACCCACCCCCACTCCCATCTCACCTCCTACTCCCTGGCCCATCCCATTCTTCATTAAGATTCATTTTTAATTAGCTTTATGTACAGAAGACCAACTCTATACTAAGTAAAGATTTCAACAATTTGTACACATACACACATGCACACAAAAATAAGAACAAGCTGGCTTTCCATGCTTGTAATACTCTCATGGGTTTTGCAGCCAGATCCACGTGCCTTAAGGGCTGATTCTGAGGCCAGAGTGCTGTTTAGGACATCTGCCATTCTATGGGTCTGCTGTATATCTCGCTTCCCATGTTCGATCATTCTCTCCCTTTTTGATTCTATCAGCTAGTATTTGCAGACACTAGTCTTGTTTATGTGCTCCCTTTGGCTCTTAGTCCTATCAGTATGATCAATTGTGAACAGAAATTGATCACTGGGACTAGTGAGATGGCATTGGTACATGCCACCTTAAAAAAAAAAAAACCTAAATGAAAGATCTCCGCGAGTGAGATCCCAGTGGAAAGAACAGGTCATCAAAGAAGGAGGTACCTTTCTCTGAAGGGAGGAGAGAACTTCCACTTTGACTACAACCTTGTCTAAATATGATCAGAGTTGGTGAACTCAAAAGGCTTCCATAGCCTTGGCAACTCATGACAAGAGCCTAGGGTGATTACTGATGCCATAAACAAGACTGTCAAATTGTTAAGTCAACAACAGGAGTCACTGTGCACTTACTCTTCATGTAGGATATCTGTCCTTCATGTGCTGTACATTGTGATTTAATGCTATAACTAGTACTCAAACATTATTTTTCACTTTATGTTTCTATGTGGGTGCAAACTGTTGAAATCTTTACTTAATATATGCTAAACTGATCTTCTGTATATAAAGAGAATTGAAAATGAATCTTGATGTGAATGGAAGGGGGGAGGGAGCGGGAAAGGGGAGGGTTGTGGGTGGGAGGGAAGTTATGGGGAGAGGGAAACCATTGTAATCCATAAGCTGTACTTTGGAAATTTATATTCATTAAATAAAAGTTTTAAAAAAAGAGAAAAAAATGAACAAGTTGTACCGTTAATTCTCATAGTATAACTCATTAAGGGTAGAGGTCCTACATGGGATGTAAGTGCATGCTGTCTGTTGTTGATTTAACAATTAACACTCTTATTTATGACATCAGCAATCATCCGAGGCTCTTGGCATGAGCTGCAAAGGCTATGGAAGCCTTTTGAGTCTACAAGCTCTGTCAGTATTTAAAATTTATGTAGACAGTGCCATAAGCAAATTGGAAGTTCTCTCCTTTCTTCAGAGAGAAGCACATCCTTCTTTGATGGCCCCTTCTTTCCACTGGGGTCTCACTCAGAGAGAGCCTTCATGTAGAATATTTTTTGCCACAGTGTCTTGGCTTTCCATGCCTGAAATGCTCTCTTGGGTTTTCAGCCAGATCTGATTCTGGGGCTCATTCTGAGGTCAGAGTGTTACTTAAAATGATTGTCATTCTATGAATCTGCTCTGTGGACTGCTTCCCCTGTTGGAAAATTCTTTCCTTTTTAATTCTATCTATTATTATTAACAGACACTGGTCTTATTTATGTGATCCATTTGACACTTAATACTATCTATGTTATCAATTTTACACTTAATATGATCACTTTAGCATGTAAGATGGCTTTAGTACCACCTAGCTTAATAGGATTTGGAGTCCCATAACAAGTTTTTAGCTTTACCCTTAGGGGTACATCTGTGGAAATGTGTGCCAAACTGTACTGCTTCTCCCTCTCTTATTTTTGACTGCAATCTATTTTCTATGATCAATTTTATGTTAAATAAAGAGTTAAACCAATAGCGAGAGATAATAAAAGATAAAATAATAAAATGTACCTTGATGGTCAAGATAGTGGCTATTCAAATCATTACATCTCATAGTGTCTATTTCACCTTTACAGGTTTTGTTTTAGGTGCTTTGTTAGTTATCACAGATCCAGGAGAAAATGTTTTTTGTCCCTTTAGGACTGGCTAATTTCAATAAGTATAATGTTTTCCAGATTCATCCATTTTGTTGCAAATGACCAGATTTTTTTTAACTTCTATTTGGTATTCCATAGAGTAGATAGTCCATAACTTCTTTGTCTAGTCTTTTGCTGACAGGCATTTATGTCTTAGCTATTGTGAATTGAGCTGCAATAAACACGGAGGTGCAGATAATTCTTTTATTTGCTGATTTCATTTCCCTTGGGTAAAATCCGAGTAGTGGAATGGCTGGGTTGTATGGTAGGACTATATTCAGATTTCTGAGATCTCTCCAGACTTATTCTTTTACCAGTTGGCATTCCCAGCAACAGTAGATTAGGGTACCTTTTTCCCCACATCCTCTCCAGCATTTGTTATTTGTTGATTGCTGTATGAAAGCAATTTTAATAGGGTTGAGGTGAAACCTCATTGTGATTTTGATTTGCATTTCCTTCATAGCTAGTGATCCTGAGCATTTTTTTCATGTGTCTTTTGGACATTTTGATTTCCTCTTTTGAAAAATGTCTATTTAGCAGACTCATAGAATGGCAGATGTCCTAAATAGCACTCTGGCCTCAGAATCAGCCCTTAAGGCATTCGGATATGGCTGAAGAGCCCATGAGAGTATTTTAGGCATGGAAAGCCAAGACACCCTGGAAAAAAAAAAAGAAGAAGAAGAAGACCTAAATGAAAGATCTCTACAAGTGAGATCCCAGTGGAAAGAATGGATCATCAAAGAAGGAGGTACCTTTCTCTGAAGGGAGGAGAGAACTTCCACTTTGACTATGACCCTGTCAGAATAAGATCGAAGTTGGTGAACTCAAAAGGCTTCCATAGCCATGGCAACTCATGACTAGAGCCTAGGGAGATTACTGACGCCATAAACAAGAGTGTCAAATTGTTAAGTCAACAACAGGAGTCACTGTGTACTTACTTCTCATGTGGGATCTGTCCTTAGTGTGTTGTCCAATGTGAAGTAATGCTATAACTAGTACTGAAACAGTATTTTACACTTGTGTTTCTGTGTGGGTGCAAACTGATGAAATCTTTACTTAATATATACTAAATCGATCTTCTGTATATAAAGATAATTGAAAATGAATCTTGGGCTGGCGCTGCTGCTCACTAGGCTAATCCTCCGCCTTGTGGCACCGGCACACTGGGTTCTAGTCCCTGTTGGGGTGCCGGATTCTGTCCCGGTTGCCCCTCTTCCAGGCCAGCTCTCTGCTGAGGCCAGGGAGTGCAGTGGAGGATGGCCCAAGTGCTTGGGCCCTGCACCCCATGGGAGACCAGGAGAAGTACCTGGCTCCTGCCTTCGGATCAGCATGGTGCGCCGGCTGCAGTGCGCTGGCTGTGGCGGCCATTGGAGGGTGAACCAATGGCAAAGGAAGACCTTTCTCTCTGTCTCTCTCTCTCACTGTCCACTCTGCCTGTCAAAAAAATAAAATTAAATGAATCTTTATGTGAATGGAATGGGAGAGGGAGTGGGAGATGGGAGGGGTGTGAATGGGAGGGAAATTATGGGGGGTGAGGAAGCCATTGTAATCCATAAACTGTACTTTGGAGATTTATATTTACTAAATAAAAAAAGAAAAATTTCTGTTTAAGTCCTTTGCCCATTTCTTGACTGGATGGTGTATTTCATTGTTGTTGAGTTTCTTGCTCACTTTATATTTTCTGCTTATTAATTCTTTATCAGTTGCATGGTTTGCAAATAATTTATCCCAATCTGTCAGTTGCCTCTTTACTTTCATGACTGTTTCTTTTGCTGTACAGAAGCTTGTCAATTTGATGTAATCCCATTTGTTAATTTTGGTTTTTATTACCTGTGCCTCTGGGGTCTTTTCCAGGAACTCTTTGCCTGTGCAAACATCTTGCAGGTTTTCCCAATGCTCTCTAGTAATTTGATGGTATTGGATCATAGATTTAGGTCTTTAATCCATTTTCAATGGATGTTTGTATAAGGTGTAAGGTAGGGGTCTTGCTTCATATTTCTACATGTGGCAATCCAGTTTTCCCAGCACCATTTGTTGAAGAGACTGTCCTTGCTCCAGGGAATAGTTTTAGTTCCATGGTCAAATATAAGTTGGCTGTAGACGTTTGGATTGATTTCTAGCATTTCTATTCTGTAGCGTTGGTCTATCCATCCATTTTTATACCAGTGTCAGGCTGTTTTGATTATAATTGCCCTGCAGTATGTCTTGAAATCTGGCATTGTGGTGCCTCTTTGCTTTTGTTGTGTAAGATTGCTTTAGCTATTCGAGGTCTCCTGTGTTTCCAAATGAATTTCAGCATCAATTTTTCTAGATCAGAGAAAAATGTCTAGTATTTTGATTGGCATTGCATTGAATCTGTAAGTTATTTTTGGAAGAATAGACATTTTTATGATAGTGATTCTTTCCATAAACATGAAATTTTTTTCCATTTTTTTGTGCTCTGTTTATTTAAAGTTTTGTAATTCTCGTTGTAGAGATTTTTGACATCCTTTTTTAAATTTGTTCCAAGGTATTTGATTTTTTGTAGCTATTATGAACAGGACTGATCTTAGAAGTTCTTTCTGAGCTGTGGCATTGTCTATGTATACAAAGGCTGTTGATTTTTTGTGTTGTTTTTGGATCCTGTTATTTTACCAAACTCTTCTATGAGTTCCAGTAGTCACTTAGTGGAGTCTTTTGGGTCCCTTACCTATAGAATCATATCATTTGCAAATAGGGATAGTTTGACTTCCTCTTCAATTTGAATCCCTTTGATTTCTTTTTCTTGCCTGATGGTTCTGGCTAAAACTTTCAGGACTGTATTGAATAGCAAGGGTGAGAGTGGGCATTCTAGTCTGGTTCTGGATCTCTGTAGGAACACTGCCAACTTTTCCCCATTCAATAGGATGCTGGCCATGGATTTGTCTTAAATTGTGTGTTTGTATTGAGGAATATTCCTCCTAAACCCAATTTGCTTAGAATTTTCACCAAGAAAGGGTGTTATATTTTGTCAAATGCTTTCTCTGTATCTATTGAGATAATCATATGGTTTTTGCTCTTAAATTTATTAATATGATGTATCATATTGATTGATTTGTGAATGTTGAACCATCTCTGTATACTAGGGACAACTCCCATTTGGTCCCAGTGAATGATCTTTCTGATGTGTTGTTGGGTTTGATTGGCCAGAATTTTTTTGACAATTTTTACATCTATGTTCATCAGGGAAATTGGTCTGTCATTCTCTTCCTCTGTTGTGTCTTTTCTGGATTTGTGAATTTAGGTGATGCTGGCTTCATAGAAAGAATTTGGGAGGATTCTCTCCCTTTCAATTGTTTTGAATAACTTGAAAAGAATTGAAGTTAGTTATTGGATGTTTGGTAGAATTCAGCAGTGAAGCCATCTGGTCCTGGGTTTTTGTTGTTGTTGTTGGGAGGGTCTTTACTACTATTCATTTTCCATCTTGGTTATGGGTCTATGTCTTCATGTCTCAATTTAGTAGGTTATATGTATCCAGGAATCTATCCATTTCTTCTAGGTTTCCCAGTTTGTTGGCATACATCTCTTTGTAGTAATTGCTGATGATTCTCTATTTTTGTGGTGTCTGCTGCCTACATTTTCTTTTTCATCTCTAATTTTATCGATTTGGGTCTTTTTTTTTTTTTTTTTTTTTTTTGGTTAGTTGGGCTGATGGTGTCAGTTTTGTTTATCTTTCAAAAAACCAGCTCTTTGTTTTGCTGATCTTTTGTATTTTTTGTTTCTAATTTGTTGATTCTTTAATTTTAATTTTTGTTTTCTTCTACTGGTTTTGGGTTTGGTTTGCTGTTGTTTTTCTAATCCTTGAAGTGCATAGATAGTTCATTTATTTCGTGGCCTTTCCAGTTTTTTGATGTAGGCAACAATTGCTATAAACTTTCCTCAATACTGCTTTTGCTGCACCCCACAAATTTTGGTATATTGTGTTGTCATCTTCATTCGTTTCCAGAAATTTTTTGCTTTCTCTTTTGATTTCTTCTATGCCCCAGTGTTCATCAGGAGCATGTTGTTCATTATCCATGTGTTTGCATATGATGTAGAGATTCTTGAATTGTTGATTTCCAGCTTCATTGCATTGTGGTCTTAGAAGATGGATGGTATGATTTTGATTTTTTTGAATTTGCCGAGACTTGCTTTTTGGCCTAATATGTGGTCAATCCTAGAGAAAGTTCCATGTACCAGAGAGAAAAATATGTACCATGTGGCTGTAGGTTGGAGGATTCTGTAGATATATGCTAGGTCTGTTTAGTCTATGGTGTCTATTAACTCTGTTGTTTCCATGTTCAATTTTTGTTTGATCTGTCCATTGCTCAAAGTGGGATATTGAAGTTCCCCATTACTAATGTATTTGAGTCTATATCTCCCTTTAAATCCTTTAACATTTCTTTTAAACAACCAAGTGCCCTGTGATTAGCTGCATATACATTTACAATAGTCACATCTTTCTGTTGAATTTATCCTTTAATCATATGTAGTGTCCTTCTTTGTTTCTTTTAATAGCTTTTGTGTTAAAGTCTACTTTGTCTGATATTAAGATGGCCACACCAACTCTTTTTTGGTTTCTGTTAGCATGGATTATCTTTTTTTCATCCCTTCACTTTCAGTCTGCATGCATCTTTGTTACTTAGACGTGTTTGGCAGTAAATAGATGGGTTTTCTTTTTTAATCCATTCAGCCCGTATCTTTTAATTGGGAGTTGAGAGCATTTACAGTCAATGTAACAATTGTTAAGTACTAACTTTGCCCTGCATGTTTCCATAAATAGTTCTGTTAATGTATTTGGATTTCATTTGTACTTTAGCTGGGTCATTTTCTGCATTCATCTGCTCTTGTAGTGATGTTGCTATTTCTGTGTTTCTGTGTGTAGAACATCCTTGAGCATTTTTGTAGGGCTGGGCGAGTAGTATCAAATTATTTCAATTTCTGTTTGTTGAGAAAGATCCTTATTTGTCTTTCATTCATACATGAGAGTTTTGCAGGGTACAGTAACCTGGGTTGACAGTCCCACCCACCTAGGGACTTGGAGTATGTCTCACCATTCTCTCCTTGCCTGTAGGATTTGTGATGAGAAGTCCGGAGTGAATCTAACTGGATTTCTTCTGAATGTTTTTTCATTGCTCCCATGCTCATTTTAAGATTTTTTTCTTTATGTGTTACTGAGGAGAGCTTTGCTACAATGTTGAAAGGAAAAGATCTTTTCTGGTCCTGTGTATTGAGTGTTCTGTGTACTTCCTTTACTTGGATGTCTCTTTCTCCAGGATGGGCAAATTCATTATTGTTATTTCATTAAGAAGCCCTTCCAATCCCTTCTCTCTGTCCATGTTTTCTGGAATTCCTAGGATACTTATGTTGGGTCGTTTGATAGAATCCTGTAGCTCTCCAACTGTGCTGTACAATTTTTTTATTTCTCCCTCTTGTATTTGGCCTGACTCTATTATTTCCAGAAATTTGCATTCTAGTTCTGATATTCTTTCTTCTGTTTCACTTGTTCTATTGTTAAGACTTTCCACTTCATTTTTTTTATCTATTGAATTCTTCAATTCTAGTATTTCATTCTGACTTATATTTAATATCTCATTTTTTGGGAACCCTTTTCATTTAGATCGTGGATTTGTTTCTAATTGCTTCTAAGTAATCTGATGATTAATTTTCTGAATTTGGTTATTGGCATATCCTTGATCTCTTCTTCAGCTTCTATTATTGAAGAATTATAGTGTTCTTTTGAGGGGTTGTCTTTGTCTTCCTTATTCTTATTAAGGTTTTTTCTTTTGTTTTTCAGCATTTCTGGGTGTTTTTCTCTTTAATATGTGTCTTGGTGTTTGTGAGATTTCCCTCTGCTATGAGTTGCTGTGTGTATGTTGCAAGTGGAAGCACATAGTCCTGCTCACTTCTTAATCATAAGAGTGGCAAATATGGGAGCTCTATTGCACTAAGCCCCGCCTACTGGGGCAGGGCTCACTTCTCACTGGTGCATAAAATGAGCTTGAGATTTTGATATTTCGGACTTCTGCTTGTACAGCTTGCATGGTGGTGGTGGCGGGGAAATTACTCTGAAATGTGATCCTCGTTCCCGGGTGTGGGGTGTTGTGAAGTGGCTCCCACAATTGATGGGCGTGTGCTTGGGAGGCAGTTGTGGTATCCTCCTGCTTATGATTGAGGATGTAAACAAACAATATGGCTTCTCCCAACCAGCCGCAGGGCCAGCTGGGGGGAGGGAGGAGACACAGATGGACAGGGGTGTGCCTGACCACTTTGTTCCCCAATTCTTCCCATTTGGAACTTCAAATGCAATTCACCAGGCCCCCCTGCCCACTGCTACTCACAGCACTGTGGACTCAAGACCTTAAGTCTAACCTGGTTCACCAGGGGAGGGGTGGCGTCAGTCTCTCCATTCAGTTCCTCTGCCACTTCCCTTTCTTTTTTGCTCCCTCAGTGTGGACCTGTCCAGTCTCCATTGGACTCCTTGGCTTTTCTGCATGAAATTCTCATGGCTCTATCATTGGCTTGAATCCCCTTTCTGTATTAACTATTTTGCCCTGCATGACTCAACATCCATCTTCCAATTGGTATTTTCATACTCACACTAGCATCATTCATTTACCTACAATGCGTGGTCAATCAAATATCATTCTAAATCCTCTCTGTTCCCAAACCTTTGTCCTTTCCTTAAAGGTAGGGCAAACTCTGTCCAAGCTTAAACTGATCACTATCTCTTTAGTGGAGGAAAATGAAGAGTTAGTGGGCTCCCAGGGGGATTAACTTTTAAAGGATTTGAAGTCCCCTTTTGATCTTGGGCATTGATAGGTGATATTTACCACCTCCAATGGACCATTAGCTAACAGTCACCTCTGTAACTGCTGTAGTTCTATAGGGTCTCATGAGAGATGAAACTATTTAACTGATGATAAAACAATACCCTTCTGAAAGAAATTTAGAAATTCAGCATAGCAAAGGTGATTTTTTTCTTTGAAACATCTCTTTTCCCCTGAAATCTTCTTTGCACAAACTTGAATTAGTTAAAATAAACTACAAACAAACAAAACCAAACCTGCATATGTGAGAGCATGCGTGTACATGTATGACTGTAAAGTATGTGGATTCTTGTGTGTGAATAGGGAGTATCTCATTGTTCTGTGTGTTTGTTAATTTGTGAGTATATTTTTGGCCAGAATTACACCCCAAATGTGTTACTGTTCCATTGTACTCTACTTGATCAACTGATGTCTTTTTTTCAAACATTCTTACTAGCCTACCAACATCAATGCACAAATACAAAGCAAATATTTGTTTTCCAATTGAATGATGGCAAAAGAAGGTCATTGGGGTCCTGTGTCATGGCGCCCAACTAGGTTAATCCTCCACCTGTGGCACCAGCATCCCATATGGGCACTGGGTTCTAGTCCTGGTTGCTCCTCTTCCAGTCCAGCTCTCTGCTGTGGCCCGGGAAAGGCAGTGGAGGATGGCCCAAGTGCTTGGACCCCTGCGCCCATGTGGGAGACCAGGAAGAAGTACCTGGCTCCTGGCTTCAGATCTGTGTAGCTCCAGCCATTGCGGCCATTTGGGGAGTGAACCAACAAAAGGAAAACCTTTCACTCTGTTCTTCTCTCTCACTGTCTGTAACTCTGTCAAATATATAAATAAAATCTTTTTAAAAAGTTCATTGCATTGGAGGGAAATGTTGATCTGTGTACTTTTGTGGCCTCGCATTGCAGCATCAGTCCATGAACGATCATAGAAGCCTTCCTCAATATCTCCAAGATGGACTGCCTGTCATATAACCTGACATTAGGGAACATTGTATGATAATGATTATGTACCCCAAATTCTTTTTTTTAATTTTTCAATTTTATTTATTTTTTATTTGTTTGAAAGGGACAGAAAGAAGGAAAAGATCTTCCATTCTACTTCTTTAATGGCTTTTATTTCTTCCAGCTTCTCTCTTACCCATCATTTCTGAGTTGAATATTTAATAACCCATTGCTTCAAAATAATACTAGATGTTTGACCTAGTGGGCAAACCACTATTTAGGGCACCCACAACCCATATCAACAGGCTTGGGTTTGAGACCTGGTTCTGTTCCTGAATTCAGCTTCCTGAGAGTATGTAGCCTGTATGGCAGTGATGGTAGCTTATGGGTTCCTGCCATTCATGTGAGAGCTGAATTGAGTTTCTGCCTCCTGACATCAGCTCTGGCACAGGCCAGAGTTGGCTATGGCAGATATTTAGGGGGTGAATTAGTACATGGAGTTGTGGATGTTTTTCTCTTTGTCAACTTTCCAAACAAAAGAAAAAAAATTTTAAATAGTGTTTAGTTCCCATGAAACAATGAATAGACTTTTATTTGAAATTCAAAGGTCTCCACAAGCCAGGTTCAAAACTACTGATCCAGTTTTAACCATCAGTGTATCAGTAATTTTATTTCTGGCTGCCCCGGGCCAGCACCAGCAGATCATAGTATTTGCAAGAGTCAGAGGGGCGAACCATCATTTTCTTTTCAGGACTGAAACTTTCTGGAATGCAAGACCTTGAGCACAAAATCGGGAAAGTCCTTAGCAACCTGATGATTTTGATGCACCTGACATGCCATCAAATGTTTCTGTATTGTTTCTGAGCTATGCCAAGGGAATACTTCCATGCTGAATCTATACAACCA
The DNA here is from genome assembly GCF_051225735.1 of Oryctolagus cuniculus. NCBI lineage: Eukaryota > Metazoa > Chordata > Mammalia > Lagomorpha > Leporidae > Oryctolagus > Oryctolagus cuniculus. The sequence goes on from NC_142868.1 coordinate 127,113,996, forward strand.
AATTTTTGTCAGCTTCATCAGCTGATTCTATCCTAAACTGCTATTTTCTCTGAGTTTCCTGCATGCTGTTCATGTTCTTATGACTTGGATAATACAAAGTGCTATCTCTATAACTGGATTAACTAAGTTTTCTCCAGAGTTAATAACAGAGCACACAGGCCTTCACCTTCATTCATATCAAAGCCTCTGATTTGCTGTCAATTGGCCTGCATATGAGAGATGAAAACTCTGCTCTCTAACACCCATGTAGCGAATCAAACACCCTCCTCACACCTGTGAGTTCAGCTTTCATCATTGAAGCACCTTTATATTTATAAAAAGATTAGTTAACCTTCCAGTCTGAAAGATTCATATTTGGCATCAGTGAACCATGTGGAGTCTTCACTGAGAACAGTGAATAAGATATTGCTTCTATATATGAATGGCTGTGTCGTTATTCTGGCGATTATTGCAAAACAAAAAGGTATACTTCAAAGCAACTTGCATTCTTCATGTATAGAAACTGCTAGAGACATTTAAATTCAAGACTCTTGGAAAGTCTATTTCAAGTTGCTGCACTGCAAATACTTACCTGGTATATATGAATACATATTTCTATTTATGTGTCCTGTTTTGACATCTCTTTCTACTTACGGTTGGGCATAATAGAGATTTTATAAATGTCTCTGTGTATGTGTGGGCATGTATTCTGTCCCCATTTTTAAAAATCTGTTGCCTTTTCCTCATTCATTTTGCCAGAGTATTCCAACTAAATATGTCAGCAAATGGGGGACACAGAACAAAAGAGAAGGAACAAAACAAATTAACTGTTCAGTCTCACTCTCAAACTTGCAAGATGGGTATTCAAAACTCACAAAAAGGAAATGCATTTCACTTGAAGTGTCCAGGCATTTTTGGCTCAGGAGAGTCTAACAGCTGAAGAACTAAGGTGTAGCCTTGCTATTAAAAGAGTTTGGGGGAAGAATTAAATGAGACACACTTCACTCTGTCTGAAAACTGGAAAAAGATTCCATGGGCTGGGTAAAATTGAGAGAAGAGGAAATAGCCAGAACAGACTAAAGAGACTTTGAACTGGGAAATCCTATGAAAGGACTTTACCTCCTACACATACAGCCAGGGCTAAGTCAGAGAGAGGATGTGAAAGGACCCCAGGTGTATGGGAAATGGCAGAAAAAAAAAGGAAGTATATTAAATAGAACTCAAGGTGTTAGAAATTTTTTCAGACAAGTATCTCTCATTCTATAATGGTTCAAGAGTAGAAAAATGCAAATCATTATAAGTAGAGAGGGACTAAAGTACAAGCATGTCCTTTATAGGCTCAGATTTATTCAATAGAATAACCAAATAATTAAGTTGAACCCAGAACAAGGAAGGATGCCTAAAGGTTAGGAGCAAGAGAATACATGCATCATATTCATGGACTGTGTTCTTTAGAAATCAAGGCTAAATTATTTGGATGCCTCAGGGGAATACCTAGGGTTTGTTTGTGTAGAGGTGTTTTTTTTTTAACTTTTATTTAATGAATATAAATTTCCAAAGTATGATTTATGGATTACAATGGCTTCCCCCACATACCGTCCCTCCCACCCACTACCCTCCCCTTTCCCACTCCCTCTCCCCTTCCATTCACATCAAGATTCATTTTCGATTATCTTAATATACAGAAGATCAGCTTAGTATACATTAAGTAAGGATTTCAACAGTTTGCTCCCACACAGAAACATAAAGTGAAAAATAATAGATGATTTTTTTAAATGATGATGAAATCAGATCAGACCTATTGTCATGTTTAATCCCAGTGAGAGTCAAGTTGGGAGTTGATAATTTCTTTTTTTTTTTTTTTACAGAGGATCAGTTTAGTATACATTAAGTAAAGATTTCAACAGTTTGCACCCCCATGAAAACACAAAGTGAAATATACTGTTTGAGTACTCGTTGTAGCATTAAATCTCACTACACAGCACATTAAGGACAGAGATCCTACACGAGGAGTAAGTGCACAGTGACTCCTGTTGTTGACTTTACCAATTGACACTCTTATCTATGGCATCAGTAGTCTCCCTATGCTCCAGTCATGAGTTTCCAAGGCTATGGAAGCCCTCTGAGTTCTCCGACTCTTATCTTGTTTAGACAAGGTCATAGTCAAAGTGGAGGTTCTCTCCTTCCCTTCGGAGAAAGGTACCTCCTTCTTTGAAGACCTGTTCTTTCCACTGGGATCTCACTCACAGAGATCTTTTGCCAGAGTGTCTTGGCTTTCCATGCCTGAAATACTCTCATGGGCTTTTCAGCCAGATCCGAATGCCTTTAGGGCTGATTCTGAGGCCAGAGTGCTGTTTAGGACATCTGCCATTCTATGAGTCTGCTGAGTATCTCACTTCCCATGTTGGATCACTCTCCCCTTTATTTATTCCATCGGTTAGTGTTAGCAGGTACTAGACTTGTTTATGTGCTCCCTTTGACTCTTAGTCCTTTCATTATGATCAATTGTGAATTGAAACTGATCACTTGGACTAGTGAGATGGCATTGGTACATGCCACCTTGATGGGATTGAATTGGAATCCCCTGGTATGTTTTTAACTCTACCATTTGGGGCAAGTCAGCTTGAGCATGTCCCAAATTATACATCTCTTCCCTCTCTTATTCCCACTCTTATGTTTAACAGGGATCACATTTCAGTTAATTTTTAACACTTAAGAATAACTGTGTATTAATTACGGAATTAAACCAGTCATATTAAGTAGAACAGACAAAAAAACTACTAAGAGGGATAATGTATTAAGTTGTTCATTAACAGTCAGGGCTATGCTGATCAAGTCACCGTTTCCCATAGTGTCCATTTCACTTCAGGAGGTTTCCTTTTTGGTGTTCAGTCAGTTGTCACCGATCAGGGAGAACATATGGTATTTGTCCCTTTGGGACTGGCTTATTTCACTCAGCATGATGTGTTCCAGATTCCTCCATTTTGTTGCAAATGACTGGATTTCGTCGTTTCTTACTGCGGTATAGTATTCTAAAGAGTACATATCCCATAATTTCTTTATCCAGTCTACCGTTGATGGGCATTTAGGTAGGTTCCAGGTCTTAGCTATTGTGAATTGAGCTGCAATAAACATTAGGCTGCAGACCGCTTTTTTGTTTTCCAATTTAAATCCTTTGGGTAAATTCCAAGGAGTGGGATGGCTGGGTCGAACGGTAGGGTTATCTTCAGGTTTCTGAGGAATCTCCAGACTGACTTCCATAGTGGCTTGACCAGTTTGCATTCCCATCAACAGTGGGTTAGTGTCCCTTTTTCCCCACATCCTCGCCAGCATCTGTTGTTGGTAGATTTCTGAATGTGAGCCATTCTAACCGGGGTGAGGTGAAACCTCATTGTGGTTTTGATTTGCATTTCCCTGATTGCTAATGACCTTGAACATTTTTTCATGTGCCTGTTGGCCATTTGGATTTCCTCTTTTGAAAAATGTCTATTGAGGTCCTTGGCCCATCTCTTAATTGGGTTGTTGGTTTTGTTTTTGTGGAGTTTCTTGATCTATTTTTAGATTCTGGTTATTAACCCTTTATCTGTTGGATAGTTTGCAAATATTTTTTCCCATTCTGTCAGTTTTCTCTTCACTCTCCTGACTGTTTCTTTTGCAGTACAGAAACTTCTCAATTTGATGCAATCCCAATAGTTAATTTTGGCTTTGACTGCCTGTGCCTCCCGGGTCTTTTCCAGAAACTCTTTGCCTGTGCCAATATCTTGAAGGGTTTCTCCAATGTTCTCTAATAACTTGATGGTGTCAGGTCGTAGATTTAGGTCTTTAATCCATGTTGAGTGGATTTTTGTGTAAGGCGTAAGGTAGGGGTCTTGCTTCATGATTCTGCACATGGAAATCCAATTTTCCCAGCACCATTTATTGAATAGACTGTCCTTGCTCCAGGAATTAGTTTTAGATCCTTGATCAAATATAAGTTGGCTGTAGATGTTTGGGTTGATGTCTGGTGTTTCAATTCTGTTCCATTGGTCTATCCATCTGTTTCTGTACCAGTACCATACTGTTTTGATTACAACTGCCCTGTAGTATGTCCTGAAATCTGGTATTGTGATGCCTCCGGCTTTGTTTTTGTTGTACAAGATTGCTTTAGCTATTCGAGGTCTCTTGTGCCTCCATATGAATTTCAGCACCAATTTTTCCAGATCTGAGAAGAAGGTCTTCGGTATCTTGATTGGTATTGCATTGAATTTATAAATTGCTTTTGGGAGAATGGACATTTTGATGATATTGATTCTTCCAATCCATGAGCATGGAAGATTTTTCCATTTCTTGGTATCCTCTTCTACTTCTTTCTTTAAGGTTTTGTAATTTTCATCATAGAGATCTTTAACGTCCTTGGTTAAGTTTATTCCAAGGTATTTGATTGTTTTTGTAGCTATTGTGAATGGGATTGATCTTAGAAGTTCTTCCTCAGCCATGACATTGTCTGTGTATACAAAGGCTGTTGATTTTTGTGCATTGATTTTATACCCTGCTACTTTGCCAAAATCTTCTATGAGTTCCAATAGTCTCTTAGTAGAGTTCTTTGGGTCCCCTAAGTAAAGAATAATGTCATCTGCAAAGAGGGATAGTTTCAGTTCTTCCTTCCCAATTTGTATCCCTTTAATTTCTTTTTCTTGCCTAATAGCTCTAGCTAGAACCTCCAGAACTATATTGAATAGCAGTGGTGAGAGTGGACATCCCTGTCTGGTACCAGATCTCAGTGGAAATGCTTCCAACTTTTCCCCATTCAATAGGATGTTGGCCGTGGGTTTTTCATAGATTGCTTTGATTGTATTGAGGAATGTTCCTTCCAAACCCAGTTTGCTTAGAGTTTTCATCATGAACGGGTGTTGTATTTTATCAAATGCTTTCTCAGTGTCTATTGAGATAATCATATGGTTTTTCTTCTGCAGTCTCTTAATGTGGTGTATCACATTGATTGTCTTGCGCACATTAAACCATCCCTGCATACCAGGGATAAATCCCACTTGGTCTGGGTGGATGATCTTTCTGATGTGTTGTTGCATTCTATTGGCGAGAATTTTATTGAGGATTTTTGCATCTATGTTCATCAGGGATATTGGTCTGTAATTCTCTTTCAATGCTGCATCTTTTTCCGGCTTAGGAATTAAGGTGATGCTGGCTTCATAGAAAGAATTTTGGAGGATTCCCTCTTCTTCGATTGTTCTGAAAAGTTTGAGAAGAATTGGAGTTAGTTCTTCTTTAAATGTCTGGTAGAATTCAGCAGTGAATCCATCTGGTCCTGGGCTTTTCTTTGTTGGGAGGGCCTTTATTACTGTTTCAATTTCTGTCTCAGCTATGGGTCTGTTTAGGTTTTCGATGTCTTCCTGGTTCAATTTAGGTAGGTTGCATGTGTCCAGGAATCTATCCATTTCTGATAGGTTTCCCTGTTTGCTGGCATACAAGTCCTTGTAGTAATTTCTGATGATTCTTTTTATTTCTGTGGTGTCTGTTGTTACGTTTCCTTTTTCATCTCTGATTTTATTGATTGGGTCTTTTCTCTTCTTTTTTTAGTTAGTTGGGCCAATGGGGTGTCAATTTTGTTTATTTTTTCAAAAAACCAGCTCCTCGTTTGCCTGATTTTTTGTAATGTTTTTTTGGATTCAATCCTGTTGATTTCTTCTCTGATTTTAATTATTTCTCTTCTCCTACTAGATTTGGGTCTGGTTTGCTGTAGGTTTTCTAGATCCTTGAGGTGAATTGAAAGCTCATTTATTTGGTGCCTTTCCAATTTCTTGATGTAGGCACCTATTGATATAAACTTTCCTCTTAACACTGCTTTTGCTGCGTCCCATAAGTTTTGGTATGTTGTGCTGTTATCCTCATTTACTTCCAGAAAATTTTTGATTTCTCTTTTAATTTCTTCTATGACCTATTGTTCATTCAGGAGCATGTTGTTCAATCTCCATGTGTTTGCGTATGCTCTAGGGATTCCTGAGTTGCTAATTTCCAACTTCATTCCTTTATGGTCTGAGAAGCTGCATGGTATGATTCTAATTCTTTTGAATTTGCTGAGACTTGCTTTATGGCCTAGTATGTGGTCAATCCTAGAGAAGGTTCCATGTACTGCTGAGAAGAATGTAAAATCTTTAGCTGTAGGATTGAAAGTTCTGTATATATCTGTTAGATCCATTTGGGCTATAGTGTCATTTAAATCTACTGTATCCTTTTTGATCTTCTGTCCTATTGATCTGTCTATTTCTGAGAGTGGAGTATTGAAGTCCCCCAGTACTATTGTATTGGGGTCTAAGTCTCCCTTTAAGTCCGTTAACAAATCTTTTAGATAAACCGGTGCCCTGTAGTTAGGTGCATATACATTGATAATTGTTATATCTTCCTGTTGAATTGATCCCTTAATCATTATGTAGTGTCCCTCTTTGTCTCTCTTAACGGTTTTTGTGGTAAAGTTTATGTTGTCTGATATTAAGATGGCTACACCCGCTCTTTTTTCATTTCTGTTGGCATGGTATATCTTTTTCCAGCCTTTCACTTTCAGTCTGTATGGATCTTTGTTGGAAAGATGTGTTTCTTGTAAGCAGCAAATAGATGGGTTTTGTTCCTTAACCCAATCAGCCAATCGGTGTCTTTTAACTGGACAGTTCAGGCCATTCACGTTCAATGTGACTAATGATAAGTGGTAACTTTGCCCTGCCATTTGCCAAAGATAAGTTCTAATATATGCTTTGAATTCCCTGTGATCTTTTGCTGTGAGGTTTCCTTCCTTGCTTTCCTTCCTTTACCTTCTTTCATATTGAATACCGTATTTCTGTGCTTCTGTGTGTAACACATCTTTAAGCATCTTTTGCAGGGCTGGACGAGTGGCAACAAATTCTTTCAATTTCTGTTTGCTATGAAAAGTCTTTATTTCACCTTCATTCACAAATGATAGCTTTGCAGGATATAATATTCTGGGCTGGCAGTTGTTCTCTCTTAGTACCTGTGGTATATCTCGCCATTCCCTCCTAGCTTGTAGAGTTTCTGATGAGAAGTCAGCTGTGAGTCTGATTGGAGATCCTCTGAGAGTAATCTGACGTTTCTCTCTTGCACATTTTAGGATCTTTTCTTTATGTTTCACTGTGGAGAGTTTAATTACAACGTGTCGTGGTGAGGATCTCTTTTGGTCGTGTTTATTAGGGGTTCTGTGAGCTTCCTGTACTAGGATTTCTCTGTCCTTCTCCAAACCTGGGAAATTTTCTGCTAATATCTCACTAAAAAGGCCTTCTAATCCTTTCTCCCTCTCCATGCCTTCAGGAACTCCTAGAACCCGAATGTTGGGTTTTTTAATAGTATCTTGAAGATTCCCGACAATATGTTTTAAATTTCTAATTTCCTCTTCTTTTCTTTGGTCTGACTGTATCCTTTCCTGTTCTCTGTCTTCTAAGTCCGATATTCTCTCTTCTGCTTCACCCATTCTGTTTGTAAGGCTCTCTATTGTGTTTTTCATTTGATCTATTGAATTCTTCACTTCAGTCACTATCCCAGTTTCCTGTTGTACTAGTTGTTTCATTTCATTTTGATTCCTCCTTAATATTTCATTTTCACGAGAGAGATTTTCTATCTTGTCCATTAAGGATTTCTGTAGTTCAAGAATTTGTTTTTGAGAACTTCTTAATGTTCTTATCAATTTTTTGAGATCTGCTTCTTGCATTTCTTCTATGTCGTCATCCTCATAATCTTGAATTGGGGTGTCTTTTTCATTTGAGGGCTTCATGGTGACTTCCTTGTTTTTATTACCTTGGTTTTTGCGTTTGTTATTTGGCATATTGGAGATATTTGGTTTCTTCACTGTGGTACTTTTTCTTGTTATACTATGACTCTAGATTAAGTGGACTATCTGTTTTTGATGGAGCCTTAGGGCTTGAGATGGGTGTGGCCTGAGAGCTCTGTTTGGTGTGCCAAAGGTGACACTCCCAGGTTAGGCGTGGTAGATCTCTCTCTCTCTCTCTCTTTCTTTTTTTTGATTCAAAAGGGAAGTTATTCTGCACAGCTGAATGAAGTTGGAGGTAGTTAGCAGGCAAATGATATACCCACAGGAGCCAGAGATCGGAAGCTCTTTCCCAAGGACCACACAGGGAATCTGTTCAGCCCTCAGAGTGGGCTCAAATTCTCCTTCAGTCTCCCACTGGGTTGCCAAAGTTACAGAATTGTAGCGTCTCTGGAGAGTGCTCATGTGAATTCTGTGAGTTCTCTCCCCCACTGTCTCTTTTTTCACAGTCTCAGTTCAGTAGCACCACAAATTTACTAGGTCCTAATCTCCTGTTAATTCGCCCCGCCCAGAGTCAGGTTTTTCTGCTAGGCTCAGGGCCGGTGCAGACCTGAGGTCGCTCTGCTTATGACGTATGTCCAAGATGGCGCCTGCTCTTTGTCTTGCCTGCCCTTGAGAGGTGAGCAGAGAGAGAGAAACCCGTGTCCGTACCAGTCACCTTTTTTTTTTTCCCTCTCTCTCTCTTCCAGTTAGCCTGGTGAAGTCCCCCCCCCCCCCCGGGGGTCGTTCCCTCTAGTCTCCTTTCTCTACTTGCCTGCCGGTGTCTCAGGCTATTGAGGTTCGGCTCACCTCGCGTTCCAGCGCTGGTGTATTGAGTCTGCCGCTGGTGTCCCGAACTGTGGGCTCCCATGCTCTCCTTGCAGGTCCGCTCCCCTTCCAGCGCCGATGTGTGGACTCGGAGCCCTGGACGTCCCAAGTCTCCCCGCTGTTGTCTGTGTGGCACGCACTCCCCTTCGAGCACTGGCGCGCAGAGCCTGCGGCTTGCGCAGCTCGGTCCCGCGGCTCGGCTTCCGCGCGGTGGGCGACCTTGTTCTCCCAGTAGGTCCTCTGATTCACGGCCACTCAATCCAGAAGAGTTTCCTCTGCAATATTTTCCTGGTTCTTTTTTCTGAGGCTACCGTAACTCCCCTTTTATTAAACTAAATTTTCCCGGACTATCGGTGCGCACCCTCACTATTCCGCCATCTTGGCTCCAAATATATAAATATTTTAAAAAGCATACCACTAACAAGGAATCCAAAAATTGCAGAAAAACATCAACAAAGTGGAAGAAAACAATTAAGGATATAAAAATAGGCAAAAGTCAATTAGTAAAATGTCAATAGCAAGTCCTTACTATCAGTAATTTCTGTAAAATATGTTAAATGAATCTCTCCAAAGAAAAGACATGAAATGGTTGATTGGATTAAATAGGTAATCAAAATATGTTCTTCCACAACTGCAATCCTCCTGTCATTTAGCTCCAGAAATGGAAAAACATCTGTGTAGAGGTTTTTAAATTAACATTTGCTGTTACAATAAAGAATTACATATGGTTTATATATTTTATTGCGAATGTAACTCAAACTCGGCGGTTATGTAATTTGCCAGTACAGGAGCTGTAAAAATTGGACACAACTCACATTCTTTTGCTTGGAGTCTCACACTCTTTCCACTACTCCTCACTGTCTCCCTCATCTTGTTTTTTGACTCATGTGCCTCCTATTCTGTTTTCTCCTGGTCCCGATGAGATCAGATCCTGATATTCCTGGTAGTTTGTAAAATTATTCATTGGTCAGAATCAGTGTTGTAAGATATACTATGACAGTGAATAGGAATCTGATAAATCCACAGGGGAACCAATACCTATGGTGTGCATAGAAGGCAAATACATAGTTTTGCTTAGGGTAAAAATTAATATCTCTTCTAGTGAGAATAAATCACTTTGCTGTAGGGGGAAAGAAGAGGATCTCATGTAGCTGTCCTGCATGAGTTGCTGGTTAGTGCCTTGTGGTTTGGGATCCAACATACTGTGAAGTAACATTAAGTTCTGCTGGTAGATAGAGGACTAAGAAGTAGCAACTATCAGGTTAGCCTAGTTTTTGAGCCACTTTTATTCATAAGTCCATTATGCAAATATGAAGTGGCACATAATAGAGGCTGAAACAAGCAGCAGAGATAATTACTGAGAGCCATAATACTCATAGGAAGTATCCTCTCTGGGCACAAACACTTGGCACTCTGGAAAACTTTAGGAAATTCATCCATGAATCTCATAACAAAATATCCTTGCCAATTATCTTCCAGTGCTTTCTATAGCACTAAGTTTATGACCACCTTTCCAAACCATTATCCATTCCTACTCTTGGAGTTAATGTATATCTATGTCATCAATGTTGTCTTCTTTCAAATAGTGATAATCATGCCTGGCTCTTATATTTTGCCCAAGAGGAATGTCAGCATTTATACTGTTGTTCAGGGTTATCCCTAGGTGGAAACATAAGAATGAAACCAACAATTCACCATTGACTGATGCCAACAGATTAGATTGAATCATACATGAAGCATTTGTCCCTCTGTTAATAAGAGGAGCTCATTGTGAGATCAGTTTCTGGTTAGAGAAAGTAACAATATAGCCGAAGGAGTGAACATAGTGCAAGTGTTTGTCCTGATTATGCAAGTTCTTGGGGCCTTTTGGCTAGGTTTAGATCCAATCCTGTTTATCTCATTTCTTATTGATAGTAGTATCCTATGAGTTTGCTCAAATTATGGCACATCAGTTCTTGATAGCAGATTGGATAGCATATATGGTAACTTGAGGACCCATTGTGTAAGCTGGAGTTCAACGGGAGAAGTTGAATAGTAGGATACTCATATATACACATTTTGCATGTATAATATGCATATTATATATGATACACATACATTTCAATATATATATATAGAAATACCATGGCATATCTGAATTTAATAACACATGAGTTTTTTCATTATTATGGTCATGGACATTTTTTTTTGACAGGCAGAGTGGACAGTGAGAGAGAAAGGTCTTTTTTTCCCCATTGGTTCACCCCCCAATGGCCACTGCGGCCAGCACTCTGCGGCCGGCGCATTGTGCTGATCCAAAGCCAGGAGCCAGGTGCTTCTCCTGGTCTCCCATGCGGGTGCCAGGCCCAAGGACTTGGGCCATCCTCCACTGCATTCCCGGGCCACAGCAGAGAGCTGGACTGGAAGAGAAGCAACCAGGACAGAACTGGCACCCCAACCGAGACTAGAACCCGGGGTGCAGGCGCCGCAGGTGGAGGATTATCCTATTGAGCCACGGCGCCGGCTGGACACGTTTAAATCTAGGTGATTTCTTGCCATCTGATAGATTCATACTATCCTTTTAGTCTCAATAGGCCTTCATATTTTATTTTCAACAAAACTAAGATATTTCTGGAATTTCAGCTTTATTTAACATAAGCAATTCTGATGTCTACATTTTCAATGGACCTAATCCCAGTTTCTTTCCTGTATATAAAAAAATGCTTTCTGAGATATGTACACAGTAATATAGATGTTAGTGTGTTCTATGGAGAGAATAAGATTCTCTTATGAAATGAATGGTCAGAAGATCTTCAGATAAGAAAGAAGGAGCTTCATCAGTCCAGAAGGGAGAAGTTACTGCTAGTGCCACATAGATACTCGTAAAGTTGGAGGATTTAGAGTCATCATTAGACTAAATCACCTCAAATGATAACCTTTAGGTTTAACTTGCCTCCAACGAGTTCCCTATATTTTACTGAAGACTCACTGAGGCTCTGAATTTTGCCTGTTTGATTTCATCTTCTCTCCGCATCGGTTAATTAGGCAGTCAGCCTTTCCCAGCTGTGGCTTGGCATTCCAGGATTCAATCAACCACAAATTGAAAACATTTGGGAAAGAGCATAAGGTCTGTATTGGGCATGTACAGATCCTTAACATTATTCCCTAAATGATACAGTATAACACTGCTTTCATAGCATTGATATTATGTTAGATTTTGTCATCAGTCTGGAGATAGTTTATTGTATATAAAAGAAGGTACATGAGTTCTGTGAAAGTACTACATGATTTTCTTTAAGATTTTCTTTATTTGAGAGGTAGATTATAAACAGAGAAGGAAAGAGAAAATTCTTCCATCTACTGGTTCACTCCCCCCAACGGCCATAATAGCCAGAATTAGGCTGATCTGAAGCCAGGAGCTTCTTCCGGGTCTCTCATGTGGGTGAAGGGGCCAAAAACACTTAGGCCATTTTCTACTGCCTTCCCAGGCCATAGCAGACAGATGGGTTGGAAGAGGGGCAGCTGGGACTAGAACCAGTGCAATATGGAATGCCGGCACCGCAGGCAGAGGCTTAGCCCACTATATCACAGCACTAGCGCCACATGATTTTATATAAGGACATGAGCATACCTGGATTTTTTATTCTATAGGTGGTCCTGGACCCACGATCACATCAATTTTGTGAGATAGCTGTACAAGATTTTTGGAGGATAATCATAGAAATTCTGGTGCCTTGGCCAGAACTTGAACCAATGTTTTAGAACATGACTCTGTGTGTGTGTGTGTGTGTGTGTTTGCTTTCTGCTTTCCAGTTCAGTTGAAAGCACCAGCCCATGACACTATCTTTATATTTTTCACACTATTCAGCATGACCCACATAAACACAGCATATGCCTTTATTAGGTACCTCTTTCCCAATAACTAATAGTGGTTATTGGATAACTGCTTAACCACTAAATGTTAGAGCCTATTGTGTTCTGATTTCTATTGCTGGGCACCCTACCTTCCACCCAACTAGGTCAAATAAACAACCCTAACTCATATTTCCTTCATGTCTCTTGCCTGAAAACCATTCTCATGCCAATTATCATCCTTTGCAGCTTCTGCACTACAGATGCCATAATTTCCTGTAGCTAAAATTGGCAGAAATGGATTTACTACAAAATCTAGTTGTTCAGAATGATAGAGCCAAAAGAAAAGGCTTTTAGCAAAATCAAGACTGTTAACAAACATGCACGTCTGCTCTACAATGACATGTGTACCACCCAATGGCTTAAGGACAGTCAGTCTCCATGTTTGTGGCTGTCCTTTGACACTGTCAACTTCGTCTTTCCAACTTTAGATCATCCATTTGCTCAGTGGAACTTAGATCACACACAGAAGCCATACTATAACTGTTTCATTGTTGTTGTTGTTGTTTTATTTTTTTAGTTTTACAATCTGTAGAGTTGGGAGAGCTAGTAAATGGGAACTGATGCTGGCATTGCATGAGCCCACTTGCACAATACAAGTAAAGTGCTTTCTTTTTGAAAGAGATTTTTTTTTATTTTTGCAGAAAGCATTAAATAGCTATGTTAATATAAGATGAATTGAGTAAAACACCTCTAAGAAGTACTCTCAGTACCTTAGATGTTTGATTAAATTCAATTTATTACTGTGCTGTCTTACACTGTTGTCTGCCCACACATACAGAAGAATTGGACATTTTCTTCCCCTCCCATGACTGCAAACTCATTAAGTTTGGTAGGTGGGACTTGTCTTAATCCCTCACAGCACACTGAGGGTACAGTCAACAGAGTGATAGGAGGAGTACAGCCATGGCCTCAGACATCTACATTGAAGTTCTAACTCATCCATGTTAGTAGATGTGTTACCTTGAGTAAGTACCCACCTCTCTGATTTTAATTTTTGTCCCTATAAAGTAGAAACTTTAATATAAGGTAATATTTTAAAATAAGTTAGTACCACTATAGGAATTACAAAATATTACATGGGCAGAGTCCCTGCCAGAGAATGTACTACAAAAGAATAAACTGTCTTTTTAGAATGTTTTCCTTATCTCCACTTAGGACAGAGAGGTCATATTTTTGCATGATAATATAAGGCAGAATATTGCTTAGACTTACTGAGAGGTGCTATATCTAAGAGATAGGTTTTATTTGGATAGACCCCAAAGCATGCAGCTGTTGATAGAAAAAAAACTATAACAAGACCCTTTGTTTTGTTTTTGTTTAATGATTTGTTTATTTATCTGAAAGGCAGAGTCACAGAATCTCTCCCAATTGCTCACACCCTAGATGGCCGCAAAGGCTGGGGCTAGGCCAGGCTGAGCCGGGAGCCGGGAGATTCAACAAGTCTCCTATGTTGGTACAAGGGCCCAAGCACTTGGGCCATCTTCTGGTGCTTTCCCAGGCACATTAGCAGGGAACTGGATTGGAGGTGGAGCAGCCAGGATTACAGCTAGTGGCTATATGGGATGTCAGCATTGCAGGAGATGTCTTAGCTAGCTGTGCCACAATGCTGGCCCAAGTCCCTTTGATCTGCGAAAATTTAAAGAAAAGATATCACATTCCTGAGAGATGTTTCTAGAAGAAAAATAAGATGATTTTTCTAGATCTGAGAAGGAACAGATGAGAGGTGTGAGTTTTCCAGTCTTTGAGACTGGCTCCGAGTATATAAAGAGTTGGTTATTAAGAGCTGTCATCCTCCTAACACAAGAAAAGATGACCTTTGGGTTACAGGATGGGAAAGGCTTGTCCTTCAAAACTGCAACCTCTGGAGAAGTCCAAACAAGTAATAAAACTCCCAGAACCAGGGCTAACATGAAGAATCAGACTGTTAATACCAGTCATCAACTGTGATACACTAAAGCACCAAGGAACAGTGGCAACCAGGCCTCAATGGTGCAGAACCCCTTTAGGCTGAAAAATGCCATAGTATTCTGAGACAATTAAATAGAAATGCAGAGAGACACATATTCCACCGGTGGGAGTTTGAACAGTTAATTTGAAAAAAAAAAATGATAGGAATCTGTGAGTCTGTGTGTTGGATAGTCTGAAATCCATGGTGCAATTCATATCACTTATATTTTGTTTTGTTTGCTTTTTCTTCTATTCTAGATTTTCTTTCCTAACTTTTGCAATAAATATAGATTGCAGGTATATCATCAAATATTGAGGGTTTGAAGTAAGTAATGTGTTATAATTCCCCAAAGTTCTGTGATGCTTTTTGCTTTTTTTTTCTTCATTTGGGAGGAGGGGGTTGAAGAGAAATTCACTTACAATGGGAAATGCCATGTGTTTTGCAATTGTTCCGCTAACACCATCCTAGTTTAAACCTATGGTTATTTCTCTATGTATTACAGTTATTTGAAACATTTTAGAAATATCATCAAAATGAAAACGCCATGACTTTCCAGGCTGACTGTATTTTACCTCATATTGTGCTCAGCATCCAGCACTTTGGGGTAATTGATGGGGCCGGCTGGTAAGGGGAAAAAAAACTGTTGGTAGTTTTAAGAGTCTGTATAGCAAGCTGTGGGAGCCATCAAGCTAAAGGAGATCATAAGACCTTAATGAATTTTATATTCAAAATCAGGACACTGCCTCCTTCTTAAACTCAAAGGATTATCCAGTGGACTGCATCTATAGATAAGTCATTTGTAAATGTCTGTTTATTCCATCATCTCTTCCACCTATTTGAACTCAGAGTGATCATTGCCTGCCCTGTTCATTAAGTGAAAAGTGTTGGATGTGCATTGCGACATTGTTCTATTGCCTTGGTTGCTTCTCTTCTAATAGAGTCAACTCTGTGATAGAGGAAAGTATTTGAATCAAGATACTCACTTTGGGTAAACAAAGCACCATGCATTATCCACTGTAGTAGCCAAACATAACAGGAATATCACAAAGTGATGCCAAAATTCTGCAGTACTGAAAATACTAATAGTGTGTAATTATTAACCCTATCATAGACTGATGCTCCCTTGTCTTGTTCCTCCGCTTTGCATGACTCATCCTCTGGCTGGGACTAACTCTAGCCCTGAATCTGCTGGGGATTATTCCATGAAAGCCTTCTGCGTTTCTGTCTCACAGCTTAACAGTGGTTCTACACCAAGACTGTATAGTGATTTTTATCATTCAGCTTAGCAGATTAGAGGTGGTAATGCTAGATTCTTTCTCTAGATTTTGGATTTGAAACAAGATTTCTTTTCCCCATGTGACGACTAAAGGAGGACAGTGTTAGAGGTGAGAATTTGCCAAAATGTAGGGTGTGAGGAAAAACTCAGTAGCTAGATGCTTTTTTTATTTTAATTAACCTGCCTACTTAGAGGATTGGAGGTATCATTTACATAATATATAAAAATGAGCATCTCCTCCCTAAATACTTTTTTTCTATTCTGGCCTCTATTTAACTTACAATCTTATCCCTTTCCTTTCCTAACTAAATATCTATGGCCTACACTTCTGTCTCTACTATCTATAGGAGTCTGTTGGACTCCTTAAATTCTACCATCAGCTACATCTTCCAGGTAAGAAACAAATGCATCAAATTAGGGTAATTTAAGGAAATTTTACAAAGGACCTATGAACAAGAAATGATGTCATGCATTGGTATTAGTCTTACAGGAACCATGAGGAGCCATAACTAGGCCCCAAGAAAGGAGAAGAGGGAGCGCTTAACAAAACCCAGAGAGTCACAGGGAGGTCACCTCACAAGAGTGACCATGCCAGCCCCACAGTGACCTCACAGTAGGGAAGCTGGGACATGCTCTGTTTTTTTTGCCTCTTTGTACACTTGTGGTGGTGTTCCCCTTTGCAGAAACCCACGAGAAGCCTGATATTACAGAAACACATTGAAGACATATAGAAAGTCAGCTTTTGGAGGCAAAATAAATAAAAATGATGGTACAAAGTGGTTATGGGATAAAAAGTACCAGGCATACCCCACCTCAAAATCTCACTGCAACTGCACCTCCAAATGTAACCTCCTATATAGTTTTCATACCTAACGACCTAGTTTCATCCCCTTGGTTGTTTGTTTTCACCCAGATCCTAGACACTCTTCACTTCTGCTCGTTCTCTAAACTAGCTGTTTTTCTGTTTCTTTCTTTCTTATTTTTCTATCCCCTACCTAGATGTACTTTTCCTGGCTCTTCCATGGGGCACACGTGACATGAGTGTGATCTGACTACTAAACCTTCCACCCACCACACTAACATCAGCTCATCCTTCTAAAATGTAATCTGTGTACATTTTTCCCCCTAAAATGATCTGATAGCTCCTTTTGGCACCCACAAAAGATAAATACCACTTTCATATAGCTATTTATTTTCTTTTTCCCCCACATCTTTCAAATTTGCTAAGCATGTTCATGTCATTAAGATTTGACAATATGGCCCATTCTCTCTTGAACTACTTTTGGCCCTTTTCAGCCTAATGCACTGTTTTATTCTTCCAGACACAGCTCAGATATGTTGTGATCTGAGATTACTTTTTGCTTATTCCCAGTAAGAATGGATCCTTCCCTCCACTGTTTTGCCTGGAGAACTTCCATAACCCTTTGCCCTAATTTCTCTTTTGGCATTGAACATGTAAGCTTTAATTATTCATCCCTGTTAAACAGTGCTGAGAGCAGGAACAGTGCTTCACCTATCTTTGTCAATACAATATGTCAGAGTGCCTGGTCATGGAAAGTCTCCTAAAATACTTGCTAAATGAATGAGAAGTGACTAGCCTGCTTTGTCACCCTCTACCTGGTACCCAGAAGAACTTTCCTTCTATGTATTGATAAGCATCTTTACTTGTAACCCAAAATGTGGTCAGTCAGAGCTCTGGAAGAGGAGGGAATGCAGTAAGGCTACCCTCCTATGGGACAAGTTAACAGTTAAGGTGATGATTCAGATAGAGCCAACCTTGTGTGTTGAACATGGGAAATCCTCTTCTGTATAAAAACTGCCCAGGGACCAGTGCTGGGGTGTAACCAGTAAAGTCACAGCCCACAGTGCCAGATTCCAATATGGACGCCAGTTCAGGTCCCAGCTGCCCCACTTCTGATCGAACTCTCTGCTGTGGCCTGGGAAAGCAGTAGAAGATGGCCCAAGTCCTTGGGCCCTTGCACCCATGTGGGAGACCCACAAGAAGCTCCTCCTGGCTCCTGGGTTCAGATCAGCCCAGCTGTGGCCACTTGGGGAGTGAGCCAGTGGTTGGAAGACCTCTGTGTCACTCTTGCTCTTGCTCTCACTCTGTTTCTGTCTCTCTGTAAGTCTGCCTTTGGAATAAATAAATCTTTAAAAAAGCCCAACAACTGGCAGTAAACTCCCTCTTAAAGGCTCCTAGGTATTTAAACAGTGCCCTTCAAGCCGCCTTCCACAGTTACACTCATCTCAAGGCAGAATGGCCGCTCCCTGTTGGACGTGCACCAGCAGTCGCCTTTCTGGGCCCCACCTTGTGACCCCTTGTTCCTCCACAGGCCCAGGTCCCTGCCCTCCTTTTTCACGCCTTCTCCCAAACTGCCAAGTGATATCTTCTTATTTGTCTTTCACAGTAAACTTTGGCGGCACATTAAATGCAGCACCCACATAGTCAGCAAATGAATAACTTATATTTCCTCTACATTATACTTAAATGGCTTATCTTCAAAAAAATCAAGAATGGGAATAAATGTGTGTGTTCTTTCTAAAGCAGCAAATTCAAGGAAGTAAAACCAGAAGGACTTCTGTATAAACTGGACTGAAATTTTATATCCAATCATGACGATTTTACTTAAGCTTAGACATGCATGTAGTGTGCTCTTTTTGAATGCCTATTATTGAGCTACACGGAGAAGGAAAACCTCAGGCCTCACAAACCAAATCATAGTTTCCATTTAAGTCGCTAAAGCTTTCAAAAGCTCCAGATTATATGCAAATGCTTCTGAAGCAGCACTTCCCTTAATTGGGTAATACCTTAATTGACAGTTAATACTTGAGTTCACAATCCTCGGAATGTAAAATCTATAATGGGACTAAGAAAAGGCATCTACGGGGCGTTTGTATGTAGACTTGTTAATGTAGGTTAGAGAGATTAAGAAACTTGAACAGCCTCACTGTTTTTGCTAACCAGTGAGAATGAGTACTGATTTCACTTGTTTTTATTTCTAACTGATAACTGCTAATTGTGTTTTCTTCTGCCTCTTCTTTCCTTCCTTGCACACCCTCCATTTACAGAACATCTAAGAGTCCAAGAACTCTTATGTACATTGCTCTAAGCACTGGATAATAATTTGGACCAATTTTGTTCATGAGGGAATTAGAAAACTCCAGGCAGTGGCTCAGGTCCCAGTATGAATGCATGAAAGTTGGGAAAGCTTCTTGTTATTTCAGAATAGCTGGTGTTTTCTCTTTCTCAGTTCTGAACTAGTTCGAGCATATATCAATTAGGAAGTTCCCTTAGGTGCAGCTGTGAAGGTCTCAACTGAACTGAGCAGTTGCCCTACTTATTTCCGTTTTTATAGGCCAGCTGTAGAATACCAGGCTCTTGGAGTCAGGATGTAATAAAGGAAGAAAACAATCCACCCAACAGTAAATTTATTGACAGAATCGCAAGATGATGCTTCTATTTGTCTTCGGCTAGGTCAAAAGCAAACAATTCAAAGTATCTCTCATTTCTGTTTTACTGTAAAAAAAAAAGCTAGCATAGTTGGCTTTCTGTATGCTTGGGTTCTATCTATATCTGGAGTTTCAACCAATTGCAGGTAAAACTGTAAAGAAAACTTTGCATCTGTAGTGAATACTGTATAGTCCTCTTTCTTGGTCATTGTTTCCTAAATAGTACAGTTTAGCCACTGTTTATTTAGCATTCACACTAAATTTGGTATTTCAAGTAATCTGGAGAATATTTAAAGTATATGGAAGGTATACATAGGTTATATGCAGTTATGAGTCTATTTTATTAAACATGGGCATCTACAGATATTGGCATCACTGAGACATCCTGGGACCAAAGAGATGACTGCAGCTACCATAATCTCATCTTTTTCAGAACATATTCAACACAGAAGAACAGAATATTTGTAGAATGAATGAATAAAATGGCCACTCATGCGTCAGAACTATAGCCTCTTATTTCACCTCAATGCTAGAAAAAATATGAAAAATTTATTATCAGATTTTATCCATTTTCCAAATTTTACAAGTCATCAGAGGACATTGGTAACTTTAGAAGTAAAAACTCTAAGACAAGTCTAAGCACTTCCTAGAAGTTAATTGTGAATTATTCAATGTAACTTACTGGAACTCCATTTCCCAAATGAGATGGCATGATGTTAGTATGGCCAGTGCAGGAGAAGAAAGAGAAGGGCACTCCTCAGGGCCTAGAGGTGAATGTACTCACTGAGAATTTAATGAGGAGGTAACAAAAGCTAGACAAAATCATTGAAAACCTGTGAGGAACACACTGTATCTCATTTACTCATATGTGAAATGCAATATTCGACCTAATTTTTTAGTCTTTTGGTTAGAAATTGTGAGCAATCATTCCATCTTTGAGTACCTAACATTTGGAGAATCTGAGTTACTCTCCTCAGGACACCCCTTATAGAACCCTCAATCATTTCCTGCAATTCCCTGGGGTGGGTCTTGGGATCCCTCACTATAGTCCCTCAGTGATGAGGCCTGGGTTTCTTTCTTGGTATGGGTGTAGATGAGATCACAATTGTAGCTGTACTGTTGGGTTGGAACCCAGGGATTATTAAGTCAAAGTGCTATATTGTCAGGCTTTCCCCTTTCCTGGAGCAAGCTTTTGTTCAGATATTTTTACCAATTGGCATTTCTGAGCTGTTGGCTTCTTCAGCTTCACTTGGAGATAGAAGAGGTACAAAGGAAACACAAGAAATACAATACCATCTTGTTCTTTGGGTCCTAAATTCCTCAGCCAGTCTGCTTCTTCCCTCTATTTTTCATAATCTTTTTACATATGAAAATAAAACAAGCATAAAGTCTGGAGTTTTTAGTTTTTTCATCAAATATTTTTTAGTACACGAAAATTCCTACTGTAATCTCCCAAACCAGAATACGTCATCAGTGTATATTAGTAAAGTTAATATTTGGATTAATGTAAATCCTGCAACTATGTGTCTTGATATTCTTCCAGGCAAAATTGAATTTCCACAGTTAAATAAACTTCCCCAGTACTCAAACCTGCTGTGATTTATCCCTTCCCAAATTTACAACACTTAATTCCAAGTGTATTTGTTAAGCAAACTTGTATGTCAAGTCAGCATTGTCTTATAGCAGCTAAAGTTAATGCATCTAGGAAATCAGCAAAGGATGGTCCAAGTGCTTGGGCCCCTCTACCCACATGGGAGACCTGGAAGAAGCTCCTGGCTTCAGCTTGGCCTCTTCCTGACCATTGCAGTCACTTGGAGAGTGAACCAGGAGATGGAAGAGCTCTCAATGATTCAAGTAAATACTGGAAAGGCAGATTTAGAGAGAGAGCCAGAGAGGTCTTCCTTCCGCTGATTCACTCCCCAAATGGCTTCAATGGCTGGAGCTGGGCTGATCCAAAGCCAACATCCAGGAGTTTCTTCTGGGTCCCATGTGGGTGCAGGAGCTCAAACCCTTGGGCCATCTTCTGTTTTCCCAGGCGTTCAGTAGAGAGCTGGATGAGAAGTGGAGCAGCTGGGACTCAAACCAGTGCCCATATGGGATGTCGGCACCACAGGTGGATGCTTAACCTGCACCACAGCGCCAACCCCAAAAATACATCTTTAAAAAAGACTTGTATGTTATGAGATATAATATGATATGGTGAAAATGACTCATCATTTTCAGATAAGCTTCTTAAATCTCCTCATGTCCATCTGTAAAATGTTGATAATAACTAAAACATGGCAGAAATAGTACTTTACCCCATCCAATTCATAACTCTTTAATATGTAGTTCATTGATGAATTGATGGGTTAGATACAAAGTTGGAGGTCAGAGTTCTTTCTAAAAGGCTGGTTCAGTGTACAGCTGGTTAGTTTTAGAAGGAATTTTTATTGCAGCTATTGATGTTGCTGATTTTAAGCGTTGCACATTACAGTAGAGTTGTCCTATGGTTATCATCCCCAAGAGGCAGTATTACAGAGTAACTAATGAAACAGATTTCAGAGCTATATTAAACAGAATAATGGCCCCTCAAAAGATGTTCAAATCCTGCAGTCTGGAACCTATGAATACATTAAGGAACATAGCAAAGAGGATTTTGCATATGTAATGAAGTTAAGGATCGTGGGATTTGGGAGATAAAATTGAATCATGTGGGCCAGCCTAACACAATGATGAAGGTCCTCATAAGTAGAAGAGTGAAGCAGGATATTCAGAGTCAGATTTGCAGAAGCTAGGATCATAGCTTTGTAGATGGAAGAAGGGGCAACAAGTCAGGGGGTGTAGGTAGCCTAAAGTGTCTGGAAAGGATGAGGAAGTGAATTCTTTCCTAGAGCCTCACAAGGCAACTGAGGCCTACTAACACTTTGAGTTCACTAAGTTCATCCCCTTGAACCTCTAGCTTACATAATGTAGCTTCAACTGCTATTGGTTTAGGGAACCAAATTAGTGGTTATTTCTGGTAGACATAGTGGAAATTTACAAAGGAGTCCCATGTTCCAGATCTAATACATATGCTCTTGAAAAAGGAATTTAAACTCTGGCTTAAGCTGATCCACACTTAAAATGAGCATAAGCCTAGTTCCTATATAACAGAAAGGAATTAGTAACTCTAAAACTATTAGGTATAGAGTAAGTGTTCAAAAAGTGTTAATTATACAGTAATATCAAATATTTGTTTATGCAAAGAATGTGATTGAGGTTACAATGAGCATTTTTTAAAAATAATACCATTATCTACATAGTTTCCACTATTCTGTTTCTTAAATTATTGACTAACACAAAATTGGAAGCATTTATAAAATACCATGTGATGTTTATACATATATATATATATACATGGCTTAATGTCCAACCAGGGTAAATATATCTATTTCCATGAGCATTTAGCATTTTTTATGTAAAAACATCTAAAATTTTAGCTTCTAAATTTTTAAAAAGTGGGCATGAGTTTAGTGCTAAACATTGATATAGATGATATAGATATACATAGATATTAACTGGTTGCAATGCCCACATCCACATTACAGTGACTAGGCTGCAATGTCCTGGCTTCACTCCTGTTAGCTGCCTCTCAGTGTGTACTCTGGAAGGTATCACTGGCTCAAGGAGTTGAGCCAACTGGGAGACCTGTGCTGCATTGTTTGTTCCCAAACCCTGGCTTCACTATGGTCCATCCACATATTTTATGGGTATTTGGGGAGTGAAGCAGGATATTAGTCTATCTGTCTCCATATATGTGTGTGCATGTGTTTAAATCCTTTCTTTTACTTCATATTAACTGTTCTCTTTTTAGAAGTATCATTATCTGTGGTCACCTCATTTTGTAATAGAACACAGGTCTTCTTAGGCATATCTAAATATATCTCAGTATCTATTTATCAGCCTTTGTCTCCCCTGCTTTTGGTAATCACTATTGTACTCTTGACTTCACGAAACCAATTTCCTTACATTCTACTTGTGAATGAAATCAAGCAATATTTGTCTTTTGTGCGTGGTTTATTTTACTTAACATAATGGCCCCTCCTTCCATGCATGTTGTTACAAACAACAAGTTTTCATTCTTTTGCTGATGAATAGTATTCGATTGTTTATACGTACCACATTTTCTTTATCCATTCATCAATTATTGGACACGTAGGTTGTTTCCATCTCTTGCCTGTTGCTACAATAAAATGCCAACCCAGATGTCTCAACAGAGTGATTTAATTTACTTTGGATATATATGCACTGGAATGGAGTTACTGGGTCAAATGATAGTTCCATTATTAGTTTTTTGAGGAAACTTGATGCTGTTGTTCTCAATGGCTGTGCTCAGATCAGTAGGGTGCAAAGTTCCCTTTCCTCCATATCCTTGCCAGCATTTGTTGGTTGGTTTTTGTTTTTGTTTGTCTTTTTGATAATAGGCAATCTAAATGGAGTGCAGTGATATCTCCTTAGATTTTAATCTGCATTTCCCTGATTATTAGCGATATTGAGTGCCTCTATATGTCCATGTTGATCATTTGTCTTCCTTCGAGAAATGTCTGTCATTGCTGCCCATTTTTAGATAGGATTATTTGTTTTGTCACATTGATTTATTTGGGTTCCTTCTGACTACTACCCTCTGTCAGATGTGTAACATGAAAATATTTTCTCCCAATCAGTAAGGTTCTCTCTTTGCTCTATTGTTTGATTTCTTAGTTGTACAAAAGCTCCTTAGTTTGATAAAATCCCATTCCTCTGTTTTTGAATTTGTTTGTTTGCTTTAGGGGTCGGATGAAAATAAATTCTGGTAAATTCAAATGTTCTGGGGTTTCCCTTCAATGTATTCTGGTACTACTTTCAAAATTCTAGGTCTTACATTCAGGTTGTTAATCCATTTTGAGTTGATGTTTATGCATGGGGAGAGAGGTGGGTCTAGAAGTGTTCTTTTGTATGTTTTTATCTAGTTTTCTAGCACCATCTTCAATGTCAGTTCATATCACATTTCTCCAAGATCAGTTAGCAGTAGATGCCCAAGTTTATTTCTGGACTAGTGTCTATGCTGACCCATTGGTCTATGGATGTGTTTCTGTGCCAATACTGTACTGTTTAGTTACTATAGCTTTGTAATGTATTTTAAAGTCAGGTAGTATAATGCCTCCTGCTTTGTTCTTTTTGTTCAAGATAGCTTTGGCTATTCATGGTCTTTTGTGGGTCCATACAAATAATAGTAGTATTGTAAATAACTTTGGGTAGAATGAACATTTTAATGACATTTATTCATCCAATCCATATATCTTGGGTTCCTTTCCTTTTTATTATGTCCTTTATTATGTCCTCTTCAATTTCTTTGATCAGTTTCCAGTTTTCATTGTAGAGATCTCACAACTTTTTGGTTAAATTTATTGTTAGGTATTTTATTTCATTTTTTTGAAGTTTTATTTATTTATTTTAAAGAGAATTAGAGAAAGGGAGAGATGGAGACAGGTCTTCTATCTGCTGGTTACTCCCCAAATGACCACAATATATGGTGGTGGGCTAGGCCAAAGGCAGGAACCAGGAGCTTCTTCCTTGTCTCTCACATGAATGCAGGACCCAAGCACTTGGGCCCTCCTCTGCTGCTTTTCCAGGTGCATTAGCAGGGAGCTGGATTGGAAGTGGAGCAGCCTGGTCTCAGACCAGCACCTGTATGGGTTGCCAGCTCTGCACATGGCAGCTTAACCTGCTATACCACAACACAAGCCCCTATTTCATTTTTTGTATCTATTGGAAATGAGACTGGGTTCTTGGTTTCTTTTGCAGATAAATCACTGTTGATCTATAACAATGCTACTCATTTTGGTACATTGTTATTTTTCCTGCAACACTGATGAATCCAATTATTAGTTCTATCAATTTTTACGGAATCTTTGTGGTTTTCTATATATAATATGTCATCTGCAAACAGTGACAATTTGACTTCTTTCCAATTTGGGTACCATTTATTTGTTCTTTTTGCCTAATTTTTAGGGCTATGACTTCAAAAATTATGTTGAATAAAATGGTCAAAGTGGGCTTTCTTGTCTTATTTCAGATATTGGAGCTAAAGTCTTCAGTTTTTTCCCATTCAATCGGATGTTAGCTGTTACTGTATACAACATTCATTATGTTGAGGTATGTTCCTTCTGTACCTAATGTATTTAGAGGTTTTATCATGAAGGTAAATTTAATTTTGTCTAATGCTTTATCTGCCTTTATTAAGATGATAATGGGATTGCTACCCTTAATTCTGTTGATGCTATGTATCATGAATATTGATTTATGTATGTTGAGCTGCTCTTGCATCACTGGGGTGAATCCCAATTGATCATTGCAAATAATCTTTTTATGCACTGTTATATTCAGTTTGCTGCTATGTTGAGGATTTCTGCATCTATGTTTATCAAATATTTTGGCCTGTAGCTTTTTTGTTGTGTCTTTTTCTTATTTTGACATCAAAGTCATCTTGGCCTCATGGAATGAGTTTGAAGGAATTCTCTTCTCTTCCAATTTTGAAGTAATTTTAAAAGAATAGATGTTAATTCTTTGTTGGCTAGGATTCAATCACAAAAAATTCCTGGCTTTTTCTCTAAGCGGAGACCTTTATTACTGAATCAATTTCACTATAGATTATTGGTCTGTGCAGATATTCTATTTCTTTATGATTAAACCTTGGTAAGCTGTAGGTGATGAGGAATTCATTCACCTCTTATAAGTTATCAAATTTGTTGCCATTTAATTGTTAATAAAAATCTCCTATAATTCTTTGAATCTGTATAGTATCAGATGTAATGTCTCCCTTTTCATCTCTCATTTATTTCAATCTTCTCCTTTATTATTTGTTGAGTTTGTCAATTTTGTTTTTCTTTTCATTTTTTTTAACTTTTATTTAATGAATATAAATTTCCAAAGTACGACTTATGGATTACAATGGCTTCCCCCCAATACCGTCCCTCCCACCCACAACCCTCCCCTTTCCCACTCCCTCTCCCCTTCCATTCACATCAAGATTCATTTTCGATTATCTTAATATACAGAAGATCAGCTTAGTATACATTAAGTAAGGAATTCAACAGTTTGCTCCCACAAAGAAACATAAAGTGAAAAATAATAGATGATTTTTTTTAAATGATGATGAAATCAGATCAGACCTATTGTCGTGTTTAATCCCAGTGAGAGTCAAGTTGGGAGTTGACAATTTCTTTTTTTTTTTTTTTTTTTTTTTACAGAGGATCAGTTTAGTATACATTAAGTAAAGATTTCAACAGTTTGCACCCCCCATAGAAACACAAAGTGAAATATATTGTTTGAGTACTCGTTATAGCATTAAATCTCAATGCACAGCACATTAAGGACAGAGATCCAGTTCTCCATTTCACTGTTTTTTTTTAATAGATTGTTGGGCTCTATTGTATTTTTCAGTAAATTTTATTATTTATTTATTTCTATTAATTTGGAGTTTGGTTTATTCCTGTTTTTCTACTTCTTTTTTTTTTTTTTTTTTTTTTTTTTTGACAGGCAGAGTGGACAGTGAGAGAGAGAGAGAGACAGAGAGAAAGGTCTTCCTTTTGCCGTTGGTTCACCCTCCAATGGCCGCCGCGGCTAGCGCGCTGCGGCCGGCGCACCGCGCTGATCCGATGGCAGGAGACTTGAGATTCTTATGCCTTTTTAGTGTATAAATTTCTGTGATGTATCCCAAATGTTTTGATATGTCATGTTTCCATTTTCATTGATCTAAATGAATTTTAAAATTTTCTTTTTAATTACTTCTTTAATCTACTGGTTTTCAGGAGTCAGTTGTTTAATTTTCATGTATTTATGTATTTCCCAAGACTTTTCTTGTTAATGATTTCTAGTTGTATTTCACTATTCTCGGAAAGGATGCTCAGGTAAGCCTGTGACAATAAGGTAAATTAACATTATGTTATCACAAACATTTTTAAAAGAAAAAGAAAATTCCCTTTAGTCATAAATATTTTGTAAAAAAGCATTAGTGATTCTCCCAGCCCATTGTTATGGACACCAAATATTTTGTACTTTGTCCAACAGTATCTGTGCTTAAACATATGCCTAAAACAAACTGTGTGCGTGTTTGTGGGTGGGTGGGTATGGGTGTATACATATATGGATATGGGCTGTCTTGTGAAGTTCAAATAGTGTCTCTAGGAAATATAAAATATTAAAACAGAAATAGAATCACTTTATATGGCCTGGAAAAGATTCATATGAGAATTCTATTTGAAATAGTACCTAGTAGTTAGAATAAATACAGAAGTTGATATCAGTGTGAAAAACCCTGATTTGATTTTTATTGAAAGATTTATTTATTTATTTATTTGAAAGTCAGAGTTACACAGAGAGAGAGAAAGAGAGGCAGAGAAAGAGAGGTCTTCCATCCTCCCCAAATGGCTGCAATGGCCAGAGCTTTGCCAATCTGAAGCCAGGAGCCAGGAGTTTCTTCCGGGTCTCCCACATGGGTGCAGGGGCCCAAGGAGTTGGGCTATCTTCTACTGCTTTTCCAGGCCATGGCAGAGAGCTGGATCCGACATGAAGCAGCCAGGTCTCAAACCGGTGCCTGTATGGGATGCTGGCACTGCAGGTGGCAGCTTTACCCATTATGCCACAGCACTGGCCCCCTTGATTCAGTTTATAATTGAGAAGTTATGTGACTATAATTTCAGACCACCCTCCCCAAATCTTGTATTAATAGATAATATTCAGTTAAATATGTAAGTGATACACTGGGTTAATCCACCACTTGGACCACCAGCATCCCATATGAGAGTGCATATTATGAGTCCTGGCTACCACCTGTTTCAAATCCATCTTACTGCTAATGTCCCTGGAAGGCAGCAGCAGATGATGATGGGTCAAGTACTTGGGTTCTTGACCCCCGCAGGGGAGACAAAAATGAAATTTCTAGTTCCTGGATTTGATCCAGCCTAGCCTGGGCTACAGAGAGCATTTGGGGAATGAACAAGGAGACTGAAGATAGGTTTCTCTGTCTCTTTGCATTTTAAATAAATTTTAAAATCTCTAAAGAAAATGAAGCAGCATTTGTCATTGAAATATTATACCATAGGACAAAGACATATGGTTTAAATACTTAAAATGATTCATGAATTTCCCCTTTTAATGTAGAGCTGAATGTGATGTTAGAAGAATATTTATAATTATATGAAACAGAATACTTCTCTCTGGTAGTGTAGCCTGACAGATTTCTGCAGTTGTGGCCCCAATGGCTGAGATTCCTCCCATGTTGTTACCCCACTGCTGTCAGCTTTCCACATGTTTTGATCCACCACACTGCAGGACCTCTCTGAAAGCTGACCGGGGTCTTCCTTCTTTATTTCTCCTCAGGATAACTGATAATCCTTATACAGTTCTTGGGAAACTGCATATTAACTTGGTATAAGGTGCAAAAATGTTGGTGGACACACTGAACTGTAAGAAGTTGCTAATAATTTGCAAAGTAAGAGGAATCAATGTTGAAACCAGAAGAGAGGAAGAAGAAATAGTCTTGAAAGGAGTTTATAGTAGCCCTGATAGTCTCATGCCTTCTTTCCCATTTCTCAAGAAAAGTGCTGTAATCAGTGCTTTTTGTTAAGCCATTCTAGCTTCTAGGAAATGCTCTCTGCTTGATGTGAATAATAAATATGAAATATACCTCAATTATATTGTCTGGATTTCATCTTGCTCTTTTGCTTCAAGACAGTCTCTGATTGTTTTATCATATGGTTTTCCATATACATAGCCTTTGTATTATAAAAGGAATATACAGCACTTACTGATATTTTGAAGAAAAATAATCCATAATTCTATCACTC
Organism: Oryctolagus cuniculus; assembly: GCF_051225735.1. Lineage (NCBI taxonomy): Eukaryota > Metazoa > Chordata > Mammalia > Lagomorpha > Leporidae > Oryctolagus > Oryctolagus cuniculus. The sequence goes on from NC_142868.1 coordinate 127,143,023, forward strand.
TAAAACAACAGTTTTGATTTTCTTATATTCTTCCTCAGACTCTATCAAAATACATACCTATTTTTATAGTTGTAATTCTAGCATAAAAGTTTCTTACTGTTTTTCTTGATGCTACATCTTAGACATAATTTTGTATTGTTCTATATATCTTTCATATATATTTTGCTGGCTGCCTAAAGTTCCATTTTGTTGATATTCTGTGATCCATCATTTTCTACCATAGGCATTTTGATTGCCTGGAGTTTGCTTGTCACTGTTGCATATAATAGGCAGAAATAAGCAGTTTGTGTATTATTAACTTCATCTAAGCCTTTGTACATCCATCTGCATCTAACAGAGCATTAGAAGGAACACACACATACATAAACCCTACTTCTCAAGTTCACATTTTACCTTCTATGATTTTATAGTTCTATCATATCATTTAATATTAACATTTTAAATTTTTTTTACTAAAACACTTAATGAACAAGAGGGTTGTGTATATTTATGGGGAACTAAGAAATTTTTTCATATTTATTCATTGTGTAATATCCAATCAGGATAAATATATTTATCCTTCAAGTATTTAACATTTCTTTTTTTTAACTTTTATTTAATGAATATAAATTTCCAAAGTACAGCTTATGGATTATAATGTCTTCCCCCCCATAACTTCCCTCCCACCCACAACCCTCCCCTTTCCTGCTCCCTCTCACTTCCATTCACATCAAGATTCATTTTCAATTCTCTTTTTATACAGGTATAGCATATATTAAGTAAAGATTTCAACAGTTTGCACCCACATAGAAACACAAAGTGAAAAATACTGTTTGAGTACTAGTTAAAGCATTAAATCACAATGTACAGCACATGAAGGACAGAGATCCTACAAGAGAAGTAAGTGCACAGTGACTCCTGTTGTTGACTTAATAAATTGACACTCTTGTTTATGGCATCAGTAATCACCCTAGGCTCTTGCCATGAGTTGCCAAGGCTATGGAAGCCTTTTGAGTTCACCGACTCTGATCATATTTAGAGAAGGTCATAGTCAAAGTGGAAGTTCTCCCCTCCCTTCAGAGAAAGGTACCACCTTCTTTGATGACCTGTTCTTTCCACTGGGATCTCACTCTCGGAGATCTTTCATTTAGGTCATTCTTTTTTTTTTTTTTCTTTTTGTGCCACAGTGTCTTGCCTTTCCATGCCTAAAACACTCTCATGGGCTTTTCAGCTGGATCCACATGCCTTAAGGGCTGATTCTGAGGCCAGAGTGCTGTTTAGGACATCTGCCATTCTATGAGTCTGCTGTGTATCCCGCTTCCTATGTTGGATCGTTCTCTCCCTTTTTGATTCTATCAGTTAGTATTTGCAGACACTATTCTTGTTTATGTGATCCCTTTGACTCTTAGTCCTATCAGTATGATCAATTGTGAACAGAAATTGATCACTTGGACTAGTGAGATGGCATTGGTACATGCCACCTTGATGGGATTGAATTGGAATCCCCTGGTATGTTTCCAACTCTACCATTTGGGGCAAGTCTGATTGAGCATGTCCCAAATTGTACACCTCTTCCCTCTCTTATTCCCACTCTTATGTTTAACAGTGATCACTTTTCAGTTAAGTTTCAACACTTAAGAATAACTGTGTATTAATTACAGAATTCAGCCAATAGTATTAAGTAGAACAAACAAAAAAATACTAAGAGGGAAAATGTATTAAGTTGTTCATCAATAGTCAGGGCAAGGGCTGATCAAGTCACCGTTTCTCATAGTGTTCATTTCACTTCAACAAGTTTCCCCTTTGGTGCTCAGTTAGTTGTCACCGATCAGGGAGAACAAGTGGTATTTGTCCCTTTGGGACTGGCTTTTTTCACTCAGCATAATGTGTTCCAGAGTCCTCCATTTTGTTGCAAATGACCGGGTTTCATTGTTTTTGACTGCTGTATAGTATTCTATGGAGTACATATCCCATAATTTCTTTATCCAGTCTACTGTTGATGGGCATTTAGGTTGATTCCAGGTCTTAGCTATTGTGAATTGAGCTGCAATAAACATTAAGGTGCAGACAGGTTTTTTTTTTGTTTCCCAATTTAATTTCCTTTGGGTAAATTCCAAGGAATGGTATGGCTGGGTCGAATGGTAGGGTTATATTCAGGTTTCTAAGGAATCTCCAGACTGACTTCCATAGTGGCTTGACCAGTTTGCATTCCCACCAACAGTGGGTTAGTGTTCCTTTTTCCCCACATCCTGGCCAGCATCTATTGTTGGTAGATTTCTGAATGTGAGCCATTCTCACCGGGGTGAGGTGAAACCTCACTGTGGTTTTGATTTGCATTTCCCTGATTGATAGTGATCTTGAACATTTTTTCATGTGCCTGTTGACCATTTGGATTTTCTCTTTTTAAAAATGTCTATTGAGGTCCTTGGCCCATCTCTTAAGTGGGTTGTTTGTTTTGTTGTTGTGGAGTTTCTTGATCTCTTTGTAGATTCTGGTTATTAATCCTTTATCTGTAGCATAGTTTGTGAATATTTTTTCCCATTCTGTCGGTTGCCTCTTCACTCTCCTGACTGTTTCTTTTGCAGTACAGAAACACAATTTGATGCAATCCCTATTTTTAATTTTGGCTTTGACTGCCTAAGTCTCCAGGGTCTTTCCTAGGAAGTCTTTGCCAGTACCTATATCTTGCAGGGTTTCTCCAATGTTCTCTAATAATTTGATGGTGTCGGGTCATAGATTTAGGTCTTTAGTCCACGTTGAGTGGATTTTTGTGTAAGGTGTAAGGTAGGGTTCTTGCTTCATGCTTCTGCATGTGGAAATCCAGTTTTCCCAGCACCATTTATTGAATAGATTGTCCTTGCTCCAGGAATTGGTTTTAGATCCTTAATCAAATATAAGTTGGCTGTAGATGTTTGGATTGATTTCTGGTGTTTCTATTCTGTTCCATTGGTCTATCCATCTGTTTCTGTACTAGTACCATGCTGTTTTATTTAACATTTCTTTATAGCGAAAGCATTCAAAAGCCACTATTTAAAAATAGTGATATATAGTACATTAACATTATCTATATCCACACTACTGTGCAATAGAATCACAGAGCTTCTTACTTCTATGGAACTCTAATCTAATAACCATCAGCCAAACTTTCCCCACTTCCCACTCTGCCTACTTTCCTTTTAAGCCTCAGGTGACCTCCATTATGTTTTTAAGCTCTGCAAGATTATTAGCATTTTAGACCTACATGTGAGTGAGATTATGTGATATTTGTCTTTGTGTGTTTGGCTTAATTCACTTTACATAATGACCACTGGCACATTATACTTAGTATGTTGCTGCAAATGACAATGTTTCACCCTTTTTATGGCTGAGTAGTATTCCATTGTGTGTATGTACCACATTTTCTTTATTCCTTAAGTGAATAGATGCTTAAATTTTCTCCATTTCTTGGCTATTGTGAATAAATCTGGGAATACAGATGTCTCTATGACAGATGGATTTCTTTTTCTTTTAAGAATTATTTATTTATTTGAAAGGCAGATTTAGAGAAAAAGAGGCAGAGGGAGAGAGACAAAGAGGTCTTCCACCCACTGATTCACTCCCCAAATAGCCACAACAGAGAGAGCTATGCCAAAGCCAGGAGCCTCTTCAAGGTCTCACTTTTTTTTTTGGCACAGTGTCTTGGCTTTCCATGCCTGAGACACTCTCATGGGCTTTTTAGCCAGATCCGAATTCCTTAAGGGCTGATTCTGAGGCCAGAGTGCTGCTTAGGACATCTTCCATTCTATGTCTCTGCTGTGTATCCCGCTTCCCATGTTGGATCATTCTCTGCTTTTTAATTCTATAAGTGTTATTTAATCTTTCTGGATTGAGTCATTTATTATAAGATAATTGACTTCCTTGTCTTTTTTTTTACTGTTTTTGATTAAAAATATTTTTTTGTTTATTTGAAAGAGTTAGAGAGAAGGAGAGGCAGAGAGAGAGAGAGAAATCTTCCACCCGCTGGTTCATTCCCCAATTGGTCACAATGGCCGAAGCTGCCCCAAAGCAAAGCCAGGAGCCTGTAGCTTCTTGTGGGTCTCCTATATGGGTGGGTCTCCTATGGCCCAAGTCCTTGGGACACCTTGTACTGCTTTCCCAGGCCATAGCAGAGAGCTGGCTCTGAAGTGGAACAGCCAGAACTCGAACCATCGCCCATATGGGATGCCAGCACTGCAGGCAGTGGCCTTGCCCGCTACACCACAGCACTACCCCTCATTAAAAAATATTTTTATCCGGGGCTGGCACTGTGGCACAGCAGGTTAAAGCCCTGGCCTGAAGTGGTGGCTTCCCATTTGGGAGCCAATTCGAGACCCAGTTGCTCCACTTCCCATCCAGCTCTCTGCCATGGCCTGGGAAAGCAATAGAAGATGACACAAGGTTTGGGCCCCTGCACCCATATGGGAGACCTGGAAGAAGCTCCTGGCTCCTGGCTTCAGATTGGCATAGCTCCGGCCATTGCAGCCAATTAGGGAGTGAACCAGCAGATGGAAGACCTCTCCCTCTCTCCCTCTCTTGCTCTCTCGCTCTCTCGCTCTCTCCCTCTCTCCCTCTCTCCCTCTCTTCCTCTCTCCCTCTCTCCTTCTCTCCCTCTGTAACTCTTTCCAATAAATGAAATAAATCTTTAAAAAAATAGTTTTATCAAATAAATTTTGGGTGTTACTGATTGATTTGGGGCTCCCTTTACATGGGCTATCACTCTCATAAACATGCCTTAAATAATATTTGACCAAAGGTCTGAGCAGTCCATGTATAATTTAATTTGTCTTACGAAATTATCTTTCACTGCTGGTTACTTTCCGTGTATCAGCAAATGAGTAAATGGAGAAATGATGTTTTCCCAGAGAATCCTCTGTAGACACAGACTCAGTGTTAGCTGAGATCGTAAGCTTTTCAGTCCCATTGCTGCAGCACAGATACAGCTTTATGAAGTATTTTGCCCAAGAAACTCTTAAAAATTGGTACAAAACTGATATTTTTGAGGGTAATGAGTTTTCTATGACAACAGTTTGTGGATAAAGGTGTCTTTGTCCATCACACTGCTAAAACAAAATTCCTAAAAGGTGGTAATTTGTAAACACTGGAAACCGCTCACAATTCTGATGATGGGGAAGTTCAAGAATAAAGTGCTGGGAGGTTGGATGTCTGGGGGAAGCTTGTTCTCTGCCTCACACACAGTGCCTTTCACCAGGTCTTCAAGTGGCAGGGAGCAGTCAGCATCTTTGGGGCCTCTTTTATAAGGGCAGAAGCCCTATTTGTGAAGATCTGTACTCTCATAACTTAATTACCCCCAAAGAGCACACCTCTGAATGCTATCACCTTAGGGATTAGTTAGTAACATCAGTTTTAGTTCATAGGAATAGGCTCACCATGTCATCTCAACAAATTCCATCTTTTAGCTCTTATACCATCTTATAATGACCATAAATACCATATTAATAACTCCTCCCTACTTTGGACCAGGAGGCAGGTTCACTGCCTAATCACAGCCATTGGCTCTGTAATCTATCTCATTCTAACTCATTACCTTCAGACTCAAGAACAAGGAGAATCTGTTTTATCTTTCAGTAGCCTTCCAAATAAAGCGTTCTATTTCTAGGTTGTCTGAGAGGGATGAGAAGGGGCGATGGAGAAATTGTGGTAACCGCGGTACCAGGTATGGGACAGAGTTGTCATGGTACCTTTCCTTCATGACGTCAGCTATCACAGATTCCTGCCGTTTCCTGAGTAGATGCATCCAAAACTGTCAGGGTCCCCAGATATGACAACAGCCACTGTCTTACTCGACTCCAGTGACTGTCATGATTAAAAGCTGAGTAGCTGTTGCTGAGGCTGAAACATTTCCTACCCAAGAAACAAAATTGCACTTTAATATCCAGGGTCCTGGCTTCACAGTGGGCCAAGTTGCTTCTACAAAACCCAAGAGAGAAGATGGGAAAGAAAATGTTTTGAAAGTTGAAAGTAACTCAGTAATATCGGTAGAAAGCAAGAACTATTCTTATCCCTGCAAATATCTTCTTTCTGATCTACGGCCTGGCATTTCTTTCCTAGCTTTGTTCACCCCCTCTAGGATGGAGCAGTAATAAGTAACATTTGAAAGCATAAATGTGAAGGAGCAAAGCTCCCAGTATGGTGGAATTTAATAATGCAGCAAGTCCTTTTTTGAAGACGAAATAACTCTTAAAAGATTTTTTGTGTGTGTAATTCTGAGCCCAGTTCAGGAAGATTCTCTTGCAATCTCTTGAATTTATGTCTTGCTTCTCCTTATAGACTCCCTGGGCTTGTGCTGTTTGGGCTCACACAGCATGGAGGAGAAAATACAGCCTGCCATCTCTCCACAGAGAGCAAAAATGGCCAGTAGACAGCCTGAAGAAAAGGGAGAATAAATAGGATTTTACAGAAACTCTGATTTAATAGTGGATTATTTCATAGCTAAGTTTATTTATTATCAAGGACCAGATGTGATGTCAATGATAAAATTTAGTGTCATTTGATTTTTGGTCACTCTGAGGAAGCTACTATTTTTATCCCAGTTTTACAGATGAGGAAACTGAGGTTACCATGATTTAAGAATGTGGTTCATTGACTTACAGTTGCTGAATGGTTGGACAGATTTGAATTAAAACCAAAAATAAATGCATCCTCTGTCCTCTGTTCCCTTCCTTGTGTGTGAACGTCTCCTGTGTAGGCTTTTGGAATCAGAAAATCTTACATGCATTACATAATTTCACTCAAACAGGGAATTACATCTCATTACCTTGGGAGGTAATTTCACTGAGCATCCAATAGACATGTGCAACTGAATGAATGATTAGTCAGATCCTATTCAGACACCATGATTTATTATGGGAAAAGCAAGGAATTTAAAAAAAAAAAAAAAGCACCCTCTGGTATTGTGAATGTGGAAAGGGACACTGCCATAAGGTGGCTTTAGAAAGTACAAAAACTTGGTTTCCCTAAAAATGTTTACCAGGAGCAAATCAATGTTAGGACTGACCATGGGCTATTGTAAGCATTAAACATTCATTTCTCCATGTCCCTATAGCATCTTTGGTGTACCCCTGTTTAAACATCCTACCATATTTTACTAAATTAATCGATAAAGGGTGAATAATATATGTCCTTCAAATTATCTCAGATCTACTGTGCTTTAGTTTAAAGGGCAATTTTCTCTATGGGAAAGGAAACTAGAGCAGATGAATTCCACAGTTTTGTGCCATTAAGTAAGCTTGTTGTCCTATAAATGTTTTGGTCTAGATGTAAGGTGGCCTTGAGACACATTACGTCCAGAGCAGCTTGCTTAAATTTCCTCCTAAATCTTCATAGTTCTTGTCCTTGGCTTATCTGCGATGAGCCTACCTTTACTTAGCCCATATAATCAACATTTCTCTTTCTCTCAAAACTAAAGTAAACACACAGTAGAAACATCCTTTGTGCCACAGATTTTTTTTTTAATTTTACTTAAGATATACAAGTTTCATGTATTTCTTATATACAGATTTAGGAACATAGTGATGATTCACATCCTACCCCACCTCCACCTCCACTCCAAACCTTCTTCCTCCTCCCTCGCCCATTACCACTCTTAATTTTTTTTTTTATTATTTGGCAGATAGAGTTAGACAGTGAGGGGGGGGGGCCAAGCACTTGGGCCATCCTCCACTGCCTGTCCGGGCCACAGCTGAGAACTGGACTGGAAGAGGAGCAACCAGGACTAGAACCTGGCACCCATATGGGATTCCGGCACCGCAGGTGGAGAATTAACCAAGTGAGCCACAGTGCCAGCCTCCCACTCTTAATTTTTACAAAGATCTATTTTCAGTTTTCTTAATGATCATAAAGTTAATTCTATACTAAGTAAAAGACTTCAACAAATAGTATGATGAAAAAAGCCACAGTTCTTCAACAGAAGACAAGGTGTGCCACAATTTTCTTGTCATTGTCTCTGGTGTTCACAGTATACCTTCATTAGCCCTATTTTTCTGATACAAGAGCTAAGGCACAAAAATAAGTCTTCTGTTTTTTTTTTTTTTTTTAACATTGACAGTGGTTTTCAACCAGGTATGGATACATAGTTAGAGATTCTAGAAATACTTTTTCCTGTGACAATTTATAAGTTTGGCTGTAGTTCTCAAATTTAGGATTAATTTTTAATACATGAATGCAGGTCACTTGACTAATAAATCTTGGGAAGGGAAAGGAGGAAGTGGGAAGTATACATATATACATATACATATATATATATATATATATATATATATATATATATAATCTTGTCAATAACAACTAATAGCACAATAGTAATGCAGGTCCAGAGAGGAGATGAGATTCCCCCACCTTCTGCCAGAGACCTCTTAATGGATGGATGGAGAGGAGATTAGGGATTGTTGTTGTTTTGTTTGTATTTTCTTTTAACTTATACTATAAATAGCACAAATAAGATAGCTGCAAGAAATGTGGTAAGAGATTTAAGATGGACCCTGCTCCTGGAAACTCAGCCTCAGCCCAGACACCTAAGCTCTGTATGGGGGGAGTATGGATTGCATGACTACCAGAAAACTGGGAGCCTTCTCAGACTCCCATTTACTGGAAGGTTGTGCTCTCAAGGGTGAGAGAAGACAGCTGGACCACTTTGGAGAGCATGAGAACTGCTCTTATACTTCACTGATAGATTTATCCCTAGGTAGAAAGAGATACAGATGTCTGGCTCTGGATTCCTAACCTGAAAACATCCTCACAACTGTTGACTAAATTAAAAGAGGAATCTGGCAGAAGAAGATGGGCAGAACTGCTGCTGCTTATCCCCATAACAAGATGATCCTTCACAAAGCCCAGTGGTATGTACTGTACCCTATGGTCTATTTGTTACTGAATCCCATGATTTTTTTCATTTAAGTATTCAAATTTCCACATGTTTAAAAGCATTTATAAAAATGTAAAGTAGGCAGACTGCCTTCACCATGAGCAAACTGCCTACATTATGCCTATTAGTGAAGTGAGAGAAAGCATCCTATTGTGCTTGATAGATTATACCTAAAAGTTCTCCATATAGTTCCTCCACTGGACCAATACATTAAGGGCCAACTCTGCTACATAGCCTGATATAATTTAATTTTTACCACAATATGTTGATGTTTCCATTATCATTCCCATTTTTGAGATGAGAAAAAGCAGTTGATGTTCAAGTCCCATGCCCAGTGCTCATTTGTAATAAAACCAAAAATTCAACCTACTCCCAATTCAATGTGTTTCTCTACGCTACCTTAAGTTTTGACAATAGAGATTTATTTCCACAAGGCCAAAATGATTCACTATGTCTAAAGAGAAAGATCCACAAACAACAAGGTATTTGGGTAAAAATGGTTATGAATAAATTTTTTCCCTGAATTTCACAGAAGTCCAGGGAGGACCAGGGAGTCTATAATGTGTGGAGCTCAACACAAATGAGCGGTCATCATTTTCAGCCTTACATCTCATCCCATGACTGAGGAATGAAAGGATTGCATTGAGTCACCATATGTGCATGACTAGAGGGGATTGATAGTCCAGGGAAAGAAAAGAAGCTCAGGGTTAGATGGAACATCCCCTGTAGGAGATGAGCTGAACATGCACGAAGCAAACAACACACCACTGAATTTCTGATGTTCACCTTTTGCCTGTTTTATTCTTCCTCGGAAGGAGAGTAGGGGGAGTGGAGAGCGGAACCATGTCTGGATTTCTAGTGATTGAAATACTTAACTCACAGAAGTCCCTATCACTCTTGAGTTTATCAGAGTGATTCACTGATTCTGGCCATCACAATTTCTTCATCTCAAGGGTAAATAAAATTTCCCCTTCATAAGGTTTTATAGGGGTTATAGAGATCATTAAGTTAAGATGAAAAAGAATCCTTTACATAATTAATTTTTTGACCAAGCCTGCTATTTTATTTCCATAAAAATCTTTAAGATCTAAAGAAATATGAAGAAATTATTGAATTTTGATAATGGATAATGACTACATAATTGTTAAGTGTTCTTTTTATGTTAATATAGATTATGAAATAATAAAAATAACCATGAGATTTCTCTGCCCTATTAAAAGTTAACTAATGAAATTCCTCATTTTCTTTTTTTTAGTTTAGCTTTGCACTATTTGTTATTTTCTGTTTTTTTGTGGCCTAGTAGATGATCAGGTTTAATTCAATGGTATTATGTATTCAAAAAAATATATAAAATCTATTTTTGTATATTCTGCTCTCTATGAACATTGTTTTTCAAGTCTTCTGTATATTCTTTAAAATTATTTATTAATATAAAAGAACATTTTTTTTTGCATTTCATAGCTACAGTTCCAAAAAGACAACTAAACTTTGCTCACTCGCCTGCTTGCCCCCCACCATACTCCTCCGTCCTTTTCTGTTTATCAGTTTTTGCAAAGTCATAGTTTTAATTTACTTTATATTCACAGGCTTAATTCACCACTAACCAGAATATTCAACAAGTAAAAAGTAGGAACACCACAGTTCCACAGGAGTAATCTGACAATCATATCTCAAAATGACCATTTCATTCCTATGTATTTTTTGGTGTTTTATATTAGCTGCCACATAACAAAACATTTGTCTCTTTGAGACTGCCTTATTTCACTAAGCATTAATGGTTTCCAGTTGCATCCATTTTATTGCAAAATACAGGATTTTATTCTTTTTATGGCTGAGTAGTATTCTGTAGTGTATATATACCACATTTTCTTTATCCATTCATCACTTGATGGAAATCTGGATTGATTCCATATCTAAGCTATTGTGAAGTAATCGAATTTAAGTGAAGTAGAAACAGAGAAATACACTGGGAGTTTAGAATGGCAGGTATAAAATTTCTGTATGCCAAGTGTTTTGAAGAACTTTCTTGTAATCATAGAGTCTAGCCAAGTATTAATCTCCCTTCACAACAGCCCCAAGTATGATACTGAATAACACTAAAATCAGAAATATGTATTCCAGGTTAGCTATTTATGGTTACTAATAGTGATATTTCAACTGCTACAAATATAAGGGGCCAGCAGGTTAAGCTACAGCCTCTAGACCTGGCATCCCGTAGGAGCACCAGTTGGTGTCCCAGCTGCTCCACTTCCAATCCAGCTTCCTGCTAATGAGCCTAAGAAAGCAGCAGAGGATGGCCCAAGTCCTTGGACCACTGCACCCATGTGGGAGACCTGGAAGAAGTTCCTGGCTTCAGCCTGGCCCAGCCCTGGACTTGTAGCCATTTGGGGAATGAACCAGAGATGGACTATCTCTTGTCTCTTTCTGTCTCTCCTTCTCAATCTCTGAAACTCTTTCAAATGAATAAATCTTTTAAAAAATACAAATATGAGATCAATTATAAAAATAGTTAATTTCTCTTTATTTTTCACACTAAAAAGCAGTGTTTAATAGATTGTGTGTATAAAATATATATGTATATAAAACTTCAGAGTTGCTGGATCAAAATTCATATATTCTAGAAATACATTTCTTTGAAAAGAAAATATGCCACTTATTTCTCTAATTTTGAAGATACTGCTTGCATAAATTTCATCATGTGCAGCAACCTGAATGAACCATGTTTACACAATGCTGTATGACAAATTAATTTGTAGGAACTAAAAACAGCATGGACCCTTTTTCATAAAGTTCAAGAATATGAAATCTATAGCTTGGAAATGCATTCAATGGAACCATTTACAGTAAGAGTAGAGAAAACAAAGTTAAGCATAGTAGTCACCTTAGATGGGAAAGGAGAGGGAGCATGTGCATCCATTTACATTATTATCAATGTTGTTAGTAGGTTGGTTGATAAGTTCATTTAAAATTAGAAGGTTGGGGCCAGCACTGTGGTGCAATGTGTTAAAGCTCAAGCCTGCAGTACCAACATCCCACATGGACGCCAGTCGAGTCCCGACTGCTCCACTTCTGATACAGCTCTCTGCTATGGCCTGGGAACACAGTAGAAGATGGCCCAAGTCCTTGGGCCCCTACACTTGCATGGAAAACTTGGAATAAGCTCCTGGCTCCTGGCTTCAGATCAGCTCAGCTCTGGATGTTGCAGTCATTTGGGGAGTGAACCAGTGGAATGGACAATCTCTCTCTCTCTCTGGCTCTACCTCCCCTCTGTAATGCTGTCTTTCAAATAAATACAATCTTAAAAAAAAAAATGAGAAGGTTGATGATGAAAATGTTGAGTGTAAGGCCAAAAATAACACAGTAAGTTGAGCAGGTTCAGGAGATAAAGGTTCTAAAAAAGGAATGAGAGTAGCAAAATCTTTCACTAACTGCCATTTATATCTGGCCAGGTTAAGCTACCTCAAGTCATCCTAATTGCCCCTCCTTGACTTTCATTCACTCAGTATGTATTGAGCCACTACATATTTTCAGATACCGTGTTATAAATATTCTCTGCTTTTATAGATGTGGAAGTTCAGAGTTAAAAATAGTTGCTAAATAAATACTTATGAATATTTAATCACCATAACAGAAATTTGCTGTAGAGAAGGCAGCATAAATGATAAATAACAACACAGTGATTACACCTTTAAAAAAGTACACAGAATTTTTTATATTCTGTCTCTCCTGTTAAGATCTTCAACATGAGACCTTTTGTGGAAAAGCTGAAAGATATTTTTTAAAAAGAAGATTAAAACTACTTAAGGGGGAGGCATTTGGCAAGGCAGTTAAGGCGCAGCTTGGGATTCCCGCATCCCATATCAGAATGCTTGATTTGAATTCCAGGTTTGCTTTGGATTCCAGATGCCTGATAATGAGCACCATGGCAGGCAATAGATGATGGCTCAAGTACTTGGATTCCTGCCAGCCACAGGGGAGGACTGGATGGAGTTCCAGTCTCTTGGCTTTGGCCTTTCCTAGCCCAGGCTGTTGTGAGCATTTGGGGAGTGAACTGATGGGTGGAAGATCTCTTTCTCTCTGTTCTTTCTCACTGTCTCTCTGACTTTCAAATTGAATGAAACTGACTACATTTTAAAAATTAAGTACTTAAAATTCAGTTATCCTGACACACAGTATTAGCATTTTGGTTCCATTCAGTCATTTTCTAAGGATCAACATGTAACATAATTGTGTGCAAACTGTATATTCAATTCTGCTAAAGACAAGAGTGAGCCCTTGTCATTTCTATTGAATTTAATCATATCCCTGATTAATATTGGCAATGAATTTAGTCACCAACAAATCACAGGCACCAGGGTTCAGTCTATCTGGGCAGAGCATTTACAGGCAGGGGGCTCTGGGAACCACTCAGCCCCTCTGTGGACAGGACAGGCTAGCAGGGCACCTTGTGACTGTGGGAGCCCTATGTGCTGAGAATGTGGGAACTCTGCACAAGGGGGCACAAGGTATAGCTGGGTCTCTGGGCAATCACTGTGAGTGGCCCCACATGCCCAGAGCACCCTGCTTGCCTAGGGTGCATCACTGCAGCAGGATCTGGGCTCATACCAAAGACTACACAGATCCTTGGTGCAGTCCATGTGGAAGCACAGATGAGTATTACACCTGCTGAGGACTAACACCTGGGCATTAATCACCTTGGAAGAGAGGAGGTGAGGGTGTGATCAAACCAATGAAGACAACTTTTTAAAAATTTTACTCAAGGAAATAGATATATTGACATAATAGCCTTCCATTAAATGACTTTTTAACATTAAGGGTAAGATGATAAAAAAAGATACATATAGAAAATCATAATTACAAGAACTATTAATGTGGGTTTTGTATTTTTTGTCTTCAACATTCAAAATTTTGTCTTCAAATTTTGACTATACAAAATTTTATGAGCAGTCACATAGAGTTTTAAGGTAGAGTGCTATGTAGTATTCAAGGCTGAGTATAGCCACAAAGATTTCCTCCATTGTCAAGATAGAGATTCAGTATGTATGTATTTCTATAGGTTGCACTTTTGTATAATTGTATATGTGTGCATGTGTTGAAGAGTTTCATTTCATTTATTTTTGTTCTACCTAAATTGTTTCAATTGGAGCTCAGTTCACACTTGGTTTTGGTAAAGGTAAAAGAAACTAAGTAAAATAATGTTGTGTTTTAGTTTTTTGCCTGACTGTTTTAAGTTCTGTCAGTGCGTGACTTTTTTTTTACCCCCATAAGATCTGTGAGGGAGAAAAGGAAAAATAAATCTTCGTTGACTAATACAGAAGTGGTGACTGACTTACAAACGGAAGCAGATGAGTTCAGAGGCACACATTGTCATGGGGCTGTTAATGATCAAGCTAGCAGGTTCCCTGAGCAAAATAACTTCAAAAGATGCTTTTAGGGCCAAATTGAATTGAAATGCACTGAAGGATACCAGAGTAGCAGCATCTGAATCCAAATAAATACAGAGCATTCATTGTCAAGGACATTTTGTTGTTGTCTCTGATGCTTGGGGTTTCTAGAGGTAGAATCTTTACAGTTCTTTTATTATTATTATTATTATTATTATTATTATTATTTTAGAGGGATCTTCCATCCATTGGTCCACTTCCCAGATAGATACAATGGCCAGAGCTGGGTTGATCCAAAGAGAAAATTCAGGAGCCTCCCACACGGATACAGGGGCCCAAGTGCCTGGGCTATGCCCCACTGCTCTCCCAGGCACATCAGTAGTGAGCTGGATCAGCAGTGGAGCATCCAGGACACCAACCAATGCCTGAACAGGATGCTGGTGCCACAGATGTGGGATGCGAGCCCTCCTGCAGTTCTTGAGAAGGTTCACATCACATCTGTAGTATACAATCCCTGTGGTCTGCACTCTGTCTTCACAGAAAGGAAGTAATGCGGCCCATTTCAAAAAGCTTGCGGGATTGGCATCTTCAGAGTGTCTGGTAAGCATCAATCCCAACCTTGCTTGTGACGCTTTCACAGTGATTTTATATATATGTATATGTATATATATATATATATATATAGGAGGCAATCTCCAAAATCAGACCAAGTTTTATTAGCATTTTGAATATTTGGGAAAATTAAAAACCTCTAAAAGGGTAGCAGGATGGACTTTGATATTTGATAAAACTTGTATGTGGGTAGGATTTTTTTCTTTCTTGTTAAAAACTAAAAAGATAGAAAAATATATCTCTTGATATCGTAAAACAAATTAAAAATAGCTTTTTTCAGAAAACAGGAAATGAGAAGAAAAGGAAAATTAATACTAATCCAATTTCTTTTTTTAATAACTGCCTAGTTTTTTTTTTTTAAAGAAAGATTTATGTATTTGAAAGGCAGAGCAAGCGAGACACAGAGAGAGAGAGAGAGAGAAAGAGAGATCTTCCATTTGTCAGTTCACTCCATAGATGGCCACAGTGGCTTGAGGCATACTACGATCCAGAGCCAGGAGCCTGGAGCTTCTTCTGGGTCTCCCACGTGGGTGCAGGGGCCCAAGCACTTGGACCATCTTCTATGGCTTTCCCAGGCCATAGTCAAGAGCTGGATGGAAATGAGGCAGCCGGGACTAGAATCGGCAGCCGTATGGGAGGCCAGTGCTGCAGGCAGAGGCTCAGCCTACTCTGCCACAGCACAGGCCCCACTAACCCAATTTGGATCTAGGCATTTCCCCCAATTTTCCTATTTCTGTTGAAAGACATTCCATTCATAATATCCACTATCGCTTATTCTCCACACCCAGGAACTAAGTTCTATTGTTTATTCTTCAGTAATGTTATCATCATAGGTACAACTTCACTTGCATCCTAATTAAAAATAAGCTTCTTCAGAGCAGGGAATATCTGGCTCTGAAGTTTAATTAAACTTTTTAACATGTTCTATGCCCAGCAAAGAATTATCAACAAATGATTGCTGACTTCTTGGTGTGATTCTCTTTAACCCTACTCTAAAAAGCTAGGACTAGGCTGAAAATATCAAAGCAGTGAGAACCTTCTCAAAACTGATAGTAGTCCCTCGAAAACCTTAGCAGTGATTATCGATGTTTGAAGACTCCGATCACTTTGAAAATGTAAGCAAAATAATGAATTTTCTTAATATACAGAAAATGTCAGCATCAGTTTTAAAAGCCATCACCACCCAGTGCTTCTATATTCATCGAAATTGGCGTTATCGCCGTCAGCATTATGGCGTAGGTTAAGCCTCTGCCTGTCACCCTGGCATCCCAGATGGGTGCCAGGTTGAGTCCCAACTGCTGCAATTCTGATCCAGCTCTCTGCTATGGCCTGGGAAAGCAGTAGAAGAGGGTCCAAGTCCTTGGGCCCCTGCACCCACGTGGGAGACCCAGAAACTGGCTTCAGATCAGTCCGACTCCAGCCATTGCAGCCTTTTGTATAGTGAACCAATAGATAGAAGCGCTCTAGCTCTGTCTCTTCTTCTCTCTGTCTGTAACTCTGCCACTCAAATAGCTAAGTCGTTAAAAAAAAATAAATTGCCATTATCATTACCACCAACATCAATATTAACAGGGGACTTCTGTGTGCTATGCCTGTTAACATATTTACCTTATTAATTTCTGTAGAGTTAAATAGACCTCATTTTATATATATGAAAACTAAGAGCCACTCAAAGTAAAAATATCCTGTTGGAAGTAACCAAACTACTTATATAATGTATTTGGAATTTGATTCCTCCTCTGAGAGCTGACATTCTTGCATTCTTTTATTTTAAGAATTTATTTGAAAGACAGAGTTTCATACTGAGATCTTTCACCCACTATTTTACTGCCCAAATGGCTGCAACAGCCAGGGATGGGTCAGGCAGAAGCCAGGAGCAAAAGCTTCATCCAGATCTCCCATGTGGGTGGCAAGGTCCAAAGCACTTAGGCCCTCCTCTACTGCTTTCCCAGGAGCATTAGCAGGGACTTGGATCAGAAGTGGAGCACTAGGGACACAAACCACGCCCATATGGGATGCTGGCATCGCAGGCAACAGTTGAACTTGCTATGCCACATCATCCACCTGACTTTTTTTTTTTTTTTTTGCTTATGTGTTTGTTTATTTGAAAGGCAGAATGGGAGAAAAAGATGTTCTATTGTTTGGTTCACTACCCCAAATAGCTATAACCATTGGGGCTGGGTCAGATCAAATTCTAGAGCTGGGAACTAAACCCTGGTTTCACAACTGCATCCCAGGGGCCCAAGTCCTTGGTCAATCTTCCACTGCCTTCCCAGTTACTTCAGCATGGAACTGTATCAGAAGCAAAGCATCCAGGATCTGCAACACCACTCTGATATGACATGCCAGTTGCTCAAAATTCTGGCTCCAAGGTGACATTCTTAATCAGTTTTGTCAAATATAAATTATATCTAGAGCTTTCATATTACAATATGAATCTTACAGTAATGTGTAATATGTTGAATAATATTTTAAGCTTTTGATTTGTCAGTGTGCAAAAGCTATTGCTCAGCCCTATACCTACCCATGTATACTCTGCTCTGAGATGCTTGGAGTAGAGTAGTGAGAATTACTTTACACTAGCTAGTTTAACTCTTAGCTTCTCACTGGGTTTGGCCAATGGGAAGTACTAGTGGGAGATTAGAAGACAGAAAGACGGGAGAAGGCCTCAGCTCCTTGCTCTTACGTGGTCTCACTGTAGTCTCACCCTGTTAAAGCAAGAGGCGTGTTGACCCTTAAAATAAAAATGTGGCACAAGTCCATTAATAAACAAATGAGTTTATTTGGGCTTATTTGGAGCTATAGTACACAGAAATAAAAAGCTCAAGCATTGTTGAATCTTTGCTCCAAGTACTTAGGGGTGTCAAATAGATTTTATTTTTTTAAAGATTTTATTTATTTGAGAGGTAGAGTTACAGGCAGTGAGAGGGAGAGGCAGAGAAAGGTCTTCCTTCCATTGGTTCACTCCCCAAATGGCCTCAATGGCCAGAGCTGTGCCGATTCGAAGCCAGGAGCCAGATGCTTCTTTCTGGTCTCCCACATGGGTGCAGGGGCCCAAGGACTTGTGCCATCCTCCACTGCTTTCCCAGGCCATAGCAGAAAGCGGGATCAGAAGTAGAAAAGCTGGGACTCAAACTGGTGCCCATGTGGGATGCCGGCATGCAGGTGGAGGATTAACCTACTGAGCCTTGGCACTGGCCCCTGTCAAATAGATTTTAAAGACAAAGACTGTGGGGCTGGTTTACTGGGTAAAGCTGCTGCCTGTGATGCCGGCATCCATAGGAGTTCTGGTTTGTGTCCCCGCTGCTCCGCTTCTGATCCAACTCCCTGCTAATGCACCTGGAAAAGCAGCAGAAAATGACTCAAGTGCTTGGGCCCCTACACCCACATAGGAGACCTGGAAAAAGCTCTTGGCTTTGGCCTGGTCCAGTCCTGGTGGTTGTAGCCATTTGAGGAGTAAACCAGCAGGTGAAAGCAGGTGGAATACCAATTCTCTCTCTCTGTCTCCCTCCCCCTCCCCCTCTTTCTTTGTAACTCTGCCTTTCAAATAAATAAAAATTTTTAAAAAGTCTATAAGTGGGGAGGAGGATTAGACCACTTACTTGCCAAGAAGGAAGTTTGGCTACAATAATGCACTGTCTTCTAAGTAAGGCATTGGCTAACTAAAGGATGCACATAAAACAGCTGTCAGTAAAGGAGAAGGGGCAGGGAGAGGACAAGAACAAGGATACCCTTGAGAGAGGAAGGAGCTATGGGAAAATACAGCCTTGAAGGCTGGCTACAGGGTAAGAATATTCTTCTTGAATGACAAAGCTAAACTCAGCATGGAAGTAACAGGATGGGGATGGCTTTCTGTGTAGTGGAGCCTCAACATATGTGGGGAAAGGGACGTTGATCTGCACAGAGTCAAAAGCTCTAAGATGTGAACGTGGCTTGAGTCAAGTCCCCACGTCCTCTGGCCTTGGCTTCCGTCTTTTGTCTCTTTAATGATGTTATAGGGGAAGGGTGACTTCAACTTCCAAAAATTCCAAGCTTAACACTAATGCATCAGCAGCTCTTCTAGAACTATGAGCAATTATAGTATCCCAAAAAGTCAAGAAGCAAGGCAGGCTTGTGGGTTACAGTCAAGAGAATTTCCTGCTTAATATAAAAGTAACAAATACTGAAAGTCATTTTCTCCTCTCCAAACAACTTTGTCTCAAATTGTTCCTCCAGTGTTTCTAAGTCACTTACAAATTATTAATATAATTGATACTATGTTTATAAAACACAAATTGCACATCTTTTCCTGATTAGATTAAAACCAAAATAGTGATGGTCCCAGCAAATGCTCATATATAAGAAGATGAAATTGGTGACTGCACCTGATTAGATTTGTAAGCAGAGGTTACCTCATTGTCATTGGTAAATGAACTTTTGAAAATCCATTGAAAGTATTGCCATTTCTAGTGCTGAAATTATTATCAGTGGTTGTTTGTAATAAAGTACTTTTTAAAGGTAAGACATTAGGAGGCCAAGTGCTAATGAAAATGACCATTGTGGTATTAATGATTACAATAAGAAACATGTAACTGACTAGCTATTTCTCAATGCATTACAGAGATTACAGAATGAAGTGACACAGGCTCAGGCCCTAAATTCTTAGTTCAAAACATATAACTGGCTATAGTCTATTATGCCCCCAAGTAAATTTCGTTTATAGACACAGGATTGACATAGTAGAAATTAAGTACCAAGTTTGCTGAAGTGTATGTTGAATTAACATCTTTGGCAAGCCTCTTTTGAGGACATTGATTGATAAGGAAAGGGGCCCAACATTTGGGGGTAGAGACATTTAGGTGCCCTTGAATGAATAGGTAAACTTGAATTCACCAATTTCCTTGAGCCTTTCTTCCCAGGGAAATTCAGCCCTACAGTTCTGCCTAATGAAACTAGCCTTGACCTCTTGATCAGCCTGTCATTACCTCACTAGAGGAAATTGTCTCTAAAGGCAATGCTGAATCTCTTTAAAAATTACTTCTCATTGTCTTAGAAATGAATACCAGAGTCAGAGACCCTTATGCTCTAGGGAGAAAAAGGTTGAAGTTTGATCCAGGAGAAGATGGTTCCTACACTTACAGAATTACAGGATTTTGCTGAGTTACATGGAGGCAAACAAACCATGTTAAGTGTAGAAATTAATCCTAGGAACAGAAGCACAGAATCAATGTTGGATAGAATATATATAAAATTGATAAGGATACATACTTACTGGTGATTGCAGGTTCAATCTATTAGCCTGAGCAGTTGGAAGTAGTTCTAACAGTTTTCTTGATTGGCTGAAAGAAGCCTAAAGTCAATGGTGATTTAAAGGAAATGAAATTTACATGCCAGTACTTCTCTGGTGGAAGCAAGAAGTCTCTAACTTTAAGTAAAGAAATATTGAAGTTTATTTTCCTGAAGCACTGTTTCATCTCTCTCTCTCCTCTTCTCCAGTATGATAGGCTAAGAAATTCAAAAGTATACTAAAGGGGGAAACACACCAGTATTTATGAAAAATTCAGTAGTGGGGTGATCATTTTGCACAGCTGGTGAGATGCTGCCTAGGACACCACTATCTGGCATTCAAGTGCCTAGATTCAAAGTACAACTCTGTTTCTGAGCCAACTTTCTGCTAATGGATGCTCTGGGAGGCAGCAGGTGATGGCTTAAGTTCTTGGGTACCTGCAACCCATGTGTAAGACCCAGATAGAGCTCCAGACTCTGGGTTTTGTCCCAGATCAGCCCTAGCTATTACGGAGATTTGGGGAGTGAACCAGCAGGTGGAAGATCTCTCTGTCTCTACCTCTACCTTTTTCTCTTTCTCTTTCTGCCTTATTTCCTTTCAAATAATTTCTTTAAAAAATTTACAAGTAAAAATAAAGAAAACATCAAAGTGGCTTTCTTATACATATTAGAATAAGGATAGGAGATGGTGCTATTGATATGGGCTTCTTAATTCAGTGATGATGATAGAATTCCCAGACTGGCAGACACCCAGGGACTTTACTTAATTGTTCGATACAAGGTAAGTACAATCATTCTAAGTAATGTAAGGCCTGAGTACTAATCACCAATAAAGATCTATATTGGCTAACTTGTCATGGTTTCACTAGGAACAAAATAGACAGGCATCCCACCCAAATATCGCTTCACCTAGAAAATTGGAAAACTATATACCGTAAGTAGAGATAAGAAAAAAAAATGTGGCCGGCACCGTGGCTCAATAGGCTAATCCTCCACCTTGCGGCGCCGGCACACCGGGTTCTAGTCCCGGTCGGGGCGCCGGATTCTGTCCCGGTTGCCCCTCTTCCAGGCCAGCTCTCTGCTATGGCCAGGGAGTGCAGTGGAGGATGGCCCAGGTGCTTGGGCCCTGCACCCCATGGGAGACCAGGAAAAGCACCTGGATCCTGGCTCCTGCCATCGGATCAGCGCGGTGCGCCGGCTGCAGCGGCGGCCATTGGAGGGTGAACCAACGGCAAAGGAAGACCTTTCTCTCTCTCTCTCTCTCTCTCACTGTCCACTCTGCCTGTCCAAAAAAAAAAAAAAAAAATGTTTCAGAATTTCATTCCTGTCAAGCTCCTCCCTCTATTCTGGTATCTCTTCTATGTGTAGCCCTTTAGGACTCAAAGTTATCATTTTAAATTGTGGAATGGTGCAATTCAAAGAGGTGCAGAGAATTAGCCGTGGCCATAGTGGTACAGAGAAACACGATTTTAGGGAACCTGATACTCAACCTCCCCTGAAGAGTGAAATTTTAAAGGGAAATCACTCTGAGTAAGGGAACCATCAGCTGAGCTCGCTGGAGGGCTCTGAGAAGAGCAGGCATCCTTCCAGGCTAACCCAGGAAGGGCATCCCTACAACACAAGGGAAGAAGTCTCAGATCCAGAGCTGCTCTTGAGCCTTCTGAAATCTCACATAAATGTAGATCTCCCTGGTACCCACGAATACCAGCCCTCCCAACCTCCCACACCCGGCTGACACCCCCAACACCAGATTCCCACAGGACTTTCCCAGAAGTGATCCATCCCTCTTGAATCCTGAGAAAACCTTTCATTAGCACACAGTGATGGTCTTCCTACCTGCCTGTCAGCACATGACTCTAAGCTTCTTTAGAATCAGTCATGAATCTTTCCATCTCCATGTTGTCAGCATGGAGAGTATTGCTTGGCACAAAATCAGCACTCATAAGTATTTCCCAAATGAATTTGTGGTACAAAGTTTAGAAATCAAAATATAACATTATTTTCCATTTATGAGAAACAATGTTCTTGATAGGGACATTGGAAAAGGGAAAGTTTGCAAACTGAGAATATGAAATCCCTGTGAAATGCTAAATATCAGGAGAGTTTTTGCAAGATGGAGGAAGCTGGAGTTGGCAAATTACAGCCTGGCCCCTGTGTACCAACTCCAGCAAGCTCACTGTTTTTGTTTTTGTTTAAATCTTTTTTTTCCATTTATGTTTTCATTTTTTTGAAAGGACAAAGAGATTGATCAATTTTCCATCTTCTGGTTCACTCCCCAGAGGTGTACAGCAGCCAGGACTGTGAGTCGAGAACTGTATCTCCTGCTTCCTCCCAGGGTGCTCATTAGCAGGGATTTGGAACGTGGAGTACATGCAGGACTCAGATTCAAGCATTCTAATGCAGGATGTGAACACACCAAGCAGCATCTTTTTTTTTTTTTTTTTTGGAAGATTTTTTTTTTTTTAATTGGAAGGTCAGAGTTAGAGAAAAGGGGCATCTTCCAGCTGCTGGTTCACTTCCTAAATGGCCACAACAGTCAGGGCTGGGCCAGACCAGGCTGAAGCCAGGAGCCAGGAACTTCATCTCGGTCTCCCACGTGTGTGGCAGGGGCCTAAGTACTTGGGCCATCTTCTGCTTTCCTGGGTACATTAGCTGGGAGCTGGATTGGAAGTGGAGTTGCCAAGACTTGAACCAGTGTCCATACGGCTTGTTGACACCACAGGCAGTGGAATAACCCCACCACACCACAGTGCCAGCCCTGCAGCAGCATCTTATCTGTCAGACAGTCCCTGCCCCATTCCCAGTGTTTTCACCAATAACGTTTTGTGGGAATACAACTGTGCTGTTTTACATATTTATGTCTGCTGTTGCACCACAAGAGCAGAGTTGAGCACTTGAAGTCTGGCTGTCTTTGCAGATGACCCATGATGCTGACAGTACTGATAACCTGCCCTTCAAAGAAAAAGTATGACAACTTCTGCTTGAGATCATGCAAACTGCATTTACATAGTTTTATTTAATTTGGAGTATTAAAATCCTTACCTTTTGAAGTAATTATAGACTAATATTTTTAAAATTTTTGAAGTAATTATAGACTAGAATTTTTTTAAATTTAATTTTTTTATTTTGATAGGTAGAGTTATAGACAGTGAGAGAGAGAGACAGAGAGAAAGGTCTTCCTTCTCTTGGTTCATTCCCCAAATGGCCACCACAGCCGGCACTGCGCCGGCCCGAAGCCAGGAGCCAGGTGCTTCCTCCTGGTCTCCCATGCAGGTGCAGAGGCCCAAGCACTTGGGCCATCCTCCACTGACTGCCCTTCTGAGCCACAGCAGAGAGCTGGACTGGAACAGGAGCAACTGGGACTAGAACCCAGCGCCCATATGGGATGCTGGCACCACAGGCGGAGAATTAGCCAAGTGAGCCACGGCGCCAGCTCCAGACTAGAATTGATTGCAGAAGCTGGGTCTGAAAATTGTTGCTAAAACCAAGAGATTCTAAATAAATATTTCAGGAAGAACCAAAGACTCTAGGTGGTGGTAGGAACTTGAGAAATGATGCACTTTGGTCTGCTGTTAGTAATTGATTCAGGTTAAAAGGATAGAAAGCCCTGCTACATCACATTCCTATGTTGATCCCTGTATTAATAGAGTGATGGCCAATCTCTTTCCCACTCAGTGCGATGTACAGTCATGACAGGGGGCCCTTGGCTTGTTCTTCTGTAGATACCAGCCCTTCTTCACACCAGACTCTGATAATTTTTAGACAAGGCCATGGTCAAAGTGGAAGTTTTCTCCTCCCTTCACAGAAAGGTACCTCCTTCTTTGATGACCCGTTCTTTCCACCACTGGGATCTCACTCGCGGAGATCTTTCATTTAGGTTTTTTTTTTTTTTTCCTCAGAGTGTCTTGGCTTTCTATGCCTGAAATACTCTCATGGACTTTTCAGCCGGATCCGCATGCCTTAAGGGCTGATTATGAGGCCAGAGTGCTGTTTAGGACATCTGTCATTCTATGCGTCTGCTGTGTATCTCACTTCCCATGTTGGATCATTCTCTCCCTTTTTTATTCTATCAGCTAGTTTTTGCAGACACTATTCTTGTTTATGTGATCCCTTTGGTTCTTAGTCCTATCATTATGATCAATTGTGAATAGAAATTGATCACTGGGACTAGTGAGATGGCATTGGTACATGCCACCTTGATGGGATTGAATTGGAATCCCCTAGTATGTTTCTAACTCTACCATTTGAGGTAAGTCAGCTTGAGCATGTCCCAAATTGCACATCTCTACCCTCTATTATTCCCACTCATATTTAACAGTGATCACTTTTCAGTTAAGTTTCAGCACTTAAGAAGAATTGTGTATTGATTACAGTATTCAACCAAAAGTATTAAGTAGAACAAACAAACAAAAATACTAAGAGGGATAACATATCAAGTTGTTCATCAACAGTCAGGGTGAGGGCTGATTAAGTCACTGTTTCTCACAGTGTCCATTTCATTTCAACAAGTTTCCCCTTTGGTGCTCAGTTAGTTGTCGCCGATCAGGGAGAACATATGATATTTGTCCCTTTGGGACTGGCTTATTTCACTCAGCATGATGTTTTCCAAATTCCTCCATGTTGTTGCAAATGACCGGGTTTCGTTGTTTTTGACTGCTGTATAGTATTCTATAGAGTACATGTCCCATAATTTCTTTATCCAGTCTACTGTTGATGGTCATTTGGGTTGTTTCCAGGTCTTAGCTATTGTGAATTGAGCTGCAGTAAACATTAATGTGCAGACAGCTTATTTGTTTGCCAATTTAATTTCCTTAGGGTAAATTCCAAGGAGTGGGATGGCTGGGTTGAATGGTAGGGTTATATTCAGGTTTATGAGGAATCTCCAAACTGACTTCCATAGTGGCTTTACTAGTTTGCATTCCCACCAACAGTGGGTTAGTGTCCCTTTTTCCCCACATCCTCGCAAGCATCAATTGTTGGTAGATTTCTGAATGTGAGCCATTCTCACCGGGGTGAGGTGGAACCTCATTGTGGTTTTGATTTGCATTTCCCTGATTGCTAGTGATCTTGAACATTTTTTCATCACCACGACACGTTGTAATTAAACTCTCCACAGTGAAACATAAAGAAAAGATCCTAAAATGTGCAAGAGAGAAACGTCAGATTACTCTCAGAGGATCTCCAATCAGACTCACAGCTGACTTCTCAACAGAAACCCTACAAGCTAGGAGGGAATGGCGAGACATACCACAGGTACTAAGAGAGAAAAACTGCCAGCCCAGAATATTATATCCTGCAAAGCTATCATTTGTGAATGAAGGTGAAATAAAGACTTTTCATAGCAAACAGAAATTGAAAGAATTTGTTGCCACTCGTCCAGCCCTACGAAAGATGCTAAAAGATGTGTTGCACACAGAAACACAGAAACACGGTCATCAATATGAAAGAAGGTAAAGGAAGGAAACCTCACAGCAAAAGATCACAGGGAATTCAAAGCATATATTATAACTTATCTTTGGCAAATGGCAGAGCAAAGCTACCACTTATCAATAGTCACATTGAACGTGAATGGCCTGAACTATCCTGTTAAAAGACACAGATTAGCTGATTGGGTTAAGGAACAAAACCCATCTATTTGCTGCTTACAAGAAACACATCTTTCCAACAAAGATGCATATGACTGAAAGTGAAAGGCTGGAAAAAGATATACCATGCCAACAGAAATGAAAAAAGAGCGGGTGTAGCCATCTTAATATCGGACAACATAAACTTTACCACAAAAACTGTTAAGAGAGACAAAGAGGGACACTATATAATGATTAAGGGATTAATTCAACAGGAAGATATAACAATTATCAATGTATATGCACCTAACTACAGGGCACCGGTTTATCTAAAAGATTTGTTAACGGACTTAAAGGGAGACTTAGACCCCAATACAATAGTACTGGGGACTTCAATACTCCACTCTCAGAAATAGACAGATCAACAGGACAGAAGATCAAAAAGGATACAGTAGATTTAAATGACACTATAGCCCAAATGGATCTAACAGATATATACAGAACTTTCAATCCTACAGCTAAAGATTTTACATTCTTCTCAGCAGTACATGGAACCTTCTCTAGGATTGACCACATACTAGGCCATAAAGCAAGTCTCAGCAAATTCAAAAGAATTAGAATCATACCATGCAGCTTCTCAGACCATAAAGGAATGAAGTTGGAAATTAGCAACTCAGGAATCCCTAGAGCATACGCAAACACATGGAAATTGAACAACATGCTCCTGAATGAACAATGGGTCATAGAAGAAATTAAAAGAGAAATCAAAAATTTTCTGGAAGTAAATGAGGATAACAGCACAACATACCAAAACTTATGGGACACAGCAAAAGCAGTGTTAAGAGGAAAGTTTATATCAATAGGTGCCTACATCAAGAAATTGGAAAGGCACCAAATAGATGAGCTTTCAATTCACCTCAAGGATCTAGAAAACCTACAGCAAACCAGACCCAAATCTAGTAGGAGAAGAGAAATAATTAAAATCAGAGAAGAAATCAACAGGATTGAATCAAGAAAAACATTACAAAAAATCAGCCAAACGAGGAACTGTTTTTTTGAAAAAATAAACAAAATTGACACCCCATTGGCCCAACTAACTAAAACAAGAAGAGAAAAGACCCAAATCAATAAAATCAGAGATGAAAAAGGAAATGTAACAACAGACACCACAGAAATAAAAAGAATCATCAGAAATTACTAGAAGGACCTGTATGCCAGTAAACAGGGAAACCTATCAGAAATGGATAGATTCCTGGACACATGCAACCTACCTAAATTGAACCAGGAAGACATCGAAAACCTAAACAGACCCATAACTGAGACAGAAATTGAAACAGTAATAAAGGCCCTCCCAACAAAGAAAAGCCCAGGACCAGATGGATTCACTGCTGAATTCTACCAGACATTTAAAGAAGAACTGACTCCAATTCTTCTCAAACTATTCAGAACAATCGAAAAAGAGGGAGTCCTCCCAAATTCTTTCTATGAAGCCAGCATCACCTTAATTCCTAAGCCAGAAAAAGATGCAGCACTGAGTATTTCTTTAAAACGAGAAATCAAAAATGGTGTTCTCCTCCAAATAATGTAGAATATTTTATTACTATAAAGAGAACAGATTTTGTGTGTTTCAAGAATACCATTGAAAGAACGTAGCAGTATTTCCCTCTGATCCTTCTTCTCTCCTTCCATCCCCTTGTTGCATATTTTCAATTTACTCTATAACCATAGGCTTAATACTCCATTACTTACAATGTTCAACAAGTAAAAAGACAAAGACCATGTTTATCAGGAATATAGCCAAAGGCTATAAATAATAATCAAATCATAAGATGATTAAACATTGAAGTTTTTTGTACTCTATATATTAGAACAAATCAGAGAAAACATGATACTAGTTTTTTAGGGATATGGCTTATTTTAGTAAGCATAGTTTTCTTCGATTGCATTTATTTTGTTGCCAGTGACTGCATTCATTCTTTTTATGAATAACTAGTATTCCATCTTGTGTGTGTATGTATCTCACATTTTCTTTGTTCAGTCATGAGATGATGGACATCTGGATTAATTTCATATCTTAGCTATTGTGAATTGAGCTGCTATAAACATAGGGACACAGATAACTCTTGCAGAAGCTGATTTCACTTCCTTTAGATAAACTCCCAGGAGTTGAATGGCTGGGTCATATGGCAGATCTATTTTCAAATTTCTATGGAATTTCTGTACTGTATTCCTTAATGGTTGTACTAGTTTACCTTCCCATCAACAACATCTTAAGCTACCTTTTTCCTCACATTCTTGTCTACATCTGTTATTTTTGCATTTTTGGATGATAACCATTCTAACTGGTGTGAGGTTGAACCTCATTGTTATTTTTATTTGCATTGCCCTGATGGCTAATGATCTTTAGAAAATTTTACCTGTTAAACATTTGAATTTCATCCTTCAAAAATGACTGTTCATGTCCTTTCCCCATGACTTAACTTGATTGCTTGTTATTGTTCTTGAATTTCTAGAGATCTTCATATATTCTGGTTATTAATTCTTTATCTGACATATAGTTTGCATATATTTTCTCCCATTCCATCTGATGCCTTTTCACTTTGTTGAATGTTTCCTTTGCTATGCAGAAGCTTTTTAGCTTGATGTAAACTCATTTGTCTATTTTTGCCTTTATTGTCTGTTCTTCTGAGGTCTTATCCAAGAAATCTTTGCCTATGCCAACGTCTTACAGTGTTTCCCTGATATTTTCCTCTAGTGATTTGATGGTTTCAGGTCTTAGGCTTAGATATCTGAATCATTGTGAGTTCATTTTTGTATAGGGTATAAGGAAGGGATCTTGTTTCATATGTCTGCATGCAAAAATCTAGTTTTCCCCATACAATTTGTTCAAGAGGCTGTATTTTCTCCAGGGATTGATTCTAGATTTTAGCTCGTTTGTCAAAGATGAGTTGGTTGTGGATGAATGAATTTCTGTTTTTTTTTTTATCCATTCCATTGGTCTACATGTATATTTTTGCACAAATCCCAGGCTATTTTAAATGTAACTGCCCTGTGGTTTGTCTTGAAATCTGGTATGGTGATGTCTCGGGCTTTGTTTTATTGTTTAAGATTGTTTCACCTATTTGGGGGTCCTTTGGGTCTCCATGTGAATTTTAGGATCATATTTTCTAGATCTCAGAAGAATGTTCTTCATATTTTGATAGTTATTGTGTTCAATCTGTACATTGCTTTTGGTACTATGGATATTTTGATTATACTAATTCTTCTAATCCATGAACATAGAGGATTTTTCCATTTTTTGTGTGTCTTCTATTTCTTTCCTTAATATTTTGTAATTTTAATTGTAAACATTTTTCACATCCTTGGTTATATTTATTCCAAGGTATTTTAAAGTTTTTTTGTAGCTATTGTGAATGAAACTGATTTTACAAGTTTTTTCTTAGCAATGGCACTGTTAGTGTATGGAAATACTAATGATTTATGTGTGTTGATTTTATATTCTGAACTTTGCCAAACTCTTAGGAGTTCCAGTAGTCTTTTAGTGGAGTTTTTTGTTTCTCCTATCTATAGGATTAATAATATGTGAACAAGGATAACTTGACTTCCTCCTTTCCAATTTGTATCCCTTTGATTTTTTTGTCTTTCTAATGGCTCTGGCTAAAATTTCTAGAACCACATTGAGTAATAATGGTGAGAGTGGGCATCCTTTCCTGGTTATAGAAGTTAGTTTAAGTTAGTTTAAATGCTTCCATCTTTTCTCCATTCAAAATTATGCTGGCTGGGTTTGTCATATATTGACTTGATTGTGTTGAGATGTGTTCCTTTTATGCCCAGTTAAGATTTTTATCATGAAAGGATGTTGTATTTTAACAAATTCTTTCTCTGCATCTATTGAGATAATCATACAGTTTTTATTTAATTTGTTACTATGTCTGCAGTTTATTCATTTATGTATTTTAAATCTTTCCTGCATATTTGGGATAAATCACATTTCGTCTGAGTGGGTGATCTTTTTGATGTGCTGCTGGATTCGATTAGCTAGTATTTTGTTGAAGAGCTCTGAATCTACATTCATCAGGGATATTGGTCTATAGCTCTTTCATTGTTAAATATTTTTCTGATTTTGGAATTAAGATGATGCCTCATAGAAGGAATTTTGGAGGACTCTGTTCATTTGTTTTGAGTAGTAAGAAGAATTGGGATTGCTTCTTTAAATGTTTGATAGAATTCATCCATGAAGCCATCTAGTCCTGGGTCTTCTTTGATTTTTTTTTAATATTTATTTTATTTATTTGAAAGAGTTACAGAGAGAGGTAGATACATACAGAGAGGTCTTTCATCTGCTGGTTCACTACCCAGATGGTCGCAATGACCAGAGCTGTACCATCAGAAGCCAGGAGCCGGGAGTTTCTTCCTGGTTTCTCACATGGGTACAGGGGCCCAAGGACTTGGGCCATCTTCTACCGCTTTCCCAGGCCATAGCAGAGAGGTGGGTCAGAAGAGGAGCAGCCAGGACTAGAACCAGTGCCCATGTGAGATGCTGGTGCTTCAGGCCTGGGCTTTAACCCACTGCACCACAGCATCAGCTCCCTGAGTCTTTGTTGTTAGGATCTTTACTACTGATTCAATCTCTGTCTTGGTTACTGATCTATTTAGATTCTCTTTGTGTTTGTACCTCAATTTTAGTAAATTGTGTTTGGAAATCTATCCTTTTCTTCTAGATTTTCAGATTTGTTGTCATTGTTATTTGTTGTAATTCTGATTCATTGTAGGCAGCATATGGTTCATTCAGATACATAGGAAATTAGAGATTACCATCCTGGTGCCACCAAATTTCAATCTCTGTACTATTCTTCACCTCTTTCTCTATGACAGATAAAGCATGTGAGTGTTGGAAGAGTTCAGGTGTCATCCAGAGCTGCTTTTATTTCTGAACACTGTCACAAGTTCCTGAGCTCCTGAGCTCAGTTTAGGTATGAATATTCTCCCATAATAATATCACTCATTAAAGAATTATAACCAATTACTCTGTAATGACCTTCATTTCCTAAACCCTCCCCCAAATTATTGAGATTTTATTCAGGTCGGTATTTCTGTGAAGTTCATCCTTTCATAAGTACCAGTAGAAATAATTTCACTGGTTACCTCAGTGGGAATTGTGACCAATTTCACAAACATATATTTGAATCTTCTAGTATGATGCACAGCCTAATTTGATAGGTGTTAATCCAAACCAGAGAAGAGAATGGCTTTTGTGAGAGAGGGGACTGAAATTGTATCCAGTAAGCAATACATCCCTAAAGTCCCTCTCCCTCTCTTCTGGAAATCACCTTCTTCTTTCTGTCTATACCAATATGACTGCTCTAGATAACTTACATAAATGAGATCATAGAGTGTTTCTCTTTTTTGTGGGTGGCTGATTTCACTTAGCATTTTTTCACCAAGGTTTATCAATGCTGTAGCACTCACAGATTCCATTCCTTTCTAAGCCATAAATTTTCCATTGTATGGATAGACTACATTTTGTTTTTCCATTTATCTATGAATGGATGCTTGTATTGCTTACATCTTTTGGTTTTTGTAAATAATGCTTCTATGAGTATGGATATTAAATATCTTTTTGAGATCCTACTTTCCATGTCTTTCCTATTTACACTCAGAAGTACAACTGCAAGATCATATGGTAATTCTACTGGATTTTTGAGAAACTGCTAGGCAGTTATGGGCACAGCAGGACTTATTTCCTTAGAACTCATGAGTGTTTAAATTCTGATGTCTTAATGGTTAAATAAATAAGAGTGGAGGCTTAAGTTAGTGATTGTTTCGAGAGATTGTGCTGGTCGAAGATTTGGGGGTTGTTGATGGCATTCCCTCAGAGAGTGGTTCTTGTGAGACATTTGTTTGTATTCAGATTCAGCCAGTTTCCCTCCCTCCCTCCCTCCCTCCCTCTCTCTCTCTCTTCTACCCTCCCTCCCTCCCTCCCTCTCTCTCTCCCTATCTCTCTGTCTCCTATTCCCTGTTTCTCTGCTTCCTGCCCCACTGTGTGTCCATGCATCTGCATTTACCATGACTGGACTCCATCAGATGCCAGATTAGAGAATGCTCAATCTTGTAACTGCAAATGATAATCTGAAATAAACCTTTTCTTTCTCAAAGAAGTTCCTCTTGGTTGTTGTAAAGTCACGAACAGTAGACTAATACAAATGCTATCCTGTTTTCCATACTGGTTTTGCAGCTGCACAATTTTGCATCCTCAGCAACAAGGCACAGGTTTCCAATTTCTCAACAGACTTGCCAACATCTGTTATTTTCTGTTTTTCTTTTTTGAGCTTTGTTTTTTTATAATAGCCACACTACTGACTGTAAAGGAATATTTGATTGTGCTTTTGATTAGTATTTCCTAGTGATCACTAATGTTCAGTATCATTTTAGGTGATTATTAGTTATTTATATATCTTTGGAGAAATGTCTATTCAAATTCTTTGGACATTTTAAAATTGCATTTGGTTTGTTGTTCCGTGGCCTTCCCAGATTCATTAGCAAGAAGTTAGAGAGTGGAACACCTGGGACTCTAACTGGCCCTCTGATACGGGATACTAATGTCACAATGCCACAACATGGATGAACAAAAGACTTACATTGCAATTAATGTTGATTAATAAGGGAGAGAAATAAGAGTGATAAATAAACACATATGGGGTTACTTTAAAAATTTCACAGAAAATCAAATTCTTCTCTTTGCCTTTCAAATAAATCTTTAAATTTTGTGCATAATTTTATAATATGTATTTTCCATGAACTACC
The DNA here is from genome assembly GCF_051225735.1 of Oryctolagus cuniculus. Taxonomy (NCBI): domain Eukaryota; kingdom Metazoa; phylum Chordata; class Mammalia; order Lagomorpha; family Leporidae; genus Oryctolagus; species Oryctolagus cuniculus. Next base: position 127,175,530 of record NC_142868.1, read on the forward strand.
CTCATGTGTATGTCCCTGTATACACACGTACACACTGTACTCTTGTCGATTTTCTATATATTAGTTCCTTATCAAATACTTGATTCACAAGCATTTCCTTGTATTTCGTTGATTGCCTTTTTATTCTATTCATTGATGCATAATTTTCAAGTTTGATCTAGTCTAATTTAGTTTTCTTCTGTTACCTGTGCTTTTGGTGTTATATCCAGGAAATCATGGGTTATTCTAATGTGGTGAAGATTTTGCCTGTGTTTAGTAACAAGAGTTTTGTAGTTTTAGGTCATGCTTTTAGGTATTCGGTCCTTTTTGATCTAATTTTTGTACATGGTATTCATTGAAGGTGGAAGTTCTCTTTAAAATATCCAATCTTTCCAGCACTATATACTGAAAAAATTGTCATTTTTTTCTTTGAATGCTTGGTATTCTTTCCAGAATTGCTTGACTTCATAGGTGAGGATTTGTTTCTTAACTCTCTATTCTGTTCCAATGTTCTTTGTGGAAGAACTAAATTGTTTTAATTATTGTAGCTTTGTAGTATATTTTTAAGTCAGGAATTATGGGACAATAAATTTTGCACTTATTCCAGATTATTTGTCTATTTTGCCTATCTTTAGATTCCACATGAATATCAGGCCAGCTTTTTGTATTTTTACAAAAAACTCTTGGGATTTTGAAAGGGATTTGCTTCAATCTGTGGATCACTTTGGGTAATATTTATATCTTAGGAATGTTAAGTATTAAAGAAAACTTTGTCTCTCTCTCACTGTCTAACTCTGCCTGTCAAAAGGTCACCGCCGCGGCTCACTTGGCTAATCCTCCGCCTGCAGCGCTGGCACCCTGGGTTCTGGTCCCAGTTGGGGGGCCGGATTCTGTCTGGTTGCTCCTCTTCCAATCCAGCTCTCTGCTGTGGCCCGGGAGTACAGTGGAGGATGGCCCAAGTGCTTGGGCCCTGCACCCACATAGGAGACCAGAAGGAAGCACCTGGCTCCTGGCTTCAGATCGGCGCAGCACGCCAGCTGTAGCGGCCATTTGGGGGTGAACCAAAGGAAGGAAGACCTTTCTGTCTCTCTCTCTCTGTATAACTCTGCCTGTCAAAAAAAAATAAAAAAAGAATGTTAAGTATTCCATTTAGTGTACATAGGGTGTTTTCATTTATTTATCTCCTTTACCTTTTTTTCAGCACATATTACACTTCCTTGGTTTACTCCTAAGTATTGTACTCTTTTTGATTCAACATAAATGGAATTGTTTTCCTAATTTTAGATTTCTCATTCTGTCTAGAAAAGCAATGAAACTTTGCTTCTGTCTTGAAACTGCTGAGTTTGTGTCTTCTAATTATTTGTTCATGGAAACTTTAGAATTAAATACATAAAAAATTGTGTCTTCTGCTAACAGAATTAATTTTACTTCTTCCTTTCCAATTAGGATGCTCTTTTTTCTTTGTATTTCCTAATTTCTTTGGCTAGGACTTCTAGTACTATCTTGAACAGAACTGATGGAAATTGGGACATTTGTCTTGTTCTTGATCTTACAGAAAAACTCTTATTTTAATCATTAAATATGATGTCAGCTGTGGGCCCAACATCCACATCATTTCTTATTTAGAGGCAATTTCCTTCTATTCCTGACTTGCTGAAGGTTCTTCATAAAATGGTGAAGTTTGCCAATTTTTTTCTTATCCATAATTTGAGGTGAGGACTTTTCCCTCATTCTATTCATTGGGTTTCATCTGTAGAATCATCCTTGCATCCCAGGAATAAGTCCCACTTGGTCATGGTGTGCAATGCTTTATCTCAGACTATTTTCTGTCGCTAATAACACAGTACCATAGACTGGGTAAGTTGTAAAGGAAAGAAGTTTATTTGGGTTCTCATTTCTGTCCAGAATTGAGAGGCCACATTTGACAATGGCTTTCTGCCTGGTAGAATCTGGCAGGAAAGGTTATCACTTGGCGAGAGAGAGAGAGAGAGCATCCAAAAGACTTGTTTGAACTGACTTTTACAGCAGATACTCCCAAGATAATTCATTGATCCATTAACTACATAAATAGATCATTCCATGCAAGAAGGATGATCTCTAATCACTTCTTAAAGCTCTACTTGGTCCCACTGCTTAATTTTCAATTTGCTGGTAGAGCTTAAGGAATATTTGTATTAATTTTTCACCAAGTGATCTATAGAATTCACTAGTGAAGTCTTATGACCCTGGACTTTGCTGAAAAACTTGATAACTGATTTAATTTATTTACTAGTTATAGGTATATTCAGATTTTTTTATTTACTAGTTAGGTCATATGGTTTTGGGAATATAGACATTTTTATCTAGGTTATCCAATTTGTCATCATAGCATTGTTCATAACACTTATAATCTTTTATATTTATATAGAATTGATAGGAATATTGCCTCTTATTTATAATTTTCATTATTTGAGTCATCTCTAGTTTTTTAGTCAATCTAAAAAAAGGTCTGAAATATTGTGAATATTTTTGAAGGACCAAGTCTTTTTTTTTTTAGATTTATTTTATTTATTTGAAAACATTACAAAGAGAGGTAGAGACAAAGAGAGAGGTCTTCCATCTGCTGGTTCACTCCCCAGATGACTGCAATGGCCAGAGATGTGCCAATCTGAAGCCAGGAGCCAGGAGTTTTCTTCCGGGTCTCCCATGTGGGTGCAGGGGCCTAAGGACTTGAGCCATCTTCTACTGCTTTCCCAGGCTATAGCAGAGAGCTGGATTGGAAGAGGAGCAGCCGGGACTAGAACTGGTGCCCATTTGGGATGCCAGTATTTCAGGCCAGGGCTTTAACCCACTGCAGCACAGTGCCAGCCCCAGGACCAAGTCTTAATTTTGTTGACTCTCACCATCATTTCTCTATTCTGCATATGTCTGATCTAATCTATGTTGTTTCTGTTTAGCTACAGTTCGCCATAGGAAAAATAAACATCGCGGTAAGTGGATGGGAGGGAGGGAGATAGATGAGAACAGATACACATCACTATGTAGGCTAAATCACGTGGTCTGCCACCTGCAAATTGGATCAGGACAGCTAGTGGATAATTCAAGCACAAGTCCAAAGTTGAAGGCAGAGGTAAATTGGGTAAATTCCAGTTTACATCTGAAGGCCACAGTGCAAGGACCACTGATGTCCAAGGGCAGAAAAGGTGACTATCTAAGCTCAATAGAGAGTAAGTAAACTCTTCTTTCATTGTTTTGTTCTATTTGGACTCCCAATAGATTATAGGATACTCATCCACATTAATGAGGATGATTTTCTTTACTCAACTTAGACACTACCAATTCAAACGCTATCCCTTCTGGAAACACCCTTACAGATACACCCAGAAATAATGTTTTACCAGCTGTCTAGCCATCTCTTAGCCCATTCAAGTTAACATATGAAAATAACAATTACATTGTCATTCTTTTTTCAGCTTTGGGTTTAGTATCTTACTATTTGGCTATCACTTCAAGGTGTGAATTTTGGCTATTGATTTGAGGCCTCATTTCTTCTTAATGTACATATTTATAGCTATTGATTTCCCTTTTAGTACTATTTTTTCTGTATTCCATGAGTTTTGCTATGATTTACTTTTGTTCATCTCAAGATGTTTTATAATTTCTTAGTGACTTTTTTCCTTGACCCATGGTTTATGAGTTTATTAACTTCCATGTATTCGTGTATTCTCCAGTGTTCACTTTGTTATTACTTTCAAATTTCATTCTACTGGGACCAGAAGAGATATTTTGTGTATTTGCAACATAATAAAATTTGTTAAGGTTTATTTTATAACCTGACATATGATCTAACCTTGAGGATATTCAGTGTGCACTTAGTAAAAATATATATTCTGCTGTTTAGGGGTAGATTTTTCTGTGTACGTCTACCAGGTCATATTAGCCTATAGTGTTCAGTTCAAATCTCTACTTCAATATTGGTCTTTGGTCTGGTTATTAAATGTATAGTTAGAAAGTCTCCAATTATTATTTTGGAACTATTCATTTCTCCCTTTAATGCTGACAAGACATTTGTGTCTTGTAATTTGAAGCTCAAGTTTGGTGCCTGTGTGTTTGTAATTATCGTATCTTGTTGGTGCATTGACTCTTAGAATTATGGTGTCCTTGTTTCTTGTAACCGTATTGACATGAAGTTTTTTTTTTCTGATATTACTACAGCCATTTCTAATCTCTTTGGGTTACTATATTCGGTGCAAATTTTTACAATCTTTTCACTTTCAATGTAGTGTGCCTTGATGGATCTAAATATATTCTTTTATAGACAGCATGTACTCAACCATCTGAAAAAAAAAAAAAATTCCTTCCACCACCTTTGCAGCCTGGCTCATGCAAGGAGCTAATCATCCTAGTGTGAAGACTAATAGTCTTTCCTAGGCCATTTCTAAGCATCTGTGTTCCCCGTGTGCTGTGTATTATTTTCCTCCGAGTCCCTTGTATACATGGATACTTTTTTTTAAGATGTATTTATTTGGGAACCAATATTGTGGCATATCAGGTAAAGCCACCACCTTTGACATTGGCATCCTATATGGGTGCTGGTCTCTATCCCTGCTGCTCCACTTCCAATCCAGTTCCCTGCTAATGGCTTGGGAAAAGCAGAAGATGGCCCAAGCATTTGGGCCTCTGCCACATATGTGGGAAACCCAGATGAAGCTCCTGGCTTCTGGCTCTGGTCTGGCTTAGCCCTGGTCATTGCAGCCTCTGGGGACTGAATCAGCAGATGGAAGATCTCTCTGTGTCTCTTCCTCTATTTAATATTTCAAAGTAAATAAACATAAAATTCTTGCTTATTTGAAAGGCAGAATTAGAGAGGGGGAGGGAAAGAGCTTGCATTCACTGATTCATTCCTCAAGTGGCCACACAGCTGGGGCTGGGCCTGGGCCAGGTCAAAGCTGGACGCCTGTAACTCCATCAGGATCATCCATGTGGGTGGCAGGGGCCCAGCAACATGGGCTATCTGCTGCTGCTTTACAAGGTTCATTAGCAGGGAGCTGAGTCAGGAGTGGAGCAGTCAGGACTTAAACTGTCACTCATATGGTGTGTTGGCATTGCATGCAGTGGCTTAACTCACTGTGCCACATCACCAACTCCACTTTTATTTTTAAAAAATATTTATTTATGTATTTGAAAGGCAGAGATGGGGTCAGGGGAAATAAAAAGAGGGAGGGAGAAAGGGAAAAGGAGAGCTAGAGAGAGAGGTCTTCCATCCACTGGTTCTCTTCTCAAATGGCTACAATAGCCAGGGCTGGGCCATGCCAAAGCCAGGAGTTTTGCTGGGTCTCCTACATGGGTGTGGGGTCCCAAGTACTCGGGTCATCTTCTCTTGCTTTCCCAGGCCGTTAGCAGGGAGCTGGATCAGAAGTGGAGTAGCCAGGACAGGAAGCAGCGCTTAAATTGAATGCCAGCTCTGTGACTGGAGGCATAACCTTCTACACCACAGTGCCGGCCCTCCACAAATACTTTTAAATGTCATGTTTTCTTCCTGCATGTCATCCCTGCTTCTTCTCAGAGCCTTTGCTGTTCTATGTCCCCTGCCCATGATCTCTTGCCTCTGGGAGCTGAGAAGTCGAGGCTTTTACATGCTGTTGTGGTCCAGCCTGATACACTATACCAGCATTCGATCACCAATTAGGGGAAACAGAAACTCTTCCCCTAGGAAGTAACTAGATCAGGCACAGCATTACAAACAAGTGGTACTCTTGCTTCCCTTATAAGAGGCAACCCAGAAACTGGGTGGCTCCCTAACCCCAACACGCTATCCAGAGGAAGCTGAGCAAAAATGCTGTGGAATTTCTACCCTGTTGAGTGTACTTTATTCTGACTGGAGATTCTTTTGGTTGAAGAAAATGCTCACCAATGTTTTAGACATCCTCATGAAGCTGCCATAGTAGATTATTTCCTTTGCTTTCATGGATGAATGAAGACCTGGAGCTTCCTAGTCTACAACTGTCAGTCTGAATAAGAGCCTTTAGTTTTATTAACAGTGTTCTGTAGTAATTCACCTGTTCTCAATGCTTCCAAAAGATTCTGTAATCTTCAAGTGGAGAATTAGTACTGACCTCTTCTGTTTGGTTAATATATGATGACATGGTAGCAAAAATGAAATAACTTATGACCTACTATCAGTCAATTTAGGAAATAAAATTTATCAAATCAAAGGAAAGTGTTTTTGAACAATTATCTTGCTTATTCTAACATACACATTAAAGATCTTTAAACATCAAGTGTTTAGAAGTTTCTTTGCATATTAAATGATGCTCAGAAATGATGACTGTTAGGATGACACTTGCATAGTCTATCTCCCCACAGACTAGACATGATTATTTGGTTATGGAGTTGACTTGAAAAAATAAAGTGCCTCATACATTTCAATGAATCATGGGAGGAAACTTACGCATCTTCCCTAGATAATCTATACATACTTGGATGCTTTTGGGTCCTTAGAAAAACTTTTTGTCATTTGAGGCACCAATCCTCAAACAATGGAACAAGAGAATATGAGATTTGGTTTCCTGCTATCAAGAATACTCATCTTTATGCATCCAGAAATGCACATCCTTAGAAAATGCCCCAAGTAACTCCACTTGCTTGAGATCTGTTCTGTGTTTCCTTACAGTTCCTGTCCAAGCCATCTTAAATAACATTTGCCTCTTTCAGTCTCCACTTCCCCACACATTATAGTTTGATATGATGAAGGCACTTTTTGTGCCTTTATCCCACTTAAAATTTCTGCATGACCACCAGGATAGTGATCCTTCATAACCTCCCTATTTAGTCTCATACCACAATTCCACAAGTATTTGCCACCAGTTTTTTCCATTAATCCCATGTTCCCTGTGCTTAAATTATTAATCCTTACAGCACAGTGTCCTTTTCATTGAATGCCCACCCCAGTCATAGCTCTTAACAAATTTATCATTTGTGCAATTCATTGATTCAGAATAGATTATTTTGCTCATTTGCAGATCCTACTGCTCCCACTAATCTTTACCAAATACTTTATTTCCTGATGAGCACTGACCTCACTAGTCCCCCCTCTCCATTCATTTCTCTGCCTTATTCACTTGGCACTTTAAGCAGACTTTCCTGGCCTATGTGATGAGTATTCTATGTCATGTGTTCCCACTGGGCCCTGTATTTCTTGAGGCCAGAAACCTCACCATTTTTTAAATTACTGTAGTGTTCTCAGCAAAGTATATATTGCTTTACTTTCTGCATAGCTATTGCTCTTGATCATAGGAGCCATGATGGAAAGGATCATGATGGTGCTTGCCCAGTAAGCACTGAAATCAAGGGCTGATTTATTAACAAACATTGTTAACAAACATGTATTAAAAGCATTTTACAACAATTCTATATGTCAAAGTCAAGGGCATTCTCTACATGCCTCTGTGAAGCCTGCTGGCTATTTTTCAGGATTTGCCAAGAAGCTTTTGAATTCCAGAAGTTACTTGGCTGGTTTGAAGAATATGTACTTCCTTTGACTCATCAAGTAGCAGAATAATGTATGAACCCAGAGAGTTAATTGTACTAATTGTTTCCTTTGGGGACTTCAGAATACACTGTGTTCATTCTTTCTACAGGATCATCATCAGGTTGATGGTACTTTGCTTTCCTGCTTTAATGCCTTACTACCTTTGCTTCCTTAGATCCTGTGGACAAGAGGAGGTAACGAGATCTCCCAGGTTTCTAATGAGACAATCAGGGAGGGAAAAAATGCAATGAGTGGGCCTTTTGGAGAAAATTTTCTCTAAAGGTTGCTCTTACACTGTTGGGGAGAGAAACATTTCTCAGAACTGAGAGTATGCTGTTGAGAATACAGTGTCAGTTCTCCAGGTTAGCGGGCAACAGTGGTGTTGAGAGTGCTGTACTCATGTGCTGATGGAGAAAGCTGCCCATAAATTGACTGAGTGGTATGCTCAGCCTAGGACCTACCTCAAGAGAAAGCATTCCTTAAATATTTGTGAATGAATGAAGGTCTCTGGTGCCTCTCTGAATGTTTATGAACACTGAGGAGCAGGCTAGTTATCCAAGATCTACTGACTTCTGCTGCAAACCAGTCCACAGCCTGTATTGCAACTCCCTCATGAACAGACATTTTCAGTAGTACGAGCAGAACCATTTCTAAATAAGATTTGGGACTAAGATTTCTCTCCTTCACATCTATCCTCTGCTTTATTTAAAAAAAAAAAAACTGCTCATTTTTATTTATTGGAAAAGCATAGAGACAGAGACAGATTCACTCCTCAAATGCTCACAACAGCTCTAGCTGGGCCAGGCCAAAGCCAGAAACTGGGAATGCAATCCAGGTCTTCCAAGTGGACAGTAGGGATACAGGTACTTGAGCTTGTTGATGCCCAGGGTACACATTAGCAGGGAGCTGGAATCAAAAGTGGAGTCAGGCCTCAAACTCAAGCATTCTAATACGCTTAAGCTGGCATAAGCTTAGTTGCTCATGACTGGTAGTATGTTGTCACATTGCTAAGAAATATGTGCATATTTTATTAGAAGTCATCTAAAGACATAAATAATGTGATTGTCTGAAGTTATGACTCTAGTGGGAAGAGTTTGCAGCATTCAGGTGAATATTGTTTTGATTATTTTTTCAGACTCTTTAGTCCACAGATGGAAGATTATAGTCACTCCTCCATGGTTATGGGACAGAGGCCCTGTTTTTTTCCAATTTAGGGAAAAATTAAAATGTATTAAATAGTTTGAAATTAATGTGCTTCTCTACAATTTTTTTTCAGTTTATGTTTCTGAGAACACATTAAGTTTCGCCCAAGGCTGCACATGGCCCAGAAAACTCTAATAAAAGAATTTCTCATTTTAGATTCAGTTAGAAAGTAAATTAAAACAAATGAAAAAAAATTTTTTGTTTTCTGAAGATGACTAAGAGAATTATTTGGAAATCACAGATTTTGTCTGTAATTTCCAAAACACACCCAAACAAAACGCATTTGAATCAATTTTAAGAAGATGCTCCAATTTATTAAGTAGGCATTTAAAGAATGAAAACATTTTTCAGATGTCAAGATTAAATGTGTTTATTTTGAGTTAGTGGATACAACGGGTATGTTAGATACCAGCACTCCAAGCTACACCTATGTATTTGCCTCTAAACCTTCAAACATGGTCAGTTTCCATTCTGCTAACACTCCACCACTGGGCTTTCTATTTCTAGCAAAATCATAGTTTAAATTAAAAAAGAAAAACACAAGATTGATCACCATATTGTGCTTCCAGTGCCCTCAGAATGATTTTAATTATCTCAAACAAATGTTTATTGTTTTCAGTAAAGGGGAAAAATTATAACATGAGCACTAGTAATGGCACTACTGGAAAAGAACAGAATGCAGATTAAAAGAAGCACTTTATTCTGGACTAGTTAGTTTCCTCTCTGATAAAAATCCACTTAATATCATGGATATGACTTCAAGGATAAATTGTTCAATTTGTGGGCCACACATTTAAGCGTATTGGCTAGTACATTTTTGCACTGAAACAGAAGCAATACAAGTTTTATGTTCTACCATTACACTTCCAGATTTTTCACTTATGAATATACCTGCCAACCTAATGATTCTTGCATGCATTAGAGTTTGCTCTTTTAGTTAAGTTTATTTTCCCCCTCCCTCCCGCTCCCATGAACACTGTGATGGGAACTCTTTGCCCAGCTTTATGAGAATTTGCAAAGGACAGCTCTGTGCTACCTCGGGACAGGAATCCCCTGTCCCCTCCCAGGGCTACGGATGGATCAGCAGTATTGATCCCATCTCATCTTACATGCAAACAGATACTGCTCCCTTAATTTCCCCATGCCAGAGGCATACGAGTCGGCAGGTATGCATACAAAAATGGAATTCAAAAGAAAAGAAGAAAAGAAAAAAAGAAAAAGCTCTCTTGCGAAACCCTATCGTCCTAGAAGGAATCCATTGCTTTGAATTCACTTAAAGCCTGTACAGGCGAAATGTGTTTCTTCTGAGAACCTCTTCTAACTCGGGTCTGGAATTCTTCAGGCTTTTCTCTCTTGACAAGTGGCTTCTTCTCTGGAGCCTTCATCTTCCAAGACACAACAGGTGAGTTGACAGCAGCTGTCCCATAGACCTTCTGGTATTTGGTTGAGGCCACATAGGATGCTTTCACCGTGAGGACAACAGCATTCATCAGGTTTTTAGCTGCCTGGATAAGTGATGTAGCACTGTCCAGCTAGAGTGGGAGAAGAATAAAATACACCTGGGTTAACTGAGTCCCCAAATGCACAACATGTTGGTACAATTTCACAAGTCAAACACTGTTTTGCTTGGACAAGTATACAGTATTACCAAAAAGGAGCGAGTTAGCACAAGATACATAGGCTACAGATCAGTCACTTGTCCTCTCCTATGTTTAATCCCAAAGAAAAAAGAAAAAAAAAAAGATTGGTCTATGATTCATAGCTTTCTAAAATCTCAATACCACTAAACCCTTTTTAACATGTGTGATTCCTAGACAAAAATTTGCTAAAGTGAAATATCTCAATATTATTATATTAGCCTGATTAGCAAAAATGTTTGAAAAGCCTTTGGCAGGTACTGAAGAATCAAATGCTATAAAGAGTTATATTCAGACTTTTCTGGCTCTGACGGTGAACATGCCTTTCTATCATAGACCATTTCCTATCCTAGACACAGAATTAGTGAAGATACAAGCAGTTAAGCATAGATACGACCCATGGGTATTCTGTTTCTTACTTAGGTTATGGAGCTCTGAGTATCCATTTAATTATTTCCACATAATGAATATCATTCTTATATAAATACCAGTAATTGTGTCAGCGTCTAATAAATTGGGGAACAGTCACTGATGTCTCCATATCCAAGATTTAATGAAATGTTGAGTTCTTTCTATGTGACAAGTACTACGCTAAGAACTCTGAAGTATTTTCCCATTTAATTCTTATATCTCAAAGCATTAGGCATATTGTCATTGCCATTTTACCATGAAAAAGCTGATGTATTCAAAGCTCATGTATGCAGAAGCCCAGAAATTTTGGTCTGCACTGCCCTGTGGAGTTAGGATTACATTTAAAAATGCCATAAGTCACAACTTGAGAATAGGTTTAGAGGCCTATGATAAGAATCTAAGATCAGAGACTTGTTAGGGTTTTTTTTGTTTGTTTTGTTTTGTTTTGTTTTTGCTTTTAACCACTCAGATGCTATGGTGTTCTTTACAATATCCTAGAACATTCAGCTATTTGTTTTCACCTTCTTACTTCACTGTCTGCACTATAGACCCTGGAAAATCTCAGAACTACATTTTCCAAACTGTCTTTCAGCCAGGACTCTACGTGACATAGTGAAAGGAAAGAATTAACCATTGGACTAGAAGTAGTACCCCAACCTTAGGGACATTTGAACATAGGTTAATTTTTCCATTAATTTCTTATAATATCAACTAAGAAAAGATATCCATTGCAGTTAAATAAAGCAACTAAGGATGTGCCTAAATATGGCATCCCTGGTTGTTATACAACCTGTCAGTCATAAGCAGTACCTGCATTAAAAAAAGAATTATAACGAAGTACTCAGTGTTCTGAGGGCTGGATGATTAGCAAGGCATTTAAGCCAGGAAACACTAAACCCTGTGGTTTCCCTATGTGGTGTGACTGGCATTACTCCAGCTTCATGCCTTTTCAAGACTAACATGTGTCCCACATAGTAATTGCAGTCATCAGAAGATGAGTTTAATGCCTTTGTGATGCACTTGATCTAGTTAAGTTTCATTCTGGGTTAAAAAGCTATGACAATCAAATATGCTGAATTATTTATTCACTAAGGAAGCTTGTAGGGTGTGGCCAATGGGGGAAACAAAGAAATATGCTTTGTATGCATGAATCCCTTACAATATTATGATAGCATAGACTTAAGGCTTTACCACTAAAAAAAAATCCTATAATACAGAAAATCAAAGATACTTATGGATTAGAGCCATGATTCAGTGCACATATAACTGACTGCTTTGTGAATTAACCAAATTTATAGAGTAACTCACTTCACTTGACCATTCCTATCATACAAGATACACATATACCAAAATAACTGCTTAACCCATAAAGTTTATATACCCTAAGTTTCTAAATCTAGCTAAAGTAAAAGCAAATTTTAGATTATTCTTGTTAACAGGAGAAGCTAAGTATGGATTCATACAGTGGTTCTCAAGCAGAGCATCTGAAGTAGCAGCATTATTACCACCTGGGAACTGTTAGAAATGCAATTTCTCAGGCCCAGTTTAAAATGTACTGAAGCAAACAAACTTGCAGTCCTATTTTAACTAGTCCTTCAGAAGATTCTGATACATGTCAAAGTTTGAGAACCAGGGGAATTCATGAAACCCAACAACTATCTAAGGCCTTACTTCATGCAAAGATTTCAAGATTCCCACTGTACTATACAAATTTTAGCAACCTCAAAGCTAGTCATCTGACTGGATTTCACTTCTTTATGTTTTCCATCATTCTCTAATCTCTCCCCCCAGGTAGAAGTGTGAGTGATGAAACACAGAGATGGAGACAGCAAAATATTGGCATAATTAGGAGTAAATCAATCAGTGTTCCTGCAGTAGCTGCACACGCCACCCCCTTGGCCCACTGATAGTTCCCTGTATGTCTGCCAGGTTTCAAAAATAAGTAATATTGTGATTGGTTAATTATATTATATACTATGGTTAAAGAGACGGTGAGATAATACATCAGAGAGTTCTGTTGATTTTCTTTGGGACATCAGAATTAGAAGAACTAGAATAAGCTATGTCTATTATAATTAAATGGTTCCCAAAGAATGAGTCTTGGAAGAACTGAGCTGGTCTGAAGAGGATTACAAGGAAGCCAGAGATTTCTACCACAGATTCTATTTTCATATAGATGGTGTCTAATTCTGCAGCAAAAGTATGCGAGCTTCCCTCTTCTTCCAAACCCCTTTACGCTCCCAGCCTCAAGCAGGAACCCTGTGAATAAACCTAATACATTGGTTGAGAGTGAATCAGCTCTGAAATACAAAGCCAGTGATTCTATTCAAGTTTCCTTCTAAGGCTGATCTTGAATTTATGGCAAGATCAAGTGAGGAGATGAGGGGCCCAGACAATTAACCTTGAATGAATTATATACACAGACAATAAGCCCAGCTTTAAAGTGCTAGTACAAAATTTGACTTCAATTTTGCTCTTTGTCCTAGACCTACTTTCCTGATAGAGACCATTACTAGCACCATAAGAATTCTTATTATTTTAAAGTGGATTCTGTGTTTGTCCAAAAGGTACCCAGAACTGATCTCTAAATGAATTTTTTATTTTATTTATTTTTTTGCTAAAAATGCACTAGAAAGTGGTTACATGTCAAAAAAATATTTTTAGGCAAGTTTTAAAACTGGACACTTGGTGCCGGTGTAGTGGCATAGTGCGTAAAGCCTCCACCTGCAATGCCAGCATCCCATATGGGGGCTGGTTCACATACCAGTTGCTCCACTTCTAAGTCAGCTCCCTGCTAACAGCCTGGGAGAAGCAGTGGAAGATGGCCCATGTGCTAGGGTGCCTGTCACCCACATGGGAGACCAGGAAGCAGCTCCTGGCTTCAGCCTGGCCCAGTCCTGTGCATTGGAGCCATATGGGGCAGGAACGAACAGATGGGAGGTCTCTCTCTCTGTATCTCCCTCTCGATTTTCAAATAAACAAATCTTTTTAAGGAAAGGACACTTAGCATAATTATACTCTATTTTGTGATTTATACTATAACTTTTGGCATTTTCAAATAAGATATGAAAACAAATATGTGTAAAGGAAGTTCTAATAATAACCAACATTAATCGAACACTCACTAGATACCTGGCACTGCCTGAGTCCTTTTAATTATTTTGAAAAATTCTGGAAGTAGGAATTATGAGTCTTACTCTAACTTTACAGATGAGGGAAGCAAAGCTTGGAGAGTAATGTAACTCGCCCCTGTGGTATTTGACAAAGTAGGGGTTAAAACCAGCACCATTTCTCTCCAAAGCCAGCATCTGAATTCTTACACAGTATTGCTCATGAGAGTATAATTCATTCTCTGAGGTCTTTTCACTTACTACCTAGCATTCCTAGACAACTCATTTCTATTCACCCTGTCCAGGCTGAACATTTGTCCTCCAAACCTGGAAATATCCTGGTAACATCCTCATTAGGTCTAATCAGCACCTCTGTTTCTCTGTCATTTTTAGTGTCCATGTTTGAACTCTCCCTCCCTAGCACGTCTGGCCTCAGGTGAGTTCCTGCTCAGTGGTCACGCATCCATAGAATCTCTGGCCTTTGGGCTGTCTTCTTCATGGGGATTCATCATCGAAGCAGCGGTGCCTGGAGTCTGATTGCAGCTAATTTCTCTTTCTCTTGTCAGGTTTAGTTTTTTTGTTTTTATTTTTTTTTTAAGCACATGTATTATACAGCCATGGCTGGTTGTTTCTTTAGGTGGAGCTTGGCCACTATTTTTTTTTTTTTTATTTTATTGAAGGAATACAAACATTGTGTGTTTCAAGCCTTTACCTGAGATAGTCTTGTTAGCTTTCAAATGGCCACAAAAGTCAATCACATCTCAACCATTCCTCATGCCAGCCTCGTTACATTGCTTGGCCTTCACAGCAGAAAAGGATCACCTTTTCCTGTTTAAGGTCCTTTCTGTTCCTACTGGACATCCCATTAAGTTCCTGTATCTACTGTAAGAAACACTGCTCATTTTCAGCTCATTTAAAAAATAACATGCTGCATTTAGCAAATGAGACCATGTTCCAGTCTCTGCATTAGCTCCCTGTATTAGACTTAATTTCTATACAGTTCTCTGTATTTGGTTTAATTTCTATTATTCAATCTAATAACCGTTCCTGAGATGGTAACAGTCGTATGCCCACATGGGACTCAGAGGACTCACAGGGGTTTCCCAATAACACACTGCAAGTAAGTGATGGAACCGAGACTTAAACTTAGGCAATAGAAGTCCAGAGCGTATGCTCTAACCATTGTTCCCTACTGCCTCCCAGAGCCATGCATGAAAGACGAATCCTCTATCTAAAAATCAATCAAATTGTGCTTGATGAATTCTCCCTGTTCTATCCCTTAGGTGTCTGCTGTCCCCAACCATAGAAATTAACTTCTCCTAAATCTGTCACTATTCTTTTAAAATACCAAAGTACTATTTTAAAAAGGCAACAGATGTTTCCTCACATCTTGTTCTATTACAGTCCATGAACAGCAAATAAGGGCGGCAGAGCTATTTTACAGCCATTTTTATAGGGCACGTTTGGGCTTTTTTTCCCTTACCTCTGTTACCACTGTGTTCTCCTTAATCCTACTGAATTTCTAATTGACAGCCAATTTTCTCTTTCCCTGTATCATCCTCACTTTGTGTTTTGAGTGGGGGGAAAGATTTTCTTGAATTGTGTTTGTCCCATTCATCAATATTTGTGCTGCCTAATGCCTTACAGTATCCAAGCTGAAGAGTGCCATGACAAGCACCTGGAAAGACTTTGTTACAATTACATAATCCTCTGGTTGTTTCCAGGACCCATGTCATTAGTCAGATACTGTTCACCAATGCTGGACAAGTGCTCTTATATAGGAAGCAAATGCACTCCTTTGAATAAAAGGACAACACATACCTTGAAATACTGAATTCTCATCTACTCTTAAACCTAGAGTCTGCCCTTACATCTTCCCACCTATATACTTATCCATTCAAGCTTTTCTTCAGATACCTATTGAATATGTACTTTGTACCAACCAATACACCTGTCAGGTATACAATGCAAACCTAAGTAAACAAATACTAGACCCCAACAGCTCACAGTATAATAAGCAAAATGACACAAAATAACATGATAAAAGTTTTATTAGGATGTAAGATGCTAAAGGAACAAAATAAATAGGGGATCTACCTTGAGTCAGTCAGGAGTAAGGCAGAAGAAAAATGACTCAGTGGCATGATACCTAAATTCCCTTCAAATGATAAAATAGGAGGGCAATCCTCAAATTCCTAGCTATAATAATCTTGGCACTCTTAACCCATTGTTAGAAATAAGAAGGAAGCAGCCGGCACCGCGACTCACTAGACTAATCCTCCACCTTGTGGCGCCGGCACACCAGGTTCTAGTCCCGGTCGGGGCGCCGGATTCTGTCCCAGTTGCCCCTCTTCCAGGCCAGCTCTCTGCTGTGGCCAGGGAGTGCAGTGGAGGATGGCCCAAGTGCTTGGGCCCTGCACCCCATGGGAGACCAGGAGAAGTACCTGGTTCCTGCCATTGGATCAGCGCAGCGCGCTGGCCACGGCAGCCATTGGAGGGTGAACTAACGGCAAAGGAAGACCTTTCTCTCTGTCTCTCTCTCTCACTGTTCACTCTGCCTGTCAAAAAAAGAAAAAAAAAAAAAAAGAAAGAAGAAGGAAGCTGAAGTGCTGTAATACTTTGGACATTAGCTTTGGACATGCTGGGGTTAAGGTATCTGTGTTCTATATAGAACTATTTGGAGTCACGGAAGACACAACTGTAATTATGGGTGTTAATCTTAGAGAGGTAGAGAAAAGAAATCAAATGCTTTGCTAATAGTGATTTTCCCAGTTGTTTCATGAATAGTATTCTACATACTGTAGGTACGTAATGTATGTCCATTTGTCTGAATTTTTTCCTTTATTGTCATTATAGTATTTTTATAAAGAGAGAAAATGGAACACTGAAATATGAAAACCATATTCTCTCCCTAAGTCCAATAAATTTACTAGAAATTTTCTCAGAAGACTTTCAAGATCAAACTCAGTAACCTTTTAATAATTTTAGATATTACATCATCAAATAATATCTTATTTGGAAAGAAAATAGCCATGGCTGTCTACAGAATAGTTAATTGGCAATCTTTTCGAATACTAGTGGACTTCCTGAGACAAACCAGCAGTAAAATAAATACTACTTAGATTTAATGGTTTGCTTTAAGAAACAGACAACATTTTCAAAAGTGCAAATAATGTGAAGGGGTGGAAAATATTGGGTTAACTATATATGACATAATAAATATCTTAGGATGTCAACTTGTAAAGATGAGCAGTTAATTACATTAATTTGCAGGTTGTATGTCTGTTTTCAAAGATGATGGTGATCTACTACTCAAAATTTTATGTAGCAAATGGACATTCATGGAAATCCAAGCAACAAAACAATCTTTCATTGAATTTAAAGTAATACAAATGCCAAGGAACTTCTGGATAAACTAAACAGAATAAAATAAACCAAGCCCACTTGAAAGGTGATTTTGAAATATGAAAGCTAAGGATACCTTGATTATTTCAAAAGGCTTAGAAATACCTGGAAGAAGAAACCCAGTCCTATTTGGACCACGGTTGCTTCTATTACGTCATCAGAGCTAAAAACAGTAATGATTTAGAGAATGCTAAAATGGTTCCCTGGTATGGTCAAAGCCCATGTTAGCCACCTGCAAGGTCTTCAAATGGCAATAATGTAGTTTTAGCATTCAGGTATTTTTAGAAGTCTCTACTAATTTAGGCCTGGGTTAGGTTTTCCAGGTGGAAGTTGTGATGAAAAAATTGGCAGTGTTTCAAAGCAAACACATTGGGAAAACTAGAATCTTTCCACTGGAGCTGGTCATTTACTTATATTTAAACTATTATCTCACCACAAGAAGTCACAAATAGCTTGCAGGGAAGAAAAAAAAAAAAAAGATTGAGCTACAAGTCAGCTTTGCTGTTAATGAATGAGAGGTTAGAAACCCAGAACATTGGAGCCTATTATCCGCCAAGAATATTTTATGTTTAAAAAAATCCATGAGGCTTTTAAGGAATATTTGATCTTCTTAGAAACTGTGGTACATTTGAAATATCTGCCTACATTTTTCAGAGTCTGTATCAATAACACTTTTTTTTTAAAAAAAGTATCAAGTCCAGGGTGATAAATAAGCAAAGACATGGTGAAAAGCTGCAGCCTAATCACATCTTTCACCCTTAGTCCTCTCAGGATTTTTATCTGCTTGCAAAAAAGACATTGCCTGTATGGCAAGCTCTGGTCCACTTACTCTTCCTTCGCAAACACCGACAATGAAGCAAGCTGGCAAAGCAGGATTCTTTGCTCTGAAGAGAATGACAGTGGTGAGCACAGGGCAGCAAGTTGCCACTCACCGCAAGAGTATCCATGGCAGGCATTATTAATCAATCATGGCATTTTGTTCCCTCAGAATCTGCTAAGTGGCACGGGTAAGGAAGCATATTTACCGCCTTCCTCCAAGAGGTCACTTTGTGACAGAATTGTCAAAAAGCAACTTGATGCCAGCTACAGCATAGATAGATCATCCATTGTACCTCTAACTCTGTCTTCATATTGTTTTCCTTGCTACCTGTAAGACTACGGCCAAATGTTTTTATCTAAGTGATACTGCATTCACCCTTTTTCTCTCCCAGCCAGTTTCTGGGGAGAAATTGTGTACTTCTTGATAATGACATCATATTCTGTGTTGCTAATTAAGGAGATCGGTAAAGAGAAGACATAAGTATTAACAGAAGTGCAAATCTTTTGGAGGCTAACTTTAAGCCAGATGATAAATCTTAGTTGTATGTATCAACAAATAGGATATCTGAGGTGAGAATGACTGTTACACTGTTTAAAAGCCACCTGAAAATAAATAATAACACATACTCATTCCTTATAACAGATAGCTAAAATAATGGTGGGGTAGTTCCTGGAGTGTTGATTAAACCCAGGAGTGTTCTTCCTCCTTGATATAGGATCTTGAAAAGCACATATTTTACAGCTTTAAGTAGTGGATCAATCAGCACAGAAAGGGGGAAAGGAGATCTGTTATTTTTCTGCAGGGCTTCCTTGAGTGATGCCAGAGAGGCAGCTGGTGTTCCACCAGTGCTGAAGGCCAGTTGTTCGGAAATCCGTATGTGATGGTGCAAGATGAGTCTGGCAAAGACCTTAGCAGAAAGGCACTGCAATTACAGTCAGGCTAAGAAAAAAGTCTCCACAGCCTTGC
Organism: Oryctolagus cuniculus; assembly: GCF_051225735.1. Taxonomy (NCBI): domain Eukaryota; kingdom Metazoa; phylum Chordata; class Mammalia; order Lagomorpha; family Leporidae; genus Oryctolagus; species Oryctolagus cuniculus. The sequence continues at coordinate 127,194,571 of NC_142868.1, forward strand.
TGAAAATTTTACCAGTTGGCTCTCGGGTAACTTTCTCAACTGGACATATTTGCATCTTCCTTTTTAATTCATTTAGGTAGATAGTACCGCTTCATAGTCAGCCAGTCCACTGATTAACTATCTTCATTTGCATTTTTTCAATTATAGGTAAGTAAACCTTGGGGACTCCCATGAAGGTTTAATTACAGTCAACAAATTTTCTAAATATGGCTTTGAGCCATTTTTTCTCACCATTAAAGAAAGAACAGCTTTTACTCAACCCAAAATAAGGCATTCTTGCTAACCTTGGACTCCCAGAGAAGTCAGAGTATTGAGTTGCGCTGGCCTTATAAACTTCATCTAGGCAGTCTCTGTCTCCTTATTGTATATTTCTTCCTTCTCTGCTTCCATTAAGCACCCTTCCTTTCCCTTCCTTTTCTCATTCTTGAAATCCACAGAACTTCTCTAAGTCATTTGTTCCAATGTAAAAAAAAAAAAAAATCATGAGGAAACTGAACAAGGGAAGAAGTGCCCATGGATTTTCAGGCATCTGCCATTACTGGAAGATAGCCTTAGGCTGAAAGATGGTCCTTATGTCCCATAAATACCCAATATACTAACTTGGTCTTGTCATCTTAGTACAGACATGCTGAAGCATATGAACAATCTAAGGGTTCTATCTTATAATAATTCCCTTTTGCATTTTCTATAGGAGAGCCAGTAGTAGAGTGGGACTACCTTTAATCCCTTCATTTCCACCATTTTCCCTCTCATGTGGCATCACAGGCAAGAGATAAATATACATTGAGCCACTGTCCAAGGATCCAAGAGCAGTAAGCCTTCAAACAATGGATCCAAGAGTTGCTAATGGACACGACACACTTCTGATTCTTTATAAACTTGGATACTGCCAATAAGGGTACTAAAGATTTTTTAACAACATACAGAATGGCCCCAAGTCTCCAGCATACAATGTGTATTCGGGTGCTGGTTGGAAGAGGCATGTGTGTGGTCACCTCGTCCCCACCCCTTTCTTCAAGCTGCATCTACTCTCCCTTCTGTGGTTGCATGGTGTCACATTCCTGCTTTTCCTGCTGCCTCCTTGTTTCCCTTCTCTTTTCACCTTTGGAATCCTGATGAAAACCTGGAATCTGAACTTTAACAGTGCCTGAGTTCAAACCCTGATTGGATTGATCACTGGCTAAGTGATCTTGAACAAGCTACTGAATGTCATTATACCTCATTCTTCATTTTTACAGTAAAAATGAAAATCGCACTTTTTAAGCTCATTAGATGAGATAAAGTGCTTAAACCTCAGTAACTGCAGCATGGTAACCAAATGTTGGGGTTCATTATTTCTGTGATTCACCATGAAAATCCAAAAAGGGTCCTTTAAAATACTTATCTCTTCCTTTCCAGTATTTTTCCTTTCAAAGTTTCCTCAAGCTAGCATTTTGGATTCTCTTTAGCTCTTGTCTTATGGAAGCCACCACCACAATGGTTGCTTCTTAATGCATGAGTATTACACTTTCAGTGTATTAGGGAGAAAAGCTCGGAGAACTTCATGAAGGAATTAGAAAAACACTGAAACACGTATATGTGTTTTAGCACTACTAAATCTTTTAATTGAGGAATCAAGAACAAGAAAATATGTAGGCTGTATGTAAAAATGTGACACCCAAAGCATCTAAGAACATTTACGACCTAATAAGTTAATAGACAATCAACATGACTCTACTAGGAGATGGAGGAAAGATAATCTAAACTGGTATAGCAATCCTGAAAGATCTAATTTGGGAAGCATTAAAGGAGCTAGTTAATATGAAATATTTTACAAAATCACTTAAAAGTCCAAAGATTTCAAAAATTCAGTATATTTGTTTGGTTAAGATATTATTTCTAGATATTTTCTACTAAAATGCAGATTGTTACCTGGACAATGTTAATACACTAATTTGTGTAATTTTCAGTCTACACTGTTGTCAGACCCCAGTTAATATCCTTAAATACATAAAAAAAAATGGAGCCTTTTCTGGTGATACAAGGGTGTCACAGACTGAAGACCAATTTCTCAAGTCCTCTGTTAATCTCCATCAAGACCCACACACTTGAGTTTCACAGTCTTTCGTCCTAAATCCGTAGCTCAATTTTGTTAAAGTAGATTACAAATGCTTAATTTTTTTTCATCTTTAGCCCAGTCTTAACCCATTTGATCTAGGATCTGCCATCTCCAGATAAGACTGGTCTTATCTCCCCATCTTAAATCTACATATGCTTTAGTGGTATTTACAAGTTTTTTCCAACTAGGTAATGCAAACATGTAAGCATACCAATCTCACTGCCTTTTGCTGGCATATTCTAAAAACAGACCTTCCAAAGAAAAACTCCAAGATGATTCAAAGTCAAAATTCTAAAGATTGAAATTATCTAGGATAAGGCCTATAAAAGTTGGGAGACATCAAGAAGTAAGACAGAAGCAAAACAGGAAAAAAAAGAAAAAGCAAGAGGGATTCTTACAATACACATTTACTGATCTAAGTCCCTTCTGTAACCAGTAAAGACAGGATTGCTCCTACTTCTTCATTAGCAAACATGCCCAATCAATCACAATCTTCTTTTCTACTAATCCTAGACATGGTCTCAGAATTCTCAACATAGAGCCTCCTCAAATACTGCAGCTGATGAGAGTCAGCAATCAAGAGGAACCCCAATTACCATTCCCACCACACTTTATAGGAGAAAGCTATCACTTGATTCCTGTAACCTGTTCATGACCACTTTAAAAATAGTATGAGTATGAATTTCACTTCTCTCTCCAGTATTGTTGTTTTATTCTCACACAATTCATAAAGAATTATCTTTTAAAGAAAATGCAGATAACTGAAGGGAAATATTATAAACATATGTCGCTATATAAAATAATATACTACATTAACTTAAAGTTTCAATTCTTTCATTATAGAAATGAGAATTAAAAAGAAATGGTATCATTACTCAAGGGCTTATAAGAGGTCTGCAGTATAATGCAGGGTTTAAAACCCAGTAATTTTAATTAGTTTTAAATTTGAGCAGTGGATTCATAGCTTTTTTATAATTGAACACATTTTCTGTCTACTTTGAAACAGTATTTAAGTAGACATAGAAAAATGTTCTCCACATCTTTCTTTCTGGTCATTACATTCCCAGTGTTAACACACTTTCAAATCATTTTCAAATAATCAAAGTGTACACCCATAGATTCAGGTAAGGGCCTGCTACCTTTAATTCAGAACACAGCTCAATGAGTTGTAACCATTAATTGTTTCAGTCTAGATTCAACTTAGGGTCTTGCAAGAGGTACTTTCACAAAGATTACCTCCTGACTTAGATAGAATGATCTAAGCATCTGCATATCTTGTCTTATAGAATTTTCCAAATATTCCAGAGACTGCAAGAGCCCCATGAATCACTTTATCTCTCCTGCACTCTTCTCCATCTCAGCGGCAACACAATTCTTCCCAATGTTAAGTTCAATACATAGAGTCTTAGGTTATACCTTTTTATCTCCAATCAACAAGCAATCTGCAATCATACTTGACATCATCATCATTAGAAAGCTGCCATTGTTTGATCTCTTCTCTGGCTCCCTATTGTTTACCTCTTTTTCTCTATTAAACAGAAGCCACAGTGATCCTGTATAATGAACTCAGATAATGGCATTTCCCTCATGAACATGCTCCAGTGAATCCTCATCTCAGTTTGACTCAAGTCCAATGCCATCTAAATGGTCTTCAAGCTCATATGTTATGGGTACCAATACTGCTGATTTTTCCCTTGTTTAAAGAACTAAAACAAGTATACTGGCTTTTGATCAAAGAGACCAGTGATGCTTATAATGCAAAGCCTTTATATTTATTTCTTCTACTGGAGCACTCTTTCCATGATTCCTGCAAGAATTTTTCCATCATTGCTATCTGATCTTTATTCAAATAGGGACATCTTCATGAAAACTATACTTTGCCAATTGCTACTTCACTCCTACTCTCAATCCTGTTTGCTATTCCTTGAATAATTTTCATGCAGTTATCATCATTCAATATATATTCTTTTGTTAATCATTTCTCACCCTTGTGTATATCCCAAGCACCTAAAACAGAACTTAGCATATGGGTCCCTCGTAAACATTTGCTGAGTGTGAGTGTTGAAGAATCATTGTGAGTTTACTGGTTGGTGAAATACAGGTAAAGGCTTATCTGAAGAGAAAGCTAGGGCACAAATCTCTGGTCCAGTACTCATTCTTTTTAACTGTCCATGCTTCCATGGGAAAGCACCCAAAGGCATGAGATTTTCCAAAAGAGTGGAATTTAGAGGCATATTAGAGAATATATACTTTAGTTAAACTGCAATGCAAAGCTTATGGCTTCTTTCATTTACTTTTCTCCAAATGGCAGAGTTTGAAGATCAGGCTTTGCTCAGAAAACAGCCTCAATTGAATTCTTTGTGCCTAATTTTTGCTTTTTTTTTTTAAGCAAAACATAGGTCTTTGTTTCTAGACCATCTCCCCCATTAGCAGTACCAGCATGTATGAGGCACTGATCTGGTTTGCCAGGCATAGTATTGAAGCTTTAATACATCGTCTCTAATTCTCAAAATATACACAAAGTATACATCACCATCTCTTCCTCACATATGAGGAAACTGAAATAGAGGAAAGTTATTTTTGTGAACTTGAGATCACAAAATCTGTATCTGGTAGAATATCACTTCACCCTATTGTGACACATAACTTGCAATCTTTCTTGACCAGGAAAATCTACTGGAGGCTTTTCCTGCTCTGAACACAATATTCCAGGTTTGGCACCATTGGTCTGGAGAGAGGCATGACTTAGTATGTGTTTAACAGTTCAAAAGTGAGTCATGGGACCAAGCACAATAGGGCAAATATTCTTAGGCCACAGAGGAGAAAACTTCTCCAAATTTTCATTCTTGCAATCATGATTCACGCAGATATATAACCTCTATCCTTGGTGTATTTAACAATATACCATAGCTCTAACTGCTTTGAATAAGATACATAAAGGGTATTTAAGGTGGTTCTGCTTAGAAGCCAGGAGAGGTACCTGCCAGGGCTTGGCCTAGTTTGGAACCTTCTAGTCGGTCTCTCCTGGAGTGAATGTACTCTAGGAAGATACAGCAAAAGCTCCAGTGGACGCCCTTCAATCTAAAACTGGAAATGTTACCTCTGTAGTTCAACAAAGGACATCTATGGGTGGACAGCATATTGTCTGGTCCCTTGCAAAGGAGGCTGAGCTATACAAGAAACTTGCAAATTTAACAGATTAAAGCAAGCAGAATCCTCAAGAGATTGGAAATGCAAACACTAGTGCCAAAAATCATAGAACAAAATATTAATGCTTCCTTTGAAAGAAAGCCTCAAATTTATGAAATTGGAAAACTTCCTTAGGAAAAAAAATGAGGTACTACTTTAAATCCAAGAAAATGACAACTTTTAACCAGGGCACAAAGATAAACACTAAAGAGTTGGAGACAGTATGATACAGTATCCTACCCCTACTAAAAATCATGGTTAATATTAAGATGAAAGTTTCGTCAAGGCACAATCCCTATCTTGGAGTCCCTATGGACCTAGCCTTTGCAAAGTTAAATCATCTCCATATTACAAGATGTAAAAGCCACCTCATTATTTCTGTACCTGATATGCTAAAACCTTCCAAGGCAAAATCTCCAAATAGACTCTAAGTAAATATTTGAAAGTGATCTCTGTTATATCTGAAGTTGCCACCTGTTACAGCTCTCCAACTTTCTCTTACGAAACATGAATACTGAGTGGTGAAACACATTCAACTCCTATCGCTTACTTGCTAGGTTTCAGGGGTGCACCTGGCACTAATTTTTGCATTGCAGATACTCATCATAGATATTATTTCAAAAACACCCACTTAAATAATATGAATCTCCAAGAGACCATCAGCCAGATGTGTTAATGATTTTAAAATATTTTAAGAAAGCTTTTATTTAATGAATACAAATGTCATAGATACAGCTTTAGGACTATAGCAGTTCTTCCCCTCACACCTATCTTCCCACCCACACTGTTAGGCTTGCCACAAAACACACCAAACTGGAGTGAGGGAAAGGTTTATTGGAGAAAACCCAACAGACCTGAGGGAAGGGGCGAAGAAGGAAAGGAGGAAGATAAAGAGCATAAGAGAGATCAAAAGAGAGAAAGAGATAGACAGAGAGGGAAAGAGATCAGGAGATGGAGAGAAAGAGAGAGAGAGAGAGAGAGAGAGAGCGAGCGAGCGTGCCACGTGTTCAGGATCAGGTCCTTTTAAAACTTTGCCAGGGGGCGGCCAGGGAAGGAGGAGCAGTGAATCCCAATAGGATGGGGTGGAGCTGCCACCAGTGGTTGGGCCATGTGGCCACCTGGCTTCCAGCAATGGTGGCGGGGGCTAGAGCCTAGGATGGTGTTGGGATGTAGATCTTGCCACAGATAAGACTACGCCATGTTACTAACCCTTACTCCCCCTCCCTATCCCATCCCATTCTTTATTAAGGTTAGTTTTTAATTAACTTTATATACAAAAGACCAACTCTGTACTAAGTACAGATTTCAACAACTTGCACCCCCCCACACACACAAAGTATAAAGTACTGTTTGAAAAGTTTTACATTTAATTTTCATAGTACAACTCGTTAAGGACAGAGAGGTCCTACATGGGGATAAGTGTACAGTGCCTACTGTTGATTCAAAAATTACCCCATTTAAGAAAGAAAATAAACTATCACTTTGTTTTCTGAAGTTAAAAATGTACAAGGATACTTCAAAATATGTGTGGAAAATGAAATTAAAAGATGAGTTGATTTTGGTACAAAAAAATTTTTAAAGTTCTACTTTGACTACAACCTTGTCTAAATATCGGAGTTGGCAAACTCAAGAGGCTTCCATAGCCTTGGCAACTCATGACAAGAGCCTAGGATAATTACTGACGCCATAAATAGGAGTGTCACTTGTTAAGTCAACAACAGGAGTCACTGTGCACTTACTCCCCATGTAGGATCTCTGTCCTTAATGTGTTGTATTATGTGAATTAATGGTATAACTAGTACTCAAACAGTACTTTACACTGTGTGTGTCTGTGTGGGTGCAAACTGTTGAAATCTTTACTTAGTATATGTGGGGAGCAGCCCGGACTGGACTGAGTTACTGGAATTAAGACTTATTCTATGCATCTGCTCTCCCACAATATGGCGCTGGGAGAGAAGTAAACAGCTTCCGCACAGCTGCCTCCAGTTCAACCAATAAACTGTAGGACTTGCTCCTGATTGGAGAGCAGCGTACTCGGCGTGTGGGCAGCCGAGTTAGGATTGGCGGAGGAGGACTATAAAGGAGGAGAGAGACAGCATGCACTAGGAACATCTAAGGGAACATCTAAGGGGAACATCTAAGGGAACACCTGTGCAGCCCCCGAGAGAGCCGGCCGGCGGTGTGCTGCTCCCCTGCGGAAGTGGGGAAAGCGGCCAGGGGGAACTGCCCTTCCACGGAGGTGGAAGGGACAGTAGCCAACCCGGGAAGAACCAGCAGCAAACCCGGGGAGGGCCGAGCAGACGAAAGAACAGCGCAGGGTCCTGTGTCGTTCCTCCACGAAGAGGGGGAGCGACAAGTATATACTAAATTGATCTTCTGTATATAAAGAGAATTGAAAATGAATCTTGATGTGAATGGGATGGGAGAGGGAGCGGGAGAAGGGAGGGTTGCGGGTAGGAGGGAGGTTATGGGGGGAAAAAGCCGTTATAATCCAAAAGTTGTACTTTGGAAATTTATATTAAATAAAAGTTTTTTAAAAAGTTCTATTTTATTTGAGACAGTTACAGAGAGAGAGGTCTTCCATTTGCTGGTTCACTCTCAAATGGCTGCAATGGCCGGAGTTGAGCCAATCCAAAGGCAGGAGCCAGAAGCTTCATCCTGGACCCGAGCAATTGGGCCATTGCCCACTGCTTTCCCCGGGGCATTAGAGAGCTGGATTGGAAGTGGAGCATCTGAGACATCAAATGGCACCCATATGGAATGCCGGTGCTGCAGGCCAGGGGCTTTAACCCACTGTGCCACAGAAGTGGCCCTGCAAAACTTTTTGAAATTGATATATAATTTTTTCATAATATATATTTTCCTGGAAAGTTTTAAAGACACCTATTTACCAAATAAAAAAACTAAAAATACAGAGAGGACAGATGAAGTCAATTAGAAACCAAATCCTTTTTGTGTATTGTGTTATGAAAACGCTCAACTTGATTTTCTCCTGTTGCATCTATTTTGCAAATAGAATTTCACTTTTTTATAGCTCAGTAATATTCCATTGTTTATAAATACATTTTTTATGCAGTCATCTGATGGACACCTTGGTTGATACCAAGTTTTGGTATTATGAATAGTGCTGCCATCAACATGGTGGAGCAAGTATCTCTTTGATACATTGTAGTCAAGTTTTTTTGGTATATAACCAGTACTGGGATTGATGGATCAGATGGAAAGTCTACTTCTAGTTTCTAAAGCAATCTCTGCACTGTTTTCCACAGTGTCTGCTCTAATTTATATTCCCACCAACAGTTAAGTGTTCCCTTTTGTTTCCAGCGTTTGTCATTGTTTTGGATTTTAGCCAGTCTGACTGGGGTCAGTTAATATCTCATCCTTACTTTGATTTGCATTTCCCTGATGGCTAGTGATGTGGATCTTTTCATATATTTGTTGGTCATTTGTGTATTTTGAGAACTGTCTATTGAAGTCCTTTGCCCATTTCTCAACTGGATTGTTTGGGGGTTTGTTGTAGTTAAGTTGCTGATGAGGCGGCAGAGGAGCTAATAGGCAGTTAGGTTGGTTGCAGACTGAATGAGGACAAGGGAAATATGTCTAAGAGGGTGCAAAACGCTTGCTTTCCCCTGCTTATCCTGCCCCTTTGGGGTTTTCATTTTTATCATGGAAATAGTGAGGAATTAAGTGATTCCACCCTGCTGTGTTTTCAGTTTACTGTGAAAACAAATTCAACCTTTCTGATGCTGTTTTAGACAGCATTACAAAGTGGCCTTTTAATGGGCTTTGTTCCTTCCCTGTGATCCTTAGCTGCTTTTCCGCCTTCCCACCCCAATTGTGCTTAAAATACTCCACCTGTCACAGTTAGGGGAGTCTGCCCATCTTGGAGCCCAGCTCCTGGCTGCTGCAGGAGGTGGTTGACTTAAATAAATTTTTCTTTGCTCTCTGCCTTGTCCACTTGGAAATTCTTCTTTCTCATGAAACAAAGAACCGAGGTTGCCTCTTTGCCACAATCATACCCATAACACTGATATATTCAAGATATTAAAAATTTGTCAGGTGGTTTACAAATCTATTTTCCATTGTGTTGGATGTCTCTTCACTCTATACAGTCCTATATGTTTAGTCTTTTGTTGCCTGTTCTTTGGGCGTCTTATCCAACAAGTTGTCCTCTGCACCAATGTCTGAATGCTTCCTCTACGTCTTCTTCCAGCAACTTCATAGTCTCTGGTCTTAAATTTAGAGCTTTGATCCATCCGGAGTTGATTTTTGTATATGTTGAGAGGTAGGGCTCTAATTTCATTCTTCTACATTTATACATCCGGTTTCGCCAGTACCATTTATTGAAGAGTTTATCCTTATTCCACTGTAGGTCTGAGCACTTCTGTCAAAAATCAGTTGACTATATGTGAATTAATTTCTGAGCACTCTATTCTGCCTCATTGATCTATGTATCTTTTTTTAATGCCAGTAATATGTTGTTGTAATTACTATGGCTTTGTAGTATACTTTGGGTCAGGTATTGTGATGGCTCCAGCTTAATTTGGCTATTCTGGGTCTTTTGTGATTCAATCTGAATTTTAGGCTTGCTTTTTCTAAGTCTGTGTAGGTTGTCATTGGTATTTTGAAAGGGATTGCACTGAACTTATAGGTTGATTTAGGTAGTACAATGATTATTTCCATCCATGAGCAAGGGATATCTTTCCATTTTTCTGGGGTCTTAAATGGTTTCTTTCATCAGTGTTTGATTTTCATTCTAGAGATCTTTGACTCCCTTGGTTAAATTTATGCTTAAATTTTGTGTGTGTATTGTTATTGTGAATGAGATTTCTTTGATTTCTTTGTTAGTTCCTCATTAGCATACAAAAAGACTACTGGTGTTTGTATTATTTTATAACCTGCAACATGACTGAATTGGTTTGTCAATTCTAACAGCTTTCTGATGGAGTGTTTAGGTTATTCCATGTGTAACATCTTGTCACCTGCAAACATTTATTTTCCAATTCTGATGCCCTTTCTTTCACCTCCCTAATTGCTCTTGCTAAAACTTCTAGTACTATATTGAATAAGAGTAGCAAAAGTGGACATCCTTGTCTTGTTCCATATCTGAAGGGAAATGCTTTCAGATTGTCCCCATTCACTATGATATTGGCTGTTTGATATATAGCATGTATAAATACCTAATTTGTGGAGGGTTCTTATCATGAAGGGGTTTTGAATCTTAGTGTTTTCTCTGCATCTGTTGAAATGATCATATGGTTTTTGTTCTTCACTCAACATTTGCAAATCAATAGAATGAAGTAAGCTGGACCCAGAAACGCAAATATTCTATGTCATGTCATATATATGGGAGTTAAATTTAAAAAACAAGAAAAAAAATCTGCATATCAGTATTGCTGCAAATGTAACTTTGTAAAGTTTTGTTTCATACTTCTGTCAAACCAATGGTTAAGAACATTATGCTACTGCAGCTTTAATTATCTGAGTACTTTAAAATGACTATATATGGGTGAAATGTTCCTCTTTCCATTCAACTAGTGTTTATAGCCACTATTCCCATTCCTACTAAACTGGGGTCTTTTTGCTTTTTACATACTGCACTGATTTGGTGAAGTAGGAAGCCTTTTTACTATACTGTCAATTTTAGCAAAATCATCTCAAACTAAAAAAAGGGGGGGGGGAGAAAGAGGGAGTAGGAGGGAGGAAAGCAATATCCATGTGTTCTCATAAAGCCATCTACAAGTCACATGGAAAGTATTAACTCAATTTAAAAAATACTATGAAAATAATTGGAATGTTGTACCCACAATAGTCATATTTATAAAAAGATACTGAAGTCATTTTACCTTGTTTAAAACTTTTCTCAACAAAAGTTGCTCTGAAATCCCTAATTGTCTTTGGGATGAATTACTAAGAAATGAAGACTTGGTGTAACTAAAAAGGGAGGTGTATTGAGACTTTTAAAAGGCCTACGAAGGTTAGGGCCAGAGGATGACTATGAAGAGTTTGCAAGAGTCTTGGTTTACAAAAGTGTACCTCCATATCTTGTAGCCAGTCTTAGGATGAAGATCAACAACAATTTTATCTGCCATCTTTTACTCTTCCAGAAGGAAGAAATAAAGCCTCCATTTAAAGATGAACATCAAAATTTCAGCCTGCTAGAGTCTCCACTCTAGGGTGCATTTGGCACTGTCTAGTGACATTCGATTATCATTAGAGGGGAAGAGGAGTTGTCACAGGCAACTGTGTGAGGAGAGTCCAGAGATGTGTACAGCTGCTAAGCATCCTGAAATTGGTCATCACAACAAGATTATCTACAGGAGGTAAGTCGAAAACTGACTACTGGAATAAACCAAGAGTTTTCCAAGGAAAGAGGTCAAGCTGTGTTCCTATCCTGGGAAACTCACTATTGCCTCTAGAGATCTCCTTTCTCCACCTCACAAACCAATATTTTTCAAATGATTTCCAGAAATCAGCGGTATCAGACATTTAGGAAATAGCAAACATGCTGCTGCACACATCTTTCCTGGGCCTGAATTTCAGACTTGGGCAGGCAGAACCCTGGAATGACGATGCGTGTTGGTTATAGGATCTTTAACAGAGGCAAATGTGAGAGTCCCTACTTAATTAACAGAGGCAAATGTGAGAGTCCCTAGTTGACAACCTCTGTTGAGGTTACCCCTTTCTGTATTTTCAGCTGTCACCCGTGTAATGAATGACTCCTACAGGGCTCATCATGACCAAAAATATATAATCTATATAGGGACAGAACTTCAATGGTTGTTCATTGCCTTAGCTGGGATGGATATGATATGATATGATATGATATGATATGATATGGGCATATACAGCATCAGAAAGATACAGTACAGGCTCTTGGAAGAGACAACACAATTTTTTTCCACTTGGATATGTGGTACGCACATTTAATCCTAATATCATCCTGTTAAAGTAGATACTAATTTCGTTCTCATTTTAAAGCCAGGAAGAATGGTAATTACAGATCAATCAATCAGGTGAAGCTCATACAACCAGCTACTAGAAGTCAGTGGTCAATTCTTATCCTATGGAATACAGGGCATACAACTGTCTTCCCATGCCTAACTGCCTGGTTTTCTTCAGATTCCACAAAAGATGGAAGTAATTGTGCTACTCAGACCTCATTATCTGGTTCCTTCTAGCATAAGCCAGAAATGAACCTAAGCCCTCCTCACATTCAAGTCAAAATCTTCTCATCCAGCTGGGCAGCAACTTACCTGTCTTAATTCTCTCAAAGATGGAGAAGAGAAGAAACCCTTTGAAGCTAATTGTAGAGTAATACTCCAATTTCAGTTCCAGAAACTACCAAGAAGAGGTTTTGATTTCTAGTCCCCAAATTCATGCTGATTGCTAACTTTATGGGAATACTTAATCTTCATTTTTGTTTCACCTGCATTGGTAGTCCAGCTCATTTTCATTTTCCTTTCTCAGTCCCTGTTGAAGCTAAAGGTACCTTTGTACCTGAAGGCAAGAATTGTTCACAGGCAAGTGCTTCTGGAAAGCTTCTTTGAAAGATGCAAATATAGAAAGGGAGCCCTTGTTTTGTCCTCTCAATTCTTAGTGCATGGAAAATGGAACACTAGCAGGTGTCTCAGACCAAAAGATGCACTTGAGAATAGAAGCCACCGACTAAGTATAGCAGATCATAAAACTGGATGTCTGGATTCTTAGCAACTGTACATTTCCTGCACTGCCCCTGAACTCCTTCTGTGTGTTTGTGTATTGTAAGTCTCTACTTAAAGGTTTTATCATATACAGTGGAATCTAAATCCAATGTAAATATTTAAAAGGCTAAGTACAAATGGTTAATATCATTAGTGGGCATTAATAATTTAGGTAAATTAAATTTCCTTTCATTATATTTGTATAACAAGGTAACATAGTCTGCAGTTAGGATGGCAAATGAAACAAAGTTCTTTAGGAAGAAATTCTGTATACTTCCGTGCCATAATGTATATTGATAACAGTTGATTTACTATTCAGAGGATTCAACAAATTACAAAGCAATTCAATGCAGGAAAAAATTTTTACTTGAGTTTCCAATCACAGGTAAACAATAACTTGAAATCTATTGAAGTTAGATGCTTTCTGTAGAAATAAAGGAAAAAAAATGACTGATAGACCTTACAATCATTTATTAAATGTGATAAAATCAATTGAAGAAGGGGTGACAAAAAGCATATTAAACACATTATGTGCCCATCATGTAGACAACCAATCAAAAATGGACATTTAATCTTTACTAGGTCTGTAACCTCATGGAAAAATAGAATTATAAGTTTATTTGGGGGCAAATAAGTTAATCCATGCACATTTTCCATGAACTTTTTAAAGACCCCTTATATGATTAAAATTTATGTTGAAATGACACAGCACCCTTTTCCTGAAATACTGCAGTGTATCAGCCACTGATGTTGTGACCTCTGGGCAGATAGGTAAATTTTCTGAACCTCGTATTCCTAATATTTTTACAGGGGATGATTGTGTCTTTCACTGGACAAAATAGGAAAACGGTTTTAACAGTGCCATTATGACACTTAATTCACTGCCTGGCACACACAAACCTACAACATTTCCTGTGAGTATAAGAATAACGGTTGGTATTTACTACCTACAATTGTCCCTCTAAGAAGAACTATTCCAACTTTAAAATGTAAAATCCCATAAAGCTTGTTAATAGTGTCTAACGGTGTGCAAACTGTAAGAATTGTCCTTCAACTTTAACATAAATATCTTATTTTAATATTATTTCAAAAAGACATGATATTGTCTAACATTTTTCAGAACATTCCACTCTGCTCTTTCCCCCTATCTCCCCAGACCTCTAACAATCAAAAGCATGTTACTGTTTTTGGCTTGGCATTTATTCAGACAAAAAAGGATACATGTCAAGGTAAGTCATTTTCCCTGGGAAATTTCTTGAACCACCCCATGGTTCATTTGCTTCGGGAGTCAGGGCAGAAGGACAATGATGTAAGAAAGCTTTTTCAGTATCTTTAGTTCAACATGCTTAAACTAATGTGTTCAATTAATGGCAGGGTCTGCCATTCTAGCAGTTAATATGCTTCTAAACTCTAACAGTATCACTATCTGCCCAAAGATATTATTACAGTAAAAATACCGAAGATTTTGGCAATCTGGAAGAGATGAACTATGTACAAAACAATACGGGGATTAAATCTAGAATTCATCCTTGTGGCTAGGTGCAAAGGCCCTCTTCCCGACCCACTCTTAGGTCTGAGGAAAATGAGAAGTCTGTGGTCTGGTGTCTTCCTCGCCTACATCTTTACATACTTTTCTCTAGCATGCTATTCGGATTGATGGGAGTAGGGTAACAGAAAGTGTCCATGGAGAGAAGATTGGAAGAAATTTCGCACTTCTGAGAAATTATCGATTCTAAGGTATAGTTACATCAAATATTTTTCCAACACAGGGCATACAAGTCAGAGTCTGCATTGGCATGGCATAAATGAAATAGTTAAATGACTACCAAAGAATGCCATTCTTTGTGTGCCGGACTTTTTCTGTCTTGGCATAAGTTGGAAGGTTTACAACTACTTACCTTCCATCTTCATTGACTTCTGACATTGAAACACAGCAAGGAAAGATGAAAAACAGCCTCTTAAATGTTAACAGTTTCACACCTTTCCTTCAAGGAGATTTAACAGCCTCCCTTAGTCATTCTTTATGTTTAATAATCAAAATTTATGCACATTGTCTCAAGGATATTATATTACTTGTTACTCCTATCTTTCCCAAACCTCTTTTTTTTTCTGAAACTTTTTGTAAGAACTTAGAAACATGAGTCGGCTTTGCTGCCTTGCAGGGGTTCTGAAAATGTGGGGTGTAAGTGAATCAACTGGTGTGCCTCTGGGTTGGCGGGGGAGGCCATTGCAGATACTAAGATCCTACTCCTTCTAATCCTGATGCCAATAGGTGTGCACTTTGGTGCAGGATTCTGCATTTTAATAGCCTCCTTTCACTCCTTCTTCGGTTTGGGATGCAAATAACTTGGTTCATTTTGAAAAACACTAACAACAGTGTAAGTGTAACAACAGTGTAGGGCAAAAAAATTTTGACACCCAGCCCCAAACCACTCTCCGGATTTCATCTTTTTTCCCTCCCCTCTCTGACATTTTCAGGTCTACTCAGTCTAATATATGAATACCACAATACCATGAATGCTCTGATTCTCTTTTGGAATGTTCCTCTCTGTCCATTTCTACCTGAAAACCATCAATTCCATGAGGATTCCTTATCCCTGAAGGCTCAAAAAATAAATTACTCCTTTAACAAGGCTTTCTCCTTTTCTGCATGAATAATAATCACTAAAATATATGCAAAATAATTTCTCGATATTCCATCATAAGTATTGATTTGTGTCTGTTTCATCTATGAATCCATAGTACATTTGATAGTGCATAGCAAATGTTAAATATTCAAGAAACATTTACTGTGAAGAGCCTTAAAAATCAAACCAAGATGGAGTGACTTAAGCTAACACTATTAAAAACAAGAAGTCACCTTTGCCCCAAATAAAATTAAAGTTTAAAAATTATAGCCCTAAACTTTTTCCCCCAAAGCTAAAATTAGGTGCAGCTATAAAAATAAGGGACCCTATGCTTAGCTAGCTGTGACACTTGTGCCTGGCTGTGCTAAGACCTAACCCAGTTTGTATGCCTCCTAATACTCAAATAACGGTGTGGGAAGCGGGACGCTGCTCTCCCTCCAGGGGAACGAAGGGAGCGAGACGTCGTCCCCCTCAGGGTGAACAAGATGGCGCTGGCAGGGAAAGGAACTGCTAAAGAAGTAAACAACAAAATGGCGACGAGGTGCATGCCTCCCGTGTGATCCCGTAGCTGATTGGATAGAAGACACATGCCTTTCACATGACCAGCTCATGGATTGGACTGCTGTGTGCATGCCTCCCATGTGATCCCGTAGCTGACTGGATAGAAGACGCATGCCTTTCACATGATCAGCTCACGGATTGGACTGCTGTGTGCATGGACACTATAGTGCTTTTGATTGGTCGCTGCGGGTATATAAACCGTGTGGCTTTGTGCTGGGCACACTCTCTGGACTCCAGAGTTCAGGAGGCCCGTCTGCACAGATGCCGAATAAATCCTCTTGCTTTTGCATCAGCTGGTCTGGACTCTGAGTCTTTGGGGTGTGCCTCTCAACGTGTTAGCATCCTCACTGCGAGGGTCTAACAACTGATTATTTCAGGGACAGTTTGGGGTAGAAGACGACATGTGTTGCCTTGCCTCTGGGTTGATAATCCTAATGTCTCTACCATCATTTAATTTTCCATAATTAGTTACTTGAACCTCTTTTGAGAAGTTAGTTCTATGCCAGCACTTTGTAGTTCCCAAGTAGACAAAGTGATTTCCTAAAATGAATTCTACAGGTTAATTTTTATCTCAGAATAGGAACTAAGAGACCTTTCACTGGGTGATCTAAACCAAGTCCTTATTGTCAATATGGGTGAACCCTGCTCAAATCCATAATCTTTTTCCAAGTGTATACAGAAACCAGACTTGGAAAATTATATGAAATTTTACTTAGCATTTAAGTCCTATCAACTCTCTGTACAGTAAGCAAGAATCCTGTCCCTTTTTACAGTTCGGACAGAGTAACTTCTGCTTAGGAAACGATCCTGGCTCCAGGGATTCTCATCTTCTGGAAATTCCCATCACACTCTACTAAGTCTGACAATAACTCCAAAATGCTAATCCATTTCCACTCACAAAATAGACAGGGTTAGTCTTCCTCTTGCTTTCATAGTTGTATCTGTGCCTTTACATACTCGAGAAAATGACTGCCTGATTTTATCTTTATGTATAATAATAGCAATCATTCCTAACAGGTCTATCTTACCTTCTGAAGTCAGCACGTGGTTAGTGGAATGAGTGTTCAGGGAAACTAAAAGCAAAGACTTCTTGTTTTGATTGAAAGCAATACATCCTGAGCTCCATTAACAAGCCTGTGGTCCTGTAAACTTAGAATTCTTTCCTGATCTTCTGATGTACAGTAACACAAATCCCAACCACTCGGTTCAAAGTCAGCTAAACGTCTCAATTTTCACAAAGCTATCCCATTCATCCAGATCACAGGTATATTTCTTAGTTCTTTGTAAGCACTTTTTATTTTTACTTCGGAGTTAGCATTTGGCCTATGACTAAACTCTTCCAGTTCCTCAATTTCAGGAGCCAGGACCCACTTCTATTGCCATAGAATACTACCCATGGGCCAGCGCCATGGCTCACTTGGCTAATCCTCCCATATGGGCACCAGGTTCTAGTCTCAGTTGTTCCTCTTCCAGGCAGCTCTCTGGCCTGGGAAGGCAGTGGAGGATGGCCCAAGTGCTTGGGCTCTGCACCTGCATGGGAGACCAGGAAGAAGCGCCTGGCTCCGGATCAGCGCAGTGTGCCAGCCGAAGCAGCCATTTTGGGGGTGAACCAACAGAAAGAGGACCTTTCTCTCTAACTCTGCCTGTCAAAAAAAAAATACTACCCATGAATTATAGCAACATGGCATAAGTCATTTGAATTTCAGAGCCCCCAGTGTGACCAGCTCCATCTCTTACCTGTGAGATAAGGGTATTTATAAATCTCAAATCATTGGAACATAAACACATGTCACATACCTATCATGGATTCTGCAGTGCTTCAGATGCAATTCATACATACATTTCTAACTTGTTTATAGTTAGGTTAATTAAGTGATACTGTGCATTTTAAAGAACACAGGTGGAGCTGGTGCCATGGCACAGTGGGTTAAAACCCTGGCCTGCAGCATCAGCATCCCATAAGGCTGCTCCACTTCCAGTCCAACTCTCTACTAATGTACCTGGGAAAGCAGCGGAGGATTGCCCAAGTGCTTGGGACCCTGCACCCAGGTGGAAGACCTGGAAGCAGCTCCTGGCTTCATATGAAATCTGGCCATTGCGACGACTTGGGGAGTTAACCAGTAGATGGAAGACCTCTGTCATAACTCTTGGAAATAAATAAAATCTTTATAAAAAATAGGCTATCTATCCATCTATAATTGATCAAGTAATACTACCTATCCATCTATAATTGATCAAGTAATACTACCTTAACTAGAGTGTACATGTTAAGCCCTAGGTTAGGCTATGTTTATTTGATTTGAATAATTAAGTCCAATGTAAGGATTATATCTCATGGACAATTCAGTCCTTTTCTTTTACACATATCCTTGTAAATCCATTGTAAAGTCCTAGGATATTTGAACAGGAACTCCTTACAATATCTCCTTCTAATTTGCTCTGAGTTACCTAACCAGTCAATGCCAGAAGTAAGAGTGGTATACAGTGTTCAGACCCCAAATTAATACAGCTTCCGTTACACTTCAACTGTCTCATTTAGAGTATAATATATGTATGTATTTTTAAATTATAACTTCAATACATACAAATGGATTAAAAAAAACACTGAGCACCACTATAAATGAAACATGCACATGAAAATAAACAAGTGCATGCACAATGCATTCCATGAGACTCTCTGAATTTGCACAAGCGCACAATACAACCGTTCTTAACTCACGAAGTTTAAGGATGATTGTGTTCCAAGAGTTTGTAAGATATGAGCATTTCTTACCTTGCAGCTGTATAAGGGGTTGATAAAAGACATTAAAGACTTGAGCTATGATTAGACATCAGAGTGTTCTGGCACTGGAGATTTGCTTCTACCTGGGTTTCCAGGGTCTAGTACTTTTAATGGAAGGCAGGTCAGAGACTCAGTGGCTTAACCCAACATACCAGACTTTGGCACTGTTGCCCACATTGCAGGATTATGTTGACTGCAGATGAGAATTACCCACATCCTATTGTCAAGTTATGGTCCTATTTTCCCTCGCTGAGCCTGAAATCTTCGTCACTGCAGTTACTTGAACTTCAGGTTAGAAAACCGAGGGGGGAAAGTAACTTCAGAACCCACCCCACCGGCCTTTCAGGAGGCCAAAAGGTAAGGGCACTAGCTCTAATGCAGGTCACTATAAAAATACGTAATACTGGGATGTGATCTACACATACGAGGAAGCTTTTGATGAAAAAGGACTTCCTTTTCAACTACTCCCAATTTTCCAACATCAATGTTTATACATGGCTATTCCACTAGAGGTTTATACTTTTCATAATGCCTATGATCCATACCAGGGTGCCTTTATCATACCTCATGAAAAATAACAGGGTGTCCATGCAAATTGTCAAACCCTTTTGGAAACATTGACCGTGATGCTTTGATACCCCAAAAGATTTAACCAGGTCCACGATTATCCTAACATATAAAAGCCTACATGGTGACATTTTTAATAAATACCCAGAATAGAACAAGAAAGTGAGAAAACATGCACACTCCAGTTGATTTTTCCTTCTAAATACTAAGGCATATAAAAGAACTAATCAGTACTAGAAACCAAAATGAAACAAGGAACAATAAGTTTTCAACTTCTTAACTACCAAAACAGCATCAAGGTCATGACACGCAACCAAAGCAAATGAGCAAATTTAATTGTGACCTTGAAAGGGCTGCAGCTTTACAGTTGCAGAAACTGACTTTTTTGATATTGAACACTTAGTGAATGCAGTAGGAAGTTATTACTTATTTACAACAAAACAAATTTAGTTGATAATCCTCATGTATGGGTTTCCTTACATTTGTCCCCACAGTGTTAGAAAAGCCAACTGATTCTCTGGTGAACATCAATAAAGGATATCCTAAGACCCTGAAATCTACCAACCAAGACTACATCCTTCTGACCAGTTTTCCTTACAGAACCTTACAAAAAGTCTACAGAATGGATTCATTCCACATAGGTCATGACTTTCAGTCTCAATGGCAAGTGAGACTGAGAAGTAAAGGAATGAAAATACCTTTTTCACTTCTCAAGTTTAGATCACAGTTGAAGAGTATTTCTTATCAGTGCTGTAGAATCCCTGAGCCCTTTAAAGAATAAACAAATGGATACTTTGCCCAAAGTTGATTAATAGGAAGTAAGGAGGGCTTGAGTAGATACATTTCACTTCCTTGGATTCCCCCACCCCCATCTTCAGAATCAATGATTAAAGTGAGAGGCATTAGATTAGAAAGGAAGTTACTCACCATGGAGGAATCACTGCTTCCACTCCGGATCGGAGCTCCCTCAGCACAGGTTGGGAGGTGGGTAGAAAGTTGACTAGCCCTGCCCCCATCTATGACATCACAATCTACCTCATAAAAGGTAGTGAAAGTGCTCTGAACTCCTGTCTGATTTCCGAGAGATACAGAAAAGAGAGCATGAGAGAGAGAGCAAGAGAAAAAAATAAAAAACGTACCCTACTTGGGAAGGGGTTAGGGAGGTGGAAGAGGGAATGGGTTATTGGGAGAAAGAGGTAAATGAAAGAATTAGGCACCGAAAGAGATACAGTGGGGCCTTCTTGAGTTAACCTGCCAGGCCTTTGGGATTCCTCATTGGCTCTTGAACAGGCAAAGGGACAATCTGGGAGGAGGATGATGAAGCATCCTGCCTTTTCAGACATGGTAAGGGACAATCATGTTGGGATTCAAAAGGATGCATCCACTATTTAAAGCATTGAAGATCACCAAGAGAAAGCAAGGGCTGCAGCTCTTAAAGCCTGGAACAAACCACGTGTAGGGTTCTCAGATGCCTTTCTTAAAGGTTCCAGTGCCCT
Organism: Oryctolagus cuniculus; assembly: GCF_051225735.1. Classification (NCBI taxonomy): domain Eukaryota; kingdom Metazoa; phylum Chordata; class Mammalia; order Lagomorpha; family Leporidae; genus Oryctolagus; species Oryctolagus cuniculus. Next base: position 127,215,594 of record NC_142868.1, read on the forward strand.
GCTGTGTGACCTTCGTCAAGCTCTCGGCCTTGGCACACTTGGCCAGCATACCATACTCAAGGGATACTTACCTCATTCTCTGGGATCACTGTAGGACTAAAGCAGGCATTACTCCTAGAACTGCAACTCTTCTTACTCGTCATTTTTGTACCCAAGGATGGGTTGCATAAGGACCATAATGCAAAAGATAAGCCAATAACCAATGCTTTTTTCTACCTTAGAATTTTTAAGATTCATTATAAAATATTATAGAAAATCGTTAAGTTTTTCTATGTGCGCTATAGGTAATATACATCTAAAAGGAGTAGTTAAAGCCCACCTTGTAAACTGCTTTTAAAAAGTCTGATAGCATGATTTCCGTTATCCTAAGACTGCTCTACATTGTCACTCTCAGAGGTCAACATATGGCTCAATGATGCTGACAAAACATTTTTGTCACAAGGAATTCTGCTCCAGTCATAGATCTATTTCATGTCTGACTGGAATTTATAAGGAAAATCAGACACAGGGTATGATAATGTGTATGTTTTTCAAATGGTGACTTGGAAGTTCAAAAACATGAAATAATCAAAGTTATCAAGTACGCATTACACACACTAAAGTAATGGGTGATAGGAGGAGCAGAAAGAGCTTAATGCATTCACACAGAAACCAGACTGTCATCTGTTTAGTGGAATATATGAAAAGTGACACCATCTCTTGCCACAGAAAATATCTTAGATGATTGAAAATAATAGCTTGCGACTCATGGTACCATGTGTAAAACCCAAAGCCTATTTCCATACACGGATAAAATTTTAAGCCCATATATTTCTTTTCCTCATTCTTCAATTCTTAGGTTACTAAATATATAAACACATTATAGTGATTGCAATTTAAAATTGAGGAAAATTGGCAGATTAGGGAGCAATTTGAAACACAGAAGCTACCAAATTCAAACTAATTATGAATTTAGCAGCATTATTTCCATATTTCACTTCACAATAAACTTTAAAAAAAAAATAAAGACAATAGAAAAACAAGTGTCCATCATTAAGAAGAAATACTTCTGATTTTGACTTTTTTTGGTCCTTTTCTAGAGGAATCAAGCCATGTATTCTATTTCCATGTTCTGTACTCTAGTTTAAATGCAAATTACATATTTAACAGCTTCCTTTGTGTAAGATTTTGCAATTAGTGGCCTGACAGTTTTATTTTTCTCAACTTTTGCATAGATCATTGACTAATTGGCTTATCTTTGCTTGTTAATAATTTACAATAGTCTCATTTGATTTTATAAATTAGGCATCTCATTTTCTTATTTTAGAGAATGTTAGTTACCATTGCATCTCAGTTTCAAATATATTATATATTAGAAAACACTGGGATCATCTCACCTCAAAAAATTTAGAGGTCCTTCAGTTTAATTATGCACTTGACCATTCTTCCAATAAACTGATTTTTACTACCCAAGAAAAACAATCCACTTATCTCAATGTTAGAATAAAAATGGAATTATTAAACACTTTTAAATATTGAAGTATAACAACTTGAAATCAGATTATAATCTATTGGTATTTTTCTTATTATTTACCTATTATTTATTTGGAAATGGAGAAAGACTTCAGGAACCCAATGCAAAACTAGGCTGCATCAAAAGGATGCCAAGTGGTGAACTGTGCTGACCTTTCAGTGCTGAATTTAGTATGATTGGTTGTGATAATGCTTTTAGTTATGATATTAATTAAAAGAACAAAACTTTAATTGAAATAGGATGAAAAGCCAGGATCATGAACTTTCTAAATCTTCTCAGGGTCTAGCCTCTTGATGTTGCTCTTGAAAAGTAAGTCTCACTGTGACTAGATTTACCACATAATTCACCCAATATACCATAAATGAATGAGTAGCCCTTTAAGACTTCAAGATATGAAATGATTAAGATTCTGTAGTCAAGAGATCTTATTATTGCTGCATCATTATCATAAGACTGGCTTAAAATTTTTGTTTGGGAAGAAAAAAATTAACTTTTCAATATGAAGAATTATGAAAAGCCAGGTCAAATACTTTACAAATTACAAAGTAATTCAATGTGGAAGACATGATCAGGCAGTTGTCAGACAACTGGACCGAAATGTCATTATGGAAGAGAAACACTTCAATAACGGAGGTTCCAATAAATGTTCATAGCAGCAGATTGGAACTAGGAGTTCCTAGATAAAGAGATCATGTTTTGATTTTCTTTTATAGTAGTGTCTCACATACAGAAACTTGAGCTGAAAAGAGTACATGATTCTTAGGAAATGAGGCTGACTGGAACTTCTCCAAGACATTCTCTCTCAGTTGCAAAATAGATTTGCCAAATAAAATGGATGAAAGAGGTCAAGAGACAGGTTATACAGATTTGAAGGAGTTCCAATCAAGTTCAGCATCAGCAAGGCATCTGCACAGATGAAGGTATTTGGAAAAAAGTAATAACAAAGACATAGCATTGATGATGAAAGAAAAGATTAAAGTCTAAATTAAGAAAGCTTGTCCTCAAGGAAATAGGACCAGGATGAAGTATCTGAAATGTATTTATTGCCCAGAAGGAAAATGACTGTTCAAGATAGAGTCAACAATGTGTCTTGAAACAGCTAAAGGATTCTGAACTAAGAAAACTCCGTATTGCCCATTCAGAAGCCTTTCTGATTTATAAGACACATGGACTGTAACGTGGCACGTACTTCTCTTCTGAGCTGTGATCACAACCATATTTATAAATCATTTACATTAGACTGCAGAAAGCACTTGATAAAGTAATCTGTAGGGACAGAATGCAGACGACAGTATGTTAAACACAATTTTATTTCTAGAATGTCGTGAACCAAAAAAACAGTGTATACAGAGATGGCCATTAACAACAGATACCCTGCTTTTGAGCCAGGAATCTTAGACATTTATGTAACCTGAGAAACTAAATGGAAAAAATAAACATATACTATAGAGGCTAATAAAAATACAATGCACAAAAAAATTTGTATTCTTTTAAAATAAATTATTTGGTATTAGAGATAATACCCTGACTCAACCAGTATTTATCACTGTGCCTTTTATATAAGTAAGGATATAATAAAAATGCTGAGTTCAAGGAATCAGAAAATATCCTTTGGTGAGCAGGAAATAAATGCAAACCTGTTAAGCCCTGATTCTTACTTGGTTATTAGAAGTTACTTGTGGAAACACAGATCTCTTTATCAAAAAACATTATCAGAATTTTATCCAATCTAGTACTGAATAAAAAACCCTGCCTCAGTTTTGCTGTGGAGTCTTATTTTAGTCTTGTCCTCCTAAGGGAATGGAAAGATGTGCAAAATCCATAATGTAATCCCTAGATAAGCTTTACTGGATGATTTATTATCTGTCTTCTTCTTTACCTTTTTATATTTCTTTATATCAACTTGTTCACATTTTAACTTTTTTCTTCAATAGCTGTATGTCCAAGAATTCTTGGGACAAGTCCAAATAGGAAGAAGAAAAATCATAATAGATGTAGTTAACCAATTTTAAATAATCTACCAGTGTATAGAGGAAAATCAGAAAGCAGGGTCTATATTTATAGACAGCATTTCCAAGTAAATGCATTCAATCAAAATTGTAGCATCCTGTAATTACTTCATTCAATATAAGGGAGTAGGTACATCTGGATGACGCTTGCATATCTAAAACTGGTTCAAGATAGAGAGTGTCAAGTAAAATAGTTTCTGAGACACTTCTGAGCCTTAAGTATTTAAAGTAAGATTTTTAAATTATATAAATATATATATATAAATATATATATAAATAAATAAAATATATAAATAAATATATAAATAAATTTATATAATAAATAAAATGCAAAACATCTTAGGGTAATATTGGACAATTATTCTATATGAACCAATACTCAAAATTATACTAAGTCTTATGGGAAAAGCAGTATTTCTTAAATAGGCTTGCTTGGCTTTCAGAGATCTCAAAACATACGTAATCTTTTCTCATCTGAGTGCTTCCTGTTTATCCAATTTCCACGTTTTCACAATGTATTACTTAATTGGCTGCCAAAAAATCCTCAGGATACAACCAGAATCTATGGCATTAATTAATCAAAGATTAAGGTATCAATTATTTGCCTTTTATTTGATTAGAGGCTCTCAAAACTTAAACTTTGAAGACTCAAAGGGATCAAAGTTCAATGATGGAATCTTAAGTAATAGCCTTAGTTTTCCTTAAGTTACTAACACCTTCTGCTATTAAAAAATAATGTACTCCAAATAAAATACAAGTAACTCTGCGCAAAAGATCATGTGAGGCAATCAAATCAACTACCTGAGTAGATGAAAAGCAGGCCCATCCAGGTCTCCAGGTAACATGCAGGTGCAGGGCAACCGACAAAAAATACTTTCTAGGATGCCTGACACCAAGAAGATGTTTACTGTTCTTTTCAAAATTCCTATGAATTTCCCATTTCTTCCAAAAATAAATGTCTGTGATAGGTTCAATGTCATTGTCATAATCCTTGGATAATGAATTTTCACTGAAAATCACTTAAGGGCTGATTCCCCTACAGGGCTTGTACAAAAAAATAACCACATATACTGATATGAATATAACAAAGGAGGCCCTAATCTAGAAACCAGATTTTACATATTTTACTAGCATAACTCTTTAGAGAACAGCTGGGAGAAAGATGGAATCATGTAACAACTCATTTTATTAGCCAAGAACTGTGTGTGCCAAGAACTACTTTAATTCTATAAATGATAAGTACCTGTATCATTTCGTTTCTGACAATCTTCACTATTGATTCAACTTTATAATCTCAACTTGTTTTATTTTACTCTCTAGATCTGAACATTCCAACTTTCCCTAGATTAGAAAAGGTCTTTTTAAGTCAAAATAGTTAGTAGCTACCTTCTGGATAAAATTCTTTTGAACAGCTATGAATGCCTGATCACATCTCCTTTTGTTTAAATGAAGCACAGAAATGCATTCTGTACCCACATCTAGGCTAGCAATTTAGATATTTTTCCCTTTACTACACTTTGATCACTGATGCGAGCCAAGAATTGACTCTACACAGAATCAGAAAATACAAAATACCAAAAAAAAAAAAAGTGGGGGTGGGGTATTACATGAAGTACAGGTTTGTACAATTAGATGCAATGCTTATTGCAATGACTATTCATCCCGTTAGAAGACACTGGCATTTTTTATAGACAGGGAGATTACAGATTTGTTTCAATTAAATTTGTCATTGAAAACCATATTTTTATATATGTATAAATATGACATCCATTTTTTCTTTCCCAAAATTGTATCAGATCAGATAGGTCACATTTATCAACTGTATATTCAGGTCTGAATTTTATTAACTATTGAGGAAGTTAGAAGGTAAATAACAAATCCTATATGTAGCCTTGCTAATCTGCCAGGGTCAAGTAGGATTGATTTGAATATTTTAAAGTTTTCAGCATATGTATGAATTTTTTCATCTATCATGACAAATATTCATTGTTTTAGTGTCAAAATGTTTTGAGTGATGTGATACAGACAATAACAATTATCTATAATTGATCATTTCTTCTCCAACTTTGACTTTACCAATTCAAATCCTATCAATTTCACAAATTGTATCTGCTCACCTTGTCCAGCTTCTTTCTAAAACCCCAAGGAGAGTGATTCAGATTGGGAAAGGGAAAATTTAAATGGCCAATAAACAAGTGCATATTAGGACAAGTTTCTCTATTGCTCGAGAATTGACAAGAGCTCCATTCAACCAGCACGAGGATTTAGGTTACTGTTATCTCACCTCCAAACTCTGCTCACATATTTTGTTATTATGCAGAAAATTTATATATAATAAACTGTATTCAATTTTTTTCTTCATCATTTACATGTACATCAGGTATAAGTTACATCCAAGTCCTTCCACCTCTGGCCAAATTCCTGGTGAAAGCAGGATTACTTCTCCTGTTCTCTGGCTTTGTAGTTATAATGGAGTGCCCATTGGATTTGACCTTAAATTTTTTGATGATCTTTAGCAGTTTTATCTGAACACTTCGTGTTCAGTATGCCTAACTGGAAGGGTCTTCATCTGTTTTTCCAATCCTGTTTGCAATAATACACAAAACATACATCTTTGGGTAGCTAAAGATAAACAAAGGTCATGGAGTGATTTTTACTATTCCAGATCTATGTGCAAGTCTCTACTTTTACCTCAAAGTGTCCATTAAATCCTCTGAACCTTAATAAAAATTAGTCAAAAATAAGATAACTTACTATCCAAATGATTTCCCTATCAGTGCATTGGTACTTACATGCATACAAAATAGTATTTACATACTTGGAAAGTCTGACTCAACCTTCTTCCCGTGATGATATAATGCTGTCACATTGACTGGATATTATCTGTAATAAGCTAGTTTATGATATGATCTGATTAAGGTTCTCTTTTGTCCTCTGTTCTCTCTTTATGCCTCTTCCCTAATACCCTCCTTCCTTCCTTCTCTTCAAAATTCTTTTTTTCCAAAAAGCATATCACCTGGCTTAAGACTTTAAACAAATGCTCAAACAAGCTAACGGTAAAGCCAGTTTATAAACTAACTGGTGTTGAATTTCCTGAACTCAGTGCCCCCTACTATCATGTTCGCATTTCTTCTTTCCATCAATTAAAAACTCTTTTTTCTATCCCATTATTTCCTTAGTAACCAGGTTGAACTGACTTGCCAAAGCACGATCTATTTTGAGATTTAATAAGAATGACACATTTAAGCCACCAATAATGGTTTAAGCCAATGAATTGAAAAAAAAAAAAATACTGCCAACCAAAAAACTAATGGGGCTTCTTGGCAGTGTTGTATATGAGCACACAAAGACACATCCTGGACTTCCCCAGCATGACTCAAGGAAAGCTTTTGTACTCATTTTCCCCTGTAATCTGTCAAAGACACAACACAACCTGACTTCCCCAGTTTGTACAAAGAATTACATAAAACAAACATGCTGACAGGATGTGTAATTGTGCATTTTGTTTAACATATGTTCATCATGTCAGAATGATACAATGAAAATATGGCTCTATATTTAAATCTAATTTTTTTCAGGGCAAAATGGAAATAATCTGTCCGAATCTTTTTTGCTTTTGTTGGTACTTCGATTTCTATGATGTTTTAGAGAAGAAGCCACAGCACTGATTCCCATGTGTAAAAACACATGGGACAGAAGATTCAAGTATTTCCTTTTTTTTTTTTCACTACACTGTCATCTACAATGGCTTCTCCCAAAATATGCAGCAACTTTGTCATGCTAGACAATGAAATAAATGGCGTCCAAAGCATGAATGCAACTTTCTTGGCAAAATCACTGAAACTTTGTGTGTATGGAGTCTCACATTCTTGACTCTTGACTTAGAAGCCGTCAGTTGTGGCTATTTTGCACAATGCTGATATTGAATTTTTTTCCCCTCCATTTGCCTTCAGTGAAGGAGGATGAAGAATCAGATGGAGGCAGAAGCAGTAAAGACAGCAGACTACAGATGCAGGTGTGGCACCACACAGCAATCAAGCTTGGATAAATCATGAGGAGGCCCAGAGCAGGCCAATCACTGAGCAATACACAGCAAACTTTTATAATGCATTCGACTTAGAATTATTATAAAGGTGCATACCATTCCTCTAAAAGAAGCCTTCTCTCATGCAAGGATTTATGGACTTTGCCAACAAGACCCAAGGAAGGAAACAGGCTTCTTGATGGTGTTCTCAATGTCAAACACCTCTGCAAATGCCAGCAGTGCAAGTGATAAAAGCCAGTGATGGTTTGGACTACAGCTACATGAGGGAAAGACAATGGAAATGAAGTCTGGTGGCAGTGACGAACAATGGGAACTGAGAGGATGATGGAGAGCAGCTCTGCCGGTAAAATATCACCCAGATGAGGTTGCGGAGTCAGAGATCCACAAAGATGCTTTGTGCATCCACGTAAATAACAAGATTGGGAAGGTAACAAATGAAAGCACACGAGGCAAGCTGAACAACAAGCACTCAGGTCCACAGGTGCCATACACAGATGGACATGAAAGCTGAGTGGAATGGGAAACTATGCCAACAAGGCTGAAGATAAGAAAGGAAGCAAGGGAGATGCAATGTTTTGATAACTCCTTAGCCAGAGAATCTTGGCGATTATCATCTTGGCAGAAAGGACACATTGCAAGACAGATTGCTCTTGGTTGTGGAAGAATGTTGAAGCAGGATCTTTTTGGAAAAGCAAAGAGGTGACTGTGCTTTGGGAAGAGGCACAAAATAGCCACTCAATTGGGCTCTCAGGTAGGACTGCATGGAACAAGCTTTCCAGATGGTATTTTCATGCAAGCCAGATCAGTTCTTTTCCCAGTTATGTTTTCCACAAGCCAAACCGATTCGTAACTAAAACATTGGGTACAAGAATGATTTTTACACCTTTTTTTAAACCAAATGGTCAAATTACTAAATTTGCAAAAGTAGATTCCAGAAAAACTTAGTCTCATGACAAGCCTGATTTTCCCAAGGCATTCTCTGTGACAATAATGGCATGTTCCTGATAATACCACACTTAAGATGGCAGCAGGATGGTTGGCTGGGAAAAGAACCAAAGGTGACACAGCCACACTTCTGAACTTGCAGATAATTTACAATAAATGGCACCCTGTGTTGAGAAAAAGGGACTGGGGGAGGAAAAGCCAAGGTGAAGAATCTCAATACATACATTTGGAAATCTTGCCAAGAAATCGTGGTTTTTCTAAATATTTCTTGAATTTCTCCTTTCTATGTATTTGATGAAAATGATTTAGATAATTTATATTTTCATGAGAAGGGAAACAGTGAAGTGACTGAGGAAAGGATATATACTTGTTAGTGTCTGACAACTATATTGGGTTTTGGCAACAGCACATCAACCTATATTAAATTCCAACATCTTCTGGCTTTCAGGGGTTATTGATAACCTAGTATGCATTGGAACCTGATGAATGAATTCCTATTGTTTTCCATCATCTCTAATATGTGAAGACAATCCACACATAGAGAGGTTGGCTCCTGAACAGAGAATAAAAATTAGTAGCTTTAACAAAGCAAAGTACACTCACAATGAGTAAATATACAGAGCCCCAAATAATTGTAATAGTCACAGCTTGGCAATGATTTCCCAGACTATGAAATTAGTTTTCTTGTGAGGAATGGTGATTTTACAAGGCTAGTATAAACACAAGGTAATTGGAAAATCAAATTGCTCTTTCTGAGTTATTGTAAGGTCTGGAATAATGGTGATAACATTTACTTTAAAAAAAACTCTGAAATCATTGCAGTTTGGTGTTTTTAGCAGTACTGTTGCCAAGAATGCTTGCTTTGAAGTACAACAGTGAGAACTTAACATTGTGAAGCCCAAGTCCCAGCTTACCCCTGATACAATGAGCTCTCCTCCCAGATTCTGCACTTCTGCCTTCACTTTGCTGCAGATATTAAGTTGATGGCAATACAAGGCAATTCGTTGAAGGTAGGCTAATAAATCCTGCTTACATGCTGAATCAGGACACTGTAAAACAAAAAAAGCAATCTCAATTAGTACCTACTCTTCAATTTCTAACACTTGCTATATCAGGGATACAAGAAACGAAGGTTTCAGTGTTATATGCCTTAATTAAATTCATTTAACTTAGCCTCTTCATAGTGCATTTTTGAAGGATCACAGTCAGTGGTTTAGAATGGCTAGCTCGGGGGTCAGCACACTGGTGTACTGGGCTAGGCCTTCACCCGCGGCACCAGCAGCCTGTATGGGTGCCCGTTTGAGTCCCCGCTGCTTCTCTTCTGATCCTGCTCTCTGCTACAGCCTGGGAAAGCAGTAGAAAATGGCCCAAGTGCTTGGGCCCCTGCACCCATGTGGGAGACATAGAAGCAGCTCCTAACTCCAGATTGGGCCATCTGGGGAGTGAACCAGCAGGTGGAAGACCTCTCTCTGTCTCTCCCTCTTTCTGTTTAACTATACCTCTCAAAATCTTACAACAACAAAAATTTTAGAATGGCTAGCTCTTTTTTTATACAATTTAATAAAAAAAGGTACTGAAGGTCTTTCTTAAAGGCTTGCTGTAGACTTCTGTTTCTGTTCATGAATATTTTTAGGAGTTACATTCTCAACTGTAAAGAACACTAAATATTTTATAGTTTTTCTCCTACTTTTGTTCAACTTTCACTATATGAAAAGCTATTTCAATGAAGAAAATCCAAGCACTGAATGACAGAATTAACTTGTTCTGTGTAGCAATCTCTCCGTTATTACGTAGGTGAGAATTTCAATTCAATTAGTTGGAGAAAAAAAGTCAATTTGTTCATTTGAGTTTTCTGAGAAACACATCATTCACTAAATGAAGACTTTCAGATTGTAATATTTATCAAAAGCTTAGCAACATAATGAGCTTCATTTAAATGAGAAACTCTGAAATGGTTCATGACCACTGTAAGAGAAACAGTTTGGACACAAAGAATTTGAAGCCAGTTGAGATGAGTTCATAAGAGTTTCAACAGAGCCCTTCAAGAGATGTACCATAAGACAGATACTGACTAGGGAATTTGAATTCTCATTGTGACTTAAGTGGGTAGACATCCATAAAATACACCCTAGGCTTAGCTGAATGCTTCCAGAGACATTTATGTGACTCCCTAAAACATATCTGATACTTCAAACCAATGGCTACTAAGTAATTGACATATTTCTATTGCTATCAAATATTAAGCTTGAGCTGCTTCCAGACCACTCATTAAATTGTTCTGACTCCAATTTGGCACTTGTAAAAAAAATTTACATTCACCAGATCCTTGTTGAAATATTTTAAGAACTGAGTACCTAGAGACTAAAAGTATGCCATCTTTTTGGAGTAAGACCTTGGCAGGAAGACTGAGCTACATGTCCTTCAAGCTTAAGGAAGGACATGGTTTCATCAACACTGTAAAGTCAGTGGCTTCATGTCACCACGTACAGAATAGACAATGATGGAGTTTCTTTCATATACAACACTTACAATGTGTTTGTTTTTTCACTATGTATCAAGAAGCAATCTCTCACACTGTTTAGTTGCTTTCTACATGTACTTAAACCTGTAATATTTATTCCACACTAGAGGCCCATATACTGGAAGGAATTATCTTTAAAATGATGTCTCCCCAGAGAGCTGACAAAGATTTTGATACAAAAGCTCTGTAGTAAATTACACAAAATCTTTTAAAAAAAAAAGAACTTATCTATTTGAAAGGCAGAGTTACACCAGAGGGGAGAGAGAGAGAGAGAATGAATCTTCCATCTACTGCTTCACTCCCCAGATGGCCACAGTGGCTGGGACTGGGCCAAAAGTCAGAGCCAGGTGCTTCATCTGGGTCTTTCACGTCAGTGGTAGGGGCTCAAGTGTTTGGGCCATCTTCCACTGCTTTTAGCAGGAAGCCGGAACAGAAGTGAAGCACACGTACAATTGCCCATATGGGATGCCAGCATTGCAGATGGCTTTACCTACTACACCACAATGCCAGCCCCTAAACTGACAGTTCTATCTCACTGTAATAGTAATTAAAAATACAATTGTCAATAAAAGGTTTATATTGCATGCATGTCTCAAATCTTCACAAAATATTTTCAGGCAAAATGAAGGTAACCACCCTACTGCTTGACATTGCTCATTTAATTCAATGCAGTTAACACAGGCATAAAAAAGGCATGGTGGTCCAAGAACCATAGGAAACAGATGTGGATTTTAACAAAGACATGACCTATGGAGTTTAAAACATTAATAAAAAGACACAAGTAATTTCATAGCTATTGACAGTACAAATGCCTCAAAAATGGGCACCAGGAGTCAGCCATGAAGAGCATTCAAATGCTTGGACATAGTCTCAAAAATAATTTACAGTCTTGGTATATTATGTATGCTTTGTTTTCCACTTAGCACAACTGTTCTGGGCTATGCTTCATGTTGCCTCATTTTCGTAAGTAAGTGTCTAAAAATTTTAAATCAGGAATGAAAATCAAAACCAAAACTGCTGAATTTGAGCCACCTAAACACACTTTCAGCCATTGAGATTCAAAGCATAAGGGAAAAGCCATTCAATTTGCACTCATGTGTCTTCTCAGGAAGAAGTCCTTTCTAACAAGTCTTCCCAGAGTCACCTGTGTCTACTCACTGCACACATCCTAGGTCCCTGCAACCTTTGCAGACAAGAAGGGCATTCTTTCTAGGCCAGCGATTGGTCTGTGTACTTACATTCAAGCAAGTTCATTGTCTCACCTCTCTTTTACATGAACTTTCTAGAACAGATATGACATTGTGAACAGAAGCTCAGCTTAGGCTGTGTAGCCTGACAGTTCATACTGCTCTGAAATTAGCAATAACAATGATTTGGTTCTCAACTCCTACAAATTCTATGCCTCTCTTTTTGTGTGGGTGGGAAGGGGGCAATTCTTACATGGGGTAATGAAGAGTTATCTCCGCGAGTCAATGTTTCTCAAAAACTCTAAAGTAAAAAACTCTCTCTCAGATTAGCCCTACTATATGTAAATGAAAGTTAACTGAGGATTTATTAGGTCTTATTTTAAGTGCAGTAGTTGAAGCATCTGAAGGATTATAGAGTCTGGGATGTGAGCTGCAGCAGCAAATGTTTAAAGGACCAACCCCAATACTAATGAGTGAGGGAGGAAACCTAAAATAAGCAGCACAAAGACACAGAAATCATAGGACTAAGGCAATCGATGATGATGAAGAAAGTAATCCTGTATGTTTCAACGTCTCCAGAGTGCATCACTGTGGTGGGGACTCTAACAAGGAAATTCATGTACATAATATATACTTTTGTTGCAGAAGCTTACATTGTATTTTAAGATACATTCCATTTGAAGCGGTTTACGTGTAAACCACTGGTGATAAAAGGATAATCTTCAGTTATCTGGAAAAGCCTATTGCCTAAAGTGCCCTTAGAAAAAATGGAACACTTCTGCACTAAGATGTTTAGCCAAGGATTTGAGAGTCCCAGCTGAAGCCACATAAAATGATAACTGTGGAAATAAACTCAAAGATTCAGGTGAGACAGAACTATTTTTATCTACAAGCATAACAGACACTGAGAATATCATTTACCTCTGATGTCTTTGAGTCTGTTAAAATTTCTTGATCATGTGTATATTGAATTTGTCAGAGTACAAATTATTATGAATCATGAAGAGCATCCTTATTTTGAGATCAATATTAAATAATAAGAGGGAAAGTTCTACTTTCTTATTACCACACTTGAAAACATGGTGCCATGACAAATCTCCCAACCTATGCTTTTATTCCTTCATCTTCCAACCCTCAGCTCACTTTTCTTGTCAAGGTGTAGTCCTTTGCCTTCCATTGCTTAAACAAACCATCGCATCATAGCCCATTACACTGATAAACCTCAGCTCTGCCTATGAGGCTGGTTGCTCTTTTTCTTCTAGTATTCACAAATTAAACAAAAGAAATTCCCTGGGAACACCAGAGAAAGGAAAGGAAAGGAATAAACTTAAGAACTTTTTCAAGGATAGATATTGCTTTACACCATTTATACCACCAGTTGGAACACCTACATCCCACAGAGTGCCTGGGTTCAAGTCCCAGCTACATTGCTTCCAATCCAGGTTCCTATTAAATTTGTACCCTGGAAAGGCAGCAGAGGATGGCTCCAGTACTAGAGTCTTTGCCACTCACAGGAAGACCTGGATTGAGTTCCTGGCCCTTGGCTTTGGCAAGGCCCAGCCCTGGCTAAGCCTTGGCCATTGTAGGCATTTGGGCCATAAATCATAAATTTGGGCCATAAATCAGTGGATAGATCTCGGGAGATATTCTCTTTCAAATAAATTTTAAAAAATGATCAATAAAAAAATCCTAAGGATACTGTGTGTGGATGTCCAAATTTATGGCTAGCTGGTCTGACATGAGGGTGCTTCCCAACCCCAATGTATTTTTCCAAACATGTAAGCCAACATAAAGTATATTTTTAAGGGGAGTTTTAATTACAAATTTCTATTAAAGATAATATTTAAGCAAGACCCCAAGAATGAAAGTAAACTCTGCTTTCATTCTCACTCCTCCCCCGTTCTTTAGAGTAATTGACTTTTCTTGGTGAAGCCTGGGATTACACATGACACTAGGAGGCTGTATCTCCTAAGCCTTGGGTGCTTTTCTTTCTTAAGGAATTTTGGTCATGGCCATAAGCCTCTCTCCGGAGCAGCACCTAACTTCGTTATCATCTTAGTATGTGAGCAGAGTCAGACGCTGGTATGTAAAATAGTAGTGATGCTCCACAGTTTGTTCTTCAGAAGCACTTCATAGTGTACATAAAACTGATTACAGAACCAAGTGCTAATTAACAATTCCACTCAGCATGTGCCCAGCTCTTCGTGCTTGTATTACCTGATCAGCCACGGCGCGGGCTAATTTGTCCATTCGAGAACCTGCTTCAGCAATTTTCTTGGCAGCATTAATGACATCAGATGTATTTTTCAATGGGCCTTTACCTCTAAAACAACATACACAACATAATTAGAAATCCACGAAACAGACAAAACTACCGTCTCCTTTGACCAGGACTGTGGTTTTGGGCTTCATTTGGCGCTGGCCATGTTTTCATGTTAATAGTCCACTTCTATTCATTTTGAAGAATATTTTCTCCTATTCTGATGCGCATGTTCACATTTCATCCTTTGCATTAATTTCCATTTTTTTTTTATTTCTTTGACAGAGCTATAGACAGTGAGAGAGAGAGAGGCAGAGAGAAAGGTCTTCCTTCTGTTGGTTCCCCAAATGGCTGCCATAAAAGATGATCACCCTAAGAACAATAGAAATTCAACATATAAATCCTTATCATGTACTTGATAATATATACACACTACTTCATTTTATCTTTGTAACAACCGTAGCAAGGAAGTGTTGCCATTCCCACGTTAGTTACAAGTTACCAAAAATGATCAACACTTATTCATACCATAAGTGATAAATTATAAGCTTCAAGTACAGTCTTAAAAAATAAATGCATCTGCATTTCCTCCATACCATGTCCATTACACTGTTTCATTTTTGAATTCAGTTTAGCATTTTGAAAAATAATTATTTCTCTTATATAAGCTGAAACTGTCCACAATTTCAGAATTTCATTGGCTTACATGTTTCTAGTCCTTGACTTATGATGGAATATACAATATATGGTATGACAGTAATTGTCTTTATTCTCCCAAACTATCCCCCTATTATTTTCACATTGGGTCTTCAATTAGGTCACCTATTTAATACTATGTCTTTCAGAATCGAAAATGAATCTTGATGTGATTGGAAGGGGAGAGGGAGTGGCAAAGGGGAGGGTTGCGGGTGGGAGGCACGTTATGGGGGGGAAGCCATTGTAATCCATAAGCCATACTTTGGAAATTTATATTCATGAAATAAAAGTTAAAAAAAAATACTATGTCTTTCAAATATTTATTATAAGACAAAGTAGATTACGATGCATCAGCAATCTTTACATGAAATGCAGCATGTAAACCTTTCCATTTTCCTTTGTTCAGAGGTAAATAAAGAATCAGTATGTATATTGACTTTTCAGCTTGTTACTTATCCTAGTTTCCTTCCTTATATACGTCTAATATCTAATGCATTTTTAAGACTTCAAGTCTCTATTCCTATAGGTAGAAATGTGGCAAAATGTAGTGAAGAACTTTCACAAGTGATTTATTTTGACCATGTAGAGTTATACAAAGTGGACAATGATAACATTATGTAATGACATTTTACAAAATGCAAGACTTAAAATGGCTCTTGGTAAATAAATGTAAACGAAGTGCATTTTGCCCCATTTTGGTAATTAAAGTGCTATGAATAGGAGAAAACAAGTACTGAAAGGTTAAAAAAAGGTAAAATTGAAATACCTCAGAAAAGAGAAATTTAAAGTTTTATAAACCCGCTTTCCTCAAATAAATGTAAATAGATTTGAAAGCCTGAATGATCCAACTTTCTAGGAAAACACAATTTACCAAACCTGTTAGGAGATTTTGAATAATCTATTTTTAATAGCTTTTTTAAAACTTTTATTTAGATTTTGAATAATCTAAACAGTCTCATTTGCATGAGAGAAAAATCTGTTAAGAATGAACTACTCAAAAGAAAAAAAACCTTTAGTAAATACAGCTAGTGTCTAGAGGGATTAACTAAACCATTAGAAAATAAAAATAAAAGCTAACTCCAATGCTATTTAAACTTTCCCAAAATGCAGGACAGGAAAGAAATAGTCAAAAAAGAATTTCATTAAGCAATGTAACATTGATATTGTCAAAAGCAGCGAGACAAAATATTTCAAGATGTATATTTAGGTAATAAGATTTTTTTTTTTTAAATGAAGGCAAAAAGAAAACACAAAGATGCAAAGTGGCATGGAAGTGATAGAATCAGTATGTACAGGGATGTCCTATGGACCTTTCACCTCGCCTTCCCCAGGGTCAGCATCTTATATAACCATATACAATAGTAAATGCGGCTGGCGCCGAGGTTCAATAAGCTAATCCTCCACCTAGTGGCGCCAGCACACCGGGTTCTAGTCCCGATCAGGGCGCTGGATTCTGTCCCGGTTGCCCCTCTTCCAGGCCAGCTCTCTGCTGTGGCCCGGGAAGGCAGTGGAGGATGGCCCGAGTGCTTGGGCCCTGCACCCTATGGGAGACCAGGAGAAGCACCTGGCTCCTGCCATCGGATCAGCGCGGTGCGCTGGCCGCAGCATGCCAGCCGTGGCGGCCATTGGAGGGCGAACCAACCGCAAAAAGGAAGACCTTTCTCTTTCTCTGTCACTATCCACTCTGTCAAAAAAAAAAAAAAAAAGTAAATGCAGCAGATTGGAATTAGTAAAATCCATAAACACGGTTGGTATTTCTTGAGTTATTCATGCATTCCTGTGTGTTTAAGTTTCATGCAATTTCTTTTTTTTATTTTTATTTTTTATTATTTTTTGACAGGCAGAGTGGACAGTGAGAGAGAGAGACAGAGAGAAAGGTCTTCCTTTTCCATTGGTTCACTCCCCAGTGGCTGCTGGGGCCGGTGCATTGCACTGATCCGAAGCCAGGAGCCAGGTGCTTCCTCCTGGTCTCCCATGCGGGTGCAGGGCCCAAGGACTTGAGGTATCCTCCACTGCACTCCTGGGCCACAGCAGAGAGCTGGACTGGAAGAGGAGCAACCGGGACAGAATCCGGTGCCCCAACCGGGACTAGAACCCAGGGTGCTGGCGTCACAGGTGGAGGATTAGCCTAGTGAGCTGCGGCGCCAGCCAAGTTTCATGCAATTTCATCACACATATAGCTTCATGTAACTACTACCACAATTGACAGAACTGTACTATCTCCCAAGTCTCTGTCGCACTCTTGTACCATTCAGTTCATTCCCAACACCCAAGAGCCGCTGCTTTCCATCCCTGTAAAGTCACTTTAAGAATGCTATCTATATGAATTCAGGCTGTATATACTCTTATGAGACAGATGTTTTTCATCTAAGCATAATTTCCTTAAGGTTTAACCAGCTATTGCATTATTTCCTTGTTAAGTAGTAGTCTTGTTTTCAGCTCTGCCAGTTTAACAGTTTTTCCAATGAAGATCCTTGTGCAGGTTCCATTTTTAGCTGGTTTTAAGGAAAACTGGTACACATATTATTTCATACACTTTTGAGTAAATATAAGTTTTTATTACTATGGATACATGCCCAACACTGCAACTGCTAGATCCTATGATAAAATATCAAATAATTTTCTAATTTTTTCCATCTTAATTAAAGTTTTCAAAATTATGGCCAACATGATGCTCAATGTGGAAAGACTGAAATCTTTTCCTTTAAGATGAGGATCAAGATGAGGATGCCCACTGCTCAACATAGTTCTGGAAGTCCCATTCAGGGCATGTAGGCAATAAACAAAATGCATTCAAATTGTGAAGGAATAAGTAAAATTATTTCTATAAATGATATTATATGTAGAAAATCCTAAAGTCGCAGGATATAAAATAAAAATGTAGCAAACTTGTGTGTTTCCAGACAGAAGTGATAAACATCGTAACAGGAAATTAAACAATTCCATTTAAAACAGCTTCAAAATGAATAAAATATTTAGGAATAAACCCAGGCATGGAGGCAAAAGATTTGCATGCTAAAAATTCCAAAAATGTCACTGCCAAAAGGTAAAGATGATACAAATAAATGGACATTCAGGGCCGGCGCCGTGGCTCAATAGGCTAATCCTCCACCTTGCGGCGCCGGCACACCGGGTTCTAGTCCTGGTTGGGGCGCCGGATTCTGTCCCGGTTGCCCCTCTTCCAGGCCAGCTCTCTGCTATGGCCAGGGAGTGCAGTGGAGGATGGCCCAGGTGCTTGGGCCCTGCACCCCATGGGAGACCAGGAAAAGCACCTGGATCCTGGCTCCTGCCATCGGATCAGCGCGGTGCGCCGGCTGCAGCGGCGGCCATTGGAGGGTGAACCAACGTCAAAGGAAGACCTTTCTCTCTCTGTCTCTCTCTCTCACTGTCCACTCTGCCTGTCAAAAAAATAAAATAAATAAATAAATAAATAAATGGACATTCATCCCATGTACATGAATAGGATGACTTAACATTCAGATATTGGGGCCAGCGCTGTGGCGCAGGGGGTTAAAGCCCTGGCCTGAAGCACAGGCATCCCATATGGGTGCCGGGTTCTAGTCCTGGCTGCTTCCTCTCCTGATCTAGCTCTCTGCTATGGCCTAGGAAAAAAGAAGATGGCCCAAAGTCCTTGGGCCCCTGCACCTACGTGGGAGTCCCAGAAGAAGCTCCTGGCTCCTGGCTGCAGATTGGCGCAGTTCCAGCTGTTACAGCCATCTGGGGAGTAAACCAATGGGTGGAAGACCACTCTGTCTCTACCTCTCTCTGTAATTCATTCAAATAAATAAAAATAAATCTTAAAACATTCAGATATCAATACTACACAAGGAATCTACAAATCTGCTGCAATCTATCAAAATCCCAATGACTGTTTTTGCCAAAAAAACTTTCATCCTAAAATTAACATGGACAGTCAAGGTAATCCAAATAGCCAAAATAATCCGGAAAAAGGAGAACAAAGTTAGAGGCCTCACATATCCTGACTCCTGATTTATCATAAAGCTATAGTGATCAAAAGAGTGTAGTACTAGCACAATGACAAATATACAGGCTAATGGACTACAATAAATTCAGAAACAGACCCTCACATATAAGAGCAAGTGAATTTTCCATAGCAGTGTTAAAATCACTGAATGAAGGGCAGTTTTTTCAACAAGTCATCCTAGAAAAAGCAGATCTATATGCAAAACAATGACCTTGTGCCCATACAAAACACCATTTAGCCTTTGACTACCATGTCAATTAAAAGTATGACAGGAAGGAAGGAAGGAATCTAACTCAAAGACTCAAAACTACAAGACTTTTACAAGACTTCAACAAAATTTGGGCAATTATTTATTTGTTACAATACCAGAAGTATAAGCTACAAAAAGAAAAAAGCTTGACTTCAAAATTGCATTTTTTGTGCATCAAAAAAAAAAAGCTATCAACAGAGAAAAGGTAGCTCACAAAACTTGAGAAAATACATATAAATCAGATTATCTGATAACAAATGATTTTCCTGTCTATATAAAGTGAACTCCTATAACTCAATGGAAAAGCAAAACAAATAATCCGACTAAAGTATAGATAAATGGTTTGAATAGAGATTTCTCCAAAAGACACACAATACAAAGAAGTACAGGAAAAGCTGTTCAATATCACTAATCACTGCAGAAATGCACTTCAAAACCACAGTGAGACACCACTTCACAGTCATCAGAATGGCTGCTACGGAAGCAACAGAAAATACTAAGGTTGGGTGAGGATACTGAGAAATCAGAATCCCTTTAAATTGCTGGTTGGGAGGTATAATGGAATAGACACTGTAGAAATGGTGTGGTGACTTCTCAAAAATTAAAATTACCATATGATCTTTCAACTCCTTGTCTAGGTACGTATCCAAAAGAAATAAAATCAGAAACTTGAACATGCCTTTGTATGTAAATATTCAAAGCACCATTTTTCACAATAGCCAAAGTGACAGAAGCAGCCAAAATGTCCATTAACAGATAAATGGGTAAATACATTATATATCCATATAATGGAATATTATTTAGCCTTAGCAAGGAGGGCAATTAGACACACGTGGCAATAGTATGAACCTTAAAAACATTATGCTACATGAAATAAGCCAGTCACAAAATGACAAATGCATATAACATTCTACTTACCTGAGGTACCTAGAGTACTCAAATTCACAAAGATATAAAGTAAAATCATGGCTTTTAAGGGCTGTGTGGTAATGGAAAATTAATGTTAATTTAGCTATAGCATATTTGTTGAGGAATATGAAAATGTTCTCTAGATGAATGATGGTAATGGTTGCACAACATGAATGTTTCTCTCAGTGTACACTTGGAAAATGATGAAAATGGTAAGCCTTATGATATATTCATTTAGCAATGAGAAATCATTTAAATAGCCACTGTGGTGTCTACTATATGGAACAGCATGAATCTAAATGAGCTACGGTCATCTGGATATTAAGTTGGAAGTGGAACAGGAAATAATGCTAACAGCAAAAAACAAAATCAAACAGAAAAATACATCAGGATCAGAACAGAGAAGATAAGAAGTTTGAGTCTTCCTTGACAGTAGAAAGCAGTATTGATAGATTGGCCCTGCTGACTGTAGCCCCAGTCAAAATGATGGTATATGTCTCTGTGTTACCCTAGCTTGGACCAGATTCTTTATTTTGGACATTTTAAAAGGTGTTTTGAGGAATATTCAGTCCTTTACGATAACAGTGATCTATTATTCCATCTGAAATATGTTTGCAATTTTGCTTATGAAACACAAAGCTATAAAATTATCTCTACTGTACAGCTTCTTGCAACCTTCTCGCATGAGGTCATAAATGACTTCTATGTAAGGGTTTATGTTTATAAGCACTCCAAAAAAAAAAGGGAAGACAGTCAAAGAAAACTATTATTGTATCACTACTATCTCCTTTTTGCCAACTAATTCACATTGGTATTATGAAAAGGAAAGTATAAATGTGAAAAATTAATGTCAGCATATCCTGGGCTAATATTCTTAGTCCTCATAATTCAAATTCAATGTTGTTCCAAGTTTAAAGATTGATTTTCTATTGCCTTTTCAAGGCCTTTTAACTTGTTAATATCAATTGTGATTTTCCAATAATGATACATAACATATAAGGAAGATATTTTCAAACGTATGGGGCCATAGAACTCAGAACGAAGGCATCATAAAATATGCTTGGGAAATTTCTCCAATTAGCTTCAGCCATATAGAGATAGCAAAGTTGAACATCTGGATGAACTGGAAATTCTGAGGTGTTATATATGACAGCACAATCAGGAGCTGAACTATTCTAGGAGTGCCATTTGGATTATGTCCTGGAGGTCACATTTAAATATGTACGAACAAGAGCCTAAAGGTCATAAAGGAAGAGCAAATAAAGATTTTTGTTTTGCGGAAAAAGGAGCTAGTAAAAGTTTTGGTAAAGGCAGCTGGATTGTTGCTGCTTAATTGTTAATAACTGACAAGGATAGAGAATCTCAACCAAGATGGGAACAAGAGTTGGGGAATATTAGGCAGTCACAGGGCATTTGACTCAGACGCTCAGTATTTCATAGCTGGTTGTATGCTAACAGTTGTTTCTTCAGGTCTACTCTGTTTCTTTCAAGACCAGACTTTAAGGTTGATTTTAAGATGGCTTTGTGGCTGGCTAGGCAATTAAATGAGCTATTTCCAAGTGCAGACCTTTTGTTATTTAACATGCTATTTCTTCCTGGGCAAAAAAAAAAAAAAGCACAAATCCACCCTGGCAGGGCAGTGCTTCTACCATTGCCCATGAGATGGAAGTCAGGAACTGAGCAGAAAAAAAGACATGAAGAATAATCAATTTTATCCTCCATGAAGAAGTTATTACACAAATAATGAGGCAGAACCTCTCCAATTTTAATAATAATGGAGTGGATATCATTGAGATTACTGAATCAAATTAATGAATTAGCTAGTGATAAGAATACAACAACAAGATAATGTAGGCAAGCGTAATTTTTGCACCAACCAGCCCATCAAGCACATGAATAGAGAAGAGTAGCCAAGTTTAAATGTCTCATCAACATATATTCTTTTCCTACAAAAAAGAGCAAAGTACAGGGGCTTCAAAACTTTCATGAAAAAAATGCATTAAAAAGATTAAATTATTGTTAACAAAAATTCTTTGAAATCGTTTTTTCATTATATGCATGTTCCAGTAACTTTCTGAAGACCCTTCTACGCATGATTACAAAATTTTTGCACCAAATCAAATATTTTCAGATTCTGTTTTCCCACAAACTTTTTAAAGTCCAATTGTAGTACATTGGAGTGCTTTTAAGAATAGAGCTGAAAATACTCCTCTTTGAGGCAGAAAATACTAGAGTAATAACAATAATGCATAAAGCCAAGTGTGATGTGAGAGGCCAGAAGAAAAGCCCCTACTCAGCTGCCTCTTTGCCAACAAAGGAACAGGCTCTACACATGCCTTCTCCTTGCTTTCCAGTTCACACCCTTCCCTGGGTCTCTAGTCATTTATTCCTTCCTTTGTCCTCACCAAGGGACAGAAAACTACTCATCATGCATTGGGAAAATAATACTCAGTAGCATACTGGACATTCCATTATTCAAATCAGCATAAAATGATGATATGAAATCTCTAGGAAATTGAAGCAGCCTTCTTTTCATTATTAAAACTATACTTTGAATACTAAACATCTGTCTTATTTAAAATAATATAATAAGATTCCTCAAATATAAATCTCTCCCAACCAGTTATATATAATCTAGAGAATTACTAAATGTTCTTCTGATCTAAACTTGCAACATGAATAGATTCATTATTCACTTTAAACTAATGAGATTATTTGTTCTAGTGATGTTATTAATGGATTGTATAATATACATCAGATAAAACACTGATAAAATATTGAAAGCCAGCAAATTAAGGCATCACAGGCCTTGTGAAAGCAACGGCTGAGGCTGCCGTCATATTCTGATTTGTAGAAAATTCAAATGGAAATAGAGGCTTGGATATTATCCTGCCATTACCTCTACAAAATAAATCTATGCAGCCAACAAACACTAACCAGATGGACAAATTTGAACTTCTAATGAATACAATGACATTTAAAAGTTTCAAAGGTCACCCTTGTAACACTAAAGTCATTCCACTGAAGTCAAAAACAATTTTAAAATATTTGGAAAGAGAGCCAAGCAATGTCATTAGTACATATTGGCCAGAGGCAGAGGGTAAAGGGGATGACGCAAAGATGTTCCATATTTTATTACAGCCTACAATCCATCCTAGCCTTTTCCTATCAGAAGCATTCAACAGTGATTAAAACAAAACAAAACAAAAAGTCACCCACGAGGTGGTGTTTTGACAAGGCCATAGATCTGGCATGGTTTTAACAACAAATACCATGTTGAATCATTAACACATCTTTGTGCATGTGTGCCTGTGTTTACAAAAAGAAAACAAACTACAGTTAAGTCACAGCCTAAATTTATATAGCAGCCAAATTTATAAATATATTATCTCTTTGGATTTAAAACGTCTCCTGGGAAATTGATAAAACAGATCATTTCACCATTTTGCAAATAAAGACAGTAAGAAATCTGCCCCAGACCAACCCAATATTCTAATGGAAGAAACAGCAAAAATCTTGGTCAGAAAAGGCTCCCAACAAAATTTTGATGGGTGTCTTGATTTATCGTAAGTACTATTCAGAGCTCAAAGGAAAACTACATTTACAACTTTTAACTTCCCTGTCAAGATTATGGAATTTTAGATTGTTCTGCCCGTTTCTTTGTAGAGAAGGGTAAAATGTTAACAGAAATTAATGCTAGATCATGAGCGAGTACTGCAATGTATTATACATTTACATGCACATACACGTATATTTATTTTTCCAAAGGGACATTAACAAATTGTTTACTTTACCTTCAGAATAACATTTAAACTTATTCCAAAACAGAATGAACCAAAGATCAGTCACCCACTCTCTAGGCTTTGATTTTATGATTGCCTTCAGAAATACGACAGTAATCATAAAGATGAATCCATTCTCCTTGATCAAGACCTATCTACTAAGAATTAAGTTCCGATCATTTTGACTTATGCATGAAAATGTGTAATCCCACCATCATCTTGCCACAATATAGTGTTTTTTCTGCAGGCTCTCACAGGCGGATACACACTGCTAGCTTTCGGGATTAATCAAAAAATGCATGTCCCTGCGTCTGGGCCTCACCTTGTGAAGTCTGTCATTTCCATCATGATCATACACATCTGCTTGGCTAGCACAATGATGTCATTGCCACTGTCATCCCATTTGGCCACTTCGGCATCCAGCTTGCTTTTTTCTTGGTGGAATATCTCCACCTGCTCAGCAATTTTTGCCTTCTCCTCTTGTGGTAGTTGCGCCATGATGGCCTGTGTGGGTTACAGAAACAGCGTGAGAAAGGAGTTAGAGACTGTGTGTTGACTCTGCCTCTTGTGGATGGCAGAGCCAGACCTCGACAAGGGTGATGGGATGCTCTGCTGTTCTGGCGAATCTCTGCTCCATCCCACAGTGGCCAAGAGCACAGGGTGGTATGATCCCCAAAAACTGTATGCCCTCTCCCATACAGAAGAAATACAAAGAGATCCAAAAGTACATGCACACTGACAGTAGCAGAGCTTCTCTGTCGCTTTGATGACATATGTTTGTTCAAAAGAATCTATTCTTGACAATTTTTATATTTGGTCTCAGGAAACTTTTACCAGATGAAAGAATGCACCTCTTTCAACACAGAAATCTGTTCAGAGAAGAGAAAAAAGAAAGAAGGCCTTCTGCCACTGGGAAGAAGAATTTTAAACAATATCTGAGCATCCAAGTGAGGTAGGGAGACTTTTCATGAGTGTAAATGAAGGCATCCACAGATATATGCCAAATAAAAGCCCTCTACTGGGACACCACGGGAATGGCAAACCTATGCTGGCCTTCTTCCTCCCTCTGCTTTACAGAAATCCTGGCTGACGATGGCTTCCTATAGGGCCTTTTTCCATGTATACAGTGGTGTTGTAGTGGCATCAAATACAGCCTGAGTAACCCTTGGGGAAAATTTGCATAGACTTTAGTGGTTGACTGTCCTTAATCTGACAATCCAAAGTCTGAAATAAAAATCTGAAGCTTTCTGGGTGTCCTCTTTGCTTGTGAATATGCTTGCTCCCTAAAATACATCTGTAGCCCCAGTTCCAATACTGGTGGCACTTTCACAGTATTTGCAACCAATGGGAAAAGCAGCAAAAAATTTCAATCACCCAATGTACAAGTTTTCATTTGAGATTGTACAAGGCAATTCTGTTTAATTTTTTCAGCTCTCATGCTGTAAACAAGTATGTCTTTTTTGCAATCTATTTAGTGTCACATTTTTCACATCTTTGTGTCTTTTGTTGGTGATTCTGCTGCTTGAAATAGTCCTGATGTATGATGCTGAAGTGCCGCTAGAGTCCCTAAGCTCCAAAAGGCTAGGAGGAGCATGAAGGAGAAAAATAAACATACAAGTTAAGCTTTGCTTAGGCACCAGTGAGTGCTACCGGTCTTGAGTTCAATGTTAATGAATCAAAAAATATCAAGTGCCCAAAAGAAATACCCATTATATATGGTTTGTATTGATTTGATGAAGAAAACATTGTGATTAGCTACTTTCAGGAACCTAACCCTAAATTTGCTTTAAGAGAGATGACTACATATTTGCTAATTAAATGTTCATGGTGACTTTATACAAGGTAACTACCATGAATAATGAGGATCCACTGTATATGTTAAACACCGTTTTTAAAAGATTTATATAGTTGAAAAGCAGAGTGACAGAGAGAAAGATTAGATGTCCCATCTGTTTGTTCTCTTCCAAAAAATAGCCACCATAGCCATGACTGCACCAGGCCAATGCCAAGGGCCTAGAACTCCATCTGGGTCTCCCATGAGGGTAGCAGGGCTCCAACTCTTGGGCCATCTTCCACTGCTTTCCCAGGTGCATTAACAAGGAGATAGATCAGAAACAGAGCAGCTAGAACTTGAACTGGCCCTCCAGTATGGGTTGCCATTATCACAGGTGGCAGCTTAACCCAATGTATCACAACCCCAGGCTCTAAACACTACTTAGCCTACTCTCAGCGAAATGCCTGCCATCATCTCCTTACCTCCTCCCAGAACTCTGCAACATGCTTCAGAGACATGAATATGTAGACAAGTTATTTCAGCACTATCTCTTGTTCTTAGACACATGTATCCTTTTCTATATATATATTTTTTTTTGAAAGTCAGAGTTACAGAGAGAAAGGGAGAGACAGAGATCTTCCATCTGCTGGTACACTACCCAGATTTCTTCAATAGCCAGCACTGGGCTAGGACAAAATCAGATAGTCAGGGGCTTCATTCAGATCTCCCACATGAGTAGGCCATCTTCCACTGCTCTTAACAGGGAACTGGACTGGAAGACACAAACTGGTGCCCAAACGGGATCCCAGTAGTGCAGGAGGTGAAGTTACCCATTAGACCGCAACACTGACCCTACACACACGTATTCTTTCTAAGAGAGACCACAAGCGCACAATCGGTGGGTTTGTGTGTATGTCGGGGGTGGGGGACAGGTAGGGATGCTACAGTTTTTGCAGTGAACAAGTAAAATAATGTAAGAAAACTGCTACCTAAGTCGTAAAGCTCCACCTACTCCTAGTACATTGGTTGGGAGACGGCTAAGGTAACGAACTCAAAAACTGAGCTCAATGAGGCTTGGTCAGGGCTAGGATCTCATGGCTACTTGGGTCATAAGAAGTAATACAGAAATACTAAATAATCATCTCAAAAAATTATAGTACGTGGGGAGCAAATGAAGTACTTTAGCTTTGTCCCTCTGCCCCCAAAATGAATGTATTATAGAATTATTACTACATTATATTACCATCATTTCTGCTTTCAATTTTGCTTTCTAGCCAATATTATAGCCTGTAACTTAGTTGCCCACAATGGAAGTGATGGACCCAGAGTCTTCTATGTGACTATAAACAGAAGATTGGCACAATTCCTTGTGTACATATATGTACAAGCTTACCTATTTTAAATAATTTAATCTACTTAGTCATTCCAATACTATTATTATCCTCTTTTATTAATGATTGTTTGTAGAACCAGAGAAATTAATTCAATTTCTGATATTATACAATGTAGATGCAACAGGAATAGGACTCACATTTAGGTGCTCTGATACCATCCTTAACCACTGCGTGCCACCAAATCATTATGCACAGGCACACAGCTTACTCAATGAACAAGGGCCTCCAGCCCGGCATGGGCAGAGTCCCTGAAATCACAAACCGTGCCCATGAGGCTGTGCATCCTGGTGTTGTGGCTTCACCTGTCCAGAAGAAGGGACTTTTTCTATCTGATTTTCATAAAGATGTCCCTGCAGTAGCACATTCAAGAGCTCCTTGTTGATAACTATGTCTATTAACTTCCTCCTGTCTATGTGACTTAATAGACTATGTATCTCTGTGTATACATAATACATATTTAAAAGTCAGATTTGTACAATGAATGTAGTTAAAATATTTAACACTCTACAGTTTGAAAATATTTTGAAGTACTTTGAAAAGCCATATTTGAAAAGATTTATAGAAATTTTCATAAATCCCTATTTGAAATATACTAACATGGCTGCTATTTCATTTTACTTTCAGTATGCTTGGATTTTCAACAATTGACTATGATCTGTTTTTCTTGAAGCATCCCTGTCCAATGTCCTCCTCATATAAAAGAGCTAATTGTATCTCACTTAGATGGCGCAGCTACTAGGTTAGCATAAATTAATACATTCACTCAATGCTTTCCTGTGAAAGATAAAAATAAAAATCTATCAAAGTACCTGTAGACTTCCATACTCTACTTTCATTCATCATCATGGGGATGTGGAAAATAATGTCCCTTACATTGTATCAAAAGGGTTAATTTTGCATTGAACAGCATACATTTCTCTGTCAAGTATAACTAGCACCTGAGTTTCCATTGTATACTTTAGCACTTTAATATTAACTGCCTTGCTTGATCTCTAATTAATTGCTATTTAATGCCTTACCTCCTACTTCTCTATGCGCCTGCTTAGCATAGAGGCCTCCACAGCCTACGTGGAGTAGGAACTCAGTAAGTATCTTTTGATTGACTGCTTAAACATTTTTCCACTCCCATCATCAACACAGCTCAAGAGATTTTGCCATAACTGACAAACACTTTCTAAAGACACAGTTTGGAAGAAAAACTAGCCCCTTCAAAGCAGATTTGCAAAAGAAGTTGTTATTTTGACTCAAGGGGTGCTCGACCTGCATAATGCACTTAATGGCGTGTGACTTGGTTGCAAGTGTTGATATATTTGCTTCTGCTTATGTAGCTGTGGATGAGCTGAATGAAGTCTTTTCCTAAATATTCTTAAAATGCTCTTGGCTTTTAAAAATTCATAATTGACCTTTTCTGAAACTGGAATTTAAAAAAAGGTTATCTATAAACAGTAGATGCAAACTGCAAAATTTGCAAGTTAATCAAATTAAAATTCAACACATGAGTTTTAATTAGGTCTTATCAATGTAACTCAGCAGTTTGAAATGTTAACACATTAAAGCCATTGTAGCTAGAAAAAAAGAGGCCAGCTACGTTCAAGTCAAATTTAATATAAAATATATAACATGCAATTTTTGATCCCCTCAAACTAAGGCAACAGGAGAAAACATTATTTTCCTGGCCAAGAAGGAAGAGGACAAATCCGCTTTTTAGCTTGTATGATGTGATCAAGCAGGACCATCTGAGAGCTTCTGCTTCTATTCACAGCAGTGAAACAAAGGCCAAACACAGTGCCTTTGATGCCTAGGCTAGATACCATCGAGTCCTTGTCTCCACAGTCTCCCAGCCTCCCTTCCCTTAGCTCAAAGTTTTCTTGCCCTAGTTTTGTAACAACAATCAGCCTCTGAAGAAAAATTAACTCACTGAATGGAGGAGGCAGTACAGCCAGCCCTACAAGCCAGCCCTACAAGGTCCTTGATCACATGACCCATGAAATCATTTATCTCCCCTAACAATAACATCATGATGTTCAGTCTTGCCTTGAGAGTTTTTCTAGACCTCAAGAAATAAATGCCAACTAAGTGGCTGGAGCCACACTGCCATCATTCAACTTACCCAAAGAACACCAGGTTGTTGACCAATGAGTGGAGGGCCATAAGCACTACAGACTAAGCATGGACCCGGAAATGAGATGAACACTGCGTTTCTTAGCCCCAGCTCCGATCTATGCCCCAGCCTCTGGAGTAGTGTGGGAAGAAAGCACGAACTGTCCAGCTCCTTGCTATGCATTTTACAATCAATATTTAATTCATTCTACCTGCACAATGTCAGTGATTGGCTTGCTGTGTCTTGGGTGAGCAATCTCAGGTTTTGGAAGTTCTTTGACAGTAGCCAATCACAGCTCTCTAGGTTATTGATCTAGTTGATCTGAGATCCCATATTTGCAGCATCAGAGATTTCAATCTACAGGATCCCCATCCCCCAACCCAGGCTCCCAGTCTTTCCTCTAATCAAATTTTGTGATTAGTCTTTTAAACTCTACCCATTAATATCAGTGAAAATCACTATACAAGCCAATAATCACTCCAAAAGCCCAGAATCGTTTGTTCAACCTGAATCTCAAGGAAGCATTGACATAATTATTTTTCAAATCCTCAGGGAGAAAAAATGAGTTTGGAAGTTATGGACCCCCAAACTGATGAGTTTCCATTTCTTAGCATTAAGTCTAACATTAAAGCTTTAAATACAAGAGTGTTTGAAAATAATAATTAAAGGGGTTTAAACCTGATGTTTCTGTTTCCTCTTACTTGGTTTTAAAGGAGGATAGCACATAAATTCGAAAATCCAAGTCCTTGTCCTTTTATTTTAAGCAAAAACTCTCATGATTGCCTGAATCATCCATCTCTTTCGGGTTAAATTAGTTGCCCAGACATTTTATCAAGGACTACGTCAGGCTACAAGCCTCATCCTCATTATCTCCATGCCCAATGTAGTAATCTCTATCTAGGTACATTACAAACCCTGTGATACATTTATGATGCAGTTTTCCTGAAGACATTAGAAAGAACGCTGTGTATCTCCCTTATATGTACAGACAAGGTATGGAGAGGTTAAGAAAGTTGCCCCAAAGTCACTCAGCTTTGCCAGTGCTATATTTAAAATCAGGTCTGTGTGACTACAAATAATATATTCTGTCACCAAGGTTAAACACCCCAAAGCTGTCACAGACCAATTTTAACTATGTCAACCTGTGAAGAAACAGTTTAGAAGATGTCACATCAAGGATCAAAGGGCAAGCTGACCTCTGTTTTATCACGTGCCACCATTCCCAATCCTCCATCCTCCATCTTCCAAAGACTGTAGATAAGAAACCAGCAGGGCCAAATAAAGGAGATAAGAAATATCCTCATTCTAGATTTTGAGAGCAGCATTGGAGGGGAGCAGTAAAAGCACATCATCCTCTTTAACTTCTTCTTGGAGTGATTTACCATTTTCAGAAAAGAATTTCTCCAAATCAAAATCCAAAATAAGGTCAGTAACAGGGGAAGACTAGCTGCTGGGAAGAGCAAATAGCTCTGTCAAAGTTCTCCTCTTTCAGTGTTGGCCAGTGTATCACACTTTCTGATCAAAAGTTCATCCATCTCTCTTCTCAGCAATTTAATGCACTCTTATTTCCATGTTAACAGCCATAATTCTATGTCTCTGACTTGTCATCATATAATTATAGGCTAAAATAGGCTGATTCACATCAGGAATGCTGCCTGCTGTGAGTTAATCATGCAAACCACATGATGGACCTCAAAGATAAATTAGCAAATACTAGATTATAGGAGTACTTTGTTCTTACTGTCTTGGCCCATGTTCATAATTCATACTGAAAAAAAAAAAACTTTCAAAAAGTTAATAATGGATGAGAAAGACAAGAATCATCTGTACTTTGTTTTTACCCATCATCAGTGACTTGATGTCTGACATAAGTAGGATTCATGAAATTCATTGGATCTATTGCTCCTTGTAAAAAGTGGGACCAATCATCCCTTTTTGACATAATGATTATAAAACAAGAAAAGAGTTGCATCAATGTCCTGCTCTTTGAGAAAAGTAGTTAATGGGTCCTGAGCTGTGTCTATACTAAATGACAGTCATTGGTCAGTAAAGTTTCAATTGACTAATGTTTGGATAACTTACTCAAACTTGCTCTTTGTCATTATCATAAAAATTCTGATTTTACTTAATCTTGAACATAAATTGACTTGCTTGATTAGTTTGGTGTTATATCAACATAGTCCCAAAAGACTTTTAGCATAACAACCCAATGTTCAACATTTTAGGGGGTTACATAGAATCTGCAAGAAATTTCTATTATAAGTGACAGCATGGCCCTTTGTATACTTCTCTACTGTCATCATGTAATCAGAAGGAAATTTTCTTCCAGAGGATGACAATTGTCAGACACAAATTTATTTAGTACTTACTAAATGTTAAATATTTGTACATTATTTTACAAGTACTTAGTAATTAAATCTTCAAGGGACAAGCATTTGGCACAGCAGCTAAGACACCAGTTGGGATACCTGTACCCCACATTGGAATGCCGGGATTCAAGTTCTCGCTCCACTTCCAACTCCAAATTGCTGCTAATGCAAACACTGGGAGGTGGTAGTTGATGGATTAAGTCCTGGGTCCCTGTCACCCACATGGGAGACCTGGATTTTATTCCTGGTTTCCAGCTCCTGGCTTCAGCCTGATCCCTATCCAGCCACTGCAGGCATTTGGGGTGTAAAACAGCAGATGGGAAATGACTGTCTATCTCTGCCTCAAACAACAAATTAAAAAAAAAAAACCTTTTAAATATATGAATATCTTAAATAGAATGCTTATCACATATGTTTATCATTTAGATTTTATAAACTCAGAAACTGGACACCACAGCCTTGAGGATAATCCTAACTCTACTTTTCGAAATTCAAAAGCAAGTCTATCTGAAAAGAAAGCCAGTGTGTCCTTTCTATTTCTTCACCTTCACATTTTTCCTGTTAATGCCCATCTGCTTCATCTGTATCTTCTGGATCATTTGGTTGCTAGGTGAGAATATCAGGGCATAAAGCATATTAGAAACACCAGGCTTTAGATAGAAGTCTTTTTTGACTTTGTTTTAACCTCCAATTAGTGGATTTCTACCCTTTTCAGAATTCCTAATACAGGATGAGCTTTGTGGGGTTTCCCAGTCCCCATCTTTCTCAACGCCATATTTATTATATGTTATTTTTTCTTAAGTAAAATTTAACAGAGGATTAGGATATCTAGTTCCTTAGTTGTACAATCACTTGTTTGTATTCTATAAAAACTGAAACTTCAAAAGGGAGGAAAACCAGGGACCAGCACCGTGTTAAAGTTAAGCTGCTGCCCTCAGTACTACCATCCCATTCGTTCGCTGGTTTGATTCCCGACTGCTCTACTTCCAATCCAGTTCCCTGCTAATGCTCCTGGGAAAGCAGCAGAAAATGGCCCAAGTTCTGGGACTCCTGCACTCACATGGGAGACCAGAAGAAGCGCCTGGCTCCTGTCTGGCCCAGCTCTGGCAGTTGTGGCCATTTGGGGAATGAACCAATAGATGCAAGATCTCTTCCTCCCTCTGTCTCTCCCTCTCTCTCTAATTCTGCTTTAAAATATATAAGTAAACCTCTAAGAATTATTTTTTAAAAAAATGGAAGAACCCCTCACTATTTCCTTCAATCCCTAGGAGTTTCATCATCTGCTAATTGCCTGCATTATCTGTATCTACACTATTGAAGGCAAAGCTAAACTGACTGGTCTGATCCCAGAATGCTCCTTGGACCACTTCTCCTGGTGGACAATATCATGTAGTATTAAAGGGTCAGGCAGGGCTGGTACCCTCTCTTGCTTCCTATCCCATGCTGGCACATTTGCAGTATGTCTTTAAAAGTTCCTTTTCTATCACATGGCAAGAGATGTAGGGGTATTGCCTGACAAAAGGTAGGTATCAGAGGGGGAAAAGTTCTCTCTGATGGCCTTGAACCAATTTCACATGGTATGATCTTAAATACCACAGAAACCAGGCCAGAATACAGAGCAATAGCCCAGCCACAGCAAACAAACACCATGAATCGCCATTTTCCATTGCCTCTTTTGTTGTTACCAAGCTTAAAGACTTCAAGCAGAGCAAAGTGCTCCCTGCCTGGTTAACAATCTAATCACAATCATGAATCCCCAAAAAAATCCACTGCACATACATATATATGTATACATATATATTATATTGTTTCCATGTGATGCTGTCTCAAGTGGTAAAGAATGTGGGAGTTAGAAGCAATCAGGAGCAGTGGTGATTATTTTCACCGAATAAAGTGTGAATTGCTATAAACAACTCCAGATGAGAACATGGGTTTCAGAGTCAAGAATCTCTGGAGTCTCAACTTCAGAACTTTCCTCACATCATGTTGGTGAACATAACTTCTATCCTCTGTGTACCAAACCCAAGTCCTGGCCGATGACTCACCCGTGCACTCTGCCCGGCAATTAACTGGTCGTCCTCAGTCTGAACACTTGTCCGGCTGCGCACATCATAATCTTCCTGTTCAAAGTCAGAATCATCCTCCAGTTCTTCTGGAGTCTGAAGATAAAGAGGAAAAGAGAAAAATCAGCATATGTCAGATTGATAATCTTCACCCCATGCACTTGCTTCTTCATTGCAAAGGCTAAATAGTCACCAGGACACAGATTATAGCAATTTACACAAAGGATTAGCCATGTGGGTTGACATTGACTGGAATGGAGTCAGGAAAAATCAAGCTGCCCTAATTTATCTTTTAAAAGAAGATACATTTTAGTTTTTATTTCTCCCAGCAGGTATAGCAAATATATATCTCTTGATGTGACATGCTTTCTAATTTTAAGAAAAACTATTTGTGAGTTACCTCCACCCACCAAAATCCTATCGTAAGACAAAAATATCAGCATCAACAGTGAAAGTTATACCTATACTTTAACACTGCCTTTGGCCTTTCCAGCTCATTTACTCTCAATAAGCAAATGAATTGATCATCTCCAGGCCTAGGGCTAACTAGTTCTGTTGAAATACTTGGTTTGATTACCCACCCAAAGGTGTAAACATTACACGTATATACTCCACAGTCAGGGTTGCCTGAATACGAGTCCTTGGGAGATCCTGAGCAACCTGTATTCCCTCTCTTGGCCTCACTTTCTTCTCTATAAATTGGTGTTGTTTATGCTATCTGTAGTAATTATTGTTGTGAAGATTAAATTTTCTGTATAGAGTATCTGGCAACAAGTAGGATTTTTTTTTAAACTTTTATTTAGTAAATATAAATTTCCAAAGTACAGTTTATGGATTACAATGGCTTCCCCCCCCCCATAACTTCCCTCCCACCCACAAAACAAGTAGAATTTTTAAAAATTATTTCCATCATTATTACTTAGAATTTTTACTTAGAATTCTGAAATCAATTTACTGAACAAACTTTTTCTTAAACTGAAGCTTCCAAATAGTGCATACTCACTAAAGATTAAGTAACTCTTTCACGATCAAACAGGGAGCATTCTCTATTCAGATATGAGAAAAATAAAATTTAAAGAAATTAAGTAACATGTCCCAAGTCCCCTAATTAGGAACAAAACATAGAATTTAGACCTGAACATCCAAATGTGCCTGATTCTAAACACACTGTCCTTTATCAATTTTTTGTTGTTTTTCTGTTTCTCTACAACTCAAACAAGAACTGAAACTATAAAATGTCTTAAAATAAAGAGGGTTACATCAAGATCTTTTTAATCTATGAAGTTAGTATTGGGGAAAAGAGAAGAGTGAATCCATATGCTCAGGAATTAGGAATTTTTTTTTTTGTCTATCTTAAATAGCAACAACAATAGATAACACATAAGTGCTCACATGTCACCGTTTAAGTGGCCTACACATCCTAACTCTTGAAGGTTTCCTAGCTATGATATAGACATTATTTTCTCCATTTTACAAGTAGGAAAGCTGAGGTATGAGAGGTTATAACTTGCCGAAAAGCTTCTGAGTCAGACAATTTGAAGCATGTGCTCTAAATTATCAGGTTATATTAACTCTAAGAGGATAAACTCAAGAGGCATGGAGCATGGTACACATCAGGGAGGGAGGATATTATAGTGAGAGTCTACGCTCAATCATCATTATCCTGAAAGGTCATAGTCTCCCACAAACTACCCCTTGCCATACAGTCCTGTCCACCCCCTGCCCCTGACAGCTCTTTCAAAAGGAAAAGGAAAACAACAAACCACAGGCACTACTAATGACAGAGTTGCCTATTTCCCATCCCAAAATGTCCATTTTTTAATTATGCTGGTTTCATTTGCTACCAAGGTATAATTAATCAAGTGTGATTATTGATGAAACTTTGAGATTGGTCAGACAGGCATAAAATGGGGTCTTTCATGCCATTATCACACAATGCCTAGTGATTTTCCATGTTTTGAAATATTATTCTTGTTCTTCCTCCTCTCTCCTCATCAACCTTACTGACATTCACTCAGTCATCTAAAGATGTTCATTTGATAGGGATGTTAAGAGAATGAGAGAAGAAATACATGTCATTCTCATGTTTTATTAACTAAAGTAGGAGTGAGGTAGGCAGAACTGGTTCAAACTACCGGTCATATTTCTTGTAAACTGAGACCATATTCTTTGATAATTCCTCAATTTCCTACAGTATACTATGGAACAATTACAGGAAGTTGGTAAATTCTGCTAACAGATGAGACAAGATTACGAGCACTTTTCATAACTCTCTAAAAGGAGAGAGAAGAGTACAATGTGAAACCTCATGCAAAAGAAAAAAAAAAGCAGAATATGACAGCACCTATCGAGTTGCATCCAAACATTTCTGTGATCGATGCGTTTAGTAGATGAGTAGATGACACAACCACTTTGGCAGCATAGGCTAATAATGATGAGGTTCTATTTGAGTGATATGGTCCAAGAACCAAAACAGAGCAAAAAATGGTAAGTGGTAAAATAACCTGAACATGGTGCTAGGGGACCAGCATGATTTGGGCCTATCTTTGACACTTCCATTCTGTAGGATTTTAGCAAGGTACTAAGTTTCACCATGAGGTTTGCTCTGTCTACATAGTGGACTCCTAAGCACAGATGTACATGAATATGCTTTTCAAAATATAAAAATTAACTAAATCCACAGATTTAAACAAAAAATAATGATGTGCTTAAAAATAAAACATACATCTGATAACAGCGGCAACAATAATAGCAATCATTGTTTACCACCTTCTATGGGACAGGCATTTAGCTAAAATATTTAATTATGAATAGTAATCTAGTAAAATATATCTACAAAATGTGGATTCAATACATCAACAGGATCAGAGCTAACTAAATTTTCCAAGGTGTCACACCTAGCATGTGGCATAACTGGTGGAGAAAGGTAGGGTTTCAGGGTATAACCATCACAAATGCCACCAGGAAAATGGGTAAGTTTAAAATATTTTCATCTGCCTTAAACATGTAACAGACTCATGTGAATCATCCATAGAAATAGCTCAGTCAAGTTCAATTTGCTAATTACTTGTAAATTTATCTCCTAGTCATGTTACTTTTTGAATTACTCATTTTAAATATATGTACCTTACTTTTCACATGGTCAAAGGTCTCCATGAATTAAGGAAGATATGGAAAAGAAGGGTGGTTCTGCAATGGGTCCTGAAAAAGTGGGTTGTATTATTAGAGGGTTACAGGGTAAAGAAATCAGCCAAATGTGTACGTCACTGAATTGGGGGTTATAGACTGGGGTCTAATCAGAGTGTTATTGTGTGTATTCTCAGGAAAGGCCTTTTGACAATAAACACGTTGGTCCCACTCCTGGTTTCATGGTTCTACTATTATGTAACTACAGGTGGAAAAATTGAGTCTTGCTTATACAGTGGGACAAAATATTTAGCCCCAAACATTTCTCTTCTCCGAGTCTATGAGGTTGACTTGTGTCTATTAGAGAGAACCAAGAAGATGATGTAATTTTTCCAGGGTTACGTCACACATCGGTTGTGGAGCAGGATTAATCCATCTCCTCTGACACTCAATCTACTCGACAATAGCCTACATAAGGAAGCAAAATGGAAAACAAAAACTTCTGAAACATTCAGGATCATTTCACCTGGAGATGGGCATAAAATGTAGTAAGGACCATTATATCAAATTCTCATTGGGAGAATGCATTGGCAACTGAGTGATGCATTAGGAAAGATTTTCTAGTAGAGCTGTAAGTCTTTAGAATGAGTTGCCTACTGAAAAAGAATTTTAGATTTGAAGTCTACATATATAAATGTCCCTACTTGAGATGATTGGCTACTAGCATCACCAGCCTGGAGATCTGTAGACCCCTTAATTGGTCCCTCTTCTTCTGCCCTTACACCATATGTTCTATTCTCATTGAATAGCCAGAGAGGACCCTTTAAGATCTAAGCCATACTATTTGAGGCCCCTGCCTTGAATAACCATTGGTACCTACCTCATGCAAAACTATCCTTAGGCTTTTGGTCTAGCTTTGAACTCTGGCCTTTGCATTTTCCATTCCCTCGGTCTGGAACATATTGCCCCCAAATACCTTTCATGGCTTAGTTTCTCCTCAAATGTCACCCAGTCACTTGGCACCCTTCAGAATATCCACTTATTATATGCTCACCTGGAGTAGTCTCTTTCCATATCACCTAGGCTTTCTCCATGTCACAGTGTGTGGGATTATATTTTCTGGTTTATTTCACTTTCCACTAAAGATATATAAATTTCAGGAGGGTAGAGACTTCTGTCAACTTTGCTCACCTCAGTATTTAGGATAGCTCCAATAGCGTGGGTCATGTAGTAATCATTCAACAAATATTTGATAAATGACCAACACTAAATCACCATTTAAAAAAACTCACACTTAATTATTTACACTGCAATTCAGAAAACAAAATTAGAGAC
Source organism: Oryctolagus cuniculus (assembly GCF_051225735.1). Lineage (NCBI taxonomy): Eukaryota > Metazoa > Chordata > Mammalia > Lagomorpha > Leporidae > Oryctolagus > Oryctolagus cuniculus. The sequence continues at coordinate 127,253,858 of NC_142868.1, forward strand.
CTTATAAGGACCATGTTGATTGCCTGGATGAAGAAAATCTTTACTGTGTAAATAACTTTTGCTTCTAAAGTATTTTTAATCCTCTATATTCCAGCTGTTAAATATGCTCCAATCCTTGCAATTTTGATAATACAGTTGATGTATTTAAGAAATTCTATTTCCCTAATCAATTATTTAATAGTAAATGCCATCACAGCAGGATGAACGAAAGACAAATTTATTGGGAACCTACTGAGTTCTTGGTCTATGTTAGTCCTTTATAGCTGTGGCAATATTTGTCTCCATTTACAGACAAGGAAATTGAAGTGGAGAGAGATCTTACATATAACTCCAGAAGAGTCACAATAGAGTTTCCAAACTACACTGCTACACAGAACCCTAGGTCTCATCATGTTTGCATGAGTGCCTCTAATCTGAAGAAACAAAATCAAAAGACACTAACTGCTCTTTGGATGAAGCAGTTTAATTGATGTATCATTTTTTGCAACTAACATATACTACTATACTACTTCTCAAATTTGAGTAGATACCTGTTAATTCCTTTTTTCGAAAAAGATGTATCTATTTATTTGAAAGTCAAAAATACAGAGAGAGACAAGGAAGAACCTTCCATCTGCTGGTTCATTCCTCCAATGGCTGCAACAGCCATGGTCAGGCCTAAGCAAGGAGTTTCTTGTGGTTCTCCCACGTGGGTGCAGGCACCCAAGCACTTGGGCTATCTTCCACACCTTTTCCAGATACATTAGCAGGGAGCTGGATTAGAAATGGAGCAGCTGGGACTGAAACCAGTGCCCATATGGGATGTTATATGGCAGAGACTTAACCTTCTACACCACAGTACCAGCCCCTGTTAATTCTTGAGATTGCTTCTCATCACAGTGATCACTCCATACTAAGCTTCAAAATACATGTTATCAAAAGGTATGTGCCAATTGAGTGCCTCAACCATCAACTATCTTCAACTAACATTGCCCTCAGAATCCAAGAGATATCCGTGTATTACCCTCAAAATTGTAAATACTTGAAAGTGCTGCAAAGTATCTGTATACATAGTTTGGAAGATGTAAAGATAAACAACAGATCTTTATCCCAACTATGTCCCAGGCTGTTATTTCCCCTGCCCTGCTTTTGAAATTATCACATGTGAACAAATTAGTGGGTTTTAATCACAAAACTCATTGATTTTTACAATTTGAGAGGCAGGGGGAAGAGACAGCGAGAAAGGGTAAGAACAAGTGCTCCAATCTACTGGTTCACTCCCAAATGCCCAAAATTGGTAGAGCTGGACTGAGCTATAGTCAGGAACTCAATATATGTTTCTCGGATGGATGGAAGGAACCAAATTTCTTTGCCATCACTCCTATCTCCCAGAGTCTCCATCAGCAAGAATCTGCAATCAGGTGCCAGAGTCATTTATCAAACCCAGGCACTCTCATATGGAGCATGGACACCTCCATCACTAGGCCAAATACACATTCATACTAAGCAAGTTTAGTAGGTAGGTATCATTGTACATTTTTGAGGGTCATTCTCATGAGTATCAACTACTCTCTAATTTTATACAGACTTCCTGATACTAAGATATTTATCAATTTTCAACACTGAACGTTTAAGTCCTTGGGTCTTAAACATATACTAGGTCAGCATTATTTATAGATTTTGGATGGTGAATTTTACTACTAAGATTTATCTGTAATACCAAAATCAGTGCTCATAATGCTTTTCAGTTACTCCTGGACATAAAAGAACGTCAAAGAATTTCAGTCACCCAACACGCATACTCCCCACTAAGGTAAAACACCACAGTGCTGTGCCTTCTTGAAGCTCTCGTATTGTTAACAAGTGTCATTTCCATGGTTTATTTACTGTCACTTTTTTGTGGTTTTTGTTAGTGATTTCCCTGCTGAAAATGGCCCTCAAGAGTAGTGCTAAAATGTTGTCAAGTGCTAAAATGCTGCACTGTTCCCAGGTGCAAAGAGAACATCTGTGGATGATAAGCTTTGTTCAACCACGAGTCTGGACCACTGGCTTGGAGTTCGATGTTAAGGCATCAATAAAACCTATCAAATAGGGCTCCTTTAAACAATAGTGCCCATGAAGCAAGGCTGGGTATAGATTGATTGATAAAACCATGACCAGAGGCTCAGAAGATCCTCACCTTGTACTCCCTGCTAAGGGCAATGGTTCAGTATTCCCTAATTTAATGTTCACAGTGAATTGATGGGATTTGTAAACCATTTCAAATAATGAAAGCTTATTTTATACTGGTCTGACAGATTTGCTTAGTTTTCATAATGCCTTATGGGGATAACCAGAAAATTCCTGGGTACCTAACAAATCAGAGAACACGCTGAGCAAGAAACAAGCCTCATGAAGCATGGCAAGAGTAGACTAGCTGCAAGAGAGATGCAGCACCCTGAAAGGCAAGATTGGACATACAAAGGGCAAGCTTTGCCCTCCCACAGTAGCTTGAAGCTGCCCTGGAGCGCTCAGATACTGACATCATCATTAAATATATATTGATTGCCAGAAGGCAAGGTGATGGAGAATTTGACCCTTCAAGGTCCTTTCTATATCCCTACTTTTGGGAAAAAAAATAAGTTTTTTTTTTCTTTTTCAAATTACAATCAACACTTTAGAATAGGTTAGGAGGAAAAAAATAGCTTCACTTTTCTTGCTGTTTTCTTTAGTATAATGAACTTTTTGAAAGTAGACAGTTTTCAGAGTGAAAATGAAGAAATTATTTAAGTAAAAAATGAATCCATTTGTTCAAGTAAAAAAATGAAGCCCTTTGGGTGCTGATATGGATTGTAAAAATAACTATTTGCACATACTGTACACTTCTCCCTTCCTAAATTTTAAGTGGTGTGAAATCCATCTGATGAGATCACTTGAAATGTCCGGACAGAGGAACGACACTTCATATGACAACGATACAGCATTTTATCTAAAATCACGGGTTTTTTACAGCTCATGAATGAATACATGAATGATGGCTATAAACTTCTTCCTCCTCTCAGATAAATGGTTGTCACAAAAATGTGAAGGCTAACAAAGCAGAAAAATGGCAAAAGAGGGAATATTTCTTGAGGATTATAATGGGATTTAGTGCCAAATGCTTTGAAAACATAACGCTCATGGTCTATTACCTTATTTCACAAGTTAGTATGTAATGGGGAAAATGATCTAATTTGTCACAGCCTTGAAGGCTGATCATCCTTCCTTTCCCTCTTCTTCGATTTTCTCAACTTGGTTCCTTTCCTGTGTTTCAAGGGAGACCTCTCTTCCTCCCTCCCTTCCTCCCATCCCCTATCTCGTCAGTATTAATTAGGCAGTGTGCCAGACAACACACCATAGTAAATAAAAAAAAAGATAGCCTTTGCTTTGCAAAATATTAGTCTTGACAAAGGACTAGAAAGAAAATAGTGTGCCAAATATTATCATAAACAAAGTTATAGGTGGTCAAAGGATAGGGTTACTGTTGAAGGAGAAAATCCAAGGTACGACTTGAAAGATAATCAAGGTTTGGCAGGTATAACAAGGGCAGATTAGAAGTGCAGGAAATTACTCCGACACACTTGAAATTCTACATTTAAACTCCATGTTAAGTATAATTAGTATTGTCAGATACAACTTATCAAATGCTCTGATTATTGTGACTTGATCATGCAAATACTGTGAAAGACATTTAACATGAAAACAGGCAAGTGTACTCAAAAATGACAAGGTGGTGACAGGGCTCATGAGTGGAGGGCTTGCTGGATGTTTCCAGTGAAGTATGGATGTCAATGAAGACCAAAAAGTGACTCTGGTGATGCTACTTCAGCCTGCTTAGATCACTTCAAAAGCCACAAAAGGAACATGCTGGGGTCTAGATACTGCAGACCAAGACAACTGCACCTGCATTCAATAGCTCTACCAAGATGTGGCATACAATCAATACCTTATCTAGAACCCTCAAAGGACTAGGGATGTGTTGCACACAAAGAATACAACAACACAGAAAGTTCTTGAAATACCTGAGGGATCATCCAGAGAAAATTAAGTCGCTTGTCATTATTATGTTACGATTTTTTTGGTGGGAGATGTTGGTTTAGGTTGTCTACGATTCACCCTGGGAGATAACTTTCAAAATGTGCTATCAGATACCTCATGACTTCATTGATGAGTCCCAGCTGTAGAAGCTGAGGGTCATCTGGTGGTTGCTTTGTGTAACACAGTGGCCACTAGCTGTCTGGAGCTATTGAGCACCTTAAATGTGGCAGGTGCCATAAATTCAAATAAAATTTTGGATATGTTCAGGTAATTAAAAGATAGTTAATTATAATTCAAATAATAATTCTGGTTTTTTTTATTTCTAATATGTCTACTAGAAAATTTTAAACTATAAATGTGACTCCCATTATATTTCTATTGGACATCATGTTCTTGAGCTTAGCAATGCCACAGTCCCATCTCTATTTCAGTAATGGCCACAGATTTATCATCAATTGTGCTTTTGCATAAGCAGTTCATTTGAATAAACAGTTCTGTGAATAATAAAGGTATTTTAACATTGCTGTGCTAAATTCTTGGTAAGGAAAGAAGAAAATAGATTATTGCAGTGGAATATTACGCAGCAGTTAAATGGAAGGAAGTGAGCTTTCTGTTAAAATAGAAAAACAAAGGCATACTGCAAATGAGCAAACTAAGTTGCAAATATTATATGATTTGTAAAGTTAACTATATTTTCTAGGCCCATGTTTACAAATAATTGCATTAACAATGGTTAGAAACATGTACTTTCCTCACAACACAAGTTTGGGGGTGAGAGGATAAAATTTGTTCTAAGACTACCTAGCTTTATTTATAAGATCAGGAAGACTTTGTACAAGAAGAATGTAATTATTTATCATAGTATATTTGCAAAGTAACAGAGAAAATGTCAAAAAGTTCATGGAAAACAGAATTAAATGAAGCTATTTTCATGCCAAAAGAATTAGAACTATTTATGGGTGAGATCTTCAAAAAGTCCATGGAAATGTACATTGTGAAAAAATTAAGCACACGTTTCCATTTTTCACACCTCAATAAGCTTATCACTTAATGCCGTTTCCATGAACTTTTTCAGATCCCCTCTCTTGATTTTTCATTTTCATTACTATTTATTGTTGTAAGTGCTTCTAAACTAAGTACTTTGACTTCTTTCCAGCCCCTGATTTTCTGATCCTAACAGTGGTATTGAACAAGAGGTACAAATGGAAAAGAGCAAGGGTCCACCTGGGTCAGTGCAAAGTTTAGGAAATGACACGTTCAAAAAGCAGCCAGGACATCACACTTTGGGCTATTCAAAGCTAATCTGGGTTTGCTGGAATAATTCACCCCTATAAGTAAAAAGTCCACTTTGTCTGACAAAATAAGGAGCCAAACAGCTTACCAAAATAAACTGAGTAACCGGAAAATCAAGAAGACAGTTAACTCTTTGGATTCCCAACTAGAAGCTCTGATCAATTCTGAGCTACAGAGGCCTCACATACCCTGATCATCAGCACAGCCTTTCTGATGTCCCGGACACCATCATACACCAGGCGAGAGGCATCGATGAACTCGTTCTCTTCAAAAGGCTGAGGGACATTGGCGCTCAGAGCTTCAATGGCAACCTCAACTTGTTCAGCAAATCGTGGCATCACTGTGTTAAAAAAAAAAAAAAAAAAGCAATGGATTACACAATCTGTTCTCCATTATATCTCATTCCAGCCATTGGACAAGGTGATAGGCCCGGAGGGTGTACCAAAAGTCCACTAGAGCAAGATCGCCATCTGTCCAGCTGCAGTGGGTCCAATTTAGTGATCTTTATGCCATTTACTTCCAAAGCAAACTCTTATTTCATGCACGCAAATGGTTTACAAAAGTATTTTTTTTGAAACCTGCCTATGGTATGTTGGTAAAATGTAGGAATATAGGTTTCATGTGCTGCTAAAATGAATTCCACTTGAGCTCGCTAACAGCTTTGGAACTTTGGTCAAGTTTTCTTAACTCTTCTAAACCTATTTGTCTGAAAAATATACTCACATCCTACCTCAAGTTTCAATGGTATCATGCATACAAATTATTGGGTAGAATCTGGATCTTAGAAAATACAAATACAGGCCGGTGCTGCGACTCAATAGGCTAATCCTCTGCCTGCGGCGCCGGCACACCGGGTTCTAGTCCCGGTCGGGACACCAGATTCTGTCCCGGTTGCCCCTCTTCCAGGCCAGCTCTCTGCTGTGGCCAGGGAGTGCAGTGGAGGATGGTCCAAGTGCTTGGGCCCTGCACCCCATGGGAGACCAGGAGAAGTACCTGGCTCCTGCCATCGGATCAGCGCCGTCGCCAGCCACAGCGGCCATTGGAGGGTGAACCAACGGCAAAAAGGAAGACCTTTCTCTCTGTCTCTCTCTCTCACTGTCCACTCTGCCTGTCAAAAAAAAAAAAAGAAAAGAAATGAAAATACCAATACAAGTTTCATATCAGATGCTGTCATCATAGTCAGGCAGCAGCAGAGCTTCACCCACATGATTTCGAAATAAATGTGTATGAAATGGCCCGACCCATTCTCCTCGTGTTGGGTATGAGAGACCTGAGAGAGATGGGCACAGGGATGGAAGGAGGCTGTGGAAGGGCTGTGCAAGAGACAAGAGGGCAAACTCTGGATAGCGCAGCATAAGGACTCAGAGTTAAGACCAATGGGCTCAATGCTAAACTGTTCCACTTAATCATGATCATCTTGATGTGAAAAAAGGGTACATATTTAACTTTCTAAAATGCTGACATCTCTTATTCATAGGGACATCTGCACACACGCTAGAGATTTATGCAAAGTAAACTCCGAAATGTCTAAAATTCTCCATTGACTAAAAAAATGCCGATTCACTAATTCCCAAAAAATTGATTCAATTTTCTCAGCTCTTATCTGGTAACAATCAATTCATATCACAAATGAAAGCCAAAAACACAATTGCTTTTCTTTACAAGGACAATAAAATAGAAACAACACTGATGTATTTCCACTTCTGAAATTCCATGCCTGACTCATCCTTGTTCTCCTTTTCCTCCTTGGTGGACACTTTAACATTCATTTTAATCCCCGGTGTGAGAAATTCTGCTACATTACTTTACCCTCTAGGGTCAGAGTATTCAAGATAAAACATTCCTAGAAAAATGAGTTTGCACCAAGAAATGCCAAACATTGTTTAAAAAGAAAAGGAGTGGGGATGCTGGAGAAACAAATTAGAATAACCATCCTTTGAATAGAGGTTATCAAAACCAACACACAGTTGTGGGTGAATTTCCATCTTTGGGGGAATACTATGATTTGAAAATGGTTTGTGCCCTCTGAAACTAATGCTGGAGTTTCATCTCCGTCTGAGCATTAAGACAATGGACTTAATTGGAATGTGGTGTTTAGAAGCGGGGCCTGTGGGAGGAGGCTTGAATTAGAGGAGGTTATCAGGGTGAGGCCCAGATCACTAAATACTGAAGAGAGACACTAGAGGATAGACCCACACGTGTGCACTGCCAGTTTCCTGCTGTGTGATGCCCTGCGTCACCCTGGGACTCGACCACGAGTCATCACTAGATGTGGCCCTGCAACCTGGGACTTCCAGGCCATTAGTCCAAAGAAACCTCTTTCCTTTAAAACTGACCCAGTCTGGGATAATTGTGTTGTTAGCAACAGAAAATGGACTAAGACAGTGAGTGGATTACGGTGACTGGTTCTCTTTATGACCTGAATTTATCATTTGAGTTTTTGACCTGCAATTTTTTGGGGTAAATATTCAACTATATTGCTGCAAATATGAACAAAACAGAAGTGATGGATTAGCTGATATCTTTGATCCTTAAGCAATGTATACATGTAGTCAAAACATTACACTGTGCTCCATAAATATGTACAATTTTGTTTCAATTAAAATAAAGTTTAAAAACTTATGTTTAAGGCCGGCGCCGCGGCTCACTAGGCTAATCCTCCGCCTTGCGGCGCCAGCATACCGGGTTCTAGTCCCTCTCGAGGCGCCGGATTCTGTCCCGGTTGCCCCTCTTCCAGGCAAGCTCTCTACTGTGGCCAGGGAGTGCAGTGGAGGATGGCCCAAGTGCTTGGGCCCTGCACTCGCAGGGGAGACCAGGATAAGTACCTGGCTCCTGCCATCGGATCAGCACCATGCACCGGCCACAGCGGCCATTGGAGGGTGAACCAACGGCAAAAGGAAGACCTTTCTCTCTGTTTCTCTCTCTCACTGTCCACTCTGCCTGTCAAAAAAAAAAAAAAAAAAAAAAAAAACAACTTATGTTTAAAACACTGACTAAAAACTGGACACTTCAGTTTTCCACCTATGTTGGCATTAAACTTTTTTGTATTATTGAATGATACAGATCATTAACATTGACCTCCATAGGCATGAAAATATTTTTGTGTGTATTTGCCATTTGGAGACAAATATTTTTCCTCAATAAAATTATGTATCTCCCTTTTTTTCTGAAATGGAAAATTTATAAATTATGCTAATTTCCTCTGATTGCTGGCTAAGGCATCATCATTAGTGATGTTATAGATTTTATATGATACTATCAGGTAACGCTACAATGCAAAAGATTACTCACCCCTCTTATATAACTTATAACAGATTAGTACTCCTACACACAAAGAAGAAATAGCCCTACAAATCAGTAAGAAAACTATTAGAAAAATTGACAAAGATTAAGACTGGATCCACAGGAAAGAAATCCATATTAGTGATAAAAACAAAATAAGATGTTTGACTTCACTAATAATTTGAAAAATAATATAACTGAGATATCACTTCATAACCCTTAAGACAGACAAACTAAAGCACAATGACATTAACCTTACTGAGCATGTAGACAAAATTTTGAGAACCCACCTATAGCAAAAAGGAATGCAAAAAAGTACATATCAATTAAATGAGCATTTTTCTAGTAAAATGAAGCTTTCTACTCACAAACAGAGGCTAAGGCTTGGCAAAGTATTAACTTCCAAAAGGTGCTGATGAGGGATGAGCAGATTTTACATTGGAGTTACATGCACAGTCTGCAGTACAGTTGTTTCCTGTTAGGTTGTATATTCAAAGAGTAGGGAAGAAGAAAATTATGTACATCCTGAGAAGGAAAAATAACGGCTTTAAGGGAGCTTTGTTGTTTCTCCACAGCCTATCCCTGCTCCAGTGGAATCCCTGCAACTCCGTGGAATCATTGTGGAATGCTTACTCTAGATCCACACCTGAGTGGGACAAGATGGAGTTAGGTATGTGAATCAGGGACATTAAACTGCGTAAATCCTAAGGCCAAATTTTGAGCAGGAAAAGCAAACTAAAAAGATTATTCCTTGTGAGAAGTTTAAAAATACACAACAGTACTTCACATAATTTAAATGTATATGCATTTTTTATATCTTGTTATAGATCTTAAGTAGAGTGATTATCTTTAAGGAGGGAAGAAGAGGTATTTGTACTATCAGCCTCCTATTGTTTTGTATCCTTCAATCTTTTCATAATCCGAGGATTTAAAATGAGAGCAATATTGTTTTGTTTTGTTTTAGATTTATTTATTTGACAGGTAGAGTTATAGACAGTGAGAGAGAGAGACAGAGAAAAAGGTCTTCCTTTTCCGCTGGTTCACTCTCCAAATAGCTGCCGCGGCCGGAACTATGCCGATCTGAAGCCAGGAGCCAGGTGCCTCCTCCTGGTCTCCCATGCAGGTGCAAGGTGCCCAAGCACTTGGGCCATCCTCCACTGCCTTCCCGGGCCACAGCAGAGAGCTGGACTGGAAGAGGGGCAGCCGGGACTAGAACCCGGCAACCATATGGGATGCTGGTGCTGCAGGTGGAGGATTAACCAAGTGAGCCATGGAGCCAGCCCCACATTGTTTTTTTTGTTGTTGTTGTTTGTTTGTTTTTTCAGAGCTCTGTTCCATAAGAATAAGTACCACCTTAAAAATAATCTAGCTGTTCTATCATATGGTGGCCCAGAACATAAGAGAAACCAATTTGATCAATAGATTTAAGTGAAGAAGTCCCTCAGAAATTCTGAGTACAATCAACTTTTTAATATTCTACCTTAATAACTGCCAGGCAGAAGGATGTGTCATTCCCACCACCCACCCTACAACCCCCACAAGCACCTCTCTATTCCCATGAAGACTTCTGTCGAGTCTAGAAGGGTGAGGAAGATTGTGCTGTTGCTTTATTTGTGCACCCTGAAGAAAGAAGTAAGAAGGAAAATGCAGGGGTTACATATTAGCTTGTTTCAACAACCTCCAGGTCTCATTTTGTGCCCATGGGAGCAAGAACACTAAAACCAGTGGGGACAATCTTCTTGAGAGAGGCTGAGACACAGAACATTCTGCTGCTGCTCCAAAACCCTAAGTCTGTTGCAGGGCACTCTAAGTGTACCACAAAGGAACAAAGAATCCCTTGAGTGACATTAAAATGTCAAGGCCTCATGTGAACAAAGGGGCTGTTTAGCTGGCATTGTCAGGAGAGGCAGAGGCATATTAGGACAGAAGCACCATTAGCCTCTGAATGAAAAAAAAAAAAAGAGGGGGAGGTGGGGAACTGGTTGTAGAAACCTTTCCTGTTCAACTGGTGTTTCAGTTTGCAATGTAATAAATGACTTTATTATACTCCTCAAGGCAGTAAAACCTAGAACTTGAACTCAATTAATTATATTTAATGGAACTGACAAGACATTCAATTTGCTTACCACAAGTCAATGTTTTTCTGGGTCTGACCCTTTGGAACATCTTTCTCTGTGACATGCTCCGAAATACTTATTTATTCAGTACTTGGTCAACTGCGACTGCTCTTTCACCAATATACCTTTGTTCTCTGTATTGCTGCTCTTTCCTGGTTCAGTTTTATCCTATTGTATTTTTAAGAATTAAAGACAGAAGTTTACAGAATGGTCCATTTTGATGACCAAAGAAAATATTTTAAAAATGAATTCCTGTAACAACTTGGTGGTGTCTGAAACATTAGATACCCCAAATATAATATTGAGTTAGAAGTCTCAAATTCCTTCAAATACGCTGCTTCTGCTTCTACCTAATTAGGACAAAACACAGCACTGCCTTTGTGATTCGCACATTATATATTAACAAGGTTTCTGATATAGGATTATATAAATAGAAGCTTCTTTCTACTTTTTGAATTACATCCAAAAATGCAGGCACCACTTTACTGATATTTATCAAAAATGCTGAATTTATTTTAGTAGCTTATGTCCTCAAAAGTTGATCAAAGTTGGAACTAAACTTATAAATTCCAGCTAGAATTTTGTATGCACAGTGCAAGCTAGCCCACAAAATGATGACATTCCAGGAGTAATGAAATCAGAGTTAAGTATGCATATAAAAATCAAGGTCGCATCATTCCGGTTTTGATCAAGATCCTAAACCAGAGGTGAGGAAGTTGTGGAATGAATCCTCCTGAGAGACTTTAGAGGTACAGTTTGAGAGCACAGGGTAGGTCAGTTAAATGAATGAGAAGTTCTGCTAAAGTGCAAATAGGATTGCTGACAACCTTAAGGGCAAAAATCCAAGGTTAATTGGAGATAGTACCTATGAATATCCAAGCCAACCCATTGTCTCTCAGCAATGCCTAGAAGTCCATGCATACATTAGCTTTAAACATTTCAACTGTTTCTTATCCTGTAAAAGACACCATATAATATCTTCATCTTTATTAAGATACAAACACAATCATCTAATCCTAGCTTATACTCTGTTTTGCCACCAATTCCTCCATTTACTCTGATGTTCCAACTGGACTGGATTGCTTCTATCCCCAAATAATGTGAAGGCACACCAAATTATACCAATGTGTCAATGAGCAACTCATGCTCCCATACTAAAATTCTCTCCTTCTCTTTGGCCAAGGTCAACTCCTCCTCAGTCTCCAATTTCCAGTTTGGAACTCCATCTAGAATTATGAAGCCATTTTTAACCCTTAGGTACCCCCAAATTATAGTTATCTAATTTTATAGCACCCTAACCATGAACACAATATTTTAGTACTTAGAAAACTATGTTAGGGTTGTTTTCTGGCATTTCTGTATTCAGTTGCTTCCCCTGTGCGACCATCACTCCATTCCTTGCAATTTAAGCTCATTGTACATCTGGGCACAATGAATCAGTTGGGGAGAGAAGGATGGAAAGACAAAGAATGGGATGGAGATAAGAAATAATTTGCCATCTGACATTTTATGGATAATTGAGTAGTATGAATTTCTCGTGCTAATTCCGTTTTCTGTGCATGATTCCACATTGTTTCAATAATTTTATTACAGGGACTTATGAGTCATTAAGCAAGTCATCAGCAGGCATTCTAGGTTTAGTCTCCAAGGACTTTTCAGAACCCTCAGCTCTGAATATTTTCAGGGCCCTTCTTTGGTAGGAGGATCAACACTGAGCAAAAATAAAGATTCAGAATTTGATCCTCAAACAGTTCACCAACTCCAGTGACAACTGCATGCAAAGGGGTCCCCAACTGTGGTGGTGCATCAGCCAACACATTCTGAATGTATTCTTTGCACAAAATATATTATGAAGAAAAGAATATAGACTAAGCCCTTGTTCTAGAGAGAGAATCAGTCTAATAAGTGTAAATATAAAACAGAAAAATAAGAATGGGGACATTTGAAGACACCTCACAATAGAAAAAACTATCAGGATTGTTAATGTATTGTGGTTAATTCTAGTGCAATACTGAGTACAAGACATTCCCCTCAATACAGATATTCATTAAGCTCTATTTAAACAGTTGGAATAAAGTCAAGACTGAAGTGTTATCAGAGTAACTAGAGCTACAATGCATTGATTTGAACAGACTCTGTGAAGCAATTCCAGTGAACCCTATACCAGGAAAGTGTTGCTTGATGTTATTTCTACAGATAAAGCGTTGTTCTCTACAATGGCATCTACCAGATACTGCCAAGGCATTACTCAGATGGCTGCCAATTACACACTAGTGAAGAGGTGATGAGGAGACATTAAAGGCGAGTATGACATGAGCCATTCAGGACCTAAACTACCCAAAGACAAGTCTGACTGACTCTTATAGGGCATATAGTGTGTCTTGCTACTTCAACACATCCATGAAGCATCATCAGTATTCAGGAGCCTCAGTCTGCCATCCCGAGTCAGGGGATTCATGTTTGTGCTTTTACTCCACTCAAAAATAATGGAGGAGAAACCATGGAAGATGGCCAGCATTTTGTATTAGTATAATAATTTTAGTACAGAACTTCATAGTTATGAATTAGGTTATCAGATGGCTTTCAAGAGTCTATCAACCTGCCACAAAGTTCTTTCAAAATCCTGATCTCAGCAATCTTTGATCTCACCAATCACTTTGAGTGGGAACTTCAACTACTAGATAAATAGTAATCAAAAAGATCTGTAAGTCTGCCTCATGAATAGGATATCCACTTCAATTTCTGTAAAAAATTTATAGACCTATATACTCTATTAGGTAGACATAGGTAAGTATTCCTACAAGGTATAATATGCTATAATCCTGGTTAATCTCTTGGCTAGTAGTCCCTGCATTGTCTATACCCTTCACTTCTGACCCTAATTTTATGCACACACACACACACACACACACACTCCAATCTTGGTCATGCCTTTCATCACCTCTGCCTACAGAGATTCTCCTGAGCTTCTAAATTTAATGTTTGACTCTCTAACCTTAACTCAAATACTAGTTTTTCCTAATGATGCCATTAGTTTCTTCCCTTTGACATATATACATTGTTCTCATTTACCTGTATACCAGCTTTATCTTATTTCTCTGTAGAATTCCCCAGCTCTGTCTGTCCTCTTATCCCCCAACACACTTCTCCATTCACTTTGAGCAAATCTCAGCCTTTCCTTCCCCACTACCCAGCTCTGTTATTCTGTCCTCTCCTGGTCTTAAACTGCATGGTTCCATCTTGACTCAACTGATCTTTAATGTTTTACAAGTCATTGTACGAGGCAATATGGTCATTGTGCCAGAAGTTGAGGATGTCACTACGTAGTCCCTGCTGTCAGATGTGGCCATCCTAAGTTCTATCCCAATTATGCTTTTCACTATTCTTGTTTCTGCCACGTTTGTGCATCTGCACTTAGTTATGTGTGGTAGATAGCTTTCAAGAGGGGCCCCAGTGATCCCTCTCTTAGTATCCATGCCTTTGTAATCCCCTTACCTGGAATGTGGGATGGTAATAGTGACTCCTTTGTAACCAACAGAGTAAGGCAAATGAGAAGAGAAAAAAGATATAACTTTGTAAATTAGGTTACAAAAAGATTGTTTTCCATATTGCTTGTCCTTTCTTGTCCTCTTTTAAACAATGTATCTCTTTGAAAGGCAAAGTGACACAGGCAGAGAAGAGACAAAAAGATAGATCTTCCAGTTGCTAATTCAACTCCCCAAATGTCTGCTACAGCCAGAGCTAGGCTGGGGCCCTCCATCCGGATCTTCCAGATGGGTGGTGGGAACCCAGGTACTTGGGCTATCATCAGCTTCCTCCCAGGTCTATTAGCAGGAAGCTGGATCAAAAGCAGAGTAGCTGTTGTTCCGATATGGAATACAGGTGTCCCAAGCTACAGTGTAACCTGATGAGCACAATGTCAGTCCCTTTTGTGGCTGTCTGGGTTGCTATTCTGATGTAAGCCTGTTGCCATGTTGTGAGTTACTATATGGCAAGTCCACATGGCAACCAAGAGATACTTCTGGTCAACAGCTAGTGAAGAACTATGACCCAAAGTCAAAGAACAAGCAAGGCACTAAGGCAACATAAGTAAACTCAGAAATGGATTTTTCACAGTCCTGTCCAATAGCTTGAAGGTGGCCTTGTCAGAAATCTTGAGATAACAGTACTAAACAAAGCTTTCTGGAGTTTCTTGACCTTCTTTAACTATGAGATAATAATGGTAATATTAAAGTACTAAGTTTTAAGCCGGCGCCGTGGCTCACTAGGCTAATCCTCCGCCTTGCAGCACCGGCACACCGGGTTCTAGTCCCGGTCGAGGCGCCGGATTTTGTCCCAGTTGCCCCTCTTCCAGGCCAGCTCTCTGCTGTGGCCAGGGAGTGCAGTGGAGGATGGCCCAAGTCCTTGGGCCCTGCACCCCATGAGAGACCAGGATAAGTACCTGGCTCCTGCCATCGGATCAGCGCGGTGCGCCGGCCGCAGCGCACCAGCCGTGGCAGCCATTGGAGGGTGAACCAACAGCAAAAGGAAGACCTTTCTCTCTCTCTGTCTCACTGTCCACTCTGCCTGTCAAAAAAAAAAAAAAGTACTAAGTTTTAGAGTTTTTTTGTTACACAGAAATCCATCACCCTTTTGGACCAGCAGTTAAGACTCCACTTGTGATGCCCACATTCTATATTAGAGTGCACCGATTTCATTCCTGGCCCCACTCCCTTTCAGCTTCCTGCTAAAGAACTTCCTAGTTCCTACCACCCATGTGGGAGATCTGAATTGAGTTCCCTGCTTCTGGTGTTGGTCTGGCCTAGCCTTAGCTATTGCAGATATTTAGAAAGCAAATCCAGTCGTTGGGATATTTTTCTTTCTCTTGGTGTCCCAAATAAATAAAATAGATAACTGAGTATGCATGCTATGTCACATGTAAAAATAAGAGTAAAAACAGAGCACACTAAAAATTCTGCGAAATTATGGCAATAGTGCTTGGTCTAGGTTTCTGTTAGAATTGTTGGTTCTAACCAGACATATAATTCAATCTTGATATTTGATTCTGCACAAGTTATTTAACCAATTTTAACTTCAGTTTACTCAGTATAAAACATGGATAACAATAGCTTCCCTTTACATACGGTTTACGCAGAGTTTAGAAACAATACTTTCAACAAGTTTACTATAGTTGACCCTTTGTACCTCTTGATTCAGCATCTGTGGATTCAGCTATCAGAACTACTCAGAGGGAAAAAGCACGTGTGTCTGAAGTCAACTGCTAAGACTTGGGTCTTTTTTATCTGTATTCCCTAAATATTATAGTATAACAACTATTTGCATAGCATTTACACTGTGTTAGGATTTATAAGTAATTTAGAATGAGGTAAAATTAAACAAGACAAAGTACATAGGTTATATGCAAATGTTATGCCATGTTGTATAAGGGACTTGAGCACCCTCAGATTTTTTGTATCCAAGTAGTTTCTAGAACAAATCCCCTGTGCAAGTGGGGAGTAACTGTACTTGATTTTATACACAAATCTAGGCAGTGCTCTAGGCATGCGGAATAGAGTAGCAAATGACACAAATGTAGTTCTGCTTCCAAAGCACTTACAAAAAAGTTAGATGCATATAAGATGCTTGCCATGGTGCCTGTCGCATAAAAGATTCATATTAAATTGTTCCTGTAGTTATCTTCACACCACAATTTTCTGCATCCACCTGACCACACACCCTTTTCATTATTTATAACAGGCAACATCACCTATTCCCCTTTGGATAGAACTTAGAGATAGAACTGTATGATTTGACCACACAAAACAAACAGAACTTGGGGGAGATAAAGAGGTTTCTGATAACAGCACACCAATTGGTGCTGAATCTAGGAAAATCTGGGAATCTGGTACAATTTTTATGCCCTTCCCTCTTTTCTGCAGGACCACATCATCCTTGTGACAATATTACATTTTTAATATGAAATCTACCCTCAAGACATACTTTGATAAACTCATTCCTAGAGCTTTCTTTTTATCTTGATTGTCAGTAAGGCCAGTGTTGACCATTATGTTTCATTATGACCTCACCAGATCCCTGAAGAAATACTTCACCAAAAGCAGTAGTAGTTTGGGGGGGGGGGGGGCGGGAATTCAAGCCCATTTTGCCTAGCTCAAATGAAATATTTAGCTCTAATAAACCTCTCAGCTTAATTTCATATTCTTGGGAAATTATTTCCTTTCTACATCAAACTCACACCACCTTAAGTTTTTAATTTATGTCAGTTGATTGAATTTAAATCCTGAGTAAAGTATCTTCAAATGGGTTTTGAACATGTGGTAGAGGCAATATAGAAATAAAACTTAGATACTTTCTTAAATGTAAATCATCCTCTGTCTAGACCCATGATATACTGGCTTTCACTATATTCTCTTGATAACACTTCATCAGGCTGGAAGATGTTTCAACACTGGAATCCAGCTTCCTCTCCTTATTTCTGGGTATCAGTCAACTGTTCTCACCTCTCCAAACACCATCATCCCATCGTGATCAGTCCCAATTCTCCCACCCTATGGGCATTCTTTAGGCTTTCTTTAGTCAGAGTCAGTCATCTGTTCTCTCTGTGGGAGTTCCTAAAGCCTGCCATTTTCATAAATTCAGGTTTGGAAAACTGCAATGTACATTTCAAACATCAAAATAAAATTCAAGCTCCAGAAGGCGATACATAACCCATGAGCTGAATTGTTTGATAAAAGATGAAAAAGGACTGCCTAGAAAAAGGAAAAAACAACAACAAGTCTGAATTCCATTCACGACAACTACCCTAAGAGAATCAGGGAGCATCCATCTGCTCCTGTCTAGACACAAATTCCGTTCCCCAAGGAAAGAAACTGCTTGCCTGGAAAGTTTTCTGATGTTTTAAAATAAGCATTTCTAAAATAATCACAAATGCTTTAAAACTTAAGAGGAAAGGATGGCATATTTAATTCTGAAACTTAAGGAATGAATAAAGAATTGAGCAAGATGCCTTATTTAGCTTACAGTGTTTGTCAAAACCGAGCTTGATAAATACAGTTTAATTTGGCATCGGTGAGGTTTAAATACTTAGATTGCATTAAGATGTAGTAAGGCACTTGCTAAGAACTTATTACACATAATTTAAGAGATTCTGATCTTGATCATTAAGTATGTAATTTTTTAAAAGGAACATAATCCTCCCAAATAAAGCACTTTGCCATTACGTTTTTTATTCTAGATGAATAAACATTTTTGAACTTTAATTTTATTCAGCCTGGAAGAAATAAAGAAGTGGTCTCAGATCTCAAGAGGTTAAAATTGTACACCAATAATACACACCCATCCATGTAGAAAGACAAGCAGAGGCCAGACTATAGGAAAACCAATATAGGCATTAAAACAGGCAATGAACAAACCAATGGGCAAATATAGATTTGGAAACACAGGATACTAGATGCAGAATGCCAGGGAAGTGATACAGTTCAGAGCCCACCATCCCTGCCCCCAGTCAGGCCTTTGTTTTCCTGGCTTTAGAAGTGTTCAGCTTACCTTTGGCTCCTTGGAGTAGGCTTCTTTTAATCTCTTTCTCTAAGGTAGGCAGCCTTTATTTCCATCAATTATTATTTGATGTTTGCCTGCTTACTGACTTGTGCCTCTACTAGACCCTAAGCAGAGAGGCCAGAGAACTCAGCTATTTTATTCCTAGTCATGTCCCTGTCCCTAGTGTGGTCTCTGCTACATGGTGGGCACACAATATGCCATGGTCATAATGTTTGTGTCCTCCAGAAATGCTACGTTGAAATCCTAACCCTAAGCAATGGCATTAGGAGGTAGGGATTTTGGAGGTGATCAGATTATGAATTCATTTGTCTTCCTGAAGAGGATCAGGCATCGAGGTTTAGAGAAAGCATTTTGCCAACAAGGAAGAAACCACCTAATGTTGGCTAACAGGCAGAAGAGCAAACCAGGAAGAGCTGTCATTTTGGGGGTCACCTTTACCGTGGTCATCAGAATTCCCTGTTAAATGTACCAGTTATTTCAATTCTCCTAGCTATATGTAAAGCTTCCCATTTTCATTATGAAAACTATGTCTGGAGTATGTGTTTCCAAAGAGTTGACTGTCAGTATGTTTTTTCTGTCTCATTCAAGCACCTGTCACTGATGTGGCAACTCCCCTCTGCCATACAATCTGGATAATGGGGGTTCCCCATACTGCCTCAGTGGTACAGTTAATACATGCTGGCCACCATTGCCAGCAGCCACCAGCTCTGACCCACCAGAAAAAGATGCTAGCGGCCCTGTTCCTCCAATGTCACCATCACAGATGTCACTGGTGCCCTTGAAGTGACAAAGGAGCACCATGTCCTTTGCAGTTCTTGGGATTCTGAATCTACACTGGAGATTCACGTCTGTCCTTTTGTGTTTATTTTGAGAAAATGGGCACTAGAAAACTGCTGGTAATTCTACCATTCTGCCTCCATTTTTAAAAAGCTTTATTTGAAAGGCAGATTACAGAGAGGGAGGGAGAGACAGAAGAGGAGGCAGAGGGGGAGAGAGAAAATGAATGAGAATATGAATGAAAATTGATCTTCCCCTGCTGGTTCATTCCCCAAATGCCTGTAATAGCCAGGGCTAGGTCAGACAGAAGCCAGGACCTCCATATAGGTCTCTTGTGTGGGTAGCAGAGGCCCAAGCACTCAGGCCACCTTCCACTGCTTCTCCAAGAGCATTAGCAGGAAACTGGATTGGAAGTAGAACAGCTGATTCATGAACCTGCACCCATAAGGGATGGTGGCATCGCAGAAGGAAGCTTAACCACTGTGCCACAACGCTGGGCTCAGCCCCCACCCCAGATTCATAGCACATAAATATATACTTGCAAGTATACCTATGTTCACGCCCCAAATCCCACCTGCACTCCACGTTAGGGGCTTTAGTATCAGGCTAAAATTGTGTATTATGGTACTTTCTTTTGCTAAGTTGTAGTTTCTGGAGTGACTCTTCAGTCCCTCATGCTGAATGAGCTGGGCCTTTCTGAACTGTAGCTGAACACATCATTACAAACAAGTTTGTATGGCGAAAATATTCTCATATTTCTGCATGACTAAGGATTTCTGAGAAAAAATGACTGGTAACCCGATTCAAAGGATGCTTCCATAGTGACAGATTTACAAGTCATATCTTCCAGAGATATGCATTTGCATTTCAAAGGGGGATAACACTGCAAGCCATACATTTATCCTCCCAAGGGTTGTAACATTCTAGGACCTTTCCTGGAGGGGATTTGTTCACACTCAAGAGCAAAAGTTGCTCTCCTTCCCTCAGGACGGGAAGGGGCAGCTGTGCACCAACTCCACATGAACTTCCAGAGCCATAATTTTGTGGCATTTGCCCTGTAGTACAGTCCTCTGTATGTGCAGAATCCATCTGCCTTTATCAGATTCCCCAGGAGGGAAAACAGAACATGGCGAATGGCATTGTTATGTTCTAAGTATTAAGATTATTAAGTGCCAGACTCTGAAATTTGGTTTCAGAAAAATTAATATTAAAAACTTAGCCACATTCCTAGGCTAAGCAGAATTATATAGGTATTAGTCATAAAGAAAATGTGTTTGGATAAACAATACATTGTCATCTTATTGGCTATTAAGTGGTTGAAAGCTCTGTCTCATTCTTCAAACATTTCTGATTTCCTACTATTATCAATAACGAAACTCCAACAAGTAAGTCATTTCTTCCATATCCACATCATTTCGACCTTTCAGAAACAAATTAATACACCAACAGTAAGGGATACATTATAATACATTTAAAACACATTATTATGTGTAGGCTGAACAATGTTGGTCATTACAGCTTCTGTTGAAATTCATTACTTTACACATCATTTATAGAGGAATGACAGACTGAAATGGTCCTTCCTATCTGTGATACCGATTTTTTTTCTCTTCTCAGTAAGCTCCCCCTGCCACCTTCTTCTATATGGATCTTATCTCCTTCCCTGCTTCCCCCAGTCCAGTCACAGGGATAAGACAGTTCCCCTAGGCCACCTGCTCATAAAACATCATTCCACTAGCGTCAGAAATCTGTCCAAGTGGGGGAAACATACCTCAAACAGCTAATCAGACTGCTTCCCTTATAAATGTAGAAGGAAAAGAAATCTACCTAGGAACATTGAGCTGTGAGTTCAAGGCTGGTGGTGGACACATTATTCATTATTCTCTATTACAAAAAAGAAAGCATGATATCCTAAATTTTTGTATTCATTTAATCACTGCACACATACTAAGTGCTAATTATGTCATAACATCATTCTTGGCTGTGGGTATTCATAGACACACCTGCATCTGGAAATGTTCATCTAAATGTGAGCACAGCCATTTATAGTGAAGAAGACACACCAAAAGTCCAAAGACTCAGTTCTCTTGTCTCCAACTGAGACTTGAGTTAAAACATGAAGGGTAAGTTCAAAAAAATAGATTTAGTGGGGCCGGCACTGGGGTGTAGTGGGTAGGCCTCCACTTGCAGTGCCAGCATCCTTTATGGTAGCTGGTTCAAGTCCTGGGTACTCCACTTCTCTTCTGGCTCCCTGCTCATGTGCCTGGGAAAGTAGAAGATGGCCCAAGTGCTCGGGGCCCCCTTCACCCATGTGGGAAATCCTAAAGAAGTTCCTAGCTTTGGGCTGGAACAGCCCCTTCCCTTGCAGCCATTTGGGAAGTGAACCAGCAGATGAAGACCTCTCTCTGTCTCTTCCTCTCTGTGTAAATCTGACTTTCAAATTAAAAAAAAAAAAAAAAAAAAAAAAAAAAAAAAAAAAAAAAAAAAAACAACCAGATGCAGGGAGGAAGGGAGAAGGAAATGGAGAACATTATGGAAGGAGAGCAGTGGGAGAAGAAAGATGTGGTTTGCCTGGGGAATGAGGCAGTCATCCAGACACAGCCAAGAGTTTATGCAGAAGATTCATGGTCAGTGATTGTACATGTTGACTGCAGGCACCAGGAAGAAAGAAATGGTGATACACATCTTCCAAGACTAACAGTACTCTCTGTCTTAGAATGACAGAACATTAGGCAATACAGGAGAAAGCTGAGTCCCAGAAACATTAAAAAATTTGTTTAAGGTCACAGTTAGTTGGTACAAGTCAGGTAACAATTATGATGCCTAACCTGGATTAATTTCACTGCACTGTACTGACCTAAATATACTTCTACTTTTTCCAGTTTGAATGTTTTCTATTTGATGAGCATCTTACAAAATGATGTCAAACACCCCTCTTATTCTTTTGAAACTTTAGATTTCATAGCATGGACATAAAAAATTTATACCATCTATTCAGCCCAGGTGTTCTCCAAAATAAAAAGCACTCAATAACAGATAATCTTCAGTTAAAAGGGCTTTTTCTATTTGTTCTTCTCCTTTTTTTGGTATATTGCCTCCTTGAAGAAGGAATGTCTGGCCAAAGTTTTAAGATCTCTCAGCCTAATCACATTCACATTGCCATGAATTTGCATCAGTTATAACCCATTCAGTCAAGAATAAACTAGACTATGTTTATCTAAAAACATTACCACTGAATATACTTTTGGCCCCCTCAGCCTCCTGTAGCAGCCTGACTTTGCAGATGAGACCTCTGAAGATGAGTCTGGTCAACCATGTACTTACTACCAAGCTGTTGGCAACTTGTTGTAATTCAGGTTTTATTGAAGAGTCAATCCATCAAATATATATTTAATGGGTTTGCTCTAGATTGAATTTATTGTGTTTTTATCAGCCTAGATTAGTTCTACAAAATAAAATTTTTTAACATAATGCTGCCATATAATTTTAGCATTCTAATAATCCACAAAATTATTTTATTAAACTTCACTTAGCCTTTACATGAACTCAAAAAGCATTGTTAAGCACAGCACTGTCATTATGGAGGAAGGAAAATAATTCATGGAAAATAAACCACAGACAATCTATTCACTCTTTGGATATCTCTCAATTTCATAGACACTCAACGAAGACAGCCAGGTGGTGAAGGTGAAATGGGAGTCTCCCTACAGTGACCCAACCCTGTGGTCTTTCATATGTCTCAACAGGACTGGCCTGGGTTTGTGAGGATTCCTGGCAACATCTAGAGAAGATTTTGGTTGTCCTGGCTTATGGTGGAGAAGAGAAGATGCTACTAGCACAGGGATAGAGGCCAGGGATGAATCATAACACCCTATAATGCACAACACAGTTCCACTGCCCTCCTCCAATGAAGAATTACTCATACCAGTGTGCCAACACTGCAGAGGTTAAGAATTTTTGCCTTAGACTCTGGAATCTAACCATTCAGATTAAAGTAAAGGTGAGGAGAACCTAGAAGACGTGGCAAGGAAAAAAAGGTACATGTGACATTCCTTCTACTTTTTTCCTCATTTTTCTTCGGTAACTTCCGCTTCTGGCCCAGTACCCTTCTTTCTGTCTCTCTCACTCTCTCCGAAGTAAAATGTACTCTCAGCATAGAATATGACAAGCTCACACAGAAAAGTGACCAGTTTAATATAAGATTTTTTTTAATCAGAGATCAGTAACTATCTGGATATCAATGATATGCATAGAAGTTTTTATTTTAAAGACATGTGTCTAGGCATTAGAATTGAATCATTTTAGAAGATATTATACATATTTATTCTTTAAGACCGTTCAGGCCAAACATGGGAGCCAGGAACTGCATCTGGCTCTCCTATGTGGGTGACAGGAACTCTATCACTTGAGCCACCACTTGCTGCTTCCTAGGGTATACAGTAAAAGGCAGGCAGAGCGGATTCAAGATCAGGTACTGATACTAGACACGGGTGTCCTAACCCTAGACTAAATGCCCACCCCTGGAGAAGGTAATTTTATAGAACAAAATCTTTCTCAGAAGCAAGAGCCCTGGATTGAGGACTCTGACTCATTCATTTCTAAAGTGGAAAGTTAACTAGAGAATTACTTAAAAATCAAGACTTTGAGTGAAAAAAATCACATGAAAACATTTTTTATTCAATAGGCAGCTCTCCTTGCCATTACATGAGTTTTGATCCAGTGGGTAACTCCTGTTACTAAATCAGCCCAAGACACAATAAAAAGTAAACACTCTTTACGAGGTCTTTTGAACAATGCCATAAGTCAATGCGAGCATGAACTACCTGTCAAGCTGCAATATGCTCTGTAACTTTCAACTTGCCTGTTCAAACCACTCACTAGCAAGCAGGAGCCCAGAGTCCTGTTTCTAAGTCTTCTGCCCTTCTCTGAAAATACTATCCAAGATCAGATTCGAGTGAATGCTACTCTGCATCATTGACCACAGGAAGCTGAGACTTTCTAAGAGAATCAAAGCAGATAGGTCGGGAGCAAAGAGCCAGCAAGATATGTGAGATGGTCTCTGTAAGGGTTAACAACAGGAAAAAAAAATCCTTACATTGAAGACTAAAATGCTGGTTTCTAATTTTTCCAAATCAGGAGAGAACTACTTTTGAGCTCACTTTTTGTTGCTCTATTTTATGTGAAGGGCGAGCCTATTTCAAAGAATCAGTAGTGAATCTCATCTAATTAAAATGCCAATTTATTACCACTATAGTTACTATTTCCAATCCTAAATCTGTAAGCACTCTCCCAAGCAGCCACTTCTAGACATGCTCCTGATTACACGCTATTACATTATTCCTGTTCTGGACGTCTTTCAGAGAGAATGCCTGATGCCTGTGTTTAGACATTGTTTTATCCTGGCTTTTCCAGGCTAACAACTATCTACAGATGTCTTTCTGCATCAGACTTCTCCTGTAGAAACAATTTATACTTACCTGTCTTATGCAGAATTTGGAACACTGCTTTATCTGACCTTTTACAGACATCTATCTTTATAATGCCTGGGGTGGGGAGGCCCAACGCCCACATGCAAACCAGAAAAGGCCTCCACCAGGGTTGCAGGGGAAGAATCCCTCTGCGCATGCACAAAACCCAAGTCATTACTCGTTTTTTTGTTTGTTTGTTTTTTGGCAGGCAGAGTGGACAGTGAGAGAGACAGAGAGAAAGGTCTTCCTTTTCCGTTGGTTCAACCCCCCAATGACTGCCGCAGCTGGCATGCTGCAGCCAGCGCACCATGCTGATTCAAAGCCAGGAGCCTTCTCTTGGTCTCCCATGAGGGTGCAGGGCCCAAGCACTTGGGCCATCCTCCACTGCCTTCCCGGGCCACAGCAGAGAGCTGGACTAGAAGAGGGGCAACCGGGACAGAATCCGGCGTCCCAACCGGATTAGAACCTGGGGTGCCGTCACCACAGGCGGAGGATTAGCCTATTGAGCCACAGCACCGACCCCCAAGTCATTACTCATTCACAACCCCATCCCAAACAGAGACAAGTTCTCTTTTCCTAGCCCCTAGTTTTCTCTCCTTCTCTGAACTTTCTATTCTCAACCACCCCCCTCCAAACATACAAATATAGAAGACATGAGGGACGTAAGAATGTGTCCCAGAACACTTTCTTTGAAGCCAAGAAACATTAGTCAGGAACAGAAACTACTAAAAAAAAAAAAATATAGGCCAGTCTTTGACACACTCTTCAAAGTTGAGATTATCCTGCTAACTCAGTGGAAGTAAGTCTTTTTTCCATCTGAATGCGCCTGAGAGCCATGACAGCTCCTGTAAGTAACTGTATCTTACCACTGCTGTCAGTCCCCCGTGAGTAGCTGCATGTCCCTGGAAAGGGGTAAGTAAGTTTCTCCTAAGTAAAGGAACAGACTAGAAGTCTGTTTTTCAAAAGCCACCACCTCCTCTCCTTGAACACTTCAAATCCACGCACTGACTAGAGCCTTTACGTCTGGCACCGACTGTCCTGAGTTCTTCCTCAAGATCTTATTCTCTCAACCAACGGATGGACAAATAGTTTTCAAATTCAGAATTCCAAGTTCCAGTGCCATCTGCACTATCTGCTACCTGTGTGGTCTTGAGCCAGTCTCTTACCCCATTTTCTCATCTATAGTTATAGATACAAGTTCCCGTCCCTTTTTGGTAAAGTTCTTGTGAGACTCAAATGAAATTAGATATGAAAACGTGAAGGAATACGCATGTGAAAAACAGAATTACTGTTATTTTTCTGAAGTCATTCAAATTCAAACTCAAGAAACAAGGAGGAAATATTCAATTTAATCCACTCCTTCGTTGATTTTCTGCAATTTAGAAGCATAAAGGTCTACAGAAAACAATGAAACATTTATTCTGATGTAGAAATTCATCATGCCATTGCTACTGTGGCCAGATCTAATATGCATGCTTACCTGTCTCAGAAAGCAATTTTGTAGCTTCCAGCACCTTCTCAGTATAGACCCCAGCTTCATAGTTCTCCATCTCAGCATTGATGATATGTATGACTCGAGCTGCCCGGCCCCTAATGGCCCCTGCAGTCCTGTCCAGAGTGTCCACATCACCCTCTTGGAGGGCGATCACACACTTGTTCACATCTTCCAAGATATGGTTCTCTGTGAAGAGGACACACACACAGACTTAATTACTCAGAATTTAAACCAATCTAAAAGTTATTCATTGACTGTTGTCCATCTCAGTATATGCCTACCATTCCTATGATTCAAATGCTATCTCAAGGACATTGTTCATAATTACAGCAGTCATTCCCAAGCCTGAGCCACAGTCAGAGGGCCTGGACCACACATAGATCACTGGGTACCACTTCTCAAGTGTCTGATTCAGTATGTCTGAGTTGGGGTCCAAGGAACTGAGTATCTACCAAGCTTCCAGGTGAGTCTAATGCGATGGGTTTAAAGACTGTGAGAACCATAAAGAATATCCCTTCCTAGGAGCCGATGCTGTGGCATAGCAGGTAAAGCCACAGCCTGCAGTGCCAGCACCACATATGAGCACCAGTTCGAGTCCCGGCTGCTCTACTTCTGATCCAGCTCTCTGCTATGGTCCGGGAAAGCAGAAGATGGCCCAAGGACTTGTCACTAGCATGGAAGACCCAAAAGAAGCTCCTGGCTTCAGATCAGCCCAGCTCTGGACATTGCCTCCATCTGGGGAGTGAACCAGCAGATGGAAGATCCCCTCTCTGCCTCTCTGTAACTCAAATAAAATAAATAAATTACCCTTTCCCTATAAGAGGGAGGAAAAAGAGGGGTGGGAGTGTGGGTGGAAGGGCGGATACAGTGGGGAGAATCGCCATGTTTCTGAAGTTGTAATTATGAAATGCATGAGGTATATATTCCTTAAATAGAAGGTGTCTGGGTGGGGGAGGAAGCAGCAGCCCATGTTTTCTCACAGAAATAAAAGTCAGCAAACATTGTTTTGCTAAGAAAAAAAAAAATCTTCCTTTGCGGTTAGACACTGCACAATAGGGACTCCTACGGGTGATGGTGGCAGCCAACACCAAGTCAGTCTCACCAAGTAGAAACATCCTTTAAGCAGAGTGACCTCATGCAACAGGACTTCCTCACTCCAATCAGACACTTGTAGTTTCTACAGTCCCTAGTTCTTTAATTGCAAATAAGTCAAAACAGGAAAAACAGTGAAATGTTTAGATTATAATATTCAGGTATCTTAAACTCACAAAAAAATTAGTGCCTTCCTGAATACAGCTATTTTTCTTGAGTGAAACAGCAAAACAGAATTGTGAAAATGGACTTAAGAAGTTTTCATTTTGGTTAAGAAACTTCTGAAAATCCTTTCTTTCCAAGGTCTTCAGCTATGTCATGTGAATTCACCTAAAAAGTACCTAAGAAAAAAGATTTACTCAAATGAAACCTGGAACAGGATTTGAAACACAAAGTTTGATTCAAATAAGGCTTTCTTACTGCTCTGCTGGATTCCTGGAGACCATTAAATATCCCTTGGCCCCTGAAAACTAGCAACAGGAAGGCGCTTTAGATCAAAAATATGCTGCCAGCTGCCATTTGCTTTGAGCAACATAGTAGTACAAGATTAGGCAGAGCCACTGCTATTCTGTGCATCGTTTAAAAATGATATTTTGGAGTTAAATACAAAAACACTGAGAAGTCTGCACTTACATGAGACACTAACCTCTGGAGTTAATAAAAGGTAAAAAGCTTGTACAAAATGCATTTGAGCCTTACTATATTAGATAGGATTAAAAGAACTTTCTCATATTGAAAATATTCAATTAAGAAGTAATAAAAATATGATCTCAAATATATTTCAAGGAAAGCAGTACAAGTTGAAAATCTATAGTAGCAAAAACAAAACACTGCTGTCATTCAGATCAATGATTTTGTTAAGTGGTTAGGTTAATCACATTATGTGAATACAGTATTAATTCTACTAACTTATTGACTTTTATGAATCTATATTTTTGTTTTAAACTTTCAGATGATTTACTTAGTTTTTCCCAATTAGAGGTACCCCTTTTAAGAAAAAAATAGATCATAATTATCTATTGACGGTGGCTATATGATTGATAGTATACATGCAAAAGCTACCATGGTACAACATTTTTTTATTTTGACAGAGTTAGACAGTGAGAGAGAGACAGAGAGAAAAGTCTTCCTTCTGTTGGTTCACCTCCCAAATGGCCACTATGGCCAGCGTGCTGCGCCAATCTGAAGCCAGGAGCCAGGTGCTTCTCCTGGTCTCCCATGCGGGTTCAGGGCCCAAGGACCTGGGCCATCCTCCACTGCCTTCCCGGGCCACAGCAGAGAGCTGGACTGGAAGAGGGGCAACCGGGACAGAATCCGGCACCCCAACCAAGACTAGAACCCGGGGTGCCAGGGCCGCAGGTGGAGGATTAGCCTAGTGAGCCGCGGCGCTGGCCCGAGACACCATTTCTTAATGTCTCCACTGAGACTGTCACAATATTTTAAAATGTTTTTGTGTTTTACTAACCTAAGTGCCAACAATATTTGAAAAAGTGCTATAAAGGTACCCACTCATGCATACAAGAGCACCCACATTTTGGTCAACGAATCAATCATGTATACAGAAATTTCTAGACCCCTCATAATAATTGCTCCTACTGTCTGTGCCCTGAGGCTGTGTGTTTGGAAGCACAGTGGTCTAGGACATATCAAGCAAGGCAGCACATTACTAGAAGGCAGAATCCACCCTGGATTCATATTTGCATTCCAGACAGCACAGTACAGACAGCAGGCAATCAAAGAGCTACTAAAAGAACACATCTCTTGAAAAGGAACAATCAGTTACACATTTTTATCCTAAGGTATTCTGAAGACAGAATTGGTGAAGTAAGGAGATAAAGGAATGCTGTTCCACATAGCAAAGAATGGAGGAAGAAGAGGTAATATAAAGCACAAGGGGGTGGGTGTTTGCTGTAGTGGTTAAGATGCTGGTATCTCATACTGTGGTGTCTGGGTTTGAGTCTCTGCTCTGCTCCTGACTCAGTTTCCTGCTGTTGCAACCCTAGGAGGCAGTAGGTGATGATGACTCAAGTAGTTCAGTCCTTACCACTCGTGTGGGAGACCCAGACTGGGTGTCCAGCTCCTGGCTTTGGCCTTGCCCAGCTCTGGTTGTTGTGGACATTTAGAAATGAATGGGTGGAGTATCTGTTTCTCTTCCTTTCAAATAAATAAGACTTTAAAAAATTATATAGACATATGTATAAATACCTATACACACATATGAAGGCATTTTTAAAAGTTCATTGGCAAAGAGCAATAAAAAATACTTATTTTGGGCCGGTGCCGTGGCTCACTAGGCTAATCCTCCGCCTTGCAGCGCCGGCACACCGGTTCTAGTCCCGGTCGTGGTGCCAGATTCTGTCCCGGTTGCTCCTCTTCCAGGCCAGCTCTCTGCTGTGGCCCGGGAGTGCAGTGGAGGATGGCCTAAGTGCTTGGACCCTGCACCCCATGGGAGACCAGGACAAGTGCCTGGCTCCTGCCATCGGATCAGCGCGGTGCACTGGCCGCAGCACGCCGGCCGCGGCGGCCATTGGAGGGTGAACCAACGGCACAAGAAGACCTTTCTCTCTGTCTCTCTTTCTCACTGTCCACTCTGCCTGTCAAAAAAAAAAAAAAAAAAAAAACAAAAACAAAAACTTATTTTGGTACAAAAAAACTAAAGAAAAAACCTATGGATGGGTTTTTTAAAGAGTTGGTTATTTATCTGAAAGGCAGAGTTACAGAGAGAGGAGAGGCAGAGAGGGAGAGAGGGAGGTCTTCTATCTGCTGGTTCACTCCCCAACTGGTTCCAAGGGCTGGAGCTGCACAGATCTAAAGCCAGGAGCTTCCTCCAGGTCTCCTATGCAGCTGCAGGGGCCCAAGGACTTGGGCCATCTTCTACTGCTTTCCCAGGCCATAGCACAGAGTTGAATCCAAAGTGGAGCAACCAGGACCCAAACTGGCATCCATAGGGATGCCAGCACTGCAGGCAGTGACTTTACCTGCTATGCCACAGTGCCAGCCCCCATCCAGTTTTTTATAACACACATTTTCCATGAACTTTTTGAAGAGTCCTCATATGTATGGATTTCAACATACTTTGCATTGAAATAAAGTTATATTTTCATTCCATTTGGTCAGAAAGTTCTTTAAAGTACCCTTTATTCTAGAGATTACTCCACAGCTTGGAACACCTTACCAGATACTTGGGGTGGTATATTCTATTATCAAACACAGTATTTATAAACATGTCAAATATTCAACCACAACATATTTGGTGATAAACTTCCTTGAATTTCTGCAGTATTACCATTTCAAAATAGATCTAATTTTGTTATAAATAACACAAAGTTATGATTTCTACACTCAAAAGCAAAGTTTGTTGTGTAAATTTGTAAAACACACTCAAGAACCTAGAGCTAATAAAGAATGAAAATTCAAAAAAAAAAATTCTGGGACATTATGGAAGTTGAGTTAATAGCTTTTTCAGGTCTTAGATTTGTACTATTTTGTGAGCCAAACCCAAGAATTAAACTGTCACATGGTTGATGCCAAGACACTCACTTTAAAACACTATTAAAAATTGTAGGTTTTGCCCAGTGGGAAAAGTTTAAGTGTTCTAATGCATCCATTTCACTCTTTCATGAGCCCAGGCCATATTTGAAAATTGGTTTAGCTCCTGTGATGTTAATAGCTAACAACTTTGCTCCCCCAAATCATTGCGTTTCTCATGGACAAATTAAACACTAAGATACGCAAGTTCAGGTGGCTTGGAAAAAAAAATCTATAGTCCTTAAAAACAAAGATCTTTTGCTGTTGCTTTTTAAAATAGTATCCTGCCAGAAAAGCTATTCCCTTAAGAAGAAACTGATAGAGAAAATGGCATTAATGCCATGCCAAAGTATCCCCTGGGCCAAACTTGCAATTTATTGATGCAAATGTTTGGCTCTGGCTGGGTGAGGAGATGAGAAGTAGTTTCCCCGGCTATCCGGCTGTGTCCACAGCCTACCAGCAGGAAGGAGTGGGCTGTGTCATTATCTGTCAAGCCCTGTCTGTGGAAAGGTGCCTGCTGCCTGCGATTGTCAACTCCAAAGGCATGCTCCAGCAGGCTCTGCCAACCTGGCTCCCTGACAGCGCCTGCTCATTTTCCTGTCATGGCATGCTGCGCCACTTGTACCACCGGGGTTGGACGGCACAGTGTTATCAGCAGGAGCCAAAGCCTTTTCTTGTTGCTGGTAATAATGAGATGCACAAAGGAATGGCAGCGAGAAAGGTGGCAAAGAGGCAGGGCTAGAGCCAAGAAAATAAAGAAAGGCCTTTTACTCTTGAGAAAGTCTGAGATAAGACCTCCTCACCTTGCTCTCCCCACCCTCAAATTTTTATACATGCCTTTAAAGAAAAGACTAAGTTGGGAACGTTTTAAGTGCTAAAATGATTCCTCTCTGCAAAAAGCAGTCTGTTTGTGGGTAGAATGGGACACAGAGGAAGACTAAGGAAAATTCCTGCTTCTTTTTGGGAAAACTACAATCATTCAGTCAAAAACTGACTAGATAAGAAGCATGCTTTGCTAGCCACCTTTCCCTACCCCTTCACCCCTGTCCCCAATATGCCTATCCAAGACAATCTTCCAACACCTTGGGACAGCTGCACTTTGTGGCTTATTTTACCACATTAGGACTCAGTGATCAGAAAAGCCAATTCCTCAGGAACGGGAACATTTTTTGAGTTCTTATTTAGAAGACTTTATCCATGTGAGAGACAGAGTGGGGATGGGGCAGGGAGAAGTAGATTGTGCTCTTTACCTCTTTGCCTATCTACTGATTCACTCCCCAAATGATTGCAACAGCCAGGGCTAGGCTAAGCTCAAGCCAGGAGCTCCATCTGGGTCTCCCATGTGGGTGTCACTTTGGCCATAATCCACTGCCTTCCAAGACCCATCTGCAGGGAACTGGAAAGAAAGTGGAGCAGCCAGGACTCAAGCCAGTACTCTGATATGGAATGATGCAGGCATCACAAGCCAATGGCTTAACTCATTGCCCAACACCAGCCCCCTACTGAGTTCTTTTATTCTAGACATAGGGATTCTAGACATAGGGATTGAGGAACAAGGAGGTATCTAAAACAGACTCAGCACTGGAATGAGAATGGAATAGAGTGAAGAGAAAGGAGCCAACATGCAAGCAGAAAAGACAGTGGAGAGCAGCAAAGGAAGGAATTTTCCTTTTGCCTTTACTTATTGAAAACTATACAGTCTGTGACAAGAGGATGATCTGGCATCTCTGCCAAGTTCCCTGCCCTCTTAATGACTTAGTTTTCTCAAAGGAAGACTTGGATCCTGTGAAGGAGATGAACATGGGAAGGTGAAGTTATCAAGTCCCCCGCCTTTTGCTTTTGCCCCCCTCATCTCTGTGCTCCCATATGTCTGTGCCTCTAAAGGTAGCTGACACCATGCTACCTGACAGGTCACCTGCTGGGCTAGCTGCTCTCAAGTCTGTTATGGAATGGTTTGGCTTTGGGCCACTTTTGTCTGTAAATCCAAATAAGAACCTGGGGTCCACAGCTAGATGGGGCTGCTTTTGGATAGGTGTGGACATGCATGTGGCTGATTGGAGATGTGTGGCAATATGCAGTTGTTGGTTAATGTGGCTACTGATGTATGAAGCTATTGTAGATGTATGTACACGTGTGTGTGTGTGTGTGTGTGTGTGTGTGTACAAGCACCCCCATGGACACAAAGGCAGATATCTCTTGCAGCCCCACTGCTGTCATGGGTAGAGGCTGTTCCTTGTGCATTTCTCACTGCCACTATGAGTAAAGGAGATAGAAACCCAGTAACACCTCCGAGTTGTTCTCCAACCTCTTGGTATCTGCATCTGCTTGTTCTAGAGCCTAAGCCCAAGGCATACAAATACTAATACCTATTTTGCAGAATTTTGGTGAAAATTAAAGCCAAGAGCAGAATTAAGCAAATCAGACACTGAATGTGTGTTAATTTTCCTTGTCTTCTCTTGCTCTCCATCATTGCAAAGTTCACAGTCTGATTAGCTATCCAATCTGAAGATTCAACTATGCTACTCTCTCATAAGCCTCTTACACAAGCCCCCAGTGGGAATTCATTGTCTCTTTCTTCATAAATAGGAAAGATTCTGAAAAGCAACATGGCAGCTTCCTTCCGGAAATCACTACACACTGCGGCAGCCTGGTTCCCACCAGCACTGGTCTATCTCTGCCTCTCAGACTTCAGTCTGCCAAGAACCAACAGATCAATTTGGGGCTAGAGCTGATGGAGTCAGAGGTATGACCACCTCACACACCTGTACTTCTTCAAATCTATTTGCACCCTTTATTCTGATTTCACTTACATAAAACAAGGTTAAATTTTCACCTCAGTACTAGTTTTCTGAGCTTCAGTATCTCCCATGTGCCTTTCACTGGGCTCATTCTGTGGCTGATTTTTTTTTTTAATTTTTTATTTGACAGCTAGAGTTAGACAGTGAGAGAGAGAGAGAGAGAGAGAGAAAGGTCTTCCTTCCATTGGTTCACTCCCCAAATGGCATCTACAGCCAGCGCTGCACCAATCCAAAGCCAGGAGCCAGGTGCTTCCCCCTAGACTCCCATGTGGGTGCAGGGCCCAAGCACTTGGGCCATCCTCCATTGCCTTCCTGGGCCACAGCAGAGAGCTGGACTGGAAGAGGAGCAACCAGGACTAGAACCTGGTGCCCATATGGGATGCCTGCACTGCAGGCGGAGGATTAACCAAGTGAGCCATGGTGCCGGCCCCCAGTGGCTGATATTTCTACCTGTTTTATCATAAAGCTTCACTTATTCAAAGAATGATCCTCTTAATGTAATCAAGTTGGAATAACTGCCTATTTTTAAGACACAAATCATAAAGATAAACCGATTCCCATCGTCTCCTGGCCCTGTCCTACATGAGTAATTCAGATCTGTCAAAGTCATCCTGCTTAAAAAGCTCTGAAAACTAAAAAGGAACCCGAGCCTCCTCAAATAAAGGTCTGACACCTTTATCACAAAGTTGCCTTTTTTTTCCTCTGATGCTTTGGCTTCCTGACCTGAAATAATGTACACAGCAAAAAAGAATCCTTAAAGAGTGTTATAATCACATTTGCAGATGATTGAAAGCTTGAAGGGCCACTTGAAACACAGGTCCATGACATTTCAGAGATACTCCTTATCTCATCCTGTTCTCCTCCACCAGCTACTCTATAAAACGACTTTTTGTGCTGATTACCTGAGACAGAGAGGAAGTCATCCACTGATGTGATATCATCCACCGCCTCAGTCAGCACTCGAACCTGCTTTTCCCACTGGTCTTTGAAGACGTCCATGTTATCCTGAGCGACTTTGCTCTGTGGCCGGGCAGCCAGTGTGAGAGCAGCATTGATGACCTATTTGTTAGAAACAATCCAGGGACATGATGACCACACTTGTCACAAGAGTAATGAGCAGGTCCAAGACCAGATAGGTTCTACACATAAGTAGCTTTTCTTCTGTATTCAAAAGAACTCATCAAAAATATGAAACACAAAGTAGACTATCAATTACCACTAGTTTGTTTGCTCTGCTTTGCTTGGCTTCTTAAGACACAGTAATTAGCCCCAAATTTCAAAAAAGTATTAACTGGACAAGTTCTATTTTACTTATGCAAATGTGGAAAAAGTAGAACTCCTGCTTTCTGCGTATGCAAAAGTTTGTAATTTAGTTGTTGAAATACGAAAATAGATATGTACACTTAAATTATAACCCAAAACAAACAGAACGAAGTCAATATGAGTGGCAAAGACAATAACTATCACAGCGATTCTAAAGAGATCGGAGTAGTTAGAATCTCTTTCTGAGAAAGATGGAACTTGAAACTGCTCATGAATGATGGCTAATATTTTTCAGCTGAAAGAAAGAGGGCAAGGAAAAAGGGTATCAGGACTGGACTTTAGAGGGTCCTGAACTGCAGGTCACTGGAGAGCTTTTGAAAGAAGGCTTACCTGGGGACACAGGCTGTCAATCTGAGTGGCTGCCATCCGGACTAATTTCACCCCTTCCTCATTGTTGGATATTGAGCAGGCCAAGTTGGCAACCTGTATAGAAGAGAACTTGAGTGAAAATCATGTTGGGTCAAAAGGAAAACAAATAGTTGCAGGACCTTGTACTTTCTCTGGAAACTATCCCTTCCAGGAAAATCCTTTCACCAATAAGATAAGGATACCCATCAGCATCGAACCAATCATTGCTACTTCTTATGCTAATTTAGGCATTTCCACCAGAAAAGCAGTCTGCTAATAACATTGCTGCAAGATTCTCAAGCACACACAATGATGACTTTTAACTGAGTTGCTTTGAACTCTTCCCTTATGGACTGCACTGATCTGCCTACACTCACTTTCTCTTGAGCCCCTCAGATGCATCATCAAGTGAAGAACACTATGATCTTGGCCACATCAGTACTCAACTCTGACCAGTTAGAGAAATGCTACAGGCAATGCTTTGGATTTAAAAGAGACTTGGAATAAGCTCAAAGTTAGAGTGCTTTGCCCAAAGGATCTCTTATCTGCCTGAAGATGCTTGTCTACTAGTATCCAGTTCAAATGCTTTCGATCTAAGATATATGCACACAAGATTGCCATCATTTGCTAGGCAATGGTGGAGTATAATGCAAAGTAGAATGTGTAGGTCTAGTAAAAAGATATTCAAATTTGCCATTTTAAAGACACTATTCCAGGAGCAAACATTTAGCCTCATGTTTAAGAAGCATGCAACCTTTATTGGAATACCTGGATTCAAATCGAAGCCTCAGTTCCTGACTGCAGTTTCCTACTAATGCTGAACCTAGTAGGCAACAGTGATGACTCAAATGATTGGGGTCTTTTCACTGATGTGGGAAACATGGATTGCATTCCTGGTTCCTGACTGCTGTGGGCATTTGGGGAATGAACCAGCAGATGGGAGTGTACTCCATCCATCTTTCTGCCTCACAATAAGCACGTAATTTTTAACAATAAAAACACTTTGCCAGTCTAGACAGTTGAACTGAATTCAAGTTCCCAGGCCTAGCACTTTAAATTGTGTTATTGCTCCTCTTCAAAGAGTGCGAGTTGGTACTGATTGATTGGCCAAGGTCAAAAGCACACAAAGCCACCATCAAGGCACTGATCAGTCTCATCAGGCTGATGTCAAGAGGACAGGAGGTTGGGGATTAGAAAGATCAAAGGAGAAGGGTAGCAAGGGCTAGGAGCAGAGGGCAAACACAGCAAGTGATTAGCAGAGCAAGAATCCCTGGAGCCTCCTGGGCACCTGCCCTTTTCTATCCTGCTCACCTTTCCTCTCCAAAGCCAGGCTGTTTCCCTGGGAGACACCTTGATATCATGGGATATTAAAATGCATTATGCATGTCAATAGTTCCTTCTAAGAAAGAAATCTCAGATGATGCAGATTAGTGGGAGAAGCACAGAACCAGCAATCAGCAGGCTCTACCACTAACCAGTTATTCAAGTTACT
Organism: Oryctolagus cuniculus; assembly: GCF_051225735.1. Lineage (NCBI taxonomy): Eukaryota > Metazoa > Chordata > Mammalia > Lagomorpha > Leporidae > Oryctolagus > Oryctolagus cuniculus. The sequence continues at coordinate 127,290,460 of NC_142868.1, forward strand.
TCACATGTGGAGGACTAGTTCCCTATCAGCAAACTTCAGTGGGTAGATAATAAGAATACTTTCAAAGATTACTTTAATGAATCACTAGTATGAATAATCTTGTTTTTAAGATACAGGGGTTCCTCAGAAACCTGAAGATAACCCTACCGTTCGACCCAGCCATCCCACTCCTTGGAATTTACCCAAAGGAATTTAAATTGGCAAACAAAAAAGCGGTCTGCACCCTAATGTTTATTGCAGCTCAATTCACAATAGCTAAGACCTAGAACCAACCTAAATGCCCATCAACGGTAGACTGGATAAAGAAATTATGGGATATGTACTCTTTAGAATACTATACCGCAATAAGAAACAACGAAATCCAGTCATTTGCAAGAAAATGGAGGAATCTGGAACACATCATGCTGAGTGAAATAAGCCAGTCCCAAAGGGACAAATACCATATGTTCTCCCTAATCAGTGACAACTGACTGAACACCAAAAAGGAAACCTCCTGAAGTGAAATGGACACTATGGGAAACGGTGACTTGATCAGCATAGCCCTGACTGTTAATGAACAACTTAATACATTATCCCTCTTAGTAGTTTTTTTTGTCTGTTCTACTTAATATGACTGGTTTAATTCTGTAATTAATACACAGTTATTCTTAAGTGTTGAAAATTAACTGAAATGTGATCCCTGTTAAACATAAGAGTGGGAATAAGAGAGGGAAGAGATGTATAATTTGGGACATGCTCAAGCTGACTTGCCCCAAATGGTAGAGTTAGAAACATACCAGGGGATTCCAATTCAATCCCATCAAGGTGGCATGTACGAATGCCATCTCACTATTCCAAGTGATCAATTTCAGTTCACAATTGATCATAATGAAAGGACTAAGAGTCAAAGGGAGCACATAAACAAGTCTAGTACCTGCTAACACTAACCGATAGAATAAATAAAGGGGAGAGTGATCCAACATGGGAAGTGAGATACTCAGCAGACTCATAGAATGGCAGATGTCCTAAATAGCACTCTGGCCTCAGAATCAGCCCTAAAGGCATTCGGATCTGGCTGAAAAGCCCATGAGAGTATTTCAGGCACGGAAAGCCAAGACACTCTGGCAAAAGATCTCTGTGAGTGAGATCCCAGTGGAAATAGCAGGTCTTCAAAGAAGGAGGTACCTTTCTCTGAAGGGAGGAGAGAACCTCCACTTTGACTATGACCTTGTCTAAACAAGATAAGAGTCGGAGAACTCAAGGGGCTTCCATAGCCTTGGAAACTCAGAAACTCATGACTGGAGCATAGGGAGATTACTGATGCCATAAACAGGAGTGTCAATTGGTAAAGTCAACAACAGGAGTCACTGTGCACTTACTCCTCATGTAGGATCTCTGTCCTTAAAGTGCTGTGCATTGAGATTTAATGCTATAACGAGTACTCAAACAATATATTTCACTTTGTGTTTCTATGGGGGTGCAAACTGTTGAAATCTTTACTTAATGCATACTAAACTGATCTTCTGTAAAAAAAAAAAAAAAGAAATTATCAATTCCCCCCCAAAAAAAAAAAATATTTCTTGAAGGGTTAGAGTTTAAGGGATGGGAGGAAAATTCCAAGTTGAAGAGTCACATGAAGGCAGTAATGAAAGACCATTTTCTTGTAATAGTTACTGACAGGGTCATTCAAAGTGCAGTTGGAGGAAGAGTGTTTAACTGGAAAAATGGAATCCAGTATAGGGATGGCGTAAAGACCAGGGAAAAAGATTGTAGATTTGTTTAGTGGAAAGTAAAAAGATTTGTTCCAATTGAAAAAAAAAAAAAAGATACAGGGGGCCAGTGCCTCAGCTCAATATACTAATCCTCCGCCTTTGGCACTGGCATCCAGGGTTCTAGTCCTGGTCGGGGTGCTGGATTCTGTCCCGGTTGCCCCTCTTCCAGGCCAGCTCTCTGCTGTGGCCAGGGAGTGCAGTGGAGGATGGCCCAGGTCCTTGGGCCCTGCACCCCATGGGAGACCAGGAGAAGGCGCCTGGCTCCTGGCTTCGAATCAGTGCGGTGCGCTGGCTGCAGCATACTGGCCACAGTGGCCATTGTGGGGTGAACCAACAGAAAAGGAAGACCTTTCTCTGTGTCTCTCACTGTCCACTCTGCCTGTCAAACATTAAAAAAAAAAAAGATAGCAGGTAAATCTGTTAGAGTTGATAGGCTAGTAGAAGAAACAGCCTAATCAAACACCAAACATTTCATGTAGTTTCTTACACTTAATAGTTTTTAAAATATCTGAAGTCTCAAAGGTGAACTAAATGGTAAAAATTAAGTCTGGGAAATGACAAATTTGTCTTTTTGTGCACATACATAGGAAAAGAAACGACATGCTCAGAGGCATCCTGGATGCAGAGCAGGGACTAATACTGCTCATCTCCTAACCTCAGTTTCTTTGTTACATCATCATCAAACTGTCTCTGCTTTGCATGTTGATTAATCTATTATGCAATTATATTTGTGTCCTATGTTTAATTATTTCCTATCCCAACACCTGATTAAGTGTATGACACAATATACCAGGGTGTATGACAGTATATTCACATAGAGAATTGGTGCTCCATATTTATTGAATCAACTAATTTAACAGTTTTTACACTTAGCAAACTTATATAAATGGATTTAAAATGCACCATGGATGAATGATACTCTCAAAGATAAGGTTGGTGTTGCACATTGAATTTGGCTAGGCAACTTTTCACATTACCTTGTGGTAGATGTTGACCAATCTATCGTATTAACCAGTGGAGAGGGAAAGAGAGAGGGACCACATACTATGTGCTACATGATGCAAAGATACAACACTACCTATGAAATATTCTTGCCCCAAACAACACAGAACCCAGAAACATGCAGCTCAGGATCAACCTTCAATTTACAGGAAAATCAAGAAACAAGAAAACATGTAGCATAAAACCACATCACTGCAGTTGTGAAAATTCTAATGGTGAGCAACATATAGGAGAAAGGCTTAGATCTTATTTTTACTCTGAATGGAATGCTACAGCAAACGTTATTAATAGCTATGTAAGTGAATAAATATATGGCGGTACATTTGTGAAATTATCAAGGAAATTTAAATATTGACTAAATATTTGAGGATATTAAGGATTTATTTGTATTCAAAGTGTACTAATGGTACTTTTGAAGATTCCATAGCTTTTAGAGATATGCATTCAGTATCATTATAGACAACATGATATGTTCACTATTTGTTTCACAGTTATGGAAGAGTTAGAGAAGGAAGGAAGTAGACAACAAACAAGACTGGTTGTTAGTTTATAATTACTGAAGCTGAGTGATAGTGGTTGATGGTTCATTATGCATCCACTATTTTGGAATGTGCTTGGAATTTTCTACAAAAACTAAGTTTAAAAAAAGTAGCAACACAACCATCACAGCCCTAATTCTGGTGAAACATTTGCTTGCAACAACCTGTGTGAAGCTCAAAGGGGCACAGTATAAACCAGAGAGAAACTTGTGTAAAGTTTGGAGTTAAGGCCTGCAGAACGTGGGCAAATAACCACAGAGAAGCAACACACAGCAGAGCACCACGTAAGGAGCACCTGCAAATGATCTAATCAAAGAGGCGTGTATCCAAAACACAGAACTTCCTACCCACACTGGCTACCAGTCACCAAGTAGAAAGTAATCCTTGGGGAATTTGGGCTGAGAAGACCTGAACTTTCATAGAAGGGGAATGCCAACTAGTAACTTGTTTTTGGTAACAACATATTTTTTCTTGTATAGCTTTTTGTTTTTTAAAAATATTTATTTGCTTGAAAGGCAGAGTTATAGAGAGCATGCTGGTTCACTCCCCAAATAGCCTCAACAGCTGAAGCTGAGTTGATATGAAGCCAGGAGCCCAGAGCTTCATCTGGGACTCCCACATGGGTGCAGGGCCCCAAGCACTTGAGCTATCTTCTGCTGCTTTCCCAGGCACATTAGTGGGAAGCTGGATAGAAGTCGATCAGCTAGTACATGAACCCGTGCCCATACAGGATGCCAGTGCCACAGGCAGAGGCTTTACCTACTGTGCCACAGCACTATCCCCATCTTATTTAACTTTAATTATTTTCTCATCCTCTCTTCAAATGATCTCTTTTAGGATTTAGGTTTAATGTGTGAACTTCATCACCGAACATCTTAGTGAGTGAGTCTTAGTAAGAGACACAGTGCTACAATACTTGGCACAAATAAAGAGCTGGCAAAAAAGACTGTTTATTATTTTTGATTTTACTGACCCATAAATCCCGAAGCTTGGCAACCTCCAGTCTGCAATGCACTCCTGCTGTTTAATTCCACTTAAAGCCAGAATTTCATCTACCTTGTATTCTGAAATATTCTCAAAGTGTGCCCAATATGATGCTATCAGTCTCTCCAAAGGCAGACTAGAGTATTTTAAATTGGCCATGGACTTAATTTAAATCCCTCTATTTCTTATTTTCCTTTGGCTTGTATCTCCTCTCTGAACCCAACGGGATCACAGTGACTCTGAATGGGGTTTTATAGATTTTGATTTCTACAATTCTGTCAGTGAATTAACCTATGCTTCAGTCTTTGAGGCAGTACCCAGTTGGTCAAGTAGTTTGAAATGCCAGCTAATGTTTCATCCTCGATCCTAGAACTGCTGCAGAAAGTAGGTACTTGATAGACTTCAACTGCCTGCTTTCTAACAGCAGCTCTAACTCTTGGTAAAATAACTTGGCCTGGTTTTCAAAGCACAGTGTTTTTTTCCTGTAGAGCCAATGTGGCATGATAAAAAGGAGGGGGTGGGGGAAATGGGAAGGAAGGGTAGCCCAGAATCATAGACATCTAAAAATATTAATATGAATAAAAAATTAGACAGTAACCATTAACTTACTGCAACCTAAAAATGTTAAGCAATGGGATTAATTTTGAGGGGAACTTCAAAGTCATTCAAATCATATTTACAGGACACACATGCCCAGCTGGCTCTGGCTTTTGCTGTCTCCACTCCTAGATTGTTTACAGTTTAACTGAGGTTACAAGCTTTGCTAGCCTTTCTAGAGGATTAGAAAAGAATACAGCGCATTATGAAGTATTAAACTGGGGGCTATTTAGATTGACTTAGAATTGCTGAAAAGTTGAGTAAGCTATCAGCACAGGTGGTACAGCTCTTTGCTGAGCTAGTTGTACTAAATACTTTGAATCTTCACAGAAGAAAGCTCTTCTCCCCAACTGAAGAGCATAACGTATTTGCAGAAGTCAATGCTGAAGCCTGCATCAGTCTTCTGTCTCTCATTGGTACCTTGAAAGTTATCTCAGGGAAAAGGAAGAAGCTTAGCAGCCTTTATTCACTTGTGTGCTAGTAACTGCAAGAACTTTTAACATTCAGAAGAAGCAATAAGTATTGAGCGGGAACTGGTAAACGTCATTGAAAGGTAGGGCATCTATCACAGTATGTTTCTTTTCTGATGGCTTGATTAAAACAACTTTCTGGGTGCTCAGTGCTATTCTGGGGCACACTACGGAGGTATGTGAAGCAAACTTCACAGTATCATTTGCGAAAATACAGAAGAACTCCATCAGCAAAAAGAGATGATGCTGGTCCCTCTAACAAAGTAACTTGCCTCTTAAACTCAGTGTCTAGTTGGCATCCATGCCTTAACTTTTTTTTTTTTTTTTTTTTTTTTTTTTTTTTTGTCAGGCAGAGTGGACAGTGAGAGAGAGAGACAGAGAGAAAGGTCTTCCATTGCCGTTGGTTCACCCTCCAGTGGCCACCGCGGCCGGCAAGCTGCGGCTGGCGCACCGCGCTGATCCGAAGGCAGGAGCCAGGTGCCTTCTCCTGGTCTCCCATGGGGTGCAGGGCCCAAGCACTTGGGCCATTCTCCACTGCACTCCCTGGCCACAGCAGAGAGCTGACCTGGAAGAGGATCAACCAGGACAGAATCCGGCACCCCGACCGGGACTAGAACCTGGTGTGCCAGCACCGCAAGGCGGAGGATTAGCCTATTGAGCAGCGGCGCCGGCCCGCCTTAACTTTTAAAAATAACTTAGCTGACCAAAGATGGAATGGTAATATGAGGGCATTTCAAAACATTCAGGGGAAAAAAAAAAAACAATTCAGGGTAAGTTTTGTTAAATATTTTGCAATCCAAGCAGTTTTTTCCCAATATACATTTTCCAATAACTTTTAGAAGAACTTTTTGTACTTCTCAGATAACAGGACAGTTGAAGTGAATGAAACCAGAAACAGTTTTAAAATTCAACATGTTTATTAATCACACCCAAGAATAAATTCTACGCGTCAGTATCGGCACAGCACACTGAGCTGCTGCCTGCGACTCTGGCATCCCATACTGGACCACCAGTTTGAGTCCTGGTTGCTCTGCTTCCAGTCCAGCTTCTTGCTAATGTGCCTGAAAAAGGTGGTGGAAGACACTCAAGCACTTCTGCCAAAGTCGAAGACCAGGATGGAGTTTCTGGTTTCCTGGCTTCTGGCTAGCCCAGCCCTATCCCAGAGGGAACCAGTGGATCAAAGATCTGTCTTCATCCCTCTCACTTTGTCTAGCTCTTTATCTCTGTTGCTCTGCCTTTCAAATAAATTAATAAAAAAAATTCTGTCTGAAGCCAAAATATCTAAGAGGCTGAGCTTTAAGTAAACATTAAAAACTTCTGAGAAGAAAGCGCTAAGTCATTTAACTACAAATGATATGAAATGCATCAGAAACATGTTTGTTTTCTCCTTCTTTGGCCCTGGAGATAAAAATCACATTTTTTAATATTTGTGATTCTACTCAATTCAAAACACTAGCGCAAATTCAGTGCATTCAACCCCCAAGCATTATATCATTCCATTACCTACAAGCTCAGGTACCATACTGGTGTTTTAGGAAACATGCACTAGTGAAATACAGAACAATAGCAATCTGGAGGCCCATAAAGTACTTACTCAACTGGTTAATATTTCACCATCATTGTAAGTTTGAAGATAAGAGGGTCTTCTTTACTATTAAAAGGGTTATTTTTTGAGTTGGTAGTTACCATCCACATAGCCATAAAACCACAGAGGGAAGGGATGATTAGTACAAATTCCATGCAAACTTAATTCCTTTAACAATCACAGCAATGAAGAGTGCCATGGTGTCAATCTGAAGATTTGTTCACTTATCTGCAGTGATCTCATTAACAGACAAAAAGACATTAACATTGAGGTAACTTCAGAAAGTCCACAGAAAATGAATACCATGAATACATTTTTCGTGGATTTGAAACATTGTATACCAAAATCACCATTTATTGTCATCTTCCATGGACTTTTTGAAGCACCCTAGTATGTGTAGATTGTATATAGAATGTCAAGGTTTCCACAGACTCCTATACGACAGATGTAGTCATTCAGTTGGAAATGAATTAATTTACGTCTTTGAAAGCTTTGACAGTCAAGATAGTAGCAACTAATGTTACGTTGAGAGATTCAGCCCTACGGAGGCTAAGAGCTTCCACAGAGGTGGACATGACAGCAGACTTAATGCCTCCTTCTAGACTTGATTTGAGGAAAGCCACGTCTGGCTCCCCAGAGAACTCCCTAGGGAAAGACTAAGTCCTTCCCCTGCTGAGGTATGAGGGAGTGCTTTTAAAACATGGCTGCCCCTCACTGGGATCAGTTTATGAGCCTGATTAACGGTAACTGAAGCTCTGAAGAGGAGACTTCAGCAGCAGGGAGAATGTGATCAAGAAAGGGTGACTCAGTAGAAATGGGCAGTCGGGGGCAGTATAAAGGTACTGGGAAACCTAAGAAAATGATAAACTTTTTTTCCATGCTTCTGATTTAAAATGACCCTTCTAAAGCATTTGAGACTCTCGATCCGTGAACCCTCATTTTCTTTCTAGTCATACAGTTGCTAACAGCTAAGAGCTCAGGAGTGAAGCAGCCCAGCGTTCATTTTCTACTCATTCTGCCTGACTGTGCAAGATGCTTTGCATCTCTGAGCCTTGATTTCCAATGTTATAAAACGTCAGTAGAAAATATGAACAGGGCCCAGCGCTGTAGTATATGGAGCTGCCACTTGCGGCGCTGGCACCCCACTTCTGATCCAGCTTACTGCAGATGTGCCTGGGGAAACACCAGAGGATGGTCCAAGTGCTGAGGCCCCTGCACCCACATGGGAGACTTGGAGACTTGGAAACTCCAGGCTCCTGTCTCTGGACTCAGCCAGCTCCGACTCTTGTGGCCATTTAAGGAGTAAACCAGCAGATGGAAGGCCTCTGTCTCTTCCCTACTCTCTCTGTAACTCTCCCTTTCAATCCCCACTCTCTCTGTAACTCTCCCTTTCAATTCAATAGGTAAGTCTTTTTTTAAAAAGACTCATAGAATGGCAGATGTCCTAAATAGCACTCTGGCCTCAGAATCAGCCCTAAAGGCATTCGGATCTGGCTGAAAAGCCCATGAGAGTATTTCAGGCATGGAAAGCCAAGACACTCTGGCAAAAGATCTCTGCGAGTGAGATCCCAGTGGAAAGAACAGGTCATCAAAGAAGGAGGTACCTTTCTCTGAAGGGAGGAGAGAACCTCCACTTTGACTATGACCTTGTCTAAACAAGATAAGAGTCGAAGAATTCAGGGGGCTTCCATAGCCTTGGAAACTCATGACTGGAGCATAGGGAGATTGCTGATGCCATAGACAGGAGTGTCAATTGGTAAAGTCAACAACAGGAGTCACTGTGCACTTACTCCTCATGTAGGATCTCTGTCCTTAAAGTGCTGTGCATTGAGATTTAATGCTATAACGAGTACTCAAACAATATATTTCACTTTGTGTTTCTATGGGGGTGCAAACGGTTGAAATCTTTACTTAATGCATACTAAACTGATCTTCTGTAAAAAAAAAAAAAAAAAAAAAAGAAATTATCAACTCCCAACTTGACTCTCACTGGGATTAAACATGACAATAGGTCTGATCTGATTTCATCATCATTTTAAAAAAATCATCTATTATTTTTCACTTTATGTTTCTGTGTGGGAGCAAACTGTTGAAATCCTTACTTAATGTATACTAAGCTGATCTTCTGTATATTAAGATAATCGAAAATGAATCTTGATGTGAATGGAAGGGGAGAGGGAGTGGGAAAGGGGAGGGTTGTGGGTGGGAGGGACGGTACGGGGGGGGAAGCCATTGTAATCCATAAGTCATACTTTGGAAATTTATATTCATTAAATAAAAGTTAAAAAAAAGAAAAAAAAATTAAATACTAATAGTATCTCCCCTATAAATGAGACATGGATACAATGGTTAACCCAATACCCACTGAAGATTTGATAAATATTATTTTCATTGTATGTATTTTATTAAAAGATCACTATAATAATATCTAACCATGGATCTGTTTAGTCATTCAATAAAAATTAATGGAGTACCTATGTATGCCAAATATTGAAGATGCCAATATTATTTATGCTCTGGAGGATATTATATTTTGATGAAAAGATAGAACTTAAACAAGTACAATCATCCCCTGGTATCCACAGAGGCTTGTTTTCAAGTTCCTTATATGAAACAATGTTTTTGCAAATAACCTGCATGCACCTTCTCATGTATTTTCGATCATCTGTAGAATACTTGTATTATCTACCACAGTGTCGACTCTGTGTAAAGTTACACTGCATCATTTAGGGAATAATGACAAGAGGAGTCTGTGGATGTTTAAAGCAGATGAAATATTTTTTCAGAATATTTTCCATCTGAAGTTGGTTCAATTCATGAATGTGGAATCCACAGATAAGGAAGGAGAGCTAACTCTGATGTGTTTTAAAATCTCATGGTGAGTAATCAAGTAACAGGGAGGTGATCATGAACAATGAAGAAAGGTCTATTTTATGTATGACAATTGGCATAGTTTAGTCCAAAATTATGCATAGTTGTCATTTTAGTATGTATCTTGGTACTGTTAGTCTCATATTCTAAATTTTAAAAATTTGGCCTTTAATTTTTTACTTTTTAAAAATTTAGAAAGGGAAATTCCATATACACAGTTTTAAGAGCATAATGATACTTCCTTCCTCAATCCCACCCGCCCTCCTCCTCTTGTTTTTAATTTTTACAATGATGTATTTTCAACTTTATAATCACAAGTTTAACCCTCAACTAAATAAAGATTTCAACAAGTAGAAAAACCACTGTTCCTCAAGAGTATAGGCCAAAGCTATCAATAATAATCAAACCTCAAAATGTCGATTTCACTCATATCTGTTACTTTTTTTGTACTCTATTAGTCACCACAAATCAGGGAAAACACACATTGCTCTTCTGGAGACTGGCTTATTTCATTCAGTGTAATGGTCCCCAGTTCTATGCATTTTGTTTAAAAAGACAGGGTTTCATTCTATCTTTACAGCTGAGTAGTAGTCCATCATGTATATTTACCACAATTTCTTTATCCAGTCATCATTTGATGGACATCTGGGTTGATTTCATATCTTAGCTATTTTGAGTTCAGCTACTATAAACATGGGGGTACAGAGAACTCTTTCATATGCTGATTTCATTTCCTTTGGGTTTATTCCCAGGAGTGAAATGGCTGGGTCTTACGGTAGATTGATTTTCAGATCTGAGTAGTCTCCATACTGTCTTCCATAAAGGTTTTACTAGTTTCTATTCAACAACACTGCGTACTTTTAACCATGTTTTTAAAGGAGTCAGATTCCCTAATATTGTTGTCTTGCTATTGTTAAACTGATTATTTGTCATCATACATTTGGGGAGGGGGAGGGTGTCTCCAATGTTTGCTATTACTAAAGCAAAGTAACAGACATCTTTAGGAATCTAATTTTTGCTCTTGTCAAAAGTACAATTTCCAGGGGGGACGTTATTTGATGGAGGGGTTACGACACTGCTTGGGACACCAACATCCCACATGGAAGTGCCTGGGTTAGAGTCCTGATTCCACTTTCCATTCCAGCTTCCTGCTTATGTGCACCCAGGGATGCAGCAGGTAATAGTTCAAGCAATTCAATCTGCCACCCATGTGGGAGACCAGATCTGAGTTCTTGGCTCATAACTTCAGCCTGGACTACCCTTGGCTATTGAAGGCATTTGGGGAGTAGAGAAAGAAAAACAGATGGAAGATCTTACCCTGTCTCTGTCACTCAGTCTTCCAAATATTTTTTTAAACAAAACAAATTGAGAAGGAAGTTGAATTTCAGGAAAATTGTTATGATGCCTGTTTATATAAACATATGACCACAGCACTTGCTTGAAAGGTCCCTAGCCATGAGTTGTCAGTTCACTGGGGTCACCTGCAACACACCCTATGTTCCTCAACATTGTTTCTGCTTGACTTCAGTACCATCACATCATCTGAATGTGATCTAACTACTCATCTGACAAACATGAAAAGTCAAAATTTCTTAAAAAGTGGCTTCACATTTCCCCAGTTTCACTGTGAATTCTTGCGATACACAGCCTCTACAACACCTAGCACATAGCAAGGATCACAGGTGCTCAATCCCAGTTTTTTCAATTTACTGAATCCAACAAGATTCCCTTTCTGTTGTGTAAAGGGAACATTCAACTTGTGCCAACATTGTCAGCCCTGGGAGAGCCTTGCATTCGATGACCCAGAATTGGGAGGAAGTGCATGCTGTATCATCCTTCTTGCAGTTTGGCATCCAATCAGCATTCAGCAGTTAGTACCAAATCCAACTTACACAGCATCCCACTACACAGAATGATAAAATAATGACTTCATTGCCACCAAGCCTTGCACCCTTGTACTTATATACCGTGACAACACAAATCTACATTCCTAGCACTCCTCAGGGATGCAGCACAGCTCTTTGGCCTATGTTCTTAGACACACACACACCAATAGCAAATGCTGTTTGTATGCCTCTGCCTAAATTAAAGTGATCAGTCTACTCTGGTGACTTTAATGGAGGTAATCACCAGCTCACATTCATGAACAAATTGATGTGCTTTGCTTCATAGCTGAATCACTCAGCATAAATCCATACCCTTCATATATTAAAAATCTCAGTGGCTTAAAATAATGCAATAAAGCATCACCTAATGCCTTCCTGATGCTAGTTCATCAATAATGTGTGGTTATATGAAAAGGACAGGAGAGGCTTATCAAGTGTTATCTAACATCATGCAATGACTGTAATATCCTTTTAATTACTAAAGGCTTCCTGGGCTTTTGTTCCCACTATCTTTAAATCAAGGAAGTAAAATGGTATTACTCTCTCAGGTTTCTGCTTCTCACAGTCTCATATAAGTCAAATGAAATCTTAATTCTGGTGAATAAAAGATGCTGACCTTCCTATATGTGGTCTGCCTTTTCTTGGGATGGGAGTTCTAACAATGGGAAAGAGCTGCACAGAACCATCTGGTACTTGACATTTGGCAGAAGAGACAAAAAAACTGGTTGGTACTTAATGAAGATCCAGAAAATAAATTAGTGCAGCCCTCCTCTATAGCCTAGCCTCATACATTTCAAGATAGAAGTGGAAGCCTGGAGTCAAGGTCATAACCACAGTAGACTGAGTTTAACCCTCTACACTAATATTGGCTTTGTGATGTCCACCCTTTTGCAAAGGACTCCAATTTAAAAGAAATGTAGTCAGGGCCCCCACTTTATGTCTCAGGTTGTCTTTTGCAGGGAGGCTAGGGGAGAGAAGTAGCAGTACCACCAGTTAAACTAGCAATCTGCCAAAATTAAAATCAAGGCCCACATGTCATGGAATGTTTCCCATTCATAGTAGTCCAAAGGAACAGATCACTCTTCTAACTCCCTTTCACTTTACTCCCTATACCATCAATTGCTACTTGCCACATCCTATTATTTTATTCACTACTTGTCATGGGTGGAAGAATCTATACATACATGGAGAATTAGATATAGATATCATACATCTCCAGTTAAACTTCAACCTCTGAAGATACTGGTATTTGATTCATTCTGTCCCCCCCCCCCCCCCCCGCCCTCCCGCCATGGCTCCCTGCACAAGACCTGGCACCCAGCAGGTAAACATGTGCTCCTCAGCAGCCTCACTAGCCTGGATGTTTTCTTCCTGCCTGCCCCCAACTGCCCTTCTCTTGAGTCCTACTCTGCTCATCACTGCTGACATACCAAAGAATGCCAGTTGATTAACCAAACTAACTCTGCACTGAGGTCATGTTTTCTCTTCATAGCAATGTTACATCTAACCTCATTAAGATGTTCCCAAGTTCTTAAGCACTTGAGCAGAAGATACATTGTAGAAACCTCAGGATCCCCAGGCAAACCTTTGTAGAAAGGTGTACAAGAACTGTCTTTACATTCTCAACTATTTCGAAAATCCTTCTACATTTTCTTCTGATTATCTGATTTTATAAATAAAGTTTATTGGAATCCACTGCTGTCCATTTATATATTGTCCAGGGCTGCTTTTGCATTTCAATGACAGAGCTGAGTAGTTGCCAAAGACACCATATGACTCACAAGTCAAGAAAGTCTACCACCCAGCCCTATACAAAGAAATATTAGCAACCCCTAGTTCAGGTGAAAACTTGGACAATTTCATTAGATCTGTGAAACATGCCAAGGCATCTTGGTAGTAGGAAATTCCAGAGTTTTAAAACTATGGTATTTGGGGCTGCTGTTGTGGCACAATGGGTTAAGCTGCTGCGAGGATCCCACATTGCAGCTCCAGTTTGAATCCCTGATGGTTCACTTCCAATTCAACTCCCTGCTAATGTGCCTGGGAAGGCAGCAGAAGATGGTCCAAGTGCCTGGGCCCCTGCTACCTACACGGACAACCTACATACAGTTCTAGCTGTACGGCCATTAAAGCCATCTAGGCAATGGACCATTGATTGAAAATCGATCTTTCTCTCTCCTGGTCTCTCCTTCCCGGTCACTCCATCAATCTGCCTTTCAAACAAGTAAAATAAATCTTAAGAAAAAACTATGGTATTTATGACACAAGTACAGTCAAAAAAAAATCTAAATGGATCACTAAAAGGCAAATGTTTTTAACAAAAATATATGCCACCTCCAGGACTATTCAGCAATATTAAGTTCTGAGACCAGGAAAAACAAAAGGCAGAGCAGATGGGGTGGTTGTGGCACAAGACACCCAGAGGAACCTTTAGGATGTTCTCTACTGCCCTAAACATTTTCCCAGGAAGTTTTCTGAATACAGAATGAAACAGAAGCGAGTCTGAGTCAGTTAATACCATGTGACTCAACTCTCAGCGAAGACCTACCACTACCTCTGGAAACTGCAAGATCACTTTAGGAACCTCATTTTTCAGCCTTGCATCTGTAATTCTCTTTCTTGGATATCTATGTGCCTCACATCTCATTACTGCTTGCTCCACCCACTCCTGAGACTTGCTCTTCCCCAACTCTGGGCGTCAGTTCTACCTGTGTGGCCCAAGACAACAATCTAGTCTATTCAACAGAACATTCTCATTCCCCAAGAGCCCCTTGGTAAAAGCCCATGCATGGCCACTGCAATGGATATCACCCAGAGTAGTCCTAGGAACCCGAGTTAGAACTTTAAAGGGTTCCTAAGTAGATTACATCAATAGGGTACAGGGGTAAGGGAGATGGTCCAACTTCTGTGCTTGACCACAACCCTTTGAACCTGTAAATTCCCCCTCTTCCTCCTTGTATGGCCTCTGAAATTTTTCCAGGCCCAATCCCTAAGACCTGGTTATTCCATCTTATCTGTGCTCCATTGCCAGCTCTTCCTTTCTTCATTTTGCAATACTAATCCTTACATACTTCCTTGATTTCTCTCATGAAGTCTCAGTTCTCTCCTTAGTGCATCTTGTCTGGATGCCAAGCACAGCTTCCCACTTTCCATGCTATTCTCCTAGGTCTAAGCCCAGCTGTTCCAGATCATGTGGCAGTCCAAGTCCCTGAGCCATGAGACAGAGGACATGTCCGCTCTATCACAAGATCTCACATAGTACCAACAAAGCCCTCCACATGTCACAACACTGGGTCTATCACTATCCTCTTTCCCTGCCCCCATCCCACCCCTTCATACTCATCCTTGTTCCATTCTCCATATCTGTTTTCATACTGATGATGGATACCTGCTTCAAACGTACTACCACCACCCATGGGAGCTTCTTCCTGGCTGTCATCATTAACCCAACACGTGTGCTCTTCCCCATTTTTCATCAAACCTGCAAGTATTACAGCCTCTCGCTGCCTCTGGCATGCAAGACACAACCACATTCAGACCAGATTCCCGATTTCATCAATGATCAATGCTTTTGCCCATCTCTCCCAAGTTGGAAACTGTCGCTCCCCCTCTTCGTGGAGGAACGACACAGGACCCTGCGCTGTTCTTTCGTCTGCTCGGCCCTCCCCGGGTTTGCTGCTGGTTCTTCCCGGGTTGGCTACTATCCCTTCCACCTCCGTGGAAGGGCGGTTCCCCCTGGCCGCTTTCCCCACTTCCGCAGGGGAACGGCACACCGCCGGCCGGCTTTCTCGGGGGCTGCACGGGTTCCCTTAGATGTTCCCCTTAGATGTTCCTGGTGCATGCCGTCTCTCTCCTCCTTTATAGTCCTCCTCCGCCAATCCCAACTCGGCTGCCCACACGCCGAGTACGCTGCTCTCCAATCAGGAGCAAGTCCTACAGTTTATTGGTTGAACTGGAGGCAGCTGTGCGGAAGCTGTTTACTTCTCTCCCAGCGCCATATTGTGGGAGAGCAGATGCATAGAATAAGTCTTAATTCCAGTAACTCAGTCCAGTCCGGGCTGCTCCCCACAGATCCCCCTTTCTTTTTATTTTTTGGCGTTGATACGCGCCTGTCTTCGGTGTCCTGCGGCACACACTCTGCTCTACTTGCTAGAGTTGCCACAGGCTCTTACAAGTCCTATCAATCAGGCAAACCGAATCCGGGTCCTCTTTTCGCCATGTTGTGAGGAGGTTTTTAGGCGCTGATGCGTGCCTGTGTTCGGTGCCCTGCAGCGCATGCTCTGGTCGAGCCTGCAGGGGCTTACAAGCCCTATCAGGCAAACCGAATCCAAGCCTTCTCATTGCCTTTTTGTGGGGAGGCCTTACTGATGTTAATTCGTGCCTGTCTTCGGTGACCTGCGGCGCATAAGCTGCTAGCCGCCTCAGGTGCTCATCGTGCTCATAGCCTCACTTAATCAGGCAGACCGAATCCAAGCTCTCACACTGCAGTGTTGTAGGGAGGCCTTTCTATTTCTCTATTTCTCTATCTCCGGGCATTCCTATTTCTCCCATTTTACTTCTATCTTCCAGCATTCCTATTTCTCTTTTACTTCTAAACTTCTGTTTCTCTTATCCCCGCAGCTTCCCGGCGCCTCGCGCTGCCGGCAGCTTCACGGCTCCGCGCAGCTTCAGCCCGCGCCTCATCTGCGCGGCTCGGCTTTGCGCGGCTTGGCTTCGCGCGCTCCGCGGTCTCGCACTTAACCCTTTCGCGTCTGAACCACGGCCTCGCCAGCCCCGTTCCCTATCTACTTGTGCCCCGCACGCTCTCTCTGCACGCGGCGGCTTCCGCGAGTAACACAGCGTAGCTTACGTGTCCGCCACTAGCATTCAATCTAAGTTCCCCGGGCTAGCCTGGCGAATTCAACCCAGCATACGTCTCCGCCCCACGATCTGGCTTCCGTTTCAGCTTCTGGTTTCAACTTTTCGCCCCCTATTCCCGGGCTAACTTGAGAATCCCAAAGTGGCTTTCGTATCCGCCTCGGCCTGCACTCGCGGCTTCATTTTCCCTAACATTTTTCTCTACCCGGTATGTTTCCCTAAGTTTTCTTCCAACAATATTCCTCCCTCATTTCTCCTGGCCTCTCCCCACAGTCCGTATCCGAGTCTGTTTGTTCTAGCTTTCACTTTCGCTTTCGACCTTAGAGATTTCTCCCAGCTTCCCCCCGTAGTCCGTATCCGAGTCTATGCCTAGGCTTTCAATAGCTTCTTCCGGCTCCTTTTTCGTCCGGCTTTTCCCTAGGCTGTTTGCTAGTCTCTCTCTCCGGTAATTTCCCACTTCTTCCCGTTTCTTCCCTCCTAAGTTTCATATCCGTCCTAAGTTTCCTATCCGAGTCACGTTTCCTATCCGTCCTAGGTTTCCTATCCGAGTCACGGCACCATTATGTCGCTCCCCCTCTTCGTGGAGGAACGACACAGGACCCTGCGCTGTTCTTTCGTCTGCTCGGCCCTCCCCGGGTTTGCTGCTGGTTCTTCCCGGGTTGGCTACTATCCCTTCCACCTCCGTGGAAGGGCGGTTCCCCCTGGCCGCTTTCCCCACTTCCGCAGGGGAGCGGCACACCACCGGCCGGCTTTCTCGGGGGCTGCACGGGTTCCCTTAGATGTTCCCCTTAGATGTTCCTGGTGCATGCCGTCTCTCTCCTCCTTTATAGTCCTCCTCCGCCAATCCCAACTCGGCTGCCCACACGCCGAGTACGCTGCTCTCCAATCAGGAGCAAGTCCTACAGTTTATTGGTTGAACTGGAGGCAGCTGTGCGGAAGCTGTTTACTTCTCTCCCAGCGCCATATTGTGGGAGAGCAGATGCATAGAATAAGTCTTAATTCCAGTAACTCAGTCCAGTCCGGGCTGCTCCCCACAGGAAACTTCCTGGTGAGCGATCTGCATCCTTCTCGGCCCATGGGTCACAGCCCCACTGATAACAAAGTGCACGCACCACTACCCTGCTGGGTTCTGCATCTAACACATTTCCATGTTGTTCAGACATGCAGACAGAGCAGTGCCAAAGGTGGGCAGTAGGGCAATTCCACATCTCTTAGGAAACCTCTCAAAATATGCCCTGCCACATGGAGTCCCTTTTCTTCCAAAGTCACCTTCAAGCGGCCACCTCTGTCTCACTAGATAGCAGATGGAGCCATCACAGCCCAGAACTGTAGCCAGGCAAGGACCACAGACACATCCTGGTTGCATCCTCAGGCCCCTGGGGGGCCCATGGTTAGTTGTAGATTGAAGCAGCAGCTGCACTTGCAAAAGTGTATGTGAGCTCACAGCCAAGGTTATGCTCGTAACCAATGCCCAGGCTGAGCCCTACGACAGCCTCAAATGCACCTCAGATTGGCAACTGTTTGCATGAAAGCTGTTTTGCTTTCATTCTCATTAGGTCGTTTTTCTCCCGTGGCTGAAGCAGTCATCTGGGTCAGTGGCCAGTGAGCCTGACCTTTCAATCTGCTGCGTGAAATAAAGCTAAAGATGGTATTCTGGTTAATAGTCCCAGCGAAGAGCAAAGGTAGGGAAATTCTATGCTTCTAGCTTCTGTTTAGCTTTGTGCTCTCCAAACAAGCAGCTGGGCTTTCGCCTCAAATGGGCTCTGCCATTTTATTTTTCATGCAATCCAGGTGTTGTGGGAACATCTATAATATTTTGTGTGCAGAAAATAAGAGGGATGTGAGGATACTTAGAAATCTTCATGAAACTATTTATTGAAGTAAGCAATTATTATTTTAGTAGTTCCTAAAGCTTGAATATATTAAGTATTTCGTATTTATTTTACAACCGAATCTATCACACACTCACAAATGGACATTTTTTTCTTGGTATCTGTGCTGAAATAGAAGCAACAATCTATGACAATCAGCCAAATGTAGCTAGCAGCTTGTTTTTGTGCGGTCTTCAAGACTAGTTTTATTCTAATAAAATATGGTTCAAACGCATACATATGGAAAAACATCTGAAACTACTTGGCTGATAAAGCCAAGAAAGTCATTACTCAGCAATAAAAAATTTGCTGGCCCTTGAAATATGATGCTACAGTTATAAATATGAAGACTAGTGAGGTATTGGCCCATCAGTCAGGAGTGGCCCCGAGTAATGCAGTCCCAGAGAGCCAGCCTGTGGGTCTCCTCAGTGGAGCCATCCGTGCAGGTGTCATTTCCCAGCTTGTCCTCTAGAGGTGCTCTGCAAAGGCGAAGATCCCTTTATCCCTCCGCTGTCTATGTTTACTACTGTCTATGTTTACCTAAGCCCAATGTCACCATTCATTATTTCATTAGATACAGATTCTCCAAGACCTTGCCTTGCCTGCTGGGACCAAAGAGCTGACAAGTTTGAGAATTCCCTCAGACAACATCAGAGACTCTTAAAGAAATTTGCAAAGAACCAAGAAAACACAAGCTAGAGGCAGTATCTCTACAATACAAGACAGACATGCCCAAAGGGTTTATTCTGAAGCCTACAGCACCCTTGGTGGTGAAGGTTTTATTACAGGGGCTTGCACCTTGTATGTACGAGGCCCTATACCAATGCCCGAGGAGTCAGGTCTGTGTGTCATTTTAGCGTGGGACAGTGCGAGCTTGAGGTTCGCTATAAAAGCGCTGTCCACAGGCCAGTAGCAAGGGCTTCTCAGGAGTCCAGAATGTGGGCTCTGTCCCAGATCTGCTCAGTCAGTCCTCAAGATACAGATAATTCCCAGGCACATTACAATTGGAAAAATACCAGCATGATACAACCCATACGAGATGTAACATCAGGTGGTTGTGCTACTTTGGCAACTATGTTCTTCTGTCCTCTCCTATAAAACTGGTATAATGATGCCTAACTTTTTAAATCAGAAAGAATATTGTAAGTTTTCAAACAAATAATGAATCTTCCAGAAAAGATTAGCTTCTGTTGTACTATTGAGCCACCGCACTGCAATAAATACTAATGCATGGTGAGAAAAAGTCATTTGATCAAGGATGTTTATCTGATGCTCAAAAATTTACTGTTCTTTTCAGAAAATAATTTCACACTGTCTATAGGAAGTCAATGGCCAGCTCTCATAGAAATACATAAAGTATGATTCAGAAGGATATTAGAAGTTCTCTAATCCAATGATTCTAGCCATAAATGTACATTCTAATCACATGGAAGCTAACAGAAATTACCAATGCCCAGGCCCCACCCATGCAGAATCTGGCATGGGGATTTTGAACCAATAGAGTCTTCCTTTGTCATTTATTTCCTTGGATGATTCAAACGCACAGGCAGCGTAGGGAGCCACTTATGTAACCCAAACTCATTCCCTTTCTCCAGTGCCTCATGTCTCCAACCGTTTAGCAAAGATAATTATCCTAACTACAGTAGAAAACTTTGCTCTGCTCATACAGTTAATATGCTGCAAAATAGGAACCAGGATCCAAGTCTCCGTCAGTCTTAGCTTCGCATACTCATAGACATCACTTCAGAAGCATTAAAAAGTGACCAGTGCCTGCGATCCACTCTCACACATTCTGATGTACTGTTCTGGCTTATGGACTATGCATGTGAGGTTTTAAAGATTCCCAGCTAATCCTAACATGCAGTCCTGGTGTTGAACTTCCTCCTATTTCAAGGTCAACCTAAATTAACTCTGAATTCAGTGACAGCTCCTCCCTCTCCCCAGGCTTTCGTTCTTTATTTTTCGGTATTTTTTTAAAAAGACATTTATTTGAAAGGTAGAGTTAGAGAGGGGGAGAGAGAGACAGAGAGAGAGAGAGAGAGAGAGAGATCTTCCATCTACTGGTTCACTCCCCAAATGGTCACATAGGTCAAGGCTGGGCCAGGCCAAAGCCAGGATCTTCATCCAGGCCTCTCACACTGCTTTTCTTGGCTGTTAGCAGGAAGCTGGATCAGAAGTGCAGTAGCCAGGACTGAAACCGGCACCTGTATGGGATGTTGGCGCTGCAGATGGTGGCCTAACACTCTGTGCCACAGTGCCAGCCTCAGTTCCTCGTCTTCAAATAGCCAGTCAGCAGGAATTTCTCCTATATTATATCTGGTTTGCTTTTTTTTTTTCAAGTTATTCTTATATCATGACTTCTCCCAAGTCTATAAAAGTCAGTCGATGGCAAGTTTTCCCCCACACTTTTAATTAGAGAAGTCTACTTGCTAATATCATTCATGACTATTCTGGTGAAGAGTGAGACCTGTGATCTGACACGGAAAGCACACCTTCCTCAGCTCTCTGTATTTTGAGATCAGAAGGGTCACACTGCTCTCAGTTCCTTGCCTGAAATGCAGATCTGTGCACACATTAAAACTCCCGTTTATTAGTCTGACTCAATTTCAAAAAAGGTGAAAAGGCTAACAAGAAGAAGATAAAATCCATGTAGTTCTTTATCTCCAGAATTGTTAAGTAAGTGCTGAAGATACAGTTAGTGTTTCATTCAGCTCTCACAGAACATAGAATAACACAGGAGCGGGAATGGATGGTAACTGTGCATTAAGCCCTTTAGAAGCATGATGTGTTTTCCCATATCCTCACGAAACCCTATGAGGTAGGTGCTATTGTTATCATTGCCACTTAACACATGAGAAAAATCAAAGCATACTGAGGTTCTGCAGCTTTTCCAAGGTCACATCAGAGTAAGCAGAAAAGTCAAGTTTGAACTTAAGTAGCCTAACTCCAAAGAAAAATCCTACAGATATGATACTCACTTATTGCTCACCACAAACCTCAGAAACAGCTGAGTTTTCTCCACTTTAGGTAATGAAGTAGAAGCTAAAAAAAGGCTAAGCAGCCTCCCCAGATCATGCAGCTCATGAGTTGCAGAGGCAATGTTTGAACCTGGAGTCTATTTCCAGGTCCCAGGTATAGGCATGCATATATTGCAACCCTACACAATCACACCAGTTGGTAAGGCCGTCACAACCCTTGCAGACTGTATTAATACCAGTCTTCCAACTTGAAATTACATTCTTTCATGAGGGCCTTAGGAAAAGCCAACATGATGAAGGGAATGAATGAATTTTGGCAGAAAATATGCTTTCCAGCCTACAGTAAGAACCAGCAGCAGAAATTTGTTATTTAGGGTGTGGAGCAGATTGGTATACGATTAGAAAGCCAGGCTTGGTTGACTTTAGGTTTTTACCTGCTCCTAAGGGTTACCCTGTTACAAAAGGGCCATCAGTTTCAGAACCTGTGAACTTCACTGCGGTATTAACTTATTGCCTCCTCCTTCAGAGCCATAAGGGAGGGACAATACTAGCACACAATGCAGGGGTTTGCCAGGAGTCCAGTTCATTCAGATTCAAAGAGGCATCAATCAATTCAGGCCCCAAACAATCTTAAGGACCTGGCTTACCAGACTGCAGTCCCCACCCTACCAGGTAGGAGAGGTGGAATCTGGAGTGTGTGCGTATGTCTATGTGGATGTGCTGGTATCGGTGTGTGTTCACACACGTGTGCAGTGGGGGTGGGATGGGGAAGCAGTTTGAGGCAGGAGACAGTTGTTCCCAAGAAAAATGTAGGAAGCTCAAAAATATGTCTTTGCAGGGTTGGCACTATGGTTTAGCGGGGAAAGCCACCATGTGCAGTGCTGACATCCCATATGAGCATCAGTTCAAGTCCTGGCTGTTCCACTTCCAGGACTGCTAATGCACCTGGGAAGGCAGCCTAAGATGGCCCAAGTCTTGGGCCCCTGCATCAGATGAAGCTTCTGGGTTTGGGCGGGCCTGGCGCAACCCATCCCAGCCCATCACAGCCATTTGCAAAGTGAACAAATGAATGGAAGATGTCTCTCTGCCTCTGCCTGTCACTTTGTTTAACTCTGGCTTTCAAATAAGTGAATCAATCTTTTAAACAAATGTGTCTGCTTCTTACCTCCCCAGGTGAGGAGGAACAAAGTAGCAAAAGTTGCTCTGAAAACAAAATGAGGTGTGCAGTCTGTCACAGCACAACCCTGCACTATCAGAAGAGCAAGGAGTTATTGAGAAGACACTGCTTGCTTTCTGCTTCATTTACTTACGCCACATATGCAATTCATCACCATTCTAGGCTCAGGAAGTCAAGCAGAATGATGGGGAAGGGGTGGTGGGTGGTGCAGAGAAGGGACTATGTCTGCCTTCGAGCAATGCCAATCTCATCGAATGAGCCAGGGCACACAAAAGCAGATGCAGACAAATACAAAACACAGGGCAGTAGAAGTCTGCACCAGCTCATCTGAAAATCTAACATAGGGAGATATATTATGTGAGTGGGCTTGTAGGGGCAGGAGTTATTTAGGAAAAGCTTTCAAGAGTCTCACGTCTTACAGTTAGGAAGACTCTAAGATGATGAAGGACCTTACAGTAAAATCAGAGACTGGGGACTGGGGGAGGGCATTTTAGGGGGAGGCAATTACGTGAACCAGGGGCAAAGAGCCTGGGGTATGTGGAGACTGCCAAGTAGTTGGACAGGGCCGGGTCTGGGGGGTGCAGGGTGGCGTCAGCAGGCGACATGGCTGGAGATGTGATTTAGCACCAAAGATGGCGCAAGAACTTCTGCTTTTACCTATAGATAATGGTGAATGCTTTAACTGGATGGTGATGAGACATTTGCCTTGGAAATAGCACTTGAGAGCTGGTGCTGTGGCATAGTGGGTAAAGCCACTGCCTGCAGTGCTGGCATCTTCACAGGCACTGGCTCAAGTCTCAGCTGGCCCACTTCCAGTCCAGCTCTCTGATAAGTCTGGGAAATAAACAGAGTATGGCCCAAGTCTTTAGGCCCCTACACTCACATGGGAAATCCAGATGAGGCTCTTGGCTCTCGGCTTTCCATCAGCCCAGCTCCACCTGCTGTGGTCATTTGGGGAGTGAACCAACTAACTGAAGATCTCTCTCTCTCTCCATCTCTCCCTCTTTCTCTAACTCTGCCTTTCAAATAAATAAAATTATCTTTAAAAAAAAGAAATAGCTCTTAAGCGGTTATCTGGAAGATGAAGTGGAAGCGAGTAAGAGAGCAGGAGCCTGTCTATCAAGTAGGATTCTTCTACAAAGGAAAAGGTAAATCTACTGTGTGCAAGGAAAGGAAACAACACGTGTGGCCGATCATTCTCCAGATACAATTTGTAAGGTAGTTCTTCTGGCAACCAATTTACAGACAAAGACATTGAGATTCAAACAGGCTGAGTCTATTTCACATAAGGTTCAAAGTCATAGTCAATGGGTGGTCTATGTCCCAAACTTGTGTTTCTCCTGCTCTGTCCACCAGGCTGCTCCTCTCTCCAGCTGTTGGCCTGCAGGACATCCCCTCTCCTGGAGGCCCACAGTCAGCACTAACACAGGCAGGATGCAACTCCTGAAGGCCAAGGTCAAA
Organism: Oryctolagus cuniculus; assembly: GCF_051225735.1. Lineage (NCBI taxonomy): Eukaryota > Metazoa > Chordata > Mammalia > Lagomorpha > Leporidae > Oryctolagus > Oryctolagus cuniculus. The sequence goes on from NC_142868.1 coordinate 127,314,489, forward strand.
AGGTCCTCGGGCATGCTCACATAGTTTGCCCTTCTACCTCTCTACTACCAAAAGGCCATGCCCACGGTGTGCATAACCTGGGAAGCCTCCTGCAGAGACCCTCATCAGGCAACATGATCTGCCCCATACTCTTAAACCCTGCAATATTAGTGCAAATAAATAGTCTCAAGGTTGGTTATGTTAAAAACCTGTGGTCCTCTGTGAAGAGCTTGTCTTCCCAATTATAGGATCAGCCTTTCAATAGCCAGACCACCCTCTCCCTCTAATAACCATCTGACAAGATACAACAATGCTGAGAACACATCAGATGGCAACTGTCCCTGTGTGCAGGCTGCAGGCTGCAGGCTGCTGGCTGCGTGTCTCCATGCTTTTGCACCCTTTCCAAGGAGGAGGGGGGCTCCCCTCTGAGCCCAGTTCCTCCACATACTCAGAAGGGCCACAGCAAAGGCCTCATTGCCATTTAATTCCAGCAGTAGAGATTGACATCGCCTATCTCTCTCTTTCCATCTTCTGCCTTCTAACTCTCCCTCCACACAAGCCTGCCACTATCACCCAATCACTAACATTTTCTGCCTTTGCCTTCTCTTTGCTCCACTCCAGCCACTCACCCCCAGTGTCTCCTCTCAATTTATAGCTCAGATGTATACATCTTTGATTCTGTTCAAAGTCCCCCTTCTCTGCTCACTGGAGCCAGCCCCTTAGTTGTTCAATATTTGTCATGTTTACACCTTAGTTTTCCTTTCTGTTCACCAATCTCTTTGAATTCTGCTCTCCCATTCAGCCTGCTTGAGATGCTCAAGATTGCTACAAATGGCTCTTTTTCTTAAAAAACTTTACACTGTACTTGTGTAGGAGTGGGAAGTCAAGACTCCCTTCTCACACAATCTTATTCATCCCTGTGATCCTAACTATTTTATTCTGAGTCAAAAACATCCCAATCATCATCTCAGTATTTGACTTCCTTCTTACAATCTTTGATGCAATTTTCTTAGTCTGTATGTAATCACTTCACAGGTACAGGATAGAAAACTCCGATTCTTATTCAGTTTTTTCCCAAGTCGTTTAACTGTGAGTTGTCCCCAGTTGCTACTTTGATCATTTTGCCATTGTCCTAGTTCAAAAACACCTTGCAATCAGTATTTTTACTGGATTTTTAAGACATTTAACTACATTAATCCCATAATCATTCCTCATCATCTTTCTCTATTTACTGGTATAAAATGCAACCTATGGGGTTGCACTATGGCAGCACTGTGGCATAGTGGGTTAAGCTGCCATCTGCAGGGCAGGCATCCCATATCGGCACTGGTTCAAGTCTCAGCTGCTCTACTTCTAATTCAGCTCCCTGCTAACATGCCTGAGAAAGCTGCATCCATGTCAGAGACCTGGAAGAAGCTCCTGGCTCCTGATTTCAGTCTAGCCCAGTTCTGGCTGTTGTAGCCACTTGGGGAGTGAACAAGCAGATGAAGACCTTTCTGTCTCTCCCTCTGTGTCTTTAACTCGCAAATAAATATTTTTTTAAATGCAACCTATTTCACAGTGTCTGAAATCTCCCATCGTCTGACACAAACCTAGATCTACAACTTTCGGTCCTTTCACAGCGTCACTCCTCTTGCCATAAGAGACTACAGCATTCATCAAGCTTGTCTTTCCAGCCTTCTTTCCCCAGCCCCCAAAGAAACCCCTTATGTAATGAGTACAAATTTCCTAAGTACAACTTTAGGAGTATAGCAATTCTGCCCACCACACCATCCTCCCACCCCACCTCCTCCTCCCTCTCCATCTCTTCCTCCCTCTCCTACTGCTAGCCCCAGTCTCCATTAAGATTCATTTTCAATTAACTTTATACACAGTAGACCTACTCTATACTAAGTAAGGATTAACAATTTGCACACACACATGCACACAAAGAAAAATGAGAACAAGTTTTACAGTTAATTCTCATAATACAACTCACTGAGGACAGAGATCTGGCATGGGAAGTGCACAGACTCCTGTTGTTAATTTAACAATTAACTCTCAAGTATGATGTCAGTGACCACCTGAGGCTCTTGACATGCACTGCCAAGGCTATGGAGGCCTTTTGAATCTACAAGCTCAATCAGTATTTAGACAAGGCCACAAGCAAAGTGGAAGTTCTCTCCATCCTTCAGAGAAAAGTACATCCTTCTTTGATAGCCACTTCTTTCCAGTGGGGTCTCACCCACAGAGGTCCTTCATGTAAGACTTTTTTATTTTTTTGCCACAGTGTCTTGGCTTTCTATGCCAGAAACCCTGCCTTCTGTTCCAGACACCTGAGAAAAGCAGAGGCTCCTGGGAACCAGCAATCCCCCTGATGGAGCTGATACTCTCTGCCGTTGAACAGAACCTCATGAAAAATGAATGCCTCTGGATTCAGACTTTGGACATGAATTCCACTGAGAACCACAAAATGCATGGCCCACCTTGCAGAAACACAGGGCCCAAATACCAGGTCTCCGTGTTGGAGAACTTTCAGGAAAAATGGTGGATAACAACATTTAGTAACTATTGAACAGGAACATGGGGCTATAAGTAAATTTAATATATATGTTAAAGTAACTTTTTTGGTTTTCCCTGTTCGTTTAATTTATTCTCTGGATTTAATTCTTTCTATACCAAGAACTTTCTGGTTTTTGTGAAATAATTCAGTCTTAGTTTAGCTATTTACTGTAGCACTTTCTTATTGCTATAACAAGGCACCACAAAATTTATTAGACATCACAAACTCCTTCTCTTACATTTCTGAAGGTCAGACGTCTGCAAGGGCTCTCGCGAGGTACAATCCAGGTTTCAGCAATGCCGCGCCCTCTCTGCAGCATCCAGGAGAGCCGCCATGCCCTGGCCCTCTCCAGTCCTAGAAGCGGCTCACATGCCTTGGCTCCTTGCTCCTTTTCACTTCTATCTTTACAACCAGCAAAGGCCATGTGCAATGCTCCCACGTGGCGGCCCCTGACTCTTATTCTCCTGCCTCTCTCATTTATAGGGACCCTTGGCTCACCTGGGCGCACCCAGACTTACCTCCTTATCTTAAACTGAGCCGAGCAACCAACCAACCAAATTCCCCTTCACCACCTGAAATAACAGCCACAGCTTCCTGCGATCAGGATGTGGGTGCCCGTGGAGGGGCCATTCTTTTACACACACGTCTATGTTAAGGGTTGAACAATGAGTCTTTCAAGTTAAAGCTCCACTCCTTCCCCTGTTAGGGTCTTAGCAGAGAGCAGGTATGAAGGGGCACTCACTCAGCTTCTCTTTTGTTCTCTCACTTGCTAGCTCCGACTCCTGCTTTCACAAGTTAATAGGAGTTTCCAGTCTCCTGGGGGGAGCAGGGGAAAGGTGAAGAGAAAGGAGGAAACGGGAGCCACCCTGCTCCCCACACAGTGATGCTGTCCCCACACAAATGCTGTCTGACTGGGCTCGGCAGGTGCTCACAGCAGGCGCTCTCCTCAGTGCATCTGCTGGCTAAGGAACACTGCCTCATGCTCCCACTGCACCTCACCGCTGCCTCAGCCCCTGGGAGTGTGATGATACCCCTCGTTTTCTGCTGAGGCTTACCCACAATCTAGGCAGCCTTCCTGAATAGGAAACCGAATGGGATCGTGGTTCACTCCACAGCAACACTCTCCAACTAGTGGAAACACCTATCTTTTTAATGGACAGGCTCAGATAGTATAGGCCAATCCCAACATATTCAACTGTCCACTACACTGTGGAAGCAGCTGTGACCTACTTCATACTCTAGATTCTCCTAGTCCAGTGTCCCTCCCTACAAGATTCATACATTGAAAACCTAATTCCAATGGGATGATATTTATAGGTGAAGCCATTGGGAGGTAATTAGGTCATAAACATGGACCACTCTTGAGTGGAAATCATGTTCTTATGTGAAACATCAAATGTCAGCTAGCTGTCTTCCCTCCAGTTGAGGATACAGCAAGAAACCAGCCTTCTGCAGTCTGGGAAAGACCCCTCATTAGTCCCTGACCATCTAGCCTCACGAGTTCAGGATGGTACTTTCAGGACTAGAAGTAAAGCCACTGGTCTCTGAGACAGTGTTACAGCAGCTTGAAAAACCGAAACCCTCTGTCTGAATGAGACCCCATCCGTCCATGTTTCCATGGATGTGTGCAGCACTTTGCCATTTCTCTGCTTCTACTCCTGTCAAAGGCCATTTCCTGTTCCTCCTGATAAAGGACTGCCACAGCACTCACTGGCAGCCTTCTCCACAAATGTCTTCCCTCTACTATAGATGCACTGATCCCTTTGTGCCATCGTGTGGGTGAGGGCATTAAGAGTTCGCTAGCCAACTTCCATTTGCAGCTGCTCCGAGAAATAATGCACCTCCCGTCTCACACCTCACTTCGGAAAGTGACTCAGCTGAAATGTCTATTTTAACAGCACTCCTGGAGGAGGAGGGATGAGGGAATCAGAAACTCTGTGTGGGGTGGTAGGGAAGTGCCTTCTAAGCAGCAGTGGACCGGATTGCCAGGGAGACTCCAGCCTGGAAAGAGAAGACTGTATGGTCAGGGAGGGACAGGCCTGACCTGTTCATAACATGCTGTTCCAAAGGATGGTCGCTGGCATTTCCGTTCCCCTAAGTGAGGACACTTGTCCATGTGGACCTGTGTCTACTGAGCAGCTGGAGCTCTTGGGACTTTGTTATTTCAATGACTCCATGAGATGTATTCCCAGGACACTGGGGCTACTCCAGCAGGAAAGGAAATACACCTGTAGTTAGCTGTTCAGCACAATCTAAAGGAAATACTACTGAACAGACAAGTCAGCCTTTCAATAAGTATAAAAATTTCTAGGACACAGAGTCCAGGGGAGGTCAGAACAGACCAGGTCAAGAAATCAGTTCCATCCTATTACTATGTATAGTTCAGAGCTGTGGTCAGGCCACATGCTGGGGAGTGACAGCGCTGTTCCAAATAGTTATGCAATATGGAAGCCTATTTTAAATGACTCATGATGCTCAAACTTGAATTTAGAGCATCTAAATGGAGACCTGGAGTATGATTGTCTCAAAGATTCTCTCTCTATTAATTAGTGACCAAATTAGTCAAAAGCAGGCACCCTAACTACTAATCTAATGATGGTGTCACTTTTTCAGTGTGGACTTGGCATCGGGTTTCTGTGTTTCAGTGTTTCATCAGCACAAAGCACAACAATGGAAGTGTTTGAACTTCCTTTCCATCTCAGATTCCTCTTGATTTAATACTATTAGTCAGGTACACACACACGCACACACACAGCTGTGTCTGTGAATCCCCCATCAACTCAAGCTATTCACATTCTTCACCTCTCCATCAAAGCTTACTAATTGTGGGCGCCCTTCTCGCATCTAAGCAGCAACAGATGCTGCTTATAGGCTCAAGCCTATTCCTACAAGTAAGTACACTATCTTAGTCTCTCAGTTACACAGGAACAAAAATGAACAGAAACCACTATGAGTACATGGACACCTGTAATTGGATTCTAGGTTCAAATTTAGTTTCTTAATAACTAAGGCAAAAAAGGTAGCCATTGGGATACTGGGTTACATAGTTGCTTTTTATTTATTACCATCATTAACAAAAAGAAGCTTATAGATTCAACTTCTACAACCAACTTTTTCCTGACACTAAATAGCATTTACTCACAAAGAGTGTCCAGGCTAGGATAATTAATAATCTAATAGAAGAAGCCCACTAAGTGTGTTTTAAGGCAGATAAGAACATTCCATCCAGATAATGATTATCATTGATAACAAAAGGCCCGACACTGCTGACCACCCAAATGAGTATTAAATACAACCAGGATGTAAAGCCAAGTAAGCTCAAGTGTGAGGCAGAAACTCAATAGAGAATATATTCTATATATTTCAACTAGCCCAATATTCATGATGTATGTGTTGGGACATGGGTATCATTGTCTGCCCATCAAGACAAGAAGGGTATAGAATGTTCTTGGACATTTGGAGACTTTCCAGTGTCATAACCAAAATCTGTGGTTCTGTGGGTGTAGGAAGAGGGGGAGAAGTTGACAGATTGGGGAAATGATGTTCCCAACCAGAAGGCCAGATTGATCCAATTATTCCATCATAACATTCCACACCTACCAAGAGATCACCAGCTCACTCTTAACTAAATTATATTTTATCATTTCCTTGACCGAACATTCAAGATATTCTTCAAGAGTAATCACTACTGGGGTCTCGAACTATCAAAATACAGATCAAATTCAAAGCTTTTAATATAAATGCCTTTAAGTGAGATTTAGCATTTTAAGCTATCTACAGTCTAAACTATTTGTTAATATCTTGCTTAGAGCTAATTCATGTACTTAATGCCTGTCACCTTAAGGTGTTTTACTTACAAGCCCTAGAAATAACATATATTAGTAAGTGAATTCTGGGAAAGGTCTAGTTAGTGTGATCCATATCGACAAGCCAACTTTTGCAATACACTCTGATTATAGTTATCTGCATCAGTAAGGGAGCCATGCAGACCAAGCTGAAGCAACAAAAAGGAAAAGAAATATTGACCAGAGAGTGGCTTGGTGTTAATGTGATGCACAAAACTTTCATTGATAAGGATTTGGGGTTATCTAGTCCAAGGTTTGTCACCAAGCACCCTTTTAGGGAATGATTTCCCATTTTAGAGAATGTAACCTTAAGGTCTAGATATTCTCTCTACAATCTTCTCAACAAAACTTTCTGGGCAGCCCCTGTCCCCTAGGAGTCTTTGTCCGGCCTGCAGAATGGTCAGTTAGAGGATTAATAGGTACCCTGCCAGTGGTCCTGACATGTCTTAACTCAAAGGAGTTGCTGATTCCTACAGAAAATGTCAAGGAATGGAGCCAGCAGGCCAGTGCACCCCTGAGCCTCCAGGCTTCTCACCCATTTTCTCCACGGCAGCAGAGGGTCATTGTGACTATAGACAAAACTAATTCTTGATAGAAACAGTGACTGAAATGTACCCCACGTACTGCCCTGAGCCAATCCAGCAGAGGCCCTACCTTTCCCAATTATTACCAGTTAACTGCTCCTTTGCCTCCTGATACAGCTGATGGGAAATGAGCCTCCAGGGCTGACAGCCAGAAATTAATCTGATCGATTTATTTTGTGTTCCACATTTAGGGTGCAAATGCTTTCTCCATCCTGATAGGGCACATTTATACACTCCCATTCGCAGAAAACAAATTTATAGCGCCTAACTAACAGAATTCTTTTGCTGAAGGTCAGAAACAAATGTTCCCATCCATCTCCCTTTACCTTTCTGAGCAACACCAAGTTGTTTTCCTTTTAAATTTCAGACTAAAGGGAGGGTTGTTTTTTGGGGATGGGAGGGAGACAATTGCAATGTAAGAGCTTTCTACCGAAAACAAAACTTACCACACTCCTCATAAGAGGAATTACCCAAAGAAGTAAAAATCTCTTCTGATCTTACATGGCAGGCAAAATTTCAGTTCATGCCTTACTGCAAATAAAAAGAATGCATTTAAGTAAGGACTTTTAACTGTTTAAGACAACTGGAGTCTGGTACTTAATTTGACTGTACATCTTGCTCACTCAGGAACAATCTGTGTCCTTCGCAGATAACTTCCAAAGGCTGAGAGAGGACCAATCAGAAATGGTCAGGACTGCGAAAAGGAAAGGCAGTCTTATTTTCTCAGGGCATAAACTGACTCTTAGTCAAAGATGAATATTTTTCAGCTTTACCTTCATACTATAGGAGTCTGCTGTCTAGAGAAAGAAAAGGTGCTATTTGTGCAGTGCCTGCCACTTGCTCAGCCTTGTGTGAAGAACGACCTCCTCCCCTGGGCCACAGTTTAGGTGGATGTATTTGAGAAGCTTTAGAACCAGAGGGGGATGCTTCCTGGGGAGAGGCAGAGCTGTGTGGGGTGAGCAAGTGGGAAGATCACTGGCAGCCTAGCCTTAGGACAGGCACTCAGCCAAGGCAAACACGGAATGCAAAGCAAGTCTGTGTATGGGTCACGTAGCTCCTATGTCGTTCACCTCAGCTGCACTGTACAAGCAGGCATACAACACCATCCTGTGATCTTCATCTCTCTCTGCTCCCACTTCGACAGCAAATGTGAATGTTATCTAGATATTCACGGCAAGGGGAAATGCACATTGGCCCATCAGCTCAGTTGGTAAACAAATGCTTTCCTGGCACATCCACGCATCAGGGAAAAGGCGGCAGCCCCCTCCTGCCCAGAGAGGTTGTGCCTGCAGGGCTCCTCGCACTGCCTTGGGGAGATGTGTGTTCAGCATCACGCATGCCATTGCTTGTCTCTGAGGAGGAGGAGGAGGTCATCCAAATCCCTAACCTGGGAGGAGTAAAGTAGGACAGAGGAGGGGAGGGAAGAGACAGAGAAAATAAAGTAGAAAGAGGTGGGTGAAGAGAAAACACATCCAGACTTCAGCAAAATAATAATAATAATAAAATGTGCCTCTGCTGTAGACTTGGAGATGTTTTTGTGCCTAACTGCACGAATGAAACGGAGCTGCACCACATTGATGCTGAGGCCTTTGCCATTTGTATGGAATCTGAAGCCTCAATTGATTTCGGCTGAAGTCACCAGACCTTGGCTATTATCCTCTTCTGCTTTGTTTTCCACAAAACAGAACAGCCAGTAAATTAGGTCTTCGGTTGTTGCATTTCTTTACAAATCTGACCTCATGGGCTGAATAATGGAAAACGCATTTCAAATTTAAAGAAAACATAACAAAAGTTTCTTTTAAGCATTAGTGAGGAACAAATACCTTCTTATCCTAATGCAGCTCCAGAGAAAATGATTCCAATGTCAGCCCTTGGCAACTGAAATAATCAACTTCTAATGAAATAAAGAGGCAATAACATCACGGAGTGTCAAAAAGTTATCTAAGGCTCCGGAGCTCCTTTGGACTCTCAGTTTAGATCCTAAGTAGAAGTATTATTATGTTTTTCTCACCTAACTAGGCAAATAAAGAGCAGACTATCAAAACAACCTTTTGTTCTCATCTATTATCAATTAATTTATCATCTTATCTTTTCATACTGGGAGCACTGATACACAAGAGAAACTTCCATCAGATCTGGGCATTCTCTTGGTGGTGGTCGATCAGTTGGTAGATTTCAATTCCAAGGAGAATCCTATTTGAAATGCATAAGAATTGACCTGCAAATGAGCAGTTTCCAACAGAAGAAGCAGAAAAAGAATAACAGTTTACTTGGAAACCACAGGTACCCTGATATGTATTTTGTAAATTTGCATTCTCCTTAGAAATCAAAGGACTTAAAGAATTCCTGCTCACAAAATTCCTTACCTAACCCAGTGAGTGCCCATTCAGGCTGGAAATATACAATCTCTTTGGGAAATCAAGTTTAAAATCCATAGAAACAAATAAAAATAAAGACTAGGAGGCTGTACAGAGAAATTTAAATCAAATGTTAAGTGACTTATAACAACAAGAATGTGATTCAGAAAATGTAGTGAAAAAAGACTTGTTTGGTGAAGAAACATAAATAAATACTACATACTGAAAAAGGAACACCTATTATATCTGGGGGAAATGCAGAGAATTGAGAAAATCCTAGCACCACCCTATTGTATGCTGGTTCTACTAACCAAGATCTAGCTCTCCTGTTCTTTCAGAACACGATAGAATTGCATTCCTTCCACTCTGGCGGCTGGGCAAACCATGTGATTATTTCTGCTCAGTAAGTTGGGAGCGGAAATTATGAGTGTTATGTCCGTGCTAAAACAGAGGCCCTCTGGAACTTGCATTCCCTTTGCAACGTGACCAGCAAGATGGAAATGGTGGCACCAACATTTTTGAGGGAGTTTTGTTACTGAAGTATAACCTAACTTATCCTGCCTTACATGCAAACACATTCAATTAAAAAAAAATGCAAAATTGTGTATTGGCCAAAGATTCTCTCCTACAGAAAATGAAGGAAACCATAAGAAAAAAGAAATGATATAGTACCCATTCAGAGTGTTGCTCTTCTGGGAGTATCAACCTGAGGTGATACAGAGAGTGTGCCTAGAATCTGCTCACTCACATCTCCTGAAGCGTAGCTAAACAATCAGTGTTGTCACTCTAAATAAATAAATAGGAAAGCTAGGCTGTCCCTCTTTAACTTAAACCTTGAGAAGAAAATGGAAGGAAGAGAAGCAGCCAGGTGGCACTGTTCTTTTTACTTGACACTTATGTTCTTGAAAGAGGCTCTAAGGGGATGTCTATAGTTCCTCAGATGGTGTAGGACCAAGGCTATGGCACCAGGACCACAGGAACAGGCACAGTAAGGGCTGCATTTTCAGCAGACCAAAAAGGAAGCACCTGTGGGTATACTCTGTTGTGTAAGCATGGAAGCTATAAAACCGAATGTTAAAGAGACAAATGCAGGAAAAGAGCTCAAACCTATACGCCATCTACGGAAGAAACCAGTGCAGCGTAAATCATATGTTCTCAAGGGAGCAAAATCATCTTAGATATTACAATGGCCTTCCAAAAGGCCACAGAGCATAAACACATATACAGTCTGCAGGTAGTAATAACTTGTTGGTAAGAAGAGATAAACAGAAAAAAAAAAGATTTACAAAGGTTTCTTATGGGGACATTAATGAATCAAAAAGTTAAGAACACTGGCACAGGTGAATTAATTGGGTTATTTCTAGAGGGAAAAAAAGGATCAGGAAAAAGGGGAAAGAAGTTGTCCCAGTGGCTGAAAAGCCCACAATCCATATTGGAGTGCTTGGGGTTGCGTGTTGGCTCCACTCTCGATTCCAGTTCTCTACTAATGTACCCCAAAGGAAGCAGCAGCTTATGACTCAAGGAGTTAGCCCTCTACCATCCATGTGGGAGACCCAAATTGAGTTCCTTGGTCCTGGTTCTGGCCCAGCCCATCCCTGGCCATTGTGGGCATTTGTTTGTCTGTCTTTTTTGCTGTCTCTCTCTGGCTCTGGTTCTCAAGTAAACTTTTTAGAAAGGAAAATGATCAAGAAAAATAGTCACTGCCATATATATATGCACCAAAGCATAAAATGTGTATGTAATAAACCAGGTCATTCTGAAATTTTGTCCAGAATCAAAAGCAACTTTAAAAGTTGCCTTGAGTCTTGGTGGAAAAGAATCTTAAGCCCCTACTTTCATCTTCTATATACGTCCTGGAGTTTATCAGAGAAGGCTCATCCTGTTTTCCCTCATTCAAAATATTTGCACAATGTATCCCAAAAGTCTATATTTTAAACCTACAAAGCCAGAGCCTCAGCAACCGAATTATTATCATTTTTTCTCTGAACTTTTATTTTTAAACCAGCTTTTGTGAACTATCCAGTACATAAGGTTCTAGGTCCTATCTTCTTTTCCTTCCCTATTATGAACTCTTAGAAGTTATGTTTGTATTTTTCCAAGACTGTTAGATGAGAATTAAATTCAGGGCAAAAGTCACCATTATGGTTTCCTATATATTCATAAAAAAGCCATTTAGCAAAATCATTTTGGGCTGTATTACATGCTCTACTTCTATGATACAGATATACACATGATATGTGGAGAACTTGAAATATCCTATCACTATTAAATTTGATCTTGGCCACATTCTGTCATTTTGAGTACAACTATAGTGCTCTATTTTCTAGCAGGTTGTGCAAATTAAAGATAACATCTGATTTCAATCTTCCTTTTAATCCTTATTTATGCCCACACCTCAAGCCTGAAGGACTTTGACAATGAGATTTATTTTGTTAGCATACAATGCCACAATATCATTTTACAAAAATGGAGTCTTGGCCTATGGATGAATTAAGAAATTGTAATAGTAATATCTGTTTGAAGAGGAGTTCCTTGCACTGAAGAAGAGGTAGTATGAAATATAGCAAGTGTGCATTTAACTCACTCATGACCATGGCAGACAATGCAAACAACGCCAACTTCATGCCCACAGTAACAAAGAGATAGCGTCACAATAATTCCAAACAAAAGGCATTAAACCCATACAACTGATGTTGGTAGACCAGGTAAAACTTATCCTGAAAGAAAGACTTCTAATATCTTTGTGTTTTTTTTTAATATCTAACTATCTATTTATTTATTTGCAAGGCAAAGTTGTACAGAGAAAGGAGACACAGAAAGAGAGCGAGCCTCCATCTGCTGGTTCACTCTCTGAGGGGCTGTGACATCCAGGGCTGGGCCAGCATGGAGCCAGGTGCCTGAAACTCCATCTGGGTCTTCCACGTGGGTAACAGGGGCCAAGTAGTTGGGCCTTTTCTACTGCTGTCTCAGATGCATTAGTAGGGAGCTAGATTGAACATGGAACAACTAGGACGTAAGCCAGTGCTCTTATGGGATGCCAGCGTTACAGATGGCAGCATAGCCCACTGCACCACAATGCCAGCTCCATAGCTTTCTATTTCTTAAATTGTGATGATAAGCTATAATTCTGCCCTGTGAGTGGCCTAACTATATTCACATTAAGGATTCACATACAGTTCACTAGGCCTAAAATTGTAGGAGAGAATATTATGAGGGTTTATTAGTTTACTTCTCAATGAAGGACAAGATAGCAAAGCAAAAACTTTGGCTTTCTAAGCTGCTTACTGATTTTTTGCAATTTTCTGAGTAGTCACCAAAATATTTCTATCTATGAAGAATGATGATACTTAAAGTCTTTCAGGAAAGACAATAATCCTTTCTAACAATGATATAAATAACCATGTACAGTGTTATTTCTGTGAGTGAATTTGCCAAAGAATATTTAAGTCACAATCCTCTGCTATGGACATAAAGACATGCAAAGAACAGTGTGAAAAGGGCTGGGGTGGTAGCGACATACATGAAAATTCAGAAGTCTGTTCCAGGATTGTAGATTCCACTGTTTCATTTTATAATTTTCATGCCCTATTAAATCTATATTCTTGCTCTGAACTCTAAAAACCATGCCTTCTCAGATTTCTTGCCTGTAAGTTAATTTATTTTCAATAACTAAAATGCCACTAGCACCAATGGTTTTCAATAAATTGTGCAGGATATGACCAGGTTTTTTTTTTCAGCAGGCATCTAGGAGCAAAAACTAAAGCCCGTTTGTCCTCCCGGGATATAACCCATAAACCACTGGCATGAATGATGGATCAAGGTAAAGGTTCCATGATTATTGAATTGTACCTTGAGGAACAAATGGGAAGACTTTATCAGATGTTTCTAGGATCTGACTGCCAGGTGAGTGGGGAAGAGGGGATCAGCTTTGACAGGTGGCAGACAACCAATAAAGGGAATTCAGGTAATATAATTATAGTTCAAATGAAAGATGACAAGATTTGAATCCAAAAGGTATATGGATAAGGAAGTAGCTTTATGAAAGCATCCAAAATAAATCTGAATGGGTCTCAAGTGTTGACACAATGCCTTCTGCTTGGAGATACTTTGGTGATAAAACTGAGTGGATGCACTAACAAAGCATAAGTACAATGAGTAATTCATTAAGAGTTAATGGAGGGGCAGGTAAAGCTGCCACCTGCAGTGCTGGCATCTTGTATGGGCACCAGTTCAAATCCTGGCTGCTCCACTTCCAATCCAGCTCTCTGCTATGGCCTAGGCAAGATCTCTCCTATGGCCTAGGAAAACACCCACATGGGAGACCTGGAAGAAGCTCCTGACTCCTGGCTTTGGATCAGAGCAGCTCCAGCCATTACAGTCATTTGGGGAGTGATCCAGTAGATGGAAGACCTCTCTCTCTCTCTCTCTCTGCCTCTCCTTCTCTGTGTATAACTCTGACTTTCAAATAAATAAATAAATCTTTTTTGAAAAGGGAGAGTTAGTGAAGAGATATCGAATATTCATAAGCTAAATATTTTTATTGTCTATCATATGCCATAAACTATGCCAGGCAACTAAAATTAACAGGATTTAGACATTGCCCTATAGAGACTCACAACAGAATCATTAGCAATGAAGAAGGAAGAAGTACACACGAGTCCACAAATCTAATTACAAAAAAAAATTAGGTGCAACGGGAGAACAGGGAAAATAATGATATCTGTCCTGAGAAGCTCCTTCAGGGGATACAGCTTCTCAGCCCTGCACATCTCAGGCCCTATCATCAAGATAATGTGATAGTGAAGGTAACAGAGGGTCTGAGGTTGGAAGCCCTGGGTTCTAATTCAGGCTGTATTAACCTGTTCATCACAGGGGGTGTCAAGTACTGTCCAACAATTGGCCCAAGATGTCCTGTGGGTTGCCCATCAATGAGCTATCTCAGATTGATGCATTAAGAAATTGCTAAGAGTAGCATCTGTTGTAGTGGTATTCCCTGCACTGGAGAAGAGAGTGTATGAGATTTCACATGTGTGCTGTGAACTCACCTAAGACAAACAGTGCTAACAATCTCAACTTCATACCTACAAATACCCATTCTTCCAGGCGGGAGTGACCATGTCTTCCTGGGGGCTTGAGTTCCATCTTTTTCCATTTGTAGGTTCTACACTGAAATTGACTTTCCAAGATCCTGGGGACCCCAAAATTTTCAACTGCTAATAAGTGTGCATTTAAGGATATCCTTAAATGGAAGACACACACGTCCTATCTGCCTTTTTCCTGAGCTCCATATTTTGATTTCCTTACAGGAGAAACCTCTACGGGTATCCTCTAAGAAGCAGGAGCATCAAAAGACAGGGTATTACTTTATCATGTGTCAGCATTGCCTTGGCCTCAGTACCTCTCTCGGAGGGACAATAAGGACACAGGAAACTAAAAACTTCTTGTTGATCATTGACAGCTAAATGCCCCCATCAAACCTAGATCTCCACACCTTTGTCATACCAAACAACAAAAAGCAAATGACTTCACCTCCATGAGCCTCGGTTTTGCACCTAAAGAATGACACAGATAAAGATGTTTTCCATTGGGGCCGGCGCTGTGGTGTGGCGAGTAAAGCTGCTGCCTGCAGTGCCAACATCCCTTATGTCTGCCAGTTCGAGTCCTGGCTGCTCCACTTCCGATCCAGCTCTCTGCTATGGCCTGGGAAAGCAACAGAAGATGGCCCGGGTCCTTGGGCCCCTGCACCCGTGTGGGAGACCCGGGGGAGGCTCCTGGTTCCTGGCTTCAGATTGGTACCGCTCTGGCTATTGCTGCAAAATTGGAAGTGAACCATCGGATGGAAGACCTCTCTCTCTCTCTCTCTCTCTCTCTGCCTCTCCTCTCTCTGTATAACTCTGACTTTTAAATAAATAAATCTTAAAAAAAGACCTTTTCCACATATTTCAAAAGGTAATAATGACAACTCATCCCCGAAGTACTTTGTAAATTAAAATATGTTATACCCAAGTGAGGGGTTATTTTTATCATAGAAGTGTAAAAACTCTTGGAGCTAGACTCTGCTTTTGGCACCTAAACCCTCTGTTTACCACGTACTGCTGCTTTGTTTGATCCACAAATAATTATAAGTGGATTAGATGCACATATGCAGTAACATGGAAAAATAATGAAAGGTAAAAATAAAGATCAGAGAGATGGAAGTAAACAAAGGAACATTAAATAAAATGTGGATGGATTTTCCTTGTACATATTGAGTCTCTAGGCTGACCCAAGATTCCTCACATGCAAAATCAAGGGAAAGCATGTCAGATATATGCTTGCCATCAATGGTAGGAAAGAGACCAGTATGGGAAATGTGGCTCCATCAAGGCAGCTCTATGAAAGGAGCTCAATCACATTCCATAATAAATACAATCTTGAGCTTTTTAGAATGACCTCCATAGCTCAGTTCAAGACATCTATTCCAGAAAGGGTCCAGCAAACACAGAGTAATTCTGGTTGATGCAGATATGAAATATAGACTAAAGAGAATTTGTATTTTTGCAGTGTAAAGCTATAGATTCCCTAAAAAATAAACCAAAAACTCTAGTAACTTCAAGTCCCACTTCTTTAGAAAGTCCCAAGCTCAAATTTAATCAGCAAGCATAAAAGTTGAGAGATAAATTGAAATAGCATTTATTGCTACCTCCATTTACTAAAAATGAAACTGAGTTCACCAGATGTAAAATCCTAGGCCCAACACTCTCCAAGGTGCAGTGACCTCAGCTCCTCAGCTCTGACCATCATTCCCAAGCTGTGCAGGTGCATCACCCAACATTGACAGTTTGGTATCCATAGCTCTACTGCAGACTCGCCATCATACTAGTCCAGAGCTGAAAACCTGGTAGGTGTTTCACATTGCCTGAGCAGTGGATACGTGGAGACATAAAGAGAGCACTTTCAATTAAAATTTGAAGACTGAGTGCCAAATACCGTTCTTGTTTCTTAGTTCCTGGCAGTAAGCAATCCAATTGAGGGACAATAATGACATTCTGCTACAAAATAGATTATGTGAATGCCAGGGTCAAGTGGTAACTTTTCAATAAAACTTTAGCCACAATATGGAAAACATTGGCACCTTATCTTCATCTTTCTCTTATGGGTCAAAGATGTGACACAATATAAAATCAGAAGATTTGCAAATGTATAGACTATTTTTCTGGAAACATTAAAGCTAACTTAGTAGGCAAAATAGTTTTGTATTACAAGAACTCTTACACCTGAAAGAAAATCCAAGCATGTGAGGAGCATTTATTTTTACCTATGACTAATAATCATTAAGTCTCAGTCTACTATGGTACAAAAAAGTAAAAGAAAGAAATGGAAGGTGGCCTAAATGCAATGATGATGATGATGATAAATTGTACTGCAGACATAACAGGCACTTGTCAAGTGTTTTACACATATTTCCACATTTAACTCACCCTGTAAACCTTTAAGGTAGATACAATTGTTACCTACATGTACAGGTGGGGAAACTGAGTTACCAAATGGTTAAATTGCCATGATAATTAGTAAATATTAGATTCAGGTACCAGCTCAGGGCGTTTAACTGAGAAGTCTCAAGTTTCTAGGCTAAATCCATTCAAAACACTAATTATTAATATAAACTGAATACCCAAGATATGCCAGACACTCCTCTAAATATTGTCAGTGTTCTCTTGTATGTACAGATAGGTGTGATATTCACAGTCCTATCAGTCTCATCACTGTCTTGTAGAGGAGAACACATAGCCTGAGTACGTGCACAGGACTCACACTGGGTGCAGTCTGGCCTCTGCTCCCATTACCAGGACTGGCATGCTCTGTCCCTTTCTCTGAGAAGGAAAACAAGTGCTTTGATTCTTGTGCATACTCCCCACACCAGACCCACCCAAGGCTGCTCCATCTCTGGCCTCAACTACTTCAGCAGCCTCCCTACTGGCCTCCTCCTTTCAGTCTTGCCCTTCTTAATCCATCTTCTCCACAGAGCCTTTTGTAAAATTTATTTGAAAGACAGAGTTACAGAGAGAGGTAGAGACAGAGAGTGAGGTCTTCCATCTGCTGGTTCACTCCCCAAATGGCTGCAACAGCCAAAGCTGAGCCGACCCGAAGTCAGGAGCCAGGAGCTTCTTTCGGGTCTCCCACATGGGTGCAGAGGCCCAAGTATTTGAACCATCTTCTACTACCTTCCCAGGCCATAGCAGAGAGCTGGATTGGAAGAGGAGTAGCCGGGACTCGAACCGGCAGCCATATGCCAGTGCTTCAGGTGGCAGCTTTACCAGCTGCACCATAGCACCGACCACTTCCACAGAGCCTTTAAAGGAGACTCACAACTCATCTTCAAAGTAGCTCTACCATTAATGCAGCCCTTACAGAAACCCTGCAGTCTCTCACTACTCACAACAAATGTCCAAACTCCTTAAAATCGCCCAAGAGGTCTGTCATGATCTACCTAGGGCCTTTCTCAAGATGACTTTGGTGTCATCTTCCTATTCTCCCCTTCTCACTTCGTCACAGACTAGCCTCCAACAGCTCTGCACTGTTTGAAGTTCTCAATAACACTCCATGATTTGCCTGGCCAGGCTTGTTTCCATGCTGATCGTCCTGCGTGGAATGAGTGTTCATGGAACCATCTTCCACCTTCTCTGGCTTCTACCCATGCTTTAGAGATTCAGTTCAAGGGCAGCCTCCCTCCCCCAGGAAGCCTCCTCTGACTTCTCTAAACAGTAAAGTGATCCCAGCAGATTTTTTTTGACCGCATTGGTCACTCAGGAGGTCATGAAGCTTGACCAGAGGCTTCCACACTAACTGTCCCAGCACGTGGCTCACACACTGTGTCTATAAGATGGCACTCAAAGTCATTGGATCTCTTTTTGTTTCCAGAGTTTTTTCAGGTACACACTAATAATAAGGCTGAAGCTGATGTTGTTTAAACTTTTTTGGGACTACGTGACATGTAGTGGGAACCAAACAGAACTATAAATTGCCTTGCTGATGAAAATTCTCTATATATTCCTTGAGGCTGCTTTACAGATCTTTTATAAATGGTTCCAACAGCTGTAGCATTCTCAAAAAAGGGACAGTACTTACAGTTACCTTTCTAACTGACTTTTATGGCAAGAAATGCTAAAGAAAGAAAGCACCTGGAAATTCTTATATCCAGGTATATTTATGGGGATGGAAGTGAGTTATCAAGTTCTGCGAAGTTGATAGTTGCATTTTATACAAAAAAAATAGAAAAGTACACAGGGCTTATTGGACTTTGGGAATATAATCTTTTCTTCCTTTCTTCATATTTGAAATGTACATATGTCCACTCTTAAGTGACTTCAGAAGGAGTTCCCCTTTCTTCTCCCCATCCCTGAAGTAACTCACAGTTTTTGAAGCAATGTAACAGACAATGCTTTCACCTTCAAGGATGGAGGAGACAATTGTTGCTATACTTAATCTCCACTTATAGTTTGTCGCCAAAAACAGTATACACATCTGAGAAAACACTAGCACAAGGAAAGTATATTTAAATCAGATAATTACATTTTAATTAGATCAGATCCTGATGCAACCTATGTTAGATTCCAAGTGTGAGAAGAGTATAACAAAGCATTACCTGGCCCACGAGGTAGGCCAACTCCTGTGCCCAGAGCAATACATAAATTCTCAGGAACACCTTCCTGACTCTCTGACCATCCAAATCTGACTTGCCTTCAGGTCCCAACTC
Organism: Oryctolagus cuniculus; assembly: GCF_051225735.1. NCBI lineage: Eukaryota > Metazoa > Chordata > Mammalia > Lagomorpha > Leporidae > Oryctolagus > Oryctolagus cuniculus. The sequence continues at coordinate 127,333,532 of NC_142868.1, forward strand.
AAACTGCATGCCACCACCAAGCTTAAACCAACTGTGATGATTCCCATTTTGGCTTGGGGGTGAGACTTAATCTTCCACGTAGATTCTGACCTCCACAGGGCATCCTACTAGAAGAGAACCATCCGAGAAGGACTCAGAGCACCATACCGGAAGATCAGTGGGGCCTCCAGGAGTGCCAACCCCAGCAGCCACACCTTCTCAGCAGTTCTGACATGCTTCAGGCCCTTGCCTTTCATAAAAGGGAACTACATGTCCTTATTCTGGACCCTTAAACTGATTTAATTGGGTCTCTGGAGATGACCACAGGCTAGCTGTTAAAAAAAAAAACTAGCATTCATGAAGAATTGACCACAGTTCAGGCTCAGATCTAAGAACCTTTGTGCATAATTCCATTGAATCTGCACTACAATACCCAGACCTAAGTATGATTACTTGTCTATTCTACAAGTAGGAAAGAAATGAGACCTAGAGACAATACCTAACCCAAATTCTTACAGGTTCTAGGTGGTAGAGGCTGTACTTCAGTTCCATTGTAGGCAGAGTTCTCAAGTGGCCCCAAGGTTACCACCCTGTGGGGCATCTGCCTGTCTAACCTCTCCCTCAGCAAAATCAGGGTTTGGGAATATTATGGGATTGTCATGCCCATGTTTAGGTTACTAATAGGTTGACTTCAGTCAATCAAGAGAGATTATCCTAGCGATCCTCACCTAACCAGTTGAGTCCTTTAGAAGAGGGCAGCATGTCAAAAACATCCTCTTCAGATAAACTCAAGAAGGAAAAGTGCCACTCTGCAAGGGACATGTGGCAAACAAAAGCACAGCATCTCTAGAAACTCAGCAACCTCTGGCCAAGGACCAGTAGGAAAGTGGAAATATCAGTTCTATAACTGAGCGTACTGAATTCTATCAACAACCACATGAGCTTGGAAGAGAATCCTGAACTCTACAAAGGAGTGCAGCCTGGACAACACCATGAGGCCCTTAGCAGAGAACTACCTAAACCATTCTCTGATTTTTCACCAATGAGAAATCTGAGATGATAAATTTCTGTTAAGTCACCAAGTTTATTAAAATGAGAGCAATGTAGCAATTTTGCAAAAAACAGCAATAGAATATGAATACTATTCCTATTTCATCTTTCATCCAATTCTAACCCAGCTCCTGACCCTTGCTTCAGTCTTGTCTTTTCAGTCCAGTGCCTTCTGCCTGGCCTTGCAGACCATTTCCTAGACTCCATCCTCTGAGTTTGGAAGATCAGGGCTCCATTCATCCACTACAATCCTCCCTCAGTATATGCATAGAATTGGTTCCAGGTTCCTTATATAAAATGTAGTAGTATTTGCATATAACCTACAAACATCATCCCATATCCTTGAAATCTTCACGGGGTTATTTAAAATTCCTGATACAGTATGAATGCTACATGATTTTTTATGTGTTTATAGATAAGAACTAGAAAAATGTCTGCATATGTTTAGGATAGATGGAACTCCCTTTATTTTTAATCTGTAGTTCACTGAGTCTACGGATTCAGAACCAACAGTTACCAGGCTGTCTGCATCTGTCCCTGTATGTTTCCCCAGCTTCCCTTATGTGATCTCCGGGTGCTGAACTCATTCCTGGCTCCGACCTGTGAAGCCAGGGCTCCCCTGCCTCAAGGGCATTCCACACTGGAAACATGATGGGGTACAGGATTTTGAGCAGTACTGTGAAGAGACTGAAGAGTCTGAATACCATCTTTGTAAAACACAAAAGGTTTTGGTTTGGGGGATGGAAAACAGAGTGGCCCAAAACAGTAAAGGATGCAGAAAGAGTCCCAGGCTCCCCACTCCAAAGAGATTCACTCTTGTTAACATTTTTAACATCAATACTTTCTTCAAAACAAAGGCTATCATGATAATATGTAAAGTTTCACAACCGTTGGTATTGCAGAAGAGAACAGCCAATACAGTGAGGAAAACATCCAAGTGATGTGGATTTCAGTTCATCCCTCTCTGAAATGAGTAGACTGGGCAAGATGAGTACTAGAGCCTATTTTAGCTATAACATCCTATGATAGAAAGATTTTTTTTTTTTTTTGATAGGCAGAGTGGACAGTGAGAGAGACAGACAGAGAGAAAGGTCTTCCTTTGCCATTGGTTCACCCTCCAATGGCTGCCGCGGCCGGCGCACTGCGGCCGGCGCACTGCAGTGATCCGAAGGCAGGAGCCAGGTGCTTCTCCTGGTCTCCCATGGGGTGCAGGGCCCAAGCACTTGGGCCATCCTCCACTGCACTCCCTGGCCACAGCAGAGAGCTGGCCTGGAAGAGGGGCAACCGGGACAGAATCCGGCGCCCCGACCGGGACTAGAACCCAGTGTGCCAGCGCCGCAAGGCGGAGGATTAGCCTATTGAACCATGGTGCCAGCCGATAGAAAGATTTTAATTTTAGCGGTTGGCATGAACTTGACCTTCCAGAAGCCCAAGCTAATGACTGACTCAGGAAGACTGGTCTCACTCCATCCAAGCCCAAGAAGGCTATCTCCTTCCATGTGACTACCTGGATCTCAGAAGGGCCATTTGCCTTTTCTCCAAAACTACCAAGAACGTATGGAGGGTATTGGCAAGAGGTGCAGAAGCAGCCTGAATCCTGACACAAATGACAAGCTGACTGGCACAGCTCATGACCTCTAACTGCCAGATACACCAGAATGAGGCAATTCAGTAGGAAAACTAAAACCAGCTGTGTTGCAGCAGGAATGGAAACAATAATTGCAGGTCAGGAGCTTAATTCAGAAAAGATGAAAGTGAAGGCAATGTCTTTGTGTAATTTGTCTTTGAATGTAGATTCCTTGGAGAGTTAACCTTATAAAAAGAGGGCCAGCACCGTGGGCAGGTTGAATGGGCAGGTGCATCTGCAGAGAGCGCTCTGGGAAGATGAAGGACTTTCTTTTTAGACAAATAAACATTCCATAGCCATTTTTTCTGATTCCATGAATCCCTTGAAATTCAATTAAATCTCATTATTTTGCAGTGAAAATTAGAATGTTCCTGTAAAAGAGAAGTCAAAAACTAAGGTTTGAGGTGCAAAAGTTCCACATATCAAACTTTACAGGAGGCAGAGTGCATGAGAAGAATTTCTAGTCTGAACGTGGATGTATTTAGAGTCGGTGCCATTTACTCAAGGGCATGCATGTCCTATTTGCTAGTAAATATCAGGGTCTGCGTTCAATCTTAGGTCTCTGCACAGACTGTTTTCTTATATTATTTTCCAAAGACTCCAGAAAAGAATGAGTATGACAACTGTGGAAGATTTCATAGAAAATGGCAAAGCTTTCCAGTCTTGATTCTAGAATTAGAATACAGTGGACACTACTGGTACCCCATCCAAATCCCTGCAGATTTCTTTTCAAGCTTGGAGTGTTCCCCTCTCACCTTCTGCATGCTAGTACCTGCAACTTCTGAGAATGGCCTGGTCTACGTTATACTCCAGGACTCCTTTTGGGATACAGCTAATTTTGGGTAAAATTACAGCTTTGCTTGGCTTTCCCCCCATATCTTATTCAGCTCCCTCACTCCCTTAGAGGTTCCTCCAGAAAGCACTTTCACAATGAATTCCTTCTACCCCGATCTTCGACTCAGGGCTACTTCATGGAGATCAAAATACAACTGCACGAGAGTATTTTAAATTAATGGTTCTGCAGTTTCCCACCTATTTTACCTTATTTAATGAAGTTCACTGCAATCAATTCTTCAGAGATTTTCTAGCCCCAGTTCATATTATTTATGTTCTTGAGCTGGTAGAGAATTAAAGCAGTTCTATGACCATGCCTTTCAATGTGTCACACTTAATTCTATAGCAAATGTCTAGAGGATTGTTTAATAATACAATGTCAGCTTTTCTTATTTCAGTTATCTGGTCAGAAGAATATGGCTCTATTTTTCAAACGGGAAGGGTTACAATGACACATTTTTGATTGTGCAGAACCAACTTATTCTCTTTCTAAGATGGTGAAAGCATTCTGATTGCTTCAAATAATGGGACTGATACTGGCCTAAGCAATCAAGTGTATAAGGAATATAATAATCAAGATGTAATTGATCCTTGTATCAGCCTTACTACAAATAAAGCAGAAATTGCAATCTTTGGGCCTATTCAGTTTTCCATTAAGTAGAAAACTAAACTGAAATACAAGGATGTGATATTCAACAAGAATCCTTGTCTGGCTTAAGAAATTTGTTATATTTGAATTCACCCAGCAAAGCAGGCAGCCTAGTAAATCTAAGTACATAGACCTTTACTCCTCTGACCTGTAAATATAGACACAGATAAATAAGAAAAAATAACATTGTTAGAACATGAGCCTCCCAGACAGAGTTATTAAGCTTTAAGCTTTAATGGAACATAGTTTATACTGAAAAATAAAACAAAAAATTTTGTTACAAAACAAAGTTCCTGAAACCTGCAGGGCTACCATATTGCAAAACTAGAGGTTGCGTCCTGAGCACCTTGTTCTGCAGTACTGAACTGAAACCATTTGTATATTCTGTAAGGCAAAGAAAGAGGTGGATAGAAAGAGGAGGAGAGGGGAAAGGTAGAGATAAAGGGAAAAGAGTAAATGTAGAGAGGTGTGCAGAGAAAAAAAGAGACAGACAGATACAAAGAGAGAGAGAGAGAAAGAATGGTGAAAGCTATTTTCAAAGGTTTGAAAGTACCCAGTTGTACGTTACTCTCCAACCTCTGAATGACAGATGTTTGTTAAAAGTTCTCTATCTCCCTGCACTATTGTTTTATGCAAAGAAATTCACCTTGGATATTGGATCACTCAGGAATGGATGGCAAATGGAAAGCACCCAACTAGGCTTTGTTGCATTTATAAATAAATGGTTGCAGGGGTGAGGAGGGGTAGTTGGGTAGATGGATAATGAATGTGTGGATAAGTAGATACTTAACAGATTCAGGGTGATTAAATGAATGAATGGATGGTAACTTAGGGCAGAGAGATGAGGAGAACTCAACACAAAACTGACGAAAGCAAACTTTTCTCTTCTTCCTGTGTCTTTTTGTGGCATTCATGCCTAGATACCCTCTTTTAAACTTCTGCACTCTTTGTGGTCAAGAGTGCATTCTCGAGAGGATTCGAGGGGGCTAGTGCTGTGGTGTAGCTGGTAAATCCACTGATCCACTGCCTATGGCACTAGCATCCCATAGGGGTGCTAGATTGAGTCCTGGCTGCTCCACTATTGAACCAGCTCCTTGCTAATGCACCTGGGAAAGCAGCAGAAGATGGCCCAAGTGCTTGGGTCCCTGCATCTAAGTAGGAGACTCAGAAGAAGCTCTTGGCTCCTGGCTTCAGATCGGCCCAGCTGCAGCCATTGTGGCCATTTGGTGAGTGAGCAAGTAGATGGAAAGCTTCTCTCTCCGTCTCTCTCTGTCTCTGTCTCTCTCTCTCTCTGTAACCCTGCCTTTCAAATGAATAAATAAATAAATGTTTTAAAAGAGAGAGGATTTAATAAATTCACTTCCATGACAACATGAAGATTGACAGAACTTTTCTGCATCATGCAATTTGTTTAACTTGAGTAATACACAAACTAAGAAAAAGAATTGAGGAATCTTGAGTATATATCAATAATTAAGTTTATCACAGCATAGATACAGTATGATATGGCAGCAAGAATTTGCTGTCCACATAATGTGAGAACTATGCTCCCTTAGAATTGTAAAATATGGTGGATTAGTTTATAGTTAGATATGCTTTGGCTTACCTGTTTCCCAGGTCTAAACCAATTTTTAAAGTGCTGGAGAAATTATATAAATATGGAATATTAGCCATAACTAAAGGGACAAATTAGAGACTATAGGGGGAACTCTAACTAGCACCCTTGAAAAAATTGCCATATATAGACCTATCTCAATCAACAAAAAAGGAAATTGACAAATCATTTTACTCATTGCTTCGTGGAAACCTTTATTTTAAGTGCATTTGGCTTGTATATGAATGCAAAATGCCTGTCCACAAGGATTGGAAGTTTATTTTTTTAAGTTCTAAATTTATATACTTCATAGAGCTATACATATAGTCTATAAGTCAGGAGTCAATACATGATAAAACATAATATTAAGTGAAAGAAGTGTTACATAACCCAAATCAGCACCCAAAACCATATCAGACAACAGGGCTGGTGTTAAAAACATTAATTTGAACATATCAAGCAATCAGTTGAAACATTTTTCCATTTAAGAGAAAGATGAGGCATGAAATGTTGAAATGTTGGTGAGGATGCCAGTGTCCTAGGCAACTTCTATTTGTCTGAGAAAGATCTGCTTGGATGGAAAATCAATATGAAATTTTACTAGATGGTCTTCTGTTCTTCCCCTAAGCATTTAAAAGAGCTTCTTCATATATTCACTCTAAATAACTCTTATGATGAAAAGCCTCTTTTGAACGTGTGCATTGCTTTTTTAAGGTATTTCTGTCTGCTAAGATAGAGTTTAACACAATATAACCAAGGGAGTAACTTGCCCATCCTAATTCATTAGTCCCACCTGCACACATGGGAAGGCATTAAACAAGTTGGGTACACAGGGGACAGATAAGTTGGGGAGCATGTTAGAATTCTACTTAGCACCAGCTGTTTTAGCTCCAGTAATCAGAAGAATATTCATAGGAAAAGGGGGGGGGGGTGCCCTAGGGGCTTCTGTGTGATGTATTCCCTTAAGTATAGCCACCATTTTTTTGGTGTAGGGCTTGAGAAACGTGGGAATAGAGACCCCTGTAAGCTTGTTTGATCCCAGCCCAGTAAAGATTCTCTTTGCGAATTCTAGAGTTAGGTAGGTAGGAAACAGCTTCTACCCCAGTCACAGGTATATTTTTGTCCCTTGCACTAGCTACTTTGGTATGCCAGAAAATCAGTCTTAGAGAAGAAAGTCTGTACTATTTTCAACTCCCTGGTGCCTCACACAGGCTATCTGCCCAGGGAATGTCTGTTGAATGAAAAAGACATGCTTCCTAGATCCCAGGACTGCACATGGACACTTGTGCCTGCAGCCTTTTCTTTGCACTGCTATCTGTGCACACAGTCATGCAATGATGAACCTCTCCATGTAGCTTTCCTTTCTGCCATCCAACATCAGTTCTAAGTGGTTAAAAGAGAAACTGCCCCCAAAGCTTGCTACATGCTTTGGGCTGGCCAAGCTCTCGAAGATGCTACCTGAGGTGGTGAGGTGGTGAGTCAAAAGTTTATCCATGTCTACACTAGGAGGCAAACAGGTGATGGAGAGGAGGAAGGAAATGACTTTTCTATGGATCTTCCTTTCTCCCTAGAGGCATCATTTATACAGCAATAGGGCCTAAGGAGTATGTATTTCACTTCAACTAATTTTTCATAATTAAAACAACTTCTTTAGGTAATTGTATTTAAAAGGAAAAATATGTCATTATTATAATCATTTATAAACTGCATTACACATTTTACTTCCCTCATATACACAGTAAATGTAGCATTTTCTTGTTAGCTCCAGATCAACTTTATCCACTTAAATGGATATATTCAGTTAAGACTGTATCATTATGTAGTCAATGACTTTTCAAAATTATAATAATATATATGTATGTATTTCTTGGGGTTTGTTTATCCTTCTTATACCTCCTTTCACTAGCTCACAAAGCTTTTTTGCCCTGAATTCATTCTGGAAGTGAAAGTTCTCAGCTGAGCAAGTACTCAGTAACCATTTCCACTGTCTCTTATTAACACATATACAGAATGCCCTGGCTAGATAATGTTGGAAAGTAGAGAGAAATAACTAAATCAAAACCAACTAAGGCAGTGGCACAGTTGTTTGGTGTGCCTGCTGTCAGACTATGTGATAGTGAAACAGGGACAACTGGAAACACAAAGTTTAAAATCCACTGAAAATTAATGAATCCAACTCAACACATGCTCCAGTATCTTCATCTTCGGCACTTTCTAGCTTCCACCTTCCAGAGGAAAAACAAACTCAAATGCCCCTCCCCTGTACTCTGTACAACCTCTCTCCCTTCATACGCAGTAAGATGCTTGGTTCATGCTTCCCCTGAGTCACATACTGCTTTAAAAGGCATTGTGTGGATGATGAGTTGGTGACTCATAAACATGGGGGATTAACAGTCCTTTAAAATTAGAGGCAGTTCAAAAATAAAAGGGAAAAGCACTAATTTATCAAATTTTAGAGTGTCCAAAATAGAAAAAGAGAATTTTTAAAATACATTTCTATTTATAAATGCAATCCTTATAAATTTTGTACAAATACAACAATCATCAACTGTTCAGCAGCAATGCAAGACATGAAGAGCTAATATACTAAGAATCATGCAAGAAGAATTATAATAGTCAATACAAGGTGCTTACCATGAACCAGTGATCTACAGCCATTTCTTCTCATCTTATCCTGACCAGAAAGGTGGTTTTACTAGAAAGAAACCTGTCCTAAGCCATATAGCCTACTAGTGAGTGGTAGAGCTGGGACTTAAACTTGGATGTAATTTCAGCTGATTCATATGGTACTTAAGGTGCTAAGACTTAAAAAAAAAAAAGATGATGATGATGATGATGATGATGATGATGAGGGTAACTAATATTCATTGTATGCCTTATACGTATCAGGCAATGTATGAATAATAAATAAAACACTGAACTAGGCACTTAAGAGTTAAAAAGATGCATAGGGCCAGCCTATGGAAGAAAAGTTTGTATGTGTTCCTTTGTAAGTTGCCAGGGCTGTTGTAACAGTGTCACACACTGAGAGGCTAAAAACAATAGAAATGTCTTGTCTCACAGTTTTTCATGGGAGAAGTCAATAGTCTGTGGCTTCCTCTGAACCTTTAGGAAAATTTCTTACTGCTTTTCCCATGGTCCTTGCAGTTTGCTGGCAATCGTTGGCTTGTAGCTGCATCACTCCAATTTCTCCATCATCACATGGCCTTGTGCCTGTGCGTCTCTTCTTCAGATAGCCACCTTCTCTCAAAGAGACCAGGTCATATGAGATCAGGGCCCCATCCTACTTTAGCGTGTTCTCATCTCAGCTTACTAATTGCATCAGCAATGACCCTATTTCCAAATAAAATCATAGTCTGATACGGAGAATTAAGATTTCAACAGGTTTTTTTTAGAAGAGAAAGGGTAGGAAAAGGGGCATAATTCAATCCACACAAGCCCACCTAATATTATTTTCTATGCTTGTTTTTCCCAAGTCCAAGTTCTTTTAAGAGACAGGAGATTTTAGTCAGTGAAAGATAAAAAGACAAAAAAAAAAAAAAAAAAAAGGAAGACTGGAATCCAAAGGCCAGAGGGCCTCTAAAGGCATAGTAGGGAGTATAGGACAACCTCATCAGCTGGGGAAGTGTGTTGGGCTGTATTACAAAATACCCTAAATTATTAAGAACCAAGCTGTAGTGACTTAGGTTCAGGAACTGACTCAAAGAAGTAAGGTAAGATTGTAGAAATTAAGAGTTGCTAGCTATCAAAGAATGATTTATAAATTATTCTACAACTACCAGTTCACAGGAACATGAAAATTTGAGCCTGCCCTGTCATGCATGTCAATATCAACCCTTAATCAATACCTGAGAGAGCTTGAAGTGAGGTTATATCTTTCCTACCCTCAAGTGTTGCCCTCATTTACAACTTACACAATATGCCTAGCATAGGATTTATGGAATCTGGGTTGACAACCTGGACTCAGATCTTGTTGATTTGCTCTGTTTTGGGGTATCCTCATTTCCTCAACTGCCAAATGAGGTGTTTCTTATACCCAAGAGGTATGTGAAAGTCCTTGGTAAATCTAGAGCAATACACTCATATTAAACTGTTCAGAGGTAAAATCAGCAAGCATGGGTGTTCTGGTTGGATGACCTGTTAGATCCAATTGAAATTCCCTTGTTCAAGTGACTGCTTTGGCTCTCTAAAACAACTCTGGTTTATGATTGGATAATTTCCCTCCAATGAATTATATTTTATGTGATAATCACATACACACAAAGCCTTGTGAGCTATCTTTAAAGTCTTCCAGGCAAACTATCCTATGATATTTTCTCTACAATATCCCCAACAGGTAATCATTTGGCCACATCTGGACCACTTCTAATGGCAAATCAAACAGAACCAGGAGGTGCCACAGTTCATGTTTGCTGATCAAGAAAGACCCTTCTTTGATATTATTTTTTTATCAAAAGGAAGACTCTAAGGAAAAGTTTGCGACTAAGTGGAAAATTATACAGTAACTGACTCCAGGGGAGCTATTTTACAAATCTAAGTTTGTTTGTTCTTTGAATTTGTTTTTGAACTGGTTGCAATACCTCACCAGTTTTCTCATTAATGAGTTAGTAAAATTTTTAACACATGTTTGCTTTTATTCTATGAGAGTCATGAATTCTCCTTTTATGAGAAATTATCTTTTAGCATTCCAGAGGCATAATGCACACTTAATATAAACTAAATGCAGCTTTCTGTAGCTCTTCTGTAAGTAGTCCTAACTAAGCCAGGCAGAATAACCCTAACCTCTCCATCTGCTGACCTAATAAATATTTGAAAACAGCTCTCCTAACTCGTCTTCTATCTACCAGGTCTTTTCTATACAAGAATCTCTGTTTTGTTCTTAACAACAACAATAACAACAACAACAAAATCTATAGATAGTTTCCGTTTCCATGTATCTAACACTACTTCTGTATCAAATACTTGGTTTTAAAATATTGTCCACCATCAGGGACAGGCACTGTTCACCTTTTGGTGAACAGCTTCAGATTCTGTTTTCTATTTAAATTTTTTTTCTGGTTCAGAGCCATCACAACCCTGGTGGTGTGGAGTATGTCCTCATGCCCCAGTGACTTTTCCTTTTATTCTCAGTTAATGTCACTGTTAACACTTTAAGTTGAACTCTCTGTAGAAATGAGTTTTAATTACTGCTCTGGCTTCCTAAACTGTACTCCTTATGTTTTCTGAGACTGTCAATCTCCCAGTCATTTTACTCTAACCAACTTCCCATATTCCAATATCCATCTTACGGGAAAGCACAATGAATTCAATTCAGCTTTCCTGTTCTGGTCCTACCAATGTAGAACAGAAAAAAGAAAAAAACCTCTTTCTGTGTAGAAGCTCTGTTTCTTTGAGTTCTGTCTCAGGTAATATAGCTGTTTTAATGAACATACTATACATTGACTTGATTTGGTATTTTCAACACACCAAAACCATTTAAGTGTTCACATATTCACTGACCTACTCATTCATCAACTACCCTGAGATTGCAATGTGCTAGCTCCTGTGTTAGAAGCCAAGAACTCAAATGTGTGCAAAATTATTCATCTAGTGGAAGAGAAATATATGCAAACACAGTAAATTAGATGTTCTTATATCAACACTGTGTTGGAGCAGATTTTCTTGACCCAGTTGATTCCCATAATGGAAGTGATTGCCCAGAACCCAGTAGACCCTCTATACACTTAAAAAATTCTCTGTAAAATTTTACTAATTACCATTCAGCTCCGTAGCCCCTGAAGTGGAAGTTGCTTTCTTGTTTTTTTTGTTTGTTTGTTTGTTTATTTGTGGTTGATATAGACTAAAAGATACAGTTGCTGTTAAGATTTTCTTTTTTTTATAATTTTCTACCTTATACAAGGTGAACAAATTTTATGTATTTCATATATAAAGATTTAGGAGCATAGTGATAATTCCCATTCTCCTCCCTCCTCCTTCCTTTCTTATTCTCTCTCTTCATTTTTACAATGATGCGCTTTCAGTTTATTTTATAATCATAAGCTTAACCCTACACCAAGTAAAGAATTCAACAAATAGTAAGAAGAGAAAAAACACCTTCCTCAACAGTAAGGACAGGGCTGTAAACAATAATCAAATCTCAAATGTCAGTCTTCTAAAATTATTCCATGATCACCAACTTCTCTGCAAGTTCTGTAGTTACCCTGAGGCATACTCATCTGAACGGAGAGAGTTCCTAGAGAACCTGGAGGTAGTTTCCACTGTGGCAACATATGAACTCAGACAATAAGAAATGTTCCTTGGTGACTACAAGGTACAGAGAATCCTTCCTCCTTTTTGCCATCCTGCAATGTGCCCTGTTGCTGAGACATAAAGAGTCACAGCGATTTGGCCTCATATAAAATTAGAATGCCTTCTCCATAGTTCTCTGTATTTCACGAAATCTCTCATCTTCACTGTCTGCATATTGATGTTTCTGCTCCCAGAAATAACACCCTTTTTCTTGCAGACGACTTATCTGCTCATCCAACTTTCTTTCAGCTGCCACGAATCATCCACTCTTTGCTGGGGTGAAACTTAGAGCCTCTATCTCCAAGAAGGCAGAAATGCAAGAAAACTCTCACATGAAATCCAGTGTCCTAAGCTTTAGGGCTGAAGCAAACCTAGGGCATCTTAGAAGCAGAGTGAAGGGATAATGGTCTAGAAAAGAAAGAAGGGCTAGTTCAAGAAAGGGAACCAACTTCTACCATGACTTCAAAAAGGAAAAATGAGCACATTATGGGCAGAGCAAAGCATACTGGGCAGAAGGAACAGCATGTACCCAATTGCTGAAAGGTAACAGTATGGCACAAGAGATACTGCAAGTAGCTGGATACTGCAAGTAGGGGGAATCTCTAGGATAAGTAGCCTTTGGGAGAAAAGATAAAAATGGGAGCTAGACCATCAAGGAATATGTATGGCCAGCTAGGAAATTCTATTTTTCCTCTAAGTAAATGTAAAGTCAGTAAAAATTTTAGAGATGATTGTTTTTCACAACACCATCTCTAGTGAGAGCCAGAGCTCTGACTGAAGGTTAATTCTAAAGAATGAGAGACTAGTAGTGTTAAGGAGTATCAGGGACAGGGAAAATTTCAAAATATAATGGGACTCTCCAGTTGAATCCTCCTCCCAGACAAACAAGAGCTTGTGACCTGAGGCCCGGTGTTACGACTGGATAGTTTGCCCACTTCTCATTCTCACTCTCAGTAGACAGTTGAAACCTGAACTCACGAGATGGCTCTGGAATGATCTAGACTTAACAAGTTGCAGTACATGGCTCAGCTTTGGACACAGGGAACAAAACTAGATTCTGAAATATTTGGAAGGGAGAGCAAGACCAATTGGCAGTCAGAAATAATGTTAGATGTCTGAATCCTTTAGGGTGACAATGTAATTTATCATGAAAATAAATCCACTATTGAGAGTGAAAGGAGAGTCCAGTATAATTATGCCAGTACGACAGGTGCTCTACCAGGCAAACAGAGATTGCTGGCCTCTTAACCACAACATCTCACTACTGCTTGAAAATGCTCTAGAAAACCGATAGCCTACTATTTCTTTGCTTTGTCTTTCTTCACCCAGGTATTTTAACTTTTCACGTGTTTCTGTATGCCTTCCAGCTGCTTTTTGACATATCCCTTTTGGATTATATTTGCCAGAGTCCACCTTATAACTAAAGAGCCATAAGGGAGCCACCCAAATTTTTCAGCAAAGAAAGCTTAATTACTGATAGAACTCTACATAGAACAATAAAAATCCAAACGTATGTCCACTTGTCTTCAAAGATGATGTTCGTGCCATCCACCCACCTTTAGCTGCAACTGGCTCTGCAGGCAGAAGCTAGGGATTGAGGGGATGTGGGCAATTGTGGTCCCTAGAAAGGACAACTAGGATGTTCATATGTACTTTCTCTTTCATCTTTTACAGCATGTCCTTAAACTCTCATCTTCAGACTGATGTAAAACCAGTTTGCCTCAAAGTTGCGTTTCTTAAGCTGATGTGTGCCTAGCTCTCTGAGGTATGCTAAAGGCAGAGTAAGCCACAGGGCGCTACATAAGGACTCAAACGTTGTAGACAGAGGGAGGAAATAAATTGCTCAGTGATTTAAAGCAATTTGTACACATGAAAATGAGCATAGATGTTTGGTGATGTACCATGCAGATTTAACATAATATTTCAAGATAGATTTCAGAAACAATGTATGAAGTTGGCAATTTGAGGCTATGCATTCTTTCTACCTTTCATGTAAAGTTCATTATAAAAGATGACATTTGCATTTAGTATAAAACCATGTAAATATAGTTCTAGTTTTGGCATTTTGAAAGAGTATATAGCAGAAAGAAGTAGCACTTATTCCCTGATAAATCAGTTGAAGGAAAAAAAAATTTGTCAGTGGCCAATTACTTTGGGGAAGATAACATGCTGTTCTTTAAAAAGAAAAATTACACACTTCTTCCTTAGAAGTTATTTTAAAAAGTAACTACAGGTAAAGCTTGACATGAGTGTGGAAAACAGCTTGAATCACTGATTACTTTGAATTACCTAAAGCAGGGGTTGGAAACCATAACCTGTTGGTCAGATCTGGCCTACTGCCCATTTTTCTATGATCCCATAAGCTAAGAGTGGATCTACATTTTAAAATTTAAAATTTAAAAAAATACTATTTTGTGACACAGAACAATTACACAAAGTTCAAATTTTCAATATTCTCAAATAAAACATAATTGGCACACAGCCACATTAATTAGTATACATATTATCTGTGGCTGCTTTTGCACTAAAATGACCGAGCTGGATACAAGAAGCAGAGAGCAATGACAGTATGACCCATAAATCCTGAATATTTACTCCCTGGTGCTTAAAAGAAAAAAAAAAAAAAAGGCTAACACTGAATCGGAAACCTCAGCAATTTAATTAGTCTCAAATAATTTACACATTATTCCTCCACACCCCCATTCGATGAAAAGGTAACAGTGATGTGTAATTGACAGTCTAATTTACATCTCTAGAAGCGGCTATAGTGCAAGAGTCTGAGAGCAGTTGGTTTACTTAAGAGCTTTTTATCTACTATAGTCCTTCACATAAACATATTGATTAGTAATTTTTTTTTCTTAGCAACTTTAACTCAGGCCTCACGTACATTCCCCCTCCAGCCCCATGAACTTGTTACCTGTCACTCTGAATGAGTTATGAGTCACTTCTAAGACTTCAGGACCTCAACGACCTCACATTGGGTCTCCTCTTATACCTATACGTGATAAGTGCTAATTTGTTTCCCAAAACGGATAACCTTTTAAATACAAAGAGACACAGAACACAGGATACACATTCCTCACCTCCCAGACCAACCCCTCAGGTTGAATTCCCATACTGTCTTTCAACAGCATGTGAGAACATTAAAAAAAAATTTATTTCAATGGATATACATTTTGAACCGATGCTATACTGATACTTCTATTTTCTCCTATATATAAAACCCAATTCTTCTAAAATATTCCAAACACATTCAGAACCAACCTAGCAACATTCACTTTTCAGAAACAAGGAGTGAAGTATTCATTTAAATATCAGAACATCCTTATATAATATGGTCCCTTAACAATCATCATGCCATTATTTTGATTTATGGCAACCTCAGGCTAATATGTTCAGGATGATCAACTGGAAAAGACAGAGCCTAGAATACATTATCAGCTGTGCATCTATAAGCCAGTATATGTGTTTCTTTTTTCAGACAATATACCAGGTCGTCTTAGAATTTAATGATGGTTTATCTTTTATGATTGCCAATCATTAAAATGAACTGATTTTTTACTTTCTCTCCCAAGATTTCCATCAAATGTAGCTTATAAACCCCCTAGATTATATCTCCTTTCCTTGAGAAAGCAATAATTCTGAGCCTTTCTGTGAACATGATTTAAAAGATTTCTAGAGAAAATGATTAGAATAGAGCTATAGAAATGTCCATCTCAGAGACTTAGAACTTGCTAGATGTCGCACGTCCTTCAAACAGGACATCCGACCTACACAGAAATACCAGAAACATGTCACAAAGCACATGAAAAGACAGAAATAAATGCAATTCATTGGTAGCAGGGACTCAAAATCCTATAGGGGACTGCATAAATATTCTCCACAGAAAAACAAAACAAAACATGCATCCTGGAAAGAAAATGAATAGTGCACCATGCTGCGTGTGTGTGTGTGTGTGTGTGTGTGTGTGTGTTAGTGACGGTGAGCTGGAGCTTCTTGTTTCTACTTTTATTCCACTAAGATATGTGGATTTAATGGTTGATTTATTTTGAATTCCTTGAATCCATCTTTGGCAGGCATTTGTACAGATGACTACAAACTGGGATTTATTTAGTTATCTGGGGTCAGTGGACATGCAACATGCTTTCATAAACTGATATTGAACAGGGAAGAAACTGCATTAGAATGGAAACTGAATAACAAGAAGCTGAACTCAGAAGTGTCTCTTTCAGACTCCTGCTCATTTCAATTGTGCAAGAGGGAAAGAGCGCCAATTTTAACTCTTTGTCTAGCTACAACATCACAGTGGGTATTAGAACATAGCCACAGCTAACATGGGAATATTTTCCTTTCTCTTAGAGTTTTAATTTGTCTTCTAAAATTGAAACTACCTCTCCTAAAATGATTCCTAAAAGAGTGTAGCAAATTAAGAGACTTAGGGAGTCTTCCCTATCTAAATACAAGGGCCTGTCAACCAGACATGACCTCTACTACCAGGCCAGATGGAAAAACAAACAAAAACAAAGAAAATGGCTCATTTTTGGTAAATGCACGGTTTTATAAAATAAAATAGGCGTTGAGGCACAGAGCCCAATTTATAATCAGATGCTGTATTCCAAGGCGGAAGAGCCATCTTCCGAGGCTCATTTTTTGGCCACTGTCCAAGAACTAATTCACTCATCAGTAGAGGGTTGTTGCTATTTTTATTCAGCAACTAGAAAATTACACATAAGAATCAGGATTCCAAATTCTTGTGTTAGTCATAGAAACCAGGTCCGTCAAATAATTTCCTCAGCTTCAAACAAATAAAAGACAGCAGAGGGGCAGCAGTTTGGCCTAGCGGTTGAGACTCTACTTAGCACGTCCACATTCACTGCCAGAAAGCCTAAGTTCAAATCTCAGCTCCACTCCCAATTTCAGCTTGTGGCTAACTTATTCCCTGGGAGGCAAACAGAAATGGCTCAAACAGCTGGGTCCCTGCAACCCACATCAGAGACCCAGATTGAGTTCCTGGCTCCCAATTTTGGTCTTGCCCAGCCCTGCTGTTGTGGGCATTTAGGGACTAAACAAGTAAATGGAAGATTGCAGAAGATTTTCTCTCTCTCTCTTCTTGCTATTCCTCTCCTCTGTGAGCCGATCTGCCCTTCAAACAAAAATAAATAAATCTTTTTTAAAAAGTATGTAAGTTTATGCCTAGAAGAATTTTCTGGAAATACACTCGTATGCCAAACTCTTCAGAGTGGTTACTTCCAGATTAGAGATGAGATACCAGTGAGCCTTCTCTCATTTTATTTTATATATTTTCCTTCAATAGTTTTTTTTTTTTTTTTAATCATTTCAGAGTGAGAATGAGAGAGAAAAACAGAATTTGCTGATTTCCTCCCCAAATCCCCCCAACAGCTGGGGCTGGGCTGGGGCCAAAGCCAGGAGCCAGAATCTCAATCTAAATCTCCTATATGGATGGCAGGAATTCCACTACTTGAGCCATCACTCCCACATTCTAGTATCTGCACAGCAGGAATCTGGAGTCCACAGCCAGAGCAGCTCAAATGCAGGCACTCTGATACGGCACACAGGCACCTTAATGGCTAGGGCTAAATACTGCTCCCCATAACTGAATTTTTAATAATGAAAATGAATTACTTATATAATCAGAAATATATAAGAAGTAATTTCTCATGGCTTTTCTTGTCCCCATTTGGCAGAGAACACTGTATTCCAGAAATCACAGGGTTTGTGAGTATTGAAACAAAATAAGATTTGTACATAAGATCTAATTGCAGAGTCTCAACTGTTAGTCATTACCTGATACTAAATGTCTGGACTCTGAGCTCTCTGGAGCATGGATGCTGTTTTATGCATGGCTGCACTCCCCACAATGTCTGGGGCAGCACTTAACATGTCCTAAACAATCGATACATGTCTATCAGCTGCAATTGAATTCCAGTATGAACATTCTTCTTCTAAAACAAATGTAATAGACTTTCCATTTATATGAGTTTAACTATGTACAGCTGATTTCTAATATGTTTCTTGATTGCACTTAGGAACAAATGCATCTTTACAGAGTCTGAGAGTGTAATTAGGAGCTGGAAAAAGAATGGGATTGGATGCAACATAATAATGCCACACAAATACAAAAAAAAAAAAAATAGCAAGCTCAAAAGCCAAACTCCTAAAACTTAACTTGCTTTGCAGAATAACCATCATGAAACTCAAAACAAAATAGGATTAAAACAAAACCCAGAGCCACAGCTCTAAATAATGGATAGTGATTGAGTGGACATTGGTTGTTGTATGCTGAAATCGCTTTTATTCAAGTCTGTGAAACTAAAATATACCCTGGCTGTGTTGCATTGTGTTTTGCTTTGCTCTCGGTTGCTGTTTTCAGTTTATTGGGTAAAGCACCAAAAGGTTTCAATTTTGTTCATGGAAAGATATTTATTAAAACCAAAGGTTAAAACCTTACTTTCATTCTGGCTCTCCTGAAACACATACAGCTTATGTCACAATACTATGGCATCTCGAAATCTGAAAAGTGCTCTTACTTAACTGGACTGTCTGACCTTTTCATTCATTATTCCCATTCACAAGATGCTGAATGGGCTGACATGCTGGAGGTCCTGGCTCCAGACTCCAGGATGAATAAAACTTGACCACTAAATAGAATTTCAAATCACTGGAGATGCAAATGAACACAGAAGATCAGAGAAACCCTGCAGGAAATATGAGAAGGGTAATTCCTGGAAGGGTCAATCCAACAGTAAAGGTATTATTTTTTTTTCCTTCCTGGCAAGGGGCTGCTGACTGTAGTTGAGTCTGAGGGATAAATGATGTCACTCACTTTCCCAAACAAATATTCTCATAAAAGAGTCCTAGGGGGATTTCACAGAAGCTGATGTGACAGCGGACGAAAACAGGAATAGAATGCATACATACATTCCATGTGTGTTTAAGAGGTTGGGAAAATATGCATAAGCACATACATACACAACTATAAAATCTTTCAGAAAAGATTAATTAAGAATTTTCCATGAGGGCCCAGCATTGTGGCACAGCAGGAACCCCAGCATCTCTATTTCCAATCCAGCTCCCTGCTCATGGAGCTGAGTAAGCAGCAGTAGATGGCTGAGTATTTGGGCCCCTGCACCCATGTGGGAGGCCTGGATGGGTTTCTGGCTTCTGGTTCAGCCTGGCCCATCCCCTACCGTTGGGGCCATTTGGGAAATTAACCCATGGATGCAAGATCCATTGATCTCTCTCTCTCACTTCTCTCTCTCTCTCTCTCTCCCTTTCTCTATCTGTAACTCTGCCTTTCAGGTAAGTAAAACAAATTTTTAAAAGAAAGAAAAAAAGGAGCTGATCATTTTTTTGGGCTGGGCCAAAACTGGAAGTCAGAAACTCAATCTAGGTCTCCCACATGGATAGCAGGGACCCAATTACTTAAGCCATCACCACTGCCTCCCAGGATCCGCATTTGCAGGAAGCTGGAGTCAGAAACTGGAGCCAGTATTCCAACCTAGATACTCCTATATTGAAGACAGGAGTCTTAATCACTCCTAAGTGAGTGTGCTTTTAAAAGTACTTAAAGTAAATGTTTGGTTTTCTATATATTTCCTGATGGCTCTCAAAACTTTGGTGACACTTTATTTGCAACGACATAATGCCCTAATATTATTAATGAGCATTCTTCAATGACCCTTTTTACACTGCATTCATGACAGTGTAAAGAGTGTTATTTCACAACAGTTAGTATTATTTTTCCTTGAAACAGTTACTTTTCATTTACCCATAGTGAAGTTCGTTTCTAGCCTTACACATTCTTGTTATTCTTTTTTATCAGCCTTCATCTGCTTAGCACCCAAGCTACCCTGTATAACCCCGCATAATCTTTAAAAGACAAAGTGGGAAGAATGGCTATCTTCTTAAATTTGTATATATGAAATGCATGAAGTTGCTAAACCTTAAAAAAAAGGTTTCTAGGTAAAACAAAAAAGACAATGTCTCACTATGCACTCTTGAGTAGATTACTTTTGCCAATGTTAAATAATTACTGTTTATAGTCGTTGTGTATATTCCCACTAAGCTAGGATCTTTTGCTTTTATTTGTTAAACTTTTTATTTGGTGAAGTATTAAACCCTTTACTGCAGTATAAATTTTAAATGTTATCTCAAAAATTAAAAAAAAAAAGGTAGAAGGAAAGATGGTGTGAGGGAGGGAGGAAGGGAATATTATTTATGTTCTTAGACTTGTATTTCCAAATCATATTCAATCTGTTAAAATTATTAACATTGAAATTACATAAAAGGAGAAAAACTTTACAAGCCTTAAATAAGCTCAAAGTTAATTCAATCATGAGCAACCCTATATGATTTACAACTTGGTATGTGCTATCTTTTCTCTTTCCTGTTCATTTTTTTTTTTTAAAGTTTTAGACCAGTTTTAGAGTCACAGCAAAATATACCCAAGGAGGCAAAGACTTTGCTTGTACCTTCTTCTGCCTCCACACCTGCATAGCCTGCCTCTTCCTTTATCAACCCTCACCATCAGACTGATACATGTTCACGATTGATGAACCTACAGCGACACATCATGCCCACCCAGTGTCCATAGCTTAATGTGACACATTCATTCCTGCATATTCTCAGTTGGCATTTCTACTTTCTAGAACCTAATGAAATTATAAAACAATTGTGTTCCTGGTGTTTAATTAAATAGAAACATTGTCACTGATGTGTGCTTGGTTAAATGGTAAATACTTGATATTATCTATGTTTCCTTTAAGAAAATTTTCTGATGTCAGGGAATTGTATTATACAAAATGTGCCCTGTAATTCTTATTTTATACTGATTTTTCTTTGTTGTGTTGTCTGTGGGTCACAAATACAGATTAAAAAATTCTTCAAATGGAAAAAATAAAACTCATGACTCCATTTATTAAACTGCAGAATTATACATTTATCCCAATGCTTTGCTTTATGAACTAAAATGAACTCACCATTCTTTTAAAAGAAGTTTATTTTATTTATATTACATATAAAATCTCACTGTTTCCCTTAGTTTATGTGTGTACTAAATTATAAATTTAAAGACCTGTATCCCTAAGAATCTCCATTTGGAACTCTCAGCTTACTTGTTCTCCTCTACAATGTACTCTGACCTTACACTGCAATGCCCAACTGTGTGCCTCGTATATGAATAAAATTAAATAAAGTGAATCATGCAATTAACAATCTCACCTCTAGTGCGGACCTGAATACTGTGCATAGTAAATAAGATACTTTCATTAAAAGTAAGAGAAAAAAATAGTAAATTGAACATGACTCTTTAGGCAAAAAGGGAGCTGAAAATCATGATAAAAATAAGTAAAACACTGAAGGAAATGAACTGAAAGCCATACCATATTTCTAATCCATTGTGTGGAGAAAGAGGAGGAGAGACTCAATGCCTGAGATACTGATTGAGGATGCAGGAAATAAACAGAAAGGTCATGGCTTCCAGAACTCGGCTCTATTCCCCTCTCACAGACACTAACAATACTGCACAGCCATACATCAGATTGCAAAAGCAATCCTGGCACTCAGTCTCAGTGAACCAAAAAGAGGTAGCTTTCAGGAACAGAGAATAAAGAAAGAAGGGAGGTAGGATCTACTACAAAGTGTTCACAAAATCAAGGTCTTTCAGGTACAGAGCAATGGCAGGACAGGTAACTTACATGAGGCAAGTAGGCCTGTCGTCTGGGCAGGCACCAGAAAATGGTGCGTGCTCTGGTGATTGGGCAAGTGCCTGTTCAGAGTTGGGAGCCAGTACTTGTGCCATGAAGGAAGACAGATGCTTGTTACCAGATCTTAGTGTTTTTCAGATGTCAGTTTCCGTACATGTGTGTAAAAGTTGCTTTTCATCTTGGCAACTAAGGAAATAGAAGTATTGTACAATGGGAGGGGAGGGGAGGGGGGGGGAGGGGAGGGGAGGGGAGGGAAGGGGAGGGGAAGGGAGGGGTAGGGGAGGAAAGGGGAGGGGAGGGAGCTAGCTAGCTTAACAGGTCCAGCGGCTTCAGCAACCATTCCTTAAAAGAAGGGCCAGTCAACTACATCCAGTGGATTAAATCCAGTCTACTGCTTCCTTTTTTTATAAATAGGATTTTCTTGGACTACAGCCATTCTCATTCATTTAAGTATTGCCTATAGATGCTTTTGCATCACAATGGGCAAAGTTAAGTCGTTGTGACAGAGATTGTCTGGACCACAAAGCCTCAAATATTTGCAAAAGGCCCTTTACAGAAAGTTAGCTGACCCCTGCTCTAAATATTTCTTTTCCAGACACCACCTACCAGTGCCAGGAACTGCACTCTCGTAATTGTCATGCACAGCTTCAGAGCCTCTTCCAGAGTTGGTTCTCTCACACTGGAGAGACGATCGGATCTGAAGCCCACACCCACCCACTCGGGTTTTAAGGCATCTCCAGCTGAAAATTCTGGCCCAGACTAATAACGGACAGATTCACGTGAGAAAAAGCAGTGAACTATCCGAATGATAGAAGCCTACTGCCTTCACTTCTAAAGAATATTATTTGACTGAGTTAAACTAAGAAAAGATCTTGGGAAATAGAATTCTCAGCTTTACCATTTTGTATGCAGTGTTAGTAAATATCTGTACTTCATGGTGTATGAGATCTATCTACTGGGACTGATCGTCCCAAAACAGCTATCCCAACCTGCTTCTCCATCAAATACTTAAGAAATGGCAGTTACTTCTGTCCAACGAGTAGACACTTGTTTATGGCTTAGTCTGTGGAAGCAGAACTTCATTGGGTAGTACCATTTCTTTTTCTTACTTACATGTTATGCCATACAACCTGCGGCTTAACAGGCCTTTTAAACTGAGGCCTGCGATGACTTCCTTGACCCATGGAAGCTGGGAAGCAAGCGCTCAAGAAGCACGTGGTCATTCATAAAATGCTACCGCTTTGTGTTCACCTGAGACCAGACGTTCTGTCTACCAGGAGCTGGAACAAGAGGGGACACTCTGAGGACCTTTGCTTGGTGGGGGCCGACAAGAAGGTCAAGCTTAATGTCCTCCTACTTCTACTCCTGGATCTCTTTTTACCAAGCAAGTACACCACTTAGTATGAAGTGCTATAATTTCCTGAATGATTAGGCACTTCTGTCAAAATGAACAAAAGTCATTAATAGTACCACTGACCTGTCAGTCACTGAAACTTTATCAGTACCAAGCACTTTTAAGTTCCTAACTGAATTATTTAACTTATTCCTTAACAACAACCCTGTGAAGCAGGTACTATTACTAGCCCCACTTTACAAATGAGGGACTTGGGGACAGCATGTTAAGTAAAAGCACCTAAATGAGAAGAAACATATCTGTCCTGTGGCTTCTTTTCCATGATTTGAATATAAGGTAGTATAAAGGAATAGAAATTCTTGCTATGTCTTAATTTCTTTCTTGGACTAATTTAGCCATGAGAGTTACTTTCATTCTCTCAGGCTGCTGAAATATAATTTGCCATTTTACCTAGATCAAAGTAGATTAGTAAGGGAAGTGAATATCCACGCAGCCAATGGAGCTCAGTTTTTAACTAATTAGTGGCTTGACTACACAGTGCATTTTTGTTTGAAAAACTTAGAAATAGCACAAAAGCCATCGTATTCATCTGCTTGAATACAAGTGAAGTCCTGAGTGTGGAATCCATAGGACTCATTTATTTAGTATAAATAGCTAATATTTAGCATAAATAGCATAAATAGCTATCTTCTGAAAGTGCTTTCCTACAAGACGATTTCTCTAGGTATAAGCATCTTATGAGGGAAGGATGATCAGATTGAAAATAAAATTATTTATTATTTGACAGAGAACACAGAGAAATCTCCTATATCTCCTATACCCTGAGTAGACACATGCATAAACTGTAAGTATTAATTTGAGAAAGTAATTTTATGTCCATGTAATTTAATATTTTTAAATGGGGCTTATATTTCATAGGTCATGTTAAAAGTTTATAAAATTGGCTTTCATTTGGATTTTTATTTCATTTTAAAAACAGAACATTGGTTCTTCACCTCTGGTAGGTGAGAAACACTGATACAGAGCTATTCAGTTAACTCCAAGTGGGAAAATGTACATAAAAGATTTCCTTCCCTCATCTTTCAAAATTTTTATTTGTCAGAAAATAAATTATAAATTACATAAATATGCAAATAATGGGAAAAGTTTAAAGTGGTCTTGTTGGGGGGTATATATTCAATTAAATTTGGAGGGTTCTAATGTAGGAAATTCATAAAGAGAAGTATATGACAATATTACACCTATTTCTAAGAACTTACAGATGGGATGGGAAAAGGAGTGGGAGATGGGATGGTTGCAGTTGGGAGAGAGGTTATGGGGGGAAAAAGCCGCTATAATCCAAAAGCTGTACTTTGGAAATTTATATTTATCAAATAAAAGTTAAAATAAAATAGATATCTCTCCTAAATACCACCTTCATATATTTTACAATTGCATAGGGAGCCAAGCTTTTGCCAAAGTCAGGAAAGAGGATACTCAGTTATTTAAATTTGCACCTGCAAGTTCTGATTTAGATTGTTTTAGTTAAATAGCCTCTATCACCTGGACTCTGACTCCCTGTCACATTATCTGAGATAACTGTTGTCAATAAATGAATTTTGTATAACAGATAACTGACATCCTTTTCTAGTGACAACCCAAGGTGTATTTTAGCTGTCTAGGGAGAAGATACTCAGCACTTCTCAGGGGGGTGCATTCCACGCCTGTAGATACTGCTAGAAGGCTTTCCTCTACATCTGCCTCTTCAGTTTCTGGCCTACGGGCCCTGCAAGGAATAAGCAGGGCAAGTCTAACACATAAAATGTCTCCATCAGGTCTTTCCCTTGTCGTGTCTTCATCAAGCCAAACATCCCCATTCCCATAACTATTCCCTACAGGGTTCGTCAACTTGGGATTGGTGACATTTTAGACCAAATAACGTGTTGTCGCGGGGGCTGTCTTGTGCATTCTAGGATGTTTAGCAGCACCCTTGGTCTCCATCCAGTCAACACCAGTAGCGTCCTTTCCTTTCCACTGCCAGTCACAACAGCTTCAGATGTCCTGGAACCTTGCCAAACACCCACTGGGGAGTTCAAAGCTCTGATTGAGAGCCACTGTTCTAAAGTAGGTAAGGAGTAGGCATAATAAAATGGATCCTAACCATGGTCACAAGATAATCAATAAGAAAATATTTCCCAACTTAAAACTATATTTACTAGGGACAGACTAGATAAAAAAAATCGATTTTGAAGTTATTACTACTAAAATCACTTAATCAGAATAAAAAACAAGTATTGATTTTTCAAAGTCTGTTTTTCTCCGAAACACACACACACACACACATATATATGCACATGTGTTTCAGCTACATAGCTACAAACATATTCTGTTCCTTGTCAGTATCATGACATCCACACATTGCTGGTTTGACTTTTCTAGACTCAGACTTACATCCGTAAACTCTACACCAGTCATTTTACAATCCAACCTGGTGTTCTCTAAATAGTAATTATTCTATCAAAAAAAGAACTCTGTGTGCGTGAGAACAGCATAGTTTTTGCTTCTTTTTTGCCAGATAGTCAAAGGCCTCTTTGCTCCAAAATTAACAGATAATCACCCTCCTCTTATGAATCCTGATAGCATGGCCACTGCTATCAAGCAATTTTCTTCTTGAACAAGCACAAATCACAAGTCCCCCCTGTGAAGCTAAGCAGGTGAATAACATATAATTAGCTGAACTTCATTTTCCGAGGGCATATTTTGTTTTCATTCCATGGTGCCCACCTTCACTTCCAAAGAGGCTCTATTTCTTATTTCTGAGGCTGGAAAATAAAGAGGGCAGGTGCCTTGCAGTGTTGTCAATAATCCTGCGTGTGGGTCTGCTGCCTGTGAGACATCTAACTGGGTTTCACTGCTTGTGAATGGAAAAATGCAAAGGACTGAGCCAAGGGAGGAAATACACTTTATAATTCTTAAACCCCTCAATACACATAAATAATCTAGTTGGAAAATAACCATAATAGCAGTCTTTTTACTTCTTGATGCCAAATAATTCCTTGCTTGCTTGGAACTGACTGATTTCAAATGCTACTGAGTTAAAGCACAGTTTCTTATAACTAGTGCATCAAATCATTATTCCACCTTTTTACCCAGAAAAGTAAGTCACTCGAGAAAAAGAAGAAATTGGTAATTATGTAATGCTCACCCAGTATCTAGGACTTAAGGGGTGTGTGAAATGTATTTTTATATGACCTATTCCAACTGACAAGAATATGAAAGTGAGTTCCAAGTGCCACAAAGCTTCAGCCTGACTTCCCAGCTATCTCAACACATTTATTTCTGCCTCTGAGAGGTGAATCCACCATTGCTACAGGTCACAGGTTCAGCTAATTAAAGGACACAGGTGCTATTCTCACCAATGGCACTAAACTCACAAGACAGGAGATGTGAATGAATGAAGACATAAGTGACAAATGACACGGCCTCCATTTCAGGAGGGCGGCTGGGGGACCCTGAAGAAGGGCACACTTTTCAGTCGCCCTTCGGGGGCTCTGTCTCTGCTCTAACATTATTGGCTTAGTCTAGAGAAACATTACTCCAGTTTGTGATTGGATTTCTTTTTCACAACAAGCACAAGAACTGACTTTTTTTTCTTTTTAGAATCCCCTAAGTGTGTAATTATTTGCAACAAATTTCATTTCTTTCCCCTTAGAGCATACAGGATAATATTGTGTGGACTGTGCACATTTTCTCAACAGGCCTTATGGAAGCCACAGGGTGTTGGCTTGAGAGCTCTCTAGGAGGCTTTAATTATTAGGGAATGATTGCTATGGTTTAGATATTGGTTGAGTGCGTCCCCAAGGCTTCATGCATTGAGAAGCCTTCTTCATTTTGAGGCATTCACAGGAAGGGAACTTAATCCAACTATGGTGTTTAAAAGTGGGGCCTTTGGGCAGTGATTAGGATTAGAGAAAGTCACTGGGGAGAGCCCCCATGACTCAATCCTTGTGGTTCTATATGCAGAGTGGGAGCTCAGAAGAGACACAGAGATACACACACTCCCTGTCTCCTGCCAGGTGATGCCTTGAACCTCCTCGGGATCCTGCCAGCAGGAGGCCAGCACCAGATGTGATCCCTTGACCTTGGACCTTGGACCCTGAGCTAAAAGCAATCTTATTTCTTTCTAATTCACCCACTCTGTGATATCAGGTTATTGGCAACAGAAAAACCATGTGACATAAGTATTATTCTCTTTTGCCTGAGGCAGCTTGGCAAATGCAATGGGAACAAAGTCCTCACCTTGGAGGACAGGAGAGCCTGAAGTGAGGTCTAATCTCCATACTTTACAAGGTTTCATAGGTGTTTGGTGGCAGAACAGCACATTCCCTGGCTCCCATACAAGCGATGTTTACATCTCTTTGCCTGGAATTTATAGTTAAGAACTCTTCTCCTTTTCTTATGAAAAATAAGTAAATAAATAAATTTGTGACTGCTATTTTTTCTTAACAAACTAAAAATCTTTCTGAACTCTCTCCTCTTTCTGAACTACCTTTCTACTTCTTTGTTAAATCTGCAGCTGCCAGCACACATGTATAACTTGGGTCAACAGATACTATCCTCAAACAAGGGGAAAAAATGAAAAAAACAAAAACAAAAACAAATTCTACTGTGCTTCAATTCTTGTTAACTCAGAATGCAATGATACAACTTAGACTCTCCAGTGAAGAGATACCATTGGCCATTCCATTCATTGCTGTATGTATTTTTTATCAATACCAAAGAACTCAAAAACAAAATCCTTATTTTATTTGAGGAAGCATTTATCTTATTTGTTTTAAAGGGTGACAATATGCCATACTAACTTCACACTATAAAGTATAGATCATCAAGATCTCTAAAAATGGCAAACAAACAAACAAAACCAGCATGCTGAGCTGAGTGAAAAAGATCTAACCCAGAGACTGCTCACTTGCTCAGGCTTCTGTCCCTGAGACCTGGACCTTTGAGATAATTTTTTGGTCTTACGAACAAATATCTTGCTCAGTCATCTCAGGTTGACCTTCCAATAAATGGCCAACTGTGTGCTCTTCAATTCTCCACCTCTAGGGAAGAATTCTGCAACAATCTCAATATTCAATTTCCTTTCTTTTGTCCCTTTACACAAAAATTTTACCAGTTATATTCCTGTTTGCAAATTTAATTTCCTGTCAACACTTCCAAGTAGCTATCTAACCAGTCTGCCTCCACAGATATTTACCCTAATAACAGGGGATTCATGGCTTCTTGGGAAATTTCAGTAAAGAGCACCAGGGAAGGCCCTTTGGCTTGTTTTTCAGTCACTGGCTATATAATATAAGGACTTATCATTTTACTCATTTTATAATGTATACTAGAAGGAAATAGTGAAATTTGTGGTGGGAAAACGTAGGCCCTGTGTAAGCTAGAATTAGTAGGCAATCCCAAACTTTGCCTCTTGCATTCCAACACCAACTCTGGTGTTGTCATTTCTGTTATTGCTTGGATACAGATGGGCAACGGTAAGGTTCAATGCAAAAATACGGAAGGATGGTTTGGATGTGGAATACTCACCCTCATTCTTTTCTTAAGTTTTCCTTTTAAAGTACCGCAGCCCCATGATGAAGATCTTAAGGGTTAGAGCAACAGTCAAACACTCAAATGCCAGAGTGGGTGTTGTGGTGCAATGGGTTAAAACAACTACCACTTGGGACAGTGGCATCCTATATGTAGTACTGATTCGAGTCCTGGCTACTCTGCTTCCAATCAGTTTCCTCCTAATGTGTATGAAGGCAACAAATGATCCCTGCTACCCATGTGAGAGACCCAGATGGAATTACTAGCTCCTGACTTGGGCCTGGCCCAGCCCTCAATGTTGCAGGCATTTGAGAGTAGAACAGAGGATAGATGATCTCTCATTCTCTGTCTCCCCCTATGTCACTCTGCCTTTCAAATAAATATTCAAAATAAACTCAAATGCCAATTCAGCAGGTGTTTACACGCAGTCTGAATAGGAGAATACTTCAACACGTTGCATAAAATATGGAATTAAAAGGTAAGTTTGTTTTTACGTAAAATTTTTGAAATCCATGAATATAAGAGGTCTTTAAAAAGTTCATAGGAAATGCATGTTATGGAAAACCTATGTGTGGATTTCATTTTATTTTTGTACCCCCAAACTTTACCTTTTAATTTCATTTTCCATTAACTTTTAAAAATACCCTGTATTTTTCATTTCCACAAATATACATTAGTATATTCTAATCTGTTTTCTTTTGAAATGTGTAGGCCTTCAGACATATTCATTAAGTTCCTGTATTTTGTAAAACAGACCCTACAAGTCATGTATCTTCATTTTAGGAAAATTAAAATATACAGGTAAAGATAAAGAAGAAATCAGACAGCATCCCTAACTAACCACCCAAAGGTAATCAACACTTTATAGAAAGCCTGAACATATATTTGTTTTCTTAAACATACCAGATTGTCCTGTTTGTTCTGTTTTCTAACTTGCCCAGCAACCTGCCAGCAGCTAGGAGCACCACAACCTGACCTCTTGTCTTTTGCTCCTGTGTTCCTGTAACTTGGAATGATCCGGTTCCCAGTTCAGTTGAGAAGTCGACCTGATGCCAGAGGTGTCTCGATCACTATCACTGATCCACAATGAATGTCCCCACTCCTGGCAGCATGAGTTTTCTCTAGCATTCAGACAAGGATTCTGACACGTCCTATCTTTAGTTGTTCTAAAATCGTACTGAGTTCTTAAATTTCATCTACTTGAACAGTAAGAAGCTATATGTAGTCACTTAGTGGTGACTGTGGGATGCCTTTAAGGGGTCCAGCAGAGGAATGCGCACCCAGCACGGGCTTAATATGTTTTATTGACATAGTAAAAAGACGACAAAATAGAATGAGTCATACTTTGTCCAATTTGAGGCCAACAGTAGGAGTAATATTGGCAATATGCTGAAATCTTTACTTAGTATATACTAAATTGATCTTCTGTATATAAAGATAGTTGAAAATGAATCTTGATGTGAATGGGATGGGAGGGGGAGTGGGAGATGGGATGGTTGCGGGTGGGAGGGAGGTTATGGGGGGAAAAAGCCGCTATAATCCATAAGTTGTACTGTGGAAATTTATATTTATTAAATGAAAGTTAAAAAAGAATAAACCAATGATACCTCACCTATTCCATCAGGAGGATGTCTTTCTATTTAGCTCACAACCTCATTTTTTTTCTGGCTCATGATTGACCAAACATGCCTAAGCTCTACCCTTTCCCATTTTATATCAAGCCTCCTTTAGGTCATTTTACTTTGTAACACAGGTTATTTCTCCTCCAACAGTGTGTAAATCCACCCTCATGGCTGTATGTGAAAATCTGGTACCTAATGGATCCAAATTTTATTTTACTGAATCAAAATCTACAGAGAAATTGTAGAAAACCATGCTTTCTAGTAGGGATTTAAGTACTGAGTGTTCAAATAATGGGTATGGAGGCTGCTCCCATAGCTGTAATCTGTGGGTACAGAGTCCCACTTCCCCCTGGAATTGCTTCAGGTACGTCCTGCAGAATTCAGCAGAAGTCTTGTGGTGTCCTTTTTCCAGGAACCCTCTAAGTCAGACTCTACTTCAGCACAGCTTCACTGAGATCCCCATGTGCCTTTCAGCCACAGGGAGATACAGGATGCCATGGTCTGCCATCTCTGTAGCTTAGGCTGGAGTCTCATTTCCCTTGTGAACTTAGAGAGTAGAAAGAGTTCAATTCTGAGTTTTAGGGGTAGGGTGTTTGGGATAAGATTAGGACTAAAAAAGGCCATTGGAATGGAGCCCCCATGTTTAAACCCTGGTGACTTTATAAGAAGGAGAGAGACCAGAAGACACAGACATGTGGTCCCTATCTCCCTACATCGAATGCCCTATACTGCTGCTCCAAGACTCTGTCAACAAGAAGGTCACCAGATGTGGTTCATTTACCTTGGACCCCAGGAACCATGAACCTCCATAAACTATTTTCTTAATGATTTGTTCAATCTATGGTTTTGTGATATTGGCAACAGAAAATGGACCAGGACATATGCAGTTCATGCCATGAGGTCATACTTACACTAAAGCAGCTTCTAGAACTTTCACAAAAATCCCATCCTGAGCCTCTGCTGGTGGCTCTTGTTCTTTTCTTTTTTTTAATTTTTTGACAGGCAGAGTGGACAGTGAGAGAGAGAGACAGAGAGAAAGGTCTTCCTTTGCCATTGGTTCACCCTCCAATGGCCGCCGTGGCTGGTGTGCTGCGGCCGGCGCACCGCGCTGATCTGATGGCAGGAGCCCTTATCCTGGTCTCCCATGGGGTGCAGGGCCCAAGCACTTGGGCCATCCTCCACTGCACTCCCTGGCCACAGCAGAGAGCTGTCCTGGAAGAGGGGCAACTGAGGCAGAACCCGGCGTCCCGACCGGGACTAGAACCCGGTGTGCCGGCGCCGCAAGGCGGAGGATTAGCCTAGTGAGCCGCAGCGCTGGCTCTATTTCTTTTCATTCTCCCAACCTCCCTCTACTCCCAATTCTGCCCTTAACTGCAGATCCTCTAGATTTCTAGTTTTGGATATTTTTCTAACTAGATTTATGCATTTCTAAATAAACCTGGGGAAGAGGAACATCCTCTGCCCAAATAATCTACTCCTACACACTTTCCCTTTTTTATTTATGCATTACAAAAGATCTAAGTAAAGGGAAGTATTTAATCAATATCTTAAAGCCTCTCACAGTCCAGCAATACAGACACTGGCTACCCTGAAGCCACACCACATGGCCGTATCCATGACCTAAACTAGAATGTAGTCAAACCTTTGCTTTGGTACCCCTGTCCTCAGTGATAACTGCTCCTTCTTGGTTCCTTTCCCAACTTTACCCTGACTCCTGCTTCTTAGCAGTATGGATGTCTCCAGTTCTTCTTAGAGCAATGCCTTAGCCCTCCTCACCTCTGGACTCACAGTTCCTAAAGTGGGTCTTGGAATATGCACTGCGCCTAATATGCATATGATAGATGAATGAATGAAGGGAGAAATGGATGAATAGCGTTCTTCTTTGCAAATAGGGGTAAGGGCTCCAGTAGCTGAGCTGCAGGGAGCTTTGTCTCATGGAAGTAAGGTATCTTGGTGTGGGGCACTCTGGTTTCTCATAGATAAGCATAATCATCAGCATCTCTTTCCTGAATTTTTATAAAGCCCCCCATTTGTTCTTCCTGCTTCTAGTTTTCCAGACATTTTTCACCTTGGAATCAGAATAATCTTTAAAAAATTAACTCATATACTTAAACCTTTAAGTTTAGTTTAAGTTAGTTTAAGGCTTTCCACGGCAATTAGGATAAAAACAAAACCCTTATGGGTGGCTTGCAAGCTCTTTTATCCATCATGCCCAGTCCTTTCCTGCCTCACAGTTTCTCCATGTGCTATCTGCTGGCCTGGAACCTTCTTCTCCACTCCAATCTGGCATGGCTGGCTCCTTTTCTCCCTTCAGGGCTCTGCTTAAATATCATTTAAATATCATTCAGAGAGACCCAACTTGAATAGCTCATCTAAAATTAATTTCCCTCCCTTCTTTCCTCTGTCTCGGCTCCCAGTCTGTTTCAGGATTTCATCACAAATGGAAAGTCATGACTACTTTTTCCACTTACTTCTATACCTTCTATACTTTCTCTATTCCTCAAGTTTTATGAGATAGGAAGTACATCTTTCTTGAGTATTGTCTGTCCAGTGTCCAACACAGAACCTGGCATAGAGGAAGAAGTCAATCAATGTTTGGTAAATGAGTAAACCAACAAAGACAAATGCCTTTCTACTGACAAGCACGACCTGTCTAGCTATGACAGGGAGTGAGACCTTGGGCAGGAGGGGAGCTGCGAGCGAGGGTACTCTTATATTCCTCTACTCAAAACATTTTTGGGACCCAGAGCAAGACTCCAAACTTAAAATTTGAATTTAGACTTCTCCAACTCCTTGTTGTTCTGGGACACCTGGCCCAAACCCTGGCCTGGCCCTTTCCTCTCCTTCCAATCCCAGCCCTGTCTTGCCCTCTAAGGCAAAACCCCAAATCTCTTAACAACAGATGCTCAAGGACCACTCCTTTGTACGCACATTAGCAACTCAATTTGACAGACTATGGACAGAACTCCATACAGGTCTAAGATCTGTGCTATTTGGCAGGGCTCTCTTGGTGATCCAGATGGCAAAGGGTGTGGGCTTTGAATGGGAATGACGCCTGCATCCCGATTATTTCTTTTTCTGGCTAGGGGAGTGCTGGAGGAGGGCAGAGCTCAGAAAAGAGTCTCTCTTGCCCAAGTCTAAGAGTTGAAGTGTTATTACTTCTTCCCGAAAAATTCTTTTTAAGTGATGTTGAGATGTCCACTGTCAAGAATATGATAAGTATTTTGAAGCCTACAATAAGACACTGAGATACTTAGAGGAGTTTATGAAAGGATGATTTTTGTTTTCCTGAAAGCCTCGCACCACACAGTATCACAGGCCCCTCACACATCTCCTACTTCCTTACTACCCCCCCCACACCCTTGTCTAGACCTTACCCTCTGTTGATGTAGCAGCACATCTATGCCCATGTCTCAAGTCCAACAGGCAGACATACTGAACCCTGCAAGTTAATTTAGGTCCTGCCCCTGTAAGCCAATATTGGAGGAAACTAGAAGCCAAGTTCATATTTGTTTGGGGCTCATCATCTTTCAATGTTCACCAAGAACGCTACTAGTGTTGACTCACCAGAAGTTGCTCTTTACAGATGATATTTTTTCAACTGGTGGATTAGTGTTGGATATTACCAACCGAATGCAGTGAGCTCCCAAATGTCTGAGCTGACTTTTTTTTCCAGCTGGAAAAGTCTATCTTTCGAGCAACTCACATTCAGCAGTCCCTGACCTGCCAGAAACATGACTTCCCACCAGTGACACTGGGAAATACCAGCCTGTGCATCAAACAATTATCAATTACTTGGTGGTTCTGGCTGTTCAGGCACACAATGAGCTTCTTTGATTTTTTTTTTCTATGCTGTTTCTAAGACAGAATACAAATCAGTGTAGTCTCAAGATGTAGTAAAATGATCATAACCCCAGAGCCTAAAGAAAAGAAAGGGTAAAGAACTTTCTATGAGATAAATTGAGGGAAAGAAAGAAGCCCTTAAGCCACTACAGAATTCCTTTCAGACATCATGCCACCATGCAAATGGCAAATCTGCCTGATCTCACCTGTACCCTCAACAGCTTCATCTTGCCTCCTGACACCTGCTTGAGAATGCAAGTCGCTAAGTCACTGAATGGCAGACCTAGAACATTTAGCTGTAATTTTGTTCAATCCTGTGTTTTGCGGGTAACAAAAAAAGGCTCAAACAAAGGGGGAGACACTTGTCTAAGGGCATTCATCATCATAAACATCATTATTCCCCATCATGACTAAAGCTGCTAATTTTTAACTGATCACTTATCACCTATCTGGCACAAGGCTGTGTATTTGACACAGATCATCTCAACATGATGTTGAACTCTGAGTCTACCAAGATGGATTTTAGTCATAAAAAATAGCACATGAAGGAGGAAAATCCATCTCTACAGCCTGTGTCCAAAACTTTCAGTTATATAAGGCTATCTCCAAGTTTACAAGTATGAATAACACTGCATTTATCATGGTGGTTGCTGCTGTCGGTTTGTTTTCAAACAGGGTCCAAATTTTAGCCTGGGTGGAAATTAAATTCCATTTACTTTATTTTACTTTATTCACAAGACTTTACCCCAGATGACTCTTGACTTTTCCAAAGGCCAAACCTGTCTCCAAAAAGCATAGATATGTATCTACAGACAATATTCAAAAGAAGAGGCCACAGTCTTCCAATTCCTCACAACAATTTCTATGTACATTGGAAGAAATAGAATAATGATTAGGAAATGTGTAAATCCTTCCATCAGGAATTCAACACATACTATATATATATATATATACATATATATATATATACACACATATGTGTGTGTATTATATATATTTTTTTAATATGCTTGTGTCTTTTAAAAATACTTACTTATTTGAAAGGCAGAGTGACAGAGACAGAAAGAGAAATCTTCGCTCTGCTGCTTTACTTTCCAAATGCCTGCAACACCAAGGATGGGGCCAGGCTGAAGCTGGAAGCCAGTAACTCTATCCAGGGCTCCCACGTGGGTAGTAATGAGGACCCAAGTACTTGGGCCATCATCTGCTCCTTCCCAGACATATTAGCAGGAAGCTGAATAGGAGAAAAGCAGCCAGGACTTGAACTGGCACTCGGATACTGGAAGCAGGTGTCTCAAGCAATAGTTTAACTTGCTGTGCCACAACACCCAGTGTTTGTGCCTTAATTCCCTGGTGCTGCTATAACAAACTATCACAGATTGAGTAGTTTGTACACAACAGAAACTTACTGTTCACAATTCTGGAGGCTGGGAAGTCCAAGACAAAAACGCAGCAGATCTGGGGTCTGGTGAGAGCTGCTTTCTGCTTCAAAGACACCACCTTCCCACTTCATCTTCACAGGGCAAGAGAGTCAAATAAGCTCCCTCAAGCCTCTAATTCTATCCATGAGAGCTTTATCCTTGAAATGTTATCACATCCTAAATAGGCCCTGTCTCATTGATACTATTGGGGATTAGATTCCAATATAGGAACTTCGGGTGCCAGGGGGATACAACATTTAGAATACAGTAGTTTGTTTTAAAAAGCAGACAAATCAGCATTGCACTGTAATTGCAACTTATACTTGTCCAGGCTGGTGTTGCAGCATAGCAGGTTATGCCACCGCTTTCAAAGCTGCCATCCCATCCTGGAGCACCAGTTTGAGTCCCAGCTGCTCCACCTGATTCAATCCAGCTCGCTGCTAATGCACCTGGGAAAAGCAGCAGAAGACGGTTCCCATGCGTAGGCCCTGCCACCCTTGTAGGAGAACTGGAGATCCAGATGCCTTGCTTTGACCTGGTCCCGTCTGGTCCATTTC
Source organism: Oryctolagus cuniculus (assembly GCF_051225735.1). NCBI lineage: Eukaryota > Metazoa > Chordata > Mammalia > Lagomorpha > Leporidae > Oryctolagus > Oryctolagus cuniculus. The sequence goes on from NC_142868.1 coordinate 127,369,646, forward strand.
AGCCATTTGGGGAGTGAATCAGAAGGTAAAAATTACCCTACTCCAACACACACACACACACACACACACACACACAGCCACTCTGCCTCTCAAACAGATAAATAAATCTTATTTTTACAGAAAGCCTATTTCTTAGAAACAATGCATCTCAGGGTTACCCTGGATTATGAATTGGAAAGTTGGTTTTTTTTTTTTTTTTTTTTTTTTTTTTTTTTTTTTTTTTACTTTTATTTTGAACTAATCGTAGACTCATAGAATTGCAAAGACAGCACAGAGAAATCTCAAGGATTCAGGTATTACGGAGGCATTAATAAGGTAGTGAGTCAGCATGGCATCCCTGATAACAGTGGAGCTCTCTGGCTAAACTGATGTGCTATGATATCCAGTTTTCCCTGTCCATTGGCTTGGGGATCTACCAGCATGGAGCTGGTGCAGCTTGTAAATATCACCCCCTTAAAAAACCTTTGCTGTTGATTTATCTGAGGAGAATAAAGCAATATATTGCCTATTCCAATGCAGCCCTCTCCTTGTTATCTAAAATATGCCTTTCCTGGGGGACCCCCAAATTTGTAATCTTATATTCATTGAGCTCTTTGATGAAAATCCTGTTGAGACTTAAGCAAGATAGCATCAAATAGAAATAACATCCTGGCTGATCTTACAGACAAATGCTGTGGGAACCATGAGCACTTTTCATATATCAATCAAACACACTTTCTCCAACTGCATCTGAACATTATAAGTCAAAGTAAGAGTTTTTGAAAAACTACACAGACAAAACAAATTTAAAAAAGAATGCTTACTTTGAAAATGCCTCCTTCCTTTTGGAAAAATATTGTCTACTCCATATTTTTCATATTAATATACTCCCCTAGTATATTTTATATTATTGGGTATGTTCGAGCAACAGACTTCACTAGATTATACAAGAAATCTCATCTTTAACTTTGCAGAAATGCATATATAGCACATATTTTCTCATTTGATTTATATCATTCATTCATAAAATGAAGGAAGGAAGACATGAAATACTGGAATGACAGAATCTATGTATTCTTGGTGCTATTTGAGAGATAGGCAAAATTTCATTTCAAGACCTCTCCCTTTTTCTCTGAGCATTTTATTTGGGTAGAAAACTCATTGTAAATCACCTCAATAAAGACTAAATAACTCCCTCTAGCAGGATTCAGATTTCCATTACTTTATACATTGTAACATCAATGAGTTTTCCAAATCAATATTACAACAGAAATGTGGCAATTACAATATAAGGTATGGGGAAAGAACGCATAAGAAGTCACTTTCTTATTCTGTTTTTGGAGGAAAAAGGCAAGCAGGAGCAACAAAGAAAAAGAATCTCACACAAATGGAAAAGAAGAGCGATAGATAACTTGGAGACAAGCATGCTAACAAGCAAAACACAGCGCTAAATGGTTAACCACGTGAGACACATTATTATTTCATATTAGATGGATGCTGTCTTTGATTTTGGGTTTAAAATAGAACATGAAAACCATCACACCATACTGAAAATTCAGGAAAACATTAGCAAAGGCCTGGGCTTATTAAATTAATAAATGAAGAACTCATTCTAACTGTATCATAAAATAAAAATTAAATTATTGAAATGAAATCTTTAGTTTAACATCTTTTCTAATCCTCTATTTAAAAGAAACAAAGAAGTCAGAAAAGAAGGAAAAGAGGGCCCCAGAGAGTGAAAAATGACTTTTTCTTTTTTTCCTAGAATTGGCTTCCTTGGTTGACTGATCTTTCTTTCAAATACATGAACTAATCCAAAAGTTTTGGGACAACATCTGAAAGGAATAGAAGGTGTTCTCTGTCAGCCTTCTTCAAGCCTTTCAAGGTACCCAAAGGCATATCTGTTCCTCGTGACATGTGCCAAATTCCTTCCGTCTGCAGTAATCTACCTCTTTGCCATCTAGTACCCTAAGTGTAGTGCTTTTATATTTGCTAAAACAGCAGGAAGGAATCACACCTATACTGACTATATAGTTACTGAATTTGAACAATGCACTAAATACTATTACAATTCCTATTTTTAGGAATTATTTGAGAGGACATATTCATATGACTTAAAATCATACCCCTCTACCATAAAATGCACATTATTTATTTAACATCCATAAAGAGTATTTTGTGTATGATCTATGATTGGTGCTTGAGACTGAAAAGATTAAATTACCTAATACTTGCTGAGAGTCCATTTGATTGCAAGCATCTGGCATCAGCAGTGGACACATCACTGCAAGGTTCCCCATCAGAGAATAGAGTAACTCAAAACATTTTCTTTAGAGTACCATTCATCTCAGTGGAGCATGGTGGATGCACATGCAGATTTTTAGACAAATAATAAAACAGTACAATGAGTATTTATGGAAGTTTTTATCATCAATCAAGGGAAAAATAACTATTAGAATAGTTAAGAGCAAGACTCTGACATCAGCATGGCCAAGTGCCAGCACCAATTTCGTCATTTACTAGTCAACTGAACAAGGGCTAAGCTAATTTCTCTGTGCCTCAGTTTCTTCATCTGTGAGATGAGATTTGTACTGCTACCTTCCTCATGGAATTCAATGAGTTCATTCTTGTAGAGAGCTTAAAACAGTGTCTGGAGCATACTAAAAATCATGTGTTGCAAAAGTAAGGTCTCATACCAAAGTGATCTAGGAGTATTATCCATGACAGAACGGACATGTAGGAGGAAAGCGGGGATTAGAGGAAGAAGGAATAACCAAGCATGCATTTCTAGCTAATGCAGATTTCAGCCACCATTACAGATATTGTTAGGGCACAGCTTCCAAGCACCACTTATTATACCTATTTGCAAATTCAGAGTGGCTTGTTTCCTTTTACTGGGAGAAAACCGAAGCACAGAAAATTCCATACAAGAGATTCAATCACTAAGGCAAGAAAAACTCCTTTACAAAGTGAATTAACTTGAAACACCAGATCATAAGTTAAAATTTTCCATTCTGTTCCTTGAATCAAGTTCTATCTAACACCTAATATTCCACAGAAGAAAACTTGTTGCTGCAATGAATTGTTTAAGAACCTGTGGATTTTTTTGAAATAGTATCATTGTCAAAACATAGTCTTGGAGCACCAATATGTTGAAGAGGGTTTTTTTTTTTTTTTTTTTTTTTTTTTTTTTTTTTTGACAGGCAGAGTGGACAGTGAGAGAGAGAGACAGAGAGAAAGGTCTTCCTTTGCCGTTGGTTCACCCTCCAATGGCCGCCGCGGCCAGCGCACTGCGGCCGGCGCACCGCACTGATCCGATGGCAGGAGCCAGGAGCCAGGTGCTTTTCCTGGTCTCCCATGGGGTGCAGGGCCCAAGCACCTGGGCCATCCTCCACTGCACTCCCTGGCCACAGCAGAGAGCTGGCCTGGAAGAGGGGCAACCGGGACAGAATCCGGCACCCCAACCGGGACTAGAACCTGGTGTGCCAGCGCCGCTAGGCGGAAGATTAGCCTAGTGAGCCGCGGCGCCGGCCCGAGGGTTCTTATGGTTCATTCCAGATGAATAGAACCTTCTTTTTCCAAGGTATAACTGATGGAGTAAAATCAATGAGCATTCAGAGAGGGCTACAATGACACTTGAAGGCTGGCCAATGACCAACCAACAAAAGAAAGGCTTTTGGCCAGGGAAGACATAAAACCAACCAACCAAGCAACCATGAGGGAGTCTCACAGAATCAAGAAGAGAAAAGGCAGAGGGAAGAGAGAGGAATGGGGAGGTAGGAGAGAAAATGAGAGGGGTGGGCATTTGGCCTAGCAATCAAGATGTCCACAGCACATATCAGCACACTTAGGTTCAAGTCCCAGGTCCCCTCTTGATTCCAACTTCTTGTTAATGCATATCCTCAGAGGAAGCGGCAGAGGATGGCTCAAATAGTTACATTTCTGCCACCCATCTGGAAGACCTGGACTGGGTTCCTGGCTCGAAGCTCTGGCCTGGCCCAGCCCTGGCCAGTGCAGGTATTTCGGGAGTGATACAGCAGACGGAAGTTTACCCTCTGCTTCTCTCAATATCTCAGCTTCTCAAACAAATATATAATTTTTAGAATCAGAGGAAACAGGAGAATTAGGATCAATCCTTATCTACTGCCTGAGTCACCGAGGTACAAATCCCGGGAAGTATGGCTCAAGACCACTGGCACTTTGAGACAGGGGAAAACACAATGAAATCTGGGTCATCCACTTACAGCAATTTGTCTTGGGGTGAATCACGTATCCTTTAGGGAAGATGCCTAGCAAATAAATGCTGGATAAATGTGTACTTTCTTTCTTCTGAGTTTGGTTCATCAACTGTAAAACAGCAATATGAAGGTAGACTCCACAGGGCTATTACTGTAATCAGGCTTAATAACATACTGGAATAGCTCCATCATCCAGCAGGGTCAGCTCTCATTCCTCTTGTTATCCCAAATCCTCATTATCCACCACTGGGGACTATGGATTGTGCAACCAGTCTGAACATGAATGACCCCTGTAAGCTTTAAGGGAACTAGTCATAAGAGCTCCACAGAGAAGAAAAAGAGAAATTAAATTTAAGCAGACCCTAATGGCTCTTTCTCAGAGCTCTGTGAGCTATCAAGATATTCAACCATCACAGGAATAATCTAAGCCTTTAAGTTATTTGAAAAATTACCAAAATATCAGAATGTACCAAGCACTATCATAATAAACAAAAGAAGTTATACCTGGTGCCGAGGACGATGATGTGAGTTATTTTATTTTTATTTTCCTCCGCTCACAAGTCCATGTTACTGAATAAAGAAGGGAAGAAAGCATGAATGTAAAAGGAACATTAAGATAAAGCAACAATTGAGGGGACCATTAGAGAGATGATAGATTGAGTGGGAGATTTATTGGAGGGTGATCAGCAGGCAGCCAGTTGAAAGGTATTGGGAGAGAGGTCGGGGCTGGAAGCATAAGTAGTCAAGTAAGCATCATTTCTCAGCACCAACTCACAGAGCACCAGAGAAAAAGATGAGAAAACCTGAGAGAGTCTGAAACAGGAGCCAAAGAATTTGGAATAATTAGTGTGCCAGTAAGTGGCAAGGAAAAAAAGAATGACAGTTTCAGAGTACAGGTCAAACACTTGACCAGAGCATAAGCTATACAAGATCAAAGAGAAGCTAGAGTCGAGACGTAGGGTGGGGAGTTCAGAAGCAGGTGGAACTGTGACTTTGTGACAAGAACGGAGACTGAACATAGAAGAGATAGGATTCAGGATGAAATCCAGAGTGTGTATACTGCAACTCCCGGATGCTTGCCACATGTGTCTAGGTATCTTTTCAACCAGGCAAACCACTCTGAAGATTAATAGTGACTTTTTAGGAAGACAACTGATGACTTAGCAGTTTTATCCATAGGGAAAAGGAGAAAAATGTGGAGAAGGAAAATTGTATGTGGATGAAATTTGTATCAATGAAGACAATGCCTAATTCATTCATGAATATTCACAAAAATTGAATAAGTAAATGATACGTCCTGTAACAGAAGTAATAGAGGCTTTAAGAAAGGGAATTAAAAATTATATCCATACCTATTCAACCTCAAATTCAATCATTAAAAGTGACAGAGATTCCATTTGCAACTTCAAAATCATCCAACAAGAAGCAGTGTAATGTTTCAAGAAAAATATGCAGATTTGAAGAAAGTTCCGAACTGACATCCTAGCTTGGCCACATGCTAGCCTTAGCAAAATAACTCTGCCTGAGACTCACATTCCTCAATAAGACAAAATGAATCTGTGCAGAATCCAACTACAAAGTCTTGTTTTCAGAATGCAAAGAGATACTGTTTTTAAAAATGTCTAGTTCCTGGTAGGTGCGGGATGATAGCATTGTTTCCGTTATTCCACCACCCAAAGAATGCATGTCAGTTGCAAATCATAATAAGTTAATTGACTTTTGAACAACATAACCAAGCATTTTATTGCACAGTACATGGAATCCTTTCAAAGTAGACCCCTAGGAAGGATAGGCACAAACCCCACTTGACTTGGCCGTGGTGAGAACTCTCACAACAGGAGCTCCTCTTCTAGAAATGACACAGAAACTTGGGGACATTCCTTTGATTATCCACAAATGTAGAAAATACCATTCTTGCGAGGGGGGACTGACTTCTGGAGAAAGTCAGCACTATTTGGTTCCAAGACTGGCAATAAGATTTAGCTGAAATGTGACCCCAAAACAGTGAGACTGATTTTCTTCTGTGACTCATCTTGAGCTCAAAAGACATTTTTTTAAAAAAACTTCTGTACACTATCAAAAGGAAAGTACAAGATGAAACCATAAGGACATTTAAAGCACCACTAAATGTAGAGGCTAAAATAATTGCATGTATACTGTTAAAAAAAACAATCAAGGATACTTGTTAAAGCACAGTTGTATTATGAGACTTAATAGTAAAACTTGTTCTCAAAAAATTACTTCATTTTAAGATCTCCACGAGTGAGATCCCAGTGGAAAGAACAGGTCATCAAAGAAGAAGGTACCTTTCTCTGAAGGGAGGAGACAACTTCCACTTTGACTACGACCTTGTCTAAATATGATCAGAGTCGGTGAACTCAGGGGGCTTCCATAGCCTTGGCAACTCATGACAAGAGCCTAGGGTGATTACTGAGGCCATAAACAAGAGTGTCAATTTGTTAAGTCAACAACAGGAGTCACTGTGCACTTACTCCTCATGTAGGATCTCTGTCCTTAATGTGTTGTACATTGTGATTTAATGCTATAACTAGTACTCAAACAGTATTTTTCACTTTGTGTTTCTATGTGGGTGCAAACTGTTGAAATCTTTACTTAATATATGCTAAACTGATCTTCTATATATAAAGAGAATTGAAAATGAATCTTGATGTGAATGGAAGGGGCGAGGGAGCAGGAAAGGGAAGGGTTGCAGGTGGGAGGGAAGTTAAGGGGGGGGGAAGCCATTGTAATCCATAAACTGTACTTTGAAAATTTATATTCATTAAATAAAAGTTAAAAAAAATAAAAAATTACTTCATTTTAGTGTATTAAGTGGAGGATATTCTTGTGTCTCATAAATTACAGTTATGTCTAAGTGCTTGCAAACGATGTATCATTCTTGGGTTCTTCTTTAAAGATAATTAAGTTTCTTAAAAAAAAAGCAAAAAGCAAAATTACCTTTGAGATGCAATGACTTTGAATAGCCCTTGTCTGGACTGTTGAGGAACAGTTTTTGTTCTTGTTTATTTATATATATATATGTGTGTGTGTGTGTGTATTTGTTTTTAGTTTTTTGGTTTGTTTTTCTTTCTTTCTTTTTCTTTTTCTTCCTCATACAAAGTGTTGAACTCTTTTCCCAGAAGAGAGCTAATCTTCTGTGTATAAAGTTAAATGAAAACAGATCTTAGTAAAAAACAAGGCTGGGGGGCCAGTGCCACAGCTCACTTGGTTAATCCTCCGCCTGCAGTGCCGGCATCCCATATGGGCACCGGGTTCTAGTCCTGGTTGCTCCTCTTCCAGTCCAGCTCTCTGCTGTGGCCCCAGAGGGCAGTGGAGGATGGCCCAAGTGCTTGGGCCCTGCACCCACATGGGAGACCAGGAAGAAACACCAGGTTCCTGGCTTCAGATCGGCACAGCACCAGCCATAGCGGCCATTTGGGGAGTGAACCAACGGAAGGAAGCCCTTTCTCTCTCTCTGTCTATAATTCTGTCAAATAATAATAATAAAAAAGACTGGGAACAGGAGAAGGAAGAAGAGGGGTGGGAGGGTGGGTATGGTGGGAAGAATTACTAGGTCCCTAAAGTTGTATTTATGAAATATATGGAAAAAAAAAGAAAAAGCACAGTGAAATATTTCATTCAGGATCACTGCAATGGGTACAGGGGCTGAGGTAATGGGATTTTGCAATAATAGAGAGAGAGGTTGGGCTCAATTCCAAACACAACATGGAAATGGGAATTTACAGCCAAATAACAGATTTGGAGGATGGTTAGCCAGTGTATGAAAAAATTAGTAAGAGGTAACATCAGGGGTAAGGGGGATTCTAACCTAACAGGATTCTTCTGAATACCAGCCAGAATGATCATTCGCCACTTGCAATGGTAGAGGATAAAGAATTCCATCAGATGTTGAGGATGATCAATGTGTCCAGTTGTGTTTTTGTGTCTGTGTGTGTGTGGGGGGGGGGCTATTTCCTGCTAAAGTAACTTAGCAGGATTTTTTGCTAAAATTGGATTTTATAAAGAAATGCACAGATGGACCTAGGAAAATGTTCAACAGTCTAATTTTTGATCAAGTGAACAATCCCTGTCAATATTAATAGGGAAATGACTGAGCAATTCATCTTATAACTCTACCACTAAATATTGTGTAGCTATCAAACAGAGTGAGCTAGAAAATTCTCTCCCAAATTGTGTCCCCAGAATAGTAGTAACAGCATTGCCTAGAAATGTCTTAAAAGTGTACATTCCTTGTACCCTTCCCAAGCCTACTCAATCAGAACTTTAGGGGATGAGATCCATAAACCACTAGTTTAACAAGTCTGGCAGGTGATTCTGATAATGCCTGAGGAAAATGGATGTCTTCCACTTACCTAGAATAGGAATGTTCAAGATATAAATAAGAAAAATACATCATAAATCAATAAGAAATACTATAGTTAAACATTTATACAGTGTGTGTGCATGCATGTATGTATACATAATAAAAGACTGCTAGAGTGTTGATCAGGTTCTTAAAAACAACTGATGACAGGTGGGTTGAGTATAGATGGAGAAGTAAAGCAAAGAGAAGGGGAGAGGGAGCAGTAGGAGAAGAGGGAAAGAGAGTGAGACTTGTATATAGTAAATAAAGGGATATTTACTAACCGCTTCTTTTATACTCTGGCTTTTATTGAAGCCAATGTCACATTATGTTTGAATCTCCAACTCTTACGTGACAGTTACAGTTCCTTTTTATTCAGGTTACCTTGTGCTAAGATCTAAAAAACACAGCCAGTGTGTGCATAAGAAATGAAGAGGATATAGGCATACTTAATATGTGTTATAATTCTCCAAAGACCATGCAAGTGTCTGCTGGCTAAATGGCTGTCACTCAAGATTAGGGACAACATATGTTGCTTTCTACATCTCCAGCCAAAGAAAGGATGCAGATTGACAGCTGTTAGCCAGGAGGACCTGTGCACAAAGGTAATTTTTTTCTTCAGTAGACAAAATATAAGAAATAAACTATCCTCTTTAATGGGCTCTGATCTGATTCATGTACATATTTTTTTCAAAGAATGCACATCTTGTAAAAACATTTATTTATTTGTGAGGCAGAGAGAGAGAGAGAGAGTATGTACTTATCAGCTGGCTCATTTCCCAGATTCCCACTGCAGTTGCGACTGGACAATGCTGAAGATGGAAACTCAACACAAGTCTCCCACCTGGGGTAGCAGAGACCCAGTGCTTGAGCCATCACCACTGCCTACCAGGGGCTGCATTAACAGGAATGCAGAATCAGGAGTCAGAGCCAGGAATCCAACTAGGCACTCCAATATGGGATATATACCAAACATGGCCAAATACCCTCTGCACTGCAGAGTCCTACACACTTTAAGTTGGGGGTGGTTAACATTTTTAGAACCCTGACATTTTCATAAATAACTGGGAAGTTTAGGAGTTTCCTGAATAAACTCTAGGTAAAAAAATCCTTTTGAGTCTCAGTTCACCTCATGAGCTTATCCAAACTGTCAGAATACACTGAAGGACTCAGATTGTCCACAAGATAGTATACATGCTTTACCCAGCCTACAAAGATTTGAGTGCCCTTATGTGGGAAGTGAGTGGGCTCCTAAGTGAGAATCAAAACAAGGTTGAGAAGAAAAGTCAGTGTGTCTTCCCCAAGACTGATTCTACTGGAAGTACAAGGAAATGGTTGTCAAAGAAAAGCAGGAGAAAAAATAAGCAAGACAAAGTGGATGTCAGTGTAGGCCGGCCTGGGAAAGACTGGATGTGTTCCAGGTTAGGAATTGCAGCACTGAGCAAGGCAATAAGAGAAGGCTGCCACTTCCAACTAACTTCCTGAACTCCACAATTCTTGGCAGGATATTCCTTGCCTGGCCCATGTTCACTGTGAGATCTCTTTACAACAAGTAGGATAAGAAAACTCCCCCTTTCACACCAAAATGAAAACTGCATTGTTCCTTTAACCTCAGAATCAAACACCTTAAGCATGCCTCTTAATTTAATCAAGTGTCTACGTGCTCTGTGGTCCTTCCCACCCTCTCATATCAACACCTAGTAATACTCAGTTTAAGGAGTAGCTCTCAGCCTGGAGGTGTGGTAGAAGGACCTAGGGAGATTTCTTCCTGCCAATGCAAAATTCTCCTGAGACCAGTTATGTCAAAGGTGTTGGAGGTTGGAAGGAAGAATGGGAATGTGTAATTTTTTAAGTTTCTTAGAAAATCTTAACATAAACAAAAGATAGGTAACTGCTAGCTCAGTAGTTGCCTAAGTAGATACAGGGAAGATTAGAGTTTCCAGTGTGCAGGTGAACATGGTGAACTTCGGGGTCCTTTGCAAATGAAAGAACGGTCAATGATTTTCATAAAATAGTCTGTTACAGAAAAGATTTTTCACAAATAACAGGAGCAGGGATGTTTCAAGGTTAAAGAGAAAGACTGTGCAAAATGAGTCAGAAAATTGAGCTCACTAGCAATTCCATCCAACTAAGCACAAAGGTAAATGTGTATCTTACAGACTTGTCAATAATCTAGACATTTTAGGGAATTTAATTTGTTGGAGTGTTTTTATATAACTTTTATTTTTTACTGGTTTTAGTGATTCAGAAAATCCAGTCCATTATTTAACACATGGAAACACAGTGTAAACTTTATCTACTTGTTTAACTATGAATAAATTAGTATTTAGCTGCCCAAATCTGATTCATAGATTAAGTGTCATATTAACTATATAAATATGTATGTATTTCTCATCGTCTTTCAGATAGTCCCTCCATTCTGGCAGAGGCAACACATCAACTGCTGTAAACAGAATAAATATTTCTAAGAAAAATTGAAGGCTTATTTATTTCTTGAAAGACTTAGAAGAAAGTTAGGCAAAATGTACAGCTTATTTCTGCAGACACTGTTAGTAAGTCCCTTGGCTAGACTACAAGGATGGAAAGACAGATACATGCTCCTTCTTATCCCCCTCATCTGCAGCCTAACTTCAACGCTAGAAGGAAGTGGAAAATGCGAGCGAAGGCACTAGAGGATAGTATCTTCACTGCACTAAAATGTTAAGGAAGTTATCCCTACATTTTCAAAAGTGGATCACTTCTTCAGACTTCCTCAGCAGGAGACAAGGGAGTTCGCATAGTGTCTGACTTTCAAGCTAAAGAAACAAAGCAAAATCTTAGCGGAAAGATCAACTGAGGGAGACAAAGAAGAGCAGTAAGTGTTAAACTTTCTGAGTATCATCCTATGACGGTTTATTCTCAAGAGAAAAGAAAATGAAGGGAAGTGTGAATCCATCCGTCAACCCAGTGTCTACTCTAAATCTACCTGTGTGTTGGGATTTGGAAGAGATGCAAAGATAAGTTTGGGAAAGAAACCCTAGGGGAAAGAATGATCTCGTAAAGCCAACTAAGGAGCGTGCATTCCCACTCCATGTCCATCATTCTAACACCAATGGTCAATAGACCGCTGTGCACTTATTAGGTACCAGCAAAAAGCTCTGCACATTATATTTTCTCATCAAATTTCCTTAGCTGGTCAGCATTCCCGTAACATAGCTATTATTTTTCCCATTTTATATTGAAGGAACCAAGGCTCAAAGTGTTCAAGTACCTGTCCAAGGTCATTCAACTGGAATTCCTTGGTGAAATTTTCCAAAATGGACCTTAACGAGACTAAACTCTTAGCTAGTACAGCAGTGACTGTACTTAACCGCTTACAAACACTGAGAAACAAAAAGACAATTTTATGGCAGTGCCAGTTCTGATAAACCACACACCATCCACGCTGTAACTGAGCATCATGCGAAGTGGCCTTGCTGTAGGGCCCAACTGTCCAGCTTGTTCCATTTATGCACCCATAGAGCCCCCAACCCACTCCACATGTACAGAGCACGTAGAATCCACAGAAATACCTAACCATGCACAGAGCAGGGGATTAGAAAGAGGCCACATTGAAAGGAGAGGTTTGCGGCCGGCGCCGCGGCTCACCAGGCTAATCCTCCACCTAGCAACGCCGGCACACTGGGTTCTAGTCCTGGTCGGCCGCCGGATTCTGTCCCGGTTGCCCCTCTTCCAGGCCAGCCCTCTGCTGTGGCCAGGGAGTGCAGTGGGGGATGGCCCAAGTGCTTGGGCCCTCCACCCGCATGGGAGGCCAGGAGAAGCACCTGGTTCCTGTCTTCAGATTAGCGCAGTGCGCCGGCTGCAGCAGCCATTGGGGGATGAACCAATGGAATAGGAAGACCTTTCTCTCTGTCTCTTTCTCTCACTGTCCACTCTGCCTGTCCAAAAAAAAAAAAAAAAAAAAAAGGAGAGGCTTACAAGAAAAACAAGTAACTTAGTAACTTATTGGTACATATAGGAGCAGAGGTCGACACCCAGGAGCCTCCTGTCTCCATTGGCTGAGATGTAGAGGGTCTGGTTCAGTGGCAGAGATTAGAAACTGGAGTGGATACAGTCACTGCCACATCTGACTCCAGGCAATCAGAACCAGGGAAAATCCTCAGGGCCCTAAGGAAAACGGTTACAAATAAGGAAAGAAAATAACAGCTCGCATAGCAAGTCTAACACAGGGAAAGGAACAGTAAGAAGTTCTGCAGCTAGAATGCCGGAGCTTCTCAGTCGAGCAACTTTTCTGTCACCTAACCACTCTTCACCTCCACGGACCTCAGGTTTGCTTTGATTAAAGCGTCCATCAGTGCACTTGGAGCAAACCTCGGCACACAGTGTGCACCTCCCCACGAGCGGCTCCTTCTTCTCTCCTCTGACAGTCTGCTATGGGGGTTTCCCTGTTCCACTTCAAGCACTGGCTTTCTCCTTCAACCTCCATGCAGAGCTCAGAGGTCATGCGGCCAGCACACGCAGTCACCGTAGTGTCTTTGTCTATCACAGAGTTTTCTTCATGTTAATGAAGAGAAGCTGTGACAGTACACCTCCTCTCAGGAGGACAGGGAAGAGGAGCTAAGAGGTAAGAAAGCTCAGATGGTGAGTAGACATGAAACGCAAATTTCTGCGAACTTGCTATTTCACTGACACCTAAAGCCTGGGAGACCTTGAAACTGGGAGACCTTGAAACTGCCGTCAAGTCCTTTCCCCCTACATTCCTCTCCTCTCACACACAAGTTCGTGCTAAACACACATCCCTTTCCTCCCACATTTGCTCCACAAAGCCCTTCCCAAACATCCCGATAGAGAGATGGCCCATATACAAAGCAACTCAATCCTGTTATTATTATTTTGGTAATGATTTCTCTTTACATCCTTCTTCCTGCCTCTCCCGGGAGTCCTGCTACACCCTTACAAACACCCTCTCCTTTTTGACATAGGCTTATTGCCTAAGTCATTGTGCTTCTCGGATTTCATTTATAGCCCCCCAAAAGGCTGCTTAAACTCCCCGGCTGCCTCTCTACCCCACCTAGCCATTCTGCCATTTGTCTGCGAGGTCTGACAGCCAGTGAACTGAAGCACAGTGATCACTCATCTGGAAGAAGGGGCATTTGTCTTGCGGTCCAAGTTCTGTTCGCAAGGGATGCAGCCTCTGCCCATCATCCTCTTTTTCGAAGCCTAAGGGGCTGAGCTCTGACCTTCTGATTTGATTTCACAGTTTCCTTGTTTTCCTTCTGACCTCTGGCTCCAGGCCTTCCCAGGGCAAGCCTGTCATCAGAGAGAGAGGCACTGCCTGCCTGCCTGCCCACCAATCCGTACTTAGGGCAAAGACTCTGCTGGGAGGCTGACAATGATCAAATGCCCAGGGCTGGCCCAGTGCCATATGTCAGCTCAACGCACTGAGAGGCTGCAGAGGGAGACCTGGGAGACTAAGTTTGCAGCACACTGCTCTGCAGAACTAATAAGCAGGACCCAGTGCTCAGGGTGCTTGCCCTCAGTCAGATCAGTAAGTTCTGCTCATCTGTCTCCTCGCCTCCCTGGCAGAACCTGAGAATCCAAACTCTCTATTGAATAATGCTTAAAAAAAATCTGACATTCAAACATGCCCAGAGACAAAGGACTCAGAAATAATATCATACAGCTGCTTATTACCACATGACATTCATATACGATCTCTTTTCATCTGCACAATGCCACCTTTATATTGGGCTTAGATTCCCCCACTCCAGACATGTGGAAGTGGGGAGGAGCTTGGGACATGCCAAAAGCCACCCTGACAGTCTGACCCCAGAGCTCCCCTAGCTGAGCTCTGCCCTGCACTGCTTCCCAGGACCCAGGGCCTTCCAGCACAGCTCCCTCTCTCTTGAAAGGAATCCTCCTCTTCACACCAGCACACGCTCTACCTCCCCCCAACAGTTCCTCTCATTGGATCCTCTCCAGGCAAGCACACAGACAGTCGATCCAATCACACATAATGTTTGAAGGTAAAACACAATTAGGCCACCTAACAGTAAACTGTGGCTTTGCCTTCATGCTCAAACAGCCTCCTTGCTAAGTGGAATGGGGCTCGATGTGTTTCTCTCTCCCTCCTCTGCCCTTTCATTTTTCTCTAGCAGCATGTGAATATAAGCCAGAGCTTTCACAATTGTGCAGCTAATTTCTAATTGATTTATATACTGTATTATTCTTCCAGTCAAGAAGAGTTCCTAGGACAGCTGGTTATGGTATCCATAGAATGGCTATTTATTTGTCACACAAAAGCTTCCTATACAGTGGAAATTACCATCAAGGGAAACATGGGAGTGCAGAATAGAAACATCCTGTGATTTACATTCAGGCCAAAGGATCCTTCATTGCGATTTAAATTGATTATATTACGTGACCCTGTCTGTCCTCACGTTCTCCTACACAAGCTTTGTTTTGGGAGACCTTGTAATCGCCACCAACAGAGAGATGTTCTGTAGTGTTTCCTGTCTAAGCAAGCCGCTAGCTCGTGATCATCTCTCTTTTCTGTCTTGTTTTTCTGTTTTATTTTTGGGTTTTTCTAAAACTGCCTCTGTGGACCTAAACAGAATTAATTGAGCACAGCACACATATGGGAAACTCACTAAGCATGAAGCCATTATTAAAGGCTGCAGAGAATGTTTTGAATGTATCACATTCAAGTCCATCACTGATCACTTCCTTCAAGACCTGTACCACCACCACCGACAGACTACTCTCAGACTGACATTTCTTGACACACCATACCCACTATGTCCCTCCAGGGTTTGCGATAGGAGTGGCTAGTTAATGGCAGTCCTTACCAGCCCTAACCGTACCTAGCCATGGCCAGCAATAAACTGTCTTCAACCTACTCAACTTTTCAGAGACCCTGAACCAGGAAAACCTAGATAGGAGGTCTGGTAGGAAGTTCAACTTCTCCAGCATTGGAGACAGAAATACATTTGACACTCCCAAGCTTGTTAACTGCTACAAATTTAACTCCCAAAGTGCCCAAAGGGACTTGGGGCTGCAGTCTCTTCACAAGTCCTTGTTGATTGTGGCTACTCTGCCTCATTACCTTCCATACAGATCGCAGCCCCCACTTTTAATTTCAGCTCCTTCTGGCCTAGAACCCACACCATGTTTTCACCCTACTCCCCCTCCCACTATGACCTGATAGCTTACTACTGAAATTGCATGGGTTTGCTATATTCCTAGAATAAATCTCTCTGATCCAAAAGCCAGAGTCTTATAACACAAGGATGCCAGGTAACCGAGGATCATTAACCCCAGCATCCACAAATAAATTCAAATCTCTCCAATGCCAACTGAAATATGTTCTCATAAAACTTGATGGTGTGAATGCTTGACCCTTTCTCAGAACTTAGGTAAAATTATTCTCTCCAACCCATCTTCAAGGAGCATCCAGCACCACAAGCCCCATAGCTTCTCTCCTGGACACTCCATGCATTCATGAAGATGGTGGCTAGATTCATGCATACAGCATGTGACTCACACATGGGACCAGATCTACCTGAGATGTTACAATGGTGAGAGCTGCCCAGAGCACCTCACCCATTTTAGCAATCAGCCCCATGAGACCTGACTGATCTGGGAAACATATGGCATTTTTATGGACCACTGAGTTTAAATCCACTGGGAATATGACCAACTGGAATAGAGCTGTGTGTCTATAAACCTATTAAAAGCAGAGATCATGTCTGTTTTACTCATTAGAATAAGTTTACAATACCTAGCACAATGTCTATCAAACAGGAGGTATAATGAATATTTGTTGGTTGATTAAATGGGTGGATGAATTGAGATTCACCGTATGTCACAGTGGGTATAAGTAGGCTCTGGAGTTAAATACATCTAGTTATGGTATCTTGTTGTATTATATAGTAGCTGCATGACCATGACTATAGGCAAGGAATAGGACTAATGTTTAGTTGCCTCATCTGTAAACTTAAAATTAGAGAATTTGTGATATCTGATGGTATAGTGGCTATGTTCTTGGTATAGTGCAGGGCCATAAGTACCAAATATAGTTTAAATATTGTTAAAATTAGTCATGTATTCAATTTGCTTTGATATAGAATTCCCTCATCTTCTGGATCTTGGTATTGTTCCTCAGTCCAAATTCCATTTTTTGCCACCCTTTTTATGCTTATCTTAAACATAATCTGGTGTGTGTTGATTTGAATATACATGAACATTTTTTTCCATTTAAGAATATATTTTGGCCTGAGAAACTGATCCTACTGATTCTATTGATTTTATTTCTTTAGGGAGAAGTAAGATCCTAAATTTCATCATGAAGGAATATGTAACTCTTAAATTTGAATTATACATTATTCTGGTATGGGCTGGATACACAAATCAGATACAAACATCTTCCCATCCCTGTAACATTTTTCCAAACATTTTATTTAAACCATAGCTGAGTTATTGATTATTCCAAATTATTTAATCAAACTACATCTCAGTTATTGGCTATTAGTAGGAGTTCTAATCTCAAGGGGTGCACCATACATTAATTACATAATCCTGGTACATTAATTCTCAAAACTCTGTCTCTTGAGTTGGAACTAAGTCTGGTTAAATTAGATCATGGATACAACTGCTATGGATTATGGGTTTAAGATTAGGGTCAGCACCATGAGTCAGGCCTCTCACGCATCTCACACAGTAGGAGAATGTGAAGGCCACACAAAGGACAATGCCTCAAATATTTTTAGAGAAAGCTAAGTGGACTTTTTTTTTTTACTGAGAAGTGGAAATATACTTTTTTTTTTTTTTTTAACATTGACACCCTAATGGTCAGGGAGCTATTGATGAAGACCTGGGAAAGACAAATAGACAAAAAGACTATAAAGCAGCAATAGAAATGCTCTTCTCAAGTTCCATTGCTGCAAATTGCGATCCAACCCTGTAATTCTATTGATTTGCCTGTACTATATCAAATTTTAATCACCATAAACCACAGGCTAATACAGATCTGCCACCACAAGTGCTCCTAGAAGAAGACTTTGATTACTTTGGACATCTCTGAAAATCCTTTAAGACTGTCTAGCCCAGACACCTGCAGATATAAGGAAGCATCTGAAAAATGTTCTTTCTGTTGGTTTTGGAAACCACAGGTCTGACATTCTGTTTTTATAAAGGTAGGATTTGGAGAAAAGACACTAATGAAAGAGAAAAGATACCTTGGAGGTTTAAGGGGAATAGCTCACAGCAAAGATAATTATACAAAAAAATCCCTTGACAAGCAATGACAAATCCACTTTATTCCCTGGGCAAAATTATAACAGGTTAACACTCTGATCTCAGCACATATTAATCTTTTAGAAGACATCCTTATGATGGTCCCAACATACAAAGCCTAACTGGATTAAGCCAATGTGTTTTAAATTGTAGACCACTACACTAATTTTTTAAGATGCTGAATAGTTCCTTAAAAAGAAAAAAAAAAAAAAAAAAAACTTGCCCTGATACAACCAAGAAACTTACATACTCTGTCTCCTACAGAAACCTGTTAAATACAAAAGGACCTGGAATAATGTGATAACATTATCAAAAACCCAGAAAACTCCTAATTATGAAACCTGTGTGTTTAAATTGACATAATTCAGAGTTTTATATGATGTATCTATTAACATTGTAAGAAACAGTACTCTGCAAACCAAGGTATGTGACAAGTCCGGTTAGATACTATTTCTTCTGTGACTAATGTCTTTTACAGTCCCAACAACACAGCTTTGCATTCAGATGAAACACATAACCTAGTGCACATCTCAAGTTACTATTCTTCCTCCAACATATCCAGACATTCAACCACAAGCCCTTTATTTCTCATGTCATGCCAAGAATATCGTCAACTCTCACCTCTCTTAAGATGAGCAGACACAGCTGTAAACACATTTAGAAGCATTGTTTACCATTTGTAGACCTAGATGAAATGGACACCTTGTACTTGGTTGCACATCAAGGACATAGCATGGGATATAAAAGGACACATATCCCAAGGGATACTGGGTTTTATATTTAGGTTTGTCACTGACCAGTTCTGTGTTAAACTCCTTAATCTCTACGAAATTCAGTATTGTTATTGATCACTAGATAAATTCCACAATCATCTTGTGCCTGAAGTTCTAAGACACCATAAGTTTTTAATTCAAAGGCACAAAAGTGGGCTAAAACTCTAACATGCTCCTGCCTCACAGAGCATGTAGTTGGAAGCTCCATTTTAAAGAGTCCTAAAAGGAGGATCTATTTGAAAAGCATTTTTAAGTACAGAAAGCTACTTGGAAACAACAAACAGAGGCCGAAAGGAAGCCAGAGACAATACAAATTGTATAGCCTCGTGAAAAGATTACGGGTGATTTCTAGTTTGTTCTTTCTTGCTTATCTGCATTTCTAATGTTTTTGCAGTACTGTTGCAATAGCAAAATAGACAAACAATAACTTTTGTTTTGGTCTTAAGTATTTTGACTCCATAAGCAGACTTTTACTTATTTGAAAGCCATCATTGTGTGTAACTAATCAAATATTCCAGATGAAATGTGCAAATCAAAATCATCAATGTTGGGATACACAGTGCTATGGCTTAGAAAGACACGGTGCCTAGCATCACCTCTGCAGGTAGATAATCAAATACATGGCAAGGATTTGCTTATGAATGCCCTAAGAATTGTCTTTTCAAAGTTAGTAAAAGGAGAGAGAGAAAAGAGGGAAGAAAGGAGGATGAGGAAATGAAATGAACATCGCTGCCTGTTTAATCTACCATTTTAGCATTATTGGGGCCCCAAGTGTTTCTGGAAGCCCTGTTAAATACAAAAGGACCTGGAATACATTATAGTATATCAAGTTATTTATTACTAAAAGAATAACCTTCTAAAACTCAATGTTGGACATGCAGAATTTTTTTAAAAAAAAATATGGTAACAAGAAAGGAAGAAGCTTGTGCAAATGATTCAGGTGGAAATCTTAGCTCCGGCTGCATATCAGCATCACTTGGAGAATTTCAAGCTCCTGCCAGTCAGGTCCCAGCTGAAACCAATTGAATTTGAATCTCTACGGGTGGCGCGCAGCTTGAAGTTTGTAGAAATACCCAGGTGATGCTAATGTGCAGTCAGGATTCAGGAGAAGACAAACTAGGAGAAACAAAGAAATTAAAAGCAAATTCTAGTGATTTCAAATGTGTGAAATGCTCCTCAAAAACAAGCTCAGTTTAATTCCCTGGAGTATTTGAAGATTTCAAAATTATAGCTGACTGAGGATGAAACCAACAATGAGACGCATTTTTCCTTACTGCTTAACAAATGCACACTAGGGAATGAAAGGGCATCTTTCTTTATAAGTGAAGCTCAGTTGTATAACCTGGGATATTCACCTGGTATCTGAGGACAAATACAGAGAAAGTATCAGATTGGGATGCAACAGCGAATAGCCCAGAGCCTTCCTGAAAACTGTTATTAACTCAGGATCTAATACCAGTTTGTTTAGATTTGATTTGACTCTTTCTCCAACTAATCACAGTTGTTAAGGTTCTGGTTTGTTGGACTTATTTATCTGACACTTTACCATAAATAAACAGCAGAGCAATCCACTGACATGCTCAGACCTGTCTTGATCCTTCCAAAAGGTAAGCATGAAAGGTAATTTTTTTCCCACCTTCTTTCCTTGGAAGGATCGGCAAACTTCTGTGCTCCTGCTCAGTCATACCTCATCTCTGCTCCATCTAATCACGCTCTTTCTCTTACACAGATCAGTAGCATCTGATACTGAGCTAAAGGAAATTCTCACCTGTGGATTTGGTTGGACGATCAGGTGGATCAAGTGATCATTATGCTGATATTACCCCAGAGTGGGCGGAGGAAGAAGGGAGGACCTGACTGGAGACAACTGGATTTCCTGAGTTTGGAGGGAGGAAGGAAAGGAGAAATGATTCCACTAGTGGATTTCTGCCCTACATCACTGATAAACACCCTCTCATGTGCTAAGAGTCATCAGAGCATCTATACATGCATGAAATTCTAATCACTGTGCATAATCTGGTATCAGTGGAGTGTACGCTCCCACCCAGGTCCAGAGTAAGAGAAATAGCACAGCAGCAATTCCAAACTGAAAAACTTGCCTCTAGACTTCCATAAGATCCCAGAACTCTTGGGAAGGCAGTTAGATTGATTTGTCTTAGGAAAATAAAAAGAACTGATGCTCTTATTCATGAATCTGATGGACCGAATGGATAGCAATTGCACAAATTAGGAGTAACAGAGTGAACGAATTTGATTCATTTTTAAAAATGTACTACAGGAGAATAGCTACAGCAGAGGGTCTCTTAAACTACCATCAACCCTTCCTATATTATTATACTGTGTTAACAACAAAAATGACACTCACAGGGAGGGCTACCATTTAACTGAAAGAATATTTTTAGCAATGTCTTTGATTTTGAAAGTGAACATATTCATGGAGTTCTAATTCTCATCTCAATTGTGGTGGGTAAGGGGAAGATGGAGAGCTTTGAGTGCATGTCAAAGAAAGTTGGTGCAATCAGAATACATTTTTTTAAACAATCAAAATCCTTATTTCTCCTCAAACAACCCTAAAGGAGGAAGTGTTTTTATATTCAAAGATTTTATTTCCACCAAAAGATGAGGAATAAAGACAAATGCTAAAATATACTGGCAGCTTTTTTAATTCCATATTACTGAATTCTTACTTGTTAGGAATCTGCAGCTTTCAGAATTTCTAAAAAGTAATTCTCTCAAGTTCACAATACAATTCTTCGAAATGTCTTGTTGAAGGGGATTTTAAGTATAGGTGACATACTTCCCAATGTGTCTCATTCCTCCCTTTTTTAAAAAAAAAACTTACATAATTTTTCTCAGACTACAATTTGGAAAACTTCTAATAAAAAAACTAGAAGCTAAATAGATGATGACTATCCAACATCAAACAAAAAATTTACACTATGGTAATCATGGACATTGGAGAATATGATCTCTCATTCTGAGTAGATCAATGTAAAAAGCAGATCAATTTGTACATAGTAAAAAATGTTTTTCCCCAAAACAATGTGTTTCTATGTGTGGTCTTTGAGTTGGTTGCATCATACTCACTTGGTTAGCCTAATAAAAATTCAGATGCTGCACCTCACATGAGATAATGAATTAGATTGTCTTTGCGGACCTGGGAAGATGCACATTATAAACCTCCCAAGTGACTCTCTGGAACTATAAAGTCAGGAAAACCATGTTCTAAGCACACTAAGAATCCTTTTAAAAGGCCAGGAATACCCTTACAAGGCTACTACGGTGAGAATTTGTACTTCTAAGTTTTAGTTAACCTTTGCTACCACCTCTAAACATTCACTAAACACTTTTTGTGGGAATGATTACAGGAGGAGTCTTGTCATGTTTCCAGTCACACATAATGTCAGCTTACAAAATGGTGCTGAGAATTCCACATCCTACGTGTAAAGAGCCCAAGCACAGGAGCACTGAGGATTTCACCCAGTGCTATACTTCCTATAAACGAAGAAGCCAGGCTTTGACCTGTGGCATCTGACCACAGAGGCTGCATGCTCAACCACTTCATCACATAAACCCAAGAGAATAAAGAAACAGACATCTGAACCCACAATGACTGGTTCAGAAGGCTGTCATCTTTCCACTACACAAATAAGGTCAAGTTGACCTCAAATGTAGCCACAGTACCAGTGTTTCTCAAAGTGGACTCTGGACTGGGTCAGATTCACTGAGGTAGGAGCTTGTTAAAAATTGGATACTTGGGACTCATGTGCCAAATACAGTTCATGGAAAACCAAAGATCCATATTTTCCAAGTTCTTCTGGGTGACTCTCACACATAGCAAAGTGTGAGAACCATGGAATTAAGTAAATGTAAGGCCAAAGCAGTAAGACTAAATTTGCAGGTGATGAAATTAATTATGCCTTCCCAAAGATTAGGACCTAAACTAAGACTGGGTTGATAAGGATAAGACAGTGCTTCTCAACCAGAGGTGATTTTACTTGCAAGGGGCATTGGGCAACATCTCCATATATTTTTGGCTGTCTTAAGTGCTGGGACATTATTGGAGTCTAGTGATTAGAGGTCAGAGATGCTACTAAAGACCTGCTTTATTTTGCTCAGGCTACCATAACAAAGTACTATAGTCTGGGTGGCTTACACAACAGACATATGTTCTAACAACTCTGGAAGATGAAAGTCTAAAAACAGGGTGTTAGTATATTTGGGCTCTGGGGAAGACCCTCCACCTGGCTTCCATGGCTCCGTTCACAGTGTATCCTCACAGGTCAGAGAGAGAATAAGCTCTTTGTTGTCTCTTCTTACAAGGGCACTAATTCCATCAAGAGAGCCCCACCCTCATAAATTCATAGAAAGTTAATTATCTTCTAAAATCTGCATCTCCTAAAACTATGACATTGGAGGCTAAGCCTTCAACAGACAATTTGTGTGTGTGTGTGTGTGTGTGTGTGTGTGTGTAGGGGAGACACAATTCAATCTATAGCAGCCATCTTAGGACTCATAGGAAAACATTCATAACAAAGAATTATCTGGCCTAACGTGCTCATGTTCAGAATTTCTGGTTAAAGAATTAGGAAAGAAAACAACCATGTTGCCTACGTTTCCAACTTTTTTCTGTAGCGCCTCATCTTTTAAAAAAAGATTAATTAATTAATTTATTTATTTTGACAGAGTAACAGACAGAGAGGGAGAGCCAGAAAGAGAGTGATCTTCCTTCTGCTGGCTCACTCTCCAAATGGCTGCTATGGCTAGGACTGGGCCAGGCCAAAGCCAGGGGCCAGGAGCTTCGTCTGGGTCTCCTGCTTTGGCGGCAGGTGCCCAAACACTTGGTCCATCTTCTATTGCTTTTTCTGCCATTATCAGGGAGCTAGAACATAACTAGAGCAAGTGGGACACGAACAAGCACCCATAAAGATACTAGTGTTGCTGGCCATGCAAGAGCTTTGCCCACTAAGCCGCAACACACAATACCACAGCCCCAGGAGCAAACTCTTTACTTGTCTTTCCCAGCTATCACCCTATTATTGTCCCAGCATGTATGCCTCACTGAAAGAAGTTCTTTTTTCCTATTCTCATTATCAAAATCTGATTCTTCATGGGCTGCTCAATATTTTGTAAAATTCCCAAATGTGCCTACTCATATCTCCCTTAACCTAAACCCAGATTTACCAGGTTGGATGACTGCTAACCACAAAATTGAGGGCTGACCTCAGGGCCCAACTCATCCATCTGCAGAGTTGCTAACAAGGGAAACTGAGCCTCAGGGGGCTGTGGGTAACAAGAAGTCACTGGATTCGGAGTCAGACTGATCAGAATTTGAGCCCCAGCTTGTCCCTCACTGGATATATCTTACAGGGTTCTTTTGACCTTTTCTGTCTCCCTAGCCCACTTCCCGAGGTGTCTGTGAAGACACCTGAGTGACCTGCCCCATTGGATGTCTGGGGCACAGCATGAGTGTACACTTATACACACACATCAGATCTCTTTTTTTTTCCACACAGACTTTCAAAGGCTTGTCTGAAATGTCAAACTAATGACATGTCATACTTCCTATGTTCAAAATATAATGCAAGCCACGTTTTAACTTGAAGCTCTCAACAACCCTTGGAGCTAGGCACTATTATTAACTTCCTTTTTACAGATGAGAAAATTGATGTGAGATATGGGATTTTCCCAAAGATCTACAACTAATTAATGACAGTGCCTGATTTTACTGCTCTGGGAGCCCAATTCCAGGGCAGTCTCATTTAACCACACAGTGTACTACTCAACCAACTGACAGGACCACAAGTCTCCTGACTCCAAGTGTCCTATTAGACTGTGGATGTCAGCTCTGTCTTTGCAAGCAAATGGTACATGGTTAAAGCACAGGTCATGTATTCGCTTATTCTGCTTCCCCTTCAATGCTGAGCTCAGAGATGGTCCTCAGTAAGTATTTGTTGATTGACTGATAGAGACAAAAACCTGAAAAATTAATTTCCTCACTTTGTCAGTTTGAATTAATCCTATTATGTGTTGAAAATTGTATCTTGTTTTCCATTCTAAAGCAAGCCTACACAACTTGGGGGAAGATTTGTTCAGCCTCCATCTCTGTCTTGTGGATGATGGTCTCTGAGTCAACAGTAAAGAATACTGGTTGTGTTCACACAGGCCAATGTGAGGTTAGCTGAACTGTGGTCCCATAAGAAGGCCATCTTTTATCAATGTGATTGTTAATAGTTCAGATCTACAAATGAATCCTTCCACCAATTACAGACCCAAAAGGAAGATTTAAAAAGGTTAAGTACGAAGTCTGAATCTCAGTTCCTTACTGCGTGCTCCCCTCACTGTCAGCCTCAGGTGGGCTATTAGGAGGTGCTTGGGAAGGCATACACGGAAATCTTGATTCTCATATAGCAAAGGTCATCCTGTTTTCTGTCTGAGCTAGCTGGGGATGAATCAGTTGAAGCAGAGAGTATGGGGAGACAACAAACCTGATGAGAACCTTTGTTCAGGCCTGCCTCTGATGCCAGTCACAATTGTTTTCTTCAGCAAGGGAAGAGGTTAAAATTTAAACTCAGTAATGTCTTCTCTTGTCTTCCAGAAGACAGGAGGGTGTTAGGAGTTCCATGTCACCGACAGGAAACACGGAGAAGACACAGAAAAGAGATAGTGGAACAGAGATATGGCCTGGATTCTGTCACCTAGTTGTTCACCCTCATGCCTAAAACATGGGATTGTGTAAAACATCGAGCTCTTCAGAAAGAGAAGTAGTGCAGATATTAAAAAATAAAAGCAAGGTGGATTCATAGGTCCACCAAGCATGAGGGTGAGCATAATGTATTGAGAGGGTGGGAGATAAGAGAACTTGCTAAGTGGATCTCAGCAGGCTTGAAGTATTTGCATTTCTAATATATGGTAGCTCTCTATTCCTTGCAGACGTCCTCTGGGTGGCTCAGGTGGCTGGGCCATAATACAAACAGGACACTAAAGTCTATTGCCCCTGTACTCTCTGGCTTACCATGGAGAAATGCCCATCAATTACTGGAAACTGGGAGAGATGGATTCTTAGTATACACTGACCATACCATCACACTGTCCTAAAGGGAAGCCAAAAGAGGAATCACTAGCAAAGCTGAAGCATGAAATTACGGGCTGAAGAGTGGAGGGGAAGTGGAAGGATGCCCCACATGAAGGCCCACTTTTTCATCTGCTTTATAGAGAAGTAAATAAGTAACTGTTCTATATGTGGACCTATAACAAGGATATACAAAATTCTGCAGGTGACTTCGCTTCTTCAGTCAGTCCTCTGGGTTCCTCAGGCAGAAAGATGTAGGAGACGAAAAATGTCATCTTCCTCCCTTAAGACAGCTTGCAAGATTTCTGTCTCTCTTTCGTCCTTAATCAGCAACAGTGTTTATTCTTGCTAGCCCTGGCTCATTCTCTGGCTGGTGATATAATTAGGAAAAAAATGTGACCTTGAGCTATAGATTCTAGAAAATAACAATAATGACAAGAATATTAGAAACTGTAATAAGAGTGATAATGATGAAGATGAAGATTATAGAGCAATTAATATATGTAAAAATGATTCTAAGGGTTGACATAGTTATCTTCATTTATTTTTCATGAAACCATGACTATTATTTTCTCCACAATGATGGTAAGGAATCTAAAGTACAAAGAGGTCAAGTAGCTTTCCCCAGGTCATACAACCACCAAGAGAAAGCTTTGATTTTTGAACTACTGCAGTTCAATGGTGTTTCACAGGGTCTACACAATTCCTTTCTAGAGATACGTGTTTTCAGTTCTAATTTTGCCTAAGAACAGACTTTTAATATCAAGTAATAATGAAGTCCACCACCTGCCGAACTAACATGGCCTAATCACATCGAGCTGTCAGGGATAATGGGTTAGAAAATAAAGATGCTAGAGCAACATGTAATCTCATCCTTACTGTGTAAAGAAATAAAGAGACTTGATGAATGAAGCTGCAGACTCAAGCCAAACTCTGACCCCACCACTTACTGAATGTGTGCATTTGTGAAGGTAATTGACCTATCTGGATTTCAGTTTTCCTCTTCCTGAGAAACCACTACCTATATTGTAGAGTTCCTCACAAAGATTAAATGCAATGTCAGTATTATGTTAAAGGTACTACCAAAGAAGGATGGACTTTTCTCTGAAGCGAGGAGAGAACTTTCACTTTGCTTATGGCCTTGTCTAAATTCTGATGGAGTTTGTGGATTCAAAAGGCTTCCATAGCCTTGGCAGCGCATGTCAAGGGCCTCAGGTGGTCACTGACATCATACATAAGAGTTTTAATTGTTAAATTAACAACAGGAGTCACTGTACCCTTACTTCCCATGCAGGACCTCTGTCCTAAAAGAATTATTTTATGAGAATTAATAAAACTTGTTCTCAAACAGTTTTTTGTTTGTGTGTGTGAAAATTGCTGAAATATTTACTTAGGATAGAGTTGGTCTTCTGTGTATAAAGTTAATTGAAAATGAATCTTAATGGAGAATGGGACTGGGAATGGAAGAGGGAAGATGTGGTGGGGGGATTGGGGGTAAGAGGGCAGGTATGGTGGGAAGAATCACTATATTCCTGAAGTTGTACTTATGAAATTTGTACTCATTAAATAAAAGGTTTCTTCAGGGGAAAATGATTATGATATGCTTAAATTAAATTAAAAAGGTACTAAGCATTAGATCCATCATGTAGTCAACATTTAATAATTGAGTTCAATTTTTGTCATTAGCCTCATGTTGGAAAGGAGCCAATATTATAAGGTGAGAAGCCTGTGACCAAATACAAAAGTGTCTACTACAACATCTTAGAAATTAATAATTAGAACCCTGAATAAAGAATTGAGAATTTTAGGACTGGTGCAGTAGTCAGCAGGAGATTTCATAGGCTTGTCAAAATTGCAGATAATAAGTCCTATAACTTCTGGCCTACTGGATGAAGTTAATGGTAGTTTCTACTACAGAAAGAAAAGCAGGGGTCGGTGTTGTAGTGTAGCAGATAAAGCCATCACCTTCAACGCCAACATCCCATATGAGCGCAGGTTCATGTCCTGGCTCCTCTACTTCCCATCAAGCTCCTTGCTAATGCACCTGGGAAAGCAGTGGATGATAGCACAAGTGCTTGTCCTCTGCACCTACATGGGAGACTAGCAAGAAGCTCCTGGTTCCTAGCTTTGACCTGGCCTGGACCCAACTGCTGTGACCATTTTGGGAGTAAACCAGCAGATGGAAGAGTCTCTCTCTCTCTCTCTCTCTTTGCCTTTCAAAAAATAAAATAAATTTAAAAGAAAAGAAACAAAGAACTGCAAACTGGTCAAAAATAATACCATATAGCATTTGTTCAATGTGTGACTGAGATAAAGCAACACATTAAGCATGAATATTTAGTACTATTCCTTATCTCCTACCCTCTGAACAGGTAAGTTCCACTGATGTTGAACTGGAGTAATAAGAAGAGATGGAGAAATGAGGACATTGTGTACAAAGAGAAGATGAAGATACAGAGGGTCAGAAGAGAGCAGGAGGGGAAAATGGTGAAGAAAATTTGTACGGGTTAGGATTCTAAATTAACAATAACAACTGAAAGCTGTTATTGCTTTAATTGCAATGTGCAACGTGCTGTGACCTACTCTAGGTTTTGTTGCATTAAGTTATCTCATCGTTAGAAGCATCTTATCATTATTCCTCTTTTACACAAGATCAAACTGATGTACAGAGTGTCTAAATAACTTAAAGACAGCTTAGGGAGCATGTGTTAGAATGAAGATTCAGGCCGGCCTCACGGCTCACTAGGCTAATCCTCTGCCTGTGGCGCTGGCACCCTGGGTTCTGGTCTCAGTCGGGGCACCAGATTCTGTCCCGGCTGCTCATCTTCCAGTCCAGCTCTCTGCTGTGGCCCGGGAGTGCAGTGGAGGATGGCCCAGGTCCCTGGGCCCTGCACCCACATGGGAGACCAGGAGGAAGCACCTGGCTCCTGGCTTCTGATCGGCATGGCGTGCCAGCCACAGTGTTCTGGTCATGGTGGCCACTTGGGGGTGAACCAACGGAAAAAGGAAGACTTTCTCTCTGTCTCTCTCTAACTCTGCCTGTCAAAAAAAAAAAAAAAAAAAGAATGAAAATTCAAAGCAGGCAATTGTTATCCAATTCTCATATTAGCCACTCTACTGTATCAGAGAAGAGAGAGAAGTTGTTGACGAGAACTTGTTCTGAGCAATTTTTTTTTCTGTGTGACACCCCCTTCCTGTTTATGCAGCCCCTGTCAAAACTTTACTGAAGACCCATTTTATTCTTCAGTGTTTTCTGGGTTAGACCAATGCCTCTTTTTGGACATGTCTCCGTGCAGACTGATCTTACATAAGCTAAGAACACCTACTTGTACTTGGGTTACAAATACGAATATGGACCATCTGTCATTGCGTTTGCAGGTTGAAGATTCAATTATTCAAAAATATATACACTTTTGTACTTTCCTGAAATCTTGAACCCACAGACAGATATTTTATTTCTAACCCCACCTCCACCACCAATGTAGCTAAAACCAGGAAAGCATCTTCGCTTAAACTATACCTTAGCTAGGCTCACTTCGGCCTGATAGCCCACTAAAGCCTGCAAATTGTTTTCTCCTGTTTCTGCCCTAAGAAAATAACTCACATGAGCACCCTTTGCCTCTCAGTGCTGCTGATTGAGTTCCCTGTCTATTGTTTCATTTGAACCAAATCTTTTAACCTGTTTGACCTCTCCCATCTTACGTGATCTTTGGGCTCACCTTATGTTTTCATGAATTTTGATATCCATTTGGCCTCCCCAGTGTTCTTTCCATTTTTTTTTACTAAACCCATTGCTTGCATAACACATAATATTTCTCAAATCTTTCTATCCCCATAAGCCCTTGTTAGGAGCCATGAATCCTAATATTTTTAAGCTATATAGCGGAGGTTATGGAGATCAAAGAGCAACATGTTGCTTATTGTGTAAGAATTGTGTGATTTTTAAAAGTTTTATCTTTGAAAGATTACTTCTTTTTTCCTTTTTTTAATTTTGTAATACAACATGAGCCTCTAAGAAAAACCACATCATTAATGCATATTGAGTGCACTGTCAACAAAAATCCTTTTCATCTGTGTTGACCTTAAACTTCATCTCTTCAGCTTCAAATCTTAGCACAAATTGGTCCTGCCCTTCTCCTTCTGAAAAATGAGGAACTCTGCAAGAGATCATGTATCCACTCAGATCAGCAAAAAGGACACCTTGTCCACTAGCAAAAGCAGCTTCTTCATACATTTAACAGTCTCAGAATAGACAAAAACTTCAACATTTTACCCATTCTGACAATTTTGACATGGTTCACAAATATTCTGGCTTTTTCTCCTCCAACTACCTGGTAGAATTCACTCCCGTAACAGCCTGAATGTTGCTCTGTTCACATAAGCTTTTAAGCCATTGGAATGTTAAGGGAAGCATGTGCCATTTCCTAGCAAAAGCTTTAGATACTAATGCATGCTTGGCCACACTTTCCTCTCAGCCATAAATATGGGTGGTTCCACGTATTGCCCACTCCATCAGCCCAAATCCTGAAGTGAGAAAGAAGAGGAGACACAGGAGTCCCTAAATAATCCTAGAACCTTCAATGAAAAGTTATGAAAGAAAATTAGATTTACGCTATTTTGAGCCACTGGGACCAAAAGTTCTTTGTTACTGCAGGGTGACCTGGCTTGTTCTAACCCACTTACTTGTAGTAATTTGAGATCACATATCAGAATTCGATGTCACAGAATAATAAACAGTCTCACTAAGGAAGGTCAGATATGCTGTACAGCAGTCAGATCACAGATTCTCTAATGCCATTTTTTAAAATGCTCTACAGGACATCTGCTTCCCTTAGGAAATTCTGATCCTTTCCCATACTTCATCAGCAGTAAGTAGCTGGATCTTAAATGGTCTGTAACAAAGTTTTTAAGGAAACATTCTTAGAGACAAACAGAAGTGCTAACCTAGAATCAACCTGTAACCAAACACGTGTGTGGACATTTTTGAAGGAATGCCCATCAGCCCTTGATGGCCATGAGCTCACAACTGACAGAAACGTCTTTCTGGTTTAATTCCAAGACTTTCTGAAAAAGTTGCACATTTCTTGCCCTAAAAAGGCATTGCATTTGCTGCTTACAGGGCTCAGTGGCAGAAGAAGGCTGACTTTCTTCTGGATCACACTGTCACGTTTAAGAAAGCCAGGCCAATGCCCAACATTCTTTCTAATCACCTTATGCTGACTGATAAAGTTTCTAAGAAAATATTGGCAGCCTATTTGGGTAATTATTGCATAACAATGAAGGGAAATGTAGCGGGTAAATTACTAAACACCAAAATCACTTCCTTTCAGACTTTGCTCAAATGCTGTTTTCTCAATATAGCCTCTACTGATGACCCTAATTAAATTTTCAACCCCATATCCTCAATCTCCTTTCTTGCCTTTTGTTTTACCATAGCACTTTTTATCTTCTAACTATTAAATAATTTACATGTTTCTTTTTGTGTTGTTTACTTCTGCCTTCTATTGTTAGACTCCCATTCCCAAGGGTGGAGATTTCTGTTTTGTTCTGACGTATCTCACATGTTTTAAACAGTACCTGGCACATAGCAGATGTCCAATTAATATTGGTTGAAAGGAATTGAAATTAGAAGCATGGAAATCTGGACTCTAGAAGAGTGTCTGTTCCCAACTGGCCATGTGGCATGTCTTAGGGAAGCAATGTGCTTTCTCTTCTTCACTGATCTGTTCCAGACCAAGTGGATACTGAAGAAAGTGTTTCTGAATAATATAAAATGTATAACAGAAAATAAAAACACACCATACAGATATTATTGTCAAGAATATAGAGCTGCATACAATGCTCCATTGATTCATACAACTTCCAACCTTTTTTGCAAATATCTGAACATTAAATGCAGTAGTGAAAGCAAAAAATAAATTAGTGATGGATTTTTCCGGACTGTCGTTTTTCCAGGGTAAATCATGCACATAATAGGATACCATGGCTGGAGGTGATAAAGCTGGAAAATGGGAAGATCCAGTTCATGATGACATGACATATTCAATATCACTAACGCCCTCACTTCCCACCCTACTATATTTATTCATATAACTTTTGTGACTGTTTTATTATGAAAAAAGGGATTTTTAAAAATATATATTTCCTCAGCAGCAGCAGCAACAAGCTGAGTCAGAAAATGGCAGTTGCCAGGCTCGGGGATGGTAACTCCCTACTGGAGGGCAGGAAGAAGCAAACGTGCACTACTCATCCTACCTCCTTCTGCGTGCCCTGTTGGCCAGTGGGGTCTTCTGTGGCTTTTCCAGCTGTTCAGACATGCCTTCAAAATGGGTCTTTTTGGTTCCAAGTAGAAGACTTTGGCATGGATAAGAAATGTGTGATAGAAACACTCACACACACACACACACACACACACACGGGCTTCTTGAACCAGAGTTAGTGATCAAACCTAGAGGGGAAATATATAGACTTTGGTGAATAAATTATAGCAGCCTCCGGGGTACAAGAAAATGGATAGAATACAGAATATCACCACCTAAAACATGAGCAGTTACGCCAGGCTGAATCAGAAGACCACCTTGAAAGAATTCAGTTTGCCCTATGTAACACAGTTGGGCAGATTGTTTTTTTAGGTAGCAGAATTTGTATGAGTTGGGGTCAGCATTGTGGTGTAGCAGGTTAAGCTGCCACCTGTGATACCAGCATCTCACATGAGCAGTGACTCAAGTTCTGGCTGCTCTACTTCAGCTCCCTGCTTATGTGCCTGGGAAAATAGCAGAAGATGGCCCTAGTGCTTGGATCTCTGCTACCCATGTGTGAGATCCAAATGGAATTCCAGACTCGTGGCTTCAGCGGCCCCAGCCACTATGGGCATTCGGGGAGTGAACCAGTGAATGGAAGATATTCTCATTCTCTCTCTCTCTCTCTCTCTCTCTCTTTCTCTCTGTAACTCTGCCTTTAAAATAAATCAATGAATGTTTTAAAAAGAAGTAAATATATAAATCATCTCTATGAGAAAAGGAATTAGTGATAACATAGGCTGTCTTTTAAATTGTCTGTTGTATTCAATCACTGGCATAAATAACAGGTGATTTTGTCTTGTTTTACAAATAGTGAAAGCCAGTTGTCACAGGCTGCACTGTATCTTCTTCAGGCTCATAAGCTGAAGGCCTAAGCCCCAGGACTTCAGAATGTGACTGTACTTGGAGACAGGGTCTTTAAAGAGGCGATCAAATTAAAATGAGGCCACCGGGCTGGGCTCTAACTCAATCTGACTGGCGCCCTGGAAGAGGAAATTTGGACACACAAGGAGACTCTGGGGATGTGCAACAGTGTGAGGGCTCAGTGGGAAGGTGGTCACTGCACCCAAGAGGGGCCATACCTCAAGAGAACTGGGATCTGCTGACACCAAATCTTGGATTTCTTAGCTTCCAGAACTCTAAAATACATTCTATTGTTTACATTACCCAATATGAATACAGTACCCATTCTTTAGAATTCTCTATATTTTATCAAATAGATTTATAACAAATGCTGGGGGAAAAAAAACCTAATAATAACTGCCAACTGAATAAACAGACTTGGTAAATAAGCATTGACTTAACAGTAATTATGCATTTCCAGGCCGCTTTTGACAGGATGATTTGACGTCTAATGGTATTTAGCAGGCTGACTGCCATGACATTTGAAAATGTATCTGTATGTCGGCATTAAAAAAATAATAAAGCTGATCCGAAGCAATCACCCAAAACAGTCTTTCTTTCCTGTCAGTCCTCATTTTTGACAATCAGATCTCAATTACAACATGTCTACAGTTCAGCATCCCCCGTACCTCCAAGGCTTAAGGATGCATTTTGTGATTTCTCCAAGCATGTTTTTCAGTGTCCATGCGTACTGTGGATCTTCAAAATGTGAATATAGTATGAAGAGATCTCTAAAATATGTAATTAGTCCATTATTTTTTTTTACTTTTCCTCCAGAGCATCTCATGTGCATACACTCAAAAGTGTCTCTTACCTCCACTTTGACTATAACCTTGTCTAAACAAGATAAGAGTCGGAGAACTCAAGGGGCTTCCATAGCCTTGGAAACTCATGACTGGAGCATAGGGAGATTACTGATGCCATAAACAGGAGTGTCAATTTGTAAAGTCAACAACAGGAGTCACTGTGCACTTACTCCTCATGTAGGATCTCTGTCCTTAGCGTGCTGTACATTGAGATTTAATGCTATAACGAGTACTCAAACAGTATATTTCACTTTGTGTTTCTATGTGGGTGCAAACTGTTGAAATCTTTACTTAATGTATACTAAACTGATCTTCTGAAAAAAAAAAAAAAGAAATTATCAATTCCCAACTTGACTCTCACTGGGATTAAAAATGACAATAGGTCTGATCTGATTTCATCATCATTTAAAAAATCATCTATTATTTTTCACTTTATGCTTCTGTGTGGGAGCAAACTGTTGAAATGTTTACTTAATGTATACTAAACTGATCTTCTGTATATTAAGAGAATTGAAAATGAATCTTGATGTGAATGGAGGGGGGAGGGAGTGGGAGAGGGGAGGGTTGCGGGTGGGAGGGACGGTATGGGGGGGAAGCCATTGTAATCCATAAGCCGTACTTTGGAAATTTATATTCATTAAATAAAAGTTAAAAAAAAAAGAACTATATCTACAAAACACATGAAAAAAAAACAGTTCTTCATTTCCTTAAAAAAAAAAAAAGTGTCTCTTACATACATGCCTCACAATCTTGAATGTCACAGGACTAACATGAAACTAGGGTGACAATGCAGACTGAGGTCAGGAGGAAGGTTCAAGCTTCTGTGTTTTTAACAAGCTCCTAAGTAAAGCTGATGCTGCCAGTCCAGGGACCACACATCAGGCAGCAGGCCCTTGTGCCCGCTGTAATCAGTATCCTCCTGCCCTGGTGAGGAGCGTCAGGCCCTTAAGATACTGGAACACACTCATTTTCAAACACTTGCCTGCCTCTACAGGCAGGGAGCAAAACAGCCCGAGTCCTTGAAAGCGGTCGTCCTGCCTTTGTGTAGCACCCTCAAATCAGATGTGGCTTATTTACTAGTCCCACAGCGCGCCTTTCCCTTTCATTGCTTAGACATAGCCCATATTCTCAGTGTGTTTTCAAGACAAATTAAAGCAGGATATCACTAGGCAGAGAAAATCCTGGCTCCCTGAATGCCAAAATGCAAGGCTCAGAGGGAAGCGCTAACTGCAAGGAAGTTTTTCTTCCTTTTTCCTTTAAAAAAATTAATACAAAGTAAGACTACAATAGTATATGGAGCCAAGGTCAATTCAGAGAATTCCAACCTGAATTTAACTTCCAAATAATAAGCATTTTTTTTGAGCAATGCTATATTTGCCTTGTAGTTTCACTTAATAACTGTTCCTGAATGTTATGGCTGATCTGAATGGGATGAACTTGATCATTTTCCAGGCTCTTGTTTGTGCACACATTGTGTGGCGTATTATTATCTACCTAGCTGCTTCTGCATTCTTATCAGATCCTTATTTTGAGCCTGTCACCTTAGTTCAAACAATATCAATGAGAGAATCCTCATTAGCTATTACTATCTGAACAACAGATAAGTGTCCCCTGTGGAAGTGGCCTCAGAATACTAAGATGTTCTTTAAATAGTGGCATCACGGGCAGCACTAAAGACCACAGAGAAATATGTGATCAGGGGTTTTCACCGAATGATTACTGGGAGGGGAAATGATAGGAAAATTTGAGTACCAGTAACTTCCGAGATCATTTCAGTTGGGAAACAGAACTTTACCTACTTCTTGTATTATCTGGTCACTTTATTCAGTCCAATAATGTGGGTGCTGCAAATTACCTATTGTAGATGTGGGATACTAAGTAGGCAACATTTAAATCTTCTGGCATACACATTTATGTGATTTAAACATTGTAGAGAAGTGGTTCTCAGCCAGGGCCAGATCTGTCACCCAAGAAATCTCTGTCTAAACTATTTTTGGTTCTCATATCTGGGGAGGGCAGGTGCTATTGGCCTCTAGTGGGGAGAGTCCAAGGATGCTACCAAATAGTAACCACGCACAGGACACCTCCCCATCACTCAGCCTAAAATGTTAACAGTGAGGAGGTTGAGAATCCACGTCGTAGATTAGTCATATTTCCCACATTAAATACTCTGATCTTCATAACCTCTATTCAGATAAAAAATTTCTTTCAAATAGACAAGGTCAACTTCTTTGAAGTCATGATCATCAATCATGTTGTTCCAGAATGATAAGCAATCTTGTGTGCAACTGAAAGTATATCCACAGAATAGCTACTAGTACATTTTAAGTTCCTGCAAAATTGTAAATTTCTGTTATTAAGGCAAAGTACTCGCTCCTCTGAAAGTTACTGTGAGAAAGATGGGTAGGAAATGACAAGCAAATATGTGAAAATGAAAACCTCACTTAACTTCCGTCCTTCTCTAGAGAAACTCGTAATGGAAATTGTCATTTCACACTGATATTCTCCAAGACAGGCTGACGAAATATTCACTTTGATGCTTTCCTTGTGGATTTATACTTGGATCCTTCTGCACAAGAAATTCACTTGTACAAATGTCCTTAGTACTTTTTGACCGTGAGAAACTTCAAAATTCTGAGACAGCCATTCATTCATGGTATTTGAGCAAAAACCCTTCCTCCAAAACTGCAGTTAAGCAGCTGGGACAAAGATTGCATTGTTTTCTTTTGGAGAAAAGGAATTGTTACCCTCAAAATTTCAAGAAAAAAAATAAACAGAAAGAATTCATTGGATATTAGATTTTTCCCCCTTTTTAGAAGAACTATTTGGCAATAACCAACATTCATATAAATACAAGGCACTGAACTCTACAAGCGGATTGAATGCCCAATGGAAAATTTTCAGGTGACAAGAGGACCACAGAGAGAAATAACCGAGGTCAGACAGAGTCTGTGAAGTCAGTGCATTAGGAAAATGGTCCTCTACTATAAACTCAAGGGCAGAGAAACAGCGGAGTTTGCCTTCTGAGTTGGAGTCATGTCAGGTAGAGCTAGAAGCAGAGTCGAACACATGCCCTGCTTTCCTTGACTACATCAGACCTTCCTCTCCCACTTTTCTCCAAGTTGTGAACTTTCTAGTCTTTCCCTTTCTGCTTCCCTGAGCTTCTGACCTTGCAAGTCTGCCTGAACCTCACCTCCTGCATCATCCGTGGGTGTATTTCCAGTGTCTACTGCGGGAATTCAGCCTGTCTTTAATACCCAACTCTCCCATCCCTTGAGCAACTGGTTTCTGTTTTACAAATTCTACCCAACTTCACCTGGGAGGGGATGATCCACCCCCACAGAGGGCACTGGATGTAGAGCTCAGATGCTAGCTGTCCTCTGATGGGGACAAACACCTGCCTGCATCATGTTTACAGAACAGGCACAAGAAAAGTATATCAATTTGGATGTAAATTACAAATGTGAGGTCTTTTAAAAAGCTCTGTGTAACAGATATACTTGAAGTCACCTACTTGAAAGGACTTGACTTTTTGAAATACTTGATTGTGGGGATCCAAACAGCCTCTTTAGCTGAGTGTTATGTTAGGATAGGTCAAATCACTGCCTATTTTTAGTTTGCAGAACTACCGATTCACCGGAGCCGCTATTGCCACTCCATCATCAACATACCCCATGTGGAAACTGCCATACCATTTCCCAGGAAATTTGCAACATTTACTCTGGCACCACCAGCCTGGAATGCATTTTTGCCCATACATCAATTACACTTTACCATCAGAGCATCGTCTACCAGAAGTTTAAGTTGTAAACCAACCTACGCAAAAATTTTAAATAAAAAAATAAGAAAACATTTATGGTGGAAGAATATAATTAATTTAACATGTCTTGGGTCCTCTGCCCCATGTAAGGAAATCATGCTTTTGGGATAACATAGATTTTGAAAGGTATAGTTTTTATTCAGTCTTCAATAACTCATTTAGAAAAGATACATCACAAGACTTCTGTTGTCTTAGAATGAAAATAACTATTTGTCAGTTGAATTAAGTATCTGTATTTTGGTGGTAACTTGCCATTATGTGAAAATATTGACTCAATTCCCAAACACCTTGGATGTGTGAAATTCACACTCTGAGGCAGCTCCAGGATGTCTAAATAGGAGCAGCCGAGGGCAGCAATCTGGTTGGTAGTGGTAGTGGGGGAATTTAAAACAATTTTTACTTAGACTTTATATGAAATGTCAGTTAAAGCATCCATTTTTTTCCTAAAGATACTCATACTGAATTTTACATATGATTGAGAAAACACCTGTAAGATAAAAGAAGTATATATGTGTCTGATATGTCTATATACATACTGGAGTGGCTTCAGGAACAGAGAATGGTTTTGGAGACTGGAGTAGGATATGGTCAAGTATGCCACAACACACCCTGAGACAATCATATTCCATAGCAGAGTACCAGCGTTAGTGTGCTCTGCTCCCAATTTCAGCTTCCTACTAAGGCACACCCTGGGAGGCAACAGGCAATGGCTCAAGTAGTTGGATTCATGCCATCCACATGGGAGATTTGCATTGAATTCCTGGCTCCTGGCTCTGGCAGAGTTAGCCCCTGCCATTGTGGTTATCTGGGGAAGTGAACCACCATATGGGAGATCCTTCTTGCCTTCTGTCCTTGTTTTCTGTCTCCCTGCCTTTCAAAGAAATGAAATAAATTTTGGCATTGTGGCATTCACAACTATTGGCTCCCTGTGACAGGCACTAATGAGCTTTCAAGGAAAAGAAAAAAAGGAAGAGAAAGAAAACTCTGGAAGCTCTCAATTCATATAAACAAAGGATCTCAGTTGATAACAGAACATTATCTTTTTAATATGCAGATTTTCCCCTGCGTATTCTTTATATTGGTCTTTATTCTTGGTCTCCCATATCCGTACCGGCCAAGTTAATTAAGAGCTATTCAAACCTGTCTTTCAGACATTGGGAAAGTCACAAACCAAAGTCATGATAGGAAGTGATGGTTCCATATTTTTGTTCACTTTATGATCTGGGACAGTTCAGCTACTTTAGTTCTGCATTCACTTGAGGATTGAGGGCACTGGGAAACCATTGTAGTACCATATTATCCTCCTCCTAACCATCAAATTCCAGATCCATCCACAAATGTGTCTGAGAATGAGAAAATTATTGGGATATTCACTTTTCCAGGAGTCTAAATTGAACAAGATCCTTAAAATTATGGCAGACAGAAGGTTGGGTCCTAAATGGCGATATGCCTCATGCAAAATCCGAAGGTCAGGATTACAGAGATCGGTTCATTCAGACAGCTGTAGGGGCATATCATCACTCTGTCAAAGAAATTCCAGTCATCAGGCCCAAAGGACCCAAGGTTGTGCTTTAAGGTAAAGGTTGAAAGCACAGATCCACTAAGCCTCAGGCTGGCCAAAGGGCTTTAGGAAATTGAACTCTACCTCTCTCTAGAGCTAACGTAGCCTATGTAATCTGAAAATTCTCTTTTAGTTCAAAAAAGCAACGTCCCAACATACCATCCCTCTCAAACGATGGCTTCAGGCTGGCTAGAGGCTTAGTGATACAGAAGCCTTTACAGCAAAAATTGAACACAGAGGCATTCCAGAGTGTTTTCACTGGGTAACTGGAAAAAAAACAAAACCAACAAGTCTTGCACTTAAATAAACCACACTGCTTTAAAAGGGGGATGATTTTTCACTTTTGAATTGAAAAGATTTTTTCTTTTTTTTTTATTTAATGAATATAAATTTCCAAAGTACAGCTTATGGATTACAATGGCTTTTTTTTCTTTTTTCTTTTTTTTTACTTAATGAATATAAATTTCCAAAGTACACCTTATGGATTACAATGGCTTCCCCCCCATAACGTCCCTCACACCCGCAACCCTCCCCTTTCCCACTCCCTCTCCCATTCCATTCACATCAAGATTCATTTTTGTTTCTCTTTATATACAGAAGATCAGTTTAGCATACATTAAGTAAAGATTTCAACAGTTTGCTCCCACACAGAAACATAAAGTGAAAAATACTGTTTGAGTACTAGTTATAGCATTAAATCTCAATGTACAGCACACTAAGGACAAAGATCCTACATGAGGAGTAAGTGCACAGTGACTCCTGTTGTTGACTTAACAAATTGACACTCTTGTTTATGGCCTCAGTAATCACCCTAGGCTCTTGTCATGAGCTGCCAAGGCTATGGAAGCCCCCTGAGTTCACTGACTCTGATCATATTTAGACAAGGCCATGGTCAAAGTGGAAGTTCTCTCCTCCCTTCAGAGAAAGGTACCTCCTTCTTTGATGACCCGTTCTTTCCACTGGGATCTCACTCACGGAGATTTTCATTTAATTTTTTTTTTTTTTTAATTCCCCAGGGTGTCTTTGCTTTCCATGCCTGAAATACTCTCATGGGCTTTTCAGCCAGATCTGCATGCCTTAAGGGCTGATTCTGAGGCCAGAGTGCTGTTTAGGACATCTGCCATTCTATGGGTCTGCTGTGTATCCCACTTCCCATGTTGGATCGTTCTCTCCCTTTTTTATTCTATCAGCTAGTATTTGCAGACACTATTCTTGTTTATGTGATCCCTTTGGTTCTTAGTCCTATCATTATGATCAATTGTGAACAGATATTGATCACTGGGACTAGTGAGATGGCATTGGTACATGCCACCTTGATGGGCTTGATTTGGAATCCCCTGGTATGTTTCTAACTCTACCGTTTGAGGTAAGTTAGCTTGAGCATGTCCCGAATTGCACATCTCTTCCCTGATTTAAACTTAACAATATAAACTTATACTCCAAAGCAGTTTTCTGAGTTAGCTGGATAATGTATACAAACTTTTATACAGTTGCACTAAAACGAAATACAAAAGAAAATATGTATTTATATATGGAACATAGTCATTCCCTAAAATAGATGTGAAACCAATTAGTACAATGAAAGGCCTGTCTGCAACAGCAACACTCCATGTAACCTTCTTTTTTTTAGAAGATTTATTTATTTATTTGAAAGGCAGAGTTACAGAGAAGCAGAGGCAGAGAAAGAGAGAGAGAGAGAGAGAGAGAGAGAGAGAGAGAGAGAGGTCTTCCATCCACTGGTTCAATCCCCAAATGGCCCCAACACCTAGAACTAAATTTAATCTGAAGCCAGGAGCCAGGAGCTTCTTCCAGGTCTCCCACAAGGGTACAGGGGCCCAAAGACTTGGTCCATCTCCTACTGCTTTTGCAGGCCATATTAGAGAGCTGAATTCGAAGTGTTGCAGCCAGGACTCAAACTGACACCAATACGGGATGCCAGCACTGAGGGCAGAGGCTTTACTCCTTCAAGTAACCTTCTAATGTCTGATGGCAATGCCACTATGAAAGACCAGATCTTAGTTTCCTTGGAATTTTTCTAATGCATCACACTACTTTACCTCAGCTTTGGAGAGGATGCTAAAACAATACTGGCATGGCAGTGACTTATGATTTCATTGCAGTGAGGATAAACTAATAACGAATATATAACATAGACAAATCAAGAGACAAAGAGAAAAGGAAAGGAAGAGAGAAAGGAAGGAAGGAGGGAGAAAGGAAGGAAGGGAGGAAGGAGGGAAGGAAGGGGAGGGGAGGGAGGGAAGGAGGAAAGGAAAAAGGGAGGAAGGAAGGAAGATGGATCCCAAACTTTCTTTCTTTTTTTTTTTTTTAAAGGATGTGCCATGACCAATTTTA
The DNA here is from genome assembly GCF_051225735.1 of Oryctolagus cuniculus. NCBI lineage: Eukaryota > Metazoa > Chordata > Mammalia > Lagomorpha > Leporidae > Oryctolagus > Oryctolagus cuniculus. The sequence goes on from NC_142868.1 coordinate 127,411,085, forward strand.
TTGCAAAAGAACATGCCTGGAACTCCCAAGGAAAGTCCAAAAGGAAAACCCTTTTTGAAAGTTTGGAACAAGACTGGCATCCTCAGAACATAGCTCAGTGACTGCTCCACAGCACTCTTCAAAGAATGATGTTTTGTTTCGGGAGCTACCTAGAAACTCTTCAGGAGATACTGTTGAAATCCAAAAATCACGGGGATCTTATGGGAATACCTGTGTCTTCAAAGATAACTACTTTGAAGAAATTAAAAATGATTTCACTTTACGAATATAGAGTGTTGTTGAACTATCGCATCATTTTCACATTTGGGAAGGTATAGTCATAACCCTCCAGTCTGGAAGAACCACATTATGCCTTACTGGTGTAGGTATGCGCTGGAAAGAGCTTGCACCTAGCTCACATCATGAGCCAAAGAATGAAGGTGAGATTATGTGTGTGGCTCCAACAATACCAGTCTTTTCTCCACCTTCACTCTCATCCACACTCAGCTGAAGCCGCCAAACCTTCTTAATGCTTTGTCTGTAACTTACTTATCAACTGATGACTTTGGTGAGGTGACTTTTAGTTTTCCTTGGCCTCTGGTTTTTCATCTGCAAATCTATAATATTGATGATTACAGCATTTAGGAAGATTAAAATAGATAACGTGAGGAATATTACTATAATATCCAATGTGGAGAAGGAACTAAGTGTTGATTCTCTTTCCCTTTCTCCTTAGGTGTGGGCAACATATTTAACTGCCTTTTTATATATATATATATAATTCACCTAGTAGAATATAATTTGGTGGGTGAAGGTTGTGGCAGGGTCAGTTTTTATGTAAATGCCAACAAATCAAATTTCCATGGAAACTGTTAATTGCTTCTTCTCATATCTAAAAAATTTATATCTAAAAATACTCAAAGCCCTATAGTTTGTATTTTGACTATGTTGTAAAGATGGAAATGTAACCTAAAAGTATGATGTGCATAGTTAATTCAAGCACTGTGATCGACCTCTGACATGAAAATATTTAATATCATTGGCTTTTACCATTTGCAAGCAACCTTAAATTTCCATAGCATTTAGCAATTTGGACAGATATGAACTACCCATGTTGCATAGGAGAATCTAGTGCATAGGTTTAACTTAATACCCAATACAATTACCAAAAAACAGTTTGATCTATTCTCCTAGGGTGTTCAAGAATTCTTTTGTAGAAATGTGCATTAAATCCAGGGAGGTATGCAGCTCTTCTCTGAAAAACAATTTGAGAGATATGAAAGTTCGTGTATGTGCTATTGAAGCAGTAGTAGTAGCTAATATTTTTAAGCAATAGCTTGGTGACCAAAAAATGCACTAACTACTTAAATGAAGGACCAAGACTATATGAGATCCTTGGATAAAATCTGAGAACAGTGTGACCTTTAGGGCATGGGCTGTTCAGATATGTGGGAATTCTTCCTTTTTCAAGTTGTGTGACATTGACCCAGTTAGTTAACTCCTTAAAATCTCAGTTTTTTTCATCTTTAAAACAGAGTAAAAAGCATCTAATATGATCCTGTGATCCCAATACTAGGTATATATACCCAAAAGACATGAGCATAATGTATCAAAGAGATACCTGTACCAGCTTGTTTATAGCACTGCTGCTCATGATAGCCAAAATATGGAACCAACCACAGTGTCCATCATCATCATATGAATGGATAAAAAATGTGGTGTATGTATACAATGGAAGAGTATTTAGTTATACAAAAGATAATGAAATTCTATCATTTGCATAAAAATGGTTGGAACTGAATGACATCATGTTGAATGAAATAAGCCAGGCAAATACTGCATGATCTCCCTTTTACCTGGGAGCTAAACTTTTAAAAATAATAAAAAAGCAAAAAGAAAAATTGCCTGTGTGTCAGTTTTGCTGCAAATACTGTGGCTTGTTAAACTTTGTTTTAAATCTTTGCCAAATTGTTAAGAATTATGTACTTGTACAGTTTTCAATGATTTTGTGACATTTTAATTTATATGAATGAAGTTGAGTATCTTTTCATTTGATTATTGTTTATAGCCTATGCCTGTTTTCCTGCTCAACTATGGTCTTTTTACATTTTATTTGTTAAACTCTGTATTTAGTAGAGCATTAAGCCTTTGACTGTAATGCAAATTTTAAAAAGTCATCTAAAAATTAAATGAAATATTAAGTTGAAAAAATAGTATCTATTTTATATGGCTTTAAAAGCATTAAATAAATGAAAAAGGAGTTTATGAAAAGCCTTAACCATATATTTAAATAATTATTAAGACCTTAAGGTCAATTTTTGAACCTATATCTGGTTCTTTATTGTATGTCATAGGAACATAAAATATGGTAGGGGTTGGGAATTGGGGAATTTCGGGGAAAATGTGATATTACAATACACCTGTGTGTGTGTGTGTGTATATATATATATATATATATATATGAAGTAAGTATTTAAGAAGTATATATATACATATATATATATATATATACACTTCTTAAATGATAAAATATACTGTACATTTAATATGGTTGACCTGAACAAAATAGCTCTTCATAGAATGGGTTTGTCTGACTCAATTATTTGAGAAACTCCAGTAACTTGGTTCTGGCTCAAACATATTAAGGGTACTAGGGAGGGTGGTACTGAGAATAAGGGAGATGAGAATCTTGTATTTTTTATAATGCACGAAGAGCCAGTTCCAATAATGTAGTCTTTGCTGCAGCTTTTCTTGATTTTTCTTTTTGGCTCACAGTTTGAATCAAGACCCTGAAATTTACAAAGCTCTGTTACATTTATTTAAACCAAAGACATTTGTATAGGGTTTTCCGGATCACACCTATCAAACAGCTGCAGCCAGAGCCAATCGAGAAACAGTCTGAGAGTACAGCCTATGCTTTTTTCTTTTTAGTTCCAACTGATTTCATTACTTCAGCATGTGAAAACTTGGAGTCATCCCAGATTGCTTATGTGTCTCATATCTTATTTCCATTACATAGGCTCAACCTTGGAAACATAACCAAAATCCAGATACTTCTGCCCATCTCCTTGGCTTTATATTAGCCCTAGAATTAATTCCTTCTTGAACTATGATAATATCATTTTTATATATTTTTCCTGCCTCACTTTTATTACTCTACAATGTATTATCCACATGGTAACAGAGTGATTCTCTAAAAATGGAAGTCAGATCATGACATGCCTTTTTTTTTTTTTTTATTTGATGAACACGAAATGGTCACTTTGCTGGGTTTTTTATTTATTTAGAAAACTTTTATTTATTAAATTTCTAAAGTACAACTTTTGGACCTGCTATAAGCCATGCTTTTTGTGTGTGTGTGTGTGTATGTTTTAATGATTATTTTATTTGAAAAGCAAAGTTACAGAGAAGGACAAGGGTGGGGGGGCAGAGAGAGAGGGAGATCATCCATTTGCTGATTCATTCTCCAAATGGCTGCAACAGCCAGGGCTAGGCCAGGTTTTACTTTCTTTCTTTTATTTAACGAATATAAATTTCCAAAGTACGACTCATGGGTTACAATGGCTCCCCCCCCCCCCATACCGTCCCTCCCACCCACAACCCTCCCCTTTCCCACTCCCTCTCCCCTTCCATTCACATCAAGATTCATTTTCGATTATCTTAATATACAGAAGATCAGCTTAGTATACCTTAAGTAAGGATTTCAACAGTTTGCTCCCACACAGAAACATAAAGTGAAAAATAATAGATGATTTTTTTTTAAATGATGATGAAATCAGATCAGACCTATTGTCATGTTTAATCCCAGTGAGAGTCAAGTTGGGAATTGATAATTTCTTTCTTTCTTTTTTTTTTTTTTTTTACAGAAGATCAGTTTAGTATACATTAAGTAAAGATTTCAACAGTTTGCACCCCCATAGAAACACAAAGTGAAATATACTGTTTGAGTACTCGTTATAGCATTAAGCCTCAATGTACAGCACGCTAAGGACAGAGATCCTACATGAGGAGTAAGCGCACAGTGACTCCTGTTGTTGACTTTACAAATTGACACTCCTGTTTATGGCATCAGTAATCTCCCTATGCACCAGTCATGAGTTTCCAAGGCTATGGAAGCCCCTTGAGTTCTCCGACTCTTATCTTGTTTAGACACGGTCATAGTCAAAGTGGAGGTTCTCTCCTCCCTTCAGAGAAAGGCACCTCCCTCTTTGAAGACCTGTTCTTTCCACTGGGATCTCACTCACAGAGATCTTTTTGCCAGAGTGTCTTGGCTTTCCATGCCTGAAATACTCTCATGGGCTTTTCAGCCAGATCCGAGTGCCTTTAGGGCTGATTCTGAGGCCAGAGTGCTATTTAGGGCATCTGCCATTCTATGAGTCTGCTGAGTATCTCACTTCCCATGTTGGATCACTCTCCCCTTTATTTATTCTATCGGTTAGTGTTAGCAGGTACTAGACTTGTTTATGTGCTCCCTTTGACTCTTAGTCCTTTCATTATGATCAATTGTGAACTGAAATTGATCACTTGGAATAGTGAGATGGCATTGGCACATGCCACCTTGATGGGATTGAACTGGAATCCCCTGGTATGTTTCCAACTCTACCAATTGGGGCAAGTCAGCCCGAGCATGCCCCAAATTATACATCTCTTCCCTCTCTTATTCCCACTCTTACGTTTAACAGGGATCACATTTCAGTTAATTTTCAACACTTAAGAATAACTGTGTGATAATTACAGAATTAAACCAGTCATATTAAGTAGAACAGACAAAAAAACTACTAAGAGGGATAATGTATTAAGTTGTCCATTAACAGTCAGGGCTATGCTGATCAAGTCACCATTTCTCATAGTGTCCATTTCACTTCAGGAGGTTTCCTTTTTGGTGTTCAGTCAGTTGTCACCGATCAGGGAGAACATATGGTATTTGTCCCTTTGGGACTGGCTTACTTCACTCAGCATGATGTGTTCCAGATTCCTCCATTTTGTTGCAAATGACTGGATTTCGTTGTTTCTTACTGCGGTATAGTATTCTAAAGAATACATATCCCATAATTTCTTTATCCAGTCTACCGTTGATGGGCATTTAGGTTGGTTCCAGGTCTTGGCTATTGTGAATTGTGCTGCAATAAACATTAGGGTGCAGACCGCTTTTTTGTTTGTCAATTTAAACTCCTTTGGGTAAATTCCAAGGAGTGGGATGGCTGGGTCGAACAGTAGGGTTATCTTCAGGTTTCTGAGGAATCTCCAGACTGATTTCCATAGTGGCTTAACCAGTTTGCATTCCCACCAACAGTGGGTTAGTGTCCCTTTTTCCCCACATCCTCGCCAGCATCTGTTGTTGGTAGATTTCTGTATGTGAGCCATTCTAACCAGGGTGAGGTGAAACCTCATTGTGGTTTTGATTTGCATTTCCCTGATTGCTAGTGACCTTGAACATTTTTTCATGTGCCTGTTGGCCATTTGGATTTCCTCTTTTGAAAAATGTCTATTGAAGTCCTTGGCCCATCTCTTAAGTGGGTTGTTGGTTTTGTTTTTGTGGAGTTTCTTGATCTCTTTGTAGATTCTGGTTATTAACCCTTTATCTGTTGCATAGTTTGCAAATATTTTTTCCCATTCTGTCGGTTGTCTCTTCACTCTCCTGACTGTTTCTTTTGCAGTACAGAAACTTCTCAATTTGATGCAATCCCAATAGTTGATTTTGGCTTTGACTGCCTGTGCCTCCTGGATCTTTTCCAGAAATTCTTTGCCTGTGCCAATATCTTGAAGGGTTTCTCCAATGTTCTCTAATAACTTAATGGTGTCAGGACGTAGATTTAGGTCTTTAATCCACGTTGAGTGGATTTTTGTGTAAGGTGTAAGGTAGGGGTCTTGCTTCATGCTTCTGCACGTGGAAATCCAGTTTTCCCAGCACCATTTATTGAATAGACTGTCCTTGCTCCAGGAATTAGTTTTAGATCCTTGATCAAATATTTTTTTTTTTTTTTTTTTTATTTTTTTTTTTATTTTTTTTATTTTTGACAGGCAGAGTGGACAGTGAGAGAGAGAGACAGAGAGAAAGGTCTTCCTTTGCCGTTGGTTCACCCTCCAATGGCCGCCGCGGCCGGCGCGCTGCGGCCGGCGCACCGCGCTGATCCGATGGCAGGAGCCAGGAGCCAGGTGCTTTTCCTGGTCTCCCATGGGGTGCAGGGCCCAAGCACCTGGGCCATCCTCCACTGCACTCCCTGGCCACAGCAGAGAGCTGGCCTGGAAGAGGGGCAACCGGGACAGAATCCGGCGCCCCGACCGGGACTAGAACCCGGTGTGCCGGCGCCGCTAGGCGGAGGATTAGCCTAGTGAGCCGCGGCGCCGGCCGATCCTTGATCAAATATAAGTTGGCTGTAGATGTTTGGATTGATTTCTGGTGTTTCAATTCTGTTCCATTGGTCTATCCATCTGTTTCTGTACCAGTACCATGCTGTTTTGATTACAACTGCCCTGTAGTATGTCCTGTAATCTGGTATTGTGATGCCTCCGGCTTTGTTTTTGTTGTACAAGATTGCTTTAGCTATTCGAGGTCTCTTGTGCCTCCATATGAATTTCAGCATCATTTTTTCTAGATCTGAGAAGAAGGTCTTTGGTATCTTGATTGGGATTGCATTGAATCTATAAATTGCTTTTGGGAGAATGGACATTTTGATGATGTTGATTCTTCCAATCCATGAGCATGGAAGATTTTTCCATTTCTTGGTATCCTCTTCTATTTCTTTCTTTAAGATTTTGTAATTTTCATCGTAGAGATCTTTAATGTCCTTGGTTAAGTTTATTCCAAGGTATTTGATTGTTTTTGTAGCTATTGTGAATGGGATTGATCTTAGCAGTTCTTTCTCAGTCATGGCATTGCTTGTGTATACAAAGGCTGTTGATTTTTGTGCATTGATTTTATATCCTGCCACTTTGCCAAACTCCTCTATGAGTTCCAATAGTCTCTTAGTAGAGTTCTTTGGATCCTCTAAGTCCAGAATCATATCGTCTGCAAAGAGGGATAGTTTGACTTCTTCCTTCTTGATTTGTATTCCTTTGATTTCTTTTTCTTGTCTGATGGCTCTGGCTAAAACTTCCAGAACTATGTTAAATAGCAGTGGTGAGAGTGGGGATCCCTGCCTGGTGCCAGATTTCAGTGGAAATGCTTCCAACTTTTCCCCATTCAATAGGATGCTGGCTGTGGGTTTTTTATAAATTGCTTTGATTATATTGAGGAATGTTCCTTCTATACCCAATTTGCTTAGAGTTTTCATCATGAAAGGGTGTTGAATTTTTTTTTTTTTTTTTTGACAGGCAGAGTGGACAGTGAGAGAGAGAGAGACAGAGAGAGAAAGGTCTTCCTTTTTGCCGCTGGTTCACCCTCCAATGGCCGCCGCTGCAGCCGGCGCACCGCGCTGATCCTGGCAGGAGCCAGGAGCCAGGTGCTTTTCCTGGTCTCCCATGGGGTGCAGGGCCCAAGCACCTGGGCCATCCTCCACTGCACTCCCTGGCCACAGCAGAGAGCTGGCCTGGAAGAGGGGCAACCGGGACAGAATCCGGCGCCCCGACCGGGACTAGAACCCGGTGTGCCGGCGCCGCAAGGTGGAGGATTAGCCTATTGAGCCACGGCGCCGGCTGAAAGGGTGTTGAATTTTATCAAATGCGTTCTCTGCATCAATTGAGATAATCATATGGTTTTTCTTTTGCAGTCTGTTAATGTGGTGAATCACATTGATTGATTTGCGAATGTTGAACCATCCCTGCATACCAGGGATGAATCCCACTTGGTCTGGGTGGATGATTTTCCTGATGTGTTGTTGTACTCTATTGGCCAGAATTTTATTGAGGATTTTTGCGTCTATGTTCATCAGGGATATTGGTCTGTAATTTTCTTTCAGTGCTGCATCTTTCTCTGGCTTAGGGATTAAGGTGATGCTGGCTTCATAGAAAGAATTTGGGAGGATTCCCTCTTTTTCGATTGTTCTGAATAGTTTGAGAAGAAATGGGATTAGTTCTTCTTTAAATGTCTGGTAGAATTCAGCAGTGAATCCATCTGGTCCTGGGCTTTTCTTTGTTGGGAGGGCCTTTATTACTGTTTCAATTTCTGTTTCAGTTATGGGTCTATTTAGGTTTTCTATGTCTTCATGGTTCAATTTTGGTAGATTGCATGTGTCCAGGAATCTATCCATTCTGATAGGTTTTCCTGTTTGCTGGCATACAGGTCCTTGTAGTAATTTCTGATGATTCTTTTTATTTCTGTGGTGTCTGTTGTTACATTTCCTTTTTCATCTCTGATTTTATTGATTTGGGTCTTTTCTCTTCTTTTTTTAGTTAGTTGGGCCAATGGGGTGTCAATTTTGTTTATTTTTTCAAAAAACCAGCTTCTCACTTGGCTGATTTTTTGTAATGTTTTTTTGGATTCAATCCTGTTAATTTCTTCTCTAGTTTTAATTATTTCTCTTCTCCTACTAGATTTGGGTTTGGTTTGCTGCAGTTTTTCTAGGTCCTTGAGGTGCGCTGAAAGCTCATTTATTTGGTGCCTTTCCAATTTCTTGATATAGGCACCTATTGCTATAAATTTGCCTCTCAATACTGCTTTTGCTGTATCCCATAAGTTTTTTTTTATTTATTTTTTATTTTTTTTTTATTTTTTTTGACAGGCAGAGTGGACAGTGAGAGAGAGACAGAGAGAAAGGTCTTCCTTTGCCGTTGGTTCACCCTCCAATGGCCGCCGCTGCAGCCGGCGCACCGCGCTGATCCGATGGCAGGAGCCAGGAGCCAGGTGCTTTTCCTGGTCTCCCATGGGGTGCAGGGCCCAAGCACCTGGGCCATCCTCCACTGCACTCCCTGGCCACAGCAGAGAGCTGGCCTGGAAGAGGGGCAACCGGGACAGAATCCGGTGTCCCGAGCGGGACTAGAACCCGGTGTGCCGGCACCGCTAGGCGGAGGATTAGCCTAGTGAGCCGCGGCGCCGGCCTCCCATAAGTTTTGATATGTTGTGTTGTTGTCTTCATTTACTTCCAGAAAGTTTTTGATTTCTCTTTTGATTTCTTGAATGACCCAGTGTTCATTCAGGAGCATGTTGTTCAGTCTCCATGTGTTTGCATACTTTCTGGGGTTTCCTGAGTTGCTAATTTCCAGCTTCATCCCGCTGTGGTCTGAGAAGCTGCATGGTATGATTCTAATTCTTTTAAATTTGCTGAGACTTGCTTTATGGCCTAGTATGTGATCAATCCTAGAGAAGGTTCCATGCACTGCTGAGAAGAATGTGAAGTCTGTAGATGTAGGGTTGAAAGTTCTGTAGATATCTGTTAGATCCATTTGGGCAATAGTGTCAATTAAATCTGCTGTTTCCTTGTTGATCTTCTGTCCGGATGATCTGTCTATTTCTGAGAGTGGAGTATTGAAGTCCCCCAGTACTATTGCATTGGAATCTAAATCTCCCTTTAAGTCCCTTAACATATCTTTTAAATAGACCGGTGCCCTGTAATTAGGTGCATATACATTTATAATAGTTACATCTTCCTGTTGAATTGAACCCTTAATCATTATATAGTGTCCCTCTTTGTCTCTCTTAACAGTTTTTGTATTAAAGTTTATTTTGTCTGATATTAATATGGCTACACCTGCTTTTTTTTGGTTTCTGTTGGCATGGAATATCTTTTTCCAACCTTTCACTTTCAGTCTGCATGCCTCTTTGTTAGAGAGATGTGTTTCTTGTAGGCAACAAATAGTTGGGTTGTGTTCTGTGAGCCAGTCAGCCAAACGGTGTCTTTTAACTGAAGAATTCAGACCATTAATGTTCAATGTGACTATTGATACGTAGTGACTTTGCCCTGCCATTTTCCCAGAAATATTTTCTAGTATATGCTTTGAGCTTCCCATGCTCTTTTACTGGTAGGTGTTCTTCCTTTCCCTTCTTTCATATTGATGGCCATGTTTCTGTGTTTCTGAGTGTAGCACATCTTTAAGTATCTTTTGCAGGGCCGGACGAGTGGCCACAAAGTCTTTCAATTTCTGTTTGCTATGAAAGGTCTTTATTTCACCTTCATTCACAAATGAGAGCTTGGCAGGATATAATATTCTGGGCTGGCAATTTTTCTCTCTTAGCACCTGTGCTATGTCTCGCCATTCCCTCCTAGCCTGTAGTGTTTCTGATGAGAAGTCTGCTGTGAGTCTGATTGGAGATCCTCTGAGAGTAATCTGACGTTTCTCTCTTGCACATTTTAGGATCTTTTCTTTATGTTTCACTGTGGTAAGTTTAATTACCACGTGTCGTGGTGAGGATCTCTTTTGGTCATGTTTATTGGGGGTTCTATGAGCTTCCTGTACTAGGGTATCTCTGTCCTTCTCCAAACCTGGAAAGTTCTCTGCTAGTATCTCACTAAAAAGGCCTTCCAATCCTTTCTCTTTCTCCATGCCTTCAGGAACTCCTAGAACTCGAATGTTGGTTTTTTTAATAGTATCCTGTAGGTTCCCAACAATATTTTTTAGATTTCTAATTTCCTCTTCTTTTCTTTGGTTTGACTGTATGTTTTCCTGTGCTCTATCTTCTAAGTCCGATATTCTCTCTTCTGCTTCACCCATTCTGTTTTTAAGGCTTTCTAATGTGTTTGTCATTTGATCTATTGAGCTCTTCATTTCATTTTGATTTCTCTTCACTATAACACTTTCCTGTTCTACTAGTTTCTGAGTTTCATTTTGACTCTTCCTTAAAATTTCATTTTCACGAGAGAGATTTTCAATCTTGTCCATTAAGGATTTCTGTAGTTCAAGGATTTGCTTTTGAAAACTTCTAAATGTTCTTATCATAAATTTTTTGAAATCCGTAGCTTGCATTTCTTCTATCTCATCATCTTCATAATCTTGGCTTTGGGTGTTTTGTTTATTTGGAGGCATCATAGTGTCATCGTTGATCTTGCTCCCTCTATTTCTGTGTTTGTTACTCGGCATAGTTAATTCTTCTTGCCTCACTGTGCGGTTTTGTTTTTTTTTTATACTGTGTCCGTGTTAAGTGGACTGCCTGCTGTTGGAGGAGCCTTGGAGGCTTGAGATGGGTGCGGCCTGAGAGCTCTGCCTGGTTCTTCCTGGTTAAGGGTGTGCAAAGGTGACACCCTCAGGTTATGCATGGTAAATCTCTCTCTTTTTATTTATTTATGTATTTTATTTATTCAGGGGGTAAGTAACACCGCATTGCATGGCCGTGCAGAATTGATGGTATTTAGCTTCCAGTCTTTGGCTCCTCTGGACTCCCACTGGGTTGCCTAGGCTACTGAATTGTAGTGACTCAGTTCCTTAGCTCTCCCCCATTGATATGTAAATCCAGAGAGGAGGCCTGCTCTTTGTCTCTTGGGAATTCTTCAAGCCTTGCAGCCTTGTAACCTTTGCAAGGTTAGGGGGAAGAGAAACCCCGAAGCTTTTTTTTTCCTTCTTTCCAGTAGTGAGTTTGCTGCACTTTCCGGCCCCCCTCTAGATTCTGACCCCCGTTTCCCCACCAATGTCTCGGGTTATTGAGCTCACCTCCCCTTCCAGCGCCGATGTGTGGACTCGGTGCCCTGAGCATCCCAAGTCTCCCCGCTGTTGTCTGTGTGGCATGCACTCCCCTTCGAGCACTGGCGCGCAGACCCTGGGGCTTCCGCGGCTCGGGCCCGCGACTTGGCTTCTGCGCGGCGCGGTGGGCGACCTTGTTCTCCCAGTAGGTCCTCCGATTCATCCAGAAGGGTTTCCCCTGCAATATTTTCCTGGTTCTTTTTTCTGCGGCTACTGTAACTCCCCTTTTATTAAAGTAAATTTTCCCGGACTATCGGTGCGCACCCTCACTATTCCGCCATCTTGGCTCCGCCCCCAAGCCATGCTTTTTTAAAAACCCTGCCAAAGTGCCGGCACTGTGGTATAGCTGGTAAAAGCTGCCGCCTGCAGTGCCAGCATCCCATATGGGCACCAGTTCGAGACCTGGCTGCTCCACTTCTGATCCATCTCTCTGCTATGACCTGTGAAAGCAGTGGAGGATGGCCCAAGTCCTTGGGCCTCTGTACCCATGTGGGAGACCTGGAAGAAACTCCTGGCTCCTGGTTTTGGATTGGCACAGCTGTGGCCATTGTGGCCAATTGGGGAGTGAACCAGTGGATGGAAGACCTCTCTCTCCCTCTCTCTCTCTCTCTCTGTCTCTCCTTCTCTCTCTGTGTAATTTTGACTTTCAAATAAATAAATAAATAAATCTTTTAAAAAACAAACCAACCCTGCCATGGGTGGAAATATCAATATCTGATTGAAATAGAGAATCTGTACTGCCAGCTGCAAGTTTCCTCTCTGTAATTTTTCATGTCACTCTCAGCCCTAGTCACACTGGCTTTCTCCACAATCCCATGCTCAATGGTCATCATCAAGAGAGAAGCCATTTCTGACCCCACATGTCCATTCCCATCATTTTTCACCTATTATTCTGTTTGATTTTCTTCTTCCCATTTCCATATTAACAACAAATGGAATTCCTTAGCAATGGGATGTATGCTCATGAGAGCTGGTAATTTCTCTGTTTTGTTCATGGTTCTTGCTAGCAATTGGAACCATGTCAGCACATGGGAACCTCTCAGTTAATGTGGCAGAATGCAACATTTGGCACATAGAAGGATTACAAGAGAAGAGTGATTTATCAAATTATCAAAGGTACCTGGTTCTTAACTGATGTTCCTGTTAGCGATTATGACTATTAGGAGTCATCCCTTTCTTTCAGCCTGTGCATTTCAAGCTGATCAAGCGTCTCATCTTTCATGCAGCACTGCTATCAGGAGCAACTAAGTCAAGAGGGTGCAGCAGAGCACTGAGAGCCCCCTGCCCAACTCAGCGTTTCTGGAGCCCCAAATCTATACCCTTTCGAAGAGAACCAGCTCACTCTCTCACATCCACTGTAACAGAGGATAAGTACAGGAGCGTACTTGTGAGCTTCAAGTTGAAGAAGAAAGGATGATGGAAAGAATTAGGGGTGTTACTTAAGAAACACCATGGCCCTTTGGAATGTTAACTGAAGACTTCCAGGCAGGGCTGTCTCTGAAGTGCTGAGCTGACCAGAGATCATTTGTTGTACTTTATTTCCAATCCTTTTGGAGAAATGACATGCAAAATTGTGGCAACTCAGTACCAAAGTCATGTGGTAGGGGTAGACATGGACAAGATGTAAACTGGGGACCAACTGTGCATTGCAGCAATAAAAATACAAGCTAATCCTGAAAATAAGATGCAGAAATCAATACAGTGTTTTGATCTTTCTGACTCGTCTTATCCCTTCCATAGCTTGGCTGCTCAGACAGCGTTCCACTCCTCCTTCTCCCCGGTTCTTCCCGCATGCGCCAAAGTGCAACTACCTGTTCCACAGTACTGGGCAATGCAGTGGCCTCCAGAAAGGCCTCTCTCATCTGCCTCACCTTTCTTCAGTCTCTCCCTTGCATACGAGAATCAGAGTAGGACCAGAGCTGTGGCACAGTGGGTTAAAGCCCTGCCTGCAGTGCTGGCATCCCATCTTTTGACTTTAAATATGCCAGGCTGCCTATCCTTTGAGGCCTCTGTTTGTGTTGTCGATTATCAGATGCACCCCTCACTCTGTCCCATGCTCTCATTTATAATAATTGTTCAGCTTGCAGCCTGAACAGCATATCCCCAAATGGGACCAATTCCCCATGTTTTTCACCTTTACGACATTCTATTTGCTGAAAGTTGCACTCACAGAACTCTGAAACCACTTGTTAGGTTTCCTACTGCTTTACTAATTGCTTTAGGGAAGCGACCTTGGCTAATTGATCCCAACTATTCAGCAGCATTTGACTGAGTACCTACCATATAATAGTCAATAAGCCAATGATGCCTAGGGAATGAATAAAATAATGCAGCCAGCTATATTGCCAACTTGTTGGCCCTTACAGTACTATATTTTAATAGCATGCGTGTGGGACCCTAAGAGGCACCTTAGGGATCTACTGTAAAGAGGCACTGTACCTATTTAATTCTCTAATGTACTGCTCTGTAGGAATTGCAAATCTGGATAAACTCATGTGGGGAACACCCAGCTCTACTGGGTGAAAAGGAATTAAGAAAAATTATTAATATTTATTTTATTTTACTCTATGAATGATACTCTCTATTGTGGCTGATATTATGGATCCCAAAGCACTGTAGTTGTCCTATTGAATTCTCCTAGTCAACAGACCCTGGTACAAATTCACCTAATCATCATTAAATGTTACAAATATTGTGAACAAATGCTCAAAATATTACTTATTATGGGAATCACAGAAAACCACATTACTTTTTCCTATTCACATGCCCCCCACATTTTATTTATACTAAAGCTATCCTTGTTGAAGCTTTTTTAAAGACTACAACATTTTTGGAGTAGGTTGTGATTGGCCTCGTTCACAATAGCAATTTCGGTGAACACCAAATACCAACGCTGGGGATAATAGCACATAAATTTAACCAAAAACAACAAGAGTAGATGAAAAGTTGGATAAACTCTCATGAAATGTTGAAAGACTGAAACTCACATCACCAGTTCATACATCATTTCGTGAATGCATGCATTCTTCATTCAAAATTTTCTACATGATTTTCCTATGGTACACAATAATGAAAATTTAGGCATTCAGCAGGGGTTCTCAAACAAGGAACAAATTTGCCCTGGAAGGACTGTGAGACTGTGCTTGATAGAAAGAGGAAACACTAAGTTAGGAAATTCTAGGAAGCAGAAAAGACTCTAATCTGATTATTTCAGTTTAGTCATAACTATTCTACTGATTTATATATTTATTTTAAGTGTGGAAGCCCCAAATCTCCATGGAATAATGAGATCTCACACTAAAAATATTATCAATAATTTTTAAAAACTCCACAAATTTACCTAAATCAGCTTTCTCAGGGATTTTTACTTCTACACATGATGGAGAAGCCCACAAGAGACCCATCTCTGGCTAAAAACATCTACCAAGCACAATAAAAATTTTCTTGAAAGCATCAAAGAGGTGCCAAAAATATCAAAACTTAAACGAGTTCAAAAATAGAAGCTCACTGAGGGAAGATTAACTTTCCGCATGTCATTCCACCCACTGTCCCTAAGATCTGCTAATTTTTAGAGCCTAAAGAAAAACCAAGAAGTCAGAAAGAAGGTAGCTGCTGAGAGAAACTTCAGAGTTGCTACAAGCTCATATCTCTGGTCAGACAAAAAAAAATGCAGTGTAGGACCACTAAGGCAACAAAGACTTGGAGTTAAGATCACACAGAGAAGGGAGGCTCAAAGAAGTGAGCCTGGCACTATATCACAACCCCAAGACAGTTAACATCAAGTAAGTTGCAAGGGGACTTCAAAAGGTTTGTGGAAAAATGGAACTAAAAGATGGGTTTGTTTTGATGTAAAAAAAAAAATTGACAATCCATGCATATTTTGAAGATCCCTTATACATACAGCAATCTCAAGTAGCAAGCTGAAACCACCCAAAAAGCAAAGTTTTAGGCATTCTTGTACAATTTATTGTTACAAACATGGTAGAATTCTAAGTGACACGTGATCATTTGGCACCTCTGGAAGAATATTATCATTGACATTTATAAAAGAAAGGTAGACTAGACTTTAGAAACACTACAAACTAGCCTCAAGTTATTCGAGTAATTCATTTGTTCTCTTTCTCTCCCTCTTTTATTTGAAAGGCACACACATACACACACACACACAGATGTTTCACCTGCTGATTAATTCCCCAAATGCCCAGGCTAAAGCTTGAAGCCAGAAAATCAATCCAGGTCTCTGATGTGGGTAGTAGGGACTCAAGTACTATAGCCATCATCAGCTGTCTCCCAAGATACACATTAGCAAGAAACTAAAATCAAAAGTGGATCTGGAACTTGAACCCAGGCACTCAGACATGGGATGCAAGTGTCCAAAGCTCAAATTTAACTGCCCAATCAGTAATTTTTGAAACAAAATAGAACTCAATAGAAGCGTTTCAAGTATGGGAAACACAGATGGATGACTAAGCTAAAAATGGGGTCAGCACAAAATAACCAGATTTAAGTATACTTTACCTAGGAATTTATAGTCTTAAATGCACATATCCCTAAAATAAGAAAGACTATATATCAATGATTTGATTATCCATTTTTATGTTAGAACAAAAGCAGCTAGTTTTACTAGAAGAGAAATAAAAGATAGATAGTATAAATAAATAGCATGGATTACAAACAAAATCTACAAAGTTGAAAGCTGTTTTTTTTAAAGAAAATATTAAATAGACAAACTATTTGCAAAACCAGGAAAAGGAAAAGGAGAAGACGTCAATCGTCAATTAGCATAAGAAGTGGAACAAAGAAAAGGAGCAGCAATGCAGAATCAAACATATTAAACAAAAAATATAAGGGAATTATGGACAATTTTATGCTGATAAATTAGAACATTAAGCACAAATGGCAAACTTTTAGAAGATAAAAAAACGGACCCCCCAAAAAAACAGAAAATGTAAACAATCTTATGTTTTTAAACGTTTCCTCAAATAAATGCTGAGGCTCACATTACTATGTCAGTGAATTCCTTCACATATTTAAAAATATATACAAAGCCAGTCTTAGCACATTCACTTCAAAAAATAGAAAGAACAGATAAGAATTTCCAGCCCCCCCCCCCTTTTTTTGATGTTAAAACCCTGAAACAGAATACAGGAAATGAGTCATAAAACTGTCTCCAAATGTACAGGTAAAGCATTTAATAAGTTTTTATACTTTAAAAAGCCTCTTTTAGCAAAAGCGTAATAGAACTAACTTGATCTAACAAAAATATCTGTAAGAAATACAGAGCAAACAATGCAATCATTAAAATACTGAAATTTCTGTCATTTTTCAAGAGAGGAAATCCAAATGGACAACAGACACTAAAAAAAAAAAAAAAAAAAAAAAAATGCTTGGGAGGCCGGCGCCGTGGCTCACTTGGTTAATCCCCCGCCTGTGGAGCCAGCATCCATATGGGCGCCAGGTTCTAGTCCCGGTTGCTCCTCTTCTAGTCCAGCTCTCTGCTGTGGCCTGGGAAGGCAGTGGAGGATGGCCCAAGTGCTTGGGCCCTGCACCCACATGGGAGGTGCAGGAGGAAGCACATGGCTCTGGCTTTAGATCGGTGCAATGTCGGCGCCAGCCGTAGCAGCCATTTGGGTAGTGAACCAACAGAAGAAAGACCTTTCTCTTTCTCTCTCTCACTCTCTCTCACTGTCTAACTCTGCCTGTCAAATAAAAAAAAAAAATGCTCAGGATCACTAGCCATTAGGGAAATGCAAATCAAAACCATAGTAAGGTTTCTTCTCAGTCCAGTTAGAATGGAGAGATCAACAAACAATTGCTGGCAAGGATGTGCGAGAAAAGGTACCCTAACCCACTGTGAATGGGTATGTAAACTGGTGCAGCCACTGCGGAAAGAAAACAGTACAGAGATACTTCAGAAATCTGAATACAGACCTACCATATGACCCAGCCATCCCACTCCTGGGGGTTTACCCAAACCAAAAGAAAGCATCTGAAAGAGTTATCTGTGCCCCCATGTTCAAGGCAGCACAATTCACAATAGCTAAAATATGGAATCAACCCAGATGTGCATCATCTATTGACTGGATAAAGAAACTAAGATGTATACACCATGGAAAATTACTCAGCTGTAAAAAGAAAAAAAGAAAAAAAAATCCTGCCTTTTGCAGCAAGATGGACACAACTGGAAACCATTATACTTAGGTAATCCAGACACAAAAAAGACAAATACCATAGGTTTTCCCTGATCTGAAATAACTAATAGAGTATCTAAAATGTAATGTATTGGAGTGAAAAGTACATTTTGAGAATCAATGATTTTTGTAATCCTGTCTCTTCTATTGAACAACAGTGTTTTCTTCTTCACCCTATGTGTTGAACTCTTTTACTTAGTGTAGGGTTAATTTTACTATCATTAAGTAAACTGAAAATAGAGCTTTGTAAAACTTCAAGAGTGGGAATAGGAGAGGGAGGAGGAAAAAGGGTTGGAGTGTGGGCAGGAGGGAGGGTAGGGTAGGAAGTATCACTATGTGCCTAAATCTATATATATATGAAATACATGAAACTTGTTTAAGTTAAATAAGATTTAAGAAAAGAAAAAAAAACATTGAAATTTCCCCCACTGAGATCTGGAAATAAAAATACCTACTGCCACCATATTATACTGGATGGACTAATCAGTAATATAATGCAAGGAGAGAATAAGGGATAAGGATTGGAAAAAAAGAAACCTAACTGTGACAAGTATAGAAAACAACCAAACATACAAACAGATACATAGAAAATCCAAAAGAACATACTTTCAGAAATAGTAAATGACTGTATCAAAATCAATAGACATAAAATCAATGTATCAAAAAATTTTATATTACAAACACAGAAACTGGGGCTGGCAATGTGGCCTAGAAGGTTAAGCCTCCACTTGCATTGCCAGCATCCCATATGGGTGCCAGTTTGAGTCCCAGTTGATCCAACTTGTGATCCAGCTCCCTGCTAATGCAACTGGGAACATAGCAGAAGATGGCCCAAGTACTTGGGCGCCTGCACCCATGTGGGAGACCTAGTAGAAACTTCTGGTTCCTAGCTTTGGCCTGGGCCAGCCCCATCTATTGTGGCCATTTTCTTGCTCTCTCTCCCCTGCCCCATCTCTGCATTTCAATAAAAAAATAATCTTTCAACACATACACACAGAAACTATGGGTTTGGAAAGACTACCGAGACACCTTGAAATGTAGAAAAGAGTAATGCTTATCCTGAGCTTCAAGTTTTTTGCCTAGATGCATCAGTGATACAGAACTTGTTTGAAAGATGCAAACCACAGAAATCATTCAGATTCCTGTTCCTCTCCATTCCAACACAGGCCAATCCGAACATTAGTACTGGCATCTCTTAAAAACAAGACTTCCTACACTACCGCTGTCTGCAGGGGCAACTCGTGGATAATGAAGGGAAGAACTGAGGGAGGCAAAGCAGCAATTTTGTGAAATGCAGGGCTCTGATGGACCTGGGCTTTCTGCTTCTCCTTTTGCCTTGATGAGCAAGCACACACAGAGGGGACAGGTTTCCCTGTAGAGGGGAAATGGCACGTGTGTCCAAGGCCTATCACTGCAGAAGGGACAATGAATAGAAAAGCTGGCTCTGACCCACATTTAAACAGGGTACCAAGTTTGAACTTCAAATAAGGCTAAATACAGAATATATACAGCCTCTCACAGTGTCATAGAAATAAAAACTCATGTTGGCTTTGGCATTTTGCTTAATAGTTAATGCCTCACGTGGGGCAGCCACATTCCATGTTGGAGTACCTGGGTTTGAGCCTTGACTGTGGCTCAATTCCAGCTTCCGGTTACTGTGCACACTGTGTAGTTGGGTCCCTGCCTCCCATGTGAGAGAACCAAATTGAGTTCCTGGCTCCTGGCTTCAGCCTGCCCCAGTCCTGACTGTTACAGATACTGGGGAGTGATCCATAGGACAGGAGAGCTCTAAATTAATTAATTTTAAAAATTAATCTACAGTGCCCCCAACACACCACTAATAATTTATATAAACTCTGAAGCTAACTTGTAAATGTTGTAATCCCATAGACAAGATGATACACATATATCTTATTACATGTGAATATTGAAATCATTCTAGAACTTACTCAGCAATATTTCTTTGCCTCTTCCTCTTTGCTTTCCTCCTGTCTCCATCTCCACTCTCACTCTCAGCCCTTCACCTTCTCCTTCTCAAAGCATGGAAGTGGTCAGGGTTTCTGAGGTCCATCTTGGAAAGACTGGGTATTCTTCTAAAGCCAAGTGAATTCTCAAAGCATGCAGGTGGAATCTAAGGGGTCACAGGTACTTGTCTTTGTAGATGGGGACAGACAGACTGTGTTGACATTATACATATGACCCTACTTTTAGCTCTAGCTTGGTGTTGCCTCAAGACAGTAGGGTTATGATGGGACGTCCAGAGGTTCTGTTTTGGTAGTCTAGGCTTTTGCAAGCATGAACCTGATGATGGTGTTTATATATAAAGCTCAGACTTTGTTCTAAAAAAACAAGGGTTTGATGTAAGCCTTCTTGCTGACTGGTTATCTCCAGGCCCTGAGGCACCAGCAGTGCTGCATTAACCAAAGAGCAAAGGAAGCAGGTGCACAGGGAACAACTATATTGAGTACCACCCCCATCACCCACTCCAAGAAGAACAGAGAGGATTTTACATTTAATGAACTTATTAAGAATTTAACTTTGCCATCCAAAGAAAACAAAAAAGAACTTATTTTTATTTCAGCTTGCATTTAGATTGTCTGTCATTTTGAGTGATTTTTATTTTCTTATGAATCAAAGAGGAAATGCACCATAGTGGTGGTGGTGGTGTTAAGGGCTCAGAGCTTGCAGAAGTTTAAATTGATCTTTACCATTCCCTAAATTTTACAAGATCCTCACCCCACCCCCCAACCTGGGCTCTTTTTTTTTGCAGGCACATTTCCTGCTTAACATCTCCATTTTCTATTTAGTACCACGTCACTATTCCCACCTTTGCCAAGCTGTTGGGTTTTAGTTCCTAAATTTAGGCAGCCTAGTTATCATTTCCTTGTGCATTTTTTTCAGTAGCACACAGTACAGTTTTGCATTCATAAAGCAACTCCCACAGATTTCTCCAACACATAAAATGTACTTATGACCCCAAACTTAACACTCGTACTACCCCACGATCTTTCACACAGAGTCTAAACCTCTGTTAACAGAAGTGGTTTTCTTTTTTTCCTTATTTTTTAAGTTCATAGAGTGGCCCGCTAATCTCGGCTTTGGTGGGTGGAGTGGAGAGGGATGTGAGGAGGAAGGAAAGGGAACAGTGTTCTAGGCTTCCATTTGGCAGTGTTAATTCTACTCCCTTGAATCAAGGCTGGTATTCAACACTTAGCAGTGTTCCTTCTGTTTCTCCTGTCTCAGCCTCTGCCTATTGTTCAGGAAAATTGGAAGACACGTTTCACAGCCTGCTTAGAGTTGTGGGATGGAGAGAAGAGAGATTACCGATGACTTATTTCCTTTGAAAGGAGTAGAGAAAACCATTGACGAGCTCTCCACAGAAATTCCAGGAGCCACATGGAGGATCAAACCTGCTGATAAATTGTAGTCTCAGGCCTTTCCTGACTTACCTCCACCAGTTTATTGGCATGTTCACGGAAAACCTGGGCGTATTCTTTCACTTCCTTTTCATTCCCACTCTTTGCAGCCTCAATGAGAACGAGCAAAGGGACGTTGGTTTCCAAGAAGGAATCAGATATGTGATCCATCACTGCTTTTCGAAGCTACAGTTAAAATAAACAAAAAAGACACATAATTAAGGAATAAAAGAAGTGCTGATTTTTTTCTAAACTGTTAAGTAGCTTTCATTACCTATGCAGAAAATGTTCCATCTCTCTCTTTAATTTTCACAGTATTTATCATATCAAAGGAAAACAAAGACCTATGGCTGATGGACGCCTGTGAATTAAATGTATTATGTCAGCCTGAAAGTGGCATATATGGCCTCTAGCTCAATACACTACAGATCACTCCTACCTAAGATCTACTCTCATCTTTCACTGACCCAAATGTCCCCCTTGAGGAGGTTTTGAATCATGAAACAGCACAAGAACTCAGACCCTTCAGAGAAGGAGAAACAAGGGCATCAATCAGCCAGGGGAGAGGACTTTGGTGGAAGAGCTGAGCTAAGAAACCACTGCTAACATTTTACCTTTCTAGATGCACTGCTTGTATTTCACAGAGGTAAAAACATGAAGCATCTAACAATATCAAAAACGTTTCAGCCCAGGTGCTATGGCGATTGAGTGGCTGTACTCCACAAAGAAATACTTACAATTATTCTTTCAGGTAAGTAAGCATAAACAAACTCAAATCTCCTAACAATGCATAATTACACATCATTTCCACATTGTTAAAATAAGCAGCAGGGCAGGTGCATGAAAATAAAATGAAACTCTCTCTGAACAATCACCTCAGTGCTACTTTGTTCTTAATTATCTGAATGTATGCAGGATACAAATAAAAATAAACACAAGAGATGATGTTAAACAATATGTATGGTTTCCAAACAAATACATCTATCCACAAGTGTTCAAATGCATCTTTTGATACAGATGATACGTACACATTTGTTACTGATCAGAAAAAGACCTATGAATAAATCTCAGTTTCTTTTTGCACTAAATTCCCATAAGGCACACAACTGGGTGGATATAACCTATTTTGGGTTTGACATTCACCATATTTTCTAAAGCCTATGTAAGTTAATATCACTTAGCTATTTATTTGGCAAAATGTACAGAATTACTGCCTGGGGATAATGTTGGTAATTGCTAAGCTCAAATTTTCAAGGTCTACAGAACGTGCAAGATACTCAGCAAAGCTCTTCACACAATATTTTGCAGTAGAGACTATTCTTAAACCAATTCTGTAAATGAAGAATCCAGGACTTTGAAAAGTTCAACAACTTGCCTGTGATTATGTTAACAAGTGTTACAGTCCACGATAAGAAGGCCTGAAGAGGCAGTGCAGTGAACTCTTGAAACTCAACTACATGGCTGTATTTCAGGAAAGGGGTCCAAGTGCAGGAGAAACTACTGAGAGCATAATCAAAATTAAACTTGGCAGGACAACAGAGACAACAGAAAGAGAAGACCCAGATACACTGGGCAACGTGAGCAAAGTCAGGCTACCTCTTCATTCAAGCCACTATATTTTTTAATTCCACACGTGCCTGGGCACACATACACATACACACCAATAACAGGTGTATGAATTCTGTGAAGCTACAAAAGCTACATGCATGAACTCTTTTTCTACACCTTTAGTGAGGTTATGTTCATAAAAATGAACAACTTAAAATTATTGAGGGCAAATATTATAAATTTATAAAAAGAAAAATAAGAACAAGAAAGATAGTATCAACCCTATACACACTGAAAACATGCTAAAAAGATATGCTTATAAAACATATTAAAAGTAATGTACTACTTCAAAATAATGGAAATAAATTAAGAAAATGATATGATATGAGAATAACAATTCAGAAAAGAGACTGAAGAATTATGTTATAAAATTCAAGAAAGAATTATAAATAAAATAAAATGAGAATCAACACTATACAAACTGAAGACAGAATAGCAAATTACTTAAGAGAAATAAAAGGAGAAAAGAAAAAAATTTTAAATGCAAAAAATAGAGAATAAAAGAGCTAAAACTGAATTTCAGAAAAGATGGGAAATATTGAGGACAGGCAAAGAAATTTAAGTATTTAGCTCCCAGTGTTCCCTAAAGAAGAGAATAACAATGAGAAAACAGAATGAATACTAAACTTTGCCATTAATTAAGACTTTCCTGAGTACATGTGCATATTGAAAACTGTACTCTAAATATATATATATATATATATATAAATTGATCTGATTTTAGTTTGTTTTGAATTTTTATTTATTTGAATGGCAGGGAGAAAGAGAGACAGAGAACGAGTGTGCTCACATCCACTGATTCACTCTCCAAATGCCTGCAAAGCCCTATCTCCCCCACCTGTATTCCCCCCTCATAATCCTCAGGACTGAAACCAGAAAGGTCCCTACATGGATGGCAGAAACCCCTTAACTTCAGCCATCACTGTTTTCTTCCATGATCCATATTAGCAGGAAGTGGGCTTAAGGTGCCAGAGCCAAGAATTTACCCCAGGCATTTTGATGTGTAATGCAGACATCTTAACAGACTTATTAATTGCTAGATCCCTAGACAGTACATATTAAAAGTTTTCATCAAAAAAAGGTAGTATGTAAGTTAGTAGCAACCCAAAAAGTCTTCTCTAGGGTATATTGTCATCAGATTGTCAAAAGTTAAAGACAAGAAGAGAATCCTAAAGACAGTAAAATAAAAGCATCAAGTTACATACAAAGGAAAACCAATTAGGTTAACATCAGACTTCTCAGCAGAAAGCATACAGGCCAGAAAAGTGGGTGATGATATATTCAAGGTCTAAAAAATTAAAAAAAAAAAAAAAGAAAAAAACAAAACAAAAACTTCCAAGCAAGAATATTATATTCAGCCAAGCTATCCCTTAAAAGTGAAAGATGAATAAAGTATCTTCCAGATAAGCAAAAACAAAGAATTTACCACCCCTAGACCAGCCTTACAAGAAATTCTAAAGGATGTCCTGCATTAGACATCAGCATGAAACACATGTCACCACCAAATTCACTAAGAGAGCAGGCGGAATCACTATCCAATCAACAAAATGACAGGTCTTAGTTCTTATCTATCAGTACTAACCTTGAATGTAAATGGATTAAATTCACCAACCAAAAGACTTAGTTTGGCTAAAAAAAAAAACAAGACCCAACTATATGCTTCCTAAGAAACTCACTTCATAAACAGATACATGCAGAGTGAAAGTGAAGGGTTGGAAAAAGATATACCAGGCCAATGGAAACAAAAAGCAAGCTATCCTGTTATCGGATTAAAAAGACTTTAAACAAAAACTGTAAAAAGAGATAAAAAAGGACATTATATTTTGATAAAAGTTTCAATTCTGCTAGAAGATATAACAATCATAAATATATATGCACCCAACATAAGACCACCCAAATACATACAGCAAATATTATTAGACAGTAATAGTGGGTGACTTCAACACCCTACTCTCATCAATGGACAGATCATCCAGACAGAAAATCAATAAAGATACATCAGAGTTGACACATACTATCATGCAAATGGGCCTAACAGATATTTACAGGACTTTTTACCTAGCAGCTACAGAATACACATTGTTCTGATCACCACATGGAACACAAATCAAGTATCAAAAAATGTAAAAAGACTGACATCTTCCAAGTATCTTCTCAGATCATAAAGGAATAATACTAGAAATCAACAGCAAGAAGAACAATAGAACATTCATAAATACTTGGAAATTGAACAACCCATGATTCATGGGTCACTGAAGAAATTAAAAAGGAAATACAAACTTTCTTGAGATAAGTGAAAAAAAAACACAACATATCAAAACGTGTAGGACACAAAAAAAATCAGCATTAAGGAAGTTTATACCATTAAGTGCTTACATTAAAGGAGAAATGTCTTAAAGATCTAATGATACATCTTGAACACTCAAGAAAATAAGAACAAACCAAACCCCAAATCAGCATGAGGCAAGAAATGATAAGGATCAGGGCAGAAATAAATGAAATTGAAACTAAAAAAATACAAAAGATCAACAAAACAAAAAGTTGTGTTTTTTTGAGAAGATAAACAAAATAGTTAAACATCCAACCAGACTAACAAAGAAGGAGGAAAAAAACTCAAATAAATAAAATTAGAGATGAAAAAGGAGACATTACAATTGACAATGAAATACAAAAGATCATAAGAAACTATTATGAAGAACTATATTCCAATAAACTCTAAAACCTCAAAGAAGTAGATAAATTCCTGGATTTATATAACCTACTAATATTTCATCAAGAAGATGTAGACAACCTAAACAGACCCATAATCAGTAATGAGATTAAAGCAAAGCCGTAATCCAAAATATTCCATCAAGGAAAAGTTGGGGATCTAATGGCTTTACTATTGAATTCTACAAAACATTCAAAGAGGAAGGGACCTCAATACTCTTCAACCTGTTCCAAAATATTGAACAGGGTAGAAATCTGTAAAACTTTTTATGAGGCATTACTTTGATACAGAAATCAAACAAAGACAGGACACAAAAAGAAAACAACGGACCTATATCCTTAATGAATATTGATGCAAAGATTCTCAATAAAATACTAGCAAATTGACTACAAAACCACATCATAAAGATCATACATAATGATCAAGTGGGATTTATCCCAGAAATGCAAATGTGGTTCAACATTCACAAATCAATAAACATCATAAGTCAGATGAATAGACTGAAGAATTGAAACCATGTGGTCATCTCAAGAGAGGCAGAGAAAGCATTTTATAATATTCAACATCCCTTCATGAGGAAAAACCCTCCACAAATTAGTTATGGAAGAAACATTCCTCAAAATTAGAAAGCAAGGCTATATATGATAAGTCAGCAGCCTATATAATACTAAATGTGGATAGGCTGAAAGCATTGCCTCTCAGGTCTGAAACAAGAAAAGGATGTCCACCTTCACCACTCATCAATATAATACTCAAAGTTTTATCAAGAGCAATTATGGAGGAGAAAGAAATAAATGGCATCAAAATTAGAAAAGAAGTCAAATTATCCATGTCTGCAGATGACATGATGTTGAACATGGAAAAACCTATACACTCCATCAAAAAGCTGTTAGAATTGATAAACCAAGCCAGTACATTGCAGGGTACAAAATAAACATACAGGGGCTGGGGTTGTGTTGTAGTAGGTTGTCTCTGGCTGCAGTGCTGGCATCCCAGATGGGCACCAACTCATGTTCTGGCTGCTGCACTTCCAAGCCAGCTCCCTGCTGATGGCCTGGGAAAGCAGTGGAAGATGCCCCAGGTGTTTGGGCCCCTCACCATCCTGGGAAACCAGGAAGAAGCTCCTGTCTCCTGGCTTCAGATTGGCCATCTGGGAAGTGAACCAGAAGATGGAAGACCTCTTTCTCTGTCTCTCCTTCTCTGTCTGTAACTCTGACTCTCAAATAAATAAGTAAATCTTTAAAAAAATAATAAACATACCCAAAACAGTAGCTTTTCTATATGCCAATCATGAACTCACAGAAAGAGAAACCAAGAAATCCCACTCACAATAGCCACAAAAAATTAAAATATTTAGGAATAAATTTAACAAAAGAAGTAAAAGATCTTTGCAATGAAAATCATCAAACGTTGATGAAAGAAATCAAGGACGCAAAAAATGGAAGGATATTCCTTGCTGAGGATCAGAATTATCAATATCATTAAAATATCTATACTACCTAAAGCAATCTACAGATTCAATGCAATTCCTATCAAAATACCAGTAACATTCTTTACATAATTAGAAAAAGCAATTTTAAAATTCATATGGAATCACAAAAGACCCAGAATAGCCAAAGTGATCCTGAACAAGAAAAATCAAGCTGAAGGCATCCCAGCACCTGACCTCAAAGCATATTACAAGGCTATGGTAATCAAAACAGCATGGCTATTGCAAAAATATATATATAAATCAATGAAACAGAATTAGAGAGCCCAGAAATTAATTCACATACATAGAACCAACTGATTTTTGACAAAAGTGCCTCAGACCATACAGCAGAGTAAGGATAACTCGTCAACAAATGGTGCTGATAAAACTGGATGCAGATATGTAGAAGAATGAAATTGGATTTTATCTCTCACCATATACAAAAATAAACTCAAGATGGATAAAATATTTAAATTTAACATCTGAGACTAGAAAGTTGATAGAAGAAAACATAGGGGAAACACTCCAAGACAATGGTATAGGGGATGACTTCTTGGATAGGACTCCCACAGCACAGGCTACAAAAGTGAAACCAAAAAATGGGACCATGTCAAACTCAGAAGCTTTCAAACTTAAAAAAATATATATTTATTTTAAAGGCAGAGTTAGGGAGGCAAGGGCAGAGAGTGAGGTCTTTGATCCCTGCTGGTTCACTCCCCAAGTGGCTGCAATGGATGGAGCTATGCTCATCCAAAGCCAGGAGCCAGGAGCTTCTTCAAGGTCTCCCATGCAGGTGCAGGGGCCCAAGGACTTGGGCCATCTTCTACTGCTTTCCCAGGCCATAACAGAGAGCTGGATTGGAAGTTGAGCAACCGGGAGTTGAACCGGCACCCATATGGGATGCTGGCACTGCAGGTGGCAGTTTTGCCCACTATGCCACAGCGCTGGCCCCCAGAACCACAATGGCCGGCGGTGGCATGGCTCACTTGGCTAATTCTCTGCCTGCAGCACCGGCACCCCGGGTTCTAGTCCCGGTTGGGGTGCCGGGTACTAGTCCCGGTTGTTCCTCTTCCAGTCCAGCTCTCTACTGTGGCACGGGAAGGCAGTGAAGGATGGCCCAAGTGCTTGGGTCCCTGCACCCGCATGGGAGACCAGGAGGAAGCACCCAGCTCCTGGCTTCAGTTCAGTGCAGTGCCAGCCGTAGCAGTCATTAGGGGAGTAAACCAATGGAAGGAAGACATTTCTCTCTGTCTCTCTCTCACTGTCTATAACTCTCTCTCTCTCTGTCTGTCTGTCTCTCTCTCTCTCACTGTCGAACTCTGCCTGGCAAAAACAAAAAGCAAAAAAAAAAAAAAAAAAAAAAGAACCAAAATAATTAGAAATACATCAACATAAGTACAAACTGTAAAAATTAGCTATACATGTTTGAAGAACTAAGGATAAATGATGATTAAATGCAAACAGTACAATATGAAATGTATGTATGCTCTGACAATGAAGACATATAACAATGTAAAATGAGAGGAGGAAAGAACAAAGCATACAAAAATATTTAATTTTTTAATGTAATTTTATGCATTGTGGTAATATATTATTCACACAGCCCTGTGTTTAAAGGTAGAATAAAGTAATTGTTTAATAATGAGATTTTAATGCATCATATTCTTGCTGGCCAGGAACATTAGTGGGAAAGAAAGGATATGTAATGTAGAAGAGATAGGCAAAAAAAATAAAGCAACAGATGAACAAACAAACAAACAAAAACCTGGCCCTATATCTGAATTAGAAATATCAATAGGTATATTGTGGGTTTTTTCAGTTTTATTAAGATATTATTGACAAAACTGTATGCATTTAAAGTATACAATATGATGATTTGATAAATATAAATACTATGAAACAATTACCAGGGTTGAGTTAATCAATATACCCATTACCTCATAGAGTATTTATCTTTCTTTTTTACTTTTGAGTGAGAAAGCGCAAGGTCTAGTTTCTTAGCAAAGCTCATGGACACAGTACAGTCACGATAATGGTAGTCATCATGCTGTTAGTTCTCTGTAACTCATTCTTCTGGAACTGGAGGTTTGTCCCTCTGACCAAAAGCTTCCCGTTATACCACCTCCACCTCCAGTTCCTGACAACCAGTGCTTTACTCTGCTTCTGAGTCCAACTTCCTGTTTTTAGATTCCACCTAGAAGTGATACTATAAAGTATTTGTCTTTCTCTGATTAGCTTATTATCTTTAATATAATGCCATGCATGCTTATCCACGTTCTCAGAAATTCAAAAATTTGCTTCTTTTATATGGAAAATAATATTCTACTATATATTTTATATATATACATTTTTTTTACTTTATCTAGTCATCTCTCAGTGGACACATAGTTTCCTTATCTTGGCTAATGCTGCAATGAACATATATACCCAGAAAGGACATTATTGGAAAATAATAGTAATACTTTTTTCTATAATGGCTATCAGTTTACACTCCCATAAACAGTATTCAAAATTTCCATTTTTACCACATTCTTGCTAACATTTGAACACATGGGATTTTAAATTGAAAGCACAGGTGCATACACATTCACATTCTCTGTTCTATCTAAAGAAGAAGCCTGAAAACAATGGGTAGCCTGGTAACAAAGAACATGTTGAAATTTTACACTAAAGGAAATCAGAACTGTTTAGAGAAATTGCAGATTCCAGGTCTTTGAGGCTGGGATGTACAAATACCTCTGAGCCATCGTGTCCTACCAGAAATCTGCAGAGAGCTATCAAAGACTTCTAGGCTCCTACTGGCCAGAGATGAGGCATGTTGAACTTCATGCATGATAACAGTTTCAATGGATTGAAACTCACCAAATATGTCTAAATCCATGAACTTTTAATGATTAAAAAAGAAACAGAAAAATTAATTGGTCACTTTCAGAGGATGACACCAGTTTATGTATCTTGAAGAATTAAGAATATGGCTTGCCATATTCCTTCTAAACTAGCATTGTAGATAATTATAAAACATCTGTTTATAGATT
Source organism: Oryctolagus cuniculus (assembly GCF_051225735.1). NCBI lineage: Eukaryota > Metazoa > Chordata > Mammalia > Lagomorpha > Leporidae > Oryctolagus > Oryctolagus cuniculus. Next base: position 127,441,045 of record NC_142868.1, read on the forward strand.
TATTCTACCTAATTAATGGACACCAAATAACAGAATTAGAATACAACCTCTTGTTTATGGCATCAGTAATCTCCCTAGGCTCTTGTCATGAGTTGCCAAGGCTATGGAAGCCTTTTGAGTTCACCAACTCTGATCATATTTAGACAAGGTCGTACCTTCAGAGAAAGGTACCTCCTTCTTTGATGACCCATTCTTTCCACTGGGATCTCACTCGCGGAGATCCTTCATTTAGGTCATTTTTTAAAAATCCCTAATGAAATAATAAATTTCAGCAATCATGGTTGAAAACACCACAAAAAATGAGATAACCAGATAATACAAAGGTTCTCCAAAAGCTCATGGTAACTGTGTATTTTGAAAAAAAATTATGTGCATATTTCAATATTTTTGAATCCAAATAAAGTTACATTTTATTTCCACTTGCTATGAACATTTTGAAGTACTTTCATTTGTGCAGACATAATACCACAATCTCAACTACAGTCTTGTCAAAAAGGGTCAAACCTACAACTGTGTAGACTCTGGATGTCCTCTGTAATTTTGCAGAGGACAGAATAACATAAGCAACTGCATCATGTACATCCAATCAAAAAATTCAAACTACAAGAAACTTCCAAACTGTTCAGATTCTGCAACATACAGATTTTTAGCTGAACAAAAGGATGGAAGGGGATGCAGGAACTTAAGAGAGACTAAGAGACATATCCTACAATGTGGGTAAAATTGAAGATACACATTTTGGTGATAAAACCACACACACACACACAAACCCACAAGGAAGCAAGGACTCTAAAAGTCAGGATAATTGTCACTTTAGGAAGAAGAGGGAGGGCATATGGAAATACTTCTTGGGAGGCTGACAGATTTCTATCTCTTGACCTGGGTCATAGTTACAGAAGTGTCTATACATAATTCAGTTGGGCCAATATTGTGGTGTAGTAAATTAAGCCACAGCCTGCAATGCCAGCATCCCATATGGGCGCCAGTCCTGGTTGCTACACGTCTGATACAGCTCCCTGATGTGCCTGGAAAAGCAGCAGAGAATGGCTCAAGTGCCTGGGCCTCTGCACCCATGTGGGAGACATGGAAAAAGCTCCTTGCTCCTGGCTTTGGATTGACTCAACTCCAGCCATTGTGGCCATTTGGGGAGTGAACCAGTGGATGGAAGATTGCGCTCTCTCTCTCTCACTCTCGCTCTCTCTCTTGCTAGAACTCTGCTTTCAAAGAAATAAAGCTTGGGCTGGCAACGTGGCTCAATTGGTTAATCCTCCGCCTGCGGCGCCGTCATCCCATATGGGGGCCAGGTTCTAGTCCCGCTTGTTCCTCTTCCAGTCCAGCTGTCTGCTGTGGCCCGGGAGGGCAGCGGAGGATGGCCCAACTGCTTAGGCTTTGCACCCACATGGGAGACCAGGAGGAAGCAACTGGCTCCTGGCTTCAGATCGGCGCAGTTCCAGCCATAGCGGCCATTTGGGCAGTGAACCAATGGAAGAAAGACCTTTCTCTCTGTCTCTCTCTCTCACTAACTCTGCCTGTCAACTTAAAAAAAAAAAAAGAAAGAAAGAAATCTTTAAAAATAATCATTCAATAAGTTAAATACTTAGCGTTCTTAAATGTCTATATCTGTGCTTTATTTTATTGCAGAATGTTTTAAAAAACATGTTTTATGTATACTCCTTCATGTTCCTTTCCATTTCTGGGTGGGATACAGATGACCCCAGGGTGGCCTGGGAAGCCATGAGTAGAAGATGGTAGATATCTCCGTCCATCATTCAACTGAGGCCCTTAAATACATACAGAAGAGAGCTGCCGACTGTCCTGTTTCTGGCCAAGCATTGCTACATGATTAAGAAATGCAGATCTATTATGTTGGAACCTTTGCACTTCACACATGTATATTATAGATTACTAGTTATAGAAGTTGTCTTGCCCTAATTTAACTAAAATATTCTGAAACAGACTTGTTTCCTCCCACTAACGCTTCCTTCTTTCAGCCTGCCTACCCTTCCCTAGATCCTTTTCACTGAAAGTATGGGACACAAGTCAGCATGCTGTCATTTTCTGGAAACTTATTAGAAACGCAAATCCAAGGGCCCACCCTAACTTGCATTTTGATAAGAATCTACATTTTAAAAAGATACCTATATGATTCCTCTGCACAGTAGAATTGTAGAAACACTTCCCTGGGAGACTCATTGTATCAGTCAAGCTCTTTGTCTCAAGCATTACAAAATAATTCTGGCTGATTTAAGCAGGAAAACATTCCTGCTAGTTCACAGAGCAGAAAGAATTCATACACATCAGGACACCTTGTGCCTTTTGACTTTTAGTTTTGATGCACAGTCTTGGGAAGATATATCGGATTTTTGTCTGGATGGAATACAGACCCAAGTTCTAGGTCATGGGTCCACACATAGTTGCAAGGTCACAGGTGTGAGGTACTGAGAAAAAAATCTTTTGTGAAAACAGAGGGTCTGGCAATTTCAGAGTCTCATATCAAGATTCATAAGATGTTGAAATCTCCAAACACAGAAAATGAATTTGGATGCTTACCCAAAAAACAAAAAGATGACCCATAAAGTGTAAACCTATCAGAACACTAATTCAGGATCCCAAGCATGGATGAAAGTAGAAAAAACAGAGATGCAAGCATGGATGAAAGTAGAAAAAACAGAGATGTATTTATAAGAAATAACTAAAAGGTGAAGGTTGTTTATAAGGAACAAGATCAGAAACTACAAACCTGGAGAGGAATAGCAAGCTTTCTACAACTCTTCTCTTCTGTGCCCACAGTAGACATGATTAATCAATCACAGCATTCTTTTATGCTGAGCTCAACTACTACTTCATAATCCTTCTCTGTGCTGTGTTCCAGGTAGCCACTACCAATCAATCCTATTTATTTTGCAGGATGAAAGCTTTCTTTCTTTGCTGAGTTGCCCCAGAAATGGAAACTGTTTGCATGTCAATCTTGAGGCAGAATTGGCTATGTGACTGAGCAAACCAGAGCCATATTGACTTTCATAAGTAAAAGTTAATAACCAAGTCTAGACTAGGCTGATGATACTCAATGAATGTCTAACATCTAACAAATGTCTAACATCTATCCTGTCAATTAGATATTTACATAAATCCTGTTAAGAATAGCAGCATTAACTTCTTCACTACTATGATGTAAGACACACCAACTAAGGTCAAACTCGGAGGTAGAGTGTGATTTGAAATAGGCTTAAAATTCTGAAGCCTTACATCTTTCCTTAAATTTGGCTTCTCCATTTGCTTCATGATTTCTGACATATTTTACCATATTTCCTTAAGCTTTGTGTTATGCTTATTATTAAAAATGAAAAATCAAAGCAGAAAAGTGACTGGACCATGAGCCATCTAGCCTGGGGGCTTGACAAGAATTGAGTTTCATTAAGTGAGACAAATTTTAGCCAGTCTGAAGGTCAATTAAGGTAATCAGTCAGTGTAGTAAAACACCCAAAGCCATTTTAATAAGGAAAGGAGCCATCAATATACACATTCTTCTAGTATGAAGGCATTGTCCAAACTTGGTGTGGGAATGAGGGTTGGGGAAGCAAAGGTACATCAATGAAGCCTATACAAAAGCATCTACAAAACAATCACCATTTTAAATTAATTTTGCTTTCTTTTTAAGAGAAACCTAAAATTCTTTGGTTATTATCTTGATGGCATCAACTATGTCCTATGAAATAAAATCACTTTAATTGGGATTCTTTCTGTAATGAAACCAATTACTGCTAAAGGAAAAGAATAGTTCAGCAGCCTAATGTTTTTCTCCATCCAACCCATTTATCCACTACCAAACTCAGTCTCTGCTGGATCAATTAAAAGTACAACTGTCACCATTTACAATACCTATGTGCAAGCATATGATGGTTTAGTTTAACCAGATCAAAAGTTCTTGTCTCTAGATTTTTTCTCTAGGAGTGCTGATACAGTAGGAAAGTAAATTAGGAACATATCTCACTGAGAGAATAAAAAGCACTGAGAGAAACTTAAATAATTATAGATTTGTTGCATTAACACCATTCTTCATCTCTGTATCTGAGCATAATGTTGTATATCTCTGTAGTGATTGCCTTCTGTGACTCTAGACTTTACCATGTATGATGCCTTGGCATGATTGTTTGCCACCACGATTCAAGGGGATTGAAAATACTCAATTAATCATTTCTTTTGTTTGCTTCTGGTCTCTGCTATTCCTATGAGGACATGTTTAGGCAAGATTTCTGTTATAGGAGAAGGTTTAGAAAGACAATGAACAGAACTAAAGTACCTCACTCATCCCTGCCAACGTCATCCTTGATCAGTCAAGAGCAACTGAGCCCGGGCGCATGACAGGTTTGGGTGGACAGGATGACTATCCTAGATTAGTGATTGACAAATGTGGCTGCATGCTGCTGAGGTGCTTTTATACTACATTATTGTGAAAATGGATGACTGATAAGATGATAATACTACATCCATTTCATTACAGTAAGTTTTTGTGGTCATTGAACCAATTTTTGGGAGAAATGGAAAAGACATCTTGAAAATGAATTTTGAACAAAACCAGAAGAATCACAATACCAGGTTTCAAGACATATTACAGGACAGTTATAATCAAAACAGCCTGGTACTAGCACAAAAATAGACTTGTGGACCAATGGAACAGATTAGAAACTCCAGAAATGAATCCACTTATCCACAACGAACTAATCTTTGACAAATGAGCTGAAATCACTCCCTGGATAAAGGACAGTGTCTTCAACAAATACTGTTTGGAAAATTGGGTCTCCACATGCAGAAGTATGAAACAGGATGCTTTCCTCCCATACTATACAAAAATCAACTGACAATTGATCAAGGATCTAAACCTAAAACCTGAAACCATCAAAGTACTAGAAGAAAACATAGGAGAAACACTGCAAGACATTGGCATAGGCAAAGACCTCCTGGATAAGACCTCAGAAGCACAGGTAATAAAAACAAAAATAGAGAAAAGGGATTACATTAAGCTAAGAAGCTTCAGCACGACAAAGGAAACACTCAACAAAGTTAAGAGGCAACCAACAGAATGGGACAAATTATTTGCAAACTATTCATCTGATAGAGTACTAATACATAGAATAGTTAAGAAACTTAAGAAATGCAACACAATCCAGTTAAGAAATGGGCTAATGGGGCTAGAATTGTGGTGTTAATGGGTTAAACTGTGTCATGCAATGCCAGCATCACATATAGGCACTAGTTTGAGTCCTGGTTGCCCCATTTTCTGATCCAGCTCACTGCTAATGTGCTTGGGAAAGCAGCAGAAAATGGTCCAAGTCCTTGGGCTCCTGCACCCACATGGGAGACATGAATGAAGCTCCTATCTCCTTGCTTGCCTCAGCCCTAGTTGTTCTGGCCATCTGGGGTGTGAACCAGCAGATGAGTTCTCTCTCTCTAACTCTTCCTTTCAAATTTTTTAAGAATAAATATAAATTTTATAAGAAAAAAAAAGAAATAGGCTAAGATATGTACAGTCATTTTTCAAAGGAGGAAATACAAATGGCTAACAGACACATGAAAATAGGCTCTCATCAGTCATCAGGGATATACAAATAAAAAACACAATGTTTCATCTTACCCCAGTAAAAATGGCTATCATCAAAAAAAAATTATTAATAATAACAAATGCTGGAGAAGTTGTGGGAAAAAAAGGACACTAATATACCACTTGTGGGACAACCATTATGGAAGACAAAACAGAGATTCTTCAAAAATCTGAAAATTGATCTACCATATGACCCAATCATCCCACTCCTGGAAATTTACCCAAGGGAAAGGAAATCAGTATATGAAGGAGTTACCCATACCCACCATGTTGACTGCAGCTCAATTCACAATAGCTAAGATATGAAGTCAACCCAGATGTCCATCAACTGATGAACAGATAAAGAAAATGTGGTATATGTACACTATGGAATATTTCTCAACTATAAAAAAGAATGAAATCCTGTCTTTCACAACAAAATTTATGCAACTGAAGATCATTATGCTTGGTGAAATAAACCAGTCTCCAAAAGACAAATATATATTTTCCTTGATTTGTGGTGATAGAATACAAAAATGAAATGTATATGAGTGAAATTGACATCTTGAGATTTAATTATTGTTTATACCCCTTTCTACTTCTGAGTATAGAGTTAGTCTTTCTACTTATTCTTTGTTAAATCCTTTATTTAATGGAGTATTAAGCTTGTGATTATAAAGTAAATTGAAAGTATGTCACAGCAATACTTAAAAGAAACATAAGGAAGGAAGGAGGATGGGAACAAGGGAGGTAGGGTGGGAAGTATTATTGTGTTCATAAAACTGTAGATATACATGAAATCAGTTCCCTTTATAAAAATAAAGAAGAAAATAAAGCACATTTCTGATCAATCAATTAGCTTGGTGTTATTCCAATTTAATTATTTGTCCCAAAACATTAAAATTAATAGTTTTTTTTCACAAATTAAATTTTTACAGCCAAAGGTCCTGCTTAAAAATATTATAGCTACAATTTCCCATTTTTTATAGATTAAACAAATCCTTTAGCTTAGAAAGTACACCAAAGAAATACGTTATGGGGATTAGCACAGGGAAGAGCCGACTGAGGCTCATTGTAAAGGACAGTAGCAGGTGCTTAGCTGCTTCTGTTGATTTCACTTTCTGGCCCCGAAGACACAGGTCTGTGTCAAAGTTCTCTTTTCCCTCCATGATAGGCAAGGACAATTTCCTTCATGAGGAGAGACAGTGAAAGGCTGCCTTGGGATCAAGGAGTGTGGGAATCATTGTGGATATCCAGATGGCCTCAGTCCAGCAGGTACAAGAGCTTGTCTTGGTTCTAGTAAAAATGTTAGAAGAAAGCAGAGCTGACAGTTGCTGACTGCAGTGTAAGAAAACAAAGCAAGTGTTGGTGGAAGGGAAGGTGTATAAAAAAGGCAGAAGTGGACTGTAGCAGTGGGCCATGGAGGAGAGGTGGTGAGGGGAAGACAAGAATGGAGAAGGGAAAAATATTTTATATTAACATCTGTCATTTAGTGTTTATTTTGTGAGACTGTTATCAACACTTAGAATAACTCACTTGTTTCTCTCAAAAGAGCTTCCAATCATTTCCTTTATCTTATTTATTTGAAAGAGTTTCAGAGAGAGGAGAGACAGAAAGCTCTTCCATCCATTGGTTCACGCTAGATGGCTGTAACAGCCAATGCTACATCAGGCTGAAGCCAGGAACCAGAAGCTTTATCTGAGTTTTCCACGTGGGTGTTGGGGATCCAAACACCTGGGACATCCTCTCTCTGCTGCTTTCCCAGGCTGTTAGCAAGGAGCTGGACTGAAAGTGGAAACAGATGGGATATGCACAAGTGCCTATATGGGATGCCAGCATTGCAAGTGGCAGCTTTACCTGCTACACCACAATGTCAGCCCCCTCCTTTATTGTATTGATGAGGAGATTGAGGCAATAGAATCAAGTAACTTGCCCACACTCACATAGCTGATAAATAGCAGTGGCAAGATGTGGACTAAGATCGTCTGGTCCCAGAGATCATACGCTAAACTACTAACATATACAACCTCTCAGATGGCTACCTTGTACCAGCTCTGCATACGTTATTGACCAAAAACAATGGTGCATATAATGGTAATGGAGAAAGTTTCAGGAACAAATGTGATTCCTGGCTGAACAGTGAGGTGCCTAGAGGATTCTAGATGCTTCTTTCCACTCACCGCACCCCCATCTCTCAAGATAGTAAGTCCAAAAAGAAAGAAAAAAAAAACCCTCCAATTAAAAGGATGAAAGAACAGACCTTGTGGCAGATGGATACCACAAGAGGAATCAGTGATCCCACTAGAGCAGATGTGATACTTAATGAATTCTCATGCCAAGAGTATAAAGTGACCTGTTAGATATTCATTATAAGACTGACTTCCTGGGGGCGGCGCTGTGGCTTACAGGGTACAGCTGCCACCTTCAGTGCCGGCATCCCATTTGGGCATCCATTCAAGTCCCAGATGCCCCACTTCTGATCCAGCTCTCTGCTATGGCCTGGGAAAGCAGTAAAAGATAGTCCAAATCCTTGGGCTCCTATACCTGCATGGGAGACCTGGAACAAGCTTCTGGTTCCTGGTTTTAGATGAGTGCAACTCTGGCTGTTGGGGTCATCTGGGGAACGAAAAAGTGGATGAAGGACCTCCCTCTCCCTCTCTCTCTCTCTCTCTCTCTCTCTGCCTCTGCTTCTCTGTAACTCTGCCTTTCACATAAATAAATAAATCTTAAAAAAAAAAAAAAGACTGACTTCCTGAGACTTGGGAGTCTGTAAAAAAAAAAAAAAAAGAGTAGGACTCATGATTTAAGATATGCCTTCTGTGAAAGTGGTTAAACATGCTGTTGTATTCATATAAATTATTAGTGAAGGTTTTTAAAATAGTAAATTATGAAGTCCTTAATAAAATGTTTCTCAGGATTCTGAGTTCAAGTCAAAGGCTATGAGACTCTTCCCCAAAAAGACAGAAATTTACCCTCCATGCTTTGAAATAGAGATTATTATAGGGACGGAAATTCATAAGCCAGGTAGTGACAGAGGTGATCAAGGATCTTCCTTTCTATAAAGAGATATTTGAAAGCTGCATAGGCAGTTGACATATCTAGCATTCTATAGAATACTTCATTCTTTATACTTTATTCTCCTTCTTAAGACTACTAATATGAAGACACATCCATCCTATAATCCATAAGAATAAGTACATCCAAAGTGGGAGCCAGAGTCCTCAACAGCCAGAGTAGGGACAACTTGAACTTGGTATCATACAGCAAGTGCAAGAACCCATAAATATTGTCTTCATTAGCTCATGGGCCCTGTGATTTGTGTCCCTGATGAACAGGGGCACATTTTTTGACCCCTCCAGTAAACAGGCAATGTAATTCCTCTGTAAATTGACTATTAGAATGGTTTAAATGCCCTTGCTTACAAGATGAAAGGCATAGTTAACACTTTTTACATAAGCTAGAAGACCAAAATTTAGCTATCAATCAACCAGGGCAGAAAGGAATGACTTGACAAAATCATTCGTTAAGTCTGACAGGAGTCAAGAACACAAGGCTTTCTTCCAACTGTTTAAATGTATGTGTGACAAGGGAATATTAATTGCATAAGACAAGACATTTAAAGGTATTAGCTCAGCACTACCAGTCTATTTTACCCAATTAAGGTTATTCATCAATGTAAATAACTGCATTTTCTTCAGCAAACCCAAAGAAATGTAGTCAATGGATCACACCTATTTTAACAATCCACTTCTATAATTCATGAGAGGGAGAGTGATGAAAGGATAGACACAATTTAACTCACAAGAAAAGAAACTCTGCAAAATGACCAAAAGTTGTCTGCCTATGGGGTGAGACATGAGCAGTGTATCATGATGTATACCGAGCTACATTCAAATAGAAACTGCAAAACTGTCTTGCACAAAGTCTAAAAACCTGCAACCATTTGATGAATATGAAACAGTTCCCTGTAAAAGACAAGCAAAAATGGTTCTCCTACAGTAATAGCAAAAGCTTAAACCTGCGGGAGACTTTGAAGCCTGTAGGTGTCATTTTAATTTTCTTCCTAAGTGCAGGTGTTTTAAACACCTGCAAATCTTGTGGGTTAAGCTGCCTGCTGCAGTGCTGGCATTTCATATGAGCACCAGTGAGTCCCAGCTGCTCAGCTTCCTATTCAGCCCCCTGCTAATGTGCCAGGGAAATGCCTCGGTCCCTGCCACCCACGTGAAAGACCCAGATGGAGTTCTAAGCTCCTGACTTCTGCCTGGATGAGCGCCAGCTGTTGTGGCCAATTGGGGAGTGAATGAGCAGATGAAAGACCGATTCTCTCCCTCTCCCACTCTCCCACTCTCCCACACTCTCACACTCTCACACTCTCACACTCTCTCCCTCTTTCTCTGCAATTCTGCCTTTCATACATCTAAGTAAATCTTTAAATACCTGCAAATCTTTTTAATGGACATTCTTTTTTTTTTTTTTTTTTTACAGGCAGAGTGGACAGTGAGAGAGAGAGACAGAGAGAATGGTCTTCCTTTTGCCGTTGGTTCACCCTCCAATGGCCACCGCGGCCGGCACGCTGCGGCCGGCGCACCGCGCTGATCCAAAGGCAGGAGCCAGGTACTTATCCTGGTCTCCCATGGGGTGCAGGGCCCAAGCAATTGGGCCATCCTCCACTGCACTCCCGGGCCACAGCAGAGACTGGGCCTGGAAGAGGGGCAACCGGGACAGAATCCGGCGCCCCGACCAGAACTAGAACCTGGTGTGCCGGCGCCGCTAGGTGGAGGATTAGCCTAGTGAGCTGCGGCGCTGGCTCAACATTCATTCTTTTTTTTTTTTTTTTTTTTTCAGGCAGAGTGGACAGTGAGAGAGAGAGACAGAGAGAAAGGTCTTCCTTTGCCGTTGGTTCACCCTCCAATGGCTGCTGCGGCCGGCGCACCGCGCTGATCCGATGGCAGGAGCCAGGTACTTATCCTGGTCTCCCACGGGGTGCAGGGCCCAAGCACCTGGGCCATCCTCCACTGCACTCCCTGGCCACAGCAGAGGGCTGGCCTGGAAGAGGGGCAACCGGGACAGAACCCGGCGCCCCAACCGGGACTAGAACCCGGTGTGCCGGCGCCACAAGGTGGAGGATTAGCCTAGTGAGCCGCGGCGCCGGCTCAACATTCATTCTTAAAAAAATAAAGGAAGGTCTCTTAGTTATATCTTCAGCTGTGCATTACAAGATCTCTTTCTGACCTTAAGGAAACACATGGATCCATAAAGAAATATCTACTCAAATGCCTTATTTGTATGAAGGATATTTAAGTATTTTGCCAAAGAAGAGAAATGAGAGAATGTAAATGCACAAAAATATAATAGTGTAGGTACTAACACAATTATCTCCAAAGAAGCAGAAACATGAGTGTAAGAGAAATGAGAAGTCCTCAGAGAAGAAATATGCTTTCTCTCTGACTCCTCTCTACTGTGTGATTAGTGTTCATTTGTTTATTTCTTTTATTGCCATATAAGGAGCTATTGGTGTACCAAATCCTATGTGTGTCCAAGTATACAAAGGGCTTAAAGAATTTCACTAAAATGCACATACTCATTTAAGTTTTTCCCATGAATTTTTTGAAGTCCACTGCGTAGAGAAAAGCAAAACAAGCCATCTAATCTCACCTACTGCCAAAAACTCCTCTACCGTCTCTATTCTCAATTCACATCTATTCTATTCTCTATTCTCAATTGTCACAATTAACTTGTCCTCACACATAAATGACTGGCCTGTTTAGTAAGCATGAGTTCCTTCTGTTAAATGCATTGGATGTTGTTCTAAGGAACAGTATATATTTATAGTCTTTTTTTTTTAACATTTCCTTCACATCACATTGTGTGAATTTTATCTCTCACTTAATTCTCATTATTTCTTCACCCACCAGAACAAACATTCTTTCAAATACCTAGTTTTTAAGTTATCCTGGAAGAATCTGACATTTCAAAAGGATGGAATTTTAAGTGACATGGGTGAAGGTAGAAAATATATTCCTAGGGGCCAACATTGGGTACAGCAGGTAAAGCTAGTGCCTGTGATGCCAGCAACCCATACAGATGCCAATTTGTGTACCAGCTGCTCTACTTCCAATCTCCTTCCCTGCGAACAGCCTGGGAAAAACAGAAGATGGTCCAAGTGCTTGGGCCCCTGCCACCCACATGGAAGACCTGGATGAAGCTTCTGGCTCCTGGCTTCAGCGCTGGGGAGTGAACCAGTGGATAGAAGATCTCTCTTTCTGTATCTCCCTTTCTCTCTATAATTCTGACTTTCAAATAAATAAATAAATCTTAGGCTAGCAATATCTTTTTTTCCCTAACTACTTTGCTCAGACATCTTAACTCAGACCAAAATGTGTATTTAAGATTTTGTGTATTTGGAAGGTCTACTTACTCTCTGGCTACTTATTTCCTTTAATAATGTCCTGTGCATGTCTTGCTTTTATAGCTTGCAGGGAACTTTCCTAGACATTATTTCATTTGACCTTCCTTACAACGTCATGGTGGGGGTGAGTGGCTCAGACTTCAGGGCAAGCATCATTATCTGTGTTGTTCAGATGAGGAAAGGGAGGATTCATTTACTGCAGACAGCAAATGCCAGAGTCAGGTCTCCTCATTTTAAGAATTGCACAATTTTACTCCAGGCCCACATGTTTGGAACTTTATTTTTTATGCATTCCAAATTGGACAAATGTTACCCTTCTTTACATCCCTTACTCCCACTCCTCATGAACCATTCCTTCCCATCCCTATCGGCCCTCTGATATTACTCATCCCTAGAGGGGATCTAAGATCAGATGACTAGTTTTATCACTCTCAGTATTGATTATCTATTGTGGCATCAAATAGGCACAAGCCTCTTGAATCTAGTGTGAGTAACAAGACAAGCTCACTCCAGCCAGGGCCCTTTAGAAGCTTGTAACATGCTGTTGAAAAAGTGACTTAAACTCTCCACAATTGCTTGGTAACACTTAATGGAAGGATCTGATGTCAGGCTAATAGCAAACCCTTTAAAAAAGTTTGCAGTTAAAGAGCTTGAAACAAGATGCAGAGGAGAACAACTCTCTAAAATCATAATTTCTGATGAGCTCAAACCCACGCACCTAACCACAGTTTAGTAGGAATTGTACCAGGTAAAGTCATGTGGTCCCATAACATCCATAGTCCTACCATTCCTTATTATAGCACACATCCTCTGGGTCTTAGGAGAATCCCCACTACAAATACATGAGTTCCTGGGAGCAATCTATCCAAAATTCACCAGTTACCACTCCAGGTATCAGATGATTGACACTTCAGTTCACTTGAGCAGGATGGGTAACTTGGAATGAGATGCTGTACGGTAAGGGAAGAAGAGTGGGCTCCCACGTCTTGGTACAGATGTCACTGATAAATACACCTCTGAAGCTTCTGGCCATCTGTGCTAATTTAAGAGCCCATAACACTTACAAAACGGAACCAGTTGTGGATAACTGTGTGCCTCTGAGCTACCCTCTCTCCCTGGAGTTCTAAAACTGTGTGCTACAGTTCACTTCATGTCTTTAACTATTGCACAGCATTCATTTCCAACAGCTGTTGAATGTTTCCCTAGAGAAACTTCATTTCAGATGGAAGCCTCATAATTACTTCACATTCCCCAATTTGTAGAAAGTCTGTAGAATGACTGGTGCCGTCACCAGATAAGCAAAAGGCAGGAGACAGTGTCAGATTCAAGGTCCTTTAGTTTTTGGGAGAATTTGGGTTCCAGCAATATATTCATTTTATTATATATGGGATTTACTTCTAGAGTATGGTTTGGTAGACCTTCTTGTAAAGGGTCAGACAACATACATTTTGCCAAAATTTTGTAAGCCACTTAGTCTAAGCTGAAACTATTCAGCTTGGCAGTTGCAGAACAAACACAGTCAACACATATTTGATAAATAGGGAGAGGAGTGGATTTGAGGTACATGCAGTAGTTTATTAATGCTGGTTTTAGATGGCTTCATCAGTGGATTTCTCTCTCTCTCTCCCTCTCTCTCTCTCTCTTTCTCATTGCCACTGTGATTCCTTGGCTGCTTCTGGCTCCACTCACCTGTTGCGTATTTATAAACAAGGATCTGCTATATCCAGCAGCTACCTGCTTAAAAAGATAAATGAAGCTAGAGATGACATGCAGGAGCCTCCACATGGTCAATTTAACAAAATTGACTTGTATTGTTTATTCCAGTACTCCCAAAGTAATTCTTTTTCTAGCATAAGCTTTAAGAAAAGCAAAGAAGAGGAAAACCAAAGCAGACATTGTTGGCTATTACTAAATATTCTGTGAACTAGGAGAATATCTGGTTGGGTTGCTTGGCCTTCTTGATTTGGGCTGTGACCTGGAATGGAGCCCAAATGCTGATCCTTGCCCATAAGTGGGCAACAATGTCAAAGGCACTTCCTCAAGCTGCCCTAAGACACAGAGAAAACACACAAGGAGCAGCAGATAAGTTGGTTGCTATGGTAATCTTCAGACATAATGACCAGTTGATCAGTTACAACTTATCCCCCTCCAACTAGTTATTTTGACATCGATAGATACAGCCTCAGGGTCACATTGATCTAAACCTATGGATTTCAAAGAGGCACTGAAGAAATTTGCTCAGAGTCAGGCATGGTTCATTAGTGCTGGCTTCTTCCTGCCCTTAGAACTCAGAATCCTCTCTGTCCTGTTTTTCTGGTCTTACAGACCTCCCAGCTTGTCACATCCAAGGGTGCACTTTAGCTTTTTCAGCCATCCCCTTTACACAGTCGCAACTTAGATGGTAGGTATTTAAGGCAGGCTGATCCTCTTTGAAACTGAAGGAATCAAATGAAAATACAGAAGCTCTGCCTTAACGGTTAAGGAGAGTGATGCTCTCATGAAAGAACAAGGAAGTATGGGAGAAGAGAGGGTGGGGCTGGGACTAGTTAGTCAGAACCCAAAGTTCTGACAAACACTTATAGCTGGATCAGATAGAAAAATCTCCTCTTATCCCCAAATTCCTCATGACAAATGGTTCTCCTTTAATCCTGGAACACTTGGGTACAATTCGTTCAACGATTTCTCACTGAATCTACCAGGCAAGTCTGCTAGTTTCCTGATGTGCATTTAATCAGATATCCTCCAGCTAAAATGATCATCCTTTCCTTTTATTCTCTATGATTAATTCAAAACATAATTGTCAAAATTGTACTCATGGCTCAGTTTCTTGCATGGGGATGGAAACAGATATGGACAGCATAAGGAAGAAAAAATACCGGTGACTATATTAAACATGATACTTATTATTACGATGAATATAGAGAAACTCGGGACTCGTTAATAATTGATATTTACCATATACAATTCTCATTAGGAGAATTTTAATAAAAGCTATAAACTAAGATTAAAGTCTGCCAACTTTAACCACAGTCATTAAAAGGCCAGACTTGCAAGTCAGCTCACAAGGGTTCACTACTTTCCAAGCTTTATATCAGTAAGAAGTTTAATCTCCCTGTTGGCAATTCCACACTCTTAAAACAACCTTTTTGATAGTAATAATTCTCTGAAGAACTGTAGAAATTATGGATATATGATTAAGGGAAGAACAGACACTAAACAAATACCAGTTTATAAAAAAAAAAAAATTCAGTGAACAGCTTTGCTTCTCCACCCTTCCTCTGGAAGCAGGAATGAACTTTAGTAAGTGATCAGATCATCAAAAGAAGTGATTATTTTAGTTGTCTCAACAACAAGAGGACATTAGCTGCTCAGTCCCTAAGGTTAGCCATTCTTAGCATGCAGGGCTATGAAAAGGCAGTGCGATATGACTTCATGTACAATAGTGATTACTACTTGTAGGTCTTTGGAAACTCTAAATAGAGTTCTCTACGGAAGCTTAAACTTTGAAAGCAGTTTTGCTCACAAAACCAACATCCATGGTTGATAATTCCAAAGTGATTGATCTTAATTCTATTTTCTAATAACTAAAATTACCCAATAATGGTACCACCTGCCGGGGGAAGAGATCTGCTCCCATCTCTAAAGCAGAAGCTAACAGGCAGAATCCTAAGGAAGCTGAAGAAGAACCTCTTGCTCAAGGACGATCCTAGGAGTCTCATCCATCCCAAAGAGTCCAAGAACCATGATTCATTAGTCAGCATCTTCTTTTTCAAAGTTAGCTGAGAAGTAAGCCCAAAAGATATTACTGTTTTCACTTTCTCTCCATCCTTTTACCCAGCTCCTTCCAAAGGCCTGATTTTGGAGTAAATTGAAAATCTTTAAAGATATGTAATCATTGTTCAGCTTTTAAAACAGTGTTTATATAGAGATTGTATCTTTTTTTCTCAAGTTAAGGATAGGTGTGACTTTTTCTCTCTCACTAGAGGACTTTCTTTGTTAAAATGATTATATTTCTTAGCATTTTTATCTAGATATGAAGGAAATTTTCCATGCTCCAGTATGACAAAAATACCTGTTCTGGGTACAGTTCCCTGAAATGTGGCACCATATGTGCATCAGTAAACATTATGTGTAGAGTAAATTACACCAAGCCTTATAATTAGGCAGTAAGGAAATTACTGTAGACCTGAAAGAGTAAATCAGCAGTGTTAAAGCACTCTCCATTTTCTCTGAAGCACTTCAGAGGGTCGTAAAAAGCCTGTGTCACTGTGATAAACATCAAGAAGAAATGCATTTGGAGCAAGATAACCTAAAAGGCACCACCATTCAAATAAGTCTTAGAATCTGGAGTCCAAGGTATCTTCTCATAAAATGTGAAAGTCAGCCCTTTTGCTACTAATGTGGGAGGGAAACGAAAAGTCCCTAATACGGAGGGTTTGGGGGGAAGACATTCTCCCACAGCAGGTGTAGTAAAATCTTTAATAGGGGATTCTGGAGGAGAGCCAGGACTAAGGAGAGGTTCATCCATGAGGAACAAAATAGCAACACTGTAAATAAACACAGTCAGTATTGCAGATTTTCCCTCTTGCTTCTGGCTTCAATCTGCTCAGCGCTCCCCTGTCTTATTTACAGTGATCCTATCTTTATTTACATTGTTGAGATTTTGTTTATCACGAATTTTCTGCATCACTTTCGATTTTCTCAAATACTGCACACAATATTATCTGCCTTCATTAGTGAGTGTCCCCTGAAATCTTGGGCTTTAGGCTAGTGACTCACTCGCCTTAACCTAGTCCTGGCCCTACTCTTACAACATTGGACAGTAAACAATCAGATCATTTGTTCCTAGTCCAGGCCCAGGGGAGAGGAGCCTTGTGAAATAATCAGAAATTTACATATTTCTGCTCCTAGTTCCTGACACAGCACTCCTAAACTACTTGTAGATAGAGGCACTGATAGAATCTTTTGTTCTAATATCTGTATCTAGTATCTTTTGTATCCAGTATCTAGTATGCAGTAATCTTTGGTCCTAAATCTTGGCACAGAATCAAGGGCTAAGGCCTTTGCAATTTCCTGAGTGATAACATCTGCCAGAGAGTTGCTAAGTCCCTTGAAAATTCCAAGATAATACAGGCATGTTTTGCTGTAATGAAGCAGGGTTCCTGGGTAGTTTCTGGATAGAGGCTGAGTGCCAAGGGAACCGACCACACAATTACTGAGTTAAAACAGTAAGTCTTAGCCACATCCATCCCACAGGGAGAGGGGCTGAAGGCTGAGTTGATTACCAATGGCCAAATGACTTAATCAGTCAGCCCACCTAATGAAATGTCCAAAGAAACCAGAAGTACAGGGTTCAGAGAGCTTCCAGGTCATTGAACATGTGATTATGCAAGGAGGGTGGCATGCTGGACGGCATGGAAGCTCTGAGCCCCTTTCCACACACATTGCCCTATAAATCTCCTCCTTATAGCTATTCCTTTGTGCATTTATGATACACGGTGAACACACGTAGAGTGTTTCTCTGAGATCTGTGAGGCACTCTAATATATGAATCACACCCAAGGAGAGGGCTGTGGGGACCCCAGTTTAGAGCCCATCACTCAGAAGTGCACATGGGCCGGCTCCGCGGCTCACTAGGCTAATCCTCTGCCTTGCAGTGCCAGCACACCGGGTTCTAGTCCCGGTCGGGGCGCCGGGTTCTGTCCCGGTTGCCCCTCTTGCAGGCCAGCTCTCTGCTGTGGCCCGGGAGTGCAGTGGAGGATGGCCCAAGTACTTGGGCCCTGCACCCCATGGGAGACCAGGATAAGTACCTGGCTCCTGCCATCGGATCAGCACAGTGCACCGGCTGCAGTACACCGGCCGCGGTGGCCATTGGAGGGTGAACCAACGGCAAAGGAAGACCTTTCTCTCTGTCTCTCTCTCTCACTGTCCACTCTGCTGTCAAAAAAAAAAAAAAAAAAGTGCACATGACAACCTACTACTTGCAACTTGCACCTGAAGTAGGGATAGTCCAAGTGGGAATGAACTCTTAATCTCTGAGACCAGACACTGTCTGCAGGTAGGCAGCATCAGAATTAAACTGAGTAACAGGGCACCCAGATGGGGTCAGCCACTGGTCAGCATGAGAGAAACCACACACATCACGTAGTGAGCAGAAGTAAAGTAGCCCTGTGAAAACACAAGAGCAGGAAAAACACTGTGCTTTTGTTTTTTTGGAGCCACAGCATGGCTTCCCCATCCCTCAAAACAGGCACTGTCTGTTAGGTGGAGAAGTGAGGACAAATGGATTGAAGCAGAGTTGAATGGACTCACAAATCTTCAAATACAACCCCTATAGACTGAGATGCAGTCTGTCAGAAACAAAGGTTGTGGAACTCAAATCTGCGAGAACACTGGAAATCATCTGGAAACCTTATCACAACAGAGATTTGAAGGAACCATGACAGGCATATGGAATCAGAATCTTTCAAGATAGACTGCAAGTAACTGCACTTGGGCAGTTCCTGAATTTGAGTCCTCTAAAGATAGTCATGCAAAAGAAACCTACTGAGTTAAGGCATCCTCTCTTTAAATGGAAATTGTTACCATCCTATTCAGCAAATCTAGCCTTTAAAACAATGGAACCTAGGACATATGAGTTTAGAATGAGGGCAAGTTGATGATTGGGGTATTTCCTGGGTGAGATAGCTGCATACAGTGGATTCTTCATTCTTTCAATACCTGTGTAGTCATTATTTATTTAATCCCCAGGATATATTCTGAGGAAACAAAGAATAACAGGATATGGTCACAGGTAGAAATAAATAAACAAATCTATTACAAAAATGTTACAATATAGATACTTTAAAATATTCTAGGAGTCTATTGGATAAAACTTGTTTACAGGAATTGGAAAAGTTGTAATGATAAGGTGACATTTAAGCTAAGCCATACAGAAAAAAATTGTAAATTCTACTGTAAGAAAAAATGTGAGGTGAGGGTATTGTAGGTAGAAGCAAGAGCAAGTAAACAGGCTTGCAGATCTGTAGACACCTGCTTATCAGACCACCAGGCTATCAGGAACTGAAGGCAGGGAAGCTGGTTCTAAGGCTGTGGCCATCATTCTTATAAAAAGCAAGTAAGCAGGGCAAGTGGAGGTGGGAAGGCAGGAATGAACTAAAAATGCATTTGGAAAAAGGTATCAGCTGGGCTGCCTGGCTGACGGGGTTTTTAAGGAATGATGAGGGGAGGAGTCGCAGGGCTGTAACTCTCCTGTGACAGTGAACACAGTGGGAAGGACACAACTGTGTAGGGCCAAGGAGGAGTGAGGCTTGCCTTTAAGAGTTCTGTCAGTTTCACTCAGCCAAAGACGGCAAAGAGGAGCCCTGAGCAGATCACCGTAAGTGGAGGAATGTTTTAACTCTGACTTCTTCACAATCGTCTATCCAAGCAAAGTACACTGCTGACAGCCCTCAGCGACAAGCAGTGATGTCTACAGCAGCCAAAAGGCACAGCGTGATGGACCCTGGAGCGCATGGGCTTCCTCCTGTCCTGGGGACAATGGCAGGTGAGGCAGAGCCTAGAGAAAGATGACTCACTTTCTCAGTTTCCGATTCATCCAGGCTTCCCATGGAATGAGGAGATGAAGAATTATCAGCAATGCTGACAGAAATTCCCCCTGGGAAAACTTTCATCAGAAGTCACTTCCGGTAACAAGAGGTAACCTCAGCATGGAGCAGAGTAGACGTGTTCATCTATGAGCTCATTGCACAATGACCCACTGGGTACATTCCGTCAGGATCAAGGTGATTAGCTGTTATCACCAGCTCTACATACAGCTGAACTGAAGCCGTAGGGGTTGATGCACAACACACTTAGAAGTTATCTACTTTTCCTGAATATTCATTAGTTTATTACTGTACATCCATGTCAATGGACCTTAAGCAGGAAGAGGTTCTCAAAATGTATTAAGAGCTTTCAAACCATATCACAGAGCCTACTCATTTCATGGCAAAATGAAAGGGTAGTAGAAAAAGACTGGGAAAGGTTTCATGGGAATTGTAATGGTTTCTACTGTACCTCGCACAATTGTTTTTTTTTTTTTTTTTTTTTTGACAGGCAGAGTGGACAGTGAGAGAGAGAGACAGAGAGAAAGGTATTCCTTTTCTGTTGGTTCACCCTCCAATGGCCACTGCGGCTGACATGTACCATGCTGATCCGAAGGCAGGAGCCAGGAGCTTCTCCTGGTCTCCCATGCGGGTGCAGGGCCCAAGGACCTGGGCCATCCTCCACTGCACTCCCGGGCCACAGCAGAGAGCTGGACTGGAAGAGGAGCAACCAGGACAGAATCCGGTGCCCTGACAGGACTAGAACCCGGTGTGCCGGTGCCACACAATTTCCATCTAATTTTTAGTGATGGTTTTGGCTAGAAAAGCTTAGCCTAAACAAAGCCTGCAATGATGAACATGGGCCAACCTCAGTGAACCAAGTTGGGTGTTCTGAAATGAATGTTCCAGTAAGCTAGAAGAGCACTCTGCAAAAAAACAAAATTTCTGTCATTTAAATCATCACAGTTAAAAATCTTCCAAATTTTCCTGCTTATGAATTTCATCCTGGAAAATCTCATAGAATTTGAAAAAAAAAAGCTACACTTGCTCTTGCAGTCTCAAGATTCATTTTTATATAACTCCTCCTCTTCTTGATGGTATTTATTTATTTTTATGTTCTTGAAAGGTAGAATGACAGCAAGAGAGGAAAAGACAGCTATCTTCCATCTGTTTGTTCTCTCCTCAAATGCCCAAAACAACCCAAGTGGGGCCAGGCTGAAACCAGGAGCCAAAAACTCCATCTGGATCCACCTCAAGGGTGGCCAAAGCCCAAGCACTTGAGCCATCAGCTACTAGCTCCCAGAATGCATTAGCAGGAAGCTAGATCAGAAGCAGCGTACTCAGGAACTAAACCAGCACTCTGATAGGGGATTCAGGTATCCCAAGAGGTAGCTCAGACCACTGTGCCATAACACCAGCCCCAATACCTCTTTTTGATATCTAAAACTATTTCAGTATTTTTACTTTTTCCAGAACCAACCATTATGGTTACCAAGACTCACCTAATTTCTAACTGCCTTTGGCAGCCTAATATTCCTTCTTATATGTATCAAAACCCATACTGAACGATGAGCTCTAGGTTGCAAACAACATTTATTTTCTGCACCTATCTGTAAGTCTTTGCCCACAAGTTTAACAAAAACACACATATGTGCTAAGGATCAGGATTGTTAAAGCTTTCTCTGGGGCCGGCACTGTGACTCAGTAGGTTAAGCATCTGCCTGTAGGACTGGCATCCCATATGGGCGCCGGTTTGAGTCCCAGCTGCTGCACTGCCAATCGGGCTCCATGCTGATGGCCCGAGAAAGCGGTGGAAGATGTCTCACGTCCTTGGGCCCCTGCACCCATGTAGGGACCCGGAAGAAGCTCCTGGCTCCTGGCTTTGGATCTGCCCAGCTCTGGCCGTTGTCGTCATCTGGGGAGTGAACCAGATGGAAGTCCTACCTCTCTGTCTTTCACTTTCTCTGTCTGTAACTCTGCCTCTCAAGTAAATAAAAGTAAATCTTAAGAAACAGAAAAAGCTTTCCCCTAGACTAACATAAGAGAAGATGTCTAAGATTAGACCAAATGTGCTCATTCTCTGGTATGTGTTTTTGGACTCAGACCTTTGCCTTCCCACTTTTCCTCGACTGCTAGGGCCTAGAGGAATAGCAGAAGAAAACAAATCAGTAGTTGAAGCCCATAGTTGACTTGGTTTCCCTATTCATATATGTGTTACAGTTCCCTCTGCTTAGTAAAGAGTAACGTGATTAATTACGCTCATTAAGCTACTGAACTCCTTCTGGGATCGAGACTCGCTAGTGAGAAGCTGTCAAGCCTGCTACCTGCCCCCTCCAGACTTGAGTATACACATGAGAAGCCAACCAACTCATATTGACTCACGGAAGGAAATTAAACCACTTCATGAACTGAGCAGTACCTTGACCAGGGAAGAGAGTGCCCACAGTGATATTTCAAGAACTGTTTCGAATGGACAGAATTTTGTATGCTGGAGTTGATTTAATAAGTGTTTTCTGGGTGATAAATAACTGTATTCTGATTTGGCATTCAGGGCTGTTTTTCAGGTATTTTCTAAGGCAGAGATGGCTTATACAGACAAGCATAACCCTTAATCAAAAACATGTCCAAAAT
Source organism: Oryctolagus cuniculus (assembly GCF_051225735.1). Taxonomy (NCBI): domain Eukaryota; kingdom Metazoa; phylum Chordata; class Mammalia; order Lagomorpha; family Leporidae; genus Oryctolagus; species Oryctolagus cuniculus. Next base: position 127,463,249 of record NC_142868.1, read on the forward strand.
GTGGCCTTTCCAGTGTTCTTGAACTACCTCTTAACTACTCTGCCCTGATCCCCTGGCCTTTTTGATGCTGAGTTTTGGTGTTCTGATTCCATTTCTGTTCAGCTGTCACTGAGCTGCTCATGTGCTGTATTTCAAATCCCATTTGCTGTATGATCATTTTGTGATCTCACGCTTTCACACTAGTGTGGCAAGCTGACCCAGAGACCAAACTCCAGCTTGGACATAAGGTTTCCATGTGAAGAACACAAACCTTAAGATCTGGGGGAAATCAACACTATTAATTTTTTTGTGTTGTTGTGATTGTCATAGCCATTTGGATGGTCTCATATCCTTATTAAGAAAAATAGATTCAAATCCAGAAATGAGTGATTTTAAAATGTTTTCTTATAATGAATCTAAAAATAATTGGCCCTTTCATGGGCAGATGTGAGAAAAAGAACTGAATACTTTTACATCCCTTTCTTCTATAAATGTTTTCGCAAAGTCTATAATTCATGCATTGAGAAGCCAGATATCTAAAGATAATAACATTTTTTCAAAAGAAGATCCAGTGATTCCTAACAGGGGCAGACCTGAGAGATAATATCATATCATAAACAAGCATCATGGTTTTGACATTTACCATAGATTTTTAATTTTTTTTCTGTGTGCAGTGTATCATGTGACCCTTCCGAAACCCTGCAGACATGGAGGTACTGTTAGAATCCACAAGGGACCTCTACATACTTCTGTGAATTTCCTCCTTTCTCTCATGCATCCCTCAGGGTAAACTGGTATATGGGTGACCCACTTGCAGATACTGGGTCCATGGAAAGGCAGGATGGAGTAAAGCTTTGAGCAAAGAACCTGCAGACTGGTTGGCTGGAGCCTCCTATTAGCCATACTCTGTATGGCTGTGGGTGTTTTTCTTTACCTTGTGTCCTCATCTATATAATAGACATGGTGACAACATTTTTAATCTCACAAAGCTGATGAGACAGCTACACGTGAACAATACATGCAAGGGAATGTAAAACACTTCCAGGCACATTTTAAGGATTCAGTGCACATCAGCTATAATTTGGATTTTGTGGACAATGATTTTATAAGTTTTTGCTAATGACTGTCCTTCAACCAGAGTTCTTACTTGAAAGATCTTCAAAAATGTTGTGGAAGTGAATATTATATAGTTACAAATGCTTCTTAAAAAGTATTTTAAAGGTTTATTTATTTTATTTGAAAGGCAGAGTTGCAGAGAGAGAGAGAACTTCTATTTGCTAGTTTACCCCCCAAATGGCTGCAATGGCTAGAGTTGGCCCAGGGTGAAGCCAGGAGCTAGGAACTCTCCCACAGGAGTGGCAGGGTCCCAAGCATGTGGCCATCTTGCACAGCTTTCCCAGGTACATTTGCAGAGACCTGGATCAGAAGTGGAGCAGCCAGGACTAGAATCCGTGCTTACATATGATGCCTGCATCCCAGGCAGTGGCATCACCCACTGAGCCACAATGCCAGCACTTCAAAAAAGTTTTGCACCAAAATTAACTTTTCTTTTAATTCCATTTGTCTATGAACTTTCCAAAGTACTCTTGAATAAGAAATTGGGTAACATGAGGTAAACCTGAGGATTCTCTTTAGCTCCGGCTATTTCTTATTAACCTTGGAAATTTTTTCTGTTGTCTTCTCTGGTGGCAGGGTTTTAATAAGTTGATTTTTTTTACAGATTATTTATTTATTTGGATGTCAGAGCGCTCTTCCCTCACTGTCTACTCCACAGATGGCTACAACAGCCAGGACTGGGCCAGGATGAAGCCAAGAACCAGAGTTTCATCGTGGGCTCCCAGGTGGGTGTCAGGGTCCAAGTATTCAGACCATCTTCCACTGCTTTCCCAGGCATATCGGCAGGGAGCTGGATCAGAAGTGGAGCATCCAGGACATGAACGGCCCTCATATTGGATGCCAGTGCCACAGGCAGCAGTTTTATCTACTCCTCCACAATGTCAGCCCCAATTAACTGATTTTTAAACTTACCATCCAAGGACAGGCATCCAACCTAGTGATTAAAACTCTCATGTTTCATATCAAAGAGCCTAAGTTCTATTCCCACTTCCAGCTCCTGACTCCAACTTCCTGTTCATGAAGATCCAGGAAGGCAATGGTGATGGCCCAAGTAACTGGTTCCCATCACCCACACGGAATACCTGGATTGAGTTCCTGGTTCCTGGCTTTAGCTTGGCCAGGTCAGGGGTTGTCATGGTTATTTGGAGAGCAAACCAAAGGATGGCCATTCTCTCTCTCTCTCTCTCTCTCTCTCTCTCTTTCTCTTTCTCTTAGTCTTTTTCTTTCTGCCTCTCAAAAATTAAATTAAATTAAATTAAATTGAAAATACCAGAGGTCACATTCTGTCTGCTGCTTTCCAATTTTTTGTTACACTATCATTCTACATGCACTCATCCTAATGTAAAATGTTCTACTCATGATTTTTGTTGTTGTTCAAAGTCTTTGGGGTATAATAGCAAAATTGAGATTTTGCATATCACTGTGATGGCTGTTTGGGGTGAAGGGATAAGAATTGGGCCCTATATTTGTTTGGGGAATGAGAGTTGCTAAGTTTAGCAAGACTATAGTATTATGATTACTATTTATTGGTTTCTTAGATAGAAATGTTTATGACCTAATTTGCTTATCAGCGTGAGGGGGAAAAAAGTAATAAATTAGCATCCCTGTAAGTATATGAAAAATTGAGGCCAGAGCTAAGTTGGTTAACAGGTGGTATGCAGAGGAGGAAGAAGGCACAGCTGGCAGACACTGACCGGGTCCCTGAGAGCTGGACGGACGCTGTGCGCTACAAGGCACCCACACGAGAAGTCAGCCAAAAGCTTCTGTCACCACGGTGGTCTGATTCCAGAACTATGGGAGTGACGATAGTTCAGATATGGGTCCTACTGTGCCCATAGCTCTAAAATTGGAACATGATGCTCAATGCTGGCAGTTATATTCCCCTAAATCCATTTTTAATTCCAAATAAAATACTCTAAGAGGACTATGCCCTACTACTGCCTACTGTCATGGTTTTAAATGGCAAGATGGATCCATTCCCACAGTTTTAAATAATACTCATAGGTTCCTATGACCTTTTTCACAATTAATGACTCCTCAGTTCCTTGGGCATATTGCCTCAAGAGAGGTTCTACTAACTTGAAAATTTTACTTAAGCAGCAATCCTTTTTACTCAATTATTCTCAATTTTTTTAAGTGTCTACAAGTTTAACTCCACTTTCTTTCATTAGGGAAGTCCAAGATAATGATCAATATTGATTTTATTCCTTTTAAATTTGGCAAGGTGAACTTCAGAAGGCTCCAGGGTCACAGTTCTGATAAGTACTACTAAACACTGGGCAAGACGAAGGAGACTGAGCAAGTGGCAAGCCAGGAAAGTCTCTAGAAATCCTAAAATGTATTTCAGAGACAGACAGAAAGATATGTGAACAGAGAAAGTTCTCATGTGCTGTTTCATTCCCTAAATGCACACACTGCCCATGACTAGGCTGGGCTCAAAGCCAGGAGCTAGAAAATCAGTCCAGATCCTTCATACGGGTGCTAGGGACCTAACCACTCAAGCCATTACCTGCTGCCTCCAAGGATATGGGTTGGCAGGAAGTTGGAACTGGGCACTGGAGCTGGGAAGCAAACCCAGGCACTCCAGTGTAGGAAACATGTCACACCCACCTATAATTTAAATCTTTAATTTCACCATTTTTCTCTTATGCAAGTTAATTTCTAAATAATATACAAAGGAACACATATGAGACTGGAGCTGTGACACAGTGGGTTAAACCACACTTCGTCAGCATCCCACATGAACTCCAGTTTGAGTCCTGGCTATTTAATTTCTGATTCAACTCCCTGCTAATGTCCCTGGGAAAGCAGCAGATGGCCCAAGGGCTTGGGTCTCTGTCATCCAGGTGGAAAAATGCAGATGGAGTTCCAGGCTCCTGGCTATGGCCTGCCCCAGCCCCTGCTCTTGTGGCCATTTGTGGAGTGAATTTAGCAAATGGAGGACCTCTTCCCCTCTATCTCTGTAACTCTGCCTTTCCAATAAATAAATGTTCTCTTCTTAAAAGGAAAAAGGAACACAAATGGACAGGGATCTGCTCGCACAAAGATTTCTACGTAATTGGAAGAACAGCTATATCTCAGCAGTACGGAAGTATTCACTTGGACCAGTAGCATTCACTGGGCTGCGTCTGCATAGAGACTATCAGAGACTGAAGTTAAACTTTGTGAATCAAATTAACCAGCTGCCCAAAGCAAAGCTGATGAACAACCCAAGTTATGCAGATCAGTCACTGTATGTTCCATCTCCTAACTGATAGGTAGTCTCAATTTAGATCAGAGAGGCTTTTGTTCCACTACAAGTAAACATGGAGAGACAGAAGAGGAAGGACAAAGACAAATACTGACAGATGGGGACCATCTTAGTCCTGGAAAGGCAGACTGGGAAAGGAAAGATGCTTGAACCAAATCCACAGGTGTGGCATACCATTATGCCACGATCATGCAACAATTCCCCTTGGGTCTTCCCACCTCTGTATCTTCACTGAAGGTAAGCAAAAAATAAAATGCATGGGAAGAATTTCAAGGGAGAACATACTTCTTCCACCATCTTCCCTAAGAAAGTGCTCCAAGGAGCTCCCCACTTAATTATTTAAAATGCCGCCCGAGGTTCAACCTTCAAATTTACCACTGTGCTCTGCTAAAGTCAAACTTTTTTCTATAAATTGTCACACCGAAGGTAACATACTTTACCCATTCTTTCCTAAGAAGACAAAAAAACTGCTATAATAGGTCCATGGGTAGAAAGGGCTAAAGGTGCTGGCTCCTGGATAGAAAGGGGTAATTCCCACACACACACACACACACACACACACAAAATCTAGGAAAAGGGAGATTTCAGTTCATGAATTTTGCCCTGCTGACAATCTAGTTAAGCCCTGGAGATATCTTCCTACTGTTGTAAAAATCTGATAGTCAGGTCTTAACACCTCTGACACAATGAATGGGGACTTTCCTGGGCCTCATACCATTTATATAGTTTGAAGAGACATTAAAGATCTGCACGGAGGGGCTGGCACTGTGGCACAGCACGTGAAGCCACCACCTGAGATGTCAGCATCCCATATGGGCACCGGTTTGAGTGCCAGCTGCTCCATTTCTGACCCAGTTCCCTGCTAATGTGCCTGGGAAGCACAAAGTAGAAGATGACCCAAGTCCTTGGGCCCCTGCCACCCACATGGGAGAATGGAACAGGCTCCTGGTTCCTGGCTTCAGCCTGGTCCAGCCATTGCTTCAGTGGCCATCTGGGGAGTGAACCAATGGATGGAAGATTCTCTCTCCCTGTCTCTCCCCCTGTCTCTGTGTAAACTCTGCCTTTCAAATAAATAAAATAAATCTTAAAAAAAAAAGATCTATATTGGTTACATATAAGAGAAGGAGACCAAGAATTGAAAGCCCCACAGTCACACTGATAGTACAGCTCCCAGGGCTCCAGATCCTTGACCCAATGCGTTCCATAAACATGCATTCTAGCTAACTCTACCTATATCATTTCATATCAGCAGGGATTTGGCAAGGTGGTCTAAGAGAACAAGGGGATTCGGATGTGACCCATTATCTTCCAGTGTGCTCAAAAATTTTGAAATCTGTTCATTTGAAAAGGTTTTTAAAAAGTTCATCAGAAATTTGTGTCATAAAAAAATATGCCTGGCTTTCAAATTTTTTGCACCAAAATAAACTTATGCTGGAATTCTATTTTGCCACAAACTTTCTGAAGTCCCCTCATATATGGTATTATTTACTAATGCCTACAAGGACTGTGTTTTATTCTGCCTTTATTTAAGGAAAAAGGAAATTCTTTCCCCATCGGGGCTTGTTAGTTGGGCAGTCAAACTAGAGTATTCGTATTGCAGAACTAATTATGGTACCTGTGCTATGGAGGACACTAGCTCAAGTATGTCTACGCCTTCAGGCGATATTCTAAAGACAGCCTAGGGCTGCCCAGCAGGAATGACAAGTGGTGTGTTTCTCTCATTCAAATCATTTCTAAGATGTGCTTGCCCCTTCTTGCCCAGGTACCTTGCTCATCTCCTCTGAACCTGATGTGCTCAAGGACCAAATGCTTCAGTGCAATTGTGTTAATTCAGCTTTTCCAGCTACAGAATGTATAGCAAGTGCTGCCAAAGGCAGTGGTTGGTTCTAACTGACTAATGTAATCAACACTTTGTGAATGAGATGAACATATGTAAAAGCTACCAGTAGGAGACAAGATGCCTTCAGGTAGAAATCGATTGTAACTTAATGAATGGTAGAATCTCTTCTAAAGAAAGCATACTACTCAATAAAGTGGGGCTCACCACAGAAACACTGAAAATAATGATCCAAATGGAATATTTACCACTGTTCATGCAACACTTTGAAAATTAAAAAGGGATTCTTAGCACAAATATTTTTCCCTAGACAAAAATGGGCCCAGCAGACTAATCATGCCATCAGCCATTTATTTTTTAAATTATATATTTATTTACTTTGCTTTTAACTGGCACAAAATAAGTGTACTTATTTACAATGTCATGTTTCAAAACGTATATGAAGGTACTTAAAAAGTTCGTGCAGAGAGGGAGTAGTGGGACAGCAGGTTAAGCTGCTGTTTGAGTCCTGGCTGCTCTGCTTCCAATACAGTTTCATGCTTATGTGCCTGGAAAGGCAGCGCATGATGGCACAAGTACTTGAGTCCCTGCTGCCAACATGGGAGACCAGGCTGCAGGTCCAGGCTCCTGACCTCAGCCTGCCTCAGCTCCAGCTGTTGTGGACATTGAGGTGTGCACCAGCAGATAAAAGAGCCATCTCTATCTTTCTCTCTTGCACTCCTTCTCTCTCTTCCTCTGCATCTACATTTTTGTCTCCCTGTCTCATTCTGTCTTTCAAATAAATAAATCTTAAAAAGGAAAATGGACTTAAAGGGTAAGCTTATTTTGGTGTTAAGTATTTTTGAAATCCATTCATACCAGGACTCTTCACAAAGATCTTGAAGGAGCTGGTGCTGTTGCATAATAGTTTAAGCTATTGCCTGTGGCGCTGGCATCCCTTATGGGTATTGGTCAGTGTCCTGGCTTCTTCTTCCAATCCAGCTTTTCTCCACATTCCCAGGCACATGAGCAAGGAGCTGGATCAGAGTGGTATAGCTGGGACTTGAACCGGCACTCATATGGGATGACTGTGTGCTGCAGGCAGTGGCTTAACCCATTGCAGCACAACACCATGGGCCAGAGATCTTGATTCACCTATCAGATTGAGAGTTGCAACTCTCATTAACCATTAGTATTCTGGCTTACCATTTAATGCCTCAGGAATTTGATCAGTAACAAACCCACTGAAATCAGAGACTCTTGCCATCCCTGGACTTGGAAAAGTGAAATCAGAGGTAGTAGGCAGTGAATTCAAGTCTCTGCCTGGGAAGATTCTGTCTGGTCAGTGACAGGATACCCCTCAGGGCTGGTTCCATCACCAGCCTTGCTGCCAGCACGCCTCCCCACTCATCCATCTCCACTTTGCTGATGAAACGTTTCTGTGTCTCTGAACACATTAGAGCTGATGTTCAGGTCCCTGTTCACTCTAAGGTGGTTTTTGGAGATGGTTAGTAAGCACCATGCACTTAAAAGAAAAACAAAAAACAATACCTGTCTCCTGAGATCTCTTGTTTTCTTGGTCATCTTATCAATTGCAATGTTTAGAGGATCTCCTTTTTCTTTCCTTCCAGTCTATGAAAAAAAGAGAAATAATTTCTGTTTTAGAGAATTCAATGCTAAAGATATTAAAGGTTAAAACATAAGTTCAGGAAAACGCTTGAGTTTTAGAGCACAACACCCCTCCCACCCCTGTGTCCCCCATACTCCTGCAAATAGATTCTTTTTAATACACACTTAACACAATCTGGTCTGTAAAGCTGCTTGTTTCCATCTGAAATAAAAATTAAAATTGACCCAAGGCCATCCAATCTCAGGATGGCTACATACATGTCGATATTCACCTCTATGTATAGCCATCTTTCCTTCCCGCTGACATTTAGCAATGACACACAGTAAGCATGCTTTGCTTTTGCCTTCAAGTACAAATATTTTGTACTTCTGTATTATGTACTTTTTGAGTGGAAGATAATCAAGATGATAAAAAGTAAATAGAAAGGGTTGTAAGTAAATATCAGAATTCAGAACTTTTTGCCCATATTGTGTAAGTCACATTACAAGTTCTGCACCAAAGTCAAGAGATGCTTCAATAGAAAATTCAGTGTTCCTAATTTCTACTCTGTCATGCAGAGAATGTTAGGTGAAACGTGAGAATAACAAGCAACCCACAGTGGGGGTCATCAGGAAAATTTCCCTTCTGACTATACCAGGTAGGGAGAGGGCGGAGGCGGAGGCGGAGGCGGAGGCGGAGGCGGAGGTGGAGATGGAGATAGAGATGATAGAGACAATAGAGATAGAGGAGAGGAGGAAGGGGAGAGAAAGGAAGGGAAGAGAAGGAAAAAGGAGAGGGAAAGAAGGAGAAGGGAGGGGAATTTAATAAATTATTCTCTTAGCAGTTTCATTATTTTCCTATTTTTTCCTATTTTTTGATGACTATAAATACAATTAAAACTAGATAAAACAGAAACTTTTTTATCTTTTTAAAACAGCAACTTAGGGGCTGGTGGTGTAGTGGAGCAGATAAAGCCACTGCCTGTGATGCCAGCATCCCATATGTTCCTGTCCCAGCTTCTCCATTTCTGATCCACCTCCTTCTCATGTGTCTGGGGAAGCAGCAGAAGATGACCCAAGTGGCGGGGCCCCTGCAACCAATGCGGGAAGCCTGGATGATGCTCCTGGCTCCTGGTTTCATGACCATTGGTGCCATCTGATGAGTGAACCAGCAGGTGGAAGATCTCTCTCTGTGTCTCTGCCTCTCCCTCTCTCTGTAACTTTGACTCTCAAATAAAATAAAGTAAATCTTAAAAAAAATTTTAAAAAAACACAGCAACTGAATCCCCACAGATGAAAAGTATACTAATTTAATGGCTAAAATTATCTTTCCTTTAAGAGAAAATTCGTTTCAAAGACTGTCAAATTTATTAGATTATCTGAACTTTAGATTAAAAAAAAACAAGCAAACAAAAATCTCTGCACATTTACTTACTTATGGTCCCTGTGGCAAATGTTTTCTTGTTCCATACTCAGTACAGAACCATGTAGGTCTCTGTAGTAATTTAGTGTATGATGAAATGAGATGCCAGGCCACAGTACTCTATAATGAACAGTATGTTTTTGGGACCCATAAAAATTGCCATCCAGACATACTAATATTCTTTTTCAAAGACAAAACCTTGAACACAGGAGCTCGAGACATACATAGCAGATCTATACAGCTGGGTTTAAAGCACTCAGTCTTTTCTGCAATTTGCTTAATTAACCACTTTTTCTGAACATCTGATACATATTCCTATAAAATTTTCTTTAAAAAGTCAAAACCCAGCATAGGCACTCAGCTTAATGAGCAAGATGCCAGCAATAACACCCATGGCCCTTAGTAGAGTGCCTGCGTTCAACACCCAGCTCCCACTCCTGACTCCAGCTTCCTGCTAATGCAGACACTCGGAGGCTGTTGTGATGTGAAGGTAACTGGGTCTCTCTCGCCCTTGTGAGACCTTGGTTTAGTTCCTGGTTCCCGGTTCCTGGTATCAGCCCTGTGAAGTAAACTAGCAGATAGAATTGTTCTCTCTCTCCCTTAATTAAAAAAAAAAAATTAGTCAAAACCAAGACATATACTTGTGTACTTTAAGTCACCTAACAGCCTCTAAATTACCACCATCCTTTCACACGTTCATATACTAACTCAGATATATTCACTGAGGTTTGTAAATACAGAAAGCTTAAAATGAAGTGCTTAGCATTTTACAACTTTAAAAAAATTCGCTTATTTATTTGAAAGAGTTACAGAGGCCGGCGCCATGGCTCAATAGGCTAATCCTCTGCCTGCGGCGCCAGCACACTGGGTTCTAGTCCTGGTCGGGGCACCGGATTCTGTCCCGGTTGCCCCTCTTCCAGGCCAGCTCTCTGCTGTGGCCCAGGAGTGCAGTGGAGGATGGCCCAGGTCCTTGGGTCCTGCACCCCATGGGAGACCAGGAGAAGCACCTGGTTCCTGGCTTTGGATTAGCGCAGTGCGCCGGCTGCAGTGCGCCGGCTGCAGTGCGCCGGCCGTGGTGGCCATTGGAGGGTGAACCAACAGCAAAAGGAAGACCTTTCTCTCTGTCTCTCTCTCTCACTGTCCACTCTGCCTGCCAAAAAAAAAAAAAAAAAAAAAAAAAGAGAGAGAGAGAGAGAGAAGAGAAGAGAAGAGAAGAGAAAAGAAAAGAAAAGAGTTACAGAAAAAGAAGGAGAAACTAACAGAGATCTTCCATTTGCTGGTTCATTCCCCAGATGGCCCCAACAGGCCAAAGCCAGGGGCTTCATCCGGGTCTTCTCCTAAGGGTTGCAGGGATGCAAACTCTTGGGTCATCTTCCACTGCTTTTCCCAGGCCACTAGCAGGAAACTAGGTTGGAAGTGGAGCAGCTGATACTGGGCTGGGACCTGAACCAACACCCATATAGGGTGACAGAATCCCAGGCAGATACATCACTCACTACGCTACAATGCCATCCTCAACACTTTACAGCATTTTAAAATATTCATTTATTTGAATGGCAGAGTGATAGGGAGAGACAGAGACAGACAGACAGACACACACACACACACAATCTTCCATCAGCTGGCTCACTTCCCAAATGGCCCTTACAGGGCTGGGCCAGGCTGCAGCCAGAGCCTGGACCTCCCCTCTGGTCTCCTACATGAGTGGCAGGTCTGAGTGCTTGGGCCGCCTTCTGCTGCTTTCCCGGTCGCATTTGCAGGAAGCTGAATCCGAAGGGGAGCAGCCAGGACTCCAGCCAGCATGTCAAATAGGATGCTGTTACTGCAAGCATGGGGCTCCAGTGTCAGCACCAACATTCTTCAACTTTGGAACACCCTGCAAGCAGCTCTCAGAAAACACAAGTCTCTGGAGAACAATGTTCCATTTATCACTGTAGGGCAGGTGGCGGTGCAGCAAGTGTGACTTCCGGGCCATGCCTCCCCTTACTCGGCAGCTGGGCTATTCTTTTCAAAGACGGCTTTATCCTTACCAAGATGGCTGCCCTTAGACCATGGAACACTACTGAAGCCATCAGGACTGTGCTATTTCTGAGACCCGTGGATTCCCTGTGTCCTCTTCACTTACTGCAGTGATGAAGACTTACTTTAAAAAATGAAGAGTCAACAGTTTGGTTTCACTGTGGCTATGACAGAGAAGAGTGGATCACTACTTGTTTCAACAGACAAAAGAAAAAAAAATCGAAGACAGTTGGGATGCACAAACTGCAGAGAGTAAGTGCAAGACACGGAGCTCATTCCAGCCCGCACTGATGTGTCTGTATCACCACTTTATAAATGGGAAAATGAGGATCAGAGCCAGCCAGGGGAGAATGGGGATGGGGATTTAAGGAGGCACAGAGGAACTCAGCATTCAATATAAATAATATTTTGAAGCAGCACATTAAGAAAACAAAATTCATGCCAAAATAAAAACAGGCTGACAAAATATCAAAATTTTAAATAAAGATAGGATCTGACAGGACTGGGGTTAGGGTAGAGGTGAGTAGAGAGAATCCTGTAAGTGCAGCATCACATGACATTTTAACATTTTAAACTTTTTTTTTAAAGATTTATTTATTTATTTGAAAGGGAGGGTAGGAGAGAGAGAGAGTGATAGAGAAAAGAGAGAGAAAGAGAGATCTTCCAGCTACTGGTTCACTCCCCAAATGGCAACAACAATCAGGGCCGTTCCAGGCTGAAGCCAGGAGGCTGGCACCCCATCCGGGTCTCCTACACAGGTGGCAGGGGCCCAACCACCTGGGCCATCCTCTGCCGACTTCCCAGAGATCAGCAGGTAGCTGGATTGGAAGTGGAGCAGCCAGGTTTCAAACTGGGCTCTAATGTGGGATACCAGCACTGCAGGTGGCAGCTTAACTCACAGGACCACGTGCCAGCCCTCAAAATTTTCAACATTAAAAAATTGAGGAATGCATGTCAAAAAATATATATAATTATTTATCTGAAACTCACATTTAGCTGGGCATCCTGTATTGTTTATGGGTGAAACCCCATCCTCAGGTGTGACAGTCATAGTCAGGACTGTACCTGGGGCTGTCACAGACATGTGAGAGAGTGACTGCCCCATTTTGTGGGCGGAGGTTCTGTCACTCATCCAGCATCAATAACCTGCAATTCTAAGGCACATGGCCCTTAGAAGGGAGGCATCACATTGATCACCACGAGGGACACACAAAACGTGAAAGCCTCCCCACCTTCAGTGAGCTCCTAATACAGGTGAGGGGACCAGAACATGAGTCTGTCAGTGCTAATGGCCAGGCAGAAACCATTGTCAAGGGCTTGTCAAGTTACTCAGAGCAGGTTGCACTTGGAAAGTCAGGCAGTCACAGAGGGCCACGGGAAAAGAGCTGGAACTTATAGCCTGGGTAAGATGAGAATAGAAAAGAGAAGCACTTGGAGTGGCAAAAAAGAAAGGCGTTAAGGAAAGAAATGGTAAGATTTGCTCTGGGAAGACACTAAGCAGAACAGGCCAGCCTTTTCTCCATGATGGCAAGGGATCTGTTGACATCAGCTGTAGAGCTTTTTTTAGGAGAACTTCTTTATGATGTGATTACTGCTGATGCTGTCTTGGTCTGCCAGCTCAGAGAATCTCTGAAGATGTTAGTATTCCACATCACTGTTGTTGGTATTCTATTTACGTGGTATTTGCAATGCCAATTTCCCCAGCCTCCTAGTCTTTGGCTGAAGGCAATCCAGCAATGCAGTGGGCATGCTGCTGTATTTCTTTCACTGTTTAGGAGGTTGCAGATTGTTAGAGAAAGGATTAGAGTTTAGGTAACTTTGGACATTGGCTGGAATAGTCAACTCATTGGCCCCTTACTAGCTCCCATTTTATAAAAAGTAAGGTATGCAGGCAGAGATAACAATAATATCCCAATCAATACTCAGATTTGCACAGAAAATGGGGACTTACAAGCCACCTGCCATCCATTCCCCTGCCCTTTTATGTCTGCATGTGGACATAAATTTAAATCATCATCCTCAATTGGACAGGAAGCCAATCATCTAAAGAAAGAGAAGACAGACTGACTTGCGTCCTAGTGTCAGTCCCATTTTATTAGGCTTTGATTTTAGAATAATGATTCACCCCACTTTTTTATGTCTGAGTTTTCTCATAGGCACAATGGGTAGCATAATAAATGCTCTGTCTTCTGCACAAGGTTAGCAGGCCAATCAATCATGATGTCAATGTGCTGGAAACAATAAAAGGCATTAACGGTACTCAGGGTAATTAGAAAAGTATTTTTGCCTTGGAAAAAATTAAAGAACTGATTTAGAAACTACCTAGAAACTATTTTTGGATCACCTGTACTTCTGCTTTCTCTATTCAGGCAGATAACATTTGAAATCCTTGCCAAAAACTAGAATCCCTAAAGGAGAAGTTATTTCTCTTTAAGGAAGGAATATTTTGGGCAGTTCCTTTTAAATAGACAACTAGTCTGGGATATTCTTAAGGAGTGGAAACTCCAGATCAGTCTTTTCCATAGCAGATTCTTAGATGTATTTGTTAAGTAATCGGTGGTTTGCTCATTAAGAGCAAATTCTATTTCCTAGGCATTCAAACAGAAGCCTCATCCATGTCTCCCCCAGCTCAAACTTTCAAACTCTACACGTTAAAAATAGTTTGAGAAGCGGATATGAAAGGAGTCCTAAGTTTTCCTTCCGACATCATCACCTGATAATATCATGATGTGTGATATTGTGTCAGTCCTCCACTTATTCCATGCCTTGCCTGAAAAGAAGAAAACAAAAACTAGTTGTGACCCTTGCCTGCCAATACCTATCTGAGTGACTTGGCAACATCACTTGCCTCTAGGCTTAGCATCTGTAGAATAAAGGAGTCAGAGATAAGGTACAGAACTGTGGGCTGTTGAGCCAGGACAACCAGTGAGAACACAGAATCACCCTTCCCAGTTCTAGGGGAAGCCATCGAGGCTCTGCAGAAAGGGCTGGGAATTCGCAGCCACTCCGGGTTTTCTCATCTCTAGAAAGCGGATAATCCTTTGTTTTATGGAACTGCTGTGATCATTAAAAGGGATAGGACCTGTGAGGTGTTTGGCACAGTATCTGACCAAGTGAGCTAATGCAGTCAATGTCAGCTGTCTCCCTTTCTCCAACCCTTCATGTCCAGTGAAGAGGAGGACAGGTGTAGAGAGAGGCAGAGTGATTCAGATCACTTTGCCAGTAATATCTGACCAGCAGCTCAAGTCTTCCAGTCCAGAGATTCTCCTATTCTGTATCTAAATTACCTCCAAATTGCTTGGATCCTATGGTTTTAGAGTTTCATGTATTTTTCTTCAAAGGCTATCAACAAAATCTGAGGACTATTTCCTATGCTGCTTTCTGCCCACAGAAAGTAACCTGTCTTGGGCCTGCTCCTCACTTGTCTTCTTTATCTTTACCTACAGAGGATTGAGTCTACAACTGAGATAGTCAGTTAATAAATCATTATTAAAAAGAAAAAGAAGAAGGCAGGCAGGAGTGCTCCCACTGCTGCAGGTGCCTTTTCTAGTCACCATCTGCTGTGCTAGGAAGGTGTGTATTTATTAAACTTTGTTTTAGTCTTTGAGTGCTATTTTACAAAACACATTCAAGGTAGGTCCACGGCTTGATCTGATGAGAAGGTGGGGAATACATTTCCTGATTTTGATTTCTATAGGGGACATATTATTCTCCCTTCCTCTGGCTCTCAATTCACATCCAGTGTGCCCAAGTATCAGATGGTGCAGGAAAGACCTTCACATTTCCAGTTGAGCCCTAAACAGAAGGACTGGGCCATTCATGCCAGTTGTGATTTTTACAACTAGTCTTTAAGAAAAGCACAACATTTTATTTCAATGGTCATATTTATAATACTACCCTTGGCTCCTTTACAGAAGACTTCGTACATGTTGGACAAGGCTCTATCTGTTCTCTCTCTCTCTCTCTCTCTCTCTGTTTCTGTCTCTCTCTCTTTGTCTCCTCACTCCTTCCAAAACACTAAAGATGTGTATAATGTGGTTATATTAACATGCTGAGTAATACACAGCTGTAAATGATATTAATTTTTAGATCCCTGAAAATGAGTATTTCATTAAATGCTGTTCCATCCCAGTCTCTCATCCCACCTAACTCTATTGTTTAATACAAGCAGTCACTCATGGTGGCCTTGGGAACACCAATCAACATCCTGGCACTTTCATCAGTTCCATGGTTGCATATCAACCAGGTTCCAGGGCACAACAGTAAATACATGGGGCATGGCTATAAAGGACAGACATCTATTGCTCTCTTCCTTTTCTTTGAAGCTATCTGTTTGACTATCTCCTTGACTGGATGTATGAAGAATTTTTAAAATGTGTATAGCTGTGACTCTAATATATTGGATGTATGAGGGGCTAATCAAATGCCAAGTCTTCAAATTGTTGTCATTTTAGAGAAGTGGAAGTCAAAATCGCCAGAATGGCAGAAAGCAATAATGTGCTGTGAACTCTATCTTCAACACAATGTACTGTCATTTAAACCTATGATTTAGATAACAGGAGGGAGGAGAAAAAATTATCTATTGATCCAGCAGTCACCCCATCATATTTGGAGGGGTGCCCACTTACCCTCAAACACTGCATAGAGAATTCATATCCTTACTACAAATAGCACCATTATTTACAGAACCTTGAACATCTCATGATACCTGTACATTATGTATAAATCATAGTCTGAGTGTCTAGAACTTTCTAAATATTTCCTTTTTTGCTCTATAATGACATTTCTCTTGGAATAGAAATAGGCAGTACCTCTTTACAGTGGAGGAAATTTGAGCAGTGGCCACAAGCAAATATGTTATCAAGATACTGTGATCACATCAGAATCAAGATTTTCTGGACCCCATAGTGGTTGTGAGGATGGGAAGGAGGTAAAAGTGGAAAGGGAAAAGCTGATGCATCCGTGACCCTTCTCTGCCAGACCTCATCAATGCTCAAAGGAAGAATAATTAACACATAATGTAGATAATGTAAGAATGACAGCATGGTGTTATTAGCAGGACTTCCAGGCCCTACCCATTATAACAGTATAAATATTCAATTGGACTATGCACAAAGAAGGACTGACTCAGGGAGAACAAAGCAGATTGCCATTGTTTTCACCCTTCCATCAACTTATCTGTGTCTTTTCAGCAGCATCCCAGTAATTTTTCTTCCTGATTCTCAGTCAAGGCTCTCTGGCCAACAGATAAACTCATGATAACACACAAATTAGTGAGAATCAGCTGTGGAAGTATTAGAGAGAAGGTATATATTTCCCTACTGTAACTGATAAACTGGTATTAGATAAACCTTGCACTATCAGGGAATCTCCAAAAATAGATCCTACAAGTAGACCCAGAGGAGAAGGGAGAGGGAAAATAAAAGGTTATGAGAGAAATTGTGGCAAGGCAGGAATGAGAAGTGAGGGAAAGAGAATAGAGAGGAAGAGGAAGATAGGAATGGAAGAAGAAAGAGGAAGAAAGTCACTTTTGGGGTCAAATCAAATGGGTTCATCCTTTCCATTAACCCATTAGGCTTATCCACAACAGAAATCTTTATCTCACAGTGCTGGAAGGTAGGAAGTCCAAGATCAAAGCACCAGGGCCTGGGTACCTGGTGAAGGCTTATTTCCTGGTTCAGAGAGGACCATCTTTGTATTGTGTGTTCAGATGGCCAAGGGTGAGGCAGCCCTCTAGGGTCTCTATCATATGGGTAATAGTTCCATGTGCAAGGCCCCCAATTCTCATGATCTCATCACTTCCCAATAGCCCCCAACTCCAAATATCATTTCACTGGGGGGTTACATTTCTGCATTAGAATTTTGGAGGGATACATTTAGCATACAGTATACATTAACTTGTAAAGCAATTGTTTTGCTTCTCATTCTATCTTTAGAGTGTGGGCTGACACCTGACACATAGCAGAGATTTCATACATCTTATTAAATCAAGGAATGAAACATTTGGCCTCTTGAATCCAATTGCTCCTAAAGTCAGAAATATCTTTCAGTGGATTGCCTGCTTAATAAATTGTTCCGTGTCTGTTAGCGTTGGATTTCTACCACTTAGAACCTGAAAGTCCTGGCTAAATCAGAAATCTTAAAGTAAAAAATCCTTTGAAGGTCCAAGTAACCTGAAGGAGGGGCAGGGTGGACCTCAGGCAAGGTTCCAAATGGTCTGGTGCATTGCCTGAGAAAGTTAGCCTTCCCAGGGCACCCACGGTCACGTGCAGGGTTTTCCCCAGCAGCAATCACTGGCCAAGCTCTAAATCCCAGGATCACATCACCTTCTCTCTCCCATGAACTTGATTAGTCACTACCCCTGAGAGATTTCACATCACACATTTTCTAGGATTCATATTGTTCCTCAAAGCCTTTGCCCTTGACACCCCACCCCACCCCCAACACTTTGGCATCCTTTGTGGGTTTTCTTCCTTCATCCTCCCTCGCTTCACCTACTAAGAATGAGCTGCCATCTTCTCGGCTCAGCTGTCCTCGGTTCTCATTTACTTCTTACTGACTCTGTTTCCCATGAAATTCTTGAGCTGAGATTTTAAGACTTCAGAATCTGCTTCTCCCTTTCAGAATGATCTACATCTCGAATCCCCAAATTTCACAATTCTGGGCCTCCGTTTTGATTTATGTTGGTGCCTGACTGCAAGGGTCTATTCCTCCTTGAATGAACCATTCACCTAACTAGGTTCTACCCGTTTGTGAAGGGACAGTCAACACTTCTCTCTTCTAGGGAATGTTCCTGCACTCATCTAGTTCATGCAGATCTTCTGCTTTGTCCACATCCTGAGACTAGGTACTGTGCCAAGTGATTCGCATGTGAGCAAGCTATCAGCCTGTATTATTAATCAAGTTGTCATATGGCTGCAGAGCAGAAGCCAAGTACTTCACGAGTGGAGAATGCCTGGTGTTACTCCCAGAGGACTCCACATCAAACTCCTAAGAAGTGCTCTGGAAACACTTGTTTATAGATATAAAAATGGATGGTCCAAGTAGGCACCTGGGGATAAGAAGTAAGTATGAAAGAGACAGATAATTTGGAAAATGTAGAGCCCTAAAAATAAATTTCACCTACTTCACAATTTGCTTATCAAAGCCACAGGAAGTGGTTGGCACCTGTGTAATGTTACAATTCTTGCTCCTTGATTTAGTTTATCAACACAGGTGTAGTCCTCAGTGATTATCTGTCAGGCAACCCTGTATAGAAGATACTTTTCAAAACACCATCTACTCCCAACCTTGGGTAATTACTAAAAGCCAGGGTTAATTAACCACACATTCCTTATAAACCTGTAAGAGACCATGAACTGAGTAAACTGATAAAAAATGCTATTTCATCTTTCAGTTGAGACGAAAGTAGTCAAGGCGAAGTGCAAATTCCCATTGATTTTATTCACACATTCACACACGCACACACACACACTGAATAAATGATTTAAGTTTCAATGAAATTCAAGGTTTTTAAATGCATATTCCCCAACCTACTGTTACAGTTAAAGCTATCAACATCTAAAAGATCCCTAAAGTCTAGAATTTTCTACCACCTCAGAAAAAGGATCAATAACTGAACTCACATTACCAAGAAGCCACAGAAATCAGAAAAAATTCAGGTAGAAACTATCACAACATATGGAAAGTATATCCATGTGGAGACCCCAAGCCTTGTCCCACCCCCGCCTCATTTACCAATCTATCAAGAGCCAGTTTATATTGTAATTCCTTCATCACCCCTCCCTTTCCCTTTCAGTTCAAAGTAACCCTCTGAGCACCAATAGTCATTGCTACTATTAGATTGGTTTTTTAGAAACAATTCTCACCTAGGCAATAATTGTATATTGTGTTCAGCTTTTGCATTATTAATTGAATTTCAGATGTCACACTATATACATGTTTGTAAGAAGCATCATTATGATCCTGTGTTGTTCAGTAGCCTGTCAAGAGTATATGTTGTTTTTTTTCCTAATTAAAGGCACAGAAATTCAAGGACAGGAGAGTGTCAGCCAATTATATTTCCTTGAAATTCAGAAGTTTCTGGCACAGTGTCTTACAAAGAGTAGGTGCTAAACAAATTAGAATTACATATAGAAATGTACATATAAATATGTATCAGATAAAAATGAAGAAACAATTAACATTCTAGCTGTTTGACATTACAGACATGGACAAGGCTGCTTTTTTGCAGAGGAGGGACTGAAGGCTAGCTGTGTCTTAACTGATGGTAGAATAATATTGTTGCCAGCATTCTCCCTTTCGACACTTTCTACCCTCATTCCTTTCTTTCCCCATTCAAAACCTCCTCATGCAGGAAGAAAAAGTCCTAGGAGACAAACCCTTTGATTGCATGCATGGGATTAAGATGTGCACACCCTTGAAGAAAAAACACAAAAGTAAATGATATTTGTCTAATAATAGATGTAGGAGTAGATAAATGTAGGATGCTAGGTAATAATTGGAAATGGATTTGATGAAATGGTGCTTCTAAGAGATTGGAAGAACCCTGAAGGGGACAAAGAAAACACCTGGGATCTTTCTGTTTGCCAGTCCTATAGCAAAAGAAAATGAAGAAGGCTTGCGGGTGACAGAAGACAGAGAAAATACAAGGACTGGGAGTATCAGGCACCTCCTGCCTGCCCAGGACATCCCCAGAGATACCTTTATGTATGTGCAAAAGCCAGGACTCTTGTCCTGCTCTAATCAATCCTGACTTCTCTTTGTCTTTGCCAAAGCCTACAGTGAGGCCTGCCTCTTGGAGTTCTCTCTGGCACCACCACCACCCAGTCTATCTTGGAACCTTCTCTTTCCTCTCCTACCCACCTCCAGATGGTCAGCACTATCCGGAAAGCAACTGCACAGGTTCTGATCACCTACCACATAGGCTGATCACGAAGAGGGAACTAACAGGTTGTTTCTGTTTTAACTACATGACCTGTTAAAACAATGAAAGAGGTGCTTTAACTGCTTGTACACTGACAAGCCCCATCCAGAGTCCCCAGTCTCATTGATGATCCTTTTGTGGCGCCTATTGTTTTCCTGGGGTGGAACTCAGCACACCTGGGAGTCTCCCTCAACTTGCTGCACTCGTTCCCAAGGCAGAGGCCAAGCCCTGGCTGCTGCCTAAGTCTAGCACCAAAGCTCAGGAGCTATCACCACCTGACCAAGAACAAGTATCTAGGTTAGGTGAGTCACAGGCCTCATTGAGAATGCTTGGAATCTTCACCATTATAGAGCCATCTTGTGGGGCATTTCCTCACACCTACAACCAATGAAAACTTTGTGAAGCAAATACCATTTTTGCAGCTTGACAGTTAAAAACTAAACTAAGTGGAAAGCAGGCCGAAACCCCAGAACACATGTCTCACATCGTCCCAAATATTCCTCCCAATGTGGCTCCCATAAACACCATCTGCTGTGTTAATTTGTAAAGAATTACAAGGCTCTTAAAATTACACTTTGCACTCTGTAGTGTACACTGTGTCTAGGAAGGGGGAGACTTGAGAATGCACATCACACCCAGTCAGAAGCAGATCTTTCCTTTCCTATGCTGTAATCTTTCAGAAAGTTTGCATTGAATTCAATGAACAACTTTGTGTTCTCTCTAGACCAGCTATATGGAAAAAGAGCATCAAAACAAAATACAGACAATAAAACCTTTGTCTCAATTATACTCCTGGCATCTCATACATGTTCAGATTCTGTGTATATGTCTCACTTCACTGCTTTCTCATGACACTACGAAGTCTTTGGTTAGAAGTCAAGGACACTGGCCGGCGCCGTGGCTCACTAGGCTAATCCTCCGCCTAGCGGCGCCGGCATACCGGGTTCTAGTCCCGGTTGGGGCACCGGATTCTGTCCCGGTTGCCCCTCTTCCAGGCCAGCTCTCTGCTGTGGCCAGGGAGTGCAGTGGAGGGTGGCCCAGGTGCTTGGGCCCTGCACCCGCATGGGAGACCAGGAGAAGCACCTGGCTCCTGGCTCCTGCCATCGGATCAGCGCGGTGCGCCGGCCGCAGCACGCAGGCCGCGGCGGCCATTGGAGGGTGAACCAACGGCAAAGGAAGACCTTTCTCTCTGTCTCTCTCTCTCACTGTCCACTCTGCCTGTCAAAAAAAAAAAAAAAAAAAAAAAAAAGTCAAGGACACTGACCTTCCAAAACTGGGAGAACTTCTTAGACTTACTTTTCCACTGCTGGCTCCTGACCTCAGGGCCTCCGAGAGCCCTTGAGTTGTGACTCAGAATGTTTCTCAACTGTCTGTCCATGCCTACTTACAAAACCAGAGGAGAAGCATCTCATTCCCAAACACACAGAACTTTGGTGGCAGGCTGCATACGTAAAATTTAATCAGCTAAGTTCACAGGGTATTGTTGGTTAAAAGATGGTCAATGGTGGCTAAAAATCAGAAGGTAAGGAGGAGAGTCACAAGCTCAATAATCCTTAGGCTAAAAATGGACCCATGACATATACTTGTCAGAGCAAATTCCTAGTCCATCTCCCAAGAGACTTTGCTTCAACAGCTCTGCAGTAGGGCCTGGAGATCTTATTATTAGTAAGCATTTTGAAAATTACAGGCAAATTCTGAAAACGGGGAAATAGTTCAGAGGGTTCCAACTTGACTACTCCTTTGATTAATTTCAGATTCCCATGAAATTCTCTTGATCAACCTAACTCAGAAACTGGGAATCTTGCAACAATTTACTGGTAGTACACCCAAAATAGAACCAACAACCCACAATTAGGGCAATCCTGTTTGGTTTCCAGTGAATTAGTCTCTCTTTCAAAAACATGAGATTCTAAATCAAACCACTTAATTAGAAGATAAAAGCCTTACAGCCCCAGAAACTAAAACAACACAGAGTAGACACACCCTGACACACCATTTCAAAAAAAAGACCTTGCACAAAGAAAAAGGGGCATAAAACAGCTTCACCAAGCTCCTTGCTTGCCCTTGTTGTATCTTCATAGAAACATCAAATAAGGCTAGCTGAATGTAATGGACAAAGAGAGAAAGGGTAATGCTGTTGTTTCTCAAGCACAGAGAGCTCAAGAAAGATTTTCAAATCACAAAATAAAAACAAAAGAAAACAAACCAACAGGATTCAGAACAGGCAGTTTTTCAGAGCTTCTGCTGATAAAAAGTCTGCTCCAATGATGTCCCATCCTTCTCTGAAAAGTTCCTCTTCCTGTGGTCCCAACCTTTCTGCTGTCAAGGAATTATGTTCTACTCTTAAAAAAGAACTCTGAGCGCCCTCCAATAATCTTCTAATCCCCAAACCAACACTGCCTTCCTGCCCCATCCTGAAGCATGACCTGGAGTCCAGATCAAGCCCTATCCCTTGCCAACCCTGTGGCCTACACAGGATGCTCCCTTCTCTCCACCACAATACAGCAGCCATTTTCTGACATCAGGCAGTAGCAACCCCTCTGACAAATCCCTGAACAGCCTTCTTTAAGCAGGCAGGCACGGAGTGGTCTCTAAGCCAGACATGAGACTGCAGCTGCTCTCTGTCCTGCAAGCCCTGATGAAAAAAGGCAGGAGTAGGGCTAAAGGTTATTGCTTGAAGTTTCTCTATTCACTCAGAATAAGCCAAGCTGAATGAACGTCTGCTGCTTCCAATTGTGTCATCAGTCCTAGGGAAAAGAGGATATTTACCACTGACAGTAACAAAAATAAACAAAAAAAACACTGGAACAGGTTGGCAGTAATCTGAAAATTGTTTGATGATAAGTTTGTCAATTGCAAATATAGCAGAGTAAGATAAAAACGTTACAATTGTGTTTTGCACTTGAGGTATGTGCATGTGAGTGTACGTGTGTGTGTTAGAAGTTCATCTGCAATCATTCCTTAGCTGTTACTTACATACAGGTGTTCTCTCCTCCAGTAGATTAACTGTAAGCCTCCCTGGTTGAATGGGGACCATAGACTACCAAGGAAGATGAATCCCGCAATCTTGGTCTTTCCCAAACCTAACATCAATCTGCCTATTGGCACCAGTTAGCCATCTATGTGGCCAAAGAGAGCATGCAAAGCCTTCCTGCAATTCAAAAATTCATCTTAGTCTCCCAGACGGCTTAGGACACTAAAGTTGAGGGACATGGATGCTTTGAAATGGAAATCAAGTGTTATCTCATTTTATATCCTTAAGTTAAATGGCAATGATTTCCAGTAATACTTCCAGTCTATACTCTTGTTAGATCCCATTTCTACATGGCTTCCCCTGCTTCACTGAACCAAAGCATAAAATAGACAGTTTCCCCTGTGTCTTTGGGTCTTCATTCTGAAGGCTACCATGTCACAAGAAACTATAATTAAATTACTTTCTATGCTTTTCTTTTATTGACTTCACTTTCTTTTTAAAGATTTATTTATTTTACTTGAGAGTCAGAGTTACACAGAGAGAGAAGGAGAGAGAGAGAGAGAGTCTTCCATCTGCTGGTTCACTCTCCAGATGACTGCAATGGCCAGAGCTGCGCCAATCTGGAGCCAGGAGCCAGGAGCTTCTGCTGGGTCTCCTATGTGGGTACAGGGGCCCAAGAACTTGGGCCATCTTCTATTGCTTTCCCAGGCCATAGCAGAGAGCTGGATTGGAAGTAGAGCAGCCAGGATTCAAACTGATGCTCATATGGGATGCTGGCACTGCAGGAGGTGGATTTACCCACTATGCCACAGCACCGGCCCTTTTTTTAAAAAAAGACTTATTATTTATTTGAAAAAGTTAGAGAGAGAGAGAGAGAGAGAGAGGTCTTTCATCTGCTGGTTTACTTCCTAAATGGCTGCAATGGATGAGGCTGGGTCAGGCTGAAGCCAGGAGTCAGGAGCTTCATTCAGGTCTCCCATATTGGGTCCAGGGGACCAATCACTTGGGTCATCATCCACTGCTTTCCCAGGCGCATGAGCAAGGAGCTGGATCAGAAGTGGAGCAGCAGGGACTTGAACCTGCACCCATTGTGAGCAGCAGCTTTTCCCACTACACTACAATGCAATTCCCTTGACTTGTCTTTTGATCTAGAAGTTTTGGCTGGGATCTTTCATGATGAGGATACTCCTCTAGAATATCCAATAAACAAATTCTTTACTTTGATTTTTCCCCTCTCTTGAGAGTAACTTCTTAAGGAGGCTCAGTGCCTAGCATCTCAACCATGGATATGGAAGACACGTGGACAGGATGTCTAGGGAGAATATATGGTTTCATAGGCTAGATCTGCATTGACTAAGAGCTGCTATTTGGAAACTTTTGAGCAACTGTGTGATATTTATACTCAAAATTTTCAGCAAATTAAAGTCCACCCATGACAAATGAAACTGGAGATGCATGAGCCCTGCTATTTCACTAATAAAGTGGTGAGGAATGCAAGCTTTGACAATTGCAGTTGCTTATACTAGGCAAGTCTGGTGAGCAAAGGCTGGGGACTGACTCCTCCTTTTCAGTCCTATGCATGGGTAATGAAATCAGTAGTGAGTATACCCCACTGATGATTTTAATCAACCTGAGCACCTGTGACTGCCAAGAAGGAAATCCCCCAAGCAGCATGAGTGGCTTCTATTTCAGTCACCCTCATTTGGCATGTTGAGGAAGGGATGGCTTTGCAAAACGAGGGGGTAGAAACGTCAGCCCTAGCATGGCTACCACTGACTAATAATCCTCTAGGGGAAATGCCAATCAGACACACTGCAGAAAGCAGGACCCTCTACAGGTAGATCAGAGTAGAAAGGAAAAAAAAAACTCTTTTCCAAAGGCCCCTTCCACTGTGATGCAATATCTAGAGATCTGGCATCAGAAGATTACTGGAATTTATTAGTAATTCCTCTAGACTTCCCTACTAAATACTAACACAACCGAGAAAGACCTTGAGTCAATCATTTACTCACTGGTTTTTAATCGGTTTCTCCCACTAGAGTATCAACTTCATCACTTAGCCCATTTATTTATTTGTTCCAAGAAATCCAGTAGCTAGAAAATAGATTCTCAATGAAGGACTGACATACAATGATGGTCATTTTGCAAAAGAGAAAACAGTCCATAGAGAAGTTAGGATTTAAGAAATCAGACATATCCAAAATACAAAACATAGAAGTAAGAGGGAAAAATTAAATATGACAGAGAAATAAGAGAAGTGAAGAGAAAAGAAAAAACAAGATATTTTATAGAATTTAACATAAATGTGGCTCTTTATACAACTTAAGGCAAAGGGTCACTGAGACTTTATTCTAGGGCCTGGGAAGGTTGGCACTGTGATAGATCCGAAGCAGGAACTATATAGGGAATAGAAACACAGGCCAGGTATTAATGTGCGGTCAAAAAAAAAAAAAAAAAAAAAGGTCAGAAATCAGGAATGAGAAGAGAGGTTCAGGTGCTGAGCGAAATCAGCCATAAGCAGGATGTGAAAGTGGATTATCATGTTATGGGCTTAAATCTTTTCATGTCCTGTATAGAAGAGTGTCAAGGTCAAATTTCCATCCACTCCTTGATTCCCCACCTAGAAGCCAAGACTTGTGTCCTTCCTCCTGTCTCTTCCTGCTCCATCCATAGAGCGGCACAGGCTTCCTCATCAACTTGCAAGGCCCTCCCACCTCAGCTTCTTCTCTAGGCTAGCTCAACACTCTCATTGCCTTCTTTCTCTTGTGATTAATCAACGCCTGTTAAATTAAAAACAAAGACCTTCCAAATGAATGAACATTAAAAACAATCTGACTAGAACCATTTTCTCTCTTTTTTTTTTTTTTTTTTGACAGATTCACTCCCCAAATCCCTACAACAGCCAAGGCTAGACCAAGCAGAAGCCATGAAATTAGAACTCCAAATGGGGGACAGGGACTCAGCACTTAAGGCATCATCTGTTGCTTTACCCTGAGGCACATTTGCAGGAAGTTGTCTTGGAAGCAGAGAAGCTCGAACACTGACCAGGCACTCCAAGATGGGATGCAGGTGTCCCAAAGCAACTTAACCCCTGAGCCAAATGCTCACAGCTAGAGCTTTGTGTTCTTAAACGGAGATATGTCCATCAAGCACTGGAGTATGCTTCCAATAGTGGTGACTAATGTGAAGGTATAATTTGCAAATAGCACATCATACAAGCTAGTCTGACCTTTGTCTCTGTGTCCTAGGGTCTGCCACCACATTCTACTTTAAGCATTAGATCACTCTGTCAAATGAGAATTTATGGAGCACCTACATGATGTTGAGTACAGAAGAGGTATAAAATGCACTGCATTGTGTCTCTCACCTCCAAAGTCATTTATTTTGCAAATATTTATTTATTTATTTGAAACCTTGAGTTAGAGAGAGAGAGAGAGATCCTGTCCATTGGTTTACTTCCCCAAATGACCATAATGGCTGGGGCTGGAATCTGGAACTTCTTCTGAGCCTTCCATGTGAGTGATAAGGGCTCAAGCACTTGGCCCATCCTCTATTGCCTTCCTAGGAGCATTAGCAGGGAGCTGGATTGGAAATGGACCAGCCAGGACTTGAACCAGTGCTCATACAGGATGCCAGCATTGCGGGTGTGGTTTAACTGCTGCACCACAACGTTGGTCCCCAAATTCATATACTGAAGTCATTAACACCAAGTGCCTTGGAATGTGACCACAATTAGACGTAAGGCCTTTAAAGAAGGAAGGGAGTTAAAATGAAGTCATTAGAGTGAGACCTAATCCAAAATTACTGGTGTCCTTAAAAAAATAAAAGGGTAAGGACACAGATACACAAGGAGGAGACACACTATAAGAACAGAGAAAGAAGACAGACATCTAAAAGTCAAAAAGAAAGGCCTCAGAAGAAAGCAACCCATTGATACCTTAATCTTGTACATCCATTTCCCAGAACAGTGAGAAAACTGATTTCTGTTGTTCAAGCTCCCCAGTCTGTAGAATTTTGTCATGGCAGCTCAAGCAAACTAACACGAGGTGCAACAGAAAATCCCAGAGTAATGATTTGTCAAGGTTTGACTTCCAAATAAAATACATTACTGATTCAGGATAATAAGAGTCCAGGACAGCTGCAGTGAGGAC
Organism: Oryctolagus cuniculus; assembly: GCF_051225735.1. Taxonomy (NCBI): domain Eukaryota; kingdom Metazoa; phylum Chordata; class Mammalia; order Lagomorpha; family Leporidae; genus Oryctolagus; species Oryctolagus cuniculus. The sequence goes on from NC_142868.1 coordinate 127,490,511, forward strand.
AGGTAGGGAGGTGTGACTGCTCCCAGAAGTCCTAATTGATTTCTCAGAATGCATTTCAGTATTTCACAGCACAAGGCCTATATCAATCAGTGTGTCTTAATAAGGAAACAGTCACATCTTGTCCAACAATTGGAAAATAGATTTCCTATGTCTAGGAACACATTTTTTCTTTCTTTTTTTTTTTGTTTCTTATTTTTCTACTTATTAAGATTTTTATTTACAGAGACTGGTGTGAATAAAGGTAAGAATGGGAAAAGGTTGATTAACAGGTACTAAGTTATAGTCAATGGTAAGATCTGGTGTTCTATCACACAGTAGGGTAAGTATAGATGATAAGTACCATATATATTGTATATTTCTCCAAAATCAAATGAGCAAACATATTTCTTGCTTTGAATTGCAAGGTGGCTTTGCAGTCTATCTCAAGCTCCTCAAAGAATCCTATATCTCTTATTAAAAACTGGCAGCAAAATAAATAATGGATAAGCAAATAAAGCAAATTTAAAGTCATCTTCCTAATGTTTCCTCATACATTTCTCATTTCATTGAACAGCCAAAGACAAATTTAATCTCATATTCTCTCACAATTTAATTCAAGCAAAAAAAAATTGTGACTTCTGTACTCTATGTGAAAGTTAACAGGTGCTTTTGATTCAGAAATCTAAGGGAGTTTTTTTAACTTTTATTTAATAAATATAAATTTCCAAAGTACAGCTTATGGATTACAATGGCTTCCCCCCCATAACTTCCCTCCCACCCACAACCCTCCCATCTCCCGCTCTCTCTCCCATTCCATTCACATCAAGATTCATTTTCAATTATCTTTATATACAGAAGATCAATTTAGTATATATTAAGTAAAGATTTCAACAGTTTGCACCCACACCAAAACACAAAGTGTAAAATACTATTTGAGTACTAGTTATAGCGTTAATTCACATTGTACAACACATTAAGGACAGAGATCCTACATGAGGATTAAGTGCACAGTGACTCCTGCAGTGGTGATGGCTCAAGTAATTGGCTCCCCGCTAACCATGGGCAGACCTGGATTGTGTGCCTGGCTCCTGGCTTCAGTCTCAGTCTAGCCCTGGCCATTGTGGTCATTTGAGAAAAGAAAAAGCAAATGACTGTTCATCTTCCCTGCCCATGCCTCTCAAAAAAAAAAAAAAAAAGGTTTTTTAAAATAAAAATAAAGGACATCTCAAAATATGAGACTTATTGAAGAATTTGTGGCACTAAGTAAATGCATCACTGAAAGAATCTAAATTAGAAGACTGATTTAAAACATTGTTTAGAATTCTAATGGAGAAGCTCTGGGGTTGTATTGCACGTGTTCTGTAGTCAGACTCTGGGGTTGTATTGCACGTGTCCTGTAGTCAGAGTTAACTTGACTGGATAAAGAAAAACCTGAAGAACTGGCAAAGCATTATTTCTGCATGTATCTGTGAGTGTTTTCAGAGGACACTGGCTGTGAGTCAGTGGGCTGAGTGAGGAAGTTCACCTTCAATGTGAGGGGGCACCATCCAATCAGCCTGGAGGTCTGGGGGAAACCTGAGTGATTTCTTATCTCTCATGGACCTTGGGTACAATCTTCTTCTGCTACGAGACATCAGAACTCCAAGCTTTCCTACTTTTGGACTGCAGCAATTACAACAGCTGCCCCTGGATTCTCATGCTTTTGGCCTTGGACCGAGAGTTACACCCTAGATCTGAGGTCTTTAGATTTGGACTATGCTGCTATCTGCACCCCAGAGGCTCCAGCTTGCAGATGGCCTATGATGGAAATCCTTAGCCTTCATAATTGTGTGAGCCAATTCCCCCAATAAATCACCTATCAATCTGGCTATCTGTCCTCCCATCCATCCACCCATCCACCCATCCATCCATCCTTCTCTCTTTCCATCTTACTGATTCTCTAGAAAACCCTAAAAATATATCAAGGAATGACCTGCTGTCCGGGTGATCTCAAATATTCACCTGCCAGCTATGGGTCCAATCATGTCACATTTGCAAGAGTTTGTTTCATGGGTAAGGTGGTGATATCTTCCAGTTTTCTTCCACTGTGCTAGCATAAACAATAATGCCTATTTTCACTCTCAAAAATGTCCCAATTTGGATAGAAAATTGTATATCAACTTTTATTAGTTAAATTATATCTTGAACTGAAAGGTTATTAGACCAACTGTTTTTTTTAAAGATTTATTTATCTATCTGAAAGGCAGAGTTACAAAAGCAGATAACTAGAGAGCTTCCATCCACTGGTTCACTCCCCAAATGGCTGCAATGGCTGGAGCTGCCCTGATCTGAAGCCAGGAGCAAGAAGCTTCCTCCAGGTCTCCTATGTGGGTGCAGGGGCCCAAGGACTTGGGCCATCTTCTACTGTTCTTCCAGACCATAGCAGAGAGCTGGATCAGAAGTGGAGCAGGTGGGACTCAAACTGGCACCCATATGGGATGCCAGTACTGCAGGCGGAAGCTTCACCCTCTACACCATAGCACTAATCCCAGACCAGCTGTTTTTTTTTTTTTAATCATTTTGTATAACCATACTCATCCTGTGAAAATCCAGTCCATACTTAATCACCCACTCTAATGCATACACATATGTTATTTCACTTGCTTGCCTAAAATCCTACAATGCCAAACCATCATCTAGGATAATGTTCAAGAGGATCCTACTCAATATGACTCACTTTGGCTCTCCAACTTTATTTCCTCAGCAGATCTTGCTCTCAAGCACTTAGGCTCTTCCACATGGGTTTCTCACTGCTTGTATTTCCTCTAACATTTTGTTCAATAACATTCACCACTGTGTTAGAACTTGCGATGTCCTCCAATCCACTTATACCTGCTTATTCAAGATCTCTTCAAATGTCATTCTCTCTGTAAAGCTTCCATGATTTTCCCAGACATTACCTGCTACTTTGTACGTGTGTGTGTGTGTATGCACGTATACAAGTGCAAGCACATGTGCTCTTCACTTTATGTACCCTTCATTATGGTTCTTCTCACTGCATAATTACAAGTTAATTTATTTGTGCTGTCATATTACTATGGCATCATTATCTTTGTATCATTAATGCTTTCACCACCTGGTACTGCTAATGAAAGACCACCATGGGTGACCATTAAAATAAGAATTGCTGGGGCCCCAAACTGTAGCGTAGTGAGTTAAAGCCACACCTTGCAGAGCCAGCACTGAGTTTGAGTCCCGGATGCTCCACTTCTGATCCAGCTCCCTGTTAATGCACCTGGGAAAGCAGTGGAGGATGGCCAAAATGCTTGGGCCCCTGCACCCACATGGAAGAACTGGAAGAAGCTCCTGACTCCAGGCCTTGGATCAGCCCAGCTCTGGTTGTTGCTATCATTTGGGGAGTGAACCAGAGGATAGAAGATTTCTGTTTCTTCTCTCTCTTTGTAACTCTGCCTTTCAAAAATAAGTAAATTAAAAAAAAAAGAAAATGAGAATTGCCCACATTTTGGATAATCAATAAAAATGGAATGAATGCCTACCATGTGGCAGGTATGAGCCTTCTGCTCTGTAATGATGGAGTTTGGATCATACTATTCCAAAATATGGCAACTTAACATTGGAGAAAACAGTACCAACAAGGTCACTTTCACCTTGCCCTTGTCTCTTGATGTATATTATAAAACCTTTGAGAAGTGCTTCACTAACTCAGAGGGAAAGAACATCCTTATTCTGAAGACACAGGGACATGGAGAAGAATATGAATAAAGAAACTTTATAAGGTTCCCCAAATTTATTACCAGTAGGGCACCCTCCCTTTGTTCAATCATACTTCTCCATACTGTCCACTTTTTCATCAAACCTAACACAAAACAATAAACAGGTTTGCTTGTTTCACTGGTTTTTCATTTCCTTATAAAAGCAGCTATGACATGTAACAAATGAAATATGGATGTTTTTCTCTTGTTAATATTTTATTATGGGGCCTCCATCATGAGCCTAGAAAATCTTCTCCTCCATAATAATAACATATACAAGTAAGGGACTACGTGGTACAGTGAAAAGTTAGGATATTTGTATGTTATTGCCCATTTTGCTTCTTCGTCTTCCTGTGGGGCCAGCCTAGAGCCCAACTTCCTTATATCTCAAGCACAGTGTTAGAACTAGAAAATTTCTAAGCTTTCTTTCCCAATTATAAGTCACTGGTTAAGGTGACATACCAATACCTTCTGGGTAGTCAACAAATGAGCCATCATTGACTTGGCCTTGTATCACTACATTTTTTTCTCAGCATTTTATACAAAATGACATGTTAGTTAAACATTTTGGATAAGAATAATGTGAATAAATTCGAAAGTCAAAATGCAAACCACCCTACCACACATACCTCCTACTGAAATTATTGGTAATGATGTTTAGCCAAGCAGGTCAATGTTTTTCACACACACAGACACCCAGGGCACACATTCAAACATACTCATATACAATGTTTCCTGAAGTAGCATACAGTTTCCACCTTACTTTCTTATACTTTCCTTTTTGCACTCAGCAGTAGTCCATGAATATTATTTTGTTTTTCAGGGTAGTACAATGTAAGTGACTCAACCTCTTCTATGACTTCATGATATTCTTCATTAGGGTAAACCCTCATTTATTTAAATGTTTTCCTATATTTTGGCATCTGTGTTGCCAAATCAGCTTTCTATTGCTATCATAACAAATTGCCTCAGACACAGCAGTTTAAGGCAGCACAAATTTATTATCTGAAAGTTCTATATTTTACAAGACTAGTGTGAGTCTTCAAGGCATTGCGTGGGCTACAGACCTTTCTGGCACTTCTAGAGGAGACTGTTTCCTTGGATTTCCTGCTTCTAGAAATTTCCCCCCTGTCTGGTTCACATCCCTCTTTTATTCCACCTTCAAAGCCAGAAATTTCATTTCCCTGTGCCCTTGCTTCTGCAGTATATCACTCTCTAATTCCAGCCAGGAGATGTTTTCCAATTTTTGGAGTCATGTGATTATACTGAATTCACCTGAATAATCAAAAATAGTCTCCCCCAACTCAAGGGCACTAACTTAATTCATATCTGTAAAGTTCCTTTTGTCATGTAAGGCAAAATATTCACAGTTTCAATATTTCACTTTTACAAATCATAAGGCATCAAGCATCCTGTGTATCTATTCTTGCACACTTGGGTGAGCATGTCTATAGGACATTCCTAAAAGTAGACTACCAGGTCAAAGAATATACACTTTCCCAACTTAGAAAACTGAAATATTGCGCTTTTAAAAAATCTCTGCCTTCCTTTCTCTCTATCTCTCTCACTGTCTAACTCTGTCAAATAAATAAAAAAAATAAAAATAATACTAAAAAAAAGAAGCCAGCACCCTGGCTCACTTGGTTAATCCTCTGCCTGCGGCGCTGGCATTCCATATGGGTGCCGGGTTCTTGTTCCAGTTGCTCCTCTTCCAGTCCAGCTCTCTGCTGTGGCCCGAGAGGGCAGTGGAGGATGGTCCAAGTGCTTGGGCCCCTGCATCCGCATGGGAGACCAGGAGAGGCACCTGGCTCCTGGCTTCAGTTCTGCGTAGCTCCGGCCGTAGCAGTCATTTGTGGGGGTGAACCAACGGAAGGGAGACCTGTCTGTCTGTCTGTCTCTAACTCTGTCAAATTAAAAAAAAAATTCTGCCTTATTTTAAGTTTCTTTCCTCAATTCACAAATATTAGGAAATCCTGGGAGAGAAATTTAGCCTTTGTGGTGAAACAATCTACAATGGCTTAAAATTCTAGTTCAACTATAGCTGGTATAGTTATGAAAGGATAAGAATACGATGATGGGATTATCTATCAAGGTACTTCTTAACTCTCTTTAGAAGCTTGATGAAGGGAGTTGTAAGAAAAATAAAATACTTTATATGGCAGAAATAAACTTTATGAGCCTGTTCTTCAAAGTATTGCTCTGAGCTGAATAAACCTACAGCTACAGACAGAGGTTCAAGAAAAGTATACTACAGTTCCATAAAGCACAGTCATCCACCTGGCCTGGGAGCCTTAGAATTTACCAATTCTCCTACCAGCACTCCCTGTACCCACTAGGCTAAGACTCCCAAATAGAAACACATAAATATATTTGTTCAGACTTTTTTCTTAACCAGCCAAACCTATCAGCTACTCACAAACTCAAAATACTCTGCTAAGAAAAGTTGGAGATATTTAGAATATGCTCCTAAATTTGGATGTTGCTATCACAAAACAAAAATCTAACATCTCCTAGATGTATGTGTATCATACAGGAACCTTTAGAACAAATCCATGCATAAAACAGATCAGATAAACAAATGCTTTTCAAAAGGCTTTCTGTTTTAGTTTACTTTTTATACTTACATTGGCCTGCTTTATAAATTAAAACAAAAAAAGTGGTTTTAAGGAATAATCTGTGTTGTAAATTCTCCCAATCTTCCCACATTCATATGAAAATTTATAGAAAGAACATTATGTAATGGGAATTAGCTTTACAGTGTGAGACAATTCCTGTCCTCTCTGGGCACTCTATTAGTAACAATAATTTTAAAGCCAACTAAAATGCAAACAGCACTTTAAATCTCTGAAGTACTTTTTAATGCGTTATTTAATTCTATTCTTCACAGCAACATGTAACTTGGGCAGTATTTTATGATTTCTCTTTGCACATATTCAAAGTCCAAAAAGGGCAAAGATTGCATAGATGGTTTATGGGGGATTCAGACATTAAATGCAAATATATGCCAAAATGGCCTATGACATTGATAGAACCTCTAAGGTTCAATCACATTTGAACTTGATATTGTGATATCTGCCACTGGATATTTGACACACTTTCTATGAGTGTGTCAAGCTTCCAAAAGTCAATTTTGCATTCATTTATTTGGTAACATGGATTTCCAAGTTCCAACGGTGACTGAGCCAATTGATAAATACCTCGGAACTCAACTGCTAAAAGTCACATCTAAACACAATCCCAATTCAAATTAACGAGCTGTTATGAGCTCAGTGGAGCAGAAGCTACTATTTCTGATATCCTACTCAGTGAAATGATGAAAAAACTCACAGGGAAGAAGAGGATCTGATTCTCTCTAGTTGAAAAAGCTGACTGATATTGAATATATAGCCCATTTTTTAAAAATGTATCACTGCAGTGTCCTAAATGTTTTTATGCATGATCCCAAGTAGAATATCAAAGTTAAAAAATCCAGTTAATCATAATGCTAGTTCTCACCAAGCATAAACCTATTTGTAAACAGCTGAATGCTCAACCAACTTTTCAATTTGCATCTAGATATTGGTCATAGTGTAGTTGCTGGCAAAGAAAATCCAATAAAGTTTTAAAAGTCTTACGATAATAACTGCTGCTATTAAACCAATGTCTGCTACGGTCCAGGCAACTTACATAGGCTATCTCCCACCTTCACAATAACCATGAAACAAGATACTTATTGCTCCTTTTCATTGATGCAGAAATAGAGCTTCAAAAGTCTTCAGAGAAGTGTCCATGTTCATAAGAACAGTCCGTTCATAAAAACCCAGGTCAATCTGTACACTCTCCAATATGCCACACGGGGACCCTACTTCTCTGGTACATAGAATGGAAGGCAATCGCAATGGGACAATGAACTAATTCTCCATGTTTTTTGTTTTTCTGTGCAGCATATCTGAGGAATCTGACATACTACACCAGCAGCAATGGAAGAAGACAGAATGGACAAGGAGGCAGATCTGATGAGGCATTTTAGGAAGGCTGAGCCACCATCAGTTGTATCCTGCACCACCGCTACCAGGGTGAAGAATACTTTCACCAAATAACCACGCGGTAGTCTTTGTTGGCTGCATCTGCAAGTCTCAAAAGGTGAGCTGTAGGACATCAGGCTTTGATTTTTAAAAGTCCTCAAATATATTCATGAAAAACTTCATGATACACACACAGACACACACACATCATCACCACAAATACCACACTACACCGAACTTTTTAGGGGAAAAGGCGGGAGATTTACAACACAAATATGAAGGCACTGACAGTTACAGATAAAAGAAGGCCATTTTGTTGGGTCTAAACCTGCTTTTTCAGACTCTACTGGGCCAAGAAGACATTTTTCCTTATAATATCCATTAAAATCCCCTGGAACTACTGTTCCAGGAGCCCATCATAAACACAGTGTTGTTTTCTTTGGCCTTTCTGATTCAAGCATGCCACTGCCTAAGAGAAGCAGCCAAAGCCACCAAGTCCATGGGTGGGCCTTGCCTGCAGCAATCCCGGCTGTTCTCCCGGTGTGTTTGTGTGGGATGTTAAGTGCTCTGGGCAAGAAGTGCCACCATGGGGCTTGCACTGTGGCTTATTAGGTAAAGCTGCCATCTGCAGGGCCAGCATCCCCTATGAGCGCTGGTTTGAGTCCCCCCTGCCCCACTTCCAATCCAGCTCTCTGCAATGGCCTGGGAAAGCAGAAGATGGCCCAAGTCCTTTGGGTCCCTGCACTGGTGTGGGAAACCTGGAAGAAGCTCCTGGCCCCTGGCTTCAGATCAGGGCAGCTCCAGCCATTGCAGCCATTTGGGGAGTGAACCAATGGATAGAAGACCTTTCTCTCTGTCTCTGCTTCTCTGTAAGTCTGCCTTTCAAATAAACAAATAAATCTTTAGAAAAAAAGAGAAAGAAATGCCACCACTAATCCTGTCACCTTTTGGACGAGGGAGGTAAGTGACAGCAATCCAAGTTCTCTCTGAGCATAACTAGAGGAAGTGAAAGGCAATCACAGAGCATTGGCGCAAGCCTGCTGCAGGAGAACAGTAGGCCCTGGGGGCAGGCACACTGCAGACCCCATGGGGGAAAGTGCACTTCTGTCCTCTGACAATTTCATGAAGTCTTAATTACAACGCTACTGTAGGGGGAAATTGTTTTATAAATGCCATTACAAACACAGCCTGATTGCAGAAATCTTTTCATCTAAAAACTAATTAAACCATTATTTCCTTTCTGATTACAATGGTAAGTGTAAGGTTTCCAGTTATAAAATCAGTTACACAAGCTTTCCTTATGTTTAGAGAACATCTTCTATTTTATTTTTAAGTATCTGCAGACCAAACTGGTTTTAGAAATTAGAAACACTATGAAGGTAATAGAGAATGTTTTTAAAAGCGTGTTATCTTGATGCAGATAAAGGAGACAATGAAATGTTTTTTGCTAAAAGGAGAGCATAAGAAGCTTATGTATACCAGGTGAATCATTTTTGCTGAGGTAATTTTTTAAAATTGTGTAAAACCTGGTGCCAGCATTGTGATGTAACTGGCATACAATGTGCTCCGGGTCCAGTCCCAGCTGCTCCACTTTCAATCCACTTCCCTGCTAATGCACCTGGGAAAGCAGCAGAAAATGGCCCAAGTGCTTGTGCCCCTGTACTCCTGGCCCAGCCCAGCCACTGCAGCCATTTAGGGAGTGAACCAGCATATGGAAGATATCTCTCTTTATCTTTCCATCTCTCTCTCTCTCTCTGTAACTCTGCCTTTCAAATAAATAAAAAATAAATCCTTTAAAAAAAATCACTGCAAAATTTGATGCTACCCCCCAAATATATATATGTATTATGTTGCAATCACAAAATATAAGCCCTACAGTGGGCTTGTGGCACAGTGGGTTAAGCCACACCTTGGAATGTCTGCCTCCCATATCTGAATGTCTGTATCCATATCTGAGAGCCTGGTTGAAACATGGCTATTTTGCTTCTGATCCAGCTTCCAGATAATACATCCTGGGAATTAGCAGGCGATGGCTCAGTCTGCAGGATGGAGTTCCTGGTTCCTAGCTTCAATGACTCAACCCTGGCTATCGTGGGCATTTGTGGCTACTGTGGTCAGCAGATAGAACTTTGTCTCTCCAGCTCTGTCACTCTGCCTTTTAAGTAAGCATAAGCAAAAAAAAATATGGGTGCTGGTTAGAGTCTAGACTGCTCCACTTCTGATACAGCTCCCTGCTAGTGGCTGGGAAAAAAAGCAGTGGAAGATGGCCCAAGTGTCTGGGCTACTGCCACTTAGGAGGCCCAGATAAAGCTCCTGGCTCCTGGCTGCCATCTGAGAAGTAAACTCTGAGTCTACCTCTCTGTAACTCTGACTTTCAAATAAGTACATAAATCTTTTTAAAATAAAAATAAAATAAAATAAAATAAAATAAAATAAAATAAAATAGAAGCTCTAAGAGGGCAAAGGATTGTGCTCTATTGAGGGCTGGATAGCAACCCTTGAACAGCAGGTCCTTGCTACCTACTGGTTGATGATGAAAAACCACTGCTCAAGGGGCTTCAATGTAGCTCCTTGAATTTTAGGTTCGAACAATTGGATCCTTTAGTAGGCTGAAACTACTTAAGTGTTCTTTGAACTATTTCATGTATGCAGATAACACAGAATATTGACTTTGGAATAGAAATGGTATATGTGGTTATCATTTCCAATTACAGGTGAGTGGAAAGAGGTAAAGACAAATGTGCAGACTGAAAAACAAGAAAGGACACTGCCCGGAGGCTAAACTCCCAAAGGCCCCTGCATCGCAGTGTGCTGGAGCCTGTTCAAGCCAGGACGACTAAGTGAAGCTGTTACTAGGGCACTTAACCCCATCACTAACCACAACCCCGCCCGCCTTCCCCGCCTGGCCCTCCAGGAGCCCAGCTGCACTTCAGGGGATGCTCCGACTGGCTGTGAAGAGATAAAACACTTCTGCTTTAAGAAAAGGCTGACAGACTCAGATCTGCGCTGATGAAGCGGAGGTGATTATAAAAAGCTTATTTGCTTAACAAAAGCATTCTCTGCAGGCTTATTTTAAACAGTGAGCTCCTCTAAGGACTTTCAGTGTTTATTTACAGAACATCGATTATGTGGGGTGGGGGAGGGAAGCCTGGGGAATGTGGGAGGGGAGATACTTAAATTACCAAGTCCATTATTAAGAGCCTCTGACAAATCAGGATCAACCAGATAGCAAAATATTGGTTTCTTTTCTCTCGAATAATAAGTCCAAGAGAAAGTTCCTTTTAGAACACAAAGGCAGGATTTATTACCTATATTTTTAGGAAGAACTGAACAAGGCAAAGAGTTCATGTTTCATATTTCAAGGCTTCACCATTTTCTTTTTCATAATCTGTTTCCAAAAGGAGAGACAGAGAGAAGAGAGACCATCGTGTCACTATAACTTGAATTAAAAAATTGACCCTTTCTATTGAACTCTGGCAAAGTGATCAGCTAGGTACAAATTATAAAACAAGCTATCGAAAGTGCATTTTCCAAAGGCTTTTTTCCCCAGACAGTCACAGGTAGAACAGCAAGACAGGGGAACAGTTATTTTTGGCAATCTCAGTGGTACAGCTTTCTCCTGAGGCAAAATTTAATTCAGATAAGGGTCTCCAAGGACCCGAAAGGAAGGAAACCACCCACTTACTGTATTCAACTCAATCCTCCCCACACAAACTTGATTTTAGAAACAGGACTAGAAAACATGTTATGGAATATTTAAGGATGCCACAGTGCAGTGAACACTAGGAACCACATTTCAACAACAGTTAGAAGCTATTATCACTCCCTTTCCACGCAAGAAAATTAGCTGTAATTGGGTAAGCGACACAAGTGTAGCACAGGAATGGGAATTGAGCAGACACTTAATTAATGGTGTTGGGAGAAGGGAAATGGGATTAATGAATGGTTGATATAAATTCCATTTTGCTATTGGGTTAATCACTGCTCTCATGAAAATTTATTTCCTGGCTAAGATTTATAACAGTGTTTTTAAATATTTTATTCCATTCTGAATAATTGTGAACTTGCATTGTGATTTCCAGATTCCTATTAACCACATAATTTATTGGTGTGTATATGTACTCCCCATTTGCATGCGCTGTTGTAAGAATGTGGCAGGCCTCTACACAAACAGATCCCCTCATACAAGTAGCAGAGGATAACTGATTTGCACATTATTTATATAATGTGGCTCTCACCAAAAGGATTCAGCATCAAAAGAACAAAGTCTATAGTTCACTGTGGCATTTGCTGAGCCTGGCTGGAGGGTACTGGTCAAAGCATGGAACATGATTGCAATTCTTTGGAATCTTTGATGATTCAATTTAATTTCTATACTAAACATTACATTAGAGCTATCCGCAGTTATTTTTGCTTTGCTTGTATTTTATTCCATGATATGTCAAATATGTCAAATCAAAGAACTCTGGATTCAAGCAATCACATCATTTTTTTTTAATGCTGCATTTACCAAGAAATACAAGAGTACTTCAAAGATTTCATGGAATGGGGAATAAAATAAGCTGATTTGGGTATAACGAATTTAGAAATCTGTAGATTTTTTTCATAGTATGCATTTTCATGAACTTTTTTTAAAAAACATGCGTTTATTTATCTGGAAGTCAGAGTCATAGAGAGAGGGAGAGACAGAGAGAGAGATCCTCCATCTGCTGGTTCACTCCCCAAATGGCTACTATGGCACAGGCTGTGCCAGGTCAAAGCTAGGAGCCAGAAGCTTCTGGCTCTCCCATGTGAGTGCACAGGCCCAGGCACTTGAGCCAACCTCTGCTGCTCTCCCAGGCCCATCAGCAGGGAGCTGGATTTTACATGGAGCAGTGTGGCCTTGAACCAGTGGCTGTATGGGGTGCCGGCACTGCAGTAGGAGGCTTAGCCTGATATGCCACAGTGTCGGCCCTTATTTTACAGTTCTTAATAGAAGAATAAAATAATGGTTTTTGATGTAAAGTCCAGCTGGGACACGGAAGGTGAAGGCCCTGATCATATGATATTCATGGATGATATTCATTGCCGGAGGAGAGTCAGGATTCAGCAAAGCAGATATTAAAAACCACTACAAGTTCAATAATGAATAGATCCTGGTAAGTGCTAACTAGTAATCAGTAGCACGTCCCAATGGTCCACCACCAAGTACCAGCAGCATATTCAAGTTTGTGACTCTGATGACAGACTCAGGGTTATGCATGGAGCCCCACGACATGAGAAATAACATCAGAAAGCAAATATGTGAGAATGCCATTAATATAGATGAATTCTTAATTTTTTAAAAGTAAAGGATTTACAGACTCCCACCCTTTAATCTGCTCGACTTCTGCTCTAGAGTAGTTTTCAAGCAGAGGTATGTACAAGCACCCCTTCACACAGGCAAAGATCTGATCCTGGCATTCACTGTCAAGATCATTCAAGGAAGACCCTGAAACTCCTTAAGTGTTATTACCCAACATTAATCTGAAATGTGTCTGTAATAAAAGCTCTCTTTCTCTCTCACTTTCACTATTACCAATCTCCTGTTTTACAAAATAAAAGCACAATATTATTCCATTATGCATTTCACTGAAGTAGATTCTTCATAGGCACAAGAAACTCTAGGGTGCTATTAAAAGAGACAATTATATAATTACTTTAATTAAAGTGTCATCATTACCATTTCCATCACTCTATAACATATTTTCAAGAAATATGTGTTGTTCCTAATTATTCATTAAAAATGTACTTATTAAATTTGTATTAATTAATATAAAAATAGCCCAGGACAGAATGAAATTTTTAGCATGGATGCTCATGTTTTAGAAAAATATATATATCACTGTAAACATTTCACTTCTCTACCTTCTCTATTAGCTTCAAAAACATCAAATAATGAGAACTAAATTTAGTATAAGATGGTTAAGACTATTAAAGTTCAAAATTTTGCTAGAGGAATTAAATATGAAAATAAATCAAAGGATATACGATAGTCATACATAGCAAGAGTCAATCTCATTAAAGTATCACTTCTTCCCAAACTGATCTACAGATTGAATGTAACCCCAATCAAAGTCACAGCAGTGTGGGGTTTTTAAAAAACAGAAATTGACAGTATAATACTAAATCTATATGGAAATACGAAGAAAAAGAAAAGCCAAGATTATCTTGAAAAATAATAAATTTGGATGACCTACTCTAACAGGTTTCATAACTTACAATAAAGCTGTAGTAATTAGGAGAGTATATTAGTGGCATAAATATAAATATAAAAGGCCCGGGCCAGTGCTGTGTCACAGTGGGTTACAGTCCCATCCCGCAGTACTGGCATCCCACATGGGTGCCAGTTTGAGTCCCAGCTGCTCCACTTTCGATCCAGCTCTCTGCTATGGCCTGGGAAAGCAGTGGAAGGTGGCCCAAGTCCTTGGGTCTTTGCACCCGTGTGAGAGATCCGGAAGAAGCTCCTGGCTCCTAGCTTTGGATCAACTAGCTCTGGCTGTTGCAGTCATTTGGAAGTGAACCAGCGGATGGAAGACCTCTCTCTCTTGCTCTACCTCTTTCTATAACTCTGCCTTTCAAATAAATTAAATAAATCTTAAAAAAATTTTAGAAAGTTAATGGCACCAAATCAAGTCCAGAAATCAATTTACACACATATAGTCATTTTATTTTTAATAATGACATCAATGCAATTCAACAAAGAAGCAAAAGTTTTCCCAAAAACTGATTCTGGAACAACTGGTGTTTAAACAAATCATTTCAAATTTGAAAATGCACTGGAGCCATCGCTTGTCACAGCAGTTACCTTCTGCTGGGAAAGCCCATGTTCTGTACTGAAGTGCCTCTAACAAGAGTCATGGCTCCTCTTCACAGCCAGCTGTCTGGTAATGTATACCCATGGATGTAGCAGGGGATGTCTCAAGTAAGCAGATTCCTGTCACCTACATGGGAGACCTCCACTGAACTCTGGACTCCTGGTTTCAGCCTGATGCAGCCTGGGAAGCTGCAGGCATCTGGAGAGTCAACCAGTGAATGGAATCTTTCTACCTTTCAAATAAATAAACATCAAAAATCTACTGCTTTATAAATTTTTCTGACAGGATAGACTGGGAATCCCAATGTAAAGAGGACAGGGAATGAAACAACATCTGAAAATATTATAAAAGAACTTGCTCATATTTGTTAAACAAATGATGGTAATATTTCTTCTGTTCCATAATCTATAGAGAGCTATGTAAGAGTTCTATTTTACAATGCCAACAAATACAGTATACTAGTAATTGCATCCTTTGCAACTAATTACACTTACGATGGAGCATTTAAAGTACTTAAAGATGTACAATGAAATGCTTTTTTTTTTTTTCAAAAGTTCTGTGGATATACAAGGAAAACAAAAAATCAGAGGACTAATGATATAGTTCTCATGCATATATTCAATAAAAATATTTTTAGTATCTACTGCACACCAGATACTGTGTAAACTAGTGGCAATAGATAATGATTATTTAGTGAACTGCCCTAGGCACTTTCAAAGCATTAAATAAACTAGTTCTCTATCACTCCTATAAAATATGTACTCACAGTATTCTGACTTCATGGATGACAGAACTAAGACATGGTAAACTTAAGAATGTTGCTCCAGTTCACAAAGCCAAGCGATGAACAAGGACTCAGATTCTGCACTCATGGAGCCATTTATTGTCATGGTCCATTTTTTGTTATCTTAGGGTGTCATATGCAAAGACAAGCTTTACTTCTGCTCTCTCAGTTCCTAAAAGTACACAGAGTTACCAATTGTTAATCAGAGAATCCACTTCAGAGATGGTATCTCTTAACAGAACTCTGAGTTAGGCAGTAGTCGCTGATGATTCGTGAAGGTGGGAGTTTTATGGGCTTACCCTACATGAACTAAATCAGTTATGAAATTATCCAACATTGGAAGCAAGGAACCCTACCTCTTATTCTTAGTGCTTGGGTATCATTTGGATGCACTTCACTAAAGGATCCATGCTAGTCTTTCTGTTTTGGTGTGTAGGCATCTCCATCAAGAAATGTGGAGACCCAGAGGTCCTCCTTGTTCATATATTCTGCTACTGCATTTTCTGGTGCCACTTGGAGTCAGGGAGAATGAGGGAGAATTGGTTATACTCATCCATCAACTCAGTGCTGTCTATAGACGGACTTGGTTTGTGCCAAACTCTATGATACACACTGTGAGCGATAAGAATTTAAGTGAGACTTCCTGCCCTCTGGGGATACACAATGAGAGGGGAGATGTGAGCACAAACTCTAAATATAGATAGATCGTGAGACTGTTAAACGTATCTACAGAACATCACCCTATCTTCTTCTGTACTCTTCATCACTCATGATTTTTCCTTCATTTTTTCTCCAAATGTTCCCTGGAAAAATGACTAAGATGAACCTTCAGTGATTTGCATAATGAATGGGTACTATGTATTAAGGATAGAAACTAGCAAGCTATAACATAGCTATTAACTGACCTTTTACTTGTAATTTGAACACTAAAAGATGCACATGATTTCTGGTTTGTGCTAGGTTATAGGTAGTCAGCCATTCTGAAGTTTATACTCTTGGCCAACTTTCACTACTACCACTTTCTAATGATTTCAATTCCATAAATAAATATTTCATATTCATATATAATTTCATTTATATATTATATAATATTCATATATAATTTAATTTCATATTTATATATAAATAATTTGAAGTCCATAATATTTGAATGGCTTTTGTACCTTCTTGATATGCCTTTAGCCTTTTTTTTAAAAAAAGATTTATTATTTATTTGAAAGGTGGAGTTATACAGAGGCAGAGGCTTAGAGAGACACACACACATAGAGGTCCTCCATTCACTGGTCCACTCCTCAGATGGCCAGAATGGCCAGAGCTATGCTGATCCAAAGCCAGGAGCTTCTTCTGGGTCTCCCACATGGGTGCAGAGGCCCCGGGACCTGGACCAGCTTCCACTCCTTTCCCAGGACATAGCAGAGAGCTGGATCAGAAGTGAAGCAGCTGGGACTCTAACCAGTGCCCACATGGGATGCCAGCACCAAAGGTGGCAGCTTTACTGACTACACCCCACCTTTAGCTTTTTGAGGAGATCCAAAGTACCTGTCTGGTTTATTTAATGCTTGATATCAAAAAAAGTAGTTTGATTTGGCCATATGAAGCACTTAGCATGTAAGTGTTCTCAGTCTAGCTGGGGAGACTAAAAAGTTCCCAGGAAGAGATCTCCTAATATAAATTGTTGATAAATGCTGAGTAATGCTGCCAAAAGCAATGCTTTGAAAATCCCTGTGTGGTGAGATGAATGACAGGTTGAGCAGTCTAAGAAGACTCCACAGAAGCAGCAGGATCTAGCTAGCCATGTTGTAATAGGTATTTCCATTTCTTCCCTCTGTTCTTAAACCTTTCCCCCATGATAGTCTTCTTTCTGTTCGCTCCCATTCTCTGGAATTTCAAAGCTTGATATCTTCTCTCTGCCTGCTTCACTCCTGCATTTTGATCACCAGTATAGTGCCTGGCCCACCATGAGTGTACAGTAATATCCATGGGCTGTGACTGATTCATGATATACAAACTAGAACACATTTTGCAGACTACTCACTTTATGACTGAGGTCTAGACGAGTGAACAGAGTGACCTAGGGCACACTATCTTCAGGACTAGGAGTTGGAATCTCCAATGACCTGACTCTGGGTACAGTGATATCTTCTCTTGCTGTCCCAGATTTATGTTCCAACCAAATCAAGATTCCATTTTCTGTCTAGATGTCACCTTTGCATCAATGTGAGGACAAATCTACTTACCTGCCTTTTGGTTTCTACAGTGAGCCAACTCTTTATCAGTAACCAGCGGCCAAAGCTACTTTAGAGAAAAAAAAAATACAGGTCCAGCAGTCATGTTCCCTACCTTAATGCTCTGCAGGCTGCTTTGCAGAGAGAGAAAAGAAGTAAAATGAAACAAAAACCAAAAAGGGCCAAACAGTTATGTAATTGACATAACAGAGCTACTGAGGATAAAGGGGCTCCAGTGGAGGACACCGATTACTTTGAAGATTGAAATGGGTGAACTAAGACATAGACTCTTTCTGAGAAAAGAGGAACAGTGTGGCTGCACCACTTATCCAGTATTATGGACCATCGAAGGTAAATTTTCACTTTTCTTGACTGTCATTTATTTTAGCCTCTACACAGTAAAAATTGTTCTGCCTAATTAGAAATGCCAGTTTAATGTTCATTGAAAAATCCAACTTTAACCAGATGAGAGTTCAGAAAGGAAATAAAAAATATGTCCAATGTAAATAAATATAAGGAACAAAAAGAAGTTCATAATATGGAAACGGCCATCTTTGCTGATGATAAATTAGGATGACTGGTTGTAAAAATTCAAGTGACATTTTTTTTTTCCTTGCCTTTGGTGTGGCAATCACTAGAATATCAGTCAGGACTGTGTCCGGAAGATCGTTGCTGAAACTCAACGAAGAGCAGCTTTAAAGGTATAAGGTTTATTTTTCTCACATAACAAAATTTGTTGAGAACATTGCTTTGCTCAAGGCTAGTCTATCTGCTCAAGGAAGTCAGCATCTCTACTGTCTTTAGAAAGCAACTCTTACTCTCTAGGAGAAGCACTGAACCCCCAGATATTATGCCCATATTCCAAGCACAATGGGGAAAAGGCAAGAGCAAAAAGAACACAGTGACTTTTGATCAGAAAAAAAAAAACAATTTCTCCTAGAAGGCTTCTGCATGCACTGGGCTGTGGCTACTGAGCAATGAGGATGGATGGACAGTCAACTATTCCAACTTTTAGCTGAGCATACTGCTGATAGTGTTATCAACAAGGACAAATGAAAGAAAAGATTTGTGGTAGGCATACACAAGCATCTGCTATAATTAAGAGTGAAGAAGACTCTTGAAATTAAGAAGACTCATGAAATGGCCTCTTACTGATACAGAACTCAAAGCTTCAAAGCACATGGCCTTTCTCACATGCTAAATGAGGTCCTACCTTGTCCCTATCAGGAAAATGGACTTTGGGTACAGTAAAATAACCTCAACTCTACCACTCTGTGTTCTAAGGAAAGCATGAACAACAGATAAAACCTACTGAGGATTTAGACAATACAGAGTAGCCAACAAAGCAGTAACTATTGAGAAACAATGTAACAGAGTTAGAGAGGGTTAAATAAATACTTGAGGTATTGGCATTGTGCTGCAGTGGGTTAAGCAGCTGCCTGTGACACTGGCACCACACATGGGTGCCAGTTTAAGTCTTGGCTACTCTACTTCCAATCCAACTCCCTGCTCATGGTCTGGGAAAAGTAGCAGAAGATGGTCTAAGTGTTTGCTACCTACATGGGAAATCTAGATGAATCTCCCAGCTCCTGGCTTCTGTCTGGCCCAGCCCTGGCCATCTAGGGAGTGAACCAGTGAGTGGAATAATCTCTCCCCCTTTCTGTAGTTCTGACATTCAAATAAATAAATAAGAAACCAAGGAAGGAAGGAAGGAAGGAAGGAAGGAAGGAAAGAAGGAAGGGAGGAAGGGAGGAAGGGAGGAAGAGAGGGAGGGAGAGAGGGAGGGAAAGAAGGAGGGAGGGAGGGAGGGAAGGAGGGGAGGGAGGGAGGAAGGAAGGAGGGGAGAGAGGGAGGGAGGGCAAGCCCTGACCCTCTGTCCACCTTCCCAGCAGTATAGCAATTTCTGACTGGGCACCCTTGGCAGCTGATCCTTCTGTACATAACTGAAATCATCCAATGAGTACCAAGGGTCATCTAGACCCTAACTTCACAGAGTAAGGTCCTGGTCCATCAGTGTCAACTCCTGAGTTTGAGAAACATTGACCTGGGCTTTGTCAGACCCAGAGAACAGCTCTATTCATCATAAAAGGTCCACATGCTGCCTTGGAAATATATTTTCCCTGTAATTCTACCCAAGCCCAAGATACATGTTCAAATATTTAGATAACAGAAGTGTTATCCTCCCTAAAATTTCTCTTCTGTATCTCCCCCAAATACTCCTTAACCCTTTTATTTTCACAGCCTGCACAACCCTGGTGATGACAGTTGTGTTTCACTGTACAATTGCCCCCTTACAAATATTCTGTCTCCAGAAATCTACACAACACTGCAGAAGTGCTCTACCTGTAAGAGAGAACAAAGTGCCATGTGATTCATGGGCTTTTCTGGTCATGCTCCCAATGATGGTACTGGACACAAGGCTTTTCAAATCAAGCACCATAATTACATCCTCCTCCACCCTCTCCTCTGTAAAGTACTCCCACCTTCATCTATCACTGCCTCCTACACACACATGCCCTTCTAGAATTCCATCCCCTGGTATTCACCAGGCATGGTATTTTTATTTCTGTCTGTTTCTTTCCATAAAGTGTTTGGAGAGAGATACTCCTCAAGCTAGCTTACCACAACTGAAGAGGTATGAAGGATTCATCTGTTGAAGGGTAAGAAGAGGAAGTTCTGAAAGAGGTTCAAGTGTGAGTAGTTAACTGCTCACTCAGACTCTCAGGGGCTGCTTTTCACAGCCAAATTTCAAGTTCTCTCATTTACCCCCACTGATCATGGCAACCACCTCCCTCTTTTCTTATTAAGATAATTCTTGAGGGGATGGCACTGTAGCATAGTGGGTAAAGCCACCACCTGCAGTGCTGGCCTCCCATATGGCTGCCAGTTCGCGTCCAGGCTGCTCCTCTTACCATCTAGCTCTCTGCTATGGCCTGGGAAAGCAGTAGAAGACAGCCCAAGTCCTTGGGCCCCTGCACCCACATGGGAGACCTGGAAGAAGCTCCTGGCTCCTGGCTTCAAATTGGTGCAGCTTCAGTTATTGCAGCCAAGTGGGGAGTTAACCAGTGGATCGAAGACACCTCTCTCTCTCTCTCTCTGCCTCTCCTTCTCTCTGCAAGTCTGACTTTCAAATAAATAAATAAATCTTAAAAAAAGAGAGAGAGAGAGAGATAAATCCTGAAACCCAGAGCACAGGGAAACTACATATGGACTAAAACTCTTTCATCTTTAAGCAATTTCCTCAATTAGGGTTTTTGGCAATTGCATTAAATCAAGCCACTGAGATATTATTTACTTTCTTCCTGCTCCTGGGCACTAAATAATGTCAAATTTCAAAGCATAATTCCATTCGACTTTATAAACACACTTTCAGCTAGGTAATCTCATTCAATCTTGGCAACAGCCTGATGCACAAGGTAGAACTGTGGTATAATCATTATTTTGTGATGATATGGATGTGCCTGCTATAAGCTCCTGGGGTAAGCATGGTAGAGACAGAGGCAAGTCTGTAAAATCTGTCTCCTGTTTATTCAGAGTTTTCCCCAATGTATCATAAAGGAATAAGGAATTTCAATTAAGGGATCTTTGATTGTGTTGTGGACCTTTTAAAATTGACATTTATTCAGTGCAAGCCGACCTCTAGTTGCCCACCACATTACTAGCTATACTGGAAAGGAGAGAATAGTTATAATGGTTCTACTCTGCATGCTGTATCCAGTATTTGACAAAGGAGGATAATTTTACTTTGATCACACCTACTATGACATAGTACCATTAGGACAGAAAATAGTAGTAGCTATGGGGTTGTTTCTATCCAGTTCTATATCATCATGGCTTGATTTTATCCCTTGTTGTTTAAAAATCAGTCCTCCCCTCCCTCCTATACTAATTTTACTACTTATCAGGGTCTTGAGATTCTAAATTGAGAATGAGAGAAAAAGCTAATGATTGATGAGCAAAATAACTCTGGCTGTGATAAAGATGCTCTAGGTCCAGAGCATTTGGTGGAACAAGATTAACTCGATTCCTTTGGGGAAGAAGTGCTCACATTTAAACCTCTTGAACACTCATTTAGTAGGTTTTATTTCTCAAGCACTGATACGTGTACTACCCTAATAGAAGTAATGAACCTACTTTCCCAAAGGGAAAACATTTATTAGAACCATAAAAAAAAATCACTTCTAGATCTGGTATCATTTGTGGGAAACTTCAGTGAGAGAACCTATTTAAGAGTGTTTCAAAGTGTTTGTGGAAAAATGGAAATTAAAATGGAATTAAAAGAGGGGCCAGTGCTGTGGAGTAGTAGTAGTAGGCTAAGCCTTCTGCCTGCGGTGTTGGAATCCCATATGGGCACCAGTTAGAGTCTCAGCTGCTCCATTTCCCATCCAGCTCCCTGCTAACGCGTCTAGGAAAGCATTGAAAGACAGCCCAAGTGCTTGGGCCCCTCTACCCACCTGAGAGATCTAGAAGAAGCTCCTGGCTCCTGGCTTGGGATTGGCCCAGCTCTGGCTGGTGCAGCCACTTGGGGAGTGAACCAATAGATGGGAGACTTCTCTCTCTGTCTCTCCATCTCCCGGTCTGTAACTCTGTCTCTCAAATAAAGAAATTTAAAAAGAAAAAAAAAAATGAGGAGCAGGCCTGTGGCACAGCAGCTAAGATGCCTCTTGGAATACACTCGATTTCATACTGGAATACCTGGGTTTCAGTCCTGACTCGGCTCCCAATTCTAGCTTTGTGCTAGACATACTCTGGCAGGCAGCAGGTGATAGGCTGGTGGTTGGGTTACTGCCACCCACTTGGGAGACCTCAATTGAATTCCCAGCTCCTGGTTTCAGACTTTGAAGACATTTGGAAAATGAACCAGCAGATGGGAGCTCTGTCTGTCACTCTGTCTCTTAAATTAAAAAAAAAAAGTCAATATTCCATGAACTTTTTGAAACTGCCTCATATGGTTGAGAAGAAATTAATAAATATTCCCACTGCTTGGGGGAAGTTAAATGGATCCCCATTGCCTGGTATTCCAGGCCATAACATCAACTGAAAATATATTTATCTTAAAATAGACTCAAATAAACAGCTTAATTAGATGAAGCACATTGTTCTCCAGAGATCTTTTACAGTTCTTATTGACTATCATTTCAAAAAATGGCATTTTTCCATAACCTATTAAACAATAAATCATGACAGCCTTCACTAAAAATGCAAAGTGATAAACTAAAAGAGGATCTTTTGGGAGCCAAGCAGCCATCTCTTTACAATTGTGAGAAGTACTCCCAAAGATCCCAGTGAAGGAAGGCTTCCAGCCTGTTCAATTTATTTGAAAGCACAATTAGGATTAAAAGCAACTCTACAGAGCACAGGAAATACCAAAAATGGAAGCCACAACATGAATCAATGGCTGTGGCTAGTGAGCATTCCATTGACCAAATAGAGTTGAGTTTATGTCTAGTTACAGTCCTGGTCTGTGGAAATGCAGGTGGGCACAGATGACATGCACAGCAAATATCTGACCAAGGCACTTTCAACATTCACCCCATTTTACTAGCCTAGGGCATACAACATGGTAGATTCATAGATCTCAGCTCTATAGGTAAATTCAAGGCATTGATTCATTGGCAACACTTTTATTTTTCTTAACTTTTAAAAAAAATTATTTATTTATTTGAAAGAGTGACAGAGAGAGAGAAGAACAGGTAAAGAGAGACAGAGAGAGATCTTCCACCTAATGGTTCACTTCTCAAATGGCTATAATAGCCTGGCCAAAGACAGGAACCTGGAACTCCATCCCGGTCTTCCATATGGGTGGCAGGGGCCCAAATACCTGAACCATCTTTTTCTGCTTTCACAAAGGTTTTAGTCAGGAGCTTGATGGGAAGCAGGATGGCCCAGACTCCAACTGGCACTCTGAAATGGGGTGCTGGGGTTGTCAGGGGTGGCTTCACTCATTGAGCTACAGTGCCAGCCCCATTATTTTTAGTGATTTTCATACTGTTATTTTTATCCTGCAAAGTTTTTGGGTTAACTCAGCCTTCACTTATTCATATTAGAGAAATAAATGAAATAACATGGTTTTGAGAACTAACATGCTTTGAAATCTGGATTACTACAGAAAAAATGACATTAAAGCAGAGCCCTTGATCCCAAACTGTTCCTTTCAACTGGACATATTCGATGTGGACCAGGGTTCCCACCTTGGAAGGCAAACTTGAAAGAAGAAAATTGCAGAGCACTGAAAGAGGAGCTTCCCTCTGGGTGCCTGCAGGCACAGTGAACGGTAGGAGTTGTCAGCTTGTCTTAACTGTGAAACTGGGAGGCTGAAGACACTGAATTTTTATTAAATGATCAATTAAGTTAGTGCCTAATATATGGTACGTGCTCTTTTCATGTCAACATCAAAGTGAGAAAGAGTAAGAACCATGGAGGAGAGTTAAAATTAGCTCAGACTGGGTAGACTAGGGTACTGAGTTCAGCCTAGAGAGCCAACGCTTGTTTTGAAGAAGGAAAATGAAAGAAAGTCTTACACCAAGATTTTAGTTATTTTCAAAGTAATGCAGCAACTCTCAAATGTGACATTAACGCCCCCCTGCCTACCCCCCATGCATGTTAAAGCAAATTAAATTTCATGCCAAATCACCCAGGCAGTTAGCAAGCAGCACAATTTCAATCTGTAGGATTTAAACTGATTGCTCTAAAAATATAATTCACCAACCGGGCAGCACTGAAGTCAAACATGGTCTTCTTTGATCATTTCTCCTGACAAGTTATTTTCCCAGGGA
This sequence comes from Oryctolagus cuniculus, assembly GCF_051225735.1. NCBI lineage: Eukaryota > Metazoa > Chordata > Mammalia > Lagomorpha > Leporidae > Oryctolagus > Oryctolagus cuniculus. Next base: position 127,514,867 of record NC_142868.1, read on the forward strand.
TGTGGGCACTGTGGACTGTAAGTTGACTCATCATGTAGAAGTGAGGGGATTGATTCCCTTCTGCAGTCCAGACACAGCAGGGAATAATAAACTGATCTGGTGAAATCTGGCCTCCTTCCTCTGACAGTACGTAAATATCACATTTAGACTCCAGTGAGCTGGCCACAAAATGCAGCCCAGTTCAAAGCGCCACTCTCACTTATATGGGGGATTCCATAATCATCTGATTTGACCCCATCTGCAACTGGACTGTGTACACATGTATGTTTCATTTTTAGCCCAAGTTCCACTTTCTATAGTAGGAATCAATTTCCTTTTCTTCTTTAATCCTCTTTTCAATGGTTATATGCATGTTCTAAAAAATGTATATGAATAGCTGTTGGAGCAGACCACAAGAAAGGATAATGATCAAACAGGTGTTTTCTTCAGTTTATGTCCTCTGAAGTGTTCATTTAAACTCTGCATTATTCTTTATTTGTAGTTCTTCCCAGAAGCATTACACAAGAAAATTTTGACTAAATTACACTCAGATATCCAGAAGAGCTTTGTTATACTTGAAGCCAGGCCCATTCGAACATTAACAAAAGGTCTCAAATTCCTAGATTCATGAATACAGTTATTCAGCTGTGGTTGCTGGGACACTGGGGGGGGGGGGGGGGGAGGGGATACCTTCCAGATATCAACAAGACAGTGTTGGTGTTCACATTGGCTTTAACACATACACTTATTCCATTTGCATTAGAATGCTATGGTGGAAAAACAGTCTTTTCATTATAAATTACTACAGGGTATAGATTTTCAACTTGCTTGAAGGGATCAATGAAAGAATGTGAGGAGAACATTCATGTAATGACAAATTCCTTAGCTTTTAACTAGAGTGATGAATGAATGTTCTATGTGTCAATTGCTTTTTAAATTTAAAAATTTATCCTTTATTTGAAAGGCAGAGTGATAGAGAAAGAGGAGACAGAGAGAATTCTCTATCTGATGGTTCACTTCCCGCATGGCTGCAACAGTCAGGAGGCAGAAAACCAATTCCGGTCTCCCAGATGGGTGGCAGGGACCCAAATGACTTAAGGCATCACCTGCTGCCACCCAGGGTGTACATTAGCAGGAAGCCTGAATGAGGAGTAGATCCTGGACCTGAAACCAGGCACCAGGATACAGAATGCAGGCATTCCAAGTGGCAACTTAACCACCTCAATTTTTTTCAAAAAAATTTATTATTTCAGAGGGAGAGAGACAGAGAAAGACAGAGCACCTATCCACTCATCCACTCCCTAAATGCCCACAATGACCCAAGCAAAGAGCCAAAGCCAGGAGCCAGGAATTCAGTCCTGGTCTCTCACATGGGTGGCAGGAACCTACCTACTTCATCCAGCTCTGCTGCCTCTCAAAGCCTGCACTAGTAAGAAACATGAGATAGGAAGAGATTGAAGCTGGTGCCGCGGCTCAATAGGCTAATCCTCTGCCTGCAGCGCCGGCACACTGGGTTCTAGCCTGGGTTCTAATCTGGGTGCCGGATTCTGTCCTGGTTGCCCCTCTTCTAGGCCAGGTCTCTGCTGTGGCCCAGAAGTGCAGTGGAGGATGGCCCAAGTCCTTGGGCCCTGCACCCGCATGGGAGACCAGAAGAAGCACCTGGCTCCTGGCTTCGCTGGCCGCAGCGGCCATTGGAGGGTGAACCAATGGCAAAATGAAGACCTTTCTCTCTGTCTCTCTCTCTCTCATTGTCCACTCTGCCTGTCAATAAAAAAAAAAAAAAAAAAAAAAAAAAAAAGAAGAAGAAGAAAAGATTGAGCCATTGGTCTTTACGTGTCATTTCTAGTAGCAACTGCCTGGCACTCAATCATCAACTCTGACATATATGTCTTCTTTATAATTTCACAGTAACTAAGAAATATGAATAAAATCTAACAGGACATCTATCTAAATAAAGGTCGAATTTTAAACAATCTATTTTAGTTTTGATACAATGAATAAGGATGCTATAAGCATTACCATATCATCTGGAAATCTGTGTGAATATCCTTGGTTACCAAATGACTCAGTTGGCACCACTGGCATTCAGTAGGCAGGATCAAGGATTCCAAATTTTCTACAAGACCTCAATAATCTCTCATGCTGAACATTTACCCCCTAAGAATTACAAAAAGACAAACCAAACCAAACCAACAACAACAAAAAGCACATTCTTACTGCCAAAGCATCATTAACTTAAGAAGTACTATCTACCCTCTTACTCTGTAGTTATATTCAAATAGAGCTAAATCCCATAGAACTAAAGATCCATTCATTCCCCCACAGTAGTTGAAATGCCTTCCTAGAATTTACTGTTGTCATTAATTATTTTAGAAAATCTTGCATAGAATATATAAAAATAAAATTTAATGTAGATCTTGGACTAGTCATTGCAGCTTCAAATAAGTACAGTTGAAATAGAACTTCTTAGTGAAGAAGACCACAGAGCAGAGAAATAATTCAAAGGAGGAAAACGGGAGAAGGAAACAGACAGGAAGAAGGTTGGAATGTCGGGCATTTGATCAAGATGAACTGTGAAGATAAAGTGGGAGGCAGAGGAGACCAAGGAATTACAGGACAATTGAAGGGGACATGGGAAGTAGGAGGAAGTAAGGAAGTAGGAAGATCTCTGTGGACACAGATTTTTGGTAACCATGGTGACTGTGAGAAGAAACAGTGATCAGAACATGGGGCAAGAACTCACTTAGCAGGACCACCTTTTTTAATTTTGTAGGCATTCAGTATAAAGTTTTAGAATTGTATGTAATGCCAAAAGATAGCCACCCCCAAAAAGAAATGAATCAAACCAACCATGCAGTCTCTTTCCTAACAATCTCTCAGTGTGATGCTGAAGAGATACACACATCCATTGGGAGTAAACATGTATTCAAGCCAGGCCCCTCTCAGATATACGTGAATTCAATCACCAAAAAAGAACTCAAAAGAACAAGAAAGACTACCAGATGAGAGAATCTGCCTTTTCAGCCAGAGCCATTAAGTGTTCATTGGGCACCAAGAACAGGCAGGGACCGCAGATGGCTAGTTCTGGAAGCCACCATTTAACAACATTGCTGCTTTCTCAGTTGATCCAAGTGCCTCTTACGGTTGGCTATGCAGTGGACACAAAAGTCCCAGTAAGTTAATCTGTGCATCCTTTGCATTGTGCCATCTGCTGCTATATTTAATTTGAAAGCTCCTTTTAGTATTTCGGCTAGCTGCCCTGCTCCCTTTCTTCTCTTAGAGCTTGTCTTTCTTCTGGCCCTTCCCTCCAACAGACTAGAGCAGCAGCTTTTGGTGAAGCATCTACCTCTTGCAAATTCATACCAGGCATTCTACCCAGGACACCTCACAAACCTCTCTCAAAGCCCTTTCAGTTCCTCTAACTTCTTTGTTGTTTGTTTGTTACTATTTTAAATCAGACCCTCAGGGCACATACTCTCTTTACTCAGTGATGGTTGGAAAAATGGCTTACATGGAAATTCAAAAAGCTACACAGTTCTATGTGCATGATGTACAAAACTACACAACAATAAAATAAATCACAATTGCTTTCTTTTTAAGTGCTATTAATCATACACAGCTAAGGTGTCTTTTTTTTTTTTAAACTGCATGATGGGACAGAAAAATATGGGGCTTTAAGAATCAGAGAAAGCCTATTCAAATACCACATTCAAGCCTTGGTGTTTTCCACTGACCAGCTATACAATTTAGGCAATTATTTAACCTTTTAAAATCGCAGCTCCTGCTTCCTTAGGAGAGACAGGAAAACTACTACGTAGCGTTGATTGGAGCCTTAAATGACAATCTTTAGACCATATCCTTCCCTTTAAAAGTGTATTACACAATAAGATTCGATTAAGCAAATCTTTTGACTACTGTGGAAGAGCCATATAAGCCAAAGCTAATCTGTCAATTTTGAAATAAGCAGGTAAAATACAGAAGGTGGTAAACCAGATAGATTGTAACTTACTCTTCGGTGATTCAGAAGACAGCTACTACATAAATAAAAGAAAACACAAACGGAAGTTTGTGATTGGTAAACTGCCAGGCAACTAACGGAAAGAAAGCCTGCTTTAAGAATTATCAGCTCTTAATTACCCACATGTGCCCGAGATGCCTTCTGGTCCTTCTCTAAAACAGGGGCTCTCCATCCGCAACTGCATATTGCAATCACCTGAGGAGCTTTGAAAACACAATGCGGCTGAAATGAACCCCACCGCAATAAAACCAGGCTTCCTGACCATAGGACCTATGGACCTATTAGCCAATCAGTCTTTTTAAAACTCCCCAAGTGATTCCTGGCGCAGCCTTGTTTGGGAATCAGGACTTTAACCAACGCACGTGGGAAAAATATTAATGTGCAAATGAGTCAGCTGGGGATCTCATTAAAATGTAGCTTCTGATTCAACAGGTGTAGCTGGTTAGGACTCCAGGATCTAACTCCCATAAGCTCTTAAGGAATGCTGATGAGACTGCTGTAGGACTATGAGTAGCAAGGCTCTACATCCACTGTTAGCAGCCTGGAATCCACAGGGAATGTCATACACAGTTTGTGGCTTATGTCTTACTCTTAGCTAGTCCCTCACCCCTCCCACCATGAGAAATTAGTAAGAATCAGAGGCACACAGGTGTTTCAAAGCCAAACAGAAATGCACTAGTTTGGGATATTCATGTCAGGGCTGCTCTCCTTGGTGCTGACATCAGTGGGCACACAAAGGGGATGGGAGAACTCTTCTCTACCTACAGAAAGTGACTGCAAGTTACTTAGAAGTCTGCACACTTCTCACAGGGCCTTAGCTGGATTTCCAGATACATACTATCACTGAGGACTCAGAAAGAAAAGCATAGAAGTTCGTTTTATAGCACAATGTGGTGAAAGCAACCAAGCATTGACATAAGAAACTATTCCCACTTAGATTCAACTCATCCCATATTCCGTACCTTCAAAGGGAACATTTACGGTTTTGAGGTCATTACCAATGGAAGGTGCCAACACAGTAGAGGACCGAGTGCTGAATCAGCCACTGCAGTGCTCACTGATTGCTTTATGGGCAAGAGGCTTGGTTTATCTCTAGCAGGAAATATGAGTCCACCGATTGCAAACACTATTTACTGTATCAGCTTCTTTGCAGCCTTTAATCAAGCCAGGATCCGGCATGTAAGTCCAGATCTTCAAACTCTTCCAGTGGAAACATGGTCACCCATAAATCCTTAATCCTCAGGGGCTGTTATCCTCAGCAAGAGCTGAGGGAAAAATTCTTCTAGGTTAGAACTGCTCAGCAACAAATGTGCCATTTTGTTCAGCTCACGATGGAACCTGCTCAGGGGATGAATACAGAACCTGACACATAAAAGGCAGGAATGAGGAGGATTTCACTGCTGGCCCTTTGTACATACCTCCTCCCAATCATGGCCTTACAATCTTTTCCTGTTTAAGGTTTGTGAAATTTAGAGAAGTGCTTTGGGAGAAGGAAAGAGAGAAAAGAAAATGAGAGAATTTGGAGAGAATGAGAGGAAAGCCATAAGGGCTCTCAAAAAAAAAAAAAAAAAAGATCTCCACCTTTCTAAAGCTATGTGGGAAAAATTAAGATCCTCAAAACTAAAATAAATAAACAAACTGATCTTTTCTCCTGGAGCAGAAGTAGCAATCATCAAACAGATGATGGTAGAGTGTAGTTTTGCATTTTCTTTTTTTCTCTAGGCCAGAGATAATTAACGAGAAGTTCTGGGGCTTGGAAAGTATCAATGTGTGAATTGAAAGGTATATATAAGCCTTAGAACCTGGTTATACATTATGTGTGTATAGCATTTTTTTCCACTGGGAAATGTGTCTACATGTTTCATTAAAAATTTCAATCGTTTATATAGATCTATAAGCTAAAAACGGTTAAGAACTATTCTGTCATTTGCTTATGAATTTTTTTAGTGCTTACTATGTGTCAGGCACTATTCTTGGTTCTGAGGATACAGCAGGGAGGATAATAAACACTTATCTCTACCTCGGAGAACCTGACATTCTTCTGGGAGGATCCCAGCAGTTAATAAAATAAGTGGGGCAGGCACTGGGTCCAGCAGTTGACTCCAGTGAAAATGCCTACATCCCCACACCAGAATGCCTGAGTTTGATTCTCAACTCTGGCTTGTGATTCAGATTCCAGCAAATGCACACCCTGGGAGGCAGTAATGATAGCTCAAGTAATTGGGTTTCTGCCTTCTCTCCAGCTTTTGGGCTTGCCTAGCCCAGCTCCAGCTCTTGCAGGTACTAGGGTAGTGAACCAACAGATGGAAGCTCTCTCTCCCTCTCTCGCTCTCCCTCTCTCTCTTTCTCTCCCTCCCTTATCCCTTCCCTCCCTCTCCTCTCTATCTCTGAAGTAACCAAAGAACTAACTAAATAGATAAATAAAATAAGTCAGTGAAATGGATAGCATGCCAGATGGTGGTGATGAGTGATACAGAGAAAATAAATCAGAAAAGAGGAACAGTAAAAGCTGTAAATTGGAAGCTGTGATTCAAAATAACATAGGCACGGAAGGTCTTACCAACTTGGCATCATCTGAGCACAGACTAAGGGGTTAAGTAACAAGTCATGAAGGCAGGTGGGGCAAGAGCTTTCCTGACCAAGGGAATTGCAGATGCAAAACGTTCTGAAGCAGGAGTGTACCTGGCATGCTTGAAGCATACCAAGGAGGTCAGTGTGCCTGAGGCTGAATGAAGAGCAGTAGAAAGTAACAGAGAGAATGAGGGGGAGGGGCCACATGTGGCAGATATAGGCCTCTGTAAGAATTCTGGAAAACCACTGCTTGAGAACAGAACTAATTCTTTCTGATATATTTTCCAAGGATCACTCTGGCTACTGGGCTGAAAACAGGCTTAAAGGAAAAGTGGCAAAGACAGAAGTAAGGACAGTCATTGGGCATTTTCTATAAAAATTCTAATAAGATATAAGGATTAAGTAATGGGAGATGGTAAGAAGTCATTAGATGGGGCCAACGTTGTGGCATAATAGGTTAAGCCTCCTCCTGTGATGCCAGCATCCCATATGGGCACTGGTTCGTATCCCAGCTGCTGTTCTGATCCAGCTCTCTGCTGATGGCCTGGCAAAGCACTGGAAGATGGTCCAAGTGCTTGGGCCCCAGCAACTACGAGGGAGATTGGAAAGAAGCACTTGGCTCCTAGCTTTGGATTGGCACAGCTCTGGCCAGTACAGCCATTTGGGGAGTGAACCAGCAGATGGAAGACCTCTTTCTCTGTCTCTCCCTCTCTCTGTAGCTCTGCTTCTCAAATAAAATAAAGTAAATTTTTTTTAAAAAGTCATTAGTTTCTGGAGTACAGACACAGCATGATTTGCTGCTATATTAGGTATAGGAGAGAGAGGATTCCAAAGTTTGGAAAAAAACACAGGGATGTTGGAGTTGCTGGGAAGAGTGGATGGAGAGGACTGATCAAGATTTCAGCTTTGGGAAGGTTAACTTTGAGATGCCAGTCAAATATCCATGCATTAACATATTCACTAGGTAATCAGATATAGGAATCTGGAATTCAATGGGGAGCTTTGAGCTGAATATACAAATTTGAGAACCCATAAGATGACTTAAAGAGTGGGTGTAGTTCTAAGAAAAGGTCCAAGAACTGAGGCCTGAAGCACTCCAGAATTAAGAGATTAGGGAGATGATAGGGGCCAATAAAGACAGAAAAGTAGCGAGAGGAGAAAATCAGGAGTTGGTGGAGTTCTGGAAGCCAAGTGAAGAAAATGCTCAAAGGAGAAGAAAGTGAGCAGGTGTGCCCAAACTGCTGATAGTAAGAGATAGGCTGATAGGATTCAGCAATTTCATTCAGGAATGTGGCAGTGGTGACCTAGACAAAAGTGAGTTAGGGCAGGTGCCCACAGTAGAAGCCTGATTGGAGAAGTTTCCACAGAGAATGAGGAGGAAAACCGGAAAAAGTTTCTCCTTAAGGAGTCAAGGAGTTTTACCACCAAAGGGACAGAGAAATGGAACAATGGCTAGAGAGAAATTGAAGTCAGGAACTGTGTGTGTGTGTATCTATCTATCTATCTATCTATCTATATATACACACACACACACATATACATATACATGTGTCAGCTTTTAATCATATAACAAAATACCTGAGGCAGTCAACTTACGGAATAAAAAGGTTTATTAGCTCACAGTTTTGGAGGTCCAAGGGCATGCTGTTGGCATCAGGCATTGGCTCAGTTCTGTGGGGAGCCACTTAGCTATATCCCATCATGGCAGATCGCAGTGGCAGGAGTACATGAGGGAATGAGTGATCAGATCTCAAAGAAGAAGCCAGAGACAGCAGAATAGGGGGCCATGCTCAGATATTTATAACAACCCTCTTATGAGAACTCAGAACATTGATACTTGCCAAAAATAGAGTCCCCCATAACTTAAGGACCTATCACTGGGTCCAACCTCCTCAAAGTCCACACCATCTCCTGATACAACCTCTGTGGTAAGACTTATGAGGGGTCTTCAAAAGGTCATGGACAAATGACTATCATGAAAAAACTATATGCATTTCAACATTTTTTGTACCAAAATCATCAACTTATATTTTAATTCCATTTCCAGACACTTTAAAAATTTATTTATTTATTTTATGAAACACAGAATAACAGAGAGATACAGAGATATAGATAGATGGATAATTTCCATCCTCTGGTTCACTCCCCAAATGGCTGCAAAGGTTAGGGCTAGGCCAGACTGAAATAAGGAGCAGGAACTCAATGCTGCTCTCCAACATGGGCTGCAGGGACCTAAACACTTGGATAATCTCATGCTGTCTTCCCTGGGGGCATTTACAGGAAGCCTGATTTAAAGCAGAGTAGCTGGCACTCAGAAAAGGAGATATGGGATGCCAGCACAGCAAGCAGCGTCTTAACCTGCTGCACTTGCTGTACCACAATGCTGGCCCCAAGAAATTTTTTTTGAAGTCTCCCTATATATACCTGTGTGTGTGCATGTGCATGTGTGTCTACATATATGGGAGAATTTATTATGTGTGCTGATAGGATATTGTTTCAATTTCTTAACAGACCTTATACATCTTTTTTTTCTGTTCGATTTTTGACTGATTTATTTTTAGTCAAAGTAGTAACTGCTAAAGAAAAATTCACTTCTTGTATTTTTAGTATAGTTGGCCTCCCTTATCTACGAATTCTGCATCCACGGATTCAGCTAACCATGGATCAAAAATATTTGGAAAAAAAAAAAACTGTGTCTCTGATGAAAACATACAACATTTTTTTTCCATATTGTGACTCCCTAGACAACGCAATAAACAACTATATACATAACACTTAAATTGTACTAGGTATAAGACATTTAAAGTATAAATATCATTTAAAGATATAAAGATCATTTAAAGCATACTGCAGAATATGCATAGACTATATGCAAATACTGTGCCATTTTCTATAAGGTACATAAACACCCAAAGATTTTAGTATTCCCCAAGGGTCCTGGAACCTATCCCATATAGATTCCAGAGGACAACTGTGATCAATTTTACCGGTTCAAAAGGGTTGTGACCAGAAGTGGGCTTGAGTTCCATTTTTCTCATAAATGATTGTGTGAATACAGTAAATTTGTTTATCCTTGTGTCCTTTATCCTCAATCTGCAGGCCAAGATGATCTAAGTAATATTAATATACATACATTTATTGGAAACACATAAAAAGAACATTCTGGAGGCAAGTGATACAAACTTCCTAATTTATATGGTCATTTTCATTTTGTTCTCTGCAGACTTAGAACATGGGGAGTTTTTCATTTGATCCTTGACTAAAAGTCACTCAATGTAAAATGATAAAATCAATCAAAAGTCATTTGCAGATTTCAGTAATACTTGGATGATCTTAAGAAAACATCTATTCTTATTCCATTCCAATGGACATCTTTAATGAAAAAATAAAATTTAGCTAGGCCAATGGAATATTAAAAAATAATAAAAGCCAGGATGAAATTTGGTATTGTGCGTTGAACTGTTAAAGATGCTGAAGTCTTAACCCCCTGTATCTGTGAATGTGACATTATTTGAAAAGATATTTACAGAGGATCAAAGTAAGATGACGTAATTTAGTGGACCCTTATCTAACATAACTGTGTCCTTATTGAAGGAGAAATCTGGAAAAGTGACAGACACAGGCAGAGGGAAGACTATGTGAAGACACCATTGGCCAAGGAATGTTTGGCTACTGGTATCAATCTGGGGCAGGCACTTCTCACAGCCTTCTGAAGGAACTAACCTGCTAACATCTTGACCTTGAATTCAGCCCCAGAACTATGATACAATGCACTCTATTGTTGAAGCCATATGGCTTGTGGACATTTGTATCAGCAGCACTGGAAAACTAATATAATCAGTATTTTAGTAAACAGGATTTATCGCATTTCTTAAGACTTTAAGAAAGTAAGCAAAACACATAAAGAAAGAAGATGGCATTCTGCATTTTTACTTTTTTTTTTCTCCCTGCTTTCCTCAGCAAAAAACAATCACTAATCTACTTTATTTATTAGCTTTGTGTCTTCTGGATATTTGTAAAAATGAAATCATACAACCATGTGGTATTTTTTGACTAGCTTCTTTTACTAAGCAAAATTTTATTTATTTATTTATTTATGTATGTATGTATGTATTTATTAAATCTGAAAGGGACAGAGACAAACACATACATACCGAGAGACAGAAATAGAAAGAGAAATCCCATCAGCTGGTTCACTCTCCAGATGCCCACAACAGCCTGGACTTGGTCAGGCAGAAACCAGGAACCTGAAACTTCATCGGGTATTCTGATCTGGGATGGTGTTGTCCCAAGTAGCAACTGAATAACTGCATCAAATACCCACCCTAAGCAAAATGCTTTCAAGGCTCATCTATGCTGTAGCATGTATCAGTTCTTTGTTCTTTCACACTGCTAAACAATATTCCACTGCATAGATACCCAATTTTAAAAATCTATCCATTAGTTGGTGGGCATCTGTATTCTTTAGAATTTTTGGCTATTGTGAATAATGCTGTCATGAACATCCACATACAAACTTTTTGTGTACACAGACATTTTCATTTCTCTAAGAGTATACCTAAGAGTGGAATTGCTGGTTCATGTGATAATTCTACATTTAACAATTTGAGAGACTATCAAACTATTTTACAAACTAGTTGCACCCATTTTACATTCTCAATGATTTCTGTATAGTTTTCCAACACTTGTTACTATGCATTTAAAAAAAAATTATAGCCATCCAAGTAGGTATGAAGTGGTATCTCTTTATGGTTTTGATTTGCATTTCCATAATGACTAATGATGTTGTGCATATTTTCATGTGCTTATTGACCATTTGCAAGCCTTCTTGGACAAATGCTATTCAAATCTGTGTCATAATAAGAAAAAAAGCAAGTATTTGGTCTTTGTCCTTGGTTCCTTTTTCTTTTTTCTTAAAATCCTTGGAAACTCTGCAGCAAAAAGAATGTGTTTTGTTTGCAAATGATACGACAGGTGACTATAGAATCCTCAGAGAGCTTTCGGACAGGGATTGGTCACCAGAAAGACCAAGATATGACTAAAGGCTTAGAACTTCTGCTCTGTCACTTACCTTTGGGGCAGAGAAAGTGACTAGAACTTGATTTGCCAATGACTTAATCAATCATTCCCACTTAAAGAAATCCCCATAAAATTCCTAAAAAGGGAGTTAGCAGAGCTTCCATGTTGTGCTGAATGCATCCATATGGCAAGAAGGTATTATACCCAGTCCCACAAGGACAGAAGCACCTGCATTCAGGATCCTTCCAGACCTTGTTCTCTCTATCTCGTCAGCTGGCAGCTCCTTTATGTCCTTTATAATACATTGATAAACATAAGTAAAGTGCCTCCCTGGAGTCTGTGATCCATTCTAGCAAATCACAGAATCCAAGGATTACAGGTGGCCCACGACACAATCCTGTTAACCTGTGGAACTGGACACTAACTCTGGGTATACAGTGTTAGAAGTGAATTAAATTACTGGGCACTCAGCTCGTGTCAGAGAGTTGGGATTGGAGAATACTACACAAAATCTGTTCATATTATGATTATGTTATCTGTTTTCTCATGATTGGGTTATAAAGGTATTTTTTTTTTAATTTCCAGCAATTTTTAAAAAGATTTTGTTTATTCACTTTTTAAAGAGGCAGAGCTACAGACAGAGAGGTCTTCTATTTGCTGGTTCACTCCCCAAATGGCTGCAATGGCCGGAGCCGAGCCAATCCGAAGCTAGGAGCCAGTAGCTTCTTCTAGGTCTCCCTCATGGGTGCAGGAGCCCAGGCACTTGGGCCATCTTCCATTGCTTTCCCAGGTGCATTAGCAGGGAGCTGGATCAGAAGTGGAGCAGCAGAGACTTGAACTGGTGTCCATGTGGGATGCTAGCACAATAGGAGCAGGCTTAACCTACTGCACCACAGCACCAGCCTCTATAAAGTTCTTTAAATATTCTGAAAACAAGTGTTTTATCAAATATATGATGTGCGAATATTTTCCCTAGGTCTGTTTTTTCATTTTCTTGAAATTATTTTCAGCTTAAAAGCTTTAATATTGATGACATCCAATTTATCTTGCTTTCCTAATTTTCACATGTATTTTTGGCATCATATCTAAGAAAGCATTTCCTAGCCCAAAGTTACAAAGTTATGCTTCTTGTAAGATTTTCGTGGTTTTAACCCTACATTTAAACCCATGATCCATTTTCAGTTAATTTTGTGTGTGAGGCAGTGACTCAATTGGTATTTTTAAAATATTCGATTTAGCTTCTAAATCATTTCTAATGAGGAAGTCAAGTATTAATAACTCAGTTTCTAAATCCTATAGTCAGTTGTCAACAGAATCAGATAAGCCAGTTCTTTGTCTCACACAAAAGGTAAACTGAAACACCTGAGATCGGGAAACCATGATGTGACCATCACTGCATGGCTAATGGGCTCTACATCACCTTGGTATATATTCAACTATCCTTGTTGGCTCTCTCTTGTGAGAGCTAAAAACGGGAAGACATCCAATTCTCCCCCTCCAAAAAGGAATTATGAAGATTGAGACTATAATGAATATGAAAAATCCTTCAAAATGAACTATTATCAGAGAGTATTTACAATTCTTAAACTTTTGCCACAGTCCTCTCTTACAACCATAAATTTGCAGACAGAAAAAGACCAGTGGACACCTTAGTAAAAGTTACCACCTGGCTAATTCTACTCTACGTGTCCCAGAAAAATGAGTCAGTTCAAAGTGTTATTTCCTTAGGAGATGTTGCTGCAGAACCAGGCTTGGTAATCACTGGCTGTACTGACCTAACCGCAGGACTCCTCCATGGATTACAGTTATTATTACCACCCATGAAGAATCCAGCAAGCAATAACAGGGAGAGTCTGACTCTGAGTGATAAAGATCTGTTGAAACAGATTAAGCCTTGTCCGTCAAAACGAGAAAAAAAAAATCCTGATTCATTTTCCCTTCAATTACTTGTATGCTTAATGAAAAAGCATCATATTTTGTGAACACAACAGCCAACACTCTTAAGAAGCTACGCAAATAACTTAGGGATGTTTTAATGAAAAGGTATCATTCTTAATGGATAGTATCTTGGAAAACAGCTCCGTAAGGACAAAACGAAGTTAGTGAAGGTCATGCTCATAGAAAACATCGAGATCAAATGTCTATGAGTTGCTCCAAACCAAACAATCTCCCTTGGCTCAGTCATCCTTCATCTGATTTCCTTGGTCATTCATGGTCCCAATTGTGAATATCAGATACTTGATAAGATGGTAAGCTTCTTTAAGCTAAGATATTGTTTTACTCTCCTTTTGTGTCTCCAGTAGTACCTGGTCCATTGGAGGTGCTTAAATGGTAGGAGATGACTAGTTCAAGCAGCAGGTAAAGTTTTAACTTATTGAACACTGCATCAGATCATAAAGAGAAGCACTAGCTTACTTTCAGAGGCAACTATGACTTCTAAATCCATATTGGAAGAAGTATTTCTAGTATGTCTACAAAGTGGGGATGAGATTGCCAAGCTATTCCCATCACCTCATATAAAACACATTTGCAGGAGCCAGTGCTGTGGCGTAGCAGGTAGAGCTATCACCTGCGGTGACCACATCCACTACGTGCATGGGTTTGAGTTCTGATGCTCCACTTCTGATCCAACTCTCTGCTGCAGCCTGGAAAGCAGTAGAATATGGCCCCAAGGACTTGGGCCCCTGCCATGTGGAAGACCCAGAGGAAGCTCCAGGCTCCTGGCTTCAGATCGACTCAGCTCTGGCTATTGTGGACACTTGCGGGGGGGGGGGGGTGAACTAGCAGATGAAAGACCTCTCTTTCTCTCTCTCTCTCTGCCTCTCTGTAACTCTTTCAAATAAATAAATAAAGATTTTAAAAAATACATTTGCAGAATTAGATTATGATATTCTACTTTTCTACTGTTGTTAGTCTATAAAGATACTCCTCACCTTTGCCCAAACTCATTTCTAATAAAAATCAAGTATTCTATCTGATGAAAGCTGTATCACAGGTCTTATTACATTCATCACTGCTCGGTGCCATAACCCACCTGGTTGCAAGTTAGAGTTTCTAAATCATGGGGTGGAGACCACTATCTGACCACAAGATCTTTTATTTCTCAGAAAACAGAGTTATTGTTGAAACTTGGTTGATGCATAAGATGCAACACACACACACACACACACACATTATACCACTAGTAAAAGAAAGTTTTTGTAGATGTGAAAAAAACCTGCACATGTCAGCCTCAGCACTCCCTTGTATGCACACTTCCATGGAGATTCATTTCTGCAGCTACTGGCCAATGGAGAGTAAATTTCCCTCATTGTGCTGGTATGAAGTACAATGAAGTAGACTCATCAGAAATACACTAAAAATAGCCTGCTCTGATTGTAATCAGGGATAGAGAACGTGCATTCCTGTTCATCTTAACGTTCGCTTCATTTTAAAATATTTTTCTTTTGTGGTTTTTATGCCTTCTAAGTCTATCCAAAAGCTATAGAGTCCTCTTTTTGGTCTGGTGGTTGAAATTCTAAACACAAGCTTAGCTCTCCCAAATCATTAGGCAAACGATCAGGACTGCAGTAAGTTGGCACCACTTACTTTCTTCTGTATGTTAATCACTCAAGAGGTTTTTATTAGGGCATTTGAACTGACTTTGGCAAAAATTTCTGCACCAGTCAGTGGTGGATGCAGCTCTCCAGAGCTTGCCAGGCTCAGATGCCAAGAGGAAGACTTGTATGTGTGCTTTTTCAATGCAGGGCTGGCATTGAAGGACTTTCACCTAACCCAACCACTAGCACATTCCTTTGGTGCCTCCGGAGCCAGCAACTTGATTTTCTTTGCACTGGTCTCCCATTCCTTATTTTGGACCATCTGCTTTGGCTGAAGGCCCAGCTATGTCTGAAATGTTCTGTTTTCTCTAAAATGGTGTTCTGGAGCTGTCACCGAAAGAATTCCAGAAATTTCTTCCTTCATTCTTTTTCCCTTCCCCTTCTCTGCTTAAAAGCGTATTGTCTTTCCAATTTTACTACTGCCCATAAATTCTTCTCCACAAAGCTAGCTAGTGAGCATGGCTGTCTTAGCTTGCTACTGTCTTCAGCTGTGACCAAAGTGTACTAGAACGAACTATAACAAGTTCTCCTATGGCTGATCTTTATGTTTTTGATGCAATGGAAGTTAAAATGCTTGAAGTTTCTCCCAGTATGGTCACAGATTTTCCCAGTGAGAGCTCATCATGCCTGCAGCTAGTATTGAACCATTAGCTACCTACATTTTCATCCACCAAATGTTAGGACAGTAAGGACAGGAGAGAGAGAAAAAAAGAGAGAGGGAGAGAGAGAGAGGGAGAGAGAGACAGAGGGAGAGAGAGAGAGATCACACACTCTGCATGATGTACGGGAAGGGAGTCGAGGAAGGGTGTGTGGAGCAGAATGCTTCAGCATCTGTCTCTCAAAACTGCTCTATCTTTTCTGATTTATTTTCATAGGAGCAAAGATAGATAGAGAAGTGTGTGTGTGTGTGTGTGTGTGTGTGCGCGCGCATTCCTACAGACAAGAAAAAAACATTTATGACATATTTTAAGTCCTATTTTTATGCCCACACCCCACCCATTGGAAATTTCCAGGTAATTCGCCTTTTTGTGATGCAGAATGGAGGAGAGTAGTACAAAGGCCCAAGTTTGTACTGAGCTGGGAACAATGCTAAATGCTCTTTAAGTTTCACTGGCACTTGTATATTCCTTTTGGGTACCTTTACTCCCATCCCACATGAGCGCATTCCCCTGACTTTGAGACTTCATCTCTTATGAATTAAAATGTGCATAGAGTGACTTTTTGTTAAGACTTCAGCTCAGCACCTTATAAAACCTGCTCTTAAAACTATGGCTTAATGTCAAACAAATCTGTCTCCTGCAATAATGTTCTCTAAGGGAGCAAGTACATCTTCTAGAGCAAACCATTTGAGATAATTGCTTAAGTAAAATGGAGCATGTTTTGAAATCTTCAGTATGGAAAAAGCAAAACACTATAGGGATTGAGATACAAAGATGCATGCATTTGTCAAAACACATGTTCATTTCACTGTGCATAAATTTCACCTAAAAGAAAAAGTAAACAAATATCAAACCATAGGTAATAATGTACATGCTGAAGTATGCAGGGGGAAGTGTATTGATGCCTGAAACTTCCTCGAAATGATTCAAAAAAAAATGATGGACAAATATTTGATAAAGCAAATACAACAAAACAGTAACCAGCAAATTAAGGTGGTGGACTGTTATAGACTGAATATTTGTGGCCCCCTAAATTCTCATGTTGATACTTAATTCCCCATGTGAGGGTATTTGGAGGCTGACTTTTGACAGGTGGGTAGGTCTTGAGGGCAGATCCCTCATGAATAGGACTAGTACTTTGATAAATGGGGCCCCAAAGAGCTGCCCTGCAGCTTCCACTGTGTAAGTGTGTTGTAAGAAGGTGCTGTATATGAGGAACAGGTTCCTATCAGACAGTGAGTCTGCTAGAATCTTGACCTTAAACATCCCAGGTAATGGAACCACAGACTGAAAGCTATGGTGATTATTTGTCTTATTTAAAAAATATCCATTCTAAGGTACAAGTATTTTGTTTTAGCATCATAAATGGACTAAAACATGATTATATAGGATTTCACTTGTATTTCTTCCAATTTTCTGTATGTTAACATATCTAGCCATGGGAGAAGAGGATTTGGAGATGTGAGTCCCATTCCCAATGTAGCATAATCAAGCTACAAATTGTGATCAAGGCCTTAACTTCACAGGCTTTGTCCATCTACAAAATGAAATGAGTATCTCAAATGTGTTTTCTGTGTCTGACAAACAATTATTTTCTGAAGCATGAATCAAATGGCAGAAGTCTTCAATTCATAGGAATTTGGGGCTCTCATTTATTGAATTTATGTAGTCCAAAGGAAACATTGAAAATCCTGTTATCCAACATTTTACCAATTGGAAAGCTGTAATGTGCCTTTCTGATTGTCTCATTTCTCCCAGTGCAAACTTCTCATCTGGTGCCAAGTGTTGATGCCAGAAACACAGTGGGCAGGAGTAACCTCTCCAAAAGCAGAGCTGGTAAAGATTGGTCTGAATAATTTGAGAAAAAACAATTAGATTGCTGTCCCATGGTGCTATATTCAAACTATTTTGATGTGATTGCATATCTTGGATCCCACAGTACTAAAGTCTGACACTCAGGTGGAGTAGGTAGCTGGGTCTTCCTCTTCCCTCTTCACTCTCTCTGCTCACTCCCAAATGATATTCTCTCTTCCCAGGTCACAATACCTGCCATTAAGAGTTAATGTTTCTGTGATTGCTACTTTCCTAATATAAATGCAACTATTCCTGAAGTGCTACCATAGTCAACTACTGAAGCCATTTATGCCACATTGTTCATGATTTTCAAACCCTTTCCCAATGCCACTAACTAATGAAAGGAGAAGAGCCATCATGAGTGTTCCCTCCCCATTTGCAACACTCAAACCACAGCTATGGCTCCCTTTAGGCTGAAATGGAACTGCATATATGAAGCATCCTTGATAACCCAACTGAACGTCACTGCTTTCATTTTAGTTCCTTCTTTCTAAATTCATTCACATTCCTGGAGTTTCTTTTGAGCATCTAACTTATTTTTAAAATTCTTATTTATTTATTTTCACTTTACTGGAAAGAGAGAAGGATGAGGAGATGCAGAGGGAGAGGAAGGAGAGAAGGGAGAGGAGGAGAGAAGGGAGTAGAGAGGTAAGGGGAGAGGAGGGGAGGAGAGAAAAGGGGAGGAGAGGAAGGGAAGGGAAGGGGACGAAAAAGAGAAGACATATGTTTCCTTCTAATGAGTGACTCCCCAAATGCTCACAACAGCCAGGAGCTCAGAACTCAATCAGTGTCTCCCACAGGGGTGGCAGGGATACAATTACTTGAGCCATCCATCTGCTGCCTTCTAAGATGCACATTAGGAGGAAGTTGGACTGGAATAGGAGCTGAAACTTGAACCAGGCACCAAGCAGCATCTTTTGAGACAGACATTCACCACAAACATCTACAACTTATTAAGAACTACCCTAGGTTCAGAAAATACGGCAGGGAACAAGACAAGTGTGATCATTCCTACTTGAGGGAATAACACTCTCACATGGCAACATGAGACTTTCCTCATTTTAGCATCGAAAGTGTCATGTCCCAGGAACTTCCTCAGTCCTGGGTAGCCTGATAGGGTTGGTCACTCTAGTCTGATGTGTAAACAAAAATACAAATTGCAATGCAATTTTCATCATTTGAATGATTGCAAAGCTGCTCAGCTTGTGTATAATGAGAGTAGCTTACTAACCTGTGATGTCAAAGAAATGCTGAAATTTAAGAGGAGAATGGCCAGGGAATGCAGGTAAAGGGAAAACTGAAAGACTCTGAGGTGAGAAAAAGCATGGCATATGTTAGAAAAATATGATGACCTCATGTCTTGGTTTGCCTGGAGCTGTCCTGGTGATAATCTTGGCATAATTACTTTCAGTGCCCCTTTCAATTCCACAAGTGTCATGGTTTTGACCAAAAAAATGACACATTCTCCCAAGAGAAACTAACATGGCATGTGTCTAGAGCAAAGGGACTGATGGATAGAGTTGTGCAAATGAGGTTAACAGCATGTCAGGAAACTGCTTGCTCAGGATCTTGAGGTATAGACCAAAGATGTAAGCTAATTTCTTAAGAAATTCAGGAAAAGTGAGAAGACTGATGCACAGAGAGGCAGTGCTCATATGTGCATTTTAAACAGTTCAGATGCAAGAGCAGATGTGAGAGATTGATTTAGTGTACTGTTTGCCATGATGCTGGCCAGAGATGATAGCGGCTAGATTAGGGCAGAAGCAACAGAAATGGAACTAAACTGACAACTCAGAAGATATTCACGAGAAAGAAATGACAGAATTTAGCAGGCTGACCGAAGCCAAGGGAGTTAGAGAGCCAGGGGTGCCATGACTGGCCACATGGACTGACCACACCCAGGAAGGTACCATTCACAGTGACCACCTTACCAGCCCCACTGCAATACAAACAGAGGCAGCAAGAGAGGGATCATGAAAGATGGCAGCCGGCTTTCCTACTATAAGCAACTGAGCAGACAATAATGTTATTCAGGGAAAGGGAAACTGAAGGAGATTCAGAATCTCAGGTTATCATTCCTGAAATCCTCTTGTAATATGTATCTCTGTACTGTTTTACTCATGCATATCCCTTATATATGGGCATATTTTATCTTACTGTTTCCCTGACGTTCTCTAACTAAACTCAAGAGCAGAGACCAGGTCATAGTCAAGGCTCCTACCGCCCACAGAGCCTTGCAGAAAATCTATCATGAGGTAAGCCCTTGGAAACTCATGGAAGTAGACACAAAAATGGGCAAATAGGGGAATAGCTTCTTCAAGGAACAACAACCGGAGGCAGAAGAGCTGGAGTGGTGAGAAGGCTGCAGTCTTTATTCATTATTTGTTGGTTTATCAGTTTCAATAGACCAGGGCAGAACTTGTGAACTTTTTGTGGAAAGCATCCGTAGTAAATATTTTAGACTCTGCAGGTCCTGTGATGTCTGTTGCAACTAATCTGCTCTGACTTTTCAATGAATAAGCAACCACAGACAATACACAAGTGAATGAGTGTAGGTGTGTCCCAGTGAAACTTTATTTAGGGATATGTTAATTTAAATTGTATATAATTTTCATGTGTCATAACAATCTTCTTTTGATTTTTTTCAACTATTTCAAAATATAAAATCACTTTTTAATTTGCAGGCCTTATTGAAAGAGGCAGGGACTGGATTTGGCTTTAGGGTTGTAGTGTACTGAACCCTAGTCCAATTTATTTATTTCTAACACGGAGACTAGCAAAGCTCCTTATCATACATATTCACAAGTAGAATTATTAAAAAGATCACCCCAAAGGCCTTTCTACTTGTCCCATGGACAAGAAAGACATTTAAAATCCCACTGTGCCTGATCTCTAACTCATCTTTTTGAAATGGCTTTGATTTCCTAAATGTTTTCTCTCTCTTCAACTTCCGTTTTGGGCTTTTTTTCACTTTCTGCTTTCTCCACTTAGCTCACATTTTTTATTGTGCAAGTTTGTTCTCCCCCTAATAAATTTTGCCTTTCCTATCAGATGCATTACTGGGTTTGACATTTTTAGTGAGGATGCTGGGGTTTCTCCAGTTTTTGTTTTTCTCTTGCCTTTTCAGTCATGGGCAGCCTCAGACCTTTGTAAATGAAGGATTGATGCTTGCACAGCATGACCCACACCTGGAAATCTATTAGCAATTAACAGCCAAGTAAAAACAGACAAGCCAAAGATCCTGAGGCTGCCAGCGTCACGGGAGGTAAGGACCAATTTAAGTGCTGATGCTCTACACAGGACCTAATAACATAGTAATACCTGTCTAGTGGTTTCTAAAACTTACAGGGTTCATAAATTGTTTGTTTATGTAAAAAACATTATCCTATGTTAACGATAATTTCTAAAACTTAACTAAGACCTGCAAATCAGCACAGTGATGATCATTCCTCCTAGTTGCATTACAGGGCAATCAGAGCAAGGCTGGAGGACTTCACTAGATTGTACCTTAAAAATGTGTTCCTGTCAAGAAGACTTGTGAAGCCAGCACGGTGGTGTAGTGGGTAAAGCCGCTGTCTGTAGTGCTGGTATCCCATATGAGCACCAGTTCAAGTCCTGGCTGCTCCACTTTTGATCCAGCTCTCTACTATAACCTGGGAGAGCAGTACTAGATGGCCCAAGTCCCTGGATCCCTGCACTCACGTGGGAGATCCCGGAAGATGCTCCAAGCTCCTGCCTTCGGATTCTTGTAGTTCTGGCTGTTGTGGCCAACTGGGGAATGAACCAGCAGATGGAGGACCTCTCTCTCTCTCTCTGCCTCTCCTTCTCTCTCTGTGTAGCTCAGATTTTCAAATAAATAAATAAATCTTAAAAGAAGAAGGAGAAGAGGAAGAAGAAGAACACCTGTGTCTAGCAGAAGCTTACTCCTGCATGGGAACAGCACTTAACATCAAAGGCAGCAACTGCCCAAATGTACAGCTTAAACAATGATGGAAATTTGACTCAACAAGCAGAAGGGCTGGAATAGCATCAATGGAATCACTTTATTTTTTCATCCACATCAAGACTAGATGTAACTTGTGGTAATGATAGGAAAGATTTTGAATAAGGGTTGTTCTTAATGTTATGAGTGTAATGGAGACTGGGAAGGAAAAATGGGGATGCAGAATTTTCCAGTCAATCTTTATTCAGTCTGTCTTAGAGTGAGATGCCCCTGACCTTTGAGTTTTTGATACTAAAGATTAATTGGTTATCATTACTCTAGAATCCCACCCTTTACCTGGGAGACGGCAGAAATTTAAAAAGGAGTGGAGAGGGAATGGGAGCATCATGACATAATGTAAGAGATGCTTTCTCTCCCCTTCCACTCCAGAGAACACCTGTAGAGGTAACACCTTGGGGTATATAGGTATCTCTACTATTAGAAAAGTTGTGCTGTGATGGGCAGCCCTATTTCCCAATCCAGCTATCTCTGCAACTGCCATCTTTAGAATGTTACAATGCAGTAAAGTAGATGTCAAAAGTTCCAGGACCACTGGAGAGTGTTTAAATCCATAAGCCTCAATGGCATTCAAATGAGCCCTGGCAACCAAACTGAGGCATGAGGATTTAAAAGACAGCAAACACAAATCCGGCCCTTAGAGCGTGCTTGGCGTGGTACCACGTGCCTGGTTTGACAGTGCACGCCAAATGTGATGGTGCATTTGGGGATGCTCTGCACTGGATCCACCTCAGCTGTCACAGACTCAGCCTTGTTAGATAAGAGGGCTGCAGCTCTATGCACCACTCACTGGCCCATGGAAATGAACCATTTCACAAACTGCTAATTCCTAAAGCCTTCAGTGGATGGAGCCAGGGGAAGGGGAAAAACAGTTTAAAGGCATTCTCTGAATTTGCTAATAGGCATGCATGGTCCTTTTGGAACCAAAATAGAATTTCTGATGAAGTACCTCGTGGCAAATTTGAAATATTAGCCTGGGGGCCCCAACAAGACATAATTCACTCCACTGGTGAGAACAAATCTCATTTCCACATCCATTCCTCTAAACTCATTACTGACCCGGGGGAAAATGCTAGCCTGGAGCAAGTTTTAATAAAGACACTAGTGGAGCCGTTGCTATAGTACTAAATGCAATAATGAGCAACAAGCCACTTGGTGGCAATGGACCTCTGGACCTGCGGAGACCCTGGAAGGCAGCTTATGGAGGGCTTAAAAGTCCACTCAGAGCAGAACACAACACAGCATCCAAAAAAGATTTCATTACACAATAATTTGTCACATAAGATTCTTTCTGACTTAAATGGGCTGATTGTCAGCTTGCTTTCAAATGAACAATTGTTCAGAATAATTTATTACAAATTGATGATAGTTTTAAAAATACTTAAAAAAAAAAAGAAAGAGGCAGATGCAGTAAGGGAATTTAAAATATAATGACAACTTTGAGGTCAGAAACATCAAAGTTCAAATTTTAGATCCAAGACAAATTCGTTACTTCCTTAGAGCTCAATCTTTCCCACAATATGTATGCCGTTAGCTAAACATAAAGTTATCTGTGGGCAGAGTCCATGACTTGGTTATTTTCTAGTATATCCTTAAAGGTCTTCTCATATAATGATGCTCAACAAGTATGTGTTAAATTGATCTACTTCCAAGGATTGTTATGAAGATTAACAGTGCTAAAATATGTAAAATCCTTAGCATCTTACTTGGCACCAGGTGACTTAACAAAAAATTCAGAACAAATTAACTCCTGATATAAGGACACTGGCACAAGACCAAAAGAGGGACTTAGAATAAAAAATTCACACAAACTGAAGAAAACTGCAACTAATGTAGTGTAGGCAGGAAAGGGTCATTTCCAGGGACACCAAGGAAAGAGTGACATAGGACATGGCAGAAAGAGTCAGAATGTCTTGAAAATTCAAGAAAGTATTTAGGAAGAGCTGGAAGCCAGATACACCAGTTAGGGAACCACGACTGGTAATCCATTCTCATGTTTAATGAGCAGACTGAAATGTGTGTCTGGGCAGCTACAATCAAATAACAAAGTCAACTTTACACCCAGAGCATGCACCCACCAACTATGAGGGAAGCACATGTTTTGCCTGTCCTGACTTATTTATCAAGTGGGGGATCCTCCTCACTTCCCAGTGTATACCACCATAGCCCCCCCTCCCCCATTTCAGGGTGGTCAATCTGTCCCCCACATAACCCAAGACCATATCATGACTTCCCTATTTGACTTCCCTACTTTCTGTTCCTGCTCTTTGAACTTGTTTCTGTCAATCTAATATCTTCCTGTTCTTTAAGTTTGAAATAATCTATATAACCTTCCCATTCATTCACAAAGGGAAGAGAGAAAAAAGTAGAGAATTTTTGTGCAATGGGACCACTGTCCATCTCCTGTCCTGAACAAACCCTCTCATTTGTTTCTATAATATGAGGATTTTAAGTATTTGTAATGTCTATATCTTGCTTCCCCAAATAAAATATTGTTCCCCAAAGTAGGAACTGCTCCTTCATACATACCTATTGGAGTAGTTACTCAGCTACATGACTCAGTAAGCACCTAGCAAATCAAGGATGAAATAAAGCCAGTTGATTTCTGATTCACAATGTGTGCATAGGGGCAAACAGCCTTTTATGATTTCCAGTAACTTTCCACAAACACTGTTAGTAATTGTCATATGCATGGCAATCACAAGCATCATCAAAATTGTACAAACATACACACAAGCAAATACATTACATACAGACACACCATGTGCCATATCCCCAGCTCACCATCTTCGCAGGCAAGAATCCTCAGCAGGTTCTGGTTTTACTTCTCATTATAACCAACTCATTACAACAAAGCATCTTGGGAAGGAACCCAGAGCCTCCACAGTAGGACCAGGATTGACCCACCCCACCCACTAGTACTTATTCTCTGGGCCACCTGCTTCTCCAGCTGACAGCTCCAAATCTACCCTTGACTCTCCTGCTCAGGGGCTCTTTCAGTCTGGCCCTGCGGCTCAGCCATTCCACCATCTACAATCATGATCTTGCAATACATAAACATGCATCTCCTTTAAACTCACAAAATTTGAAAAGTTTGAGTCACATTACAAAAAAGTATCCAACACTCCCTCCTCATTACACACAAAGTAAATGAATATCCATGCTTTAATTAAAAAATGATCATCTTTTTCTGAGAAAGACAATGACAAAAGTCATAAAACCAATGGGCTGGGATTGGAAGGTGGGTGAGCCAGGGGACAGAAACAGCTGAGAATTTGTTGCCACAACGAGCAAAATGGAGATCCCAGAGACTTTCCATCACTCCAGAATTACCAACTGATCATTTTCCTTATCATATTTACTGTGAGGCACATTCAGTAGTGAACCCCAGATAAGCTATCCTCAAGGACAGGGAAACATATCTGCATCAGAATTGTAGGGAAAGGGAGTAACAGAAGAATGACACCATATATACTTAGAAACTAAGAGGGAAGGGAACTCCTAGTGCAGCCAGTGCCCCTCTGTGAGCAAATGCATCCTGATTAGCACAAAGTTGAAAGAAGCTAGTCTTGAGCATAGGTACAGCTAAAGTCCTAAGAGGAGTGTAAATGATCTAGCAGGACAGAACAATTAGGTAATTAATTAATTACACTCTGTTTATACTTCCGTTGTCACTGCTAATTATTTGTTGGTTTGAAGTAAGCTCCATTGTCTTCATTAGTAGCTGTCAGTGAATGATAACATACTTGGATTTCCACAAGTATCAGCTGTTGCTTCCAAGGACCGTGTTTGAAACATCAGCCCCTATTGTCACATGATGACACTAATAATCAAGGAACGTGACTCATTTGAATTAATCATACCCTTTTAAAAAATAAGTTATGCTACTATTTCCTTGCTTCAAACTGTAACTTCTGTCTGGCTATTAGTACGAAAAGGAACAGTTCTTCAGCTTTGAAGAAGACAGAATGGTTAGGTTCTTTGCAAGAGGGTGAGCTGACAAAAGCTCTCTCCATGAAGCATTTGTAGCCATTTTATAAATGGCTCCCAGCTCTTCCCCTCCTGTGTGCTTCCTCAGGCATTCCTGATGCAAGTGAGCACAGCCAGGCAGCAGATCTGGTTCAGAAATCTGTACACAGCCTTCCAGTGAAGAATTTGTGAGGGAACCCACTGGCTTATGTCTTTGATCATTATTTTTGCCTTGAAAAGGAGGAGAGGGGCCAACTCTGTGGCCTAGTGTGTTAAAGCCCCAGCCTGAAGCCCTGGCATCCCATATGGGTGCCAGTTCTAGTACCAGCTGCTCCTCTTCCCATCCAGCTCTCTGCTATGGCCTGGGAAAGAAGTGGAAGATGGCCCAAGTCCTTGGGCCCCTGCACCCATGTAGGAGACCCGGAAGAAGCTCCTGGCTCCTGGCCTCAGATCTGTGCAGCTCCAGCTGTTGTGGCCATTTGGGGGAGTGAACCAGTAGATGGAAGACTGATCTCTCCCTCCCTCCCTCCCTCCCTCCCTCTCTCTCTCTCTCTCTCTCTAATACTCTGTATTTCAAATAAATAAAAATAAATCTTTTAAAAAAAGGAGTAGTAGCTATTCTTTTCTGTTGATTTCTTACAACTGCATTCAGACTTTTCTCCTAAGAGCAGCATGTATTTTAACTTCTGCAATCATGCAAGTGTTTTCAGGACCTAGGCTGGTGGTGGGAGTTGGCACGATGGCTCAGGGGATGCAACGCTGCAGGAATGTACCTGGAGAGAGAAATCTGATTTCTAAAAAGTGCAGAAACACAGGGGCTGGATTCCATACTTTTGATTACAAAAGAAACGGTGTGAGTAAATGGGAGGGAGAAATGGAGACAAGACACTGCAGGAAGACAAGAAAATACAAGCATGGGAAATCCAACACGTTTACTTCTGCCTGTTATTTGTAATGATATTTCTGATTTTTTTAAAACCAGTAACTCAAGAGAATCTGATCAAACCCATCTTCTCTTAAATCAAGTCCTGCAGAAATTGTTATTTTCCTTTTATCTTCAAGGTGTTTTGTTTCCTTAAGTGGAATGTTTTCTGTGGTACATCTTATCTTAGAATCTCTAACTTTGTCTCTCGCCTCCCCCCTCCTCCTTTTCAAATGAGAACTGTTGTAATTTTTGTTGTTTCTGGACACATTCAGAGTGACCTTTAGAATCAGATGGTAAAGGTGGTGATTTCAGAGGCAAAGGAACAGAATCACAGGTCCGTGTAACCCTCGGTAGTACATAAAAATGCATTTCTGAAGGGGAGGTGGGGGTGGGGGAGTGGGGGCTGGTGATGGCAGAGGACAAAACCTTCTGAGAGTAGAAATAGATAAAATGACAAGAAGACTAGAGTTGCCATCTGCTGGAGGATGGACAGAATGACATTTGACACTCACTGCCAGAGCAAAGCTTAACTCATTAGTCAAAATATTAAATCTCTGAACTTGTACTTGCCAGTTACAGGATAAAAATTTGTAAATGTGTGCTTTTAGCTCAGCATGTCAATTTTTTGGATAACGCACAAAATATGTGTGGGAAGTCAAACAATGGTATCCTCCTCCCCCACCTTGCACCCCACATATTCTTGGAAGGAAAGGTGAATGAATATTGCTCTATGCCCTTCTAAATGCCAGTGTGCTCCTTAAACATGTATTGATCACTTTCACCACTGCAACTCTGAAATTGAGGATGGGGTTATTCCTACAAGTACACCTACTCATTGCTTCCATATTTTCTCTCTGCTTATATAACATGACCAAATGCATGCAATTCACTAGGGCTCAATATAAAGAGCACTGGACTGGGAGTCAGAAGGGTAGGCTAGCTCTTCTCAGTTTGCTCACCAGCCAGCAACGAAACCACAAGACAATCATTTTAGAACTTTGGGTCTTGCTGTCTTAAGCTGTGAAATTGTAAATGCTATGGAGGATGGGCTGCAGAGTCTGATCTCTAAGGTCCTTTTTAGCTCTCACATGCTATGAATCTATAAGCATTCCAAACTCATGTAGCACTTATAACATGAATATTCAAGCTCTATTCCTCATCATTGCTTCTACTGAATGCAGCAAAACTGTATCTAATGGCCTGATTAATCAGCCATAACCATCTTCTTTCCCAATGAAGGGAAAAATGTTTTCCCCCTTCTCATATTGTAGAGAAAGAGCCAGTATTTAAAATGCTGTTTTGGTGGCAGCAAACAGCATACCAAGGCTCCCTGATCAAGAAAAATAGAAAACAAAGACAGGTAGAACAGCCAGTAACCACCAAGATAAGAAACGGAAACTGAGATTAAGAGATTCACCTCTACTTGAACAATTGGTGTCGTGCCAAAATGAGTGACATCATTTAATTGGAAAATTCTTCCTTATCTGTGTCAAGCGTCTCCTCCTCTCGAAACTATTCTATTCCTCTCCAGCCTGGAGTGATTCTTCCCTCCTCTGGAAACACTGGAATTTAATACCAGAAAACCTCTCTTGACAAGTGACATAGATAGCTTTTCATTCATTTATTTATTTGACAATCATTTAATGAATGCATGTTTGATGCCTTGCACTCTTTTAAGTGGATTGGAAGAGTTAAGAGCCCTTGCTCACATGATGCTTATGTGGAAAAAGTTTGTGGAAAATGGAATTAAAAGATAATGTGAATTTTCCATGAACTTTTTGAATCCTCCCTCAGTTTTAGTGGGGAGGAGCATATATACACAGGAAAATCATATGCAGTATATATTTGCCACAGTAGAGCACTGTGACAGATGATATGATTATGATCTAAGGTCTTAGGGAAGACTTCTCTGAGGAAGTGACTTCTCCATTGAAGCTTGAGTGATACAAAGGAGACAGCTATGTAAAGATGGAGGGAAGGGCACCCATAAAACAGATTAGTATGAAAGGGGCCAAGTCTAAGGAAGGAGTAGCGCTGGGCTAAAATCACGAAGAGGGACAGTAACTGGCAAGATGCGAGCAACATCCAGATAACGTGAAATCTATGCCATGCTCAGAAAGAAGAGCTTTATTCCAGCTATTCTGGAAAGTGACTTTAAGCTCTTCATGTAAATCAGTTTCCCCTACCTGCAAGAATTCACACCATTTTTTTCTAGCTTCTCTCAACTCCTAAGCCACCAAAATCTTTGTGCATAGAATGCTTTTTTAGGTGATAGCTAGATAGTAGTAAGAAGTTCTGAGGCTCTACTGCATTGTAGAGTGGGGATAGATACTGTTAATATACTGTAGATATATCTATTAAGAAAAACCAAAAGATAGGATTTGGGGATATTCTCACTGTACAGAAATGCTAAATGCTTGAAAATATAAATATCTTTACCCTAACTGGACATTACATAATGTCCAAATGCAACAAAGCATCGCGTGGTATCCTATAAATATGTACAATTTTATACGTCAAAGCTTTTTAATCAAAAACATTTTTAAAGTTGCTAATGTGCTGTCTGGGTAGCACATGGAATCTTTAAGTTAATTATTACTTCAAGTAGACGCTTAACCTCGAGACAGTTAGAGGTCATGGGGACTGCAGCCCTTGACCTCAAATTCACATGAAGACTGAGAAGATGAGGTCAGCATGTAGGCAGCTTGTCCTTGACACCCCTATGACCGTAACTGAGATGCACAACAAGGTCTCGGGCTGCAAATGGCAGCAAGGGGCAGCCATGAGGAATGCAGGGAGCACCTCAGACGCCTCCTCCAAAGCCATTCACTATTTGGAGAGCGGTTTCCATGGTCTTTGCACCCATGTGTTATACAGCTTTAACTGAAACCTTGGAACAGGCAAATCCCTAACAACCCATGGTGTTCACGCTCAAAAATGCATCCTTGTATAAAACTGCAGCCTGAACAAGGGCAATGGGGGCTTGGTGTCTTCTCTTCTGATGCAAGCCCATTTAACATGCTTTTCTTTTTACTGGAGGGTGATCTTTAATCACATCTTCAAGGGAAGCTGGTACAAAAAGAGGTTGCTGAACATTACGCAAATTGGAGTGTCTCCAATGCTAGCCGAGAGTAATCTGACTTATTTTTCATCCTGAGCACACACACAAAAAGGAAATCTCACGAAATTAGCAGAGTTTGGGGGGGAGGGGAATCAACCTCTTCTTTCTCCCACACCTAAGGGTCCTCTGAGCTATGACGGGAAGAACCTGTCTTGGAAATCCATGTGGGTGTGAGAACCTTTGCAACCTTACCTGAAATCTGAGGTGGTAAGCTACATGCACACACACACACACATTCAGTAAAGGGAAGTGGGGGCTGAGGGATGGAGAAGAAAGAAGGTAGGAGGAAGGGAGGGAGAGAGAGAAACAGACAGGGTCAGGATGAGGAAAGTGTAGAAAGGCAAGAAAAGGGGACTGGCATTGTGGAGCAGCAGGTAGGGGCTTCCCATAAGGTCACGGGTTCCAGTCCTGGCTGCTCCACTTCCAGTCCAGCTCCCTGCTAATGCGCTTGGGAAAACAGCAGAAGATGCCCCAGTGCCTGGGTCCCTGCACCCTGTGGACAGACCTGAAAGAAGCTCCTGGCTCCCGGCTTTAGGCCACTGAGGCCATCTAGGGAGTGAACTAGAGGAAGGAAGACTTCTCTATCTCTTCCTCTGCCTCCCCTCCCTCTCTGTAACTGCACCTTTTAAATAAATAAAAAGTAAAAAAAAAAAAAAAAAAAAAAAAGGAGGGGGGGAGGAGGAGAAGGAGGCGGAGTGGAGGAGGAGGAGGAGAAGGACAAAACAAAACACATCAAATGTTCTCACAGGTGATGGCCTGGGTGAGGTGCCATTCAGGAACAACAGCGCATACTTGAAAGAACAGAGGGAGGAAGTGACCAGTGGGCGGTGACAAGGCTGGTGCCTGCACCCACCCTGGGTACACCCCAGAGGCGGAGCATCTGTGGGACCACCCCGCAGCGTGCCTGGAATGCACAGGTTGCAAGGGGGCCTTGGCTGGTTTTGGAATTTGACTCTCAAGTGGCACCCAGGGATAAGAGAATCTCTCTTCCGCGCTGAAGAACTAGCGCAAGTAGCTCCGTTTCAGAATACGGACAAGGCAACGCCAGCACCCCTCTCTCCTGGCAGGCATTGCCAATCACCCTGGTAACGCCCGCAGCGGCTGTGCCGCGCGTCTGAGCTGGGGCCAGGTTGGTGCGTGGGGCTCTGCTACCCCCGCCGCGGGAGCGCTGTCCGGGAGCTGCGGGAACCCGGGGGCGGCAGGCAGCTACGTGGGGAGCGCAGCCGCCCAGGCAAGGGAACAATTGCCTCCCGGGATTAAATCTACGTGGGCCCGAGTTGTGTGTTACTATGACAATGGTAAATAGGCTCTCTGGCTTCCAGGGAAGTGGCACCGCGCAGGGCGCGAGCTGCGCAAGGCACCATCTCGCTCCGGTTGCAGAACACACGTTCCATTCATGCACACCACAGGAAACGAAGGGCTTGGGGAAGCCACTCTATTACTTAAGTTTTAATCACCTGACACTGTATTGACAATGACCTATACTGAGTTAGATTTAGTAGTTCCAACTAATGAAAAGCCTGGTAGTAGAGTGGAAAAAGAGAATGAAAGCATGCTTATCAGATGGTAATTAACTTGCTCTCTAGAAAGATGGAAAATGAGCTAAGTGTTCTGATAAAGTGGTTCTGTGTAATTCGCCACATACCAGGAATGTGTCAAATCTCATTTTAAAAAATACGCCCACATGTAAGAGATGTTTTGTTCTGTTGTTTCTTCCACAAGAGGAATATACAATCTTTTCTGAAGGCTAATACACCTTAAAAAAATACAGAGCACCTTCAGAAAGGCGATAGCTTTCCTTACATTTTAGATTACCTACCAAGCCAGAGTCAGTCTCGCAAAACGTGTTAGCGGAAATAAGGTATTGATTAAATACAGTCACAGTAAAGACTAAATTTACATGAATATTTCCCACCACTGGTGACACAGCATTTTATCTTTCAACAGAACCCACACTCAGGCACAAAAACAATTTCTTTGCCACAATTAGCTGATTAGAATATACAGACTTCGGATATATTAGAAAGGCATGTTTGTTTTTTCCAAAGCCCACATCACAGGCTTAAAAAAAGGTTTAATTCCACAATGATCTCTGGTTGTAGTTCAGTTTTGTACATTCTGTGGATTCATTATACATCACGAAATATTTTGAAATATGTTGTTCAATAAAGAAATAACACACTCAAGACGAATCACTGCTTTAAGCACAATTAGCTCACTTCATCTCTGTGTGCTTGGTCCAGTAGAAGTACCCTGGGCAAATTTCCATTCCTACCACAGATGTTTGGTCCAGAAACTCCTCGCCACCTGTCACTCCTGAGAACTATATTAATACCTCCGTTCTCTTGGGGCCTACTTCTTCATAAGTGAGATCTCCAAAACTTGTCAATTAAATCTCCAAACTTCTTTGAACTTCTTCCCCCCACCCCAGGTCTTACATTTACTCTATATATTGTCAATAGTTATTTGGTAGTTTACCAATTTCTTCCATGTTGTACACTTTTTTTACATTGTTTCTTTTTGACAGTTTTTTTTACGTGAGACAATCTATCATGTTACATTTACCTTTATATCCATCCATCTGTACCATCTAATACTTTAGAAAAGAAAATCAATAAATATTTGAGTGAATGAATATTGATCATGAGTGCTTTCTGGAGGAATAACTTCGTGGAAGGGGAATCCCTAAAGTTATTCTTCCCCTCTGCACCACTCAAAGACATCACATCCTTAATGGAATAAAGTGTGGAAACACGGCAATCAGGGTCTCCTATACAAGTAATAGGAACCCAACTACTTGAGCCGTCACCTGCTGCCTCCCTGGGTATGCATTAGCAGGAAGTTGGAATCAGCATTGGAGCTGGAGCACACACCTTGTAACTCCAATATGGGATGCAAGCACCATAAACAGCATCTTAACCACTATGCCAAATGACCACCCCTAGTCGAATGATAGTTTAATGTCATCGCTCTTCACACCACACTCAATAGTGACCAGGAAATAAAACAGGCAGCTAGCCCTCCACTTGTCAATCATCTGTGGGTGATTTCAGACGTTCTGTTTGTCATTTCACCCCTCTGTTAGACAAGCAACTGACTGAATACATCATACATCTGAGAAGGCAAACTATGATGAAAGCCTAGAGTTAAGCACAAGGGTTGCTGGAGTCAGAAGAGAAAAAATGGAGGTAGAAAAACCCCTACAGTTTGCTTCCAATACAGATCCCCACTTTGCTGAGAAATGTAGTCATTTGGCCAAAGGGAAGGACAAATGGCAATGCTAAATGCAGGTCTATGATTTTAGGAATAGGCCTTACAGAACTGACAAAAACAATAAAAATATCTTAGAACTGTAGGATGCAACTTTAAAACCAACTGTGTATGTATCATCTTATGTTAATTTTCCTTAAAGTTGTGCCATAAGGCAAGAACATTAATATCACTTTATGGATGAAGAAACATACGCCCTGTTAGTTAACTCAACAAATCTTTAAGTTGCTTAAAAATATTTAATGGATGAAAAATAATCTCCAAGATTAAGGTACTTATGAAACATCAGAATGAGAAAAATATCATTCTTTGACACTCTGATTATTACTTCATAACATGCAATTCCTGTCTTATCAGTTCCCAAACTGGATGAAAAACCTTGCCTCATTTCTCAACAGCAGCCTACAGGAAGTGGCACGCTCACTGCTGCAGAAGGTTCTAGCTGAAGAGCTGTTACTGTCTTTACACAGAATGTCAGATTTCTGAAGGACTTTTGAATATGTCTCCATTTAACCCTCCTGGCACCATTATAGTTAGGTGTGTGATAAACGTCATCTAGTTTACTCTATAAACAAGAATTCTTTTGCCAGTTAGGATACTGTTTTAGAGGATAGTGAGGAATTTTGAGATTGGAGACCCAGGAACAGTCTTAATATATCCACATCATTGAAATCACATAGAATTGCTTTTTTTTTCATCCCTTAGGGATTTTGAAAGAGGAAAACCATCAAAGCAAAAACAGTACTTTGCTGTCCACACTGGTTGAATAATATCCTGAGTGGTATTCTTGGATCTCAAAAAGAATTCTGAAGCCTTTGCAATGTGCACAACTACAGAAGAGATGTATTGTTCACCATGTTATGTAATCAAACAAATGGTTTGAGTTTGAAGGGATTTGGCCAGTTTGATTACATGCCAGCATCACTTTGTTGAACAATTATTGAAACAACAACAAGAATGAGTTTAGTAAATCAGTTGGTACCCACCAGTCCTTATTGGATAATTATACAGAAAGCAAATGGTTGACTTCCATTAAATATTCCAAACTGCAAGATACCCTTCAGACATCAATTGTATTGAAATTAAGCACAGGAGATAAGTGCTTTTAGAGAAATGTTCATAAAATCAGTGCTTACCCATAGAGGGTGATCACTGTTTGAACATGATTGTCTTGGATATATGGTCAAAAGAATCTAAGATGGCCATTTAAATAGATGGGTCTGCAATCAGGTCAGGCTCTCATTTCTGATAAGTTTGATAAAAGATGTTAACCTCGGGGCCAGCACTGTGGCATACTGGGTAAACTACCACCTGTGGCTCCAGCATCCCAAATAGATACCAGTTTGAGTACTGGATGCTCCACTTCTGATCCAATTCCCTGTTAATGTGCCTGGGAAGGCAGCAGAAGATGGCCCAAGTATTTGGGCCCCTGCATCTATGTGGGAGACCTAGAAGAAGCTCCTGGCTCCTTCTGTGGATCAGTCTAGCTCCAGCCATTGCAGCCATTCAGGGAGTAAACTAGTGGATGAAAGATCTCTCTGTCTTGCCCTCTTCCTCTCTCTAACTCTGTCTTTCAAATAAATAACAATATCTTTCTTTAAAAATAGATGTTAATCTCCCTTTGACAGCAGTTCCTCAAGCATAGAAAATGAATCTCTAACATCCCACCTTATTTTAATCATTAGCTATAAAATATTCAACCAAACATATATCCACTAAATGATCATTGATTGGACAGGTATATATATATGGATGGATATATGTATTTGTGTACAAATGGGTAGTCTGGGGTGAAAAGGAAGCCATAACAAAGGAGATGGAACTTAATGGATGTTAGAATCAGAGGGAAAAATGTGAAGTCCTTAAGTCCAAAGAATGTTTAAATGGGCATTATTTACTTATAGGGATATAAAAAAAATTACCAGTGTGAAGCAAAAGACACTGACAAGGAAATAGCAGATGACAGGTTTGGCCACTGCCATTCAACATCATGAAGCCAGTCATCACCAACTCCCTTCCTTCACTGAGTTATGTTTAGATTGGTGTTGCAAGTACAGGGAGAGTTTGAAGAATCTGCTAATGAATCCAAGTTCCAAAATAAAAAACAAAATTTCTGAATGTGTGTGGTCTTTGATTGTTCTGTTTCTACACAAATAGCAAAATACAGCAGCACGTTGGCCAAGAGAAGCAGGATTCCAGGAGCAGAATTTGAATTGCCTCATCTTCTCTCTTGCTAGATTATATGCTGAATGAACTCTGGGGCAAAGATAAACTGTTAGAAGCATCATTTGGCTTTTATAGGGACAAAAGGCTGACTGATACAGAGTTTCCTTAAGATGACCCATTAAAAGGTCTAGGGTATATAGATAAAAACATATTATATAAATACCAGCTGTGATAAGGCAAGTCACTTAGATGTTCTATGTCTTGATTTTACTGTGTACATTGGGGAAATTGTAGAATCTCCCAAAAATTTTGAGGAAAATATGGGATTAACACATTAAAGTGCTTTAATTTAGTGCCCGAGATAGAGCACTCACTCTATAGTTTTGGTGGAATTGATAAAGTAGTTGGTGAGTATTATGAAGTAAAGATTTATAAAAGGGTGGATAGATTCTTTAAGGAAGCATATCTTTAAGGAAGCATATCAGAATCCTTCCCATCTCTTCAACCCCATCTTGTTTGTTCCAGCTTGCTGGTCATTCTACAACCTCTTGAACGTTGACTCAGTTGGATCTCCTGGGCCTTGGCACATGCTATACCCACTACCTGGAATGCACATCTCATGGAACTTGTAATGGCTTCCCCATCCTCATCATTCAGGATGCAACATACTTGACACTTCCTCAGGGATGCCTTGCCTAACCTTACATAAAGCAACACCCCTCCATCAATTTTTGCCTTTCACATAGTTTTGTTTTAGTTTTACCTAGCATCACTAGTATCTAAAATTATCCTATCAGAATACTGAGTCTTCTTCACCTCTGTATCTCCAGACCTAGAATATGCCTGCATATATTCAGTGCTCAAAAGATATCTGTTAACTATTGATTGGCTGGCTGACTGAGAAGAATGGGACCTCAAAGTATGTACAGTTAAAATCACATGAGTTATTCTTTCAAAGAAGAAGCTGTGTTTTTCCAAGAAGACAACAACCCAAATAAAATTCACACAGAATGACAGCATTAGGCTTTAATGTAAAGTTTCTTCTCTCTCTCTCTCTCTCTCTCTCTCTCCTTCTTTCTCTCTCTCTCTCTCTCTCTCATTCAGCCTTCAGGAGAAAGGCAATGTTGAGAAGGGAATAAGAAGTTGTAATTAGTGTTTTTCACTTGAAAGAAAGGTAGAAGTTGAGAAAAACTATATGTGAATTTTTAAAAATTTTTAAAAGGATTTATTTATTTATTTGAAAGCCAGAGTTGCAGAGACAGAGGAGAGAGAGACAAATGTTCCATGTGTTGGTTCACTCCCCAAATGGCTGCAATGGCCAGGTCTGGGCCCGGTCGAAACCAGGAAGCAGGAGCTACATTCAGGTCTCCCATGTCGGTTCACGGGTCCAAGTACTTGGATCATCCTCTGCTGCTTTCCCAGGCACATTAGCAGGGAGCTGGATGGGAAGTGGTAGAATTGGGACTTGAACCGGCACCCATAAGGGATGCTGGTGTTGCAGGCAGATACTTAACCTGCTATGCCACAGTGCCAGCCCCATTACATGTGTTTTATATGTCACTGATTACTATTCAACCTGCTGAAATGCACTTGCATTGTTGACAGCTTGGCCTCCCCATTCCAAATTTCTCCTCACTTCTGGAATTTAATTGGAAAGGAAGGCACTAAACTGGAGTATATTTGTATTTCCTACAAGTTTCAACCAGTGGTCTGCACATGCTACATACATAAGAAATTCTGGTGATCTTACAAGGAGACTCCAAGAAGTTCTTGGAAAACAGAATTTTTTAGGTTTATTTATTTGTTTTTACTTAAGAGAAGGAATCTTTCACCCACTTGTTTATTCTCCAAATGCACACAATAGCCAGGTCGAAGTCAAGAGTCCCAAACTCTATCTGTTCTCCCATGTGTGTGACAGAGACCCAAGTGTTTGAGCCATCACTTGCTCTCCCAGGGTGTACATCAGTAGGAAGCTGGATTGGAATCAGAGTAGCCAGCACTCAAACCAGGCACTGTGATATGAGACACAGGTATCTCAAGTGGCACTTAACCTGCTGCACCACAATACACACTTCAGAAAACTGAAATTAAAAGCAAATTTGTTTTGGAGCAATTTTTTTGAAATCTATGCACAGTTTTTCTCTATATACATTTTCTGTGAAGATTGTGATGACCCCTTCGTATTACTTGTATAAAATTGTAAAGAGTATCCAGGGACTGTTCACATTCTAGACATATTTAAATTATGGACTAAAAACCAGAAAGTCATTCTCTCAACTTTCAAAAAACAAAGGTCCAACTACAAAATGATTTCAGAATATAAAAGATCAGTTTCGGTAAGCAGGTGCACAACTATTTCTACTTCTTTAAATTGCTCTACATTTGAACGGTGCTTCTTAGTTAAATATAAAATATTTTTTAATATTTATGTACTGTTATTTTAATTTTAAATTGCTATTTTTATAGGCAAAGGACAATTGAGCAGAAAAATGTTATATCCTTTTTTTCCAGCTATTCATGCTGTGAAGCAACCTGTTTTACTGCTTAAACCTGTGTTTGTTCTGTTTCAATTGTGCAGAAAGAAACAGTTCTGGCACCTTTAAAAATCAAAGATCTATCACTCAACAGGAGAACATAGCAAACCTAGGAAAGGGAATTCTAAGGAATAGCAAAAAGCTACAGTGCTTCTAAAACCTTATTGGGTTTATGAATCACCTGGGGATCTTGTAAAAATGTAGATTCTGATTCAATATGTCTTGAGCGGAGTCTGAAATTCTGCATTTCTAACAAGCTGTGGGTGATGCCTATGCCTCTGGTTCTTGGTGTTTATAGGTGAGGGCTTGAGAAATAAGCATTTCATATTTGCAGTTATAGTGACATTGTCACTATGGCTGTATTGAATCTGTAAAAATGACTATAAGTTCTGTCCTGCTTATTAAGGATGGAGCCTGTTTCTCCACTCTGTGAGTCAAGCTGACCATGGGGCTAGCCTTGGTCAACAGACAACAGCAATTTGCCAGATGGTGAGACTTGAAAAGTGCGCGTACCCTGGGACTTCTCTCTTCCTGCTCTTAGAAGCCTGTAATCACCACACAATTGCACCCAAGGTAGCCTGCCACAGGGGGAGATGCCACATGGAAGACATGTGAGATGCCTCAGCCTATGGCGTCAGGCAGGCAGGCCCCAGCCTCCAGCCTGCCAACTGCCATCCCAGTGAGTGAAGCCATCCAGGATCTCAGCTAATTCCCCAGCTGATGGTCAACACCTGAGCAATCAAAGCAGGTCAGAATTCTGGCCATACAGAAGATGCCCTCCACTAACATATACTTGTTAAAGTTAATGTTGTTTCCATAACCACAATTGGGAAGTTTTTGTTGTTACTGTTCATTATTTTACTTGGCTTCTAAAGCAGGAACAGTTAAGAGTTTAAGCACATGCTGATTTAGTTATTTTTCTTACTTGTCTTCAATGTATATGGTATAAGTGGGGGTCACTGTTGTGGTACAGTGAGTAAAACATCCTATACCAGCACTGGTTTGAGTCCAGGTTGCTGCACTTCCAATCTAGCTCTCTGTTGATGGCTTGGGAAAGGCAGCAGGGGATGGCCCAAGTGTTTGGGCCTCTGAAACTCAAATGGGAGACCTGGAAGAAGTGCCTGCTCCTGACTTCAGTTTGGCCCAACCTTGGTCATTGTAGCCATCAGGGGAGTGAACCAGTAGATGGAAGATAACTCGTTCTCGTTCTCTTTCTTTTTCTCTTTCTCTTTCTCTCTTTCTCTTTCTCTCTCTCTCTCTCTCTCTTTCTTTCTCTCTGTAACTCTAACTTACAAATGAATAAATAAAACATTAAAAAAGAAAATATATAGTATAATTATGCTACTATATGATAAAACTGACAGAAGTAGTTATTGTCATAACATTTGAACTATTTCTATTTTTGTAATAAATTTATTTTCCCCTTGTTTTACTATGTTGAATACATTTTTTAAAAGAACATACTGTTTTAAACACCATTTTGCTTATTTACTTGAAAGGGAGAGAAAGAGTGAGAGCGTCAAACAAAGAGAGATTTTTCCATCCCCAAATGCCTGGGCTGGGCCAGGCCGAAGCC
Source organism: Oryctolagus cuniculus (assembly GCF_051225735.1). Lineage (NCBI taxonomy): Eukaryota > Metazoa > Chordata > Mammalia > Lagomorpha > Leporidae > Oryctolagus > Oryctolagus cuniculus. Next base: position 127,554,127 of record NC_142868.1, read on the forward strand.
AGGAGACTGAGACTAGAACCCAGTTCCAAAGAGACATGTTAATTATTCTGAGAAACATTTGCCTCTGTGTTGACTACTTCTGCTTAGAAGCTAAAATGCTTGTCTAAGTCACACAGCTTGTAAATTGCAGAATATTTTTCTCCCCAATATAGTCATAAATTTCAAATATTATTTTTATTGAGTTATTGATATCTGAGAATCTTCTGGTAAAATAAATATGTAGTATTATTTCTTTCTAAAGGATATATTCTGTTCATCATTTTGTTTCATGTTTAAGAAGATAATGTAAGGCCTAATAATCTTACAGATATTAGTGGCCAATTAAACACCTTTTTTGGGAAGGCTACACTTCAGCCAGTCATTGACATAGAGCCCTCAGACACACAGCAGTGCGCTAGATGCTTCCTTTGTCAGTATACGCATTGTTAGGGATCCTTGTCCATTGCTGGTCATCCTTGACCATTTGGGTATCCTCTCAAAACCTCTCAGTCATACTTTTTCTTTGTCAATCCATATTAATGCTGGTCCCACAGCCATGCCTATATATATTAAAGGCTGCTTTTTATGGACTGGGGCAATGTTTCTGAAATATATTAAACTGTTCCTCCTGTTGAAGTGATCTACCTCTTCTACCCTCTTCTATTCTTCCTCATTGAGAATCATCACATTTGAAAAAGGCTCTCCAGTATCACTTCTTACAAATGGAACAGGGTTTTAAATAGCATTTGAATGTCTTTAATCACACCACACAGGATATAGGTAATGGGGACCCTGCCATTCTCTAACACCCAGCTGGTATCCACATTACCTTATTGGACTACAAAGGGTTTTAGATTGTGCATCAGCCACATTCGAACCTTCCTCTCTGGGGATGTGCATCGACTGTCACAACTGTGACTCCTGAGTACATTCCAGAATCTCCATGATCTGGATGTCCAGCTGTCACACCCGTGCAGACCTTCAGTTGCTAACTCTTTGCTCCCAATATTAGAGTTCCCTTTCACATCTTACTCTTCTTTGCCTCCCTTCCACCCTACAGCAAGCCATTCTATTGAAAGCACCTTAAATTATTTCTTAGAAAAAGTGCCATTCAAATGATTGCCAACCTTGATGCAGAACTACTGCTGATGTGTCTTGAACACTTCTTTTTTAAAAAAATTATTTATTTATTTTGAAAGTCAGAATTACAGAGAGAAAGAGGGAGGGACAGATAGAGATCTTCCATCTGCTGTTTCACACCATAGATGGCTGCAACAGCCAGGCTGAAGCCAGGGGCCAGGAATTTCTTCTGGGTCTTCCATGTGGGTGGCAGGGGCCCAAACACTTGAGCCACCTTCATTTGCTTTTTCCAGGCCATTAGCAGGGAGCTGGATCATAAATGGAGCCACCAGGACCCAAACCACCATCCATATAGGAAACCGGTATCACAGGCAGCACCTTTACCCGCCAAGCTACAATGCCGGCCCCATGTCTTAAACATTTCTAATGTGAATATATCGAGCCCCAGACAATATCTCACAGAACGGCTCACTTTACAAACCATATACCAGGTTGCAAGTCTTCACATTCTGGCTCTAAACTAACGTTCTGGTCTCACTTCTCTTCATGCCCCTCTACTTCTTTCCCATGCTCCAGGCACCCAATGCATTTCAGAAGAACTCATAGTTTGTCCACACACTTTGTCTACTAACTGGAGTATCTTCCTCCATCTGGCCAACTCCTCTTTTGCTCACAACTCCTCTGCCTGGCTCTGCTCAAACAGCAGAAGACCTCTATTCAACTTCAGCCCTAGCTTACAACTCTGCCACAGCATGGGTGCTGTTGCTTTGTTACTCTTCACCTCCACGCCACATCCAAGACTACTGAGGGCGGGGGCCATTTTTTTAATCCAAGTCTACATCTCATCAGCTAAACCTCCAACTGACTTAAAGATAACTAACCAAAACAACAACATCAACTAAAAGTGTATGCTAAAACAATTAAAAGATGGTCTCAAGGTGCTTATGGGAAATTAAAAAATGGTCCCTGAGAATGGGACACAGTTTGGGTAAAAAGATAAAGGAATCAAACTGATCAGGGTAATTTACCACAGAAGACTCACTGCTTATGGATGATAGGGGATATCTGACACCAGAGAGACCTACAGAAGGAGGGCTCATATAAATGGCATTAATCTGTGTGCCTTCAACTCCAAAAATTTGTATCTTTCTGTGTTAATATGGTGTGCTTATATGTCATTGAAATATAGAAGCTTTTTATATTTATTTCAGATTTCATAGGCTATTGATTAGGCAAACATTCAACCAGCTACAAAACTCAATTCAACAAGAATCTCTATGAACCCATACCTTTGCAGACCTCGCTAAGAGGAGGCATGTTTACCAGTGCTATGTGACAATTCCTATGCTTTCTCTATATATGGTCTGCTATATCTGATCATCTTCTACCTTTGGAGGTAGATATTAGAGGATCTGAAAAGCAGGAAAATAATAGTTATGTCTTAGCAACTTTCATTTTATTATGACAATATCAGCAACATCTGGAAAATTCTACAAAACAAGATAATTAAGTGTCAAAGTAGACCGCAGACAGGAGTTACTGCAGAATTAATTTGGTTCTGTTATTTGTGAGTAGGATGAGGAAGCTATATTTGCTAATGCAAAGTACTTCAAAAGTACTTGTCTAGTTAGCCCTATAATTTCTGGAGACCTGACATAAATAAATAAACAAATTAATAGTTCTTTCATCAATGTTTTGCTATAGTGCTTAAAAAATTGAAACTTAGAAACTCTTCCTGGTATGGAGATAGCCAATTAAAATCAAGTCCAACTATGAACCGCAATTAAATATGTGAGTGTATTTCCAAAACTGTCCTGACACATTGGTTTAGTGTTAATAGATATTCCAAATATGAAGATGCTTCAAAGAGTTTATGGAAAATGGTATTAAAAGAGAAATTTCTTTGGGGACAAAAAAATTGAAATCCATGTAGAGTTATTTCATAATATGCATTTTCCATGAACTTTGTGAAGACTCTTTGTAAGTCAGTGTAACCACAAAAAAACAAGATTTCTTATGATGGAGATAAATAGAATATTGTGAGTCACAAAGAACAAAACAGAATACCGTGTACTTTACTAACATATTGGAATACTCCTACCTTCACAGAACATTTAAATAACCCTGGATTAAACCATTTTCAGGCGTTAACACCTTTGTGGAAACACTATGGCTTGCCATACTAAATAACACACAGAAATTTAAATGCTCATGTACAACCAGAGGAAACTTGCAGGCACCATAGCCTAATGGTCGTTCTGAAGTGGGAGCTGCCTACCCAGGATGCAGTGAGGAAATGGATGAGGAGAAAAGATGGCGGTTCCACAGCATGAAGAACAGACTATGGCAGAGATTTCAGTGAGATAAGATGAAAGTTTCACGCCAGATGAAGGAGAGGAATCAAACTGGTGTTTTCACTTTGGAGTAGTGGGGTTTCTCAAGGAAAAGAGAAGGCAGCAAAAGGATGACTGGGTTTGAAACATGTACAGGCTTTCAAGAAAATGATCTGGCATTGTATTTTGAAAGACTTTGTTCTTTTTAAATGCCATTTATTTACTTGAGAGAGAAGGAGACAGAAAGAGAGGAAGAAGGAAGAAAGGAAGATGAAAGAAAGAAAAAGGAAAAATAAAGAAAAGACAAAAGGAAGAAAAGTCTTATGCCAGATGTCAGATCATCATCTCCTAGTATAATACAGAGAGATGCCAGCCAAAAGTAAAGCTAGCACCTATGAGGACTCTACACCTGGTGTACTGATTGCAAATCAAATTTTATTAAGATCGCTGCTAAGTGCTAGGAGCTTTAATAGATGCAGACCTTGCATTCTATGTACTTAAAATCTAATAGGAGAGAGAAGACATGATTCAGAACATCACCTTTTTTTAAGCTCAACTCTGCTATCAAAAGTGGGCATTTACTTGACATTTTCATCCCTTTAGTTGTTCATTTATAAAACTAGAGAACCACTGATTGCTGAGCACCATTTTTGAAGTATAGAAGTACAAGCATACTTTCAAAGTTTGCTGAAAATAGAATTATAAGTTTTCTTTGATGAAAAAAATTGAAATCCATGCACATGAGGGTTTTTCTAAAAGTTCACAGAAAATGCATACTTGTGAAAAAATACTCATGGATTTCAGCATTTTTTGTACCAAAATAAGCTTATCTTTAATTCCATGTTTTTCTTGAACTTTTGGAAGTACCTTCACATTTCAGGTTAGAATTTGGGAATACTGCCACAGAATGCTTCTAAAAATTTAATGAATTACCTAGGACTCAAGGTTAAATGCAGATTTGAGTTGGTGGATTCTGCATTTCTAAGGACCTTTGAGGTTGCTAGTCCCAGTCATAAGACTCTAAAATACAGCCTGATTTAATTCACCCAAGCTACCATTAAGATAGCTATTCTGAGCTGCATTTCACTGACAAAGGGGTGACTTGTGTAGGGTCACAGGGACAAAGGTAGCATCCCAACTGAGATTTTTTTCTCACTTCTCATCTCCCAAATACATACTGTCCCTCTCAGTTCTACAATACTATACTTAGAAATTATAAGATTGGTAAAGTGCAAATGAGCTCAGAAAAAATGAGGGATCGCTTCCTACTGGGAAGGGGGCTGGGGGTTCTTTAAGAAGTCACAGAGAAGATGTGGCATGGACCTGGAAGGACTGTTAGAATGAAATAAGCAAAGATGAAGAGGGCAGAAAACAATGGTTAAGCCTAGTAAGCTGTGATCAGAGCCCGCCAGTAGAGAAAATCTGTGGAGAAGGACCCACAGTGATGGGACAGGCTCTGGACCTTGCATCTCTGGTTTATTTCCAGCCATTACTCACATTGTTCACTGGGTATGGCATGAACTTTCATACTGCTCTCCATTATACAGCCTTGTTTTAAGAGGAGCATACAGTTTGATGAGACGAGTGGTCTCTCGGGTCTGATTTCTTTCTCTTCAGCTATCTCCTGGGAGCAGTCTCCAGTCTTCACCCATAGACTCCACACGCGTGTCTCCAGGCCCTCTGTAAAATGCCAGCTTTATGGTATGTGCCCACGGAAACAACAGAGTGAATTCTCTCCTTTTAAGATTGTGACTCCCACCCTCCCCCAATTCCTCCAAACGTTTCCTTTTAAAGAAAAGCCATGGTTCACTGCTACTGAAAATTAAAGAAAACAGCATAAAGATCAAGGTCCAAGCTGGTGCTGGTGATGACAGAACATTAAAATCACTGCTCAAATTTCTCTTTCCTTGAACATTGACAAAGACTACTAATAGAAAGCCAGTCCCCAGAATGCAGGTTCAATTCAGACTTTTTGTACTTGCCCCTCTTCATCCATGAACTATTTTCACCAAAATGAACAAATCACAGGTGGCAGTCAGTTGTGAGAAAACAGGCGAGGTAATGACATAGCATGTGACACCCCTCCCTACCCCAATGCTTATCACAACACAAAGCACCAAGGAAAAGGAGGAGGGCTTCTTAGATCAAAGTTAATTTAATTTACGAAGTTGAAGAGAGAAGGAATTAATCAACACTCCCTCCACCAAACTATACTTCTGGCCTTTCTCACTACACCAAGCTTGCTCCCTGAGCTTGCCTCTTTGATCTTCCCTTGGTTCCAGATTGTGTTTTGGTAATTAGAGCCATACCTTGTATGCCCCAGAATTCCTTCCTCCTTGCTGAATCTTCATTTTCATGATTCTTTTCCTTTCTGATGCCAGGTTTGAGGTCCATTCTCAGTTCCCAATTGCATGTTGGCATGACAGCTTGGGATAGTATTCTTGACACCCACCTGCTAGAACTACTGCTATTGTGGTTCAGCAAGAACCAAGCTCAAGCTCTGTCCCCATCCAAACACAGGAAATGTCAAGGATGCTTTCAAAGCATGTAAAGTATCTCTCATCAGATATCCAATACTGAATAAGGAAACATGTGCGAGCAGAAATCCATGGTGCGCCCAGAAGAAGAGATGGATCTGGTATACATCATAGTCACATTGCAACCTGGTCAATCAGATATTCTTTGACGATAGGTAAAGACACAGGAGAGAAGAAACAGAAGGAAAGAGAAAACTTCAGGTGAGTTTTGTCCCTTTTTTTCCCTTTTTTGGTGTGTTGGACAGTTAGAAGCATGAAATTAAAACTCGTGAAAAACAGCCATATAATCTTGCCGTGGTGACTCAAAAGTTGTCGTTTCTCAACTGAACTTTGCTGAAACACTTGATTCGTGTTGTTCTTCTTTAACCTAATTTGCATTGATTTAATCAGTGCTGGTATGCTTTAAATACATAATAAATTGAGATTCTGCAACTTAGATGACTTAGAATAGCTAAATTTCAATAAAGCTCATTTCAATCTGTTAATGTATACGGTTCTGCCAAGGGGTTTAAAACTGTAGAAAAGATGTAACTTGTCGTATTAGAGGTGGGAAAGGCTTACTTAACGATATCATATAGATGAAATGATTCACAGGATAATAATGTAAAAAGCAATACTATATATATATATATATATATATATATTTCTTAATTACAGCCTAGAAGCATCATTTCAGTTTTGAGTAGCATACTTAGAAGAAAACTCACATACAAATGCAGTGAATTTAATGTGATTCTCTTTCTTCCTTGCCAACACTCAACTCTTTGCTGCCTCTCTTACCAGCTCTACAAATCAAGTGACATCCAAAGTAGGACCTCTTTTTGCCTGCCCATTTGGCAGCCTCTGTCGCCACTTTGCCAAGCCGCCTGCCTTAGGAGGATTTTCTTCTTAGCAGCCATGGGGATTGGGTGGCTTGTACTCCCTGTACTTGCTGAATGGCTGGCCACTGTGCACCCCTGCCTATGTCTGCCTTTCTCTCCACTCCCCTCCCCAGCCCCAACCCTTTGGAGTTTGTGGCTCCATCAGCTCCTCTGCTGTCCATGATAACTGTCTTGGCAAGAAGCAAAACCACCTGATGGTGAAGTTGTTTGTCATTAAAGTGTTCTGCAGCACATCAGGGGTGCCAGGGCAAAATCTGTTAGTAACCCAGTGCACAGTCAGGCAGGAGGCCACAGTGAAGGAGGGGTGATCATCGAGAATGGCAAAGGATGGGTGTCACTTCGCAGAGGCAACAACGAAGGCACCATCTCTGTCAGTCTCAAGCTACATGTACAACCTTGGATAAACCCCTGATGTCTCTCGGCCTCGGTTTTGTCATTTGCAAAATCGAGTGGGTTGATTTTCTAATGTCTCTTCTAACTCCTAAGACAGCATGTGATGTCTAGGCCATTTCAGATTTGTGTTCATTCCAATTAAATGATGCATCTCAGAGATGAATGACCAGGGCAAAGCTCAGATGAATACAAAATGGAATGATTCATGCCTCTGTTCACATGACTTTTCCTGAAAAGTACCTCAAGTCTGCAGACTTTGATTCCCCTGGTCCGTCTCTTCAGTTTGCATTTTAAAAGCCACCCCAGTTCCTTAACCAGGCCATCCAACTTGGGAGCCCTGGTAATCTATCCTGTTCCTATCAAGGTGAGGACCCCAGCAGATAAAGCCCATTTCCTTTGCATTTCTTCTGGGAAGAAATGAAAGGAATTCAAAGGGAGGAGCTGGAGCTGCACATCTGCCCCTCTCCCACCACCTCCTTGGGCATCCTGGTCCGGAGAGGAGGCTCGCCCACATTCCTTTCCAGCAGGCTTATTCAGCCATCTTTGAGCATATTTATTATTTATTTATTTATTAGCAGATGGCCAACAGGTCCCTGACATGAGCAAGGCAGATGCCCTCTGGACTAGCTAGAACTACAGGGAGAGCTCACCGCCAGGACTTCCATCCGCCAGCAACTGAAAAGAAAGCACCAGGCAAAGGCTTCTCTTCCCACTTAGAGCAACACAAGGCTGAATTAGGGGTGTGTGCTCAGCCAGGGGCAGGCCTCCTAATGGTTTATGCGACCTCCTCGCTGCACATTCTCTAGCACACTCTTCTGGAGTGGGACAGACTGCAGGGCCTGGTAATGACTCTGAACAACACATGCCAGGGTTAACCCTCCCCACGTTAGGCAACAGAATCCTGATTAATCCTCGCTCTGCACCATGGATACCTAGGGAGAAGCTCCGGCAAGCCTCCCTGTACACAGACACACGTTTCTGCCACACTGGATCTCACACCACCAGGACTGGGATGGCTTCCCAAAATGGGGGTGGAACTGGAGAGCATCTCCCCCTCCCCACCCACCACCAAAAAGGGCTGGCTGACCGCAGAACTCCAGGGCTCACAAGGGGGGGAGTGGGGTGGGGGGAATCACTGCCAAGCCCCAAATCACTGCCTTCCTCTGTCTCCTCTGGAATCGCCCTCTAAAGCAAAGGACCAAATGTTGATTTCTCTACAGACTCCCACGTATTTCTTAAGGCACAGACAGCTTTAAAGGGGGGTGGGGTGGGGTGGGAAATACGTATCCCCAAAAGGGAAGGGGGAGAGCGTGAAATATTTCAGTTTCCCACTTGGAAATATCTTGTCAGTAATGATGCTTACCCCTCTCTTCACTCCCTCCTCCCGTTGTTTTTTTTTTTCTTTTGAAATATAGACAAAAAAGCTGCAAGTGTTTTCCATTTCATCAAAGAACATATATTACTTTAGTGGTTCGGTAAAATGTTGGTTTTATGCCCACCCCTTTTCAATCTGCCCATGTCTGAGGTGCTCGGGGAGACGCACAATCGCGAGCAGCTTACGACACTCAGTGAGCAGTAGGTGCCTGTGCAGGCTCGCGCCGCACACTGCCTGGCGGAGGAAGGAGCCGGGCGCCGCTCGCCGCTCCCTGCGCCGCCGCCGCCGCCGCCGCCGCCGCCGCCCGCAAAGCATGAGCGAGCCCGTTCTCCGCAGCTGCCCGGGGCGCGAATGGCCGGCGGTCTCAGCGGAGTGAAAGGTGGCGCCGGTCACTGGTCCTTTCCAATGACGGACATTAACCAGACTGTCAAATCCCGGGGAGTCGCGAGCCCCGACTTTGGAGGTTTTCTCCCCCACCGCGTCACAGTCCGAACTGCGGAGGGAAAGGACGGCGGCAGGAAGGCGCAGCCCGGGCTCCAGCACGTAGTTGGGAAACTTGCGGGTCCTGGAAGTCGCCTCCCCGCCTCGCCGGCCGCCCTTGCAGCCCGGAGCCGAGCAGCAAAGTGAGACATTGTGCGCCTGCCAGATCCGCCGGCCGCGGACCGGGGCTGCCTCGGAAGCACAGAGGGGTCTTCTGTCGCCCTGCATATAATTAGCCCGCACACAAAGGGAGCAGCTGAATGGAGGTTGTCACTCTCTGGAAAAGGGTGGGTAAGACACTTTTTAATTAAATTCTTTCCCGAAGATTTTTTTTTTCCTCCCTTTTCTTTGCTGCAGCATCTAACATGGACCAAATCCCCATCTCTTTGATCTTTCTGTGGCTGTGAACTTTCCATGCTGCCAGCTTTCTGCATGCGTAGAGGTGAACGTGAGGTTTTGGGGAGGGGGGTTCCTTCTTTATTTCCATACATTTATTTGATTTTTGCCCTTTTCTCCCCCTCCCCCGCTCCCCCTCCCTCGGAATAAAATACGATGTAGATTTCTGACCGAGCGCTTCCAATGGACAGTCTCCAGTCTCTCTGGAAAGATTCTCGCTAATGGATTTCCTGCTGCTCGGTCTCTGTCTATACTGGCTGCTGAGGAGGCCCTCGGGGGTGGTCTTGTGTCTGCTGGGGGCCTGCTTTCAGATGCTGCCCGCCGCCCCCAGCGGGTGCCCGCAGCTGTGCCGTTGCGAGGGGCGGCTGCTGTACTGCGAGGCGCTCAACCTCACCGAGGCGCCCCACAACCTGTCCGGCCTGCTGGGCTTGTCCCTGCGCTACAACAGCCTCTCGGAGCTGCGCGCCGGCCAGTTCACGGGGTTAATGCAGCTCACGTGGCTCTATCTGGATCACAATCACATCTGCTCGGTGCAGGGGGACGCCTTTCAGAAACTGCGCCGAGTTAAGGAACTCACGCTGAGTTCCAACCAGATCACCCAGCTGGCCAACACCACCTTCCGGCCCATGCCCAACCTGCGCAGCGTGGACCTCTCCTACAACAAGCTGCAGGCGCTCGCGCCCGACCTCTTCCACGGGCTGCGGAAGTTGACCACGCTGCACATGCGGTCCAACGCCATCCAGTTCGTGCCCGTGCGCATCTTCCAGGACTGCCGCAGCCTCAAGTTTCTCGACATCGGATACAATCAGCTCAAGAGCCTGGCGCGCAACTCTTTCGCCGGCTTGTTTAAGCTCACCGAGCTGCACCTGGAGCACAACGATTTGGTCAAGGTGAACTTCGCCCACTTCCCGCGCCTCATCTCCCTGCACTCGCTCTGCCTGAGGCGGAACAAGGTGGCCATTGTCGTCAGCTCGCTGGACTGGGTCTGGAACCTGGAGAAAATGGACCTGTCGGGCAACGAGATCGAGTACATGGAACCCCATGTGTTCGAGACCGTGCCGCACCTGCAGTCCCTGCAGCTGGACTCCAACCGCCTCACCTACGTCGAGCCCCGCATCCTCAACTCCTGGAAGTCGCTGACTAGCATCACCCTGGCCGGGAATCTGTGGGACTGCGGGCGCAACGTGTGCGCCCTGGCCTCGTGGCTCAGCAACTTCCAGGGGCGTTATGATGGCAACTTGCAGTGCGCCAGCCCGGAGTACGCACAGGGCGAGGACGTCCTGGATGCCGTCTACGCCTTCCACTTGTGCGAGGAGGGGGCAGAGCCCACCAGCGGCCACCTGCTGTCGGCGGTCACCAACCGCAGCGACCTGGGGCCCCCTGGCAGCCCAGCTACCACGCTGGCTGATGGCGAGGAAGGGCAGCGCGATGGCACGCCTGAGCCGGCCACCGTGGCTCTCCCAGGAGCCGGCGAGCACGCCGAGAACGCAGTACAGATCCACAAGGTGGTCACCGGCACCATGGCCCTCATCTTCTCCTTCCTTATCGTGGTCCTGGTGCTCTACGTGTCCTGGAAGTGTTTCCCAGCCAGCCTCAGGCAGCTCAGACAGTGCTTTGTCACGCAGCGCAGGAAGCAAAAGCAGAAACAGACCATGCATCAGATGGCTGCCATGTCTGCCCAGGAATACTACGTTGATTACAAACCGAACCACATTGAGGGAGCCCTGGTGATCATCAACGAGTACGGCTCCTGTACCTGCCACCAGCAGCCCGCCAGGGAATGCGAGGTGTGATCATCCCAGTGGCTGCCAACCCACGCGCTACCAAATACGCCTGGGCGCCGCGCGGGCCGGCGGGCACCGGGCTGGGGTCTCCTTGTCTGCGCTCTGATTTGCTCCTTGACTGAAACTGTGAGGGGATCTCTCCCAGAGACTTGACATTTTAGCTTTATTGTGTCTTAAAAACAAAAACGAAATAAAACACAACAAAAACCCCATCCCACAACCTTCAGGACAGTCTATCTTAAATTTCATATGAGAACTCCTTCCTCCCTTTGAAGATCTGTCCATATTCAGGAATCTGAGAGTGTAAAAAGGTACCAATCATTGATTTTTTTTTGTAAACTAAAATGTTTAAAATAAAATAGCATTTACAGTTTTTACAGACTGGTGTAACCTAAATGAATTGCTACCTGTGTTACAAGAGAAGCAACAGTTAATTTCCTTGGGGTGGGGGGTGGAGTGGGGAGTGAGGGATGGAGGTTGTCCAGTGACCAAGGAAAATTTTCAGAAATCCAGGGGCAAAGTAGATTCAGTTTGAAATTTCAAGAAGGGCAAATGAAGCTGATCAGTGTAATGATTTAGGTTAATTTGCCCCCCTACCCCATGAGTAAGTACTGAAAGAAAGAAAAAAAACCAGTAAGATGCTTTAGGTGGTGGGGGAGGGAAGTGCAATCTAAGCACTTTGAGGGAAGGGAAGGTGGAACTGAGGACTAACTGGGCAAGTTGCTCAGCCTTTATGGCAGAGATCATTGCAAATGGCTTTTTAAAAGGCAGTGCCAGGCCGTTTTTCCTAGGAACAAGAACCATTTCTGCTCTTAATGTAACCATCTTTCAAATCAACTCACAAATCTCACCTCCCAATGCCACTTGTTCATATAATTGCCCTATGCCTGTGTTTCGCCAGGCTTAGCCTTTTGGCTAATCACACCCTCGGGTATTAAAGAGAGCCCCTTAGTTCCTGCTCTCCTGGGTCTGGTTGAGGGGAAGGAGGAGGACCCCTAATGTTCTGTGCTGAAAGCTGCATTTCTGGGAGCTCACTGTTACCACTGCAGCAAACTTAGGCTCCCAGGCACACTCCTAGTCACTATAGGGAAAGGGGAAAGTCCTCCAGCCTCAGGAAGAATGCCTACGCGGTAGGGGCTTGTAGCAAGGGACTTTAGGGACAGACAGGATACAGCCGCGATGGGGATAGAGTGGGGAGGGAGAAGAGCATCCGTGAGCCTGTGTTTGCACATTACTGGGATGGGAATAATTTGAGAACCCAGGACTGAAAAGCTGCCTCTTCTCAGATTGCCCCTTTGTGTAATGCTTGCTTCTCCCTGTGGGTTTTTTTTTTTTTTAATTTAAACTTTTTTCTGTGTCAGGATTAATGACTGTCCCTTTTTACCCCTCAGAGATTTTCAGGTTTGTCATTTAGAGTTCAGCATTTTTTTTAATTGAGCTAAATTGAGAAGTGGGGGTAGTGGCAGTTGGTGGGTGCGGGAACGGTGTGTGCATTGGAGGGAGGGGTCTTCCACCAGCTAACAATTTAAGCAAATGTGTGATTGAAATAAACTGTCATGGATGGCAGATGGTGAAACTGAACCAATGTTGCCTACGTCCAGAAGTCTTTCTCTCACTCCTCTAACTGATACTAAAGACTGGCATCTCTCTTTCCTTTTTTATTTCTCTCTTTTAAGAGCAAAGTCAAAATAGCATAAAGAGGGATGCGGACACACACACACACACACACACCCTAGCATCCCTCCCAAACTGCAAATGCCTCCAACCTAAAGAGGCAAAATCAGCTTTTTGAAATGCAGACGGGCATCACCAGGTTTACTTAAACTAAGGATTGGTGGTAGGTTCCTCTTCCATCTATGGGGAAACCAATGTGTCTGGAAAATATGCTTTTAAAAGGCTCTTTCATGAGAAGCAGTTCCCAAATGTCTTTAAGATGCTTAGGCTCAGGAGAGAGGGTATTACACACACACACATACACACACACACACACATACACACACCACACCCAGCTTATTCCTAACCAGGAAACTTCATCTTTTGTTTATAATTAAAACATGGCATTGTGACATAGACTATATGCAAATAATACCCATGGAGACACAAGTGATTTGTTTGATGACTTTGAGGAGGGGGTTTGAGATTTGGTCAAAGCATTTGGGGTTGCCATTCTACACAAAATAGCACTTAAAGGACAGGCATTGCAGGGACAAGGTTTTCTCCAGGATATCTCATGTCTATCATTGAACTCGACTAAAGAAAACTCCTCCAGAAGGCAACATACCTCTTCTTTGGGGAAAAAAAAATAAATCTCCCAAGTTGTGGCAATTGAAGGGAGGCTCTGTGGATTTTGTTAACTTAGCTTCCTCATAGAAAGACTACAGGAATCCAGTGCTAGAACCTGCTCTAGCCTGGTGCATTAAAGGGCCAGGTCAGTGTGCTCACAGAGAAAGCTTCCAGAAGCAAAGGCTTTGTGGCAAAGGTTAGAACCACAGAAATATGGATATTGGAAATTGTAGTTTAAATTCCTATCCCCAAGACTTTTTTTTTTCCTTCATTCTTCTTCTTCCAATACGTCAAGGAGAAAAAGAGAGAATTACTCAGCATTGTTTAACACAACTCTCTCCCACCCATGACTAAACATCATGTCTTTGGAAGATCTGAAGTTCATGTAAATCTAATGAATAATCATTGAAGAGAGGAATTGAAATCAGGTAACATAACAGCACATGGTGGCCACGGAAAGCTGTGTTCTTAACTCTGTGTATGTTCCTATGTTTCTGCATCGTGTGTCTCTGAAGGCAAGAAAATAGGTTTTCTACACAAACAGGAAAATGCTCACATGATTTCACAGCTCCTATGCCTCTTCTCCTGCTTTGGAGAATGACAGGGGAGGAGGCAGGAGTGAATAAAGGAAAGTGGTAGTTTTAACTCAGGTTTTCTGACACTTGAAATCTTTTCTTTTTTAGATTAATTGTTAAGCTTCAATAAACTTGCTCTGACCCTTCTAAGCAAACTCTACTGAGCATTAAGAAGGAAACCAGAATTGTAAAGTTTTTTTTTTTTTTTTTTTGTTCTTCCCACAGAGGTTGCTAATTTCATTATCCTGGCTAAGGGAAAAGAATTTCAGGTCCCACCCTGGGCATTGTGATGGATTAACCCTGCATTTGCAGTATCTCCCCAGCTGATTAAAATTCAGCAATAATCTTGACGGTTTGTTTTGTTTGTTTGCATATTTATACAAAAAAAGAAGTCTTTTCAAATGACACGTGACACACTCTCACACTAGGTTTAGCCCCCATGGTTTTCTAAATTAAGCCAGAGGAAGCATAGTTTTAGCCCCCAGAGGAAGCAAGTTAAAGGAAACCTATCTTTTGGTTGTACTGGGAGAAAACTGCAGCCCCCACCACTCAGAGTTGGGCCTTGAGAGTTGGGACCACCTGTCCCCCAACACACCGGGTGCTCCCCAGACTGCAAAGTTACCATCAGAGAAGTGAGGTTACTCCAGTAATGGCAAGTGATTTATCTCAAGTCAGTTTTTATATTCTCTCCAGCTCTTCAAAGCAGAAGAGCACCTTACCTACAGGACAGCAGACATGTGGTATGACTTAGCATCAACAACACATTTATGAGCGTGTGAAGAATTAAGAGGGGGTAAACTCACTTGTTATTCCTCTTAAGCTTCCCAGGCAATTGCAATGGCAGTATTAGGGGCCACCCATGTTTCTGGGATGTACATTCTGTTTGGCATGTCCAAGTGCAAAGAGGCACCAGTGGATCACAGAATCTGGTAAAATGAAAGCCATCAGATACTCTCTTACAGAGAGAATTACTGAAGGACCAGAATTTATATCTGTTAAGAATCAATTGCATAATGTTTCAGGGTAGTCAAAGTAAACATCAACTATCTTCTCTGGATGAGTGGTTATGTTAGTTGATTTGGTTTGATGGTATGTCAAATAGCAGGAATTTAGCTACAATACAAGTATATTTTGAGAGAAGTTTATGGACACACACACGCACACCTATCTTATCTATCTCCATATACATATATATCAACCACAAACACACACATACATATATAGCCATACATACATACATACATACATACCTAGCCATACATATAAACATAAACACCTCCCCACACACACACACACTCACAATACATAACTGCACTCCAGCACGAATTATCCTTATTTTTTCTTCTACGATAAAACTTTTTACTTGGGAAAAGATCTAATAGAATCCATCAGAATTAAGGTAATAAAGGACGGATAGGTCAATAGTTACTTCAGGTATTCTTCTAAGTTGGTACATGCTTTGCAGCCTAGGGATACTTAGTTCCTCATGCTGTGACAAAGTGTATACCTGCTGGTTAGTGGTAGGAGCCAGCAAATGGCAATGCGATCCCTTGAGAGTTATTTTCTACCTTATGGTTAAGAAACATATTGTACGTTTTAAAAATGCTCTCTTATGCTTTCTCCCCACCCGCACCCTGCTGGGATCCAGAAGGCAAAATTCTTACATTCCTAGCCTTCCTCAATTGAACACAATTTTCTGAAGGCCTTTGGGTTTTTGCCCAAAGTGAGGAGTTTGGCTATTGCATCTTTCAGGTTCAGATAGAGATGTCAATGAGCTGGAGAATGAATTTACTGAGCAGTTACTTGGCATGGATGTCTATAACTTTACATGAGGAACCTGAAGTTTAGAGAGGATAAGTGCTTTGTGCAAAGTCACCCAGCTGATGAGTGGAAGCACTTGTATCTGACTTGGTGGCCTCTTCACTATATCTTCTACCCCTATACCCAGTAAAGCACCTAGGGTTAGACAGGACACAGGTGACATACTCAATACATTCTTGTTGAATGCCATGGGGTGCAAGGCTCCAATCTAAAGCTTTTGATCATGGCTTTGTTTGCTATGGTCAGTGGTCACTAGGTAATGCAGAACTCTGCCAGTGGAGGCAACTTCCACATGTGTCCAGGAGAAGAAATGACCAGTAAACATCTAGTCTAACTGCTTATCAGAGGATTGAGAACTCAGAGAGAATAAAGTATGGGTATCCATGTATAATTGTCAAGTTTTTTCTGCATTTCTTTCTTGGTGATTACATGGACTGTGTGGCTATGACAGTGTTTCTCAACCAGAGGTAAATTTTTTACCCAATGAATGTTTAGCAATGTCTAGAGGCAGTTTTGCAAGGTTGAGGGAGAGTGCTACTGGTACTAAGTATGCAAATACCATGGATACTGCTAGACATCCTGGAATTCACAGTACATCTCCCACTTCAAAAAATTATGTGACTGAAGATGTCAAGAGTCCTGAGATTGAGAAACCCCAGTCTACAGCGTAATGCAATGGTGCCTTCTAAGCCAATATATCATCCTCCAGCTTTGCATGGTTCAGTCTTTCTAACTTTTGGCTTACCTAGATGTGTTCCTTTTTAATTTTCTTTTTTCCTGCCCAGGAACTGGAAGTCTAAATTAAACACCCTCAGGTTGGTTGCTAATCGGCAAAAGGACCTGTAGTTAGCATATGCTTCTCAAAGAACATATGGCAAGACATAAATTAACTAGGACAAAACTAGTTAGAACCCTCAATTGACCCACTTTTTCTTTAGCAATATTTCATGTAGGAAATATATTTTTTAAAAAATCAACTTAACACTGGTGATTTAATTAATAATATGGAAAATGTGAACCTTGATATTCCTTCCATGAGGTGTTCTGGGATCTGAATAGATAGCACTTGCCTGTGCTTTCTCCTTCCCCACCAACACTGGAAGGCCTCTGAGGTGGGAATCTACTTCCATTTAATAAATTAACATACCTAGTCCAATGAGTAGAGAGACGTATATCCATCAGCAAAATTGCCTCAGACCTTTGAGAGAGGAGGGGCTACAAACTGTAGTGCATTTGGGATCAGGCAATATTGATGACTGAACTCCATGGACATGAGGGAACTAGAGAATTCACTTAAAATAGTGTAGTTCACATTAGGCAGGTCCTGGTGAATAAGAACACTCTGTGGGGCAGATGACATGTGTGCTCCGGAAGGGACAGGGTCTAGAAGTCAGGAGTCATGGTCTTGAGACCTAGTGCTCTAACTCCCATGCCTTGGGAACACCTGGAATCACCACACTGCAATGGACACTGTCTCTTGATTTTTAGAAAGATCTATCTCTAAGAACCTTCCATTTTAGGTCTCTATTTTATCATTTTTCCCCAAGAAAAAAACATGAAACAAAAGTGGTATTCAAGCTAGTGTCACTTAACCAGAAAATTCAAATTCCCCTGAATTTTCATTGTGATTCATCAGGCTTGTCTGCCTATGAATGAAAAAAGGTAGATCAAAAACCAGTAAGAGACAGGGGCTTCAGAGAAGGAGGTGGAGATACTAGTGGAGATGCTAGAAAACAGACAGGGAAGCTCAGGCATGTGTGAGTGGGAAAACAGGGCTTGTAGGATGTGTAGGAAGAGATGACAAAACTCCTAGAGGGGACACACTCGCCCACATATGAGGCCCAAGACATGGAGATGGGTTATGAAGTTGAACCACTAACAAAAAGCTGGGAAATGCTACTGGAGTGGGTGGGGGGACTACAAAGAAGTACAGAAAATATTTTTGTTCAGAACTTCTAAAATAATACACTGTATTGTGAGTAAATGGCCATGATTGATTTCAAGGGACTGACAGTTCTCTAGAAAACGATAGGGATTGGGAAGGAAGAGAGGGAGAGGGAGAGGGAGACAGAAAGGTGAGGTGAGGGAGATGGGAGGGGAAGAAAAAGAGACGAAAAAGGGAAAAACAGAAGAGAGTTTCAGGATTTGTGGTTTATGTTACTTAAGTTGTCATAAGTAACTGTAATACACTGATTCTTCAATCCTTCTCTCTCATTGCTTTCTTTATTCTAGGCTACTCACTTGACTATTTTTTTTTCTTCTTGGTGTAATACTACAGAGTCATTTTCCTATCCCCTGCCCTGCTTCAAAAGAAAAAAATATAATTTGTTTTGTTGCTGCATCCTCATTTTCTTCTGTTGAACTGGGAGAGTGCTTCTCAATCCTGGCTGAATACTGGAATCACTTGGGCACTTCACTAAATACTCTTGCCTGGATCCCATCTCAAGAGACTCCGATTTAATTGGTCTGGGGTGTGGCCATGGTGAGGAAATTTATTATAGCCTCCCAGGTGATTCCGAAGTTCAGCCAAGGTTGAGAAGCACTCAGCCCGGAGGGTCACAGGAATCCCAGCACCTGTAGCTCAGCAGTCTACAAGACCTGCAAATGTGACTGCAGCTCTTTAAAAATACATGGTCAGTTGGTGCCTGGCTGGGGTGAAGCTGAGCGAAGAGCACCCCCATGTCTGACTCCACCTGGTGGCAGTGATAAGAAAAAGATGTTCCAGCCCAAGTGTGCTCTGAATCTCTTTCTGAGCATCCCATACTAAACAAATAGGTAAGCCAGAGAGGCCACCATGATGCCCAGGAGACAGACAGACAGATGTGAACTCTCTGCAGCTACACTTGGAATGGAAAGTCCCCCTTCCACTCAGCCCACTGCCATCAATTCTTCTAGGCATTTTTGTAACTAACTCTTCCAAGAATGTGAAAACCTAATCCTAGTCGGACATTGATGGATGAGTGGTGATAATTTCACCCGGAGATTATTGCAACTTAAACGCGGATGTCGAGGGAAAACAACCTAAATACATCATTCTGATGCTAGAATTTCAGGCACTGAAACTACTGGGTGACATATATTTTGACATGAGATCCTGCCTTGCTCCCCCAAAATGAAACCACACAGGTGAATGCTCATGCATGGGGAATAAAGATCACCTCATTCCACAGCTTTTGGCTCTCTGAGCCAGTGTCTTCTTTAAAAAGGATATATCTCAGGTGGTCAGCATCAGAGTGCCTATGTTCGTTAACAATTCTCGGATAGCAAACTACGTGTGGCAGAGACCTCTCTCTCAGATATCCTGTAGACAGTCTCAAGTAAAAGTGAGAAACTCCACAGCATTTGAGAGCTGGCTTAGTCTGCCATAGAAAGGTCTGGAAAAGCCAAGTCACACACAGCTAACAGAACAATGCCACGATCTGTCCTCGGCTGGCCAAGGCAATCCTGTCATTTGTTTCTCAGCTGCAGAACAGCCACACAGCCTGTGATTCTGTGTTGCTTCTCTTCTCCATAGTGGTTACATTTGCAGTGAAATCTGTATTTCCCTATAACTTTATTCCTTTTTTTTAAATTATTCTAAAAATAATGGTCCTTTTGGGAATTCAATCGCCTTCCTTTGGGAATTCAATCTCATTCCTTTGCTTGCTGTCCAGGTCACTTTTCTATGAGATTCTCCTATTGATCCTCTTTTTGCACACTATTTCAAAAATCATAGAGGTACAAAATGATAAAACTGTGGGGAAGAAGAGGAGAAAGTGCACTGTAACTGAAATGTAACTAAAGATAACATATCATTCAGAACTTTTAAGTTCCAATTATATTGTTCAACACACCCCACCAAAGTAGCACAACACTTTTTGTTCAGGGGTTAAGTAAATATTTGTTCAGGGAACATAGAACCACTTAAATTATAAACGATTGCTCCTGTGAAGGTGAGGCATTAGCCAGTGAACTGTGCTGGTTGTTTAGTTCTGACAGAGTCAGTGTGAGAATGTGCCTCCACTTCTCTCCCTGATCCTTTCGTGAAAGATAGCCCCACACCAAAGGAGTGTCTATTATAAATTTTTATTTACATGGGTGCCTACCAACCTGCTGAATTTTTCACACTTTCTTATTTAAACCCTGCAACAATCTTCCTCCTTCCTAGTCCAGAGTCATCATACTATCAACCTAGTTGTACAAGTAGGTAAGCTGAGGTTTAGGGAAGCTCTTGCCCAAGATCACTTAGTGCAGTAGAATGTGTCAAGGCGGACAGAGTGCTTGGGTTGAAATTCTGACTAAGTGATTTTTGCAACTTTTGTAATTTTTCATGGCCTTAGTCCCTTCATGAGTGAAATGGAGATAGGGTTGTCATAAGAATTCAACAAGTTTTATTGAGAATTAAATGAATTATTATTTGTAAAGTGTTTAGAACAGTGACTGGTACACAGCAGGTGCTAGGTAAGTGATTGTTAAAGTTAATTAATTTGAGAGCGAGAGAGAGGCAGAGAGAGAAAGATACAAACACGTACACATACACACACAGAGAGAAAGAGAGAGAGATCTTCCATATACTATTCACTCTCCATATGCCTGCAATAGGCCCTGGTCTATGGTGAAGACGTGGGAACTGAATCCACGTCTCCCATATGGGTGACAGGAATAAATCCCGGGAGCCATCACAGCTCTCCTCCCAGTGTGCACATTAGCGGGAAGCTGGAGTCAGGAGCCACAGCTGGACATGGAAGCTGAGAACCGCAATATGGGACTCAGGTGTCCTAACCGGCATCTTAAACCACTACACTAAATGCTCGCCCTCTCCCTGGCTCCATATTTTTTTTTAAAATAAAAGATAAACCAAACAAGGTCATGCAGCCAGGAATTGGCTGAGCCTGCACGTAGAAGGCTTATCCTAAAGACAGGTTCTTCTCATTTTCTCATTGGATAGGATGATACCCCAAAACCCGAGCTCTTGAAAATGCTGGGCCGGAAAGACGAGGGCTAAGGAGGCAGAGTGTGCAGTCTTCAGGCATGAAAAGCACACATGGAACCCTTCACTGCCTTCCAACTGGCCCAGGTCTTAGTCCACATGCAACTCATTGATTCGATTCTGCTTCTCAATCGGCTTGGCTTTCCCACTGTGGTCAGGCATCCCTGGTGAATCCACTTCGTCCCTGGAAAGCGCTGGTGCATGTGCATACGCACCTGTGGATACAGGCAAGTTTGGCAATGTTTTTGGCCAGCTACTGGAAGCGTTGATCACATAGGTCTTTGGTGACACAGTAAAACAGATTTCCACATCTGAGCCATTTGCTCTCAATTCCAGAAGGTAGAAAGCCCCTACACGGTGTGCAATTGTTATCCAACTCCCAAACTCTTATTTAATATTGGCAATGTTAAATCATGCTGGCCCCAGGGACTCTAAGCATACATCTTCCGCTGTAACAGATTTGTTGGTGTTTATTTAAAGAAGCTTTTTCTTTGTGTACTAACAGCCACTGTTTGATGCTGTTCAAGCAAATGTAACAAAGGAAGAAGTACACATCTGAGGCTGACCCTCTCTTCTGGGAGATGAGGGTGAAACACGGGAAAAAAAAATCTCTGTTCTACTTTTGCCACTAATTCACTCCTGCCAATTGACAAGTCAATTCTAGCTGTCCAGGCCTTTCTTTCTTATATCTATAGTGGGAAATTCTGATATTCCTTCCAGTTCTTTGAACTGGTAGGCAGACAATGGAGTTAAAGAGAAGGAAAGCAAGGAATTACTAACACATTCTCCTGTGCTGCCACTTTTCAACAGGCAGAGTTGTGAATTCATCCAACTTCCCCCAGGGGAAGGCTTGAGTGTCCTTAGAGACCGACTCAACCCTACAAGCACAAACTATGCTTGGCCAGAACATTCTATTTCACACCAAGGGAATTTTCCAACTAGATGCTCCAAGTGGAGTCTGTCTTCCAAGACACACACCCTGGTCCTTGTGATTCACTCACAGAGTGATCAAAGCATGCTTTAGGGAACAAGATTAGGAATTCTTTGGCTAAAGGGGAGACTCAATACAGCCACTAATGCTGTAGCTATTGGGAAACTGGGAACTACCTTCAGGTTCTTGTTTCATTGTGTCTTTGCTAGCTTGTTGTTTTCTCCTCCCTTTCCTCCCTCTTTCTTTCTTTCTTTTTTGTTTACTCAATTCAGAGTTGTGTGCTCTGTTAGACATTCTCAACAGCAGCAATATTGCATCATGTAAGCAAAAGCTTTCTTGTGTGAGTGAAAACAATATTACTCATTTTAGATGTGAAGCACAGATACACACACAGCTTATCAACAGATACAACACAGCTACTACATACAGCACTGCTTGGTAGGCCCCCATCCCATGTTGGAGTAGCCAGGGTTGAGTGCCCGCTCAGCTTCTAATCCAGATTCCTGCTAATTTACACTCTGGGAGACAGCAGGTAATGGCTTAAGTACTTGGGCCCCTGCCACTCCCGTGGAAGATGTGAATGGAGTTCCTGGCTACTGGCTTCCCCTGGCCCAGCCTTGGCTCTCGTGGGCATTTGGGGAATGAACCAGAGAATGGACAATCTCTCTCTGTCTCTGTCTCTCTCTTTTTCTGTACCTCCCCAGTAACACTTTGTCTTTCAAATAAAAAATAAATTAAAAATTTATATATGTATACATATATAGTAATATATATCACTAAAATTTATGCATTTTATATATATATATAACTAAAGTTTAAGAGTGAGGGAATAATTAGGAGGAAAAGTCTCAATGTCTTTTTCATTTTAGCTAGACAATGACTGACATCAAGAAACAGCAGCAGCCAAAAAGAAAAGGATTCTGATAGGTTATGCATGTAGAGAGGGTCAAAGGAGGTCCTGGCACTTTGATATTGAAAACTGGGATTCTGAGACTATTTGGACAGCCACAGTTTCATTTCAGGGACTTGGTCTGACCAGCCCCTCCTGCGCGCAATAGATTCCAGAGTTCTTTATTTGGAGGCTTCATGATGCATTACAGAACTATTAGGAATGGACTTAATAGACAGAGCCCTGGTCCTGCCTCTGCCGTTTAGTAGCTTAGCTAAATCACCACCTCTGTGGACCTCGATTTCCTTATCTATAAAACTCAGAAAGTAATCCCTGCTCAGCCTGTTTGACAAGGATCTAGTAAGGATCAAATGAGATAATGTGAGTGACATCACTTCAAAGGCTGTGAGGTCCCAAGCTAAGATTTAAGGCCCTGGAAGAGGGAGGGGTTGGTGACACAGGCTGTGTGGTTGGCCACCCACACAGTGAGACTTGTAAGGACCACGTGCTACAGACCTCTTGCATGGGGACTTAACTTTCTTCTGGTAGTCACTGCTCTCAGTTAAGTCCCTCGTGAATCCTTCATTGAGCACCTATGCAGCAGGGAGGTGCCTGGGCTGCAGGTGCCTTGATGGGAGGGCTTTCATTTTACTTGACATTTTTCCCTACCATGGAACACAGAGTGTGACTGAAGTGGGCCAAATGGCCTTGGGCAGGTCATTACTTCAGCCCCATGATCCTCCATGTCCATGGCTCTAAAATGGGCATACTCATGCTGTCCTACAGATTTCTTACAAGATTCTGAGACCCCACGTGCCTGAGTCTGCAGAAACACTCGCCAATGGTAAATTCTCAATACATATCACCACTGTCCCCATCCCATCACCATGCGGAGTTACATGTTGTGTTGATAAAGCTAGACTCAAGGGGAACTGGGCATGGAATTAAGAACAAATGGTTGATAGAAGCAGAAACTAAGAAGAGATGTTAAGAGGTTAATGTAAAGAGCACAACCAGTTGTGTAAAAATTATCTCTACTGGGAAGAGAGCAGGAGTAGAGATTACCACAGGAAATAGCAGCATAGAATAATTAGAAAATGGAATGAGGGAAAGACACCACCCACTCTGTTAGACTCAGCTGGAATACTTTAAGAAGGAGGTGACAAAGATCCCCAAAGATCTGCACAACAGACCTTGGGGACTTGCCTCTGGTGACTGCCTTTGTTTTGTTGTCAATACAGTGGTTCTGCCCACGGAGCCAATCCCCACTCATCTTTCTCTAAGCATACCTCTCCTTAGCAGCCCATACCTCCTAGATTTTCTGAGAGCTTCCATAGAAACTTCTAGAGGAAGAGAGGGGCAGACGTTCACCTTAGCTCAATTATAATCACGTATCACCTCAGATCATTGCCATTAAAAGTGCATGCATTTTTCTGAGCCTGTCTCAATAGGCTATCACTGTGGTCCTGCATCTCTAAGCCCAAGAAACAGCGCTCTGAGACTCCACACCCAAGCTGCCCTGAGCTGCAGCAATACTCAGCCATACATTCCGCAGCAAGCGATCTTCGAGGCTCCTTCCCTTTATCTCGGGCCACCAACCCGAAAGAGCTGAGATGAAAACAGATGAGAGGAAGGGAGAGGACCGGTTTTTGTTTTAATGTTCTAGCAGGCTTAGCTTTTCATAGAGGGGAAAAGAAAAGAAGACTCCAGCTCCAAGCTGGTGCTATGCCAGGCCTCCTCCCCTCCCTGCCTGGTCCAAGCACTCCACCGTCTGTGCAGACTGCATAACAGCAATTTCTGGAAACAGGCTGGAGAATCCAGGCCAGTGCAGAGGCTGTGGATCCCGGGTAACTATGTGGTGGGGTTGTAGGGATTTTATTTTTCACCTTAATTCTTTTAACACCTGCCAGCTTTTTGAAGCACATCTGTTATCGACAGCTTCTGTTTGTAAAATGAGACTGAAGGTATCCTCTCCAGAGAAATTCCTGAATCTTCTTTGTAGTTCAATGCTTCCACGAACAGTTTGGCTCACAAAGTACGACTGTGGTAAATATTAAAGAATATTAATAAAAATGAGATAAAACGCCCAGGGATCTTTTTTCCCCTTCCAAATTCTGCTATACTCACTGCTAAAGTTTATCTTGACAGAAAATTTACTTCTCTGATCCACATCATTTCCCAAAGCAATTTTCCAATAGCAAATATAAATTTGTGGTGATCGCTAAGAGGTTTTCAGTCCCTGTGCTAAGGTTGCTGTAAGGTTCCAACCACTTGTCTCACCTTCAGGTAAATGGCCCTCAGTGGGAACACCAACACTGGAGGACCCTGACCCCCAACTAGGGGCAAAGGCCTCAAAATGAGCTTTTGCCAGCATCATCAGCATTGGCTGGAAGACATGATTTGAGTCTCAAAATTGAATCTTGAGCAGGTAATTAAGTCATTAACTAGGAAAACAATTGCCTAAGTCCATGTATCTCTCGTGAATGGAATAAAGCACTAAGTAAATGTAATGCCTTTACATTGGGCTGACCTTTGAGCTGCTTAGCACAAATCACATTTACATAAATCAGAGGTGAGAGTTAAGCACATATCATGAGATGAAATTTGTGCTCATTTCTTTATTGTGTTTGCCTTGTCCTCAGCCTTTTAGGGCTCTAGAGAATGCAAAAATTACTAGACTTTGGAATACAATAGGCCGGGGTAGGATTCCATGCTCCACCATGTGGGACAGGTGATTCAGTCCCAATCAATCTATTATGGCTGAATATTTCCACCCTAAAGCTATTGGGGAGATTAGTATTACAATATATAAACTACTTTTCACACACTAGGCAAATAGTGAATGTTCAATAGTTGTCATTAGTATCATCCATGTCATCAACATCATCATCATCTTTTAGTAACAAGCATGTTTATTATCAGTAATGTATGTTTTGACTTAATACGAGGAACCTCCTTCATATTGCTATGTTCAAATATAGTAGAATTCAGTCTATGGACCTCAGTAGAGGGACTGACATAAAATAATATATGCACTAGCACTTCATATATAGCAGAGTTTACTTTCTGGGTTATATAAACAACACACAGACATTGAAATCATTCCTGTCACTCCCCGCTCCCATGCCCACACCTCCTCTGCTTTTTCTTTTCTTTACTATTTGCTCAAATTTTCATGACACATCATGCAGTTCAAATTTCAGAGGTATCTGTGAAGCCACCTTGCTGATGCATTCAACTTGCTATGTATGGTTCTTTCTCTTAGTACTGGAAGGTTTCAGAAATGTCATTGTCTTTGGCACCCATATTTACCAATCTGGACTGTTCCTGGATAACTCTTTCCTTTGTCTATATTATTAATTTACTTCTCTATCTATCTAATAGACTATGGGCATAGAATAACATATTTATATCAGCTCAATTTAGTCAGTTTCTAGGTACCTTAGATGAAGCAAAGAGAGTAAGATATGGCCCTTTTCTATAAGGGTTTACAGACTAATAGGATGGGTTCACACAACAGGTTACTTCATAAACGTCATTAAAAATTGAACTAAAATAGGGTTGGTGCTGTGGTGTAGGGAGTAATCTTTGCCACCAGCATACCTTATGGGCACCAGTTAGAGTACTGGCTACTCTACTTCCAATCCAGTTCTCCGCTAATGTACTTGGGAAAGCAATGGAGGATGGCCCAAGCACTTGGGCCCCTGTACATGGGAGACCTGGAAGAAACTCCTGGCTTCAGATAGGTCTGGCCCTGGCCATTGTGGCCATTTGGGGAGCAAACCAGCAGATGGAAGATCTCTCTCAGCTCTCTCTCTCTCTGTAACTCTGCCTTTCAAGTAAATAAATGAATCTTTTAAAAAATGGAATCAAAAGAAATTTATTTTGATGTAAATTTTTTTGAAATCCATTTATATGAGTTTTTACAATGAAAACCAAACTCAGAATAGGATTACAACATAGCACAGTACAGCAAAGTCCTCTGAGGATACAGCTAGATGAGAGGGCTTTCTCAATTCAGGGAATGGGTAGGAGGAAGCAAGGGAAAGGGTAGCATCACCCAAGTGTAGCAGCAAGGTGCTCAACAACAGGTGATTGGACTTTTTATAAGCAGATGCTTAATCAGTAGGACAATCTCAAACCTAATCTTACCAATATTTCAATTTTTTTTTTAAATTTTTTTTTTTTTTTTAATTTTTGACAGGCAGAGTGGACAGTGAGAGAGAGAGACAGAGAGAGAAAGGTCTTCCTTTGCCGTTGGTTCACCCTCCAATGGCCGCCGCTGCAGCCGGCGCACCGCGCTGATCCGATGGCAGGAGCCAGGAGCCAGGTGCTTTTCCTGGTCTCCCATGGGGTGCAGGGCCCAAGCACCTGGGCCATCCTCCACTGCACTCCCTGGCCATAGCAGAGAGCTGGCCTGGAAGAGGGGCAACCGGGACAGAATCCTGCGCCCCGACCGGGACTAGAACCCGGTGTGCCGGCGCCGCAAGGTGGAGGATTAGCCTATTGAGCCACGGCGCCGGCTCCAATATTTCAATTTTAATAAGAGTGTACCCTATGTACAATAGGATGCATTAGGGAGAAAACATCTAACTACTCTTATCCCTTTCCCATGTTTATTACTCAAAGGAGAACAGGGAACACGGTAGCATTCCCTAAGGCATTTGAAGGGAGAATGGACTATTGGAAAAGAAAGAAAAGGAAGCAGTTGAAGGGAGACACTGTAGCAAGATTTTGAGAAAAATCTTCTGCAATCGGAAGGAAAATGTGGTTGAAACCAGCAGGAATCTGGGGAAGTGGCAGGATTCCAGAGGGGACCGTTTTATGGGCTCCTATAAATACTGGGTCATATCCATCCTCAGAAAATACTCCAGCGCCCAAACATGGCAGGAAGCTGCAGTTCCGCATACATCAGGGAAGATGCAGACACAGATGATAATAAGGTAAGTGGAGGTCAGGGGGCCTGAAGAAAGAGCTCCATTCCTGAGGGGTCTGGGCCATAGCAGGCCTCCAGAACCATTGCGTGATCAAGACGGTTAGCATGGTTATACAAGCTTGGCAATGGTTTTCAATCAATTTCCCTGAGGAGAGAGAGACCATCCTTTAGTGGAGTAGATGAAGTTCTGAAGGAAAAAAAAAAGGCAAGTGAAAGATGTTTACATGTTTTCTGAAGTCAACTTTGTGTCCATCACAGTGACTGCTATCATGCAAGCCAAAGCTAAATAACATCATGCAAACAGTAATGACGGAAACGTTACTGCTATTCTATAAATCCGTGTTTGAAGTTCATCAGTCAGGCTGAACAGATTTTAAGTGTCACAAACTAATTTTCATTCCCTAACTTGAGTCCCAGCTTTATCTGAGTTTTACCTATTTACATGAGTACTGAGTGGAACAAAACAAAGGGACATAGAAACACATGACCAGTTCCGCATACATCAGGGAACATGCAGACACAGATGATAATAAGGTAAGTGGAGCAGAAGCCAAGGTGGCCATCAACCTCACCACAAATGTCCTGGAAGAAAAAAAGAAACCACTCCAAGGTAAGAAGATCAAGATGAGGTAATGGGTGACGATTACTATGGATGAAACTTGATGCTCAAACCAGTGTCCCTAGTGCAAGACTGAGGATGAAAACTGTAATGAGAGAGGTGCGTAGAGTGGTAGATAATATTAGAAATTCACTTAACAGCTATTCCCCATATCCTTCTTCCATGATGGTAGACTCTGCCACCATAATAAAGGCTAAAGATGTCATATTTTGTCAGCTTCCTTGAAGATAGGTAATGGCTGGCCAGTGGTTAAGATATCTGTGGATTGAACATATCAGTAATTTTCCCTTTGCAGAAAAAAACAATGTTGTACAGAAGTAAATGCCTCCACCCCTTTTTTGCCCATGGACAACAATACTGAGTCCTACAATGGAAAAGCACTAGGAATAAGAACTGAAAGAGTTTGGTCACTGATGACTCTACTGTGTTTCAGAGTTCAGACTGGAGCATCTAGCTCTAGACTTACTATTATATGAAATCATAAAAAACTGTTACTCTAGCCATTGGAAAGCGAGTGGTTTTTATTACTTTCAGCCACAAGCACCTTAACTAATATGACAAAATTTTAGGTAGAATAGGGTAAAGATAGAGCAGTTTAGAAGGCTAAGAGCAGAATGCCAGTATCTTAAGAGGCCAGGAAAAACACCATCCTTCAGGGGCTAGGATTGAATCCTTTCCTGCTTCTATGAGAACTCAGAGGGACCCTCAGAGATAATGAAATGAAGGTAATGAAGGCCAGAGGTGACAAAGAGATGATGTTGATGGTTTTAAAAGGCAAAGGCCAAGCAAGGATGAGAAAACCGCATTGAAGAGGAAAAAAAAAAACAGTGAAGGGGAAACTTGGCTAGGGTCACTCCATAGAACAATAGCAAGTTTCTGTTCTTGACTCAGTCATGGGCAAGGAGGGATTGGAGGAATACTCCATAGAACTTAATGCTGAAAACTACCCCAACTCCTTTGCAATTGTTAAACTTGTTCTCTAACTGTTCAATTTGGGACTGGGGGACCTGGGGAAGTTGGAGTTACCTACTTCTACCTTTGGAGGAGAGTGACATTTGGCAGTACTGTACCATCCAGAGTTAGGATTTCTTAATTTCCCAATAAGTAAGCTTGTATTTCTATTTCTTGGTTAATTCACCATCCTCACCTTTAGAAAAATAGAATTCTTTATGATTAGGGCATTAAAATAATCTAGCAAAAACTTAAGTGGTCCTACTGAAATTACAATATCCCTTGCTGTAAGTGCTGCTGATGCAGGAAGGCAGAATCCCTTCCACTTATGTTGCCATAAATTGGATTATTCCACTCAAATTAACTGTGTCATTCAACTATTATTCGTAGCCAGTTGCTTTGCCCTTCCCTCCTCTTCTCTCTCTTCCCATCCCCTTTCCTTCTTTTCTCTTCCTGTCCTTGCCTTGCCTTTCCTCTCCCCTTTCTAGTCCTTCCTGGCACTCTGTGCCCAGCATATGCCATGGCTGGAGAACTGTCTTACACCTTTCATGGCTAGATGTCCCTCAGCCCTAGAAAGAGCTAACAAAGACATACTCTCCCCCTCAGCTGCAACGAGGGGAAAGAGGAGTTATGCACAACCTGCTATCACCTGTTGTAACTCATGAGCCATCTTTCCATTGCGGTAATGCCATAAAAGTGGGTACTTCCCTCGTCTGTCAAGAAATATCCACTGAAGGAGCTGGCACTGTGATGTAGCAGGTTAGGCCTCCACCTATGGCACCAGCATCCCATAAGGGCACTAGTTTGTGTCCTGGCTGCTCTGCTTCTGATCCAGATCCCTGCTAATGGTCTGAAAAAGCAGTGGAAGATGTCCCAAGGGCATGGGCCCCTGCAGCCACGTGGGAGACCCACAGGAAGCTCCTGACTTCTGGCTTCAGATGGGCCCAGCTCCTGTTGTTGTGGCTGTTTGGGGACTGAGCCAGTGGATGGAAGACTTTTCTGTAACTCTACCTCTTGAATAAAAAAATAACTCTTTTAAGAAAAGAAATCTCCATTGGAGACTCAAAACATTCAACAGTCCTATTTCTGGGGTTGTGTTTATGAGATTACTCCCTTTGTGTGTAGGTCTAATATCCATTATTTGTCCTTTGAGTCTTTGTACCCAAAGACAGTAACATATACTCTCTCAAAAATAACTTCTTAAGACCATTTAATGACACATTTGTGGTTAAAGCCCTTACTTGCAAGTTCTCCCTTCTACAGAGCACACTTGTGTATTTCAAATGAAACCCATTGGTAAGGAGCTCCTTTTCATCCCTCTCACATCTTCCACATTAGCCCCAAAGACGGACCTGCAGGTTGTATCAGTTGGATTCCCATTGAGTCAGAAGCTGTCCTTCAATGAGTGCCAGTGACTTCATCTCCAGAAGTGAATCACTTCTGCATACCATAGGTGGACAGACTTGGTCTCTGAATTTCTGATGAGCTAATAACTCTGGCCTTCACAATGTACCACCTTCACAACACATATCCCGAGTGGGCATCCAGGGACATTTCTGAATATAATTCATGCACAATTAATCTCTGGTCACCCTAGGGATCTCAAATCCCTTCAGATCAATGGAACCAAGAGGAGGTATTTCAGCTAACAGCCAATAGCATTTTATGGCTCTCTTGAGAAGGCAGAAAGAAATGATGATACTTCTCTACAGCATTTCAAAAAGAAACCTTTCAAGGAGAAAAATCAACTCACCAAAGGAAATAAACAATACTTGGTGTTCATGTCATGCCTTTCAGAGATATCTTAGAGTTCTTTGCAAATCAACATTTTCTCTGATTTGAGAGGTGAAAAATAAAAGAAGCAGGGAAGGTCAGCACAAGATTATATAAAGCCCAAGGCCAGACACCCCATGTTATGCTAAGTGACAATGGGCTAAAAAATTGGATCCACATATATTATTCTGTAGAGGGCTCAAACCAGGGGTTGGTGTCTGTGTTTCTGCTGCCTTACCTAAGACTGCAGAACTTATATTCATATGTATGGCCTCATTAATGTGCTCATCATTCAGGGCAGGGTAGCCAGTAGACAAGTGAGCAGTTAATTGGCAAAGCTTTAAACCAGAGGCAGAAGTTGAGGTCCATCCCCTGTGCTGACTCTAATGTAGCTGCGGACTTCTGAGCAATGAGAACCTTCTGGTATTTTCCAGATCTTGTAGCATGAGCTAGTGTCAGTAACACTAATTAATTTCTTGTTTTGTATTTTGCAGTTACAAAGTGATGCAGCCAGTTAACAGGATCCCATTTGATCAACTCAGCAAGGGCTAAAGCAAGGAAAGGAAAATGACTATTTTTTGAAGTCACACAGAGATGTTGGTGTGCATAGAAACTGAGGTCATTTAGTCATTATAACAACATTGCTAGGTAGGGATTGTTAAACTGATGAGAAAACTGGAACTTACAAAAGATACGAATGTAAAACATCCCATAGAGAATGCCATTCTTCCTATTTTAAGTCAAACAAATATGAGGGAGCTTCAACAAATTAATGGAAAATAAACATGATGAAAAAACTATGTATGGATTTCACAGGTTTCTAACCCTAACCTGAATGTACATTTCCACACATTTTAAAAGTATCCTTGTATCTCCATTTAAAAAGAGATGTCAGTAGAAAGGAAAGCCTGAGCCCCACCGGAGGGTAGGAAAATCTTCTATTTTCATTAGGCAGATCCCCCAGGAGTCCAGGCCATGACATAGTAATATCAAGGTTTTGACCAGTGATTCTCATTTGGGCATCTACTCTAGTATACAGAATATGAGATCATAAAAATTCCCTAGCCCATAGCAATTGGTGCTATCAATAGATTTTTAAAAATCAGTATTACATTCTACCCATTGGTGGGTGCCACCAAAACAATAGGCTGGAAGCTAAGCAGCCAGGACAAAAGATGAAGACATTTTTAAAATAGAACAACAAATAGTATAATCTTATATAACTGTATAGTATCACAATTGGAAGAAACCTTCACAATTATGAATCTAATGCTCTCAATGAACACAGAAAAATCAAAATGGTTTGTCTGTGATCACTGGGAGAAACAGTAACAGTGTGTCACTAAACAGCATACCCAGGCCAGTACTTTGTCCGCAGACAGCATGCAATGCATATTTACTTGTTTCATGAAGGGACACGTGGAAGAAAGACCACTCTCAGGGACAAGTCTGGTCTCCTTGTTCTCTATCACATCATGAGGCTTCGATCTGGAGAGGTGGACAGGCCTGAGCCAGAGGCCTTGCTCTGGCCCTCTTGCCCAGACAGTCTTAAGACTATAAGACCACTTACTTCAGTGAACTCTTTTCTAGGCTGGTTATCCTAATTGCCTTTTAATTGTCCATTTCCAGTCTCTCTCTCTCTCTCTCTCTCTCTCACACACACACACACACACACACACACACACATACACACACACATTTAAACTAGACTGCAGTCATTGAGGTGCCAGGAAACAAACACAAATTCCATCCTCCACTGGAACATTTAAATATGGTTTTAGAAACAGAATCTTAGTCTGAGGTACAGTGCAGTATTAACCACCATGCTTCCTTCTCCCTGCATGTGTGACCTTTATCTTTGCCGCCCCAACACTAACTCTTTCTTTAGCCAATTGTACTTTGGCCAATGGGTTAGGAGTATACTTGACACAACGGGACACCTGGAAAAGTGGTTGTACAGTAGATAACTTCCTTTGGCTGTTCCTGGGAGCCCTGGGATCTCCACTAGATGCACTAGCCCACGACCAAAGATTGCACAGACTAAGTGAGGCCTTTGTTCACCTACAGATTGAAAACTCATGAGGGAGCTCACCCAATAATAACAGAGCTCTCCAGCTGAGTCCAGTACAAGTTGCCAACATATAAAACCATGAGCTAGAGGCCAATGCTGTGGTGCAGGGGGTTAAAGCCTCAGCCTGCAGCATCAGCATCCCATATCAAGTCCCAGCAACTTCACTTCTGATACAGCTCTCTGCTATGGCCTGGGAAAGCAGTAAAAGATGGCCCAAGTCCTTGGGCCCCTATGCCTATGTGGGAGACTCAGAAGAAGCTCTTGGCTCCTGGCTTCGGATATGCCCAGCTCTGGCTTTGTGGCCATTTGGAGAGTGAACCAGTGGATGGAAGATCTTTCTTTCTGTTTTTTCTTCTCTGTGGCTCTGCCTTTCAAATGAATAAATAAATATTTTTAAAAACCCATGATCTAGTAAGTTCTTTTTAAGATATCAAATTTGAGGATTTTAAATTCTTTTTTTTATTATTTTTATAGCTAAAGCTAACAAAAAGTAGCTTAATGATACATCATGTACATTAAATATTTATTATTTTGGGGTGCTATCTGAAGTGTTTTGCCTACAATATTTCACATAATTTTTACTATATCCTATATGGGAGCTACAAATATTTTCACTTCATAGATAAGGGAATTCGGATTCCAAGAGGTTGATCAATATACACACTTAGTCAATGACAGGCGTCAAACTCCAATTTCTTTGATAGTAACAGCCTCTCTTAACCACTAGCTGATCTAAAAGACATCCTGAATGATTAGGAAACCCAGAACCGCGTGTCTGATGGATAGGAGTAAGAACTAGGCTGTCTTAACCTGTCAGAAACAAATACTCGGAGACCATGAGAGAAATCTTCACTCTTTCCATGACTCTTAGAAGGCTAGAACAGAGTTTTGAGGAGTAATCAATGGAAGGTTTACTTTGACATCTCACTCTACTGAGTTCCCTCCTGATGTTCCCAAACTCAAAAACCCCTTGCTTTGTTTTTCCATCTTACGTTTTAATAATAGGTCTGATCACATTTTTCAAATTTTTCTTTTTAGCAGAGCTGGTTAGGATATGGTCCCACACGTAAAGGAAACCTGGGCAGAGACGTGCATGTTACACAACCCGGGCACGCACAGCAGCAAAACCTCAGCAGTGGAACCCAAGAAACCACAGCACCAGAGCCTATGAGACATGAGAGTTCCACTGAATAAGGACATCTGGAATTTGAAGTCCAATTCACACTGCTGATCTGCTTTGACTTTTCTCCAATCAGAATCTGCTCTGTCAGCACTTCCATATACAAGCTTCTCTAATCCATGAAACTTTGCCTAGACTCCTGAATGAGTCATAGTCTGCCTCCTCCTGGCCCATAAGAAAGACTTTCTCCTCTCCGAAGAGCAGCATCACGGATCATGTTTGGCACAACAGGTTGTGGATCTATGTATTCATTAAAAACTTGACCAACTGCAAGAAAGAACCACCTAGCAAAAGAAATGATGAAAAATGGAACAGGTTTACTCAAGGAAAAATGTGTTCCCTGGAACCAGAGAAGCTCAAACAAGAAAATGTATACCGTCCATGCACACCACAAACATTTCTATCTCACATTTTCCCTTCTGTTCCTCTCTGGACCCAGATTCTACACAAGCTTCCAGGCCTACATGAATGCCAACCTTTTCCATAAAACTTGGCCTCACTTTCTAACCCCACTGAGCTCTTTTTCTCTGCTCACCCTGATGATGTCAGTTTCTTGCACCTATCAATATAACACAATTCCAGCCTACGTTATGATGTGTAATAGCTGGCAATCCATTTGGTTTTTTGTTGTTGTTTACCCTCCTGTGCTACTTTATGAAGCTATTGCGAGGATACAATAAGAACACATATGCAAAGGGCTTGGCATGGATAGTTTTTTTTTTAAAGATGTATTTATTTATTTGAAAGGCAGAGTTACAGAGAGAGAGGGAGGGAGAGAGGAAGGAGATAGAGAGAAGGAGAGGGAGAGAGAGAGGGAGGGAAAAAGAGAGAGAGTTCTTCCATCTGCTGGTTCACTCCCCAGATGGCTGCAAGAGCCAGAGCTGTGCCAATCCAAAGGTCACAGGAGCCAAGAGCTTCTTCTGGGGCTCTTACACTGGTGCAGGGGCCCAAGGACTGGGGCCACCCTCTACTGCTTTCCCACATCATAGCAGAGAGCTAGATCGGAAGAAGAGCTTCTGGAGGTTGAACTGATGCTTATATGAGATGCTGGCACTGCAGGCTGTAGCTTTGCTTGCTACGCCACAGCGTCGGCCCCATGCATGGTTCTTAGTGTTATAATGCTTCACATGTTGATTTTTGTCTCATGAAACAGACTTTGGGCAAGAATCAGTTCTCACAGTTCCCTAACCAGAGCCCCTTCAAAGACTGGGAATAAGCACATATATGACACATTTAGAAATACTAGAAACACTATTTGAATTGATAAAATAACCACTGCAGAAGGCAAATCTAACACATTTTTATAAAATAATTCTGTGTATAATAAGATAATCTACCTTGTCTTTGCTCCTTATTTCTAGCAGAGAGCTTTAAGAACTATTGAGGGGAACTATGTGTGGCACAGCAGTTAAGCTGGCCACTTGGTGTGCCTGCATCCCATACCACAGTTCCTGATTCAAGTCACTTCACTTCCAATCTCCCTTCCTGGTAATGTGAACCCTAGGAGGCAGTAGGGGGTGGCTCATTTTTCTTCTTACTCACATGGGAGACCAAGATTGAGTTCCAGGCTTTTGGCTTCTGATTAGCTCAGCCTAGGCTGTTTGTTGCCAGCCATTTAGAGAGTGAACCAGTGGTTGGAAGCCCTTCCTCTATCTTTCACACTGTCTCTCTGCCTTTCAAATAAAATGAAAATAAATAAGCATGATTTCTTTCTTTAAAAAAACTCTTGAAATTTCCTGTCTTTATTATGCTAATGAGGCAATTCAGCCTGGAGTTCCTAAATAGCTTCTGGATGGGGCTGGTTATAAGAAAGACAGATCAAGTGACCAGAGGAATGGAACTTTAGGCCAGCCTGAACTTTGCGGAATGAAAGGAGACTGAACATCAGTTCCAATTATGTGGCCAATGGTTTAATCAGTTGTGCCTACAGAATGGAACTTCTCTAAAAGCTCTGTGGAGCTTCCTGGTAGGGGAACACACTGATGCCTAGAAAAGTGCTGCACCAGATACCACAAGTGGAAGCCACAGAAACTCTGTATCCTCATCTCTCCCGGTCTTATCCCATGCACTTCTATTGCTTGGCTATTCTCAAGCAGTATTTGTTATAATAAAATGGCAATCTGATATATACCAGTCAGTGAATTCTGCACGGGGTTCTAGGATATTATTGAACCAAGATGATCATTGGTACCCCAAATTTTCAGCTAGTTAGATGTACAGAAGGCTCTGAGACCTGTAGCTGTGTTAAGTGGGGACAGGTGTGTGAAAAGCTTTGCCCTTAAACTGTGAGGTCTAGGATAACACGGTAGAGTCAGAATTGGATTATAGTTCATCTAATTGAGGTGGGGATGAAGCAGTTTGGAATTTGTAGCCAGTTGGGTGGAAGTGCAGGTGGACTGGTGACAAACACTCCCAAATTACATCTGGCATCTAATGTGGGCACAGTTTGAAGGACTCTATTTTTAACTTGGATGGAGTGTCTACACTAACTCCAGGTAGCTGCTGTCAGAACTGTGTTGATTTGCAGAATATCCAACTGGTATTTGAGAACTGGTTTTAGAAACCAAAGACAAATAATCAAATATTTTTTGCTTATTAAATTATTTTTTTTCCTGAATCAAAAAAAAAAAAAATTCCAACAACCCCTTGGCTATATTCCTGTGGGACAGTGGTCTTTCTACTTTTTACTTATTTGATACTATATTCAGTGGACTATTAAGCCTGTGATTGCAAAGTAAATTGAAAGTATCTTACTACAAAAATGAAAAAAAGAAACAAAGAAACAAAGGAGGAGGGAGGGAGGGAGAAAGGAAGGGATGGAGGGGGGATGGAAGTTCCCTTATGTTTTTAGAAATTAATCTTTGGAATACGTGAAATCTGTTCTCTTTATATTAATTTAAAAACTTTAAAAAAGAATCCTATGTCCATTGGGTTTTCCATTTGGCCTAGCAGTTAAAGCTCCTCTATTATCAGATCACCTGGGTTCCATATCTGCCCCTGGTCCTGATCAGGACCTTGTTAATGAAGACTGCAGGCAGCAGTGGTGATGGTGCAAATATTGAGGTTTGCTGCCCACATGGGAGACCTACGTTGAGTTTCCTGCTCTGAACTTTTGCCTGGCCCAACTCTAGCTGTTATGGACATCTGGGGAAGAACAAGAAGATGGGAACTCTTTCTCTGTCTCTTAAATAACTAAAATATTTTTAAAAATTTTAAAAAACTAAAAATAAGCACATTGGGAAGAACTTTTTTTTTTAAGAAAATGTTCCCTTCATTAATTGCTTATATTTTTTTCCTCTAATATCACGTTAGTATTTAGCACTTAAGGGATGTGAAAGGAATGAAAAAAAATCCAATGAAACTCACAACAAGAAAAATATTGTGACACAACAACCTACAGTACCAATTATTAGTTTAAAAAGAGATAAAGATATATCCTCCTGAAATTTCTGCAATATTGTACACCATGCACTTTCTTTAACTGATTAGTTTTGCTTGAGCATTCAATTATAATTTAAATTTTTTCCTTCAAAAGCTTTTAATTTTTATTCTGTCTGAAAAATTTTTGCAATGACTGGCAGGCTAATATTGTCTGCAATTTCCTGGGCTAGTGTTAGTGGGGTAAATGAAGTGCCAGGTTCCACCCTAATTCATCACTTATTAATTAACAATATCAACAACTCCTTTTTCATTACTGATAACACATTTTACTGACTACTAGAAGGATTTTTTATTACAAAACTTATCTCAAAGGCTCTTTCCTGTTATCTGCTGCAATAATAAAAAAATCATCATTCAATCATCATTTTAATGACTATCATTTTCCCCCTCACTAAAATTAAATCATAAAAGCCTTTAATTAAATTGAATGGTAATTGAATGACTTTAATCATTCAAAGGATTAAAATGAAGGAGGTTTTCTCTCAAAACCTGACAACATGTAATGACGTAGTTTGACCAGTCCTGAGAATGCGTAGGTTGATAATTGTCTTGCTTTTTGGTAGCATCGACAAAAGAGCATCTGTTAGAAAAATACTTTGTCTCTTTTAGCTTTCGGATAGAGTTCAACCAGCACATTGTTACATGAACAAGAGGTCATGAGGTTTGGCTTTAGGGAGATTCTTATAAAGAACCAACAAAAGCAAAGCCAGTACCTTCAGAGAACTACATGGGGCATCTTCAAAAAAGTGACCGGAAAACATACAAAATCTGAAAAACATATGCATGGGCTTCAATTTTTTTAAACCAAAATAAATTTCTCTTTTAATTCCACTTTCCCCTATCTGAAGTACTCTTGTGTGTTCAAGAACCAGAATAGATTTCTCTGAACTTTTGAAAAATACTAATACATTTTCCATATGTTAGATGTAGTGTTAGAATTACAATATTGGGAAATATTACCTTCCCAATCTGCTGGAAATCGACATGCCAAGTAATGATTATAATATCAGGTAAGTGCTGCAGCAGAGGTATGTGGGAGATGCTCTGAAAAATCAGAAGGGGGACCAATATGTACTTTCAGGGGATGTTAAGAAAATTCACCTGAAGCCGGCGCCGTGGCTCAATAGGCTAATCCTCCACCTTGCGGCGCCGGCACACCGGGTTCGAGTCCCGGTTGGGGCGCCGGATTCTGTCCCGGTTGCCCCTCTTCCAGGCCAGCTCTCTGCTATGGCCAGGGAGTGCAGTGGAGGATGGCCCAGGTGCTTGGGCCCTGCACCCCATGGGAGACCAGGAAAAGCACCTGGCTCCTGGCTCCTGCCAGGATCAGCGCGGTGCGCCGGCTGCAGCGGCGGCCATTGGAGGGTGAACCAACGGCAAAAAAAGGAAGACCTTTCTCTCTCTGTCTCTCTCTCTCACTGTCCACTCTGCCTGTCAAAAAAAAAAAAAAAAAAAAAAGAAAATTCACCTGAGAGCTGAGAGCTGGCAAAGCTCCCCAGGCAATGGAGGCCATTCCTGAGAGTTGAAAGACACAAGCATGTATAAAGCCCAGTACAGACAGTCAGAGATGAGGCACTGAAGGAAATGACAACAAAGAAGCATGGGAAGGGAGGCTACCCCCAACCGAGAATAAACAGACATTGAAACACGGTTTGATTAATTTCTTAGGAGAATCTCTCATGAAACAATATTGTATGGGGTGTAGGCATTGAGAGTAGAGAATAGAGCAGAGGAGAAGAGAGGGGAAGGTGGCAGAAAACTCAAGGAAATGAGCCTCCTAACCCACAGCAAACTGGAGTTTGGATGATCTCAATGTCTTCTCAGATCCACGAAATGACTGGAGAGCTCTGGAGTGAAGACTATTGATGTGTGATGTATTACTTCCAGAGTGATGAGTCAAATGAATACCCTGGAACTTAATTTCATAAAAGGGCTGTCGCTGACAAATTTCCATGCATTATCAAAGGACTCATATTCACCTGCCTGTCAAACTGTCTGCTATCATCTTAGCCTTTTCCATCTCCTGCCACCAGCTCCTGGATTTTCTGTAAAATGCGATTCTATCCTTTAAGTTAAGTGAAATAAGTCAGACACAGAAAGACAAATACTGCATGTTCTACTCATATGTGGAAGTTTAATAAAACTTAAGTCAATCTGAACTTAGACTACTGATTACTAGAGACTGGGATGGGTAAGGGGAGGGAAGACAGAGGGCTGGTTGGGTAACAGCTATCAGAGTAGTCAGAGAGAAGTAGTAAGTTCTGTGTTCCACAACACAGTTGGGCAACCATAGTTCACAATAGTCTATTATATACTATATAAAGAACTGGAAGAAAAGATCTGATAAATTCTAAGTGTGGGAGAATGGGCAGAGAGGTATGGATGTTGTTTGCCTGGTTTGATCAAGTTATGCTCTATGTATTGTTAAAATATTGCACTGTGCCCCATAACAGTATACAAGTATAAAAGTGAATCTGTTGTCATAACTAACCTGCCCTATGCCAATTACCTGCAGATTCTCCTGTCTGTAAAGTACTAAATTCACATCACAACTTCTTTTTTTTAATTTGATTCTTTATTTATTTGAGAGAGAGAGAGAGAGAGAGAGAGAGAGAAAGAGTGAGCCAAGATCTACCATCTGCTGGTTCACCCCCCAAATGGCTGCAATAGCCAGAGCTGGTGCAGGCCATAACAAGGAGCCTGGAACTCCAGCCATGTCTCTCATGTGGGTGCAGAGACCCAAGCACTTGGGCCATCTTCTGCTGCTTTCCCAGGAACATTAGCAGGGAGCTGGATCAGAAGTGGAGCAGCCAGGATTTGAATTGGCACTCTGATATGGGATCACATCACAAGTGGTAGCCTAATCCATTGCACCACAATGCTGGCCCCATGTAACAATTTACTTAAATGGTCATTCATCCATTCAAAAAAACATTTATGCAGCACTCTCCATGTGCCAGGTACTAAGCTTGAGGTTATAGGGACAACCAAAATAAACTACAGCAATGACACAAAGCCTGGCATCTTCACAGAACTTAACGTGCTAGTAGAAGTGACATGAAAACACAGTTAAATAAAAAAAAGACAGCAGACAATGACATGTGCCATGCAGGGCTGCCATTACTGTGAATAAGACATTTGAGTGAAACTGGGAAGGGGCCAAAGGAGCAAACCATGCCAGCACCTGCTGCATACAGAACAATTGAAAGCTGTTGAGGTGAGTGTGTCTGATATAAGGAGATAATATCACACCAGCCAGTTTGGCATGAAAAGGGTGATGAGGAGGGTAGGGCCTGGGCACAGAAAGGTGCAGTGGGGCTGGCCTTAGAAGTCACTGTTAGAAGCTTACCTGATGCAGGAGTTCAGCCCAGCAATTTAGATGCTGCTGGAGGTGTCCACATCCCATATCAGAGTACTTGGTGTGAGTTCTGCTTCCCCTGCTTCCTATCCAGGTTTGTGTTAATCTGCACCCTGGGAGGCAGCAGGTGATGGTTCAAGCACTTGGGCTCCTGCCACCTTTGTGGGGGACCCAGATTGAGTTCCTGGGTCCTGGCTTCCACCTGGTTCAGCCTTGCCTAATGCAGCTATTTAGAGAATGAACCAGCAGGACTATTTCTGTCTCTGTTTTTTTCTGTCTTTCTTTGTCTTTTGCTTTTCAAATAAAGTGCAAATGACTAAATACACTTTTAAAAGTGTATAATAATTTTTTAAAAAGTTGACCTGCATGAGCTGGAGTCATGGAAGGGTTTTAAGTGACAATCAGATTGAGGGTTCAACAAGATCAATCAGGAGAGTAACCTGAAAAGGGCAATGGTGTGGGCAGAGAGAGACCAAGCCAGGAGGAGACTGTAATAATTCAGATGAGAATGAGAAAATGTGGTGTCTTGGACCAAGGTGGTGGCAGCTGATGAGGTGGGAAGTGGACAGGTTCTGCTATTTTGAAGGTAGAGTTGACAACATTTATTGTTGGATTGGATTTGGAATGTACAAGAAATAAAAAGTCAAGAATGATTCCATGGTTTCTGGCTTATATAACCAAAAGGGTGGCATTGATAAATTAACCCTCTGTCATGCTAAGTTAAAATTTAGCTTTAAAAATAAGTAGATAAATAAACAGAGCAGTCACTGCATTTTGATCCTACTCCTTTCCTCCCTTTTGCCAGAATTATGAATACTGGGAAAAATGCCACCTGTACATTCTAAATCTAGGCACCACAGAAAGGTTTTCCCAACCTAAATCTCTCTAGATGTCACTTTCCAAGCAAACTTAAGGTTCCACCAGTAGGAGTTCATTTTTGGAGATCTTGAAGGGCTTGATCTTTTCTTAAAAATTAAAAAAAAAATTTGTTTGTGAATGGAGGGGAGAGGGAGTGGGAAAGGGGAGGGTAGTGGGTGGGAGGGACGGTATGTGGGGGAAGCCATTGTAATCCATAAATTGTACTTTGGAAATTTATATTCATTAAATAAAAGTTAAAAAAATTGTTTTCAATTCAAAAATAGTAACTGAGAGCCGGCGCCGTGGCTCAATAGGCTAATCCTCCGCCTTGCGGCGCCGGCACACCGGGTTCTAGTCCCGGTTGGGGCGCCGGATTCTGTCCCGGTTGCCCCTCTTCCATGCCAGCTCTCTGCTATGGCCAGGGAGTGCAGTGGAGGATGGCCCAGGTGCTTGGGCCCTGCACCCCATGGGAGACCAGGAAAAGCACCTGGCTCCTGGCTCCTGCCATCGGATCAGCGCGGTGCGCCGGCTGCAGCGGCGGCCATTGGAGGGTGAACCAACGGCAAAGGAAGACCTTTCTCTCTGTCTCTCTCTCTCACTGTCCACTCTGTCTGTCAAAAAAAAAAAAAAAAAAAAAAAAAGTAACTGAGTATTTATGGGGTATAATGTTTTTATCTATATATACACCATAGAAAATTCAGTCAAACTACTGAATGTATCTATCACCTCACCAATTTATCATTTTAAAAGAACTTTTATTGGGGCCAGTGTTGTGACATAGAGGGTAAAGTCACTGCCTGCAATACTGGCATCACATAAGGGCTCCAGTTCATGTCCTAACTGTTCCTCCCCTTCTGATTCAGCTCTCTGCTAATGGCCTGGGGAAAGCAGCAGAGGATGGCCCAAGTGTCTGAGTCCCTGTTACCTATGTAGGAGATACAGATGACGCTCCTGGCTCCTGGCTTTGGTCTAGCCCAGCACTAGCTGTTGTGGTCATTTGGAAAGTGAACCAGTAAATGAAAGATCTCTCTCTCCCTCCCTCTATCTCTCTCTCTCTCTCTTTCCTCCCCCCGCCCCATTTCTCCCACTCTGTCTATAACTCTGTTAAATTAAATATAATAAAAATTAAATCTTTAATAAATAATAAAAATGTTATTGATTTATTTGAAAGGTAGAGGGATAAAGAGAGAGACAGACAAAGAGAGAGATATCTCCCACCTGTTAGTTCACTTCTCAAATGACCAGAACAGCTAGGTCTGGGCCAGGCCAAAGCCAGGAGCCAGGAACTCCATCCGGATCTCTCACATGGGTGGTAGTGGCTCAAGCACTTGGGCCATCTTCTGCTGAAGTGCATGATCAGGAAGCTGGAGCAGAAGCAGAGCAGCTAGGACTTGAAACAGTGCACCAGTACGGGGTGGCGCCATTGCAAGTAGTAGTTTAACATACTTTGCCACAACCTTGGCAATTTTAATGGTCTTTAGAACTTCAGCATTACATCAATCATGCATTTGGACAGAGAAATTTTACACCATTTTGGAGGAAACATCTTGGCAAACTGGTTGCCTTGTAGCTTTGGTTGCTAGGTTCAGTAAATACAAATACAGGCTTTCCAGTGAATTTTGAATTTCAGATAAACAGAGAATTACTCTTTAACAGAAATATCTCAAATACTGAATGGGACATACTTATACTGAAAATAATTGTTGTTCGTCTGAAATTTAAACTTAACTGGGTGTCCTAGATTTTTTCTGACAGCTTTATTTGAAGGTAAAAATACATGGATTTGTTCACAGTGCGGGCAGAAGTGATGAAGGCACTCAGAAAGAAGGGATTAGAGAACAAATTTTTCACCATTTCCTTCTTTCCCCTGGGCCAGATTTCTAAACTTTGGATACTTCCAGCCAAAACTTCACAGGTTCTAAAACTAAAATTTGCAAATATTAGAGATTTAAATAAAACTTGCAGCCCTTAGAAATCACATTTTGAAAATACAGCCAACTCTGTAATTAAGCTCCAAATTATTTGGTGCAGTCAATTTGGCTAACAGATGGAACAGTATTTTTGTTTGTCTTTCACCCCTGGAGTGAGTTTCCAGAAATCCTGAGCTGGGCGCTTCTAGATTATTGCCTGAGTGGCAGTTACATGTGCCTAATAATTTACTAGAATCAGTGGATTTCTTTAGATAAATTCAGTGACCTGTTATTTATATAGGTATGAATAATACATTTATAATGGAAAGAGAAGCAGTTGGGAAATATTTTCTAAATGATATATTGTAGTAATTCTAAGTAATTACACATCAATATACTACTTGCTGATAACATTTAACCACCTCTGTTTCAAAAAGTTTTTCCCATGGTCTGCCCTGATCTGTCTCAGCAGAACCTAAAGTAGGCAGTCTTGCAGGCACAAGGCAGAGAGCACTCCCTAAAAGATCCATACAGAACATTCTTACATAAACATTTTCCAGACAAGACTCTCCAAGGCTTTACCTTTTCTTGTTTCAGTCTCACCCTTATATGAAATCTTCCCCCAGTTATTTATTTGGTGTTTATCACATATGTCTGTGTTATTTACCATTCAAGACAACGGAGCAACTATTCCTCATGTCTTCACTTTATGACAAAGTAAAACTTTAAGGATAAAGAAATTGGCCCAGTGTGGTATAATCTGTGATTGGCTTTGTAATTCTTATCCACTACATTATGTGATTGGAGCTAAGCACCTGAACTTCTGATCTCAGTTGAAACAAACACACACACACATCTCCATCCCACCATTGCCACTGCATATTTGACAAATCTCTCTCAAGTTTACATGAGCCATGATAAAGATGGTCTT
This sequence comes from Oryctolagus cuniculus, assembly GCF_051225735.1. Classification (NCBI taxonomy): domain Eukaryota; kingdom Metazoa; phylum Chordata; class Mammalia; order Lagomorpha; family Leporidae; genus Oryctolagus; species Oryctolagus cuniculus. The sequence goes on from NC_142868.1 coordinate 127,598,858, forward strand.
TCCTGCTGTTAGATACAAACTTATTTGCTAGTTTCCCTCCACTGATTCCAAAGAAGTCCATCCCATCTAGGGAGCACTGCACATTATAGGATACACTGGGGATTGTGTTTTCTTGGGGGAGTCGACTTTTATTTTCAAAGACAACTTTCCTTGGCAGTAGCTTCCAAGCATATTTCTTTGCTACTCACTTACTCTCTCCTACTCTTAAACTGCTAAAGTTCCTTCAGCAATCATCTGAATATGCCAGAGTAGCTCATATTTAATTATTAAATCATGTGGAAAGAACTGTTATCATCCCACTCCTGGGAAAGTACCCAAAGGAAATGAAATCAGCACATGAAAAGAGTTACTTGTATTTCCACAATAATAGCAGCTTAGTGCACCATAGCTAAGATATGGAATCAGCATAGATGTCTATCAATCGATGTTTGCATAAAGAAAATGTGGAATATATACATGATGGAATATTACTCAGCCATAAAAAAGAATGAAATTGTGACATTTCGAGCAAAATGGATGCAATTGGAGATCATAATGCTAAGTGAAATAACAAAAAACAAGGATGTTTTCTCTTATTTGTGGTATTTAATATATAGGTATTATCAAAATTGACCATCATGTCACTTGGATTATAGTTATGAATATTGATTCACTGAATCATACCCTGTAAATGATAATATACTCTGTTTTACCACATTAAAAAATAAAAGAAATGGAAAGGGGGGAATAGTGAGGACTCTTTTAGTACTAGTAATGTTTTGTTCTTAATTTGGATGTCAATTATGAGTGTAATAAAAGGATCCAAAACTCATGTATTTGTACACTTGTGTGCATTTCCTGGTATGTATACAATTTTTCAATAAAATGTTAAAAGAAAAAAATCCAGTGGTGAGTAGAAGTAACTGTCCTCATGACTATCTCCACCAAACGTTACTATTTGTTGAAGGTATTGGGAATGATATTTTCTTAGGGAAGCTGCCTGTGAAGCTTCAAATGTGTGTCCTAGAAGACAGCAGTGTATGACAGAGTTGTCTAAGATTGGCACTATCTTAGTTAAAAAGTGAACTATTCAAGCAATTATACTACTATTTCTAGTATGCCAATTCTCATCAGACTCAGAAGCAACGATTTGAAGAGACTGTCAGATGAGTCAGAGCAAACTATCAATGACTCTATGAAGACATCAGCTAACTTTTAATTAAATTCTGTCCAAATAATTTTCTTCACTAAATGAAATCTGTGGTTCAGGTTTGAACTAGTTATTTTCCACTGTAGGTTGGTCCTTAATTTATTACATGTAAGACAGACCATAAGGCCCTACTTGAATAAGCTGGAAAGAAGGTGGGAGCTGGGAATAGAACCTGGGCACTCCAATATAGGATGTGGGCATCCCAAGTTGTGGCTTAACCCCTGCACCAAATATGTTTTACTACTTTGAAGACATTCTTGAAAAGGCATACTTTTCAAGAAAGAGATGCAGGTTAGCCAAGGAGTCTCTATATTTCTAGCCTCTTGATTGCTTCTGGGTATATTTCTCAGTTTCTGGTCTTAGACTAGTAGAGTGGTCACCTGTTTATGTATAAAAGCTGAAAAAAAGATTTTTCTCTTTTATTGTAATATATTGGCCTCCTAAGAGTTATCATACATATTCCATACCGATGATTCAGAGTACAATACACATACCCACATACCTAGCAATAATGAACTAAATTAAATTTTTCATTGATGATGTACAAGGCAGCATGGGATTATTCTTGAGAATACAACTTTTCCTACATAGGAGTTGAGATAGTAGAGTATATGTAAGAAAACAGACTAAGTTTTTCTGAGATTTATTTTTCTCAAGTTTCTGATTTCAGTCTTCTTGTTAGTTGTTTCTAATGAAACACTGGGACAGAAACTGGAAGTTGACCCTGAATGAGAATCAACAAGGACAAAAGGAAATAATATGGTCTGTGATCTCTGACAACTCATTTAACTTCTCTATAACATGATTTTGTCACTTGTAAAATCAAGGTGGCATGTGGAGAACAAATGAAATGAAATAAAATAGACGAGGGACAGGTTTGCAAAAGGAAGCAGAGACCTATTTGTTGATAGCATTCCACACCTGTCTGGGAGCTGCCCAATCCCTTTCCATTCTTAGGGTGTAATTTTACTTTAAAATTGTGCCCCATGCATCTACGATCAAGGGCTATGAGCACAGCCATGTCTAGCATGAGCACAACCTTTAGAGCAGCAGCTGACACCCCAACTCTTAGGTCACTGAAATTCCCAGAGAAGCAGGAGCTGGGCTCTGTGCATAGACCTGGGCCTAGTGCCTGTGTAGCAGAATAGACTTTGGCCACTTTAAAGCATACCCTGGTGTAGGCAGTTAGCACAGTGGTTAAGATATCTGTGTCCCATGGGGCCGGTGCTGTGGTGCAGTTAGCTAAGCCTCTGCCTGCAGCATCAGCATCCCATATGAGTGCCCGTTCTAGTCCCTGGTGCTACTCTTCTGATCCAGCTCTGTACTATGGCTTGGGAAAGCAATAGAAATGGCCCAAGCGCTTGGTTCCGTGCAGCCTTGTTTGTGGGAGAATCAGAACAAGTTCCTGGCTCCTGGCTCCTGGCTCTAGGTCAGCTATTTGGGGAGTGAACCAGCAGGTGGAAGAATCATCTCTCTGTCTCTCCCTCTTTCTGTAACTCTACCTCTCAAATAAATAGATAGATAAATAAACAAATAAATAAAATCTTTTTTTTTTTCCTTTTTAAGATACTCATGTCCCACATTGGAGTGCCTGGGTTGGATTCTTGGCTCTGATTCCTCTCCACTTCCTTGTTAATGCAGACCATGGAAGGCAGTGGTGATGGCTCAATTAAGTAAGTTCCTGCCACAATGTGGGAATCCTAGACAAAGTTCTGGCTCCCAGCTTTGGCCTAGCCCAGGTCCAGCTGTTGTAAGCATTTGGTTGAGTGGATCAGTGGATGGAAGACTCTTCTCCCTGTATACCTTCTCTGTGTCTCTCAAATAAATAAATAAATAAATAAATTCTATAAAGCACCATCAATTCCCATCTAGCTGGGTTTCCTAATAAAGCCTCTCATGCAGTAGCTGGGATACAGAGAGGAAGACAGCTTTAGTACTGAGGCTGGCTCCTCTGATGAATTCCTCCTTGCACAAAAGCAAACACAGGAACAAGTGGTCTTGCCTCATCTGTGCATCTTGGACTCTCATCATCACTAAAACTCCACTAATTCAGTTTCCAGCTCTCAACCAGAAACTCCCAACTCACCCATGGCTGCTCTCCTGGATTGCACCTATTCATCTCACTGCTCTCTCCTCAAATGCACCTCCCTTAAGAAAGCCTTTCCCTCTTTCCGGACTCATCTATGTTCCCTTGTTTGATGTTCTCACGGTAGTTAACACTCTCCTTCCTAGCTTGCATTGCTATTTGTAGTTAGGCATCCCAGTGGCAATTCACATCCAGCCTGCCCCCCTGTTAGACTGTAAACTCATGAGGGCAGAGCACTGTCTCCTCTCCTCAGCATTGCAGCCCCCAACAGCACACCGGGTACAGAGGGGTGTTGTCAGGAAAAACCCGATCAGGCTATCGATTAGAAAGTTTGTCCAATTATTGGTCAGGTATGGGGTCCAAGAGTCTGCCCTCCCCCCCCCCACCACCAACATGAGCCACTTGCTGTGGTTTGAATGTGTGCACTCAACTCAGGAGGTGCCAATGTGATGCTATAATAAGTAGATTCCGTAACAAGTGGGGTTCTATAACGAGAGGTCCAGCCTCAGGAATGGCAGTAAGAGGCTCACGCAGCGGTGGCTCCCTTACCCTCCTGCCTTCTGCCACATGAAGACACAGCAAAAAGGCCCTCAACACACCACATGCTGATGCCCTACCAGGCAATTTCTAGCCTCCAGAACTGTGAGCAAAAAACTTTTTAAATAAATTACCCGGTCTGTGACATTCTGTTGAAGCAGCACAAAACAGAACAACAACAAAAAAAGCCAGCTTTGTAATCTACCCTCTCTCAGTCTTCTTCACTTGTCATTCTTCTTTTCAGTCTCCAAATAAACATAGCATTCAATTCCATTTTTCCATGAACCCTCAGATGTTCCCTTCTAAATGACACCATTCTAATTCCAAGAGAGAGGTGCATTCCTCACATGCATTGGGTACCTACAGGCATTAAGGTCTCACCCACTACCGAATCCCAGGCGACAGGAGATGCTCTGGAGGCCGAGCACCCAGAGGGCATTGGGGAGATGTCTGCTCTCAGCTGGAAGCCCAGGTTAGGACCTGAGCCCTAATCTGGGAAGTTAAGCTCCCAGTTTTCTCATTCTGGATAAGCAGTTCCTTTGCTTGCTTCACTTTCCAGTCCAGTTCAGTACTGACAGCTCCTCACGTGATTCTCACAAAGTACAGCCAGGAAGGCAAGAACAGAGAAAGCTCAATTGTAAAACACTGGCCAGGCCGGGGCCGCGGCTCACTAGGCTAATCCTCTGCCTTGCGGCGCCGGCACACCGGGTTCTAGTCCCGGTTGGGGCGCCGGATTCTGTCCCGGTTGCCCCTCTTCCAGGCCAGCTCTCTGCTGTGGCCCGGGAGTGCAGTGGAGGATGGCCCAAGTGCTTGGGCCCTGCACCCCATGGGAGACCAGGATAAGTACCTGGCTCCTGGCTTCGGATCAGCCACAGTGTGCCATAGTGAGGTTAACCAACAGCAAAGGAAGACCTTTCTCTCTGTCTCTCTCTCTCTCACTATCCACTCTGCCTGTCAAAAAAAAAAAAAAAAAAAAAAAAAAAAAAAAAAAAAAAAAACACAACAACAACAACAAAAAAACACCACTGGCCACTGGCCATCCAGTACTTTTTATCCTTGTGGTTAAATGACAGCAACTTCCTTGCTGCCAAGGATGCATAAGAAAATCCTTATTTGTTTTCCATCAAAGAGGGCACAGCAACATTGTCTAAGTAATTACCCAGCCTGCAGCACACCTGAGACATGGCTCAGACACCAAGAAGGCACTGAGGTGAAAAGTTGGCAAGAAGCAGAGGCACAGCTGATGCTACCCGACAGGAGTCGCAGGAGTGCCCCTCCCCACCCCCTTAGCCACCCACCACCATCTGGTGCTCCCCATGGGACTCTCGGCCACACTCCCCTGTGGGTGAGGCATTGCCCATTCGTTCTCTCTGGGTGCCCACATAGCCCCCTCACATGGAGACTCCCCAGATAAGAGGGCCCCATCAGGGAGAGCGACACGGAACACTAGTGTGAGGGATGGCAAGGTAACATGGTGACACACTCAGGGGAAACTCATACAGACTCTCATCTCAGGATGAAGAACTAAATACGATGAGGTTTCAAATCCCATCACTGATGTGACCCTCAGACTCAACTACTTCAATACTGCAATTTCTCAAATTGATAAACTGGGACCCTGAAATTTAAGTGCCCTTTTAAAAGAGATTTATTTATTATTTAAGTGGAATAGTTACAGAGAGGGAGACACAGAGAGAGATAGATCTTCCATTCGTTGGTTTACCCCCTAAATGGCCACAACAGCCAGGCTGAGACAGGCCGAAGCCAGGAGCCAGGAGCTTCATCTGGGTCTCCCATATGGCTGGTAGATGCCCAAGCACTTGGGCCATCTTCTGCTGCTTTTCTCAGGCCATTGACAGGGGGCTGGATCATAAGTGGAGCAGCTGAAGGGACAGCACATTGGGATAGCTGGTAAAGCTGCTACCTGAGGGACACTAGCATCCCATATGGGCACCAATTTAAGAACAGCAGGGAATATAAATATAATAAGCAGGCAAAGAGTGTTCTGTGTCACCTCTCAAGTTTGGGAAACACCTCAAGGGCTGGGCACAGAATCATTTACATTGAAATAGGTGAGGGAGGAAAGGTTGTGTAGTTTCTCTTCAGGATCCCTGCACACTTTTCCATTTCCAGTGCCCCTGACACCATCTTTGCTCTGACATTTGAACTTTATGCATTGTTTTTTATTTATTTATTTTTTATTTAATAAATGTGAATTTACAAAGTGCAACTTTTGTATTGTTGTGGCTCCCCCCTCCCCAACCTCCCTCCCTCCTGAGGCCCTCCCCTCTCCCACTCCCTCTCCCATCCCGCCCTTCATCGAATTTCATTTTCAATTACCTTCATATACAGAAGATCAACTTAGTATACACTAACATGCATTGGTTTTGCCAACAATGTCCTAACTGGTGTCCTGGCCTTGGGTGCCACCCTTCTTCAGCCTACTCTCCATACTGTTGCTGGAGGAACTTGACAAGAACAAAGCTGTTATGGGGCTCTTTTGTCTAAAACTCTTCTATAACCTCTCCTTTCTTATACACTAAAGTTTCAAAGCCTTATAGACACGTTAAGGCTCTTCTTAATCTGGCTCTTGGTTATCTTGGTTCATTTTCAATGCTGTCCTTACATACCTTGAGCTTTACATGAAAAGAAATACTTGCTGTCTCTCAAAGATACTGCTACATCTTCGCATATATTTTATTTTTTATGTGAAATGTCCACATCACCATCTTCATCCTCCCTCCTCAATTTTCACTTAAACAACCAACACATATTCTTCAAGTCCTAGGTTAAATGTACTTCCCCAACACAGTGATGTTTTCATTTTAATAGGAAGGAAAGATAAGGAAATTGAACTTTAGTAGTGGAATTCCAGACATCAATCAATAAGGAAGAAGATATTGGTAGGCATTCAGACCATTGAAATCACAGCCTGCACACAGTTGCCTCTTTTACCAATGGGGAAGGTTGCAATCAAATGGAGAAAGATATAAATATCAGGGCATGAAATAGTTTCAGATACATTTTTACCTGGATCAAAGGCAATCACCTTTTTTGGGATTGGTGAAAACACAAATGTTGATACTGTTAAGCCCAATACACAAATCTAGATTAAATTTTTGGACACATATATGAAAATAAGTAAGCAGGGGGATGCAATTACTACTTGTAAATCACTTTCCTATAACCTTTTCTTCCAATATTGTCACATAGCAAAATGCAACTGATGCTATTTTAGCTGCAAGCAGAAGAATATAAATCCTTGTGGCAACATGCATCTGTCAAGGGATTTGATGCTCTCCAAAACACTCCTTGGTATTATGCAAGCAATCTTTCACTTCTAAAGGGGGTTCTCATTGATATGTATGAGTTAAGCACTCTATTATTTATGCTTAAGTACAAACTGATACGTTTAAGAAAAATGCAACATTAAGAGACATGTATATTAAAAGATTTAAGGTGGTAACTATGCATCCAGTGGATCATTTAAACACAGTAACATTACAAGATGCTTTAATAAACCTAGGTATGTCTTTGGAACGCACTGCTTTTAAAAGGTCTGCACATGAAGGAACAATAAGTGAGGTTGTTCTGGAAGGGAAGGCTGGGAAAAGGATTTCAACAGAGGGTACAGTGAAATCGTTCTGGAACCAGTTCTACACGAGAGGATAAAGAGCAGAGTTGTCCAACAGAACTTTCTGCGGTAATGAAAATGTTCCATAATTGTATTCTCCAATATGGTGCCCATTAACCACAAGTAGCTATTAAACACTTATGTGGCTAGAGTGACTAAAGAACTACGTTTTCAATTGTATTTTATTTAAATTACAAGCTTTAATTAAGTCACATGTGGCTAGTAGCTCCCAAATTGGAGACTAAATTTCAGGTTTAGTTTGAATGTGAAATTCACCACACAAAAGTCTCTGAATCTTTCTGGTTCTCAGTTTTCTCATGTATGAAAAAAAGAGAGTTTTAAGAAACTAATAACTGATGTTTGTGAATTTATAGCTTCTCCCTCCTCCATTAACCTAACAAGTAAAACAAATAAAAATAAATAAGGACATCCTACTAGAACCAAAAGACTCATTAAACAATTACATACCACCTCCACCCCACCTACTGCCCCCCGCCCCCTAACACACATACAACTAAATTGAAGGAGTGTTTTGAAATTAGTTCAAAGAAATTCCATTTCTGAGGGTTAGGTTAGATAACTGAAGTCTGGCACAAGGGCAATTGTATTCACTATTATCGCTATTGTTTTTTTTTAAATTTTTGTCAATAGTATTGCTATGGAGATAAAAGGCAGTCTTAGAGTTTGAATATTTTGTAGATTCCTGACATATTATTTTTAAAAGATTTACTTATTTGAAAAAGTTACAGAGACAGAGGGAGGAGAGAGAGAGAGAGAGAGAGAGAGAGATCGCTCTTCCATCCACTGATTCACTTCCTAGATATCTTCAATGACTAGGGCTGGGTTGGGTGAAAGCCAGAAGCCAAGAGCTTCATCTGAGTCTTCCACATGAGTGGCAGAGGCCCAAGTACTTTTTTTGTTGTTGACTTTTTTTTTTAATTTAGTAAATATAAATTTCCAAAGTACAGTTATGGATTACAATGGCTCCCCCTCCAATAATTTCCCTCCCACTCGCACCCCTCCCATCTCCCACTCCCTCTCCCATTCCATTCACATCAAGATTCATTTTCAATTCTCTTTATATACAGAACATCAATTTAGTATATATTAAGTAAAGATTTCATCAGTTTGCACCCACACAGAAACACAAAGTTTAAAATACTGTTTCAGTACTAGTTATAGCATTACTTCACATTGGATAACACATTAAGGACAGATCCCACATGAGAAGTAAGTACACAGTGACTCCTGTTGTTGACTTAACAATTTGACACTCTTGTTTATGGTGTCAGTAATCTCCCTAGGCTCTAGTCATGAGTTGCCAAGGCTATGAAAGCCTTTTGAGTTTGCCGACTTCAATCTTATTCTGACAGGGTCATAGTCAAAGTGGAAGTTCTCTCCTCCCTTCAGAGAAAGGTACCTCCTTCTTTGATGGCCCCATTCTTTCCACTGGGATCTCACTCACAGGGATTTTTTTTTCCAGGGTGTCTTGGCTTTCCATGCCTAAAATACTCTCATGGGCTCTTCAGCCAGATCCGAATGCCTTAAGGGCTGATTCTAAGGCCAGAGTGCTATTTAGGACATCTGCCAATCTATGAGTCTGCTGTGTATCCTGCTTCCCATGTTGGATCCTTCTCTCCCTTTTTGATTCTATCAGTTAGTATTAGCAGACACTAGCCTTGTTTGTGTGATCCCTTTGACTCTTAGACCTATCAGTGTGATCAACTGTGAACTGAAATTCATCACTTGGACTAGTGAGATGGCATTGGTACATGCCACCTTCATGGGATTGTATTGGAATCCCCTGGCAAATACTTGAGCCATTTTCTGCTGCTTTTCCCAGGCCATTAGCAGGGAGCTGGATTGGAAGTAGAGTAGCCAGGACATGAGCCAGTGCCCATGAGGGATGCCGGTGTCACACACGGTGGCTTTTTTTACCCACTATGCCATAACCCAGGCCCCTGATTTTTAGTTCTTAAGAACTTCCTAGAGGCTTAAATTAAGGACATGTTGATAATTAGAAGGGGTAACATAAAAACTAGCTAGGGAGATAACAGGCATGGCAATGCTATTTGCATATGCTAAACCATTCAGAGGCCTCCATCACAAAGAAGAAAGCAGCCCCAAGCCACAGGGCATCATGATGGTTTTGTGTAGAAACATGAGAGAGAAGTCTGCAGGATCAAACTGTAAAGGCCTAAACAACTATGAACAGCAGAGCCACATGGGAAATCCTAGAGAAAGGCAGTACTGGAAAGAGAAGCAGCGGAGACACACAGGTACCAAGGAGTTCCATTTTTAAGACGTTTCCATCAGGAAATACCCTCAAAATTGTGTGTGTATAAATACATATGTGTGTGTAAAATATATACATGTATTTACACACACTAAGTGCACAAGCATTGTTTCAACAATGCCATCCTGGAAGCACGCTGTATGCCTAACCATAGGGAACTGGTGAGTAGTTAGGCTACAGAATAGAATACTTCACAGCCAACAAATTTCAGGAAGGAAAAAGAAACAGAAATATTTTCAAAATGTATTATACAGGTAATACACCTGGGAATCTTCATCCGTATTGTATATGATCAGGCACCAAAATGTTAACAGTAGTTCTCTCTAGGTGCAGAATCATGGGTGACTTAGTACTCTTTCAAATATTTTTTCTAATTTTTCTAAAACTCATCACACTGACAATTAAAATGATTAATCCTATTTTATTTTAAGCATATTATAAATCACTCTTTAATTTTTCAAGGTTTAGTTTTATTTAGTTGAAGATACATGGAGAACATGCTCTTCTGTTTGCTAGTTGACTCCACAAATATCCATAACAGCCAGAGGTAGGCAAGGCCAAAGCCAACAGCAGGGAATTCCATCTGGGTCTCCCATGTAGGTGGCAGGGCCTGAAGTGTTGCGCCATCATCTCCTGCCTCCCAGGGTACACATTATCAGGAAGTTGGACTAGAAGCAGAGGAGGCACTCAGTGCTAGACACTCCTAATATGAGATGTGAGCATTCCAAGGGGCAGCTTGGAATGTCCATCACTAAAACCACTTTTGTAAATAAACTGAAGACTCCCATGTCGTAACAGAATTGCTAGTAGTCAGCTCAGCAGATGCTACTATTTTTACGTACACAGAGGTCATTAGTGATAGGTAATAAACATGCCTTAGGTACCATGAATGAGTTAATAGTCCTCCTAAAACACCCTATTTAGGCATAGGGAGAAAATAAAGTTCATTTAATGTTTGATACAGCCTAAGAAAAAATAAATATTCATCAACATCTATTGCTTTAGGTTTTATGCTAACCATAAACACAATTTTCAAATCACTCTTTGCCCTTAGAAAAAGCAGTGGCTAATATAGGGATCTCTTTGTAGCACTGGAGATGTCTACAAGAATATTCAAATTATTAACTCTGATCATATTAGAAGTTAAGGCCCCAATCACCTAGAACCACAGGGTCCTGTTTCAGTAACTTATTTTTTTCATCTTGGCTATTTAAAGGAGCCAAACCCACCTCTCAGACTACACAGAATCAGTGCAAGATAGCTACAAACTGGCGTTAAAAATATACTAGGAAGTGCTTGAGAGCACGCAAACTGCTCTGTAATGAAGTCATTAAACTGGATGAAGCTAATTTCTGAGGTACATTCTAACCTACAACCTAAGCCAGCAAGCAGAAGTCAATAAACTTTTATGGGGTTCTGTAACCAAGCCATTCCTGGGAGCTAAATTACCAAAACCCATTACAAGGTGTGTTTGACCAGCAAAACCTGAACTGGCATTTGCTGTGCAAGAAAAATCAAGTTAGCAAATGGACATCTAAATTTCCTGCTAACTCTGTAGGGCAGGCATCATCTGAGGAAATCCACACTGATGTGTGCATCAGGAAGCAAATATTGCAGCCTGCCTTGAACAATTAACATAAAGCCAAGCAATTTGAGCTAAGTTCCAACATGTGCAGAGACCATTATGCTTAGTGAAATAAGTCAGACCCCAAAAAGCCAAATATCGTGTTTTCTCTAAAGATTCTTAAGATGAAGATTTTTAAAGGAAGTTTTGCTTGCTTCAGTCTGAGAGGATCTGGCTGTCACTCTGCACAAAAAAGGAAAAATTCACATAAAGAATAGTAAAAGGTTCAAAAGCAAGAGGAAATTTTTTCCTCTCAGCTTTTCTATACAACACCGTACTTTACATCTACCTGTTAAAAATGTATTATAAAATGTTGGATTATTAAAACAAGACATTTAGAATATTGGTCATCAAAATATACAACTTGGATATCTATGGTATACACCCTAACCCTGTGCAGTAAGCAATCTCTATTTCTATGTGATAATGTTGAATTTAAATGCAGATAGGATTCCTGACTCTTGGGATGCTTGTCTTTTTTTATTTTTGAAGATTGTATTTATTTATTTGAGAGGTAGAGTTACAGACAGTGAGAGGGAGAGACAGAGAGAAAGATCTTCCTTCCGCTGGTTCACTCCCCAAATGGCTGCAACGGCCAGAGCTGCGCCAATCCGAAGCCAGGAGCTAAGAGCTTCCTCTGGGTCTTCCCATGTGGGTGCAGAGGCCCAAGGACTTGGGCCATCTTCTACTGCTTTCTTAGGCCATAGCAGAGAGTTGGATCGGAAGTGCTGCAGCCAGGACTCGAACCGGCACCCATATGGGATGCTGGCACTGCAGGCAGCAGCTTTACCTGCTATGCCACAGCGCCGGCCCCAGAGGATGCTCGTCTTGGCTTCTGAGTGGGTACAGATAAAAGTTAGAAGGAAAATTGTATTGAAATCAACTGAGTTGCTGATTGTCAGGGTGTGGATCTCATGGTGGGCACCTCTGTATTCACGGACACCAAGCTCTGGCTTCCTTGTTCAATGATTGCTTATCCCTGACCGAGCGCCAGAGGCAGAGTAGCAATGCACCTGAGCGAGCAAATGCTTCAGGAAACACAGATCCACATGAATAGTTGAGGACTGAGCTGCCTTGTGCACAGCACCTCACCATCCAGGGACTGATGAATTCCTCATTCACTGGAACTGCTTCTTAAAGATCTACTTTCAGCCTCTCCCTTGCACTCCATTCATCAGGGTGCTACATCAGGGCCACAGGATGCACTGAGAAATCCTTTTATGTATTTATTTTTCTCATCTGCCCTTTCCCATAGCAGAGTCAATCATTAACATTCACAGGGTTCTCTCAAGTCCTATTACAAAAAGTCCTTTTACCGTATGGATCATTACAAACTTGCCCTATAGCAATGCTCTGAGGTCACTATTATTATTATTCTCATTTGCTGAGGGTAACACAGCCAATACAAGGTGGCTTTCGATCTAAAAGTTAGGATGTCTGGTTCCAAATTATTACATGCTATATCCTTTATATGTTTATGTAATTTTAGTTGCATATGTGAGGGTGCTTCAAAAACATCATGGAATTAGATGACAAGCTTATTCTAGTGCAAAATTTTCTAAAACCAATGCTTTTTTAATAATATACTTTTTCCACGAACTTTTTGAAGATTCCTCATATTTAACTCCCTATCCCAGAATTAGGATAAAGAAGAAAGGGGAGATAAGAAGTACATATGTACACTCAAGCCAGAGGTGCAGTGCCTAGTAAACCAACTGCCCTCTCAATTACCATCTCTGACTCATGTGAACTTTCTGAGTAGAGACTTTCTTTAAATATGAAATGTCAATTTTTTATGATGAAGAAACATCTATTTAGAATTAGCCAGCTAGATTCAATTTAGATGATCCTAATTTCGTTGGCAACATCCAAAGCATCATCATCAGGAGCCAGCCAACATATGCCTTCCCTCCATCAGGCCTGATCAAGGTAGAAACGCTGGCCACATCAATGCCATAGAGTTTCTTCACAGCCTGCTCCATGGTCTTAAGATCCACAATAAACTTCGTGGCAAACTCAGTGGCCATCATGATGGCAGTGGTCAAGCCTGCTTCTCCTGGGGGTGCTCTTCTGAGGACAGGCAGGCTGCCACTGGAGGCGTAGTACTTTGGGCTGCTGAAATGTGAGTGTGCTTGTATTTTCGTGTGTGTGTGTGGCATTGCTTTCTTGGCTTTCAAAGCCTTTGCTCTGGCTTCAGCTTTGGGAGGAGCAGAGGCTTCCTTCCACACCTCTGGCGCCATCTTGTTGGGAAAAAACTGGAATGTTAATGTTAACTAAAGAAGAAATACTGCATCATATTCACAGAGACAGTTAAAGTAAGGCCATCCTTGAAACAAAGGGAAGCCTTAACATTTGTTGAACTGAACCTCTCCTGAATCAATTGGGAAATCTGCAAAGACAGAGTGACTTCTACTCTCTCTCACTTTCTCAGAGTCCAGGACTGACAGTAACCAATATTGTTAAGTCCAGGATCTGCTTTATGAGTTATTACTCAAGTTGTGGAATACTCCTCCTTTCACACTTTTGCAGGTACCTGTAATTTCCTGGCTTTGGCAAAACAGGAGTTTTTGTCCAACAGAGAAGTATTTTTTAAAGATTTACTTATTTGAAAGGCAGAGTTACAGAGAGGCAGAGGCACAGAGAGTGAGAGGAGGGGGGAGAGAGAGAGGAGGGGGAAAAGAGAGAGAAAGAGAAAAAAAAGAGAGAGAGAGATATCTTCTGTCTGTTCGTTCACTCACCAAATGGCCACAAGCAGGGATAGGGAGCTTCTTTCAGGTTTCCCACTTGGGTGCAGGGGCACAAGCTCTTGGACCATCCTCTGCTGCTTTCCCGGGAGAAATAGCAGGGAGCTGCATCAGGAGCAGAGCAGCTAAGACTTGAACTGGTGCCCATATGGGATGCCTACACCGCAGGTGGTGGCTTTACCCACTAACCACAGCGCTGGTCCCAAGAGGCAAGTGTTTTTAACATTCTGCCTTCCCCCAATGATGGAGTGCTCTCCTATAGGATCTGTTTGATTCCGCTCGACTAAAGTTGTCTAAGTAGGAGGCTGGATGACCACTTTCTAGGAATGGTGTGGGCCACTTCCCTGAGTGGATGAAATTGGAATAGTGCAACTTCTTATCCAGAAGTGAGATTTCTTCTACATGGGGTGGCAATTATATTAGCAACAAGGGGTTCCAATGAGTTTCAAGAAGAATCCTTGTGTTGCTGGGAAAAGGAGGTTATTTTCTTGTTGCTTGCTCTTTGTTTCTAATGATTTTGTACTCAGAGGTGCCACAGCTGTCTCAGAACCCAGGGAGATGAAAGCAGCATGCAGGAGCCAGTAAAACATCCATCAGCAAAATGGACTTGGGTGCAAGACTGAAAATACCAAGTGTATAAGGGAGTGGTGCTGACTAGATAGAGCCCACGCATATCCTCTTGAGAAGAATTTCCCCTGACACAGAGGATGAAAACTGAATTCACATTGTATGGCTGAGGGCAGCAACAATAGGCTGTGCCTTTTAATGGCTTTCTGAAAATGCTGCATTCCGTCCTTTTGGCAAAGGAAGCCCATTAATAAAGAGAGAGTGGCTGGGCACCAGCTACAGATAGCAGGGCCGTGCTGGCTTGCTGTGATTAGAAAGCGTGCTGCACTTAATACAAGCCCCTATCCACATTGAAAGAGCTTCATTTAATAAAGCGGTATTACTGCTGACACAAATGTATTAAAAATTGGGCAGAAGCAGGAGTCTTAGGCTCTTGGGAACATTCCACCCACTTGGGGAAGGGTGGCAGAAAGGTGCAGCACTAAAGTAGATTTTTTTTTTATGAGTGAAACCTAATCCTGAAATTCTTGCAGATTCTAACAGACAACCATGGTGGTACACTGTTCCTGTGGATGGCAACAGAGATCCTAAATGGTAAACATCACGATGGTATATGTATGTGTGTGCACATGCAAAGGGTTTCGAAAAGCCCACAGGAAATAAGGATTATGAAAAAACTATACTTGAGTTTCATTTTTTGCACCAAAGTAGGTTTATCTTTCAATTCTATTTTTCCTTGGACTTTTAAGAATTGCCTTGTACACACACACACACACACACACACACACCAGTTTAGCTAAACAAATCCACCCTTTCTCACTTTCCTGGAACCCTGGGAAGCTCTTAGATTATCAATGTAACATTCTTTCCAAGGCATTATTTTTATCTCAGGGGAATGCGGGTCACTCAATTCAGACATGACAAAAATCTGAGTTGGAATGGACAGGGAGAGAAGTGTTAAATCTTAAGGAAAGGCACAGGAGTTTGATGGACAAATTTTCTCTTTGAAACAAGTTAGCCACTTATCTCCTGAGAGAATTCATTATTGGCAAGGCTCAGAAATCAATTTGAAAGAAGTCAGCATTATAAAATATAAATATGGGAGTGAAGCCCAGCAGTTATACTTCATTTAGATCAGTCTGTATTTTTTTCCTGCTTGCTTTCTTAAAGGAAAACGAGAGGGAACAGCAGTGAGCAGCGAGAAAAGCCTTACTGAATCACCGTGTGACCAGTGGGTATTTGCTTTCTTCATGCAGAAATCCTAGACACTAACACTCTCAGCTCCTAACCCTGAGTTCACCTAGGATGTAAACTGATGCTGCAAGTGGAATCATTTCAAAAAAGCAACACAAATTTAAGAAGTATGTAAATTTTCTGTTAACCATAAAAGGATTGGGAAATCAATGTGCTCAAACACAGAACAATGGGAAGAAAACCAACTGTGACCCAAGCGGGCTGCTGGGAGGCATGTGGAGAAGGAAACATACCATACTGAAGGGACTCCCACCGTGTGTCAGGATCAGTTCATGCCCCTGGATGTGTGCAGGACAGCCCTGGAAGGCTGGGCTCATTATATCCAGTTTCCACGTGAACAGCAAAGTAAGAGAAGGACTATGAAGGCTGTCCAGCCACACCTAATACCCAGTTTTCTCTGTTATCTCAGAGATAGACCAACTCTGCTAATGACTCACTGTGTGATCTCAGCCAAGTCAATGTATCCCTTTGAAAAGCAAAGTGATTGCCAAACATATTAATTTGAAAAACACTTTCATATTCTTTGCTAAATCCATAAAATTTCTATTCTAATGTTTAACAAATACTTTTCTAAATTTAATACGAAAAACCCAATACTTCCATAAATGGGAAATGTATTTTTCCAACACTTTAAAGCAGCAGCCTTCCCAGTACTTATCAAAATGCCCAGCTATGACAATAAAAGGTGTTTCCTTGGATATCTCCTAGGGTCAACATTTTGGGAACACTGGGTCAGATGATCACTAGCTCAACTCAGCCCTGGAAACTTGTGTTACTACAGATCAGAGGGCCAGACTAGCATAGAGTACCCGGTACTAGCTCCCTGGCACTTTGGCTTCTCTCTTACTGTGGATTTTATCACATTTCAAACACTGCATCTTTTCCTCCTTAGTTTTCTACAGTCTTTCTAGGTCTTAACTTTTGGCCATCTTCAATGCAAATTTCAGCTAGCTCTTTCAGAAAAGCACTGTGGGCAGAAGTATGTGGTCGGTGTTCTAAGGGCTTATGAAATGAATAAAGCATGTTCATAAAATACATGAGTTAAGAGTCAAGACAGATGAAGTACTTTAAGGAAAAACTTACAAAGAAACACTGCAGCCAACATAGAATAATACATTCTAACACTGACACAACTAGAGTTGCACAGATATTCAAAAATTGAATCTTAGGATTGAAAGGCTCTGGAGAGGCCATCAAATTTAGAGCCTGCATATCAGTGGCCTAGGGTTTGAATTTACCCAGCAGATACATTTGGTTTAGCATGAAAGTTACATGGAAATAAAATAATGAGCTACCTCCCCTATTAACCTTAGGACCCAACACTTCCTATAATTTTACCCCAGGCCTGTTTTATTCATTTTATACTCTACTATCTTCCCATAAAAATGTTTGCACATATAATATACCATCTTTGATATACTTCAATCTCCTCTCCTCTATCCCTATCTCCAAGTCACCAAACAAAAGTAGGAAAGTAAGAAACAAAGCAGATAATAGTCTTGTGGGAGATCTGGGACTAGAATCCCACAACTGTAGGTTTTCAGTGGAGCCACTTATGAAGTTCAACAATGATGCTTGCAGAATCATCACTGCTATACTGCATCCTGAAAGAGATAAGGAACCCAGTCTTGAAAGAAATTTCAGTTGAGGAGCAAAGACAAAGAGCTGAGAAGGGAGGATTGAGAAGTGTTAGAAACACACAATAAAATCAAGCAAGTGAAAAGGAACAGCAGGTAAATGGGCTTGCAGACACAAGTTTCTCCTAGGCCCTGCAAGATAAGAAAAATGAGGAATAAGCAAGGTGAGAAAGAGGTAGAAGTAGAGATCCCAGGTACTGGTTAAATGATTTGAGAGTTAGTTTCAGAAATATCGTGCAGTTACAAAATGATGTATCGGTACATATTTTGTGTTGAAGCCAATAGGGAACTAGGCTGGAAAAAGAGTGATCAAGAGGAACAGCAGGGCTTGAAAATGAGTTGAACTGTCTAGGTATATATATTACATATCATGTAGTGAAATCTCATTCTCTCAAGAAGAGACAATGGTCCCAGAAAGGTTGTGCAATTGCTCAAGTTCCCCTGGAGGGGTAGACTGAGAGAGACACACAAATGCTCTGTGCTTCCAATCTGGTGCTCTTTTCCATTGCTTTTGGGGGCAGGAAGAGTTTAATATAATAAGCAACAAGGAGAAACGATTATGTGCAAGTACAGTTTGAGGAACTGAAATTTGCAACTGTACACAGGCAGAATTGGAGTATAAATAAATAAAACAAAAAAAAATTTATCAGGAGCTATTACTTCCCAGAATCATTTTAAGGGAAGCCTTCTTGTTGTAGTTATCAATATCATAATCCTTCTTCTAAAAAATCTGATAAATGAAATTCAAAATCAATTTTCTTCTTTGAAAAAGTCATCAACTTACCACTCCCACCCACCCTACCCATTATGCCTCCTGCACATACATCACCTTGCAAACAAGTCTCCTCCTACAAGCCCTTTTGTAACCTCATGATCTTGCATAACTTCTATTATAATATCACAGAGTGAAGGAACATTCAACCACTAGTCATGCTAAAAAAGCACATAGAATATATTTCTGAGAAGCTACCGGGTCATTTATTTTCTGTTTGCCTAGATCCATGTCAATGGTTCACTTTCTGAATTTTAAAACCACAAAGAGTTTCTGTTGACCAGAATTTATCAAGCTGTTTTAGAAAACACATAATGTCAGCAAAGGGAAGTTTTTTTTTTATCACTATACATTGTTTAACATCCCTTGATGGTGATCAAATTTACTGCACCTATAAAAGGCAGGACAACCCAAGAGACTGAGCCAAGAACTTTGAATTTCTAAAGAACTAAGCATTCCACAGCAAAGACTGCGGTTAGCATCTCGCAAAGTAAGGGGAATTGGTGTCACTTAACAGAAAATTAAAGGCATACAGAATTAGGCATATAGTCAAATGGTTAAGAATTAAAAATATCTTCTTAATACTAACCACCCCTCAGAGTTTAGCAATACATAAAATACATATTGAACAGCTCCTATGTACAAAGTTCTGCAATAGATAGCAACAGTCATAAATAAATAAATAAGACTGGGGAGTCAAGATGCCAGAATAGGGAGGGAGCTCACTGCTCTAGTCTAGGAGAAGATAGTTTAAAAAAAAGTAGAACAGCAGACTCACAAAATGACAATTGCTTTAAGTAAAACTCTGACCTCAGAATCAGCCCTTAAGGCTTCCTGGTCTGGCTGAAAAGCCCATGAGAGCACTGCAGGTATGGAGAGCCAAGACACTGTGGCAAAAAATGTTCTACACAAAGGATCTCTGTGAGTGAGACCACAGCAGAAAGAAGTGGCCATCAAAGAAGGATGCACTTTTCTCCAAAGGGAGGAGAGAACTTCTTCCACTTTGCTTTTGGCTTTGTCTAAATACTGACGGAGTTTGTGGATTCAAAAAGCCCCCACAGCCAAGAGCCTTGGGTGCTCACTGATGTCAGACATGAAAGTGTTAATTATTAAATTAATAACAGGAGTCATTATGCACTAACTCCCCATGCAGGAGTTCTCCTCAATGAGTTGTATTATGAGAGTTAACTATAAAACTAGTCCTCAAACAGTTTGTGTTTGTGTGTGTGTGCATGTGTGTGCAAATTGTTGAAATCTTTTCTTAATATAGAGTTGGTCTTCTGTGTCCAAAATTAATTGAAAATGAATCTTAATGGTAATGGGACTGGGAAGGGGAGAGGGAGGAGGAGGAGGGGTGATATTGTAGGTGGGAGGGTGGGTATGGTGGGAAAAATAACTATATTCCTAAAGTCGTACTTATGAAATTTGTATTCCTTAAAAAAAGTGGAAAGAGTACAGTCTCAGGGAAGAGTTAGGGAGAAAATGGCAGAGGAAACACCACACAAATTAGAGGGACACTGTGCACTTATGTGGAAGGTATGTACATGAACAACTCAGGACCCCAGCAGCGGAGAGTCTCAGCACCAGCTTAGGAGTAAGGTGAGACCAGACTGCAGCAGCCCAATCCACTGGCAAAAAGCTGCAAGAACAGCCTGGCATCAGTCTGACTTGGAGCCCTGTCAGGGACAATGTACCTGCCAACCTAGAAGAAAAAAAAAGGACATGTTTCTCTATCCCCGATCACACAGCACTTGCATCCTGTAACGAGAAGAGAAAGGCCGGGAATAATTTTGTACATACCTAACAGATGCCCAAGCTCATGTCTGCATGCCCAGCAACCAGCTAAGACAAGACACCTGAGTCTGGCTGGGAGAATGGACAGGGGGCTGGGTGATCATAGCAGTGAGAGCCTTGTGTGCTGGTATTGGTCTCCTTTCAGATGAGGTCAGTATGAGACTATGTGTCAACAGAGCAAACTTCCCCTCTGATAAAAAAAGAGATTTACCATATCCAACTTGGGTGTCACTTTTGACACTCCCCCTCTCTGTGGAGCACTGAACAGAGCTCCCTGCCCATACCCAGCAAACGCCTTTAGGTATTCCCTGAATGAGAGGACACTCCACTAAGCCACTGAGCCTTAATTCAAAGCTAAAAGCTATCACAAGCAAACAACAAGAAGAACAAGTGTTAACACAAATGCCTACTAACAAACACAGCAATTCAAGGAACAAGAATAAGGAAGACAACATGAGGTTCCCAAAAGAATATAACATTTCAATACTAGAATGTGAAAATGAAGAGATTGTTGAAATTCCAGAAACAGAATTCAAAAAATTGACTGCAGGATTACTTAGAAATAATCAGAAACAAATTCATGAACTAAAGAAATCTGTACATAACACGAATGAAAATTTTTCACATGAAAATGAGATTTGAAAGAGAAATCAAAATGAATATTGGAAATGAAGAGTTCAACAGAACAAATAAAAAATATGATGGAAAGTCTTAAGAACATATCCAACTTGGGTGGATTTAGTGATGCAGAAGAAAGAATAGCCAAGTTAGAAGAAAATCTGGAAATTTCACAGTCAGACAAAAAAAGAAGAAATTAGAAAATAAAAACCAGTGTCAGAGATTTATGGGATAATATCAAATGACCCAACATGCAGGTCTTGGAATTTTCTGAAGGCATGGAAAAAGAGAATGAATTAGAAGGCCTTTTAAGTGAAATAATAACAGAAAACTTTCCTAATTTGGACAAAAAAGGAATGTCCAAGTACAGGAAGCACACAGAACTCCTACTAGATATCACCAGAAAAGATCTTCACCATACACACTGTAGTCAAAATATTCACAGTATGGAGCTGGCGCCGAGGCTCACTTGGTTACTCCTCCGCCTGTGGTGCCGGCATCCTATGTGGGCACTGGTTCTAGTCCTGGTTGCTTCTCTTCCAGTCCAGCTCTCTGCTGCGGCCCAGGAGGGCAGTGGGGGATGGCCCGGGTCCTTTGGCTCCTGTACCCGCATGGGAGACTGGGAGGAAGCACCTGGCTCCTGGCTTCAGATCAGTGCAGCGCTGGCCATGGCAGCCATTAGGGGAGTAAACCAACGGAAGGAGGACCTTTCTCTCTGTCTCTTTCTCTCACTGTATATAACTCTACCTGTCAAATAAAAAATATTCACAGTAAAACATAAAGAAAAGATTCTAAAATGTGCACAAGAGAAATGCCAGATTACTTTCAGAGGATCTCCAATTAGACAGTTGATTTCTCATCAGACATCCTACAGGCTAGGAGAAAATGGTGAGATATAGTCCAAGTCTCAGGAGAAAAAAACTATCAACCCAGAATACTGTACCCTACAAAGTCCTCATTTATGAATGAAAGTGAAATAAAGACTTCCATAAAAAACAGAAATTGAAAGAATTTGTCAGCATTCATCCAGCCTTACAAAAGATGCTTAAGGATGTGCTACACATAGAAACACAGAAACATGGTGATCACTATGAAAGAAGTGACGGTAGAAAATCTCCCAGTAAAAGGGCAAAGGAAATCCAAATTAAAAATAGGAATATTAGTGGAAAAATAGCAGGACCAAGTAATTCCTTAACAATAGTCACCTTGATTGTTATGGGCCTCAACTCTCCAATTAAAAGATACAGACTGGCTGAATGGATTAAAAACAAAGCCCACCTATTTGCTGCCTATAAGAAACACATCTCACCAACAAAGATACCTGCAGACTGAAAGTGAATGGATGGAAAAAGATACTCCATGCTAACAGAAACCATAAAAGAGCTGATGTAGTCATCCTAATATCAGACAAAATAGACTCTAACACAAAACTATTAAAAAAGACAAAGAAGGGTACTATGTAATGATTACAGGATCAATCCAACAGGAAGATGTGGCTATTATAAACATATCTGCATCTAATTACAGGGCACCTAGCTATTTAAGAGAAATGTTATTGGATCTTAAGGGAGACATAGACTCCAATACAATAGTAATGTGAGATTTCAATACTCCACATTCAGCAATGGACAGATCAACCAGACAGAAACTCAGCAATGAAACGACAGAGTTAATTGACACTATAGATCAAATGGACTTAACAGATATCTACAGAACTTTTCATCCTACAGTTTCAGAATACACATTCTTCTCACCAGTGCATTGAAATTTCTCTAGGATAGACCACATGCTAGACCATAAAGCAAGTCTCAGCAAATTCAAAAAAATTGAAATCATACCATGCATCTTCTTAGACTATAATGCAATGATGTTGGAAATCAACAACTCAAGAATTTCTGGAAAATATGTGACACATGGCGACTGAACAAAATGCTCCTGAATGAACAGTGGTCATGGAAGAAATCAAAAGAGAAATAAAAAAATTTCTGGAAACGAATGAAGATGACAATACAACATATCAAACCTTATGGGATGCAGCAAAAGCAATGTTAAGAGGAAAAGTTATAGTGATTGGTGTCTGCATCAAGAAATTGGAATGTCACCAAATAAATGAGCTATTGATGCATCTCAAGGACTGAAAAAAACAACAGCAAACCAAACTCAAAAATAGTAGGAAAAAAGAAATACTTAAAATCAGAGAAGAAATAGACAAAATTGAAGCGCCCCCCCCCCAAAAAAAAATACACAAGATCAGCCAAAATCAACAAATGGGATTGTATCAAATTGAGAAGCTTCTGCACTACAAAAGAATACTCAGCAAAGTGAAGAGGCAACTGAGAGAATGGGAGAAATTATTTGCAAACTATGCAACTGGTAAAGGATTAACAACCAGAATATATTAAGAGATCATGAAACTCTGAAACAACAAAGCAAACAATACATTCCAGGCCAGCTCTCTGCTGTGGCCAGGGAGTACAGTGGAGGATGGCCCAAGTACTTGGGCCCTGCACCCCATGGGAGACCAGGAGAAGCACCTGGCTCCTGCCATCAGATCAGTGTGGTGTGCCGGCCACAGCACGCCGGCTGCAGTGGCCATTGGAGGGTGAACCAACGGCAAAGGAAGACCTTTCTCTCTGTCTCTCTCTCTCACTGTCCACTCTGCCTGTCCAAAAAAAAAAAAAAAAAGAAATGTGCAAAGGGCTTAAACAGGCATGTTTAAAAAGAGGAAATCCAAATGGCCAACAGACACATGAAAAAATGCTCAGGATCAGTAGCCATCAGGGAAAGCAAATCAAATCCACAATGGGGGTCCACCTTACCCCTGTTAGAATGGCTTTCATACAGAAATCAACAAACAAAAACTGCTGGTGGGGATATAGGGAAAAAGGTACCTTAATCCACTGTTGGTAGGAATGTAAACTGGTACAGCTATTGTGGAAGATAGCATGGAGATACTTCAGAAATCTGAATATAGAACTATCATATGACCCAGCCATCCCACTCCTGGGAATTTACCCAATGGAAATGAATCAGCATATCAAAGATTTATCTATACCCCATGTTCATTGCAGCTCAATCCACAACAGCTAAGATATACAATCAACCTAAATTCCCATCAACTGAAGACTGGATAAAGAAACTGTAGGGGGCCGGAGCTGTGGCACAGTGGGTTGACGTCCTGGCCTGAAGTGCCGACATCCCATAAGGACACTGGTTCAAGACCTGGCTGCACCACTTCTGATCCATCTCTCTGCTATGGCCTGGGAAAACAGTGGAAGATGGCCCAGGTGCTTGAGCCTCTGTGACCATGTAGGAGACTCAGAAGCAGCTCCAGGCTCCTGGCTCCTGGCTTCGGGTTGGCGCAGCTCTGGCTGTTGTGGCTGATTGGTGAATGAACCATTGGATAGAGGACCTCTCTCTCTCTCTACCTCTCCTTCTCTTTCTGTATAACTCTAACTTTCAAATAAATAGATAAATCTTAAAAAAAAATGTGTGGGATATATACACCATGGAATACTACACAGTGGTAAAAAATGAAATCCTGTCATTTGCAACAAAATGGATGTAACTGGAAAACATCATACTTAGTGAAATAAGCCAGTCCCAAAGGAACAAATACCATATGTCCTCCCTGATCTGTGATAACTAATAGAGCATCCAAAAAGTAATCTACAGAAGTAAAATTAACACTTTGAGATGCAAAGACTTTGAACAGCCCTTGTCTCAACTGTTGAGGAACAGTTTGTTTTTTTTTTTCATACAACTTGCTGAACTCTTTACTTAGTATAGAGTTAATCTTATGTGTATAAAGTTAATTGAAAACAGATATTAGTAAAAAGTAAGATGGGAATAGGAAAGGGAGGAGGAAAAAGGGTGGGAGTGTGGGTGGGAGAGCAGGTACAGTTAAAAGAGTCACTATATTCCTGAAGTTGTATTTACAAAAAGCATAAAGTTTGTATTCCTTAAATAAAAGGTTTCTGGGGAAAAATAAAACTCAGTTCTTCCCGTTAAGAGCTTATTAAATATTAGAGGATAGAAAGAGGTTAATCACTTACTCTAAGGTACAGTATTTTTTTAAAAGATTTATTTATTTATTTGAAAGTCATTATTACAGAGAGAAAGATAAAGAGAATCTGCCATCCACTGATTTTACTCCCCAGATGGTTGCAATGGCCAGAACTGGGCCAGGCTGAATCCAGGAGCCATTTCCAGTTCTCCAACATGGGGGCAAGGGCCCAAAGACTTGGGCAATCATCTGTTGCTTCCTCAGGTGCATTAGCAGGGAGCTGGATCAGAAGTAGAGCAGCAAGGACACAAACTAGTGCCCTTATGGGATACCAGCACTGCAGAGGGTAGCTTAACCTGCTACACTACATACAGCACCAGCCCACAGTGGGATGTTTTAAATATTATAATAGAGGCCAAAGTATCATGCTGAAGTTGTCCAGAGAAATTAATTCAAGAAAGTGTTTTAAGTTTGATTATTACACCAACAAAATTGAAAAAAATAGAAGCAATGATGTGGATTAAATCAACTTATTTGATTAAAAGTTAATTAAAAGAAATAAGTGTAATCATTTAAAATGTTGACATTTTATCTATAACTTTATTAACAGAACAGAGATTTTAAAGTGTGAAAGTAATTTCTTGTGAATGTTGCATATTCTTCACCAGAAAGAAAAAAATTCATTTATTTTAATGACTCTTCAATGTTTCCAGGTATTGTGTGCTTTCTCAGGAAATGGCCCAAAGCAGGTTTTGCTGTCAGGCATTTCCTTTGCTTTCCTTCTTTTTTTAGCCTTCCAAAATTCAGAAATGAACAATCATTTCATAGCAAGGACAGATGGGGCTGATTGGGTGATAAGATCTTGGTTCATTCTAGGGAAAAGTCAGGGTCTTCAGTATGGTTGGCTTTCTCTATACTGTAATGGGAATGACAGCCTAATTGGTTCTTTAGGAGCTCACTTAAGTCTTCCATGGATTTTCATTGTAGAGTCTGTTGGGGTTTAGCTGAAGCCCTGCTCTATGGGTTTCCAGTTCTCAAACTGAGAAATTAGAGGACTCCTCAGCAGAGTAGAGTGATTAAAGTGGGATAACACCAAAAAAAGAATGAATTTCAAGTTTTTGAATTCTTCGAACAAACTCCCTTCATAGTACCAACTATATTATTGCTACTGTTATTATATTCTATAAATTACATCTGAATGATGAAGAAATCAAGATGTAGACATTAAGCAAGATCAGGTGACATATTCATTGGCTCATAAACAAGACAAATGCCAAGATGCAGGTTCTAACAATCCTTGAACTCGCTAACAATCCTGAGGACTTGCTTGAGACTGCCCATGAAAGATTGGGAAGAATCACTATTGAAGAGAAATTAAAAGGCTGTAGCATATACCATAAACTAATCTCCCATGATTAAAATTAAAATTAAAAAAGTTGTTAGTATTGCAAAACCAATAAATAGGATGCTAGATATCTGACCTCCTTTAAGACTCATTTGGCTTATAATTTAAGAACCACAGTAGGGTTAATGTTTTCCCTTGAAGTACTGGTTTTTGGTGGTTGAGTAGAGTTAATAGCTACCAATATCATATAGCTCAGGAAAGTGAAGTCAGAAAGATAAAATACTGCCCAAGTCCAAGTTAGTTCTTGGACCAAAATTAGAAACCCAGTCTACTATTTTTCACAGAGAAGTGGAAGTTGACTCTGAACCTTTTATTTTGTTCTCAGCCACTGTCTTTTGTCCTGAATACTAATTATGTGAATGGCATTTGCTGAAGTCCTCACTCTCATGGTTTTTTTTTTTTTTTTTGACAGGCAGAGTGGATAGTGAGAGAGAGAGACAGAGAGAAAGGTCTTCCTTTTGCCGTTGGTTCACCCTCCAATGGCCGCTGCTGCAGCCGGCGCACCGCGCTGATCCGATGGCAGGAGCCAGGAGCCAGGTGCTTTTCCTGGTCTCCCATGGGGTGCAGGGCCCAAGCACCTGGGCCATCCTCCACTGCACTCCCTGGCCACAGCAGAGGGCTGGCCTGGAAGAGGGGCAACCGGGACAGAATCCGGCGCCCCGACCGGGACTAGAACCCGGTGTGCCGGTGCCGCTAGGCGGAGGATTAGCCTAGTGAGCCGCGGCGCCAGCCACTCTCATGTTAATATCAGATACAGGAAACATTTTCCCGGCATTTTTCTGTGGAACATCCCACCTTCCTTGAGCTCTCTGTTCCACTGAATGACATAGGCCCATTTTCTCAATCTAGTTCTAACTTCTCTGACCACTTATTCTCATTCTGTCACTGGTTTCTAAAATACTGATGCTCACTACAATCCTATATATATATATATATATATATATATATATATGAAAAAGAGCAGAAAGAAAATATCAAGGTATTATAAAGTTCTGAACATGGTGATTATGAAAAAAATTTTGATAACAAGGAGTGCTACAGGTTTTCATTCTATGGATAGCTTAGTTGTGAAAAAAACAGACTTCAAAATTGCATAGACAAAGATAATAATTGTATGTAACACTCAAAGATTTTGACAGATAGCTGAGTAATAGTTAAAAATACACATCTTGGGGCCAGGGTGGCATAGCTGTTTAAGCCACCACCTGCAGCACCAGCATCCTACATGGTTGCCAGTTTGTGTCCCAGCTGCTCTACTTCTGATCCAGCTGCCTGCTAATGCACCAGCTGGGCCAGTTGCATTGCTCCCTGAATTCAGTGAATTCCTTCTGATAAGGACTGGCAAGGGCACCTAGGGCTAGGGGAGACAGACAAGAGGCTGAGTGAGTCCTGTTTTCAAGACTTCTTTCATTTCACTGCATGCAAATTTATTTTCTTTAAAACTTCTCCTTTTCTTAGGCCCCCCCTTAAACACAGAGGCTAAAATCTACCTACCTGCATTAACATTTGTACATTCAAAAAGACTGAAATCATGTAACTTTTGACCACAATCGTATAAAAACAGATATCAATAACCTGAGAAACTGTGGAAAATTCACAAATATGTGAGAACTAAACAACATGTTTTTGAACAACCAATGAATCCTTAAATGAATTTTAAGAATTTCCTGAGACACAGAAAAATGGAAACAAAATATATCAAAACTCATAGGACATAGGAAAAGCAATTAAAAGAGAGTTTATATCAAAAAATGTCTACTTCAAAAAGAAAAATTTAAAGCATTTTAGTGTTGTACCTGAAGAAACTAGAAAAATAAGAGTGAACTAAATCCAAAGTTAGTGGAAAAAAAGGCAATAATAAAGATTAAAGCAGAAACAAACTTAAATAGGGACTAAACAAATAATAGAAAACATCAAGAAAACCAAGAGTTGATTTTTAAAAGACAAAATTGACAAACTTTTAGCTAGACTAAGAAGAAAAATAGACTCCAATGAATAATATAATAAATGAAAAGGGAGATATTATAAATTATACAAAAGAAATTGAAGGCTTATAAGGGACTACTATGAACAATTATAAGCCAACAACCAGATAATATAGAAGTGGATAAACTGAGATTGCATTATAAATAGATAGGTAATCTTCAAGGATAATAATGAGTAAAGACACTGTATCGATCATAAAACGTCTCCCAACAAAGAACCTGGGGGTTGGTGTTTAGTGAAGATGCTAATTAGGATGCCTGCGTCTACTATCAAACTGCCTGGGTTCAAGTCCTTGCTCTGCTTCTGTGGCCAGTTTCCTGCTAAGCACACCCTGGAAACAGCAATTATGGCTCAAGTTGTTAAGTCTCCCACTCACATGGGAGACCCAGACTGAACTCTGGGCTCCTGATTTTTTTAAAGATTTATTTATTTTTTTGAAAGTCAGAGTTACTCAGAGAGAGGAGAGGCAGAGAGAGGGTGGGAGAGAGAGAGAGAGAGAGAGAGAGAGAAAGAGAGAGGTCTTCCATCCGATGTTTCACTCCCCAGTTGGCCGCAGTGGCTGGAGCTGTGCTGATCTGAAGCCAGGAGCCAGGAGCTTCTTCCAGATCTCCCAGGTGGGTGCAGGGGCCCAAGGACTTGGGCCATCTTCTACTGCTTTCCTAGGATATAGCAAAGAGCTGGATTGGAAGTGGAGCAGCCGAGTCTAAAACCGCTGTCTGGGCTCCTGATTTAAGCCAGCTGCTGTAGGCACTTGGGGAATGAACCAGTGGATGGAAGATCACTTTGGTCTGTTGTCTCTGTTTTTCAAAAATACTTTTAAAAATTAGTTTAAAAAGAAAAGAAAAACCAAGAGGAAAACAATAAAAGTCTCAGACATAATGGCTTCACTGCTGATTTCCACCAAATGTATAAGGATTAACTAATGCCAATTATTTTCAAAGTGTTCTGGAAAGCTGAGGGTGAAATACTTAAAAACCCATTTTACAAGGCTGGCATTTCCCTAGACAAAGCCACTACAAACAGAAAATAAGAAAGAAAAAAGAAAACTAGAAGCCAATATCTCTGATGAACATAGACGCAAAGTCCTCTACAAAATACTAACAAATTGAATTCAACAGCACATTAAGAAGATCATTCACCATGATGAAGCAGGATTGATCCCAGTAATTCACACATGGTTCAACATCAGTAAATCAATATATGTGACATATCACATTAACAGAATGAAGGACAAAGCCATATGATCATTTTAATAGATGAAGCAGAACCATTTGAAAAAATCCAACATCATTTTGTGATAAGTACTCTCAATAAATTAGGTATAGAAGGAACACACCTTAATACAATAAAGGCCATATATGGCAAACCAACAGCTAGCATCACACTAAATGGGGATGACTTGAATGCTTTTCCTTTGAGATCAGGAACAAGACAAGTGTGACCTCTCATCCCACATCTACTGAGTATGGTACTGAAGGACTTAGCCAAAGCAATTAGGCAAAAGAAAGAAATACAAGGTACTGAAATTGGAAAGGAAAATGTTAACTTTTCCCTATTTGTAGATTACATAGTTATTTTCCTTCCTTCCTTCCTCCCTCCCTTCCTTCCTTCCTTCCTCCCTCCCTCCCTCCCTTCCTTCCTTCCTTCCTTCCTTCCTTCCTTCCTTCCTCCCTCCCTCCCTCCCTCCCCCCTCCCTTCCTTCCATCCTCCCTCCCTCCCTTTGTTCCTCCCTCCCTCCCTTCCTTCCATCCTCCCTCCTTCCATCCTTTGTTCCTTCCTTCCTTCCTTCCTTCCTTCCTTCCTCCATCTATCTATTTACTTGTAAATAGATACATAATGTTAAAGAATTTAGCAAAAATATCTATTAGAATAAACAAATCCAGTAAAGCTTCAGAATACAAAGTCAATATGTAAAAATTAGTAGCATTTCTATAGAGTAGTAGCTAACTATCTGAGAAAGAAAACAATCCCATGTATAATAGCTACAGAAAAATATTTGGGAACAAATTTAACCAAGCAGATTAAAGATTTCCACACTGAAAATTATAAAATGTTGGTAAAAAAAATTGAGAAAGACACAAATAAATAGGAAGATATCTTATCTTCATAGCTCGGAAAATTAATATTGTTAAACTATTTATAGTATCCAAATCAATCTAAAAATTCAAAACAATCCTTGTTAAATGACCTATAATAATCTCAGCATAAATAGAACAAGAAATCCTAAAATTCATACGCAGCCATGATAAATCCAGAATCAGCCAAAACAGTCTTGGGCAAAAAGAACAAAGTTGGAGGTGTCACACTACTTGACTTCAAAATACAATTAAAAGCTATAGTACTGGCACCAGTGCTCTGGTGTAGTAAGCTAAGTCTCTGCCTGCGGTGCTGGCAACCAATATAAGCACCATTTCATGTCCCTGCTGCTCCTCTTCCAATCCAGCAGAAAGACAGCAGAAGACAGCCCAATTGCTTGGGCCCCTGCACCCACGTGGGAGACTCGGAAGAAGCTCCTGGCTCTTGGTTTCAGATGGGCCCAGTTCCAGACACTGCAGCCATTTGGGGATTGAACCAGTGGATGGAAGACCTCTCTCTGTTTTTCTCTCTGTGTTTGTAACTCTACCTCTCAAATAAATAAATAAAATCTTTTTAAAAAATGCTATAGTAACTAACAAAGCATGGTATTGGCATAAAAACAGACACACAAACCAATGGAATAGGTTCATATCTCAGAAATAATCCACATATGTACAATGAAATTATTTTGCACAAAGGAGTTGAGAGCATGCAATGGGAAAAGTCCAGTATCTTCAATAAATGATGCTAGGGAAACTAGATATCCACATATAAAATAATGAAAATAGATCCTTATTTCACCTGTTAACACAAAATTAACTGAAATGGGTTGAAAATTTAAGTGTAGGACCTGAAACTATAAAACTACTAGAAGAAAATATATGGAATATCTCCAAGACATCAGTCGGGGCAAGTATTTTGGGACATGACCCTAAAAGTACAGACAACAGAAGCAAAAAGGGACAAATGGTGCTATTCAATCTATAATGTTTCTTATAGCAAATGACACAATCAACAGAGTGAAAGGATAATTTAAAGAATGGGGGCCAGTGCCGCGGCTCACTAGGCTAATCCTCCACCTTGCGGCACCGGCACACCGGGTTCTAGTCCCGGTCGGGGCGCTGGATTCTGCCCCGGTTGCCTCTCTTCCAGGCCAGCTCTCTGTTGTGGCCAGGGAGTGCAGTGGAGGATGGCCCAAATACTTGGGCCCTGCACCCCATGGGAGACCAGGAGAAGCACCTGGCTCCTGCCATCGGATCAGCGCGGTGTGCCGGCCGCAGCGCGCTGGCCGCAGCACGCCGGCCATGGCAGCCATTGGAGGGTGAACCAATGGTAAAGGAAGACCTTTCTCTCTGTCTCTCTCTCTCCCTGTCCACTCTGCCTGTACAAAAAAAAAAAAAAAAAAAAAGAATGGGGACATTATGAGACATTATGCTGCACTTTTAGAATGGGTATTATAAAATCAACATGATGAGAGAGAATAAGTATTAGTGAGGATATAGAGAAAACTGAATCCATACACACTGTTGGTGGGAAGGAAAATTAGAATAGCCATTATGGAAAACAGCATGGAGGTTTCTCAAAAAATTAAAAATAGAACTACCAAATGAAAAAGCAATCCCACTACCTGGTATAAATCGAAAAGAAACAAAATCAGCCTGCTGAAGAGGCAGGTGAACTCCCATGCTTGTCACAGCACTGCTCATAATAGTTATGAAATGGAAACAACCTATGTGTTCATCAGCTCATGAATAGGTAAAGAAAAGGCAATACACACACACACACACACACACACAGGATGGAATACTATTTAGACAGAAGAAAGGTAGAGATATTGTGATATGTGAAAATGTGAGTAAACTTGGAGGACATTATATTAAGTGAAACAAGCCAGGTACAAAAGGGCAAATACTGCATAAGTTCACTCCTATGTGAAGTCTGTAAAGGTTGATGTCACAGAAGTAGAGAATAAAATGGATGTACCATGAGTTAGAGTAACCGGTTGGAGTGGGAGCTGTGGAGATGCTGACCAAAGAATAAAAAAATTTGGCCAGCGCCTCAGCTCACCTGGCTAATCCTCTGCTTGCAGCACCAGCATCCCGGGTTCTAGTCCCGGTTGGGGCGCCAGATTCTGTCCCGGTTGCTCCTCTTCCAGTCCAGCTCTCTGCTGTGGCCTGGGAAGGCAGTGGAGGATGGCCCAAGTGCTTAGGCCCTGCACCCGCATGGGAGACCAGGAGGATGCACCTGGCTCCTGGCTTCAGATTGGTGCATCGTGCCAGCAGTAGCGGCCATTTGGGGTGTGAACCAATGGAAAAGGAAGACCTTTCTCTCTCTGTCTCTCTCTCTCTCTCACTATCTAACTCTGCCTGTCAAAAAAAATAAAAAGATTAAAAAATTTTAATTAGGAGGATTAAGTTCAAGAGAAGTGTTGTGACCACGGTTAAAAAGTGTTCTCACCACAAAAAAGGGTAACTATAAGAGGTAACACAAGTGATAATTAGCCAGAATTAGTCATTACATAATACAAATACTTAATATCACATATTACATTGTGCAGAAGAAAAACATAAATTTACAGGTCAATGTAAAAAATTATATTAAAAATCCTTCACTCTGGCCACAGAAAGGATATATAAAAGAATAATAAGCAGGGTACCAATCACAGACTCTGACACATTCTCTCTATGACGAGGTTTGCCTTCCTGCCAGGTTACTCTGTGTAGGAAAAATAGCACACTGTGGAAATGAAACCCCATCATCACCCTGAACAGGAAAAAAACCAAAACTCTGCTACATGACAGTGCAATCACAACATTTAGCAGGTAAATTATACAGACTTCCACTTTTAATAAGAAGTCCTGCTTCATCTCTCTTTTTTTTCTTCTTAAATTTTATTTTATTTTTATTTGACAAGGAGAGAGAGAGAGAGAGAGAGAGAGAGAGAGAGAGAAATGAATTTCCCATCTGCTGCATCACATCTAAAATGCCTGCAACAGCCAGGGCTGGGCCAGACCAAAGCCAGGATCCAGGAACTCAGTCTTGGTCTCCCACATGACTTCTGAGAATCCAGACACTTGAGCCATCACCTGCAGCCTCCCAGGGTGCTCGCTGGCAGGAAACTGGAATCAGCAGCAGAGCCGAGAAACGGGATGTGGACACCCGAAGCAGCATCTTAACCACTGTACAACACACCTGCCTCTTGAATAATTTTTAAAAATTAATTGAAGAAAAGCTAATTGCTTTACTGCTAAACTGAACTTAATGTCGCACTTAGCCATTTCTCTCTTCCTTCTGGAGCCAGCACCTTATCTCTGAGAGGCACATTTGCCACCCCCCAGAGTGAAGGGAGCCAGCCAATCACAAGCAGCTGCACTGAGATGGTACTCCCTTGGGGCAAGTCCCCAAGACCCGGCCAGGAGCTGGGGGAAGAAGACTCTCCAGGGAAGCATCACAGTGGCTGCTGGAAGATGACAGGCACAAATGGGGCTAGCAAATGGCTGTGTTTGTTTTTAATAACTATGATTAAATGGAGCAGTAATGGAATAAAGCAATTTTTAACATGAGTCTCAAGAAATGAAAGAAGACTCTGCAAACCCTTAGTCCGATGCTATAGGCAAAGCACAAAGTGTTGGGAACGAATGAGGGGTCAAAATGCTGGAATCTCTCCTATCCAACAAACAAATAACAGTGCTTAATTTCCTCTGGCAGGAGACTGATGATCACATCTGAAATAACAAGAAGAATTTGTGAGCTGTTTCTAAAGCAGATGCAGAGAGGCCACACTTCAGAATAAGTCTAAAATTCCATCTATCTTGACAAGAGCTTGCTAACTAACTGAAGGCTCAACCTCTGTTCAACAGGCTGGGCATGAAAGGGGCTTGTCGGGATTGGTGAGAGCGAGCCTCTTAAAAATAAAGCCAGGTAGAGACGCCAGCTAATTAGTGCATACCTCTAAGGGTTAAAGAGGCCACAGGTGCAGCCGCTGTTCAGAATGTGATGTCTCCCAAGTCCAGAAAAATCAGCCCCCATCAAAAAAGAGAAAAAGAAAAAAATCACACGGTGCCAGTTTTAAAGGGTTTTCACAACTCTAACATGCAGATTGCTGCAGTGAGAAATTTCAGAATTCAGCATCCTGCAGAGTAAGACCACTTGGGATATTTGTTCTGGCTTTCTGGTATCCAACCAATATAAGAATCAATTTACTTCCTCTAATTTTATTTTCCTCCAGACTTCAGGTCTTATTAAATCTTGGATATCCCCCTACATAATCTAAGTTACACCAGCCTATGGGTGAGTGTTTTGTACATGCCAAGGAAAATTTATTTAGAAGGGATATGAAAGCTGGACATAAACAACTCAGGGAAGATAGCACAGAGAATTCTAAAAAGGAAGAGCGGATGGTAAGGCTAGAGGAGGCAAAAGATTGTGATTAGAAAAGAAAAAGAGAAAAGCAAAGACATTTTGGCTATTTTGCCAGTTCCAAAAGGGTAGGTTTGTTCAAGATATGAATCTGGATTAAATGACATACTCTAAGGTCTGTAAGTGATAGCCCCAAATAAGTCAGATGGGGGAGGTCCATACAAGGACAGATAACTGGGTGCACAGAACAAAAGGGCACGAAGATCTGAGTGGTCAAGTACTCCAAACCTTTTGGTCAATAATTGGAAAAAGTAACATTCCAATATACTGGGCAATGTTATATAGCAAACAGTTATGTTTGTTACTGGAAAAATTCCCCTTTGCCATGCTATACTCACACTTTACAAAATTAATGCATTCACTATCATTTTTATTTGAAAGTCAGAGAGAGAGAGAGAGAGAGAGAAAGAGAGGGAATCTGCTGGTTCACTCCAGAAATGACTGCAACTGGCAGAGCTGGAATTCAATCTAAGTCTCACATGTGGGTGGCAGTGACCCAAGTACTTGCTCCATCATCTGCTGTATCCCAGGGACATTAGTAAGAAGCTGGAACCACAAGCCAATCTGGGAGTCAAATCCATGCATTTAGATAGGGGATGTGGACATCCAAAGTGACATCCTAACAGCTGTGACAAATGCCTGCCACTACACTCACCATCGAACACCACCAAGCATCCATACCTGTACCTCATGCTCATCATATTACATGTATTTGAACTTGGTGCAGGTTGTAAGAGCTTATGAACATCACTGAGATCTTAAAGTTTTCTCTTTCCCTTGCAACAAGCCCCTTTATCATATTTCTCATTCTAACTCTGGCCACTTCATTTTCATTGCCCTTTCCTCCTAAACCTGCCTCTTAATTGCGCATGGTTTCTGGATTTCTATTCTTTGTCTTTCCTTCTCTCTTGATACTTATGCAATATATAACTCAATACATTTAAAAATTACATTTCATGCCTACAGAACAGAAATAGATTTCTATTCACATTCTAAATCTAGGCAAGAGTAGCAAGTGTCAAGGTTGTTATGCTGTCTGGCCTACCTCATTTATTGCTTCCTAACATATTTACCTAACAGTGACTTCCCACCCAATTCACACGCCTATAGACAAGTGCCATTCAATATGCTGTGCGCTTTCTTCAGTCAAGCACCAAACCTATAACCCTCATTAGAGTAGCTCTCACACTTCAGTTTTGTAAAAAAAACATTTAAGTTCCCTGTTAAAATGTATACTCCGGCACCATGGCTCAAAAGGCTAATCCTCTGCCTGCGGTGTTGGTACCCCGGGTTCTAGTCCCGGTCAGGCACCGGATTCTATCCCGGTTGCTCCTCTTCCAGTCCAGCTCTTTGCTATGTCCTGGGAGGACAGTGGAGGATGGCCCAGGTCCTTGGGCCCTGCACCCGCATGGGAGACCAGGAGGAAGCACCTGTCTCCTGGCTTCGGATCAGTGCAGCGCGCTGGCCGCAGTGCGACGGCCGTAGCGCGATGGCCATAGCGGCCATTGTGGGGTGAACCAATGGAAAAAGGAAGACCTTTCTCTCTGTCTCTCTCACTACCCACTTGGCCTGTCAAAAAAAAAAAATTAAAAAAAAAAATGTACATTCCTGATCTTCAACCTTCTACCTCCATAGACTTTGATGATTCAATAGGCATCTGAAATCTGTATTTTAATATGGAATTCCAGTAGATTTATATTTGAAACAATGTACAGATTTGAATAGGCTATATAATTTAAGATACCTTATAGAAATGTGACTGAGCTATAGGTAATGATTCAGTCTTCTGTGTCTTTGTCTTTCTTGGTAAAGGAGTGGTGCACAGTGTAGAGCTCACTAAATGATGTATCAAGAGCCAATGTATCCAGTGAAACAGTTCCCATTGAGACTGTAAGATCTTGTGCAGAGATAATAAGTGGAATTATATTGCAGAGAACATACTATGGCAACAGAGGACTTGGCCACACCTAACATAGTATTGTGTCTCAGAGATTCTATAATTAGCTAGTTAAAATCAGTGTCCTAGAGCTAAGACTGGGGTAGTATCCGAGCAACCCATTCCTTTGAATGACACGTGTTGCTAGCAAAGTGATTCTTGATCCAGCATTATGCCTAACGCATCCAAGTGGATTCCTCAGTGCTTGGTGGGCTGCAGGGGGCATCACATTTATGACACATCCTTTGGCATTATGACATCACCACCAGCTAACTTCTGGTTTTGGCTTCATAAAAACCATCTATATATTTGGGCAAATATATAGACAGATTCAGGTTTGTCTATATATAGACAAATATATAGACAACAGATTCATTTTGGCCTTTGTAGTGATTTTACAGAGACCTTATATGCAATGCTGTGTTTATCTGCTACATTCAAGTTGTGCCCAATTCATTTGTTCAGTTTTTATTAAACAAGTTATTTCTGTACTAGTGAAAGGTCAATTTAATTGCACTGATAATTTTGAGAAACACAGTTTAATCAATGCAATTGTATTATATATGGGCACTAAAATATACCGTGCTACTTTCAGTACCAAAGTATGAACAATAGCAGTTAATGGCAACCCAGACCCACTTTTCAGTAACTCCCTCACTTCCTAGCCCTATTAGAGGAAATCTTGTGAGACCATTCATGAACTAGGGATTGGAATGAGCCATTTCATTTTGATAGTTGTGAAATAGCTGCTTAGGAAATGGAAGAAATGAGGTCACGTGCATTTCTCACCTTTAACAAGTGATTATTCAATAGCATAGTTCTATCAATTAATTCTTCAATCAACTAATGGAATCCTCTCATGAAGTCTGTCTCACAGGAAGGAAAATCCCGGGTGACGTAGCAAAACACTCATTAGGGGATCACGTAGCCCTGAACTGAACAAGTTCCTCATCTATTCAGAGAAGCAAAATCCAAACAGGTAAAAAGTGAGAACAATTTAAAATTTTTATTCAAGATTAGAAAATGGGGGGCCGGTGCCTTGGCATAGTAGGTTAGGCCTCCATCTGCCATGCTGACATCCCATGTGGGTGCCGGTTCATGTCCCGGCTGCTCCTTTTCTGATGCAGCTCCCTGCTAAAGGCCTAGGAAACAGCAGAAGATGGCCCAAGGGTTGGGTCCCGGCACCTACTTGGGTGACCCTGAAGAAGCTGCTGCCTCCTGGGTTTGGATTGGCCAAGCTCCAGGCTGTTGCGGCCATTTGAGGTGTGAACCAGTGGATGGAAGTCCTCTCTCTCTGTCTCTCTCTCTCTCTCTCTCTGTGTAACTCTGACACTCAAATAAATAAATAAATCTTTAAAAATGTTAAAAAATAGCAAATTTAGTATCATAAAGCAGCACTCATTTAGCTTTTAGGTTAACAGCACAGAAAACAATTGTCACAGGGTGTCAAGGCTGTGCAAGTTCCACAAGTCTTAGAGAAGGGGCAGGAATCTAAACTCTAAATGATTTTGTGAATTGGGATGGGACAAAGAAGAGTACATGAGGAAAGGCAGAGGAGACAAAAGTGAAGATGGTAGTCTGTGAAACTAGGAGAAAAAATAATCTGGTAGAACAAGGATCATGTAAGAATTCTTTGAGAATGTATCTAGATATTCACCCCCTGATTAAAATCTCTCAAATTAAAGAATGACTGTGAAAATGGCAAGTGATGTAAGTTCAAGGAAAGCTCAAAGGCACTTCAGGAAATTTGTAAAAAAAAC
This sequence comes from Oryctolagus cuniculus, assembly GCF_051225735.1. NCBI lineage: Eukaryota > Metazoa > Chordata > Mammalia > Lagomorpha > Leporidae > Oryctolagus > Oryctolagus cuniculus. The sequence goes on from NC_142868.1 coordinate 127,637,198, forward strand.
AAAATTAAAAGATACACTTTTCAGGGTTGGCATTGTGGTGTAGTGGTTAAGCCACTGCCTGCAGCACCCGCATTCCATATAGATGCTTGCTGTCAGGCTGCTCCACTTCCAATCCATTTCCATGCTATTGTGCCTGGGAAAGAAAAAGAATGACTAAGTCCTTGGGCTCATGCCACCCATGTGGGAGTCCCAGAAGAAGCTCCTAGATTTGGTTTGGCCCAACCCTGGCCATTGCAGCATCTGCAGAGTAAACAAGCAGATGAAAGATCTCTCTATATATATCTCTCCCTCTTTCTCTGTAACTCTGCCTTTCAAAGAAATAAAAAATAAATGTTAAAAAAGATAAGTTTATATTATAATAAATTTGATGCATATATATGAGGGGTCTTGATGAAGTTCATGTAAATGTGTATTACAAAAAATTATGCATAAATTTGAAAAAAAATTATTACCTGGGTAATAATAAACTACTTCACATAAAGTTATTTTTCCAAAATACATGCTAGTAAAACAAATGATTATGCCCTGAATTAATATTTTACAAAGGGTTTCATGTTTGTCAATGGCTAGGATAAAACGAAGAATTCATTCACAATGAACTTGCAAAGAGCAAAGCTTACTCAGAACACTGCAGCCTTCGTACGTTATTCCCAGAAACTTCAAGTAATAACGACACACATTTTCAGCTCAGCTACCCTGGCTTTCCAAACCAAATGCTGCCTTAAGATAATGAATTCAAAATTGGGGAACTCAAGTATGAACAGTTTGTGAGGCTCAGCAGCGTGGAAAATCCTTTTGTGCATGTTATAATTTTCTGTTTGTTTTGGTCTCTGCACAGTAAAAATGCCTGCTTTGTCACCTGAAGGCAAGCTGGGTTTAGGGGCAGGTGAAGAGCCTTCCACCTGCCTCTTACTTGTAGGCATGCTAGAGTCTCCGTGTGCCTTTCCTCATTTCTCTGCTGAGATCTGTGATCTGGTGTAGAAATGCCAACAGAAACTCACGATACTTCTTCATGAGCACCATGCTGACGATGGCTGATTTTTCATTTCCTGTGGTAAGTAAGCCACAGAGCCTAGATCTCAAAGGCCCACACATGTTGGGTCCAGTCCTCTTTCTTTCCCAGTAACATTCCACCTGGTCTAGCCCAGAAGCTCTGGGACAGCAGTTTCAAGGAGGGTTCATTGTGGGGGCAATTCATCCAAGAGCAAGGATCAATGTTCTCATATGCAGAGCTCTGACTTCCTCTTTTTGTCCTTGTTTCCCAACTATTAATGCCAAATACTTAAAATTGTTGTCATGGGTACTGGAAAGAACATGAGCCTTGGTGTGAAAACTGGGACAAAATTTTCACCTAGGTTTGTAACCTTGGGAGAGTTATTTATTTTCTTTGTCTGCAGTGGAGGTAATCATACATTGGCATAGAATCAAAGATTAGATTAAGCAAGATAAATTATGAAAAGATTCTATCTAGCAGAAGACTGGCTTGAGACAAATATTTATGCCCTTTTTATATGTCTCTCCATGGGTATTTATTTAAAATATCCCGTGCAGGACTGGCATTGTGCTGCAGTGGCTTAAGCTGCCTCTCCCTGTGCTGGCATCTCATTGTGGAATGCTGGCTTGAGGCCTGGTTGTTCTGCTTCCCATCCAGCTTCCTGCTGATCTGCCTGGGAAAGCAGCAGATAATGGCCCAAGTGCTTGGGCCTTTGCTACCCACATGGGAGATCCAAATGGGATTCCAGGCTCCTGGCTTTGGCCTGGTCCAGCCTTGGATCTTGTAAGGATTTGGGAAGTCAATCAGCAGATGGAAGATTTTTCTCTCTGTGTCAAAAATATAAATATTTCAAAAATTGTCCTGGGTGTTCATAGTCTGAACTTCATCTAGAACTTCAGAAAGATGAGTGATTTTAATGAGGATGTTATTTAATAACATATAATATTGACTAATAAATAAATATCCTAATACTTGGTTAGAGTTGTAGAAGAAATTCTGAAAAACATTATTCCAGTGTTTTGTTGATATCTTGATCAGAATCTGTTTAATTAAATGCATGAATGATACATAACTCATGGACAAATAAATGAGGAAGCTTCCAGAGGCATCTTTCTAGGTATGTTCTACCATCTGAGGTCATTAACACACACTTTGGCACCCGCTACTTTTGTCACTGTGCCTTAGAGCTAGGATAACCATCACATCCTACCCACTTAACTTTTCTGCCATTTAAGGGATATGTTCTATCTTGCCTCCACACCATGATGCTTCAATTGAAGTAGGAAAAGATAGGAATGCTTCCTATCTTTTAAAGATCTTTTCCACAGTACTTGCAGGGAATATGTAGAAAATTTCCAGAATACCCAAAGATCGATCGATCGATCGATTCTCTCTCTCTCTCTCTCTCTCTCTCACACACACACACACACACACACAAACACGTATCACCAACAGCTCTAAATCACCAAAAAAGGCTAAATCTATTTATTTGCTTTGATTTGGTTTTTAAGTATTCAATAAGGTATGCCTTAATAAAGTGTATGTAAACTGACCAAATATATATATAATATACATACATGCATATACGTATATATATATATATATATGTATACACACACACACACATATATATATGTCAGAATAGATGGTTGGGTTAGTGTATACTATTGTGGTGGCTTTGATGGTCCAGTGAGGGACTGGCTTATATCATACAAGTTACAGAATAGTACATAATTCACACTTAACTATAAATGGACTTAGCTGTTTGTTTTGCTAGTCTTTAAATTAAACACTAAACATGGTTAAATGAAAGCAGTACTAAGTTCTATAAGCCCCATCTTTTAGCACCACCCAGATCTAATATGAGTATGATCTCAAACAGAAGCAGATGATATCTTCTTTTAAAAAAAAAAAAGATTTATTTTTTTATTAGTTTGAAAGGCAGAGTTAAGAGGCAGTGAGGGAGAGACATATACACAGAGAGAGCTTCCATTCACTGGTTCATTCCCCAAATGCCTGCAACAGCTGGAGCTGGGCCAATCTGAGTACAGGAGCCAGGAGCTTCTTCCAGATGTGCCATGTGGGTGCAGGGACCCAAGCAGGGATCCAGATAGCAAGTGGAGCAGCTGGGACTTTAACTGATTCCCATATGAAATGCCGGTGCTACAGCTGGTGGCTTAACCTGCTATGCCAAAGCATTGGCCCCCATATCTCCTCTTGAGGTTTCAGACTTCTCACCTAAGAGAGCTAGACCATATTGACAATTTTGCCCCTCCCTGCCCCCTCTCCATTCTTCCCTTCCACCTCTCCTTCCTCCAGCCTCTCTCTCTTTACCTGTCTATCTATTCATCCATCTCTCTCTCCCTTCAGTTCATTCCTTCCTCCTTTTTTGTATTAAGTGAAGAGACCTTTATTAGAGAACTCGGACTGAAGCTGCACTCATAAAGCACATGAACAAAGGACAACTTTACCTGATGCCTTCCTGTCCTCTCACCTTGCAATTCCAGAGCTCACTGCCAAAAGCACAATTTAAGACTCAGTGGAACTGATGATCTCCATCATGGAGACGTATCCTACATGACTTTACCTGGCAACATGATTTTAAATGTTGAAAATGAGAGATGCATAATAGATGCTATTGTCCAAAACCTGAGTTAGCTTTATTACACTGTCAACCTGCTTTGATCGAGCAGGGCTGGATAGACAGTCTGACCCTGAGTCAGTTCACATGCCTAGGACAAATGGTTGCTAATTCCTTATATAAGTATGTTCCCCATGAATAAAATTTTGTGACATGAAAGGTACACTACCTCTACTTCTCTTCCTTCCTACATAATATAGAAGATATGAAATTAGAAACCATGTTAATTTATTACTCCATGGATTTAACCAATACCTTCTACAAGTTTTTCTTGAATTCTATGGAATATCACAAACTACCTAGATCCTGTCAATGTTTGGCCAGCATAGTGTTTTCTTCCTGTGTTCAGCCAAATTTTGACTCTTTGATATGCAGCCAGAGATAAGAAGCCATATCTGATACAAATGATCACGCAGGCTAGATTGATGTCTCCTACTAAGAATTCAACAGAAAACCAGCCAGGATACATAGCAACTGGGATTCTCAGTCAGTAACAATATAAAAAGATATCATCTCTTGCACAAGATTTTGGTAATTTCTTAAAAGTTTCACATGAACCCATCATTTGATTCTATTTTAATCTTATATCCATTTAAGGGTTACTATTCTATACTTTCATATTTAACTGAGATATGAAAGTAAACAAGACTTGTAGGACAAATGTTTATATAACAGCTTTATTTGCAACAGCCTCAAAGTGGAAACAACTCCAATGTCCATTATCAGGCTAACGGATAAGCAAACTGCAGTATATCCACACCACAGGATGCTACACAGCAGCAGCAAAGGATGAACCATGAATACCTGATGCACTACTGATGAGTCTCCAGACTATTACGTTGATGGAAAGAAACTAAGCAAAAACAGCACATACTGTTTGATGCCATTTACATACAAGTCTAGAAAACACATCCTAATTCATAGGAACAGAAACAGATGAGTGGTAGCTTAGAGATGAGCATAGAATGGGCATGAAAAGGGAGTGCAAATGGTGAAAGGAAACATTAGGGGATAATAGATGAAGTCATTATCTTGATTATGGTGATGATTTCATGGCAACCATCAGGCGAAAATCTTAACAAATTATGCTCTTTGAATATGTACAGTTGATTGGATCTCAATTACATATCAATAAGACTGACCGTATAAAAGATCAAGAGAAGAAATTAGAAGAAGAGAAACATGGAAATTACCCCAGTGTATGAAATGATCCCCATAAAGCTTGTTTCTCATTGACACTGTAATATCCAAACCAAATAACATTATCTGGGGCCAGTGCTATGGCACAGTGAGTAAAGAAAGCTGCCACCTGCAGCACCAGCATTCCTATATGAGTGCCAGTTCAAGTCCCGTCTGCTCCACTTGTGATCCAGCTCTCTGCTACGGTCTCAAAAAGCAGTGGAAGATGGCCCAAGCCCTTGGGCCCCTGCACCCACATGGGAGACCTGGAAGAAGCTCCTGGCTCCTGGCTTTGAATTGGCCCAGCTCCAGCCACTGCAGCCATCTGGGGAGTGAACTAGTGGATGGAAGACCTCTCTTCCTCTCTCTCCCTGTCACTCTGTAACTCTGCCTTTCAAATAAAATAAGTAAATCTTTTTTTAAAAAAAGGTAATAGAGGGTACTCCAAAATAAAAAATTATTATGACTGCAGAAAGAAATTCATAAAATAATCTTCTATTGAAACATGTTACTCTTTCTCTTAGCAGCTTGGCTAATAGTCATAAAATCACTGTCTAGTGCTTGAACCTAGTTCTGATCTGGGCCTATACTGAAACTGCTCTGTTGTACCTTCCATAAGGATTCCTGGCCTTTGCTGCTTTTCTCTCCCCTCCTGTGGTACACGAAAACCAAGAGGCTAGGCTCTGGTACCAGCATAGCTATTCTGCTCCACCTAGCGGAGCCCCTGCAGAATGAAAAAGACACGCCCACCCGGCGTCATCATTGAGAGAAGGGGACGAGTGGAGCATAAGCAAGGATCAACTTGGCCCAGGCTGCTGGGTCCAGTCTACTGCTTAGCTTCAGTGTCTACATAAGGGAGGCATCTGGGGAGAAGGAACTAAACACTGAACAGGAAAGGCAGCTGTTTGATTTGACACTTAGACCTGGAGGGCCAGGACAAATGCAAACGTTTCCTGCCACAGTACAACATGAAAAGACCACAGGAGGCTGGCACCTTTGCTTTGGCTCTCACAGCACCAACAGAGAAGCCAGCAATGCTGGGCTATTTTTAATGTTCAAAGAGCCCAGCAAAAGATTTATGACTACAAATATGTAGTGTGGGAGAGATAAATTGAAGCAGGGCTCTCCCCATTCCAACAGAGGAGTCTGCCTGCCAGCCTGGTCAATAAAGTATTTAAGCCCTGAGTGCTGTGTGGGCTGTCATAGATTAAAATTTGAAAATCTTTTATGGTGTAACAAGGTCCTTAATTATAACTCTGGGCTTTGGATCATTTGCAGGTTGTGCAAACAGCAAGAGTTATGCCACAGTGAACATCCTTGGATACGATAGCCTTTAAATCCAATGTCCATGAGAGAAAACACTCAATTCTCAAGTTCAAAATTATTTTTCTAGAAGAAAGGAGTCTGAACGATGTGCACCATAAAATCCTCTCCTGTCTCAATTGTACTTGATACTATTTCATTCTTATATGGAATTCAGAGAATCTAATGAACTGGCCGAAGTTTCAAGGTAGTTTTGATTTCAATCTTTTTCCTTCTGCCATTCAAGAATGTTAGAACATTCTCATTCTTTCTGAAATTTAAGATGCATGGTGACTTTACGGTTGTGGAGTTTAGTTGCTGAATCAGTATTTTGCATGATGGTTACTAGATCAATAACCTATCCTGGAACAAAGGAGTCTTTAATCTCTAAGTAATAGGCCTTAATTGGCAAAATATTTAACTGTGATCAACAGATCATGGTAAAGTAGTTTTAATTCTTGAAGACTGAAGACACTGGTCTACAGCGAAGCTATCCTTATGCTTAGGCTCATGCTTGGGATTGACTTCTAGTTCCATCTGCCATATTTTCGGGTGATCTCAGAATGCTATCTACACAGACTTACAGGCCTGTACAGGTGAATTTTATCTTATAACATAGAAATTATGTAGAGGCCTAGATACAATACACAAACATACACACACACATATACACAAGGGCAGGACAGTAGGTAGGATATTCATGGAACCACCTAGCACAAAATCAATGTATATGTATTTAAGCCTAAATACATGAATTTCAGCTTACAAAATACAAATGTTTCTAAAATGATTTAAACTAATATAATTACTATGCATCAAGAAACTTCTCCTCCTACCAACTCCCTCAGCCTACTTTGTTTATCATTTACAAAGGAAGTATCAAAAAATGGTCAATGAAGTTTTCATTTAACCTATATTTCTCAATTTTCCTGCTCATTGAGTAAATAAATACTGCAGTGCATTATAAGTACTTCCATTAAAAGAAATAACTCTATAAAGTCAATCATATTGCAGTGAAAATAATTTCCACATTGTTAAGTATGAATTTTTGAAGATGAGATAATTTTATAACTGGCTTTTAAATGGAGAGCAGATTGGATAAGACAAGGTGGGTGTCCTTGAGGGCTGACTTCAGAGTACATTAACAGGGTGAGGCAGTGGTGAGACAAACGGGTGCGTTCTCCTCAGGAGCACCTGGTACCACCCGGCTTCCCTTTAGGGTATTAACATTGGGCCAGATCAAGCCCGACTCCTTCACCTCCCTGAACTGAAAACTGGAGTTCTACTGTTATCTGCCTTGTTCTTCGAGCTTTGACACTTGCACTAAGGAAGGCAGGGTTCTGCAGAGGATGCTCATGGACTTGCCTAGCTCATGAAATGATACTGAACCTCAAAAGTCAAGCTATACTCACACCAGGAACAAAGGACATCCCTAAATACACACAACCTGATGCCACTTCAGGAAAGGCATCTAATACCTTCAGGTCTTCAGAAGATCATCCCCTTAAACAGTCAAGTCCAGTATCTTCCAGAAAACCTAGGGCAAATCTTGCTTCCACCATGAAGCCCTTACTGATTGTTCACATTTTACACAAACTCGATTGGCCTCTAGAGCTATAAATTACACTATGGTAACAAGGAGATTAGTATTAATAATGAGGAGCTAGGAATAATTAAAATCATAGGTGTAATAGGGACAGGTAACTTTTTTTTCTGGTTTATTATGCTGTATGAGGAGAAAGAAGTATTTGTACATGAAATGCATTAGAATATATGCTAATGTACTATGAAAGCCAAAGACACTGGGTGGGTTGTACAGGACTACACTTAGAAATAATTTGAACAAGTAATGTGATAAGGAGGTGTTAAATGAGGGTACAGCCATCTGAGGAGATGACTGGAGGCAGGAACAGTAAGCTATTTGAGTGGAACACATCCAAGACACAGACCACTTCTGGGCAAATGCAGGGTGCTTGTACTGAAACCAAGGAAGTTCTCAAATTTGGCTTGAGTATTTTGTGTATTCTCTAAGACATCCTAAAGCCAAGGTCATTTGATGATTTATACTGTTTGTAATTATCTCATATGTGTCTTGTACTCCCCATTTATAGTAGATGGGAACTTTGTTTATTTTTGTTTATCTTTGTCTAATATCTGTCTCTTCACTGAAGCTGTTGCATAAATACTTATAGCTGGGTTCCTTCAATACCTCTTGAGGTATAGTTAGAAATGCCTATGGTTGCTTCAGTGAAAAATATATATTTATACATATACCCTCACACTGAGCATAATCAATACACACAAACACAACACATACTTTCAGAATAAGTAAATAATGTTCTGACAATCACTCAAATTTTGCATAACTAACCCGAGTGGGTACCTAATTCTCAACTCTGGACCAAAAGTTATTTTCAGCACACTGATATTTTTCCCAGCATGAAGATACTCTTTTCAGATCACATCCAAAGTGAGATGCTATGGAAGAACTGTATCCATAATAGGCATTTAAAAAACAGCACAACAACAGTAATATCCAAATGCATACAAGATTGAAGTAGAAGGAACTACCATATACAATTATCCTCACAGAGAAGATCATCCTGAGCTGGCTGAATTTTTAAGTGAAAAATTACACTGTATTGCTAAAGCACTTTGCCTGCTGTGAAATATCTTAAGCTCCCTCTTACATTTTCATAACGATTAGTTTCCATTGTGAATAAAGATTTTTAAATCTCCCAACATCAGCGGGCCCACACATCAGCATGCTGTTTCCTCTTCTGCCAGTAGGTGGCCAGTGCTAATTGCTCTGATACGTCCTGAGAGGTGGATTCCATAGAGTAGGTCTTTGACAAGATTCTGGGTGTTTCTGCTGCTTTGATGATGTCCTGTGGCCTCAGAAGTCAATTTTGTACCCTGATGACTGTGATCCTCCCTCTCATCCTCTCTATTTATCTTTCAGAGAAAGTGCTTCTTAACCTATATGCCAGTCCCTGGACATGTTTCAAAATCAAGAGGTTCACGTTCTTAAAGCCCAGTCAAGTGACTCGTCAAGAATCGTCTCATGTTCTTCTAACTCCAAGAATGTGGGACTCACAGGAGTCTCTGCATTGTCCCTGAGTGAGCCATCATTAGGCAGGAGCTTCTCTCCCCATGCTGTCTACAAAGCCTCTTTCACTCTGGCTGTTAAACATCCTCAATGCTGCTTCTTCTCATCCCCTTCCCCAGCTTCATAATGAAAAGGCACAGCAGCCTGTAACAAATGCTTGTCAAGGCTCAAGGGCTTCTAATTAATTCCTTGTAATGCTATTTCTTATATCAATTAAGTCTTGGGGAACGAGCAACTCCCTGTCAAGGCCAACTCTTTGCAAATGCACAGCCAAAGATTTTCTGCGTAGGAAGCAGCTAAAGGGTCTCGACTGCACAAACTTTTGTCAGCTTCTTCCTTGCTTGCTATGTGGCCATTCTCTCTTGCTGTGGGGCCTCAGATAATCTTAAATCTTAAGTGAAGTCATTCCATGAGGCCATGTAATCAGGAATGGAGTCGGAGTCTTCTTTCCAGGTACTTCTCGTGCGAATGCTCTATTCTACCCCGTAACAGTGATGCAGCCAGTGGAGGGAGCCCATTAGATACTTTCTCCCATGGAGATGTGCTCACAGATGGGCATGTCCTCGTAAGGCACAGACATCTAAAGGTGGGATTAAGAGACTGGTCAAGGGAGTGGCCAAGGCAGAGAACGAAACAGAAGCTTCAAGTTAGGGACAGGCACTGGACCTAGAAGAGCTGTCATTAACTGGAAAACATGAGCAAGCACCAAGGGAAAAAGGCAAAGCAGGCCTAAATGAAGGGCAGGCCAAAGAGTAACTGCACTTGTCAATACTTTACCAAGATTATGGAATCTTCACAAGACTTAACTCTTCCTTTTCTTAATTCTTTTCACAATCTTCAGTTCCATTTTTATGATGGCATTCTGAAAATTCAGTCCCTCCCCACCCAAAAAAAGTCAACACAAGCCTCTTGACCCTCACCATTTCAGGTGATACTCAAAGTCTCGTTGCCCAGGGGAGAATGATATAGTGTCTGTCCTCCAGCTGCTGTCACGGACAAAGTTCACTGCGTCTCACTCTGAGGAAACTTCCACTGTGATGTGAAGGCCAGGCTCATTCTCGAGTGAAGGACAACAGAAAGGAACAAGGGTACCTCTCCCACTGCCCTCCAGTAGCACTCCCACTGAGAAAACACACAGTCTTCAGTTATGTTTCTTTAAAATTACATATTTTAAAGTCACTTTCTATTTTATAGCAAAGTACAGGTATAACAGAACACAAACAGAGTCACTAAGCTGACAAGAACAGGGCTGGGGCCAGTCTCCATGTACTTGACTCAGCCCTAGGGAGTATTCTGTCTCTTGTGTGGCCTGCAAGGCACTAACTTAGAACTCACCTTTGTGACTCTGTTTTCTGATCCAAGTTTTAGGTTACATGGACTGACAGTGGGCATGGGATCCTTGAAAAATCCAGGACCGTTCTATTGTGGGTATTCTGTTGCTCCTCCTAAAACAGGTTTGGAAAAAGTTCCTTTCTTGGGTAGTGATAAACACTGCAGAGTATACAGATAGGTTTCTGGTCACACTTACTAGTGGAGAGAGCTGTAACGTTTTGTATTCTCCATCACTGATCAGCCACAAGTTCTTTTATTCCTGTTTTAGGAAGGAGGTCAGGAAAACTGCTTCATTTCTCCAAGCGATTTCACAGATCTAAGGCTCTTTGACAAATAAAAGTAAGCTCAGGGGCAACTGTGCAAATACAAACAATTATCTACAAGCCTGATTTACTGTATTTATATTTATTTACTTTTAGTTTGTCTTCCCATCCCAATTTTTATAGCTTTTTTTGACAAAATAAATTTATTGATTTATTTGAGAGTGGGAGAAGCATAGCAGAAGAGAGAGGGAGACAGAGGTTGAGAAGTACAGGGAGAGATAGACATATTTTATTAGCTGGTTCACTCCCCAGTTGGCCACAACAGTCATGACTAGGCCAGGCTGAAGCATGGAGCCAGGAATTCCATCTGGGTCTCACATGGGCCTGGCAGAAACCCAAGTATGTGAGTCCAGGGTACACAACAGCAGGAAGTTGCAATTGGAGGTAGATGCTGGACTCAAATCCAGACAAGGGCTATGAGCATCCAAAGCAATGTTTTAACTGCTATGTCAAATGCCTGCCTCTACTATGTTTTTAGAGACTGGCTAGATATTTATCTAATCCTTTATTTGTCCCTTTTGCACCCAAAGGACCTATAGATTATGTTTCCCAATCTCTCTTGCCACTGGGTTCTGCATGAGTTCTTATTCGTAAGTAGGACAGAGAGGATGACAAGTCATGAAGGACGCGGGAGAAATAAGCTAGGAAAAGCCTGGGTAGCAGTATGACCACCAGCCTCCAGCTTTGCACTCCACTGTCAATTTGACCAACTGCATCACTCCCTTGAGAGTCTGAATGCAAGACACAGACAGTGAATTTGTAAAATGACACTCAGAATAGAAACAGAAACATAGGAAGCCACTGATGTGTACTGAGGGTGCAACCCTGAGGTAGGGTGAAGAAGAGATCTACCCTCTAAGGTAGCTTGATTCTTCACGAGAAGTTCTAGCTGCCTCCTGAGGTAGGGGCAGGGCTTCTTCTGGGTTCTCATGAGACTTAGGCAAATGATAGGGATCCCAATATAGTGATCAACGGTTGCTCAAGAGCAGAAATGTCAGCCTCAATGCTTTGAAAAACCCCTATGGTGGCTAGAACACTGTCAGGCTCTCCACCTACACAAAACTGCATTGCTGTCTTCAAGGTTAATTATTAGAATCTCTCTTTTATGGGAATAAGTGTGTTAAGCTTAACTCTATAGACCAAACTAATTGCTTTCATATGTGCAGATTTTGGCATTTACAATATTATTAGAATCATAATGGAAAATATGAAAAATCACTGAGCTTAAAAGAGGAGTTAATACTCTTCAGAATACCAGTTCATTTTAAATTTTAATAAATCTGAGTTGGGCTTAGAATCAGACTCCATGTACTAATGTATTTGTTTTTAACAAGAGATTTTATAGACACTGACTTTGGCTTTTAAAACACCTTTATTGTAAGTAAGGTTGTGATGTAATAGTCACACCTAGTTATCTATGGTTGCTTCAAGACAAAATTGAATAGTTGGGACAGAAACTGGCCCACATAGGTAAAAGTGTTTACTATATGATCCTTCACAGAAAAAAAAAAACACTACTAACTGCTAGATGAGGGGAAATGGTATGCTAATCATTTCCTCAATTTTCATAATGCTGCCCATCACTGTGTGCTCTTTTCTGATTCCTGTTATTTTCAATCTGGTCCAGATTGTCAAGTCTTGGCCCTGCAGACTGTGACAGCAGCCCCCAGTTCTTCCTCCATCACACACACTCCTCACTAGCTTGCCTGAGCCTTTGCCTATGGTAACTTTTTCCGTATAATATAACTTACTCAACTACACTATTATTGATAGTATCAGTCCAAGTTCCATAATGACGGGATCCCTGCTTTTCACCTTGAGAAATCATGAGAAAAAGAACCTTTCTCAAAAGAAGATTTCAAGATTATAATGGAAGATAAGTTCATGAAATATTGACTAAAGCATTTTCTTTAGACGCAGCCCCATAAAAGAAGGAAGGAGAGGGAAGGGTAGAGAGAAAGTTGGTGCAGAAGTTTAACACCTTCTGACATTTATGCCTGCTCTACATGTAATGTTTCCTTTAAAGCATAGTCAAACTTTTAACATCCTTTATTTGGGGTTGAGAATGGAGAAAAATGTAAAGGGAGATTTACTCCAAGTGGAGGTCTATGTAAACATGTCTTATTTAGCACTTCTATCGCAACTTTAAAGACCTAAGGAGCTAAACAGAACTTCATTAAAGATAACATAACATTATTCACAGTTTTTCTTGTTCTGATCTGAAAAAAAAGAAAAAAAAGCTCTTCAAAGCTATTCATACAAAGCCTAGGTATGATTACCTGAGTTAGTGAGGAATGCATTCCAGTCCTAAAAGGGGAGGTGTCCTAAAGGCATGGCTGACATTTGACTGTGAAGGTAATTCCCCAAGGCTGTTTTCTCAGTCTCACTGGCAATTGTAATCGCTCATTAAAAGATGCCTTTTCTAACAAAATATCATAGCATTAACTCAAATTCATGTCTATATAATTGAGTTTCAGACTGTCTATCACATCACAGATAATGGCTAAGTGGATTTTCATTAAATTTGGAGGCTATGTGCCCTATGATGAAATTAATTTGGAGGAATGGCAGGCTGGTCACTGTGAGAGAAAATAGAGAGCAGTTATTCTCCAGAGCCACTGCAACTGAGTTAAGACAGAAAGTTTAGAAACCTTTTGGACAGGGTCTTCAAAGAAGTGTCATGCTGAAACTCCCAGGGGTAACTGCTGCTTTCCAATGGGATTGCTTCTCACTTGGACAACTCCATATAGGAATGCCCTGGAAGGCAGATCAGCAGACATTTATTTAACAAACATTAAGAATTGTCATAACACTGCCAATCCCAGTAAGTCCTCAGTATTTTATAAAAGACACTCTGTGCATCATTATTCAAGTATATGTATTTGTAGTGATTGTTACTTCACTTCCCGGGGAATTTTTTAGTCTGGCAGTTTGTAATCCATGCAATTTTCATCAAGGATATTACAAAGCAGCTGAAGAGTAGTTCTTTTGTTTCTGATAGTATAGGCAATACCTATAGAGTATTTTAGGAATAAATGCAGATTAATCAATCTTTCTTTTAAAAATAGATTTATTTATTTATTTGAAAGTCAGAGTTATAGTGAGAGAAGGAGAGATGGAGAGAGAAAGAGAGAGTTTTCGTCCATTGGTTTACTCTTTAGATGCCTGCAATGGTCAGGGCTGGGTCATGCCAAAGCCAGGAGCCAGCAATTTTTTTCAAATTTCCCATGTGAGTAGCAGGGACCCAAAAACCTACACCATCTGCTGTTTTTCCCAGACCATTAGCAGGGAGCAGGATTGGAAGTGGAGCAGCCAGGACATGAACCAGCTACAGCTTTACCTCCTATGCCACAACACTGGGAATTGATCTTCCTTAGCCACTTAACCAGCAAGTGAAATGAAAAAAAAAAAAAAAAAACAGAATTTACAAAGTTAGAGAATCTAGGTTGAAATTCAGCTTGCTACAAATCTATTTAATTAAGCTTTCTCATTTTTGTTTGCATGATCTACAAAAGAGGCAAAAATAACCCCTTTCTGTGTCAGTCAATGTTCTCTGGCCAAAAGAAACACAAATCCTCCACAGCTATGAAAGAAAGAGGTAAAGTAGGAACTCAAGGTAGGGAGGGCCATTCTCTGGGTCAGTCTTGAAGCCTGAGTGATGATCTGACCTTCTGAGTGCTTTTCTCCACGTCTGTGTCCCAATGTACTTTTACTGATGAGCTCTGCTTGCACTAGCATGCACATGGCAGAAAAAGGGTCACTCCAAGCAGGCAGTCTCCAACTGGAAAGTTGGAAGCTGAAGTGTCTCTTGTGGTGGAATGAGAAGGCCATGCCAAGATGGCCGCTGGCAAGCGAGCGTCAGTTACTCAGGAATGGCTTCAGAAACCATATGGGAAACCACCTGGCAAGGGAGACTGCCTGGTAACAAGCTGTGATTGGTTAGGGCATAAACAGCCCCTTGACCAGATTGGCTGCCTCAGCTATATAATCTGCTGTACCAACTGAAATAAATGAGTCTGCAGGATGCTCTAGCCCACTTTCACCCACTCCTGGTGTCTGTGTGGTGACTCCATGCCTCTTGCCCCCACTGCGCTCCTCCTCTCAGAATGAATCCACAGCAACAGTCTCTAACTTTATTTAATTGGGTGTGGAATGTGTATTGGAATGCAAAATTGGAAGGATAAGGGCTGGTGCCTTGGCATAGAAGGTTAAGCCTCTGCCTCCCATGCTAGTAATGCATATGAGTGACTATTAGAGTCCTGGCTGCTCCACTTCTGATCCAGCTCCCTGCCAGTACACAAAGGAAAGCAGCAGATGATGGTCCAAGGGCTTGGGGCCCTGAATCCAAGTGGGAGAAGTGGAAGAAGCTCCTGGCTCCTGGTTTTGGCCTAGGCCAGTCCTGACCATTTTGGTCATTTTGGGAGTGAATCAGTGGATGGAAGCTCTCTCTCTCTGTTTCTCTCTCTTTCCTTCTCTCTCTATATTTCTGCCTTTCAAATAAATAAATAAATAAAAAAGAATTGGAAGGACAAAACTAGCTTGGGTTTTGGAAAGAAACCTCAAGTAGATCTAATGAAGGGTCCTTGAAATTCCCTGTTATCTACATCATTATCATTACAATAAAATAGCTGCAATAATTCCAAGTTTTATTATTTTAAATTTTGTATTTATATAAGGTGAACAAATTTCAAGTATTTCATTTATACATATTTCAGAGCATATCTCTCATGTTACTGTCCCTCTCACCCTCCCTCCTCCTTCCTTCTTTAGAGGAAGCACACAGAACTCCTAACAGACACCACCAGAAAAGATCTTCAGCACAACACATAACAATCAAACTATCAACAGTAAAACATAAAGAAAAGATTCTAAAATGTGCAAGAGAGAAATGCCAGATGACCCTCAATAGATTTCTGATTAGATTGACAGCTGATTTCTCACCAGAAATCCTTCAGGATAGCAGAGAATGAAGAAACATAGTTCAAGTCCTAAAACAAGAAAACTGTCAACCCAGAATACTTTGCCCTGCAAAGTTCTCATTTATAAATGAAGTGGAAATAAAGACCTTCCAAAACAAAGAGAAATTGAAAGAATTTGTCACCAGTCATCCAAGCCTTACAAACAATATTTAAGGATGTGCTACACACAGAGACAGAGATAGCTATCATTATGAAAGAGTGTGAAGGCAGAAAATCTAGTAAAAGTACAAAGGGAATTCAAAGCAAGCAATAGGGGCATTTATGGAAAAATGGAAGAACCAAGTCTTTACTTAAAAATAATAACCTTGAATGTAAATGGCCTAAATTCTACAGCTAAAAGATATAGACTAGCTGAATGGATTAAGAAACAAGATCCATCTATTTGTTGCCTGCAAGAAACATACCTCACCAACAGTAATACACATAGACTGAAAGTGAAAGGATGGAAAAAGATCTTCCATGCTAACAGAAAGCAAAAAGGAGCAGAAGTAGCCATTCTAATATCAGACAAAACCAACTTTTGCCCATACAGGATGCTGGCACTACAGGCAGTGGCTTTACCCACTATGCCACAGTGTTGGTCCTTAAATTGCAATGATAAAGGGATCAGTTCAAGAGGAAGATGTGACTATAGTAAATGTACATATATCTGGCTATTTAAAAAAAGGTTAATGGATCTAAAGAGAGGCACAGACTCCAATACAGCAGTAATGGAGAAATTCAGCACCATACTTTCATCAATGAAAATGATGAAATTATCAGCTAGACAATAAAAATCAATGAACAACAGAGCTAAACTACACTATGGACCAAATGAACCTAGCTGATCTCAATGGAACATTTCATCCCATAGCTGCACATTCTTTTTCATCAGTGGTTAGAACTTTCTCTAGGATAGATCATATGCTATATGCAAGTCTTATCAAAGTAAGAAAAATTGAAATCATACCACGTATCTATTCTGACCACAATGGAATGAAGTTGGAAATTAATAACTTAAGAAAATCTAGAAAATATGCAAACTCATGGAGACTGAACAACATGCTCCTGAATCAACAGTGGATCATAGAGGAAATCAAAAGAAAAATAAAAAAATTCCTGGAAACAAATGAAGATGACAACATGACATATCAAAAGCTATGGCATACAGTAAAAGCAGTAAGAGGGAAGTTTATAGCAATTAGTTCCTAAATCAAGACATTGAAAAGACATCAAATAAATGATCTATGACTGCATCTCAAGGCTCTAAGCTTTATAACCACATATGACAATATCCAGAAGAAAACAGAAAATGGAACTATTTGTAGTTGCCTCCTAAGAAAGAAAACATTTTTTTCTGAAAGTCCAGAAAACTTTGCCTTCTGAGTGTGCTTTTCCAAATGGGAAGAGGTGCTCATTCATGAATGGTTCCATGCAGTCAGAAACTGATCAATGACACCAACTAATTGGTTTGGGTTCCTAGACTAAGTTAGGGACCTGAGTGTGTGGGAATTGATGATGAGAAAACACAGCGGCTGGCACCATGGCTCCCTTGGCTAGTCCTCCGCCTGCGGCAACAGCACCCTGGGTTCTAGTCCCAGTTGGGGTGCTGGGTACTAGTCCTGGTTGCTCCTCTTCCACTCCAGCTCTCTGCTGCGGCCTGGGAGGGCAGTGGAGGATGGCCCAAGTGCTTGGGTCCCTACAGCTGCATGGGAGACTGGGAGGAAGTACCCGGCTCCTGGCTTCGGACCGGCACAGCGCAGCCATTAGGGGAGTGAACCAATGGAAGGAAGACCTTTCTCTCTGTCTCTCACTGTCTATAACTCTCTCTCTTTCTCTCTCTCACTGTCTAACTCTGCCTGGCAAAAAAACAAACAAACAAACAAACAAACAAAAAAAAACAGCAATGTCATTACTGTGATATTGTTTTTTATAATCAGACATAATTATTAGGTCTTTTTCCCATTCCTGTCACAGGGTTTCTAAAACCCTGAGACTACTATAAGAGTAATGAAGGTGAAAAGAAGGTTGTTCTTTGTTTACTTGTTTTTGTTCATAACTATCTCGTTTCAACCACACCTGAGTTTATGTTAATGAGGCGAATTTTGGTGACTTTCCCATGGGGAAAGGCTTTCCGAATTCAGACTTGTGGGAGAAATAAAGGGAGAGAGAGACATGGCAGAAAATGAGGAAGAGGAAAGTGTGACTATTGTGTATGGGTGTGTAGGCTGTACACAGCATCATTCCAGGGAGACATTTCCCATCAGAGTTCATGTGAATCGTGTCCCACTGAACTGGATCCAGTAAGCTGAACAAAACCCAAAGACACAGATGCTATAAATTGTCACCCATGCCAATGTGGTGGTTAACACAAACATCCAACAGCCAGCATCCCACGATTCTGGACTGCTGTGTGACCCTGAATCCCAGGTAAATAATCTCAAGATTCAGATATCATAGAGAAAGGGCCTCCAACCCATCAAGGGAGTTCTGTTCTAACCATACCTTTGGCATGGAGTCATAGGTATGTAGTCGTCTTAATTACAGATACAGATTGCAATCACAGATTCATGAAGAGAGACCAGCAGTTAACTATACAAATGATCTGTTTGTCTTTAGCCCTAGCAAGGTAGACATGTTCTATACAAATGTAGCCCCATTAGCTGAAGTCACCAAAGCCATCGTAAGGATAGACATTTTAATGCTTATCTGATAACAGATGAGGAAAAAATTATTAAGATTTTGAAGGACCTACCTAATGTTGAGAAAAATCAACTAAACATTGTGATTCATAAAACTTTGATGTATTGGAAAAGAATAATGCCACACGCTTTCTCATCTGAGATCAAGAACAATTCTTACTTTGTCACCAGTATTTTTTGTTATTATAGCTATCACTTAAAAACAACATGAATCCACCATCAGATAAACACTAATAGTACATTCAAAGGAAAATGAAATTGATTTCTGTCCTAGCTTGCCCTATATCAACAAATTTCATTTATGTAGGATCCCATTGTTTTGACTCAAGGCTGAATGGGATACAAAGTAACTATTTTAATAAAATCTAATTCTGCAGGGGAAAAAAAACACCATCTTCTCAGATTTATGCCTCAGTTAGTGGGAGAATAAGTCTGACAGAACCATTATATGTTCTTCTATACACATGGCTGTTTTCATTGAAGTTACTTCAAGATATTTTCTTACCATACCAATGGAGAACTTTTTTTTTTCAAAAAATATTAAAAATAGGGAATTGCTGCTATAAAACACATACATCACAAAGGACTCATATTCTGCATTTTTCTTAAACCACTTACCATAAAACCTTCATTTTTTATGACCAACTCGGTGCTGACTTTATGATTTGCAGCCAGAAACAACTGATTTCACAGTATCAGTCAGTCATGAATCTTAAGAAGCTAAGTTCCAAATCCCAAAGCATTGCCCAGAGATACAAATGAGATTTCTCCCTGAAAAGTGTGACTTGTGTTTGCAGTTTTGATTAAAAGGAACAAAGCTAAGAAAATGGCAACCATATTCTCCTTTTTCCATCACTTTAGAAAATCTTTTTTTTTTCCCCAAAACTAAGCCACAGCCAGAGTAGAGCTCTGAGAGTGGGCTATTGAAAGCTGTCACCTAAGGACAGTGACACACATTCCTAAGGAGGTAGTCCTGTCTTCCATGGCACTTTCCAGCCCACTCGTAGAACCAACTGTACAGCTTCCTTTAGGAAAGTTACTGGCGTCCTAGAATAGGATTCACAGGATAGTGACCAGGAAGGTGAGGAGTGTGGGCATTCTGTTTCAAGTAGGATGGTTGAGTCATTGTACACTATTAACATAGGGTAAGGGTGAGGGTTTAGGTAAGAATGCTCTTTCTTTCAAACAACTGTCACATAAAAAGAAAATTGGAGTTAATTTGTGGCACCCAGAAAGGTGTGGAAAAAGAGAAACAAGTTTTGTCATTGAAGATGTGATCAGTTGACTGTAGAGAGTCTAACAGTCTGGGAACCAGAGGTAGGTCACTGGTAGTATTCATAAAAGCAGATGCGTAGATCTGAATTGAGTGAGGCCAGATGAGTGTGTACGTGGTGAAGAGAGAGAAGCCATAGAAAAGCAAACGTCATCCCTAGCTCTTGGAATCCAGTGGAATGTCTGGTTCCAGGATGGAGGGCTTACACTCCATTAGTTATTGAAAAGGACCAGGCAGGGTGCAATGCAGACATGTTTGGTACATGCGGAGGAGCTCTGTGGCAGAGGCAGCAGAGAGAGGCCTCCTTCCACATTCTCTATGATACAGTCAGTGCCCTAATCTATAGAAAGACAAGAACACCAAGGAGTTTTTATGGCAAGAAAACTAGGACAAGTCACGAGATATAAGAATGTAAGGAAGGTCCTCTGGCCTGAGGGCTGCAGCAACCCAGTGCTCTAAGAGCCCTGGGTGCCCACAGTAGACAGGGAACTGTCACTGCTGGATTCCTTTTTCTTAGTTGCTTTGTATCAACTTTGTTATCCAGGAATGATAATGTCTGGGTGTGATATCTAAACAGTGTGATTAACTTGGTCCTGAAAAACAAAATACCAGGGAAACCAGGATAATGCCTCTGTCTAAGATCATCAGTCACTTCTCAATCCATAGGGGTGGGTGCTGGGTCAAAGCCTTAAATGTTCACACTGGGATAGAATTCTCCAAAGTTCATTCTTTAGAAAGCAAGAATTGTTTTCAGTGCATGTCCTAAGCAGTGGTCACTCTTTCCTTTCAACAGACTTTAAAAAGTGACAGGAAACCATTGTTTGGGACCACACTCCTGCACTAGGCCCCAACAGACCAGAATGAAGATCAAAATGGCATCACTTCATATCACCAAACTGAAATTAAGCTATTATCTCACGCCCATGAAACTTGGAGAGAAAAATAGTAGCCAAATTTTCTAAACAGGCTTTTACCAAGTGGTATGGTAATGAAGTTCCTGCTGCTTTAGTCCTTATCAAAACATAGGGTACTGATGTTAACCAATCAGTCATTTTTCTATTGGTTCGGTATACTTATCCTAACCTTACCAGGAAAGTCACTTTATAATGATCAATTACTTTTTGATCTTGGTTTTTACTTTCTTCAGACCTGTTCTATCTATAAAACCAACTTCTTTTGTTCAACCCACTGGAAAATTTCTTCCTTTTTATTAATTTTTAAAGATTTATTTTATTTATTTGAAAGGCACAATTAGAGAGATAGATAGAGAAAGAGAAAATCTTCCTGTTTATTCCCTGGAGAGACACAATAGCCAGGTTTGGGTCAGGCTTAAGTCAGGAGCCAGGAAATTCATCTGGGTCTCCCTTGTGGATGGTAGTGTCCCAAGTCACTTGGGACATCCTCCACTGCCTTCCCAGGCTACCAGGGAGCTGGATTCAAACTGGTAATTGTGCCGGCCTCAACGGCAAAGGCTCCTGCTGTGACACAATTCCAGCCCCCACTTACATCATTTTATAGAATGAAGTGTTGCCTGATTCTAGGACCACAAATAAAGCCAATGAGATCTTTAAATTAAGTTTGTTGTAATTTCATCCTTTAATGAGACAGACTAAAGAGGTGTTGGTCACTTTTATCTCTATCCTGGCTCTTTAAGGATGTTGATAAAACTGTGTATGTAAAAAGTAGGTACAATACATTCTCAATAAATTCCCTCCTTTATCTTCCTCTATCCTGACTTTCTGATGTTTTCCTTTACCATCGGTATTGACCAAGAACAACTCCCAACCTCCTCCTCCTCCACAATTCTTCTACTTCTTTAAGTTTCAGAAATAAAAGGCAACTCAAAGAAAACCTGTTACATCTTGAAAAACACTAACTTCAAACCAATATAGATGATCTTTCCATTCTACTTGAAATTTGCATATTCATGTATGGATAGTATTATGGCCATTATCTGAAGCCTGAGATTTGGGAAAAACAAGATTAGGGAAAGCTATATGAGTATGACAAATTACCAAGGTTTTCCTAAATACTGTCTCTTTGAAACCAAGACCAACTTACCCCAAAAGGTTAGAAAGAGGCAGGAGGCAGTCTACAGTCAACTAGAAAACATAAATCTCATCTCTTTTTACCAAGTTTCAGTAATTTTAATTCATTAAACAATAATAAAAATAAAACAACAATATAATACTGTAGATAAATCTGTAAGTATCTACTATATAAACAGATCGTCCTTTATTGACAATGGTTTGGCTTTTTAATTTTTCAACTTACAATGGTGCCAAAGTGAAACACATTCAAGACAAATTACTTTAAATTTGAATTTTGATTTTTTCCTGAGGTTAGTGATACAGAATGATCCTTCTTTTCACTTTCAGTATATTATTCCATAAATTACATCACAGTCAATCCTTCATTATAAAATAGGCTTTGTTTTAGATGACCTTGCCCAACAGTTGGCTAATATAACTGTTCTGAGCACATTTTTGATAGGGTAGGCTAAGCTCTGATGCTCAGTACATAAGACCTATTAAACAAAGTTTCAATTTACAGTATTTTAAACTTAGATGGGTTTATCAGGTTATAACATCATCTTAAGTTGATAGGCATCTTCATTTGTGAATCCAAAAAAGGTATCAGAAAGTCTCATGCTGTGATTTCAGATAAAGCATAAAGATCAAAGCATAAAGTTGTGTCTGCCAGATGAAGAATATGAGCTATGTTTATTAAAAGATTGTAAAACACTTGAGATTTTTTTACACCCTTAATCCAACTAGTATCCTAGGTTTTACCCTCCAGCTAAATAGTTTACCAATTGTGATAGCAATGTGAGCAGTTGGAAAAGCTGAGGTTTGGGTTTTAGAAGATCTGAGTTCTAGTTCTGTCTCTGCTACTAACTAGTTGTACCATTTCAGATGATTCTACGGAATTCCCTTGGGTCTTGAATTGCTTCATCCTAGTATTTAGGTTCTCAGTCTTTAGAAGTAAGATCTGAGACATGATCTTGTCTTTGCATTTAGAGGTAAGATTTGTAAAGATAACAAACAATAACTTTAGTACTTAAATTATCACTAAGGAAACTTGGTATATGCTTGTTATAGTGGAAATACAGGTGAGTGATGAGTGATAAAGGTACAATTGAAATAACATAGAGTAGGATCATTATAAGGAATATTTAATGTAGAACAGGGACTTGTACTGTCTATAAGTGGAAACTGGGACATTGGAGCCCAGAAATTAATTTTAAAAACAGGAAAGGGATTAAGATGGAGTAGTAGGGAGGGAGCTTACTGCTCAAGTCTAGGAGAAGATAGTTTAAAAAAAGCGAAAAGAGTGCATCTCAGGGAAGATTCAGGGAGAAAACAGCAGAGGAAACCCTACATAAAATGGAGGAACACAGTGGACCTATGTGGAGGGAGAAGATGTGCACAGCTTAGGACTCCACCAGCTGAGAGGCTCCACATCAGTGTTGGAGAGCGAGGTGAGACCAGACTGCAACAGCCCAAGCCACTAGCAAAAAAGCTGCAGGAAGAGCCTAGAGGGAAACTGGCTTGGACACCCATGGGGGATAGTAAACCCACAAAACTAGAGGAGAAAAAAACAAAGAGGGGGGAATGTTTTCTCTTTCTCTGATTATCCTGCAAAGGCATCTTGTAAAAAGCTGACAGAAAGCAGGTGCCATTTTAGACATATGTAACAACAGTGCCAACTTGTGTCCATGCCCAACAACCAGCCAAGCAGACTCCTGAGTATTAGGGGAGAACAGACAGGGGCCTGGGTGCCTGTGACTATAGGAGGCTTGTGTACTAACACTATGAAAACATTGAGGCTGTGTGGGAGGACACAGGGTATGACTGGAACGTTGGACAGTCACTAGGAGACTCCACATGATCAGGGCTCCCTGGTTACCTGGTGAGAGACATTGCTGGGAAATCTGAGCTTATCCTAAGGACTGCACAGATCCTATGTGTGGTCCTTGTGGCAGAGCAGATGAATAATATACTCATTGGGGCTAGCACCCAGGCACTGGTCTCCTTCAAGGAGAAGAGCTTAGCTGAGTCTACTCCAATAGACAAGAAGAAACCTCCCCTCTGATATAAAAAAATAAAAAAGGAGATTTAACACTTGAAACCTGGGTGTGTCACCTGAGACACACCCTTCACCCTGGAGTACTGAACAGAGTTCCCTGGCCACTCTCAACACACACCTTCCCTGAAAGCAGACACTCCACTAATCCAATCATAGTCCCAAGATAAAACCTGCTACAGCAAAAAAAAAAAAAAAAAAAAAAAAAATCAGAGAAACCAACAAGTATCAACACAAATGCCAAACAAATAACAAACACACCAATCCACCAATCCAAGAAACAAGAACAAGGAAGTCAACATGACACACCCAAAAGAACACAATACCTCAATACTAGATTGTGAAGATGATGAGATTGCAGAAATGCCAGAAATGGAATTCAAAAAATTAATCATCTGATTAGTTTGAAGTATTCAGAAACAAATGCACGAATTAATGAAATCCATACCTGACATGAAAGAAAATTTCCTCCATGAAATTGAGATCTTAAAGAGAAATCAAAATGAAATTTTGGAAATAATTCAATAGAACAAAGAAACAATACAGTGGAGAGCCTTAACAACAGAATTGGTGACACAGAAGAAAGAATATCTGACTTAGAAGACAAAGCACAGGAAATTATACAGTCTGGCCAAACACAATAAGAAATTAGAAAACTAAAAAAACACTGTTGGAATCTACAGGATATTATCAAATGACCCAACATTGGGTTCGAGGAGTTCCTGAAGGCACAAAAAGAAAGAAAGGTTTAGAAGGCCTTTTTAGTGAAATAATAACAGAAATTTCCCCAATTTAGAGAAAGAAAGGCGCATCCAAGGACAGGAAGCCTATAGTACTCCTAATAGACATGACCAAAAAAGATCTTCACATTGTAATCAAACTCTCTACAGTAAAACATAAAGAGAAGATCCTAAAATGTGCATAAGAGAAATGCCAGATTACTTTCAGAGGATCTCCAATTAGATTCATAGCAGACTTCTCATCAGAAACCTGCAGGCTAGGAGAGAACAGTGAGATACAGTCCAAATCTAAAGAGAAAAAAACTGTCAACCCAGAATACTATACCCTGCAAAGTTCTCATTTATGAATGAAGGTTAAGTTAAGACCTTCTGTGACAAACAGAAACTGAAAGAATTTGTCACTACCCATCCAGCCCTGAAGAAGATGCTTAAGGATGTGCTTCATACAGAAACACAGAAACATGGTCATCACTATGGAAGAAGGTAAAGGAAGGAAAGCTCCCAGTAAAATTACAAAGGAAATCCAAAGAAAAAAATGGGAATATTTATGGAAAATGGCAAGGCAAAGATGTTACTTATCAATAGTCACTGTGAATGTAAATAGTCTTAACTCTCCAGTTAAAAGACACAAACTGGCTAAATGGATTAAAAACAAAACCCTTCTATTGGCTTCTTCTTCTTCTTCTTTTATTTTTTATTTATTTATTTATTTTTTTGACAGGCAGAGTGGACAGTGAGAGAGAGAGACAGAGAGAAAGGTCTTCCTTTGCCATTGGTTCACCCTCCAATGGCTGCTGCGGCCGGCGCACTGTGGCCGGTGCACTGCGCTGATCCGATGGCAGGAGCCAGGTACTTCTCCTGGTCTCCCATGGGGTGCAGGGCCCAAGGACTTGGGCCATCCTCCACTGCACTCCCTGGCCACAGCAGAGAGCTGGCCTGGAAGAGGGGCAATTTAATCATTGTGAGATGTCACATTAACAAAGTGCAGAACAAAAACCATATGAATTTCTCAATAGATGCAGTGAAAGCATTTGATAAAATATAACACCTTTTTATGACGAGAACTCTATGCAAATTGGGTATTGAAGGACCATTCCTCCACACAAGGCAATTTACAACAACCCACGGCCTATTCAGTGGGGAAAAGTTAGAAGCATTCCCACTGATATCTGGAACCAGACAAGGATGCTCACTCTCACCACTGCTATTCAGTATAGTCCTGGAAGTTTTATCCAGACCCATTAGACATGAAAAAGAAATCAAATGGATTCAAATTGGGAATGAGGATGTCAAACTATTCCTATTTGCAGATGACATGATTCAATATATTGGGGATCCAAAAGACTCACCTAGAGACTACTGGAACTCATATAAGAGTTTGATAAAGTATCAAGATATAAAAGCAATACACAAAAAACAATAGCCTTTGTATACACAGAAAATGCCACCACTGAAAAAGAACTTCTAGGATTGATCATATTCACAATAGCTATAAAAAATCAAATACCTTGGAAAAATTTAACCAGGGTATCAAAGATCTCTACAATGATAATTTTAAAACATTAAAGAAAGAAATAGAAAAAGATACAAAAAATGGAAAAATCTTCATGTTCATGGATTGGAAGAATCAATATCATCAAAATATCCATTCTTCCAAAAGCAATTTACAGATTCAATGTGATAACAATCAAAATACCAAAGAAATTCTTTTCAGATCTATAAAAAATAATTCTGAAATTCATATGGAAACACAGGAGACCTCAAATAGATAAAACAATCTTAAACAACAAAAACAAAGCTGGAGACAGCACAAACCATATTTCAAGACATACTACATGGAAGTTATAATCAAAACAGCCCAGTACTGGTACAGTACAGAAACAGATGGATAGACTAATGGAACAAAATAGAAATGCCAGAAATCAATCCAAGCATCTACAACCAACTTATATTTGACCAAGGAGCTAAAACCAATCCTTGAAACAAGGACAGTCTCTTCAACAAATGGTGCTGGGAAAACTGGATTTCCACATGCAGGAGTATGGGATTATATCATACTGAAAAGTTTCTGTACTGCAAAAGAAATACTCAGGAAAGTGAAGAGGCAACCAATAGAATGGGAGAAACTCTTTGCAAACAATACAACTGATAAAGGATTAATAACCAGAGATCAAAAAACTCCACAACAAGAAAACAAATCAGTGAAGAAATGGGCCAAGGACTTAAACAGATATTTTTCAAAAGAGGAAATCCAAATGGCCAACAGGCACATGAAAAAATGCTCAGGATCACTAGCCATCAGGGAAATGCAAATCAAAACCACAATGAGGTTTCACCTCACCCCAGTTAGAATGGCTTTCATACAGAAATCAATAAACAACAAACGCTCGTGGGGATGTGAGAGAAAAGGTACCTTAATCCACTGTTGGTGAGAATGTAAAATGGCAAAACCACTATGGAAATCAGTTTGGAGATACCTCAGAAACTTGAATATAGACCTACCATATGACCCAGACT
Source organism: Oryctolagus cuniculus (assembly GCF_051225735.1). Classification (NCBI taxonomy): domain Eukaryota; kingdom Metazoa; phylum Chordata; class Mammalia; order Lagomorpha; family Leporidae; genus Oryctolagus; species Oryctolagus cuniculus. Next base: position 127,664,354 of record NC_142868.1, read on the forward strand.
TCCCACTTCTGGGAATTTACCCAAGGGAAATGAAATCAGCAAATTAAAGAGTTATCTGTACCCCATGTTTATTGCAGGCTCAATTCACAATAGCTAAGATATGGAAGCAACCTAAATGCCCATCAACTGAAGAGTGGATAAGGAAATTATGGGATATGTACTCTATGAAATACTACATTCCAGTCATTTGCAACAAAATGGATGAATCTGGAACACATCATACTTACTGAAATAAGCCAGTGCCAAAGGGACAAATACCATATGTTCTCCCTGATCTGTGATAAGTAATAAAATACCTGAAAGGAAATATGTAGAAGTGAAATTGACACTTTGAGAAGCAATGACTTGAACATCCCTTGTCTTGACTGTTGAGGAACAGTTTTTTTTTTTTTCCTTAATGGTGAATGGGACTGGGAATGGGAGAAGGAGGAGAAGGAGGGGTGGGAGTGAGGGTGGGAGAGCAGGTGAAATGGAAAGAATCATTATATTCCTAAAGTTGTACTTACAAAATTTATACTCATTAAATAAATGGTTTTTTGGGGAAAAAATCAAGTTAGAGTAATAATTAAAAAAAAAAAAAAAACAGGAAAACCAGCCTGAGACATTAAGATCATGGAATACCTATGCTGATTTTCTAGCCTGGCTTTTTGTCACCAATGTATTTTTCCTGACTCCTATCTCACCTTATACTCATATTGCCCAAGTGGTAAATGCCCCCAAGTTTTTCATTTGGGCAAAAGGGATGGCTACTGGTTTGCTCTCCATAACCCTAAAGTGTCAGAGATAGGCTGGTGGCAATTTTGAGGAAAATAGTGAAGCCCTCCAGAAGTCTGAGTGCTGGAGGAAGTAAGCATACTTAAAAGCACTGGCTTATTATAAGGCAATAGGAAAATTTGTTTAAAAATCAAGCCTTCTTCAAGTTAAAGCCATACAACCAGAGGTGATTAAATCTGCATAATTAAATTCCAGAAGTTAAAAACCTATAAAAAGCATTCTAGCAAAAGCATCTATCTTGCACACATTTTGGCCATTAATCTGAAGGCTCTTTAGCTGTCCAGTACCATTTCACCCTTTCCTTCATCTTTTTCATTGTTCAGGCAGTTTATGAGATATATAGGACAAAGAGAATCAAACCAGAACACTGTAGTATCTGATCCATTTCTCCCATTAAATTTCCAATGATTTAGGGGAAGAGGTAAAGAAAGAAGAAAGGAAATTTAATGAGAGGAAACTAGTGTAGCAGGAATGAATGGCATTTGAAAGATAGATTTACACTGAGCTTCCATTTTCTAATACAGTCATTGGATTTGTAAATGGTCTTCTTTCACTTAGCCAGTCCTGAGGTATAATGCCTCACAACAGTGAGAAGAATTACAAGAACTGCAACTTGGAGGAAGGATTTGAAAGAACTGAAATTCCTTTCTGATTTGCCAGTTGACTGCGGTCACCATATCAACTCCAGCTGCATTATCCACCTCTCAAATGCAGATAGCAGATGGGAGCCCTGGAGCAAAGCAGCCCAAAGTTGGCCAGCTTTTCTCACACTGATGCAGAAGTGTGCATGGTAAAGCCATGTTCTGAGGGGCCATCTAAGATCACATTATCCCAAAGGTTAACAAAGCCCTAATGACTTAACAGCCAGTAGGGAAAAAGACTCAGTGGAGGGAGAGAAGAGTAAAAAAGATAAATTATTTTGCCCTCATTGATATTTTAAGACAAGAATAGGGACTATTTTATTATTTGTTGGTAATTATAAAATAATTGATTATCTTAAAATTGATGTCCTTTAGTTTTGATTTAGAATATAATTTTATTTTCCAAGAAATTACAGGTTTGTTTGTTAAACTTGAGGAGGTTACATATTTTTCCTATAGGTTTTACAATCAAATCGGGAGGGTTGAGATGGGCTGGTTCCAAGTAACTCTTTCTGAAGCAACATCTACATTTGAGCAAGTTCACAGTTTTAACTTAGAGTTTTCATTTGGGAATCATTGTGGAATGACTCCTGCAGAATAGTGGACTTGTCTCTAGACTGCATGGGTTCTTCAGAGCTACTAGCGGTATTTAGATTATGTTTGTTTGGGGGAGCTGAGGCATCATGGGGCCTTTGTTTTCCTATGAATCTCTTCTGTTAAGGATTTGGGGAGATTTAAGGGACAAGGCTTGGATCTAAAGATGCTGTCATTTGTGGTCTGAAAACTCTCCCAGGCAATGACTCAACCTCACAATAAGATGGTCATGATACTAAATTTGACTTGAATTAAAAAGGGACAGACATATTTGTTTCTGTTTTTTTATTTTTAGTTAAAGGGGCAGAAGGTTAAAAAAATGCTTGAGGAAACAGAGATTTGAAGAATATATTTTAACATCTCTTGACACTGAGGGTCTCCTAGGATGTACCTCCCACCCATGTGATCAACTTCTCTTCAAGCTTTCTCATCTTAGGACCTTGGGTGTAATTCAAATACCACCTTTTACTAATGCTATTCTCTATAACAGAGATGTTTACCTGCTCATATTTACAATCTTATCCCTCTTTCAAAGATTATTTTGCAAGTCACCTTCCCAATGACAGTTCTCTTGATCTTCTAAGGTGTTCACAATCTCTACCAGCTTTGAAAATTAATAAATGGCTCAGCCCTCCAAGCCTCCAATAGCATCTGTTATCTATATTGCATTTAAATTCATGCATGTATCTATTATTTCTCCTAGTAGACTATGATAACCTAAGAAAAGAGATTATTTTTCTCACTTCTTCCTATATGGAAGATAGCTTAGTCATGTTGTTGAAATTCATTGATGCTTACACATATCCGAGTGATGGAAGAAGGTCCTACAAGAGTCTCTTTGCAGAAGAAATTGGATAAGAAATCCTTATAAGGAATCCAATCTGAGGGAATAATTTAAACTGACTTTGTGTCTTAGTAAGAAAATCTTAGTCATTTAAAGAGAACAGTAGCTCTATGCTTACAGAGCTATAAAAGCCAATAAATTTGAGTCCAAGTCAATGGCATGGCTTCTATAGAAACAGAAAGACATATTGTTGCTAATAAGCCTTATGATCCTAGGACTGGCTCTGTGGCACAGTGGGTTAACGCCCTGGCCTGAAGCGCCAGCATCTCCTATGGGCACCAGTTTGAGACTTGGCTGCTCCACTTCAATCCAGCTCTCTGCTATGGCCTGGGAAAGCAGTAGAAGATGGAAAATGGTTAACTCCAAAAGAATAGAGAAACATTCCTCCAATTTCTTATGAGTCATGTTTAGCTGGGTTTCAACACACACACACACACACACACACACACACACACAGAGCGGGTTTTAATTATCAGTAGCAAGAGGCACAACAGATGCAGTAAACATGGCAGAAACCAAGGCAAGGTGTAACTATGTGTGACAGATGCAGCAGTGCCCAAAACCCTGGGTGCCACTCCAAAGAGGGAAATTGAAAATATGCAAAGATCAGATAAAATATGTCTAAAGGAATTACCCTGAAGCAAAAAAAGGAGGTGTGACATGAGAGTTGATGATGAATCTTATATGTAAGCCCATGTGATAGACCTACTGAGTGTGTCAAAAATATTTGAGATGATTCCAAAAGACTGGGGATAAAGGAGCACTGTGACTTTTCTTTGCAGATGTCAAGTATGAACTGAGGCCTTAATGTCTTAAAAGTAAGAGAAAAGGGCAAGGGGATTTAATTAAATGGTCAATTTTCACAGAAAGTTTTAAAAAGAACTGCATCACATACCTTCACATACAGCAGTCACAACAAAGACAAGGTCTTAAACAGATGGAATTTTGGAGGCTGTTTTCTGTTTGTTAACTTATTTTCTTTTTAAATTCAACTTAATGTACTGTGAGGCAAGGAATAAACATACATCTGTTATACTATAAAAATGTAAAGAGTTCATATAAAAGGCATAGTAATTAAAAATAAAGTTGCATAGAGAAACCTATTTTGATGTGTTTAAGTTACATGGACAGAAAATGGGGGATTTTAATGAAGACAGTGCTAATTAGGAAACAAGATGACCAGAAATAGTATCTAAACTGACGGATACTTGAAAGACTGATGTTTTGCCATGAATTTATTATTATGTATAGATTGTTTTGCTGATCTTCATCAAAGTTGTTTCTGCATCAGGTATTAGGAAAATTGAATGGATGAAGGTGAAGAAAATACAAAGCATTGATTCTTCAGGGTATTACGAAAAGATAGGTGGGCAGTGCCTTCATGAGCAATATCAACCTAGACCAGTATCTTGGGTGACACATTAGGTGGTACATGTCTAAAATAAAAGTAGCACAAAATAGAAATCTTGATCCTTGTTTGCTAATTCAACGATGTTTAAGCAAGCAAGAAAATATAAATAAGAAATTCCTCAAAAATTATTAAATGCCACAGGATTATTTTATGTTAAGACAATAATACCCAACAGTGCCTCAGTAAGTTCTCAATAATTTGGCTGAATTAAATAGATAAAGGTAAATCTTTTTTCACTGTGCAGAATCCTGGGGACATACTTATTGGACAGGATTATTGCTACAGGGTGGGGTACAGAAGATATATGCTCAAAATTACATTGTAACAGAAGACAAGGCCATGGGTTGTTTTGTAAGTCAGGATTCAATTCTATTGTGTGCTTTTAGTTTCTAAAAATGGATTTTACCATTTCTATCTTTAATTATAACCATATCCAAGTTAACTTAAGTGCAGTATGCATAGGTGATTACATTTCTAGTTGTATGTCCTTAGCATATGATTCTATACAAAACTAAATTGAGATTTCAATGTGTGTAATCATCCATTACTAAATGATATAACTGAATATTTCCCCTAATAAGTATTAGCCTATATCTCAGATGATTCCAAGCATTAAAGAAGTTGTAGTATCAATTCAATGACATTAAGTACTCTTAACTACATTTTCCCCTTGTCAAATGGAGAGAAGTTTGTGTGTATAAGGAAGCCAGCATGAATACTAACAATTCCATTTAGGAGTCCTTATTATGTGTCAGGCTCTGTCTTTGAACTCTCACAACAACCCTGTGATTAGATACTATGAATATTCTCATTTTATAGTCTGGGAGCCTAAAAGTTGGTAAGAATAATGTGCAAGGTCATAAAGCTAATTATTTTTTAAATTTTATTTTACAGTTTTCATATATTTAATATATACACATGTAGGGACATAGTGATACTTCCCACCCCACCCTCCCTCCCACCATTGCTCCAGCCCATCTCCTTCACCCCTCCCATTCTCACTCTTAATTTTTACAAAGATCTACTTTCAGCTTACTTAATGATCATAAAGGTAATCCTACACCAAGTAAAAGAGTTCAACAAATAGTACGAAGAAAAAAAAAACCCACTGCTCCTCAACAGAAGAGACAAGGGCTATAAGCAATCGGAGTTGAATTCAGGTTCTATGACTCAGTCTTCAGTCTTAACTATATTGTTCCACTGCATTTCTACTTACCTTCTAACATGTTTACCCATAATCAGATATCTGTCCCAACGTAAATTCTTTAAATACAGGCTACTTGGTCTTTTCATGAATACACAAATGCTGTCAGTTAACACAGGATGTCCTGAGGATCCGCCCACCTCCAGGTGTGTAAGAGCTGTACCATTTTATTGTTGTTGTCTCTGGAAATGTCTCTGCCCCCTTAGCCTTTTCCCATAAGACAAGACATTAGTGGAGACCAACAACCTTTTCCATTTATTTCCTTCCAAAATCCAAAGAAACTCACTTCTCTCTACATGGAGCCAGATTAATGGATAGGCAGGAGAGAAGCTTTTCAACAGTGGTGAAAAAGAGAGATACTGAGAAACTCAATGTCTCAACTTCCCCACACTCCCAACTTCAGCCCATAACTGAAAAAAAAAAAAAAGAAATAATCTCTAGCTGATTAATGTTATGTGGGAATGTCCATATTTAGAAACATCTTTTTCTAAATTAAGCAACAGGACAAATGCAAACACTTTGAGAGGATAAGTTATAGTGGGTTATTAACCTGTTATATGGCCTTATTGACAAAGGAGATCCTTTGCCACCAGTTCCTGTGCAACGTGTGATGGCCTGTTGCTAAGAATTGCAAACTGTGTTCCGGGGGCACTTTGCTCTGCAGAGAAGACTTAAGGTGTGCAGGAGGACAAGAAAGTTAGCTAGCTCCACACCCCTTCTTGCATTTCCACCACATAGCTTCACTTCTGTCTGTTGCTAGCTTGCATTCTGCATTTCATTTCAAGAAAAACACATTACAACAATAAAAGGATTTCACAGCTTTCCTCAAATATAACTCAGAGGTTCAGTGAAATGAGTGTGACATTTGTACTCAGTAAAGTCTGGTATCATGCCTACAATAATAAAAGCGAGTTATCTCTGCCTGAGAGTAGGTTCAGATCTAGAAAGTAAAGTAGTAACATTTCTTGAAATCCACTGGCTTTCATGGCCATTGAACGTTTTAGTTACGAAGCAAGGTCCTTAACATTTCATCCACTTCTCTGTGAGGCAGGCATTAGGTCCATCTTACAGGTGTTGAAACCAAGGTTTAGGAGGATTAAATAAAAATCTTCATAGTTACACAGCTGATAGGTGGCAGAGCTGGAACTCAACCTAAAGTGTCCCTGGTCCCTAAGACAGTGGCTTCCTGAGGATGAGGTGAAGTCATGTGTTTGGAGACTAACATAAAAGTGGGTACCTGAAGGCAGCAAAATCAACATTTCAGGGCCAGCATCATGATGCAGCAGGTTAAAACATCACCTGCGATGCTGCCATCCCATATGGGCACCAGTCTGAGTATAGGCTGCTCTACTTCTGATCCAGCTCCTGCTAATGTGCCTGAGAAGCAGTGGAGGATGGCTCAAGTGCTTGGGCCCCTGCACCCACATGGGAGACCCAGATGAAGCTCCTGGCTCCTGGCTTCTACCAGGTCCAGACCTGGCTGTTGCAGGAGTGAACCAACAGATAGAATATCTCTCTATCCCTCTCTTTCTGTAACTGCCTTTTAAATAAATTAATGCATCTTTAAATTTTTTTGACAGGCAGAGTTAGACAGTGAGAGAGAGAGAGAGACAGAGAGAAAGGTCTTCCTTCCGTTGGTTCACCCTCAAAATGGCCACTACGGCTGGTGCGCTGTGCCAATCCGAAGCCAGGAGCCAGGTGCTTCCTCCTCATCTCCCATGCGAGTGCAGGGCCCAAGCACTTGGGCCATCCTCCACTGCCTTCCCAGGCCACAGCAGAGAGCTGGACTGGAAGAGGAGCAACCAGGACAGAATCCAGCACCCCAACCAGGACTAGAACCCGGGATGCTGGCGCTGCAAGCGGAGGATTAGACAGGCGAGCTGAGGCACTGGCCAAAATTTTTTATTCTTTGATCAGCATCTCCACAGCTCTCACTCAAACCACTCATGCTGTGCTTATCCGAAGCCAGGAGCCAGGTGCTTCCTCCTGGTCTCCCATGGGAGTGCAGGGCCCAAGCACTTGGGCCATCCTCCACTGCCTTCCCAGGCCACAGCAGAGAACTGGACTGGAAGAGGAGCAACCGGGTCAGAATCCGGCACCCCGAATGGGACAAGAAACTGGGGTGCCAGCGCCGCAGGCAGAGGATTAGCCAAGTGAGCCGCAGTGCTGGCCTCTTAAAATTTTTTAAAAATGCTGTCTACACACACACACACACACACACAATCTTGTCATACTTGCTTCAAAAGCTACATAGAAATGGATCATCTGGGATATTATCATTTTGTGGGGCCACTAAGAAGCAAGAGTAGTTAAAGCTAAACCAGGCCTCCCCAAAATGTTTCCTCCGTGAAACCTGAGAAAGTTGTGCTTATTGTTATTACTAGTAGTCTCAATTAGGGATGCTTTACCAAAGTACCATAGACTGGATAGCTTACAAACAATGCAAATTTATTTCTCCAAGTTCTAAAGGATGTAGGTCCCAGATCAGGGTGCAACCACAATGAGGCTCAGGTGAGGGCCCTCTTCCATGTTACAAACTGCCAGCTTCTTGAATCCTCATATAGCAAAAAGGGAGTCGGTTAGCTCTATGTCCTCCTCTCAGAAAGGCACTAATTCCATTCATCAAAGCTACATCCTCATTATGTAATCATTCTCAAAGGCCCCACCTCTAAATATCAGCACAATGAGATAAGGTTTCAACTTCTGAAAGTTGGAGGGAGGAGGGGGCATTCCGTCCATTGCACTATTACTCTTTTCTTTATTATTCAAACTGCTCCATTTGCTGCAAAGAAGTGTTCCGAGCAGTACAGAAGATGACTTTAATTTGGCCACGGAAATAGAAAACTCTATACTTAGTTAAAATGTGACCTTTATATAGAGATGAGATGCATTCATGGTGGATTGCTGACAACACTGTAGAACAACAGATATGGTCAGGATTCTTCTACAAAATCTGTATCCATGTAAATATGTATGTTTATTCTTGCTTGGGAGAAGCTCTTCCATAAACCACTCCAAGCAGTTAACAGCAGTTCTCCCTGGAGACAGGATTACTGGGGATATGTATTTTCTGGCTTACCTTTTTCTGTAATGTTTGAATTTTATATAAGATGTACACAATATTTTTATAATCAGGAAAACAATAATGACATAAATATTAAATGTCTATGTTAGCATAGTGGTTTGCAGTGCTTTTCCTAATCATGGGTATTTATCTGGGTTGTTAGCTGAGAAAATCATAACTGATTGAAATAATTTTCAGGTACAGTAGAGCGCCAGAACATTGCTGTCTGCATAACCATAGATGTGAAATATCTTAATGATAGCACTGGCAACTTGACAATCTGTTTTTGTATGGTGTGTGTGTGTGTGTGTGTGTGTGTGTGTATTAGTAACTGGACAATAACAAAAAGGTTCCGATGAGACAGAGTTCTGACTATTGCATCTGCAGAGGACTCCAAAAGTCTATGGTAATAAAAATACCCTGAAAAGCTAGCTTTTAGGTAAACACATATTGTTTCCAAATGAGAGTTTGACAAAGATGTTGCTAGCATTTCATGATATCTCAAGATCCTCACTATGATGTGTGTTATATGCTTAAAATTCCTCTAAGCAAAGTGATTGAGTTGTTGTGCGTGTTCTTTAGTTTATGGCTCATTGCAGGACTCGGGGGTGGTCACAATCATTCCACCCCAACAAGCCACATACCCGAGCTTGCCACTGAATTACTTGCAAGTAATCCTAACTATATTTCAATAGCTTCTCAGTGGTAAAACTGGTGGCCTGCTAACGATCATAATGGTTATTCATTGAGAGAATCCTGGAATTCAACAGTGTGGATTGGCTCAAATACTTTAGAGGCATCGCCCACAGCTGTATGAACAACAAAGTACACAGCCAAGGCTGAGGCTTGGATGCTTGGGGACAGAACCTGAAGCTGGGGTCTTTACTACTTCTGTGCAGTTAGATCTCTCTGTCCCTCTGTGTATCCATCTGCCCATCTAGACTTCACAGGTGGAGGTGACCAGATTGTTCTATTAGGAGAATTTTCAACACCCTTACTTCTAACACATTTAAAGTAGTTTTAATAAGAAGCCATAATGATTCTGGCAGACAAAGGAGTGGATTGGACAACCTATGTGTGTTTGTCGAGGTGTAATCCTTTTGTAAGTAAAGCCAATTTGGAAACATTGGCAGATCACCCAGCACAGGCATAGGCCTCGCTTAAGGAGTAGACATTATCTGGAAACATATCTGACTTTTCTCCCAGCTACTTATCCAGATCCACAAACCACTGGATGCCTTCAATTCTCATTTTGTTTGATCTCTCTTCTTGTGCTATTGCTGACTAGTTCTTTTTCCCCTGCCCTTCTTGTTCTCTCAGCTGTCTGATTATTCTTTCTTGGTTTCCTTTTTAGGCCTCCTTTCTTAGTTGCTCCCCTAGCTCTGCTGCATCACAGAGTGCCTTTCTTCCTTTCTTTTCTTGGGAAATTATATCAATTCAGTGGCCTGAACAGCCTTATTTATGTATGGTGTGCTGCTCTACCCCAGATCTGTAACTGCATCCCTATATCCTCTCCCTGCTCCAGTTACTAACATACAAGCATTCACCCTGCCAGCACGCCTTCAAACTCTGCTTGTCCCAGACTGAACTTTGCATTTTCTCCTGGCTTCTTTACCTCCCACATCAATTAGTTCCAAGTCATGTTAATTCTACCCTGTAATTATTTCTCACACATCTCCCTGTTTCCTTATCTATAATGCCAACTCCCTAGTGCAGACACTCACTGTCTCTTCACTAGATGATTTCTAAGTATTCTGCCTTGCCTCCTTGCCTCCATTTCACTTTTCTGTATTCCATTCTCCACTTTGCTTCAGTTAGATATTTAAAACACACACCAAAAAAACCTCATCTTTCTATTGCCTTCAACATAAATCCCAAAATTTTTTAGAAAAGAAGCCCAGGGCCCTGCCTGTCTCAGTATACCTACTGTCATCTGCATTTTCTTCTGTCTGGAATCTCTCCAGTACTACACCTCCCTCCCTTACAATAGATGTAAGTTACAACCAGACTCCAATACAGCTTTGTTCAATGAATGAATGGAGTGGATTTGAATTTGTATTAAAATGTTTCAAAGCGGAACTTTAGGTGGCTTGGTAAACTCAGCCCATCCAAGTGTACCTGATAGAGCAAGAATCAGATCTTGAGATCCCCAGTCCATATCACAGGAGCCTTCAGAGGCTGACACGGCCTCATCTAACTGTTTATCACTCCAGTACAAGGAACACGCTGAAGAATGAAGTCTCCCCTTTCCACAGGCCAGCTTCTAGGTCAGACTGCAAAACACAAACTCTGAATTTAGAGGTAATTCATAATTCCCAAATCATTATTGATTAATAGAAAATAAAGTGGTCTCTGAATTCTATTATTTTCAGGTAAAAAATCAGACCCAATAAATGAGACAAACTTTTAAGAGCACATAAAACCACACTTCAAGGTGGGAGAGGTAGGGTAGGGAGGGACCAGTTGTGGAATTAGAGTAAGTACAAGACACAGGTAATATGAATGAGAAAATATGGACAGAAAAAGCATTTACTTCTTCTTGCCCCTACTCTGCTTACATGTAGAGAATTCCCATCTCTATTTTTTATAAGCAAAACAATATATTCCAGGCAATAGATTAAATGTAGCTATTTTATAAACTCACAATAATATACCTACATAATACATGCCATTAAAACTGCAGAACAAAATTTTAGAACTCAATAGCTACTGTGACATTGAGTAAGTTATGTGAAAGTAAGCAACAGCAAATTGAATTTGATGACATGCTTTGCTATATTAATTCTATATATAACATAATTGTACTGTGTATCAACACAGAGGAGAACCCATCTCTATTTTTAAATAAATAATATTTATTTATTTATTTGAAAGGCAAAGAGACACAGAAAGAGAAAGAGACACATAGACAGAAAGAGATTCTCCATCCAATAGTTTACGTCTGAAAAGCTCACAACAGATAGGGCTAGACCATGCCAAAGCCAAGAGCCCTGGACTCAATCCAAGTCTCCCGTGTGGGTGGCAGGAGCAAAACTAGGCCATGACCTGCTGCCCCACAGGGTGTGTATTAAAGGTAGCTGGAATGCGGAGAGAAACAGAGCTGGGACTCAGTTCCAGGCTCTCTGATATGGGATGCAGGTATCGCATGCGGTGTCTTAACTACTGCAACACACACCTGCCCCCTTTTCTCTTTCAACCATGCAAAATTTTATGCATCCGTCAAATCTCCATGAAGGCTTATCAAGCACTTGATTTTCAAAAGTGATCATTTATTAAACAACTTTGAATGCAATTATAGCATTTTACAAACACAAGAATCTCCCCACATGTTCAATGGGCACCTATTCTGTTTGGCTTATAATAATGCACAGACTTCAAATTGTTCTAAATCTCAACATGTAAATATCTCACCCCAGTAAGGTTACAAATGAAATCAAGGATTCCTTGGGATCCATACAAAAATGATGCTGGGAAGAAGACTGGGAACACAATAACTTTCTAAAAATACATACTCTATTCTGAAGAATTCAAATCTTCGTCTGTAACGACTTGGTCAGAAATCTTCAGATCTACATTCTGTAATGCCATGAGCATAAAAATAATAGATTTCAGTATGATTAAGAAGATTATGCTGATAATTATCAGAAAAGGCACTGGTGACTCAGATTATTATGGTAATTGTGAGAATGAAGCACTTAAAATGGGTTGCCATGACAAGGAAGGTGAACAAAATACAATTCATTGTACCATGAAAGACCACATCCAAAGCCACCTGATAATCTATATAAAGTACTTGATAAATATGTTTTAAATGCCTTGTCATGAGTAATGTTAGAAAACTCCTAGTGCCTATTATTTTTCTTATTCAAGATGTCAGAACTCTGGATTTTTAAGCAAGCATTTCCCTTTCTTAGAAGGCTAACAAAAAAGGCTCTAGGAGTAAAAAAAATCTGCTTAAACAAAGATCTATTTTCCCTTTGGAAACAATTAGGGCTACCTTCTATCTGTGGAGTGCTTTAAGGAACTCAGGAGTGTCTCAATAGCAAAGGTTTGCCTTTCTGGGAATTTGTAAAGGATGGTAAGTTAATACACACACATACACATACACATTCAAACACAAATAAACAAAAAAGAAACTGATGAGCAGCCTGTCTCAAGTTCAGGGCAGATGGCATTAAACATGTGTAGTCACTGTGTAGTCACTTGCTGAATAAAACATATTCCTGTTAAGGAGAAATTGTGTTCTTCTAAATTCAGTTTTATAGAAAAAATTTCCTGCCATGAATGATCATACTTCCTCATCAACTGAAATCAACTTCCTTTAATCTAAATAAACCTTTATTTGCTGACTTTGGTGAGCCACTGGTAACACCAATGCTTGTTCTATTTGGCATCCAGGGATGACACTGGAAGTTGTGATGGTCAGGTATCTACAGCTACTTTATTCCCTGGGTCTGTTGGGTTTTGTAGAAGTTACCTGTGAATTACTTCCATGGTTTTGGTTTGTATGTTTTCTTTTTCATTATTCAAATGTTATGGGGTCACTCTTTCCCAAGGGTGATGATGTTTCTTCCAAGAACCTTCATTGTTACAGGTTTGGTTGTTTCTAATCTAATAGTAGTCCAGAATGTCACAAAGCCAAGAATATCTTTACTGAGTATGCTGTGCTTTAGAGAGGCTTTATAAAGTCTTCAAACACCAATGCAATCAGCTCAGCTCTTTCTTTAGTCTCTTGGAAGCCCAGTTCTTTGCTGAGGAGTTTATGACTGTGAATTCACTGGGATTTGCTCTATTTTACTTAATATACTACTTTTTTCATGGGGATATTTCAAAGTATCTCATAAGATTTTCTTAATGGAAATATTACTGAGTTGTAAAATGGAAATCCAGGGGAATTCAATATCACTGATTAGCAAGTTTGCTACCAATGCAAATAAAGTTCAGGATTCAACCATTTGTCAACCTGATGGTCAACCAATCCAAATGCCAGCCACTCCAGGAAGTTCTCCATGCTCCCTAAGCTGGAGTGGGAGTTTCTCTTCTCTATTCAACCAACAACCTATTATAATCTGTATAGCTGCCTGTTTGATTGTAGTGTTCCATTTATTTGTGGGTTTTCTCTTTCAGATCACTGGTTCCAGGAGACCAGGATGGATGCCCTGGTGTCCTGGGGCCTATTTCAGGGCAGGTGCTGGGTGATTACTTAGTCCATCAAGTGATCCCAGGCATGTAGTATATTTGTAGTAGGGGGAAGGAAGCAACACAAGCAGATCAAGCAGCGAAAGAGGGAGGAGAGAGGCCAATTTCAGTAATAAGCATGCCTTTCTGCTAATGAAGAGTAAACATAAACAAGGCTATGCAGAATCCGTGGGTGTGAGAAGGGAAGTGGATTACAAAAAAGCAGTAGAGTGATGAGAAGGGTGAAGGGGATAAGTATGTTTTCCTTGCTTAGTTGAGGTGGTAAAGAAAGTAGATAATAAGGATAAATTAGGCCCATTAAATTGTAGAGAGGGCAGGAGATTAATGTTGTCTCCAAAAAGGTGGCAGTCCTGGGCTTATTCTTTAATTAGTGTTTAACAGAGAAAAGAAAATTGGGCAATTAGAAAAATAATGACGACTTGGCAAAAACATCTCCTGAAACAAAGCCCAGGAAGAGACTGAATATACATTAAGCACAAGGTTAGTCCTGCACACTGGAAAATGACGGAACTTGGCATGTTTGCTGAACACTTTTCTCTGATGAGAAAGGAAATCTTGCAGATCTGGTCAAACATGGCCAAATACTCTTAAATGGAAAGACTAATAAGGCCATGTTTGGGATAAAAAAGTCTCCTTTCTTTTTCTTCTTGGGGAACATACTTTTTGTTATTTCATTAAATATCATGGCACCCATCCAAGAGGACACTGGGGAAAGTACAGGAAAGTAAGCCAAAGCTCTCTGTTTGGAAAACACTCCAGTCTCTGCATAGGCTTAAACATAACACATGTTCAATACATGTGATTCTCATACCAAGGGGAATTAGGCCTGATGATTTTCCATGAACTACATATATCATTTGTACAGCATCACATAATGGGAAAGAACAGAGCCATGGATTTAGGAATTAAACAGTTTGTATTTGCATTCTAGCATTACCCCTTATGTGCCTTATGGACTTGAGCTAATCATCATGTACCATTTTGGAGTCTGTTTCTCATTGGTAGAAAGGGAGAACCCCAAGTCATCTTGTGAAATATCAAGTACATAAAGTACTTGACTCATTGTCTGGCACAGGCAAGCTACACCACACATGCTGTTTCTCATTCTTTCTTCTCTTAAAGATCAAAAGGTGGGGGCTGGCACTGTGGCATAGTGGGTAAAGTAGCACCTGTTCATGTCCTGGCTGCTCCGCTTCTTATCAAGCTTCCTGCTAATAGCCTAGAAAAAGCAGTGGAAGATGGCCCACCTGCCACCCACATCAGATACCTGGAAGAAGCTCCTGGCTCCTGGCTTTTGTCTGGTCTAGCCCCAGCTGTTGTGGTCATCTGGTGAGTGAACCAGCACATGAAAGCTTCTCTCTCTCTCTCTCTCTCTCTCTCTGTAACTCTTTCAAATATTTACATTGATCTCCCTTTTTTTAAAAAGATCAAAATGGGAAAGTCATGTTGAATAGTTTTTCTTCTAGAGCATGATTATCCTCAAATCAGTTATTGGCCAAGAAGATAGCAAATAGGGTATCACATTGCTTAAACCATAGATACCCTTATGTATCTAAGAGGGTGAACTTTCTGAATGTACTGAATGGAAGTCAGAAATACCAGAGTTTAGTTCAGTAGGTGCCTGGGAGAGAGGTCAGATGAGCTCATGGTGGAAGCTTTAGCCCTCTGTTCACAGAAAAAGGAAACAGGAATTGCTCAGCTCTCACATACCGCCTGGCCAAAGTCTGGTTACACATTTTCTAAGCAGGACAGGAGCCAACAGCCTTTCTCTTCATGACTGCATAGCTGTCTAGTGGAACCATACATAAACACATTCAAATTCCATTTACTAAGCTAACCAGCACCGTGTCTCAGGTACCTTGAGATGCCGCAGAACTAACCACGATGCTTAAGATTAGCCAGGGAAGGGGGTCCAAGCTATCCTGCATTATTCAGGTATTTTCCTTTGCTTTTCCCCTTTGAAATGATCGGCCTAGTCCTCCATTCTGGCCTTTATTTTTCATGTGTAGCTACTGCTTATAAGTAATCTAGACAAACTGCATATGGCTGCAGACTTACTAACAGGTTATTGCCCTCAGGAATATTTGAATTTATCTTAGATGAAATACTCAAGACAGTGATGATTTTAGAAATGGTGGATAAATTGCTACATTAAGAAGGATGTGCCATGGTGCAGAAAGTCACAGAGTTCCTTAAAATTTTCTTAGTCCTCTCTTCAATTTCAAGGATCATCTCTTCAAGTTGCTGGCCAAATGTTCAAGCAGACAGTTGAAAAAGGATGTGCCAATTCCTTTGACTTCCAAATTAAAGAGTTTAGAACTGTTCATGTGTATGTAGTTCTAAAGGACAGAATTACTCAGAAACAAAACCAATGTTGGGCATATAAGAAATACATTAGTGAACACAATAATGAGAAATGGCATCACAGGCAATAAGCCTTACAGATACAGTCAACATAAATCCTCTTCCAAGCACTCTGGGATGGGGTCATACAATTAGTGAGTTTGGCAATGAAAGATGTTTCATATTCCAACTTCAGAAAAGAATATATGGCTCTGTCTTACAGCATTTCACATGCTAATTTGATTCTGATTTGATTGGTTAAAAACAGTCTCACACACTGAACAGTGCAGAGTTAAAAAATATCAGAACAAGAGACCATCTCATAAAATGAAGAGAAGTAAATATTATGGCTTATTAAGTATAGGCTATATCTACCCAACAAAGATATACTCTTTGGCTAAAAATGCTTTATATTTTACAAGAGCTCAGCTTTCACTCATTTCACTAATTTCCCCTCATTGATACTAGTTCCATTCACGTTTTCTGGAAATTATTGTCCAAAATTTAATCAGTTTGAAAGCAATCCCTTTTTCAGAAGCTCCTGTGTTCCTATAAATCTGAAAGAGCAAAGACCTCAAACAAGGGTAAGAACAGAAGACGTCCATGATGTAACTGGCGAGCTCATTTCCTGAGGTGTCTTGGATGCTCGGGTACCGTACTTGAATTTTAACAATGGTGACTCTATCATGGACTCACCACCAGCTCCTCCTCCATTAAAGTTTGATATTTTTTCCCAGCTTCATTCATGCATATGTGTGGCTACAGGGCAGTGTAATTATTGTTAGAGACCCCCAAATTGTGTGTTACGAAGTACCAATTCTTACCTAAATGTTTACTTAAATTGTGAAACTTTCAGAGCAGTCTTTCAAAGCAACTATTTAAACTCCTTTTAAATTTGAGAGGAAGATGGAGAGGCAGAGAAAGAGAGAGATCTTTCACCCACTAGTTCACTGCCCAAATGCCTTTGATGACTAGGGCTGGGCCAGGCCAGCCCGGAGCATGAAGTCATTCCAGGTCTCCTAGGAGGATAGCAGAGACCCAAGCCTGTTTCCTGCTTCCTCCCAGAGTATGATTGGCATGACGCTGAATCAAAAATGGAGACAGGACTCAAACCTAGTCACTTTGATGTGGAATGAAGTTGTCCCAAGCAGTGACATTCCATAGCACCGAACACCCACCTCCTGAGTAACTATTACCACAGTTACAAAAGTTTACTGGATGTCAGGGGTGGGATGGCCATGAGTTCATTCATATTGTTGACTGAGAACTTATTTTCTCTTGGACCCTATGTCAAATAATGTAGATAGTAGCTAACACCCGAATAGGGGAGACCTGGTCTTT
The DNA here is from genome assembly GCF_051225735.1 of Oryctolagus cuniculus. Taxonomy (NCBI): domain Eukaryota; kingdom Metazoa; phylum Chordata; class Mammalia; order Lagomorpha; family Leporidae; genus Oryctolagus; species Oryctolagus cuniculus. Next base: position 127,681,769 of record NC_142868.1, read on the forward strand.
GCCTAGCTAAACAAATGCTGGTACATTCCTAGACTACAAAAAGCAAGTATATACACTAGCTCATGACTCAACTAATAACACTTCCTCTACAGTAAGTTAAGTCTATGTCAGGGTGAAAGATTGAAGACAGACTGGACCCAGAAAGGCTACTGTACATATCAAGGATCCGGTTTGTACTTGAGGATGGCTCAACAGCAGATATCTGTCGAGACGATGGAGAACTTTGAGCAATAGAAGTTGAATTTTCTGAAAGACAATCAGTGTGGTGGGGAGAGCACAGGCTTTGGAGGCAAACTCAGTGGAGAAGTCTGGATTTGTAGTGATTGGTTTTGTGCCTTGGGAAAAAGTCATGACATGCCTACAGTCCCCATTCTTTTTTAAGATGAGAATCACAACATCTACCTTATTGTGTGAAGATTCAAGGTAATGCATGCATATTTCCTAATAGACAAGATTAGACTGTAATAAACAACTAATATTACTAATAAGAGAGAAGAGAAAGAACCAATACATTATGATGCAAGCAAATAAACTGTTCATTTAATCACTGAAACATGAAGTCTACAAACTAATTTAATCCGCAGGTGAGGCAATTTTCTAAGATATGGGTTTCCAGTGGTAAAAACGGCAGGCAGGCTCCCTGCCTTACAGATCCTATGATCTCAATAGCCATTAAGCAAGAAACACACAGTTAAGTAATTAATTACAGATTGTGGTAAGTACACTAAATATAGATCTCAGAAAATAACAGGGTATACCAAGAAAATAATATGTTTTCAGATACCTGAAAGATGAAGTTATTACTATTAAGAGCAAAGAAGGAGAGGGTGTCATATGTGAGAAATGGTGTGTGCACAGAATATACAGTAAAAAATGGCTAGTTGCTTGAGACTGAAAGTAGTGAGTGAGTGAGAAGGACAAAGTCCTAGGAGGATTAGGCATTTGCATGATTATGTAGGATTTTTTTTTTTTTTTGACAGACAGAGTGGACAGTGAGAGAGAGAGACAGAGAGAAAGGTCTTCCTTTGCCGTTGGTTCACCCTCCAATGGCCGCCGCGGCTGGCGCACTGCAGCTGGCGCAACGCGCTGATCCGATGGCAGGAGCCAGGTACTTATCCTGGTCTCCCATGGGGTGCAGGGCCCAAGCACTTGAGCCATCCTCCACTGCACTCCCTGGCCACAGCAGAGAGCTGGCCTGGAAGAGGGGCAACCGGGACAGAATCCGGCGCCCCAACCGGGACTAGAATCTGGTGTGCCGGCGCCGCAAGGCGGAGAATTAGCCTAGTGAGCCAAGGCACTGGCCCATTATGTAGGATCTTGAACAATCTTGTTAAAGAATTGTTAAAGTACATTGTGGTTACTGGAGTAATTTTGGCAGAAATGTCACAGGATTCAGATTACTTTTTAAAATAATATTTCCAGAAGCTGGAGAATGCATTTGAGCGGGTGGCAAAAGAGGAAGCAGGGACAGTTGATTGTTCTAGTTCAGAGAGAGATGATAGTGACTTGGCCTGTTCACCATGGAGGTGGTTGAAAGTGGTTTCTGAGAAGTCTAGCAAGGAAAATCATTGGCTGTTCCAGGAGCTGGGTGACATTTCTCAACAGGAAACTCAGAATTAGATATTTTTAAAATAAGAAACCAAAGTAGTAGAAAAAAGGCATCGGGATTGTTGGACAATGTCAATAGTGCCACAGCCAACTTGGTGTTGGTAAAAGCAAACAGGGACCTATTTTCCACAAAAATGTGTGTAGTGCAAAGAGCTTAAATTGGGAGGGCCTTAGTCATGGAGCAGATGTCTGTGTGTCTAGATATAAGGTAAGGATCAGTCACTGGAAGTTATCAGAGTTGGTTCACAATTTCAAAAGACATAGTATGTTCTACTCTATGCTGAACATTCTGCAATGCAAACTTGATATTCATTTTAAAATTCTTTAATGAGGAATAGAATTAGTTCTAGGAACTAGGAAGAGCTGAAATAGCAGATGAAAACTGTAAGGCACAACTTCAGGAAGAAGAGAGGACCCAGCTGTCCTAAGGCAGCAACAAAGGAAGACATGATGTTTTACTAACTTAATCTGGGTATATGCTTTTAAGAGTCTACCAGATAGAGAAATTTGTAATTACATGAATGTTATAAAGGTGCATGAAGGAATCTCTCAAAAAGTTCATGGAAAGTGTGCTTCATGAGAGTGGGCATTTAGCCTACTAGTTAAGACACTGACATCCTTCGCTGGAGTGCCTGCATTTGATTCCTGATTCTGACTGCTACCTCTAGCTTCTATTAATGCAGACTCTGGAAGGCAACAGTGGTTCAGGTAGTTGGGTTTCTGATACCTACATGGGAGCTCTGGACTGAGTTTATAGTTACTGGTTTTGACCTCAGTTCAACCCTGGCCATTATGGGCACTGGGGAGTGAACCAAGGGATGGGAGCTCTCTCTATGTCTATAGAAACATGCCTTTCAAGTAAATAAATAAAATTTTTAAAAGGAAAATGTTTATTATGAAAAAGTATGTATGGATTTCAAAAAAGTTTATATCAAAATAAACACCTTTTAGTTCCATTTTCCCACAATTTTTTTGAAGTACCCTTTTAAGATCAGGTAAAATGACATGCCCAAACATGCAATTTTGTGATATCTATATACACAAAATAGCATCTACTAATACTGCATATGAATGTATTTTTAATTTTCTGTTTTAGGATGCTATAAATTCACTTTATCAAAACTATAAAGAGCTTTGGGAATTAAAATGTGTGGTGGTCCTTGTTTTCTATAGCTTTTGCTTGTGAAGTTAGAAGGTTCCCTATGCAACACTACTTCCAAGCTGCTAGCAAAATGAGCAACGTCTTTCATGTCATTCCACTAATTTAGGGGAATAAGTCAGTTTGCCTACTTTGTTTATTTTAGAAAGCAAAGAGCTTCTTTCTGATCTGCTTTGCATTTTTTACGTTCTAAATGATATTGTTTTGATTTTAGGAAGAAATGTTTTGTTTTTTTTTACTATGAGTTGGGATGAACCATAACGTGGTTTTCTTTAGTCATCATTAAGGGTCAAACTGCAAGACTATACTTGCTATGTCAGATAAACTCTATCCTTGTTCAAAATGGAATCGTTTTAGTTTACCTTTCAAATTTGTTAAATCGAGATTCACAAATCAAAATATCACATGAATATGCTCTATGTGCTGTTTTATTTTCCCCCCTGAGGCATGGAAGTCAAATTTACAATGCTAATATTTCTCCAGAAATGTTGTAAGTGGTACACTTTTCTTCAAATAGGCAACAGATTTGTCTGTAAATATGTTTATGGTCCTGTCAGAGTGTAGAAAAGAGGCAGACACACTGAATTCAATATATGGAGTATAAAACCAGGAGAATATTCATACATTAAAAAGCTATTGTCAAGAATATTCAACTGCTCCTTTACATAATTGAGTTCAACAAACATTTACAGAGAGTCTTCAACTAAAGGTCTGCTACTTGCTGCAAGGAATGAAAACTAGATAAAACCCCTGTTCCCAAGGAACTTAAAATATACAAAACAAATGAAATTATAGATATTCTTCATTAAAGCCATTAATAGGCACCAGAAAAGAGAAATAGATTTGAATATATATTTGAATTTGAATTTTGAACATAGTTTGCTCTTTAAAGCAGGAATCTAAAGTATAACACACACACACAGGAGTACTTCAAACAATTCATGCAAAATAGAAATAAAAGACGCTTACTTTGGTGCAAAAATACTTTAAATCAATGCTGTTTATTCATAATATGCAGTTTTGATATTTTTGAAAATTCTCTGTGTATGTATATATTGATGCATGCAGGTGCTTCAAATTATAAGGTATTTCAAATTTTCCATGAGCTGATTGAAGCCCCCCTCAGAGGTATACACACAGAGATGCCTGATTTTTTTCCATTAGAATCAATCATACATATTAATATTACTAACTTACAGAATTAATATTAATGTTGATTTAAAGTATTTAAGACAGGCGATTTTTCCCACAAATAAATAAAATATTTCCTGTCATCTTAAAAGCACAGATAGGGACAAGCGCTGTGGGGCTGCAGTTTAAGCCATCGTCTGTGACAACAGTATCTCATATCAGATTTGAGTCTGGGCTGCTCTACTTCAAATCCGGCTCCCTGTTAATGTGCCTGATAAAGCAACAGAAGACAGCCCAATATTTGGGCCACTGACATCATGGAGTGGATGGAGTTCCAGGCTTCATGCTTCAGCCTGGCCCAGTCCTGGCTGGGAAGTGTCACTTTGTCTTTCAAATAAATAAAATGAATATTTTTAAAAAGGAATATAGACAGAACTCTCCACCCATGAACTCCTAATCTATTTTTTTAGCACTCATAGATATTTGTCTGGGTCTGGGTTTTTAAGCTTTAATATAAACTAATACACATATTCAAGCACACACATACCCATTACCCCGAGCCCAGTCTGCATACTTAGTGGGGAAAAAAAAAAAAACTGCTACATAACACAGAATGCAGCTTTTAAGTTAAAAAATGCTAAACTTGTCTCAAACTGTAAATACTCTAAAAACTGCTAAATGGAGTACATTTGCTATAAGGATAAAATATCAAGTTAATATCTGTCTACTTAGAAATGGTGATATCCCGTGTTGATTACCAATGGTCCCCACGTTCCCTGGGCATGACGGTGTGAGGCCACCTAATCAAAGCATCAGCATGCACAGGAAGTGTCTGTTGATGTATGCCACCTTTAATAATTTAGCGTGTTGACTTATACTTTCTGCACGAGTAGTCTTGTCTTAACAGCAGTAAATACAGCTACAAAGCAGTGAGGAATGGCAACTGGCTGAGGGCACTAATTACACTGCTTTGACTTGAATTAAAATTGCTAAACAGCAAATGAGATTACCAGCCTAAAGATAACCTTAATTTAAATTCGAGGCTGCATTTATCTCATCTACAATGTAATTTTCCAGAGGTGTAGAAAAATACAATTTTAATGGAAATCCATTGTTTAAAAATATAATTAAAGTCCCTGGTCCCTCCCCCACCCCTTTGATTTTGTTCCGCAGGCAAGATGTGCAGACTGATTTAGAGGTCAGAATGAAAACATTCAGATCCTGTCCTCGTGGCCAGACATTACTTTAAGTACCATCTTCATTTTTAATGATTAACAGCTGGCTGTGGAAAACGTAAATGCCAAAGTGGTGGGGGAGGAAAGGGAAAATGACCTTCCATATTCCTTGGTACTATGAGGGAATTTACAAATGATAAGAACCCCAAATAACATTGTATTACTAGGGACACTTCCGGTACAGAAAAGTCAGTGACTCTTCCAAAAACACAGGAAAAGGCGGCAATCTTCAGGTGGAACGATGTTGACCTGGGATTTGAATCTGGGCAAATCTAGAAATGCTGTTTCTACCACCTCTAAGTTCTAAAACAGCAATGTTAATATTTCTGAGACCCAAATTTTCATGTCCATACAATGGAGATGTAAGTAAATCTGATCTCATAGGTTGGTTAGAACACTAGATGCCTGATTTATACAGATGCTCAATAAAAGATGTATTTTATTGTCAATGACTTCCCAAGACAAGAAGCAAAATGTCCAGACTCGCAATCCAAGTACATCTCTCTATTCTATGCCCTTCACTTTCAACAGCCCTGACACCATGCTCTACTGAATCCTACCAGACACTGGCATCAATATGAGTGGAAAGAGATAAGAGAACAAGAATTAGTTATGAAGGAACATTTCTTATTGCTTGATAATGAGTTATTACTATTGAAAATGCTAAAACATAAGATAGGTCAAGCTTTTCTTGTTCTCTGTTTTATGAATCAAAACAAAGCTGAACATTAACCACTAGGAGTTGAAGACCACATAATAATTCCAAGATGAAGTTCTTCTTCATCAATAATTTACAATCCTATACATACTCACGCATTTTCTAACCCTAATACACACATTACTACACACATATACTGCCCCCCACATAGTAATTTAATCACCTTGAGCATCGTGGACCTGCATGGATGTGTGGCTAAGCTTCTGAATGTACTTGAAAATTATAGTGTTGAGAGTAGCAAAAGAGAGGTGGACTTTTAGGAAACTTCTATACACAAGCCAATTTTTAAATTTGTTCTATTCTTATCATGAATGAGAAGAGGGACAAATAACAAAATGGAAAGACAAGAAAACAAGAGGGAAGGAAAACAGTCATTAGGTAATAGAGTTTTCTTTACAGACAGAAAATGGCTTTGCTAAGATGAGGCTTATGGTAGAGTAGAAGCAATTTTGAGTTTGAAGGAAGGGGTACCTAGTTTCTTACTTTCGTTTTGCCAGTGTGTAATTGGCTGACCTTTGCTAGACATTTAAAATTCCTGGTATTTATCTGTAAAATGAAGACATGTCCTCACCTGTGTGAAAAATGACATGGATAGGCCAGATTACCTCCAAAGCAACATGTGAAATTCCTTGAATATTCAAATCTGCATATCCCAAGGACACATTCTTTCTGAAGGTGAGAAATTCCATGTTTTCAATGACTACATTTAGAGAAGACTCATTAAGCAGTTTACATTACAGTGTGAACTTTCATTCAATCCCAATGCTCTGAATAGCTCTACTTTCTTGTGGGCTGTATGACTAACCAATTAATCAGATTTTTCTTGGGCCCTAACTTTATGTTTATCCCTTCAGTAATAAAATATGTCCATGATCAATACACTAAACCATACTCTGAGTTGTTCTCAGAAAAACAGCTAGATACTTATTTTAGCCAAAATACCCTAATCTTGGTATCTGTGTAGTCAGCATATTGTGCACTGGAGTTAAAATATATAGGTAATAATTCCTCCTCTCTCATAGAGATGTATTGGTAAGGAATCTTTACTTCTCGAGAAATACTTTTGTTACTTTGCATGTTTGCAAGTTTCTCCAAATAGCACTTGATATCCTAGTCTTTATTCAGATGAATTCAGAGAAATGTCTGAAGTGGAGAATATTAATTGTTTTCCTATTGGAAACCAGTGAGGAGTGAAACAAAAGGTGAAGGAGGGGATAAGAAAGGCAATTGAATTGGAAGATGTGAGACTCTCTTCCTCATCCCAATTGAACTCAGTCCCTTAATAGTGCTTGCAGAGACCATAGCTCACCTGTCCTTAGCAACATTTCTAGCACAAAAGTAAATAGTCGATAAACGCTTATTTGGGGGAATAAGAGTTACTAAACATAAGCCATAAGGCAGAGAGGATTGACACAAAATGTGAGTAAAATATTACCAAATGTATTTTTTTCCTAAAAAGGTGTATACTTCCTACCTCTCTCTTTTAAAGATTGTGTTTACTTTTAAAATACTGGTTATGTAGACATCTCCTCAGACAAGAAAAGCATAACCATTCTCATTTCTTGGCAAAGTAGCTACAGAAAACATTGTCTGATTTAACCTTTTGATCAGGGTAAACTATGATTATGAGAGAATGTTTCATCAGAGGAAACTTGGGGCCATTGCACACATGAGTCTGGTGGCTAATTGACCAGTGAGCAGTAGCATATTATAAAGGAGTGGAACAACTTGCATTTCAAGTCATGAAAATCAGTAGACTGTCTTCTCCCAGACCAATTCACCTACTAAAGACCATCAACAGCAACAACTGGTCAGCCAGCTTCCTGAGTGGTAGGCATCATGTCTGTAAAATGAATTACTGTATTTTAGAAATTAGGGGCCATAAGAGATAGCATTCTAAGTGAAGTGAGTCTACAAAACATTCCAACACATGAATACATTCTGCTTATCAAAATTCCATCTTAGGAGAGGGTTTACAACATTCCCCTAACCTTGAAATGGAGACAAACTCCCAAAATTGGGTCCTTAAAGAGCAGCCATGATGAAGGAAAGACAGGGTGGGGCAGGGGTTCTCCTCAGGATTTGCAGGCAGAGTAGGCCCGGTGTGTCTGCTGCTTCCACATCTGCGGGTGTCACCAACCCCAGACCAAGTATATGTTTTAAACATACTAAATCTGTATTGAATATGCACAGGATGTTTTCTTTGTCATTATTCTGTAAACAATACATTATAACAACTATTTACATAGCATTTCAAGTGCATTGCATATTATAAATAATACAGAAATGATTTTAACTATATAGGAAGATATACCTTGATATATGCAAATGCTTTGCAATTTTATGCAAGGAACTTTAGTACTCGCAGAGTTTGGCAAACACCAGGGTCCCTGGAACCAGCTTCCTGGGATACTGAGGAACTACTGCCTTCTCTATGGGCATGGATAAACTCTCTATTCTCAAGGCTATGACTGAACATCCTGTACACTTTGTTGTTTTGTGTCTTGGGAACATACTCTGTTCAACCTACTGGCATTAATTATGTACTAAATATAGACAATGAAAAATATCCATACATAGGTAAGTGGAATAGGAATCAGGGAAGCTAAAAGGCATTTTTTCCCCCTCTAAGGTTCTCAGAGAGGTAGTAGTCAAGGTTTTTTTTAAAAAAATAAAGGCATCTGTGCTAACTGCAAGTACCACTCTCTCTACTGTTCCCTACCATCTGCCCTCTTTCTCTCTGGCCTTCCTCTGTAGATGTTGTCACTTCCCATTTCCATCCACTTTCCTGCCTTACGACCTGCCCTTTGCTGATAAAGTTCAGCAGTGGCCAGAGGCCTTACTTTATTCCAGTACTGCACTCATTCTTGGGCTGGACCTTATAACCCTTAGAAACACAAACATGTTTTCTGTAACCTAAGGAAAAGCCTATTTAGAATAGTCCTCCATTTCCACGTGAAGTACAGATGAGTACCACGCATAGTTGATTTATAAACCAAACCAGAAACCTGTGACAGCACTCTGTTATACCGTGTGAATAAAACTTAACAAATGACTCTATAGCCGACTATCTCCTACTGTGGACTATTTTTCATCATCCTATCTTTCTTTACCTCCCTTCTCCTACATTATAAATTATCACCACTTCCAAGCACTTTTCAGACACAACAGATGTAATGCTATCAACATTCTGATAATGCTGAAGTCACCACGAGCTCCAGGCATACTGTTTGCTGCCAGTAATCCAATGTTTTTATTACAGGTTTCTCTCTTTTTCTAATGCATTGGACCATATGCGATATATATTACATAGAAATATGTGGACTACAATACCAATTGCTGAATGGGCCACAAACAGAAATGAGCAAATGGAAACATCTGCTCACCTTCAAAGTTCATTAATGAATAAAGAATTTTCAAAAGCAGCTACATCTAGCTGCTTTTAATATCTTTTTTAAAAAAAAAGATTTGTTTAGTTGTTTGAAAGGCACAGCTACAAATAAAGAGGGATAGGGGCCATGCACCCACTAGTTCACTCCCCAAATGGCTGCAACTGCCCGGACTGGTCTGGGAGCTTTTTCTCAGTCTCTCACATGGGTGCAGGGGCCTGAGCACCTGACATTCTCTGCTGCTCTCCCAGGCCGTTAGCAGGGAGCTGGATAAGAAGTGGAGTAGAATTCGGCACTATCTGTTAATATTTTGTCCTATACAAGTTCTAGCTTTATCAACCACCCATAGATTAGCACATAAGCAATATTCTAGAAAGAACCATTCTCTTCCAGATTTCTGATGACTTGATTTGTAATATAGTGTTCTTCATTAGAATACCTAATAATATGGCAGGAGCCACAAGAAGAAAGAATCATGGACATGTAGAGATACAAAACTCACCCATACACACCACAGATTGCATCTAACTCACTGATCCCAGATTCTGTAGCCAACAGCAAGGCAGCTGTCTGGTTGTCAATAACTCTATCAAGTGAAGATATTTGACAGCAGTTCTCTAAACAATTTCAGAAAGGATAATTCAAAATATTGTATTTCCTTAAAAAGAATTCCCTGGAGAAATAGGATTGGAAAACACTACATTCTGTATTCCTTTCCTACTTGGTAATTCACAATGCAATTAGCATGTGCAAAACTCTGAAAGGCCCTGTGATAAACATGGTCGAGCCTTGACTTTTCACAATCAAAACACTGCTGCTTGTGATAGTTACTGAAATCTCTCCCATTGATCCTTGCTTCCTGGTATTAATGCTCTTGTGTAACCTCTTCTTTCTAAGTATCAACTGGACCCTAGTGATTAGCTTCCAATGCAACAGCAAAGGCGATGGGGTGTTACTTCTGAGATGGGTGACAAAGGACTGTGACTCCCACCTTGTCAGTACTCTCTGTCTTGCCCCCTGCCTTGTTCAGTTGGATGAAGCCACACACCATGTTGAGAGCTGACCTACAGAGCAGCCCATTTGGCAAGCAACTAAGGGTGGCTTCCTGCCAACAATCACATGAATGAACTTGGAACTCGGTTTCCTTCTGTCAAGCTTTAAGATGCCTGTAGCTCCACCTAACATGCAGCTTAGTGAGGATCCAGCTAAGCTTTACCTGAATTTTTCAATCACAGAAACGGTGAGAAAAATAAACATCGTTGTTTTAAACCAGTAAGTTCAGGAGTAATTTCTCATGAAGTAATTAGCAAGACTAGCACGCCAGTGTAAAAAGGAACCGTGCTGCGGGACATTCGCTGAAGTGCTGATAGGATGTTTAGGGCTATTTCTTACACATCAGTTAAATGTGTGAGATAAAGCAAATCATTGGAAAACAGACTTTGGTGCAATTAAGCACCAATGAAGAAATCACATAAGTTGCTAAACTATCTATAAGAACACAATTGCTACCAAATTACAATTATTGAGCCGAAGTTTGGCTTTTTGTAGTCCATGAGGGAGGATCTATAAAACAAACTAAAGGTTAGGACAGACAGGCATACATATTTTAAGCACTCTGGATACATCCTAATCCATTGGGGGTGTTCCCAGCAAATTCAATTCTTTCCATTCAGGAAGAAATTCAAAATTTCTCTCCTTGACCACACATTTTCAGGTCAGTTTAAGTCTTAATACAAAACTCACAGTATTGGTGCCAGCATGGTGGAGCAGCCTGCAACACCGGCATATCCCACATGGGTACTGGTTCAAGTCCCGGCTACTCCATTTCTGATCCAGCTCCCTGATAATGCTCCTGGGGAAGCTGCAGAAGATGGCCCGAGTTCTTGGGCTTCTGTCACCCATCTGGGAGACCCAGATGCAGTTCCAGGCTCCGGACTTCAGTCGGCCCAGCCCTGGCCATTACAGGCATTTGGGGAGTGAATCAATGGATGGAAGATCTGTCTCTTTGTAACTCTGCCTTTTAAGTAAATACACAAATCTTTAAAAAAAACCTCACAGCATTAAAAATCATACTTCATTACGACTGCTCTTCCTTCTAATAAGTCCCTGATTCAAGCAAATTTCAAGTCATCAAAAACTCTTCTGCCACTATGAGGCTACAGTGCCAACATTTATAGCTTTACCAGCATGAAAAAAAGTAAGAATGTCTTAAAAGCACTGAGCACTCTGATGGCATATTTGATATTAGCAGCATCATTGTTGTTTTTTATATCACTTAATGAATATATAAATGTAACAAGAAAAATAAATATGCATCTGTCTGTCAATGACATGCTAAGTTAATGAGGCTGATTTCCTAATAAATACACAGAATATACAAATGCAAATGAGCATTGTCCTCTTCAAATAAATCACGTGGAAGAACTGTACTCTTTCCTCATGAGGCTGCCATCACTTTATGCTTTTTGCATAATTTCCTTTTGGATGACTTTTTATAAATAACCTTTTATGGATATTATGATTATTATTATACTCTCCAGTGGTATTATTATCCATCTCATGAAATATAATTTGCTTTGAATGGTTTTTAGTTGTTGAAAAATAAGGAAAAAGCTCTCAAGTGGATGACTTACTATGATTTAAGATCTCCCCCACAAATGCCTCAGACAATAATTTACACACAAACACATATATATCCATAAGCAAAACTACCACATCTTATTTTAGCTAAGATTTACCTTACGCAAATATGTAACGGAAGTTGTATTAATGCCTAAAAAGTTAAGCAAAGCAAAATATGAAACAACAACCCTGCCTTCTTATAAATATCAAGTGATTTACTCCATGAATGCATAGGGAGTTAAAGCCATAAATTATTTTGCAACTGAATAATATACAATGCATCTGGCAGATGAAACATTACCAACAGAACCCAGCCATAGTGAGAAACTGTGGAATGTTATTGACCTGAATTAAACTTACTTGTTTGAGGCAGCACTGAACAAAAGGTGGACTTTCTAGTTTACGTTCCCTCAAAGCATAGACAAGGACCACTATAAGAAAATGACATCCAGAGAAATCGGAATTTGTATCAGAGGAAATGCAGATGATGATTATTTTTTACACAACATTTTTATGGTTTTTGTTTGCACGCCTTATGTTTGACAAAAACAAGTGATTGGTTGGGGGAGAAGAGGAATGATGGCTCCACTATAGTAAAAAGAATACTTGGGTCAGAAAAGCACTGGGGTTCTTGTGCTCACTTGCTTCTATTTACTGGGCCTGTTTCCACACCCTCTGAAACTGGAAGTTGCCAGTCATTCTGGTCAAGAGCAGTATCAGCTTGACATGTGGAGAACTGTGTGTACAGGTGCAGGGGTTGAGGGGAACGGATGGCATTTCTGGGTGCACAGGTCTGGGGAATCTACTGGCACTTAGTGGTGATAAGCAGGTAGGATCTCTGCCTGCACAACCCAGAGAATTTCATTCAGGTCATATTCTACATAAGAGCTGCACCCTGGAGTAGGAGAGGAAAGAGAAGTGAAGCCAACAATGATTTGCAGCTGCAAAGTGACAGCACACTTGCACAGCAAACTGTCCCAACCACAGTGCAATGCTTCCCCTATTGAAAAACATAATTTCCTTAGACACCTTCCAATCTGGCACTCAGAAGTTCTAAGACGTATTGCCTTTAGGTCAAAGCTTTGCCCTTGCAAACCCTAGGCATGGTGACCTGTTAATATTTTTCTCATTTTCTCCAACACAGGAAGCACCTTTTCACCTCACAGTGTTTTACTTGTAGCTGCTTCTGCCTGGAACCCTCGCATAGCTGCCCCCACTTCATGTAGCTGACTTTTTCTCACCATAAAGTCTGGCTGAGATGTCCTCCTATAGGGAGACCTCTTTGTTCAACTCTTCCTCAAAGGTCATGTCCTATTAAATCCTCATTTTGTCCCACATCAACCTACATTATTTCTATATTGAACTTCTCTGATTTGCAATTTTTCTCAAGTATGTGTTTATTAGTTTTCTCTGTCTTTGCCATGAGGATTAACATGGCATGCAGGCAGGAATATCCTGATTTTCTCAGCTCTGGAAACACATATCCAGATATAAAGGCAAATATCTATAGGTTTCAATAACTGTTTGATGCAGGAACAAGTGTTCAAATGTGAACAAGAAATTTTCACGTATGAATACCAATATTGGAAGTCATTATGAAAGGTACTGTGCTACACTCTGAGAACACAGTGAGGAAAAAATACTAATGTATATCCAGCCCAGACAGCTATTGTATACTAGGAATAGTTAGACATTCATCAAGAAATTAAAACAATACATGTAACATCTGACTTTGAAAAGTGCTATAAGGGAGAAGCATTTCCTATGGTGTTATAGGAGCTGACAATGGGGCCATCTGAGCCAGAATAGAGTGGCCAGAATGACTGAGATTAGATCAAAAGAGCCTTCTAGGCATAGGGGAGGGCATTGCAAAGATTTTGTAACTTGAAAGAGTGGGTTGAGAACTAGAACAAAGCTAGTGCAGTTGGTTTAGAAAGGGCTAGGGAAAGAGATAACATCAGGCTTGAGCAGTTGAGAGGAGCTAGAACATGCAGGGCTTTGAAAGTAATGTCAGAGTTTTGTCTGTCCTCAAAGCATGGAGAGTAATTGAAGAATGTTAAGCAGTGGGTAGTGGTGGAGGTGACATAATCAGATTTATAATAGGAAAGAGACCAAGAGACTTGCTGGGAGGATGTCACCATGGACCAGGTCAAGGACAGGTTTTTGGCTAAACATTAAGACACTACTTGGGCACATGGCACAGCAGTTTAAAGCCCTGTTCTGAAGCGCTGGCATCCCATACGGGCACCAGTTTGAGTCCCAGCAGTTCCTCTTCCCATCCAGCTCTCTGCTATGGCCTAGGAAAGCAGTAGAAGACGACCCAAGTCCTTGGGCCCCAGCACCCGCATGGGAGACCCGGAAGAAGCTCCTGGCTCCTGGCTTCAGATCGGCCCAGCTCTGGCTGTTGCAGCCATTTGGGGAGTGAACCAGTGGATGGAAGACCTCTCTCTCTTTCTCTGTCTCTACCTCTCTATATAAGTCTGTCTTTCAAATAAATAAAAATAAATCCTTTTAAAAGACATCACTTAATACACTTGCATCCCATGTCAGAGTACCTGAGTTCCACATCCATCTCCAGCCTCTGCCTCCAGTTTCCAGTTAGTGCAGACTATGGGAAGCAGTAGTGATGCTCAAGTCGTGAGTCCCTGCCACCCACGTGGGAGGCCTGGGTTCAGTTTCTGGCTCCTGACTTCTGTCTGGCCTGGTTCTGGATTTGCAGGCATTTGAGGAATGAGTCAGTTAAGGGGGTTTTCCTTCTCTGTCTCTCTTTCTCTCTAGCTCTTGCTCTTGTGTGCTCTCTCTCTCTCTCTCCCTCTCTTTCTCCTTCCCTCCCTCCCTCCCTCCTTCTCTCTCTCTCCATCTCAAACAAACAAAAACAATGGTCCTGGTAATGTGTGATGTACCTTGCATTTGACTGGTGCTAGTGCAGATGGAGAGATGTTAACAGATTTAAGAGGCAGTTCAGGAATATCATGCAAAAATTTGGAAGTGGAAGAAGTAGAGACGGTAAAGGAAAAGAGATGAGAAAACTATCTAAGCACAAGCTGCAGTTCTTCAAGAGAGGAGGGAAGAACAGCATACTAGAAGTGAACACGGTGATAGAAATGGGCTTGATTTGGAAATGTTGAGTTGAGAGTGCCTTTGAGACCTTCAAGACCACCATCAAAGAGCTCAGAATAGCCACCTGGCCAATGGAATGTGTTCCTGAATAACGAAAGCCATGGACAAGGACAAGATGGTTTAAGACTGTCTAGATTAACTCAAGGCAGAAACAGCCTGGAGCAAGGAAGGCAGCCCCAGGGAAAGAAGTGCTGGATAACTAGGGAGAAGTATGAGTCCCTAGGAATGTTGTGGATCTCACAGGACCAGTGTATGAGCAGGTGGGTGTCATTAAGATTTGCTCAGTGGGGCTGGAGCTGTGGCACAGTGACGCAGTGGGTTAAAACTCCACCTACAGTGCTGGCCTCCCATATGGGTGCCAGTTCTAGTCCTGGCTGCTCCTCTTTGACCCAACTCTCTGCTATGGCCTGGGAAAGCAGTAGAAGATGGCCTAAGCACCTGGGCCCCTGCATCTGCGTGGGAGACCTGGAAGAAGCTCCTGGCTCCTGGCTTAGGATTGGCCCAGCTCCATCTGTTGTGGCTATCTGGGGAGTGAACCAACGAAAGGAAGACCTTTCTCCTGTCTCTTCCTCTCACTGTCTGTAACTTTATCTCTCAAATAAATAAATAAAATCTTTAAAAAAATATTCAGTTTAATGTTGCTAAAAATTTCTCCTTTAAATATTCATCCCTTTGTCAAAAAAAAAATCACCAGATAATCTGATTTGGAAAAGAAGTCTATATGTGGGAATTACAGAGAGGCTGAGGAGACTTAGGTCCTTATATACTTGGTAGAGAATTATGAATTCCACATTTTTAGGGGGAGACGTTGTGGTACAGCAGGCTTGAGACAACTGTACCCCAGATTTAAGTACATCTGCTTATGATCCAGTTTCCTGCTACTGAATACTCTGGGCAGGGGGCAGCAGGTGACTGTCCAAGTTCTTAGGTCCCTAACACCAGCATGGGAGACTGAGATGGAGTTCCTGGTTCCTGGATTTGACCTGGCCCAACCCCAGCTGTTGCATGTATTTGGGGAGTACACAAATAGATGAAAGATATCTTTCTCAATGTCTCTCTCTCCCTTACTTCTTCCCTTCTATCTTTCTTTCTCTCTGCCTTTTAAACAGTTACAAATAAACTTTTTTATTTAATTATTTATTTGAAAATCAGACTTAGAGAAAGAGAGAGAGAGAGTCTTCCACCTGCTAGTTCACTCCCCAATTGGCCACAACAGCCGGAGCTGTGCTGATCTGAAGCCAGGAGCCAGGAGTTTCCCCCGGTCTTCCCACATGGGTGCAGGGGCCCAAGCCCATATGGGATGCTAGCACTGCAGGCAGCGGCCCCACCTGCTATACCACAGTACCAGCCCCACAAATAAACTTTAAAAATATTAATAAGAATTCCACATTTTTATTTCTTTTATTCAGTAAAGTCTTATTTAATAACACATTGAGAAAAAACTTAATATTCACTAGCACATGTTCCAATCTATGGCCTACAGAATCCACCCTTTGTTGCTTGCTGTGCAATAGTGGTCTAAATCCCTTGATATTTCTTTTATGAACAGGCATGGCATGGAAGGTATGTCAGTAGAGCGTACTGGATCACCCTTTCAGTAGCAATTAGCTAATATATAAGACAAATCACTACATCTTCTGCCCCTGATTCCTGGGAAACATTGCCCTTCCTCTAACAGCAGCTAAAGGAACAAGCCCACAGTCTAGCCAGTGCCTCAGAACCTGCAGAACTGACACCAAATAATTAAAGAATTTTCTAACTGAAAGAGGAGGAAGGAAACATACAGTATTAAAAGGAAAGGTGAGGCCCAAGGCCATTCATCTAGAGATGTAAATTAAGAGGAACAGGAGAGAAAGCTAGTTAGTACTCAGGCTGGAAAAACACAAATGCAAGTGTACTCAAGCCATTTTAGTGCTTGAAGTGGATGATTTACAAACTAACACTTCAGGGGTCCTTGAGTAGCCTTAAACAGGGACACACTTTCCATCATGACACCTGTGAGGTCCAATACCCCTACAGTGCTGTTTTATCGCTGATGGTTTCTCCCTCGCTGCTTTACACAGTATCTCCACTTTGCTCTCCCTCATTATTTGTAACCAGTGTTCTAAGTCTTAGAATACACAAACGATTTTAGTACAACTGAATACATCCATCTACTTCCATTGGCCTCTTCAGCAGAGACAGTCACTGTGTCCTACCAGTCTTATTTTCCTTTTACTCTTTTACAACTATTACCAGGGCTTGTGACCTCTTTTGCTGGAGATAACGCTTCTCAGCTCCTCTTGCAGGTCAGTGTGACTGGACTGGGGCAATGAAATACACACAGAAGTGACGTGAGCAATGTCAGCATCTTGACCTTAAATGCAAAGATTCCCCAGATATCCTTTGTCTGCACTACCGTGCCTGGGAATGGCAAAAGAGCCGAGTTGTAGGACTCATAAATGGAAGCTGTTTGGAGGAAGAGGCATGAGATCATCAGCTGAGGCCCCTTGAACACAATGGTCACCCTGCCCCAGATCACTCAACTACCTTTGTGTCGTCATATAGTTTGGGTTCTCTTTATTATAGTACCTGAACATGGACCCTAACCATGAGACTCCCTCAAAACATGTCAACCAATGGTTTATTTATGGGACCCTGATCTCTGTTTGCAATTTTAAGCCTTGGTCTGCCTAATCCATTTTGCTTTATTTGAGGTTCAGAATACTTAACAGCATTAAGATGCCTGTGCCTATATATATGCTAGAAGTTCAGCAGCTTTATTTTGAGTCAGGGCTGTGGAGCAACTTCCAGCCACTGGATGAGCTCTAAGGGCCTGGTTTTCCATTCAGCACAACAGTGACTGAACTGGGATGGGCCCTGGTCTTCACTGAGAGTCAGTATTGTTTCATGCATGTATACACACTGACTGAAATGCTACAGTAGGGATCAGCCCTACACAAAGGCAAAATACAGTGTCAGATAAAACTGGTTGTTAAGGACTACTATATGCATACCAAGTCTAATTAACAATTTGTGTTGAGCATAGTCCTCAAGAATTCACAGCACTCAGCTAGAATACCTGGCTTTAGCAAATATTTTTTCCCTGTTGTAGCAGATACCATGGGCTGATTTTCAAATAGGAAAGCTGATAAACAGAAAGGCTGAGTACTTTCAATACATTGAACAGGTAAAGACTAGCGCTGTGGCATAGCAGGTAAAGCTGCTGCCTGCGATACTGGCATCCCATATCGGTTCTGGTTCAAGTCCTGGCTGCCCCACTTCTGATCCAGCTCCTTACTAACGTACCTGAGAAAGCAGCAGAACAGGGTCCAAGTCTCTGGATACCTTCAGATCAGAGACTGGACCAGCTCCAGCAATTTGTGGCCATTTGGGGAGTGAACCAGTGGATGGAAGATTTTCTTTCTCTCTGTCTCCACCTTTCTCTGTAAACTTGGCCTTTCAAATATTATATTAAAAAAAAAAGAACAGGTACATACAAAAGCAGCCTCAACATAGCACTCTAACCACCTGATACATATTTCTTTACCATTCATTCATCGGTTCATTTGTTTAATTTGTTCTTGTTTTTTTGATCATGCATTCACAAAACGCACCTAATTGATATCTATTAAATAAGGCAACAACAATCACAGGGCTTCTTCAGCCCTACTTACATTTGTCATTCACTTATTCTTTTTCCTTGACAATCACTTAAAAAGCACTTGCTATGTGACACCCAGTACACCCAGTAAGAGTACTGAATAAGGCTTAAAGCCTTGTTGTGAAACATTACAAGTAGGTAATTATAGAGCCTAGTTAACTTCATTAGACTGGAATTAATCATGCCTCAATTTACTAGCACTCTGGTGCTACTGGCTAGGAACACAGTGCCGAGGATGAAGCTCTCTCCAGAAATCAGTTCTATTCTTCCCACTGCAAAAACCAGATCAAGAAGAAGACAAAATGACAAAGCGAGAAACAGAAACATTTTTTTCCTGAAAACTCAAGTGCTCAGCCTCCTGATAGAAAACTTTTGTTAATTTGATACATGAGGATGAAGGATATGCTACAAACACACATACAAGCACATATGTACACACATGCACAGGCCGAACTGAGAAGTGTTGGAAAATGCATCACAAGAAGAAAGCTGCAAAGAATTCACTTCTTAGTCCAGAAAATACACATGTGGGGGAAAAAGAAATTATTATTATTAATATTATTATTATTATTTAGATTGGGAACTTATATTTCAATGAACTGGTCTCCCCTGAGAAAGGGAAGCACTTATTCACTGAGTTGTGGCCCTTCTGGCACCTGTGACCTCATCTGGCCTTCCTATTGCCATGCCTCTGATTTACGAATAAAGAAGCTGAGGTTTGGAAAGATCAAGAATGTGGCCTAGACATTTACAGGACATTTCACCCAACAGCTACAGAACATACATTCTTCTCATCAGCACGTGGAACACCTTCTAAGATAGGCCACATATTAGGCCACAAATCAAGTATCAGCAAATGTAAAAAGATTGAAATCATACCTTGTATCTTCTCAGACTATAACGGAATAAAATAAGAAATCAACCAGAGGAAGAACAACAGAACATTCACAAATACTTGGAAATTAAACAACATGCTACTGAGTTCAAAAATTAATCCACATACATATAGCCAACTGACTTTTGACGAAAGTTCTCAGACTGTACAACAGAGTAAGGATAATCTCTTCAACAAATGATTCTGGCGAAACTGGATGAATATATGTGTAGAAGAAAAAGCAATGCAAGATGGGTCAAAGAGCTCAATTTAAGATCTGAGACTATCAAGTTGCTGTAAGAAAATGTAGGGAAACACTCCAAGATTTTGGTATAGGTGATGACTTCTTGGACAAGATCCCTGAAACACAGGCAACAAAAGTAAAAGTAAACAAATGTGACTATATCAAACTCATACGCTTCTGCACAGCAAAGAAAATGATCGGTAAGAGTGAAGACATCCAACAGATTGGGAAAAATATTTTTAAGCTACCTTTCTGACAAAGGATTCATATCCAAAATATATCAGCAACTTAAAAAACTGAACAATAAAAAAAAAAAACAGTCAAGTGAAGATATGGACAAATTACTTCAATAGACAGTTCTCAACAGAAAAAAAACAAATGGCCAATAAATATATGAAAAAATACTCAGCATCAGTAGCCACAAGGGAAATCAAAACCACAATGAGATATCACCTCACTCCTGTCACAATGGCTAAAATCCAAAACAGAGGGAATAATAAATGCTAATGAGGATGTTGACAAAGGGGAACTCTTGTACACTGTTGGTGGGAATGTTAATCAGTGCAGCCACTGTGAAAATCAGTGTGGTGACTTCTTTAAAACTAGAAATAGACTTGCTATATGATCCAGCAATTCCACTACTTGTTATAAACCCAAAAGACATGAACGCACTGTATCAGAGAGATATCTGTACCATCATGTTTATAGCATACTGATCACAATAACCAAAATTTGGAATTAAACAAGCTGCCAATCAGATGAATGGATAAAGAAAAGGTGGTACCATGGAATATTATTCAGCTATAAAAAGGAATGAAATTCTATCTTTGCAGCAAAATGAACACAATTAGAAGGTATCACGTCCAGTACACACAAAGACAGATACTGTGTGCTCTCTCTTACATGTGGAAACTAAAGTTAAATAAAAGAAATAAACAAAAAGGCAAGTGTTTATTGCCACATATATTGTGGCCATATATTGCCACAAATATATTATTTTTTATTTATTTTTTATTTTTTGACAGGCAGAGTGGACAGTGAGAGAGAGAGACAGAGAGAAAGGTCTTCCTTTGCTGTTGGTTCACCCTCCAATGGCCGCCAAGGCTGGCGCGCTGCGGCCGGCACAAAGCGCTGATCCAATGGCAGGAGCCAGGTACTTATCCTGGTCTCCCATGGGGTGCAGGGCCCAAGCACTTGGGCCATCCTCCACTGCACTCCCTGGGCACAGCAGAGAGCTGGCCTGGAAGAGTGGCAACCGGGACAGAATCCGGTGCCCCGACCAGGACTAGAACCTGGTGTGCCGGCGCCGCAAGGCGGAGGATTAGCCTAGTGAGCCACGGTGCTGGCCACCACAAATATATTTTTATAAAACTTTTATACCTTTGTCAAATCAATGGTTAAGGAATGATATATTACTATAGTTTTAAGATCTGATTACATTAAATTTTACTGTATATGGGTGAAATGGTTATTTTTCCATTCAATTATTGTTTATAGCCATTGTCTATATTCTTCCTAACTTTGGGTCTTTTTGCTTTTTTAACTGCCAAGGACAATGAATATTATGGATAAAATTACCCATGGAATCCAGACGCTAAGCTTCCCCTGGGCAGGGACCTGTCGGCAACAGGAGAGTTAGGAGCTGTTCATCAGGCCCTGACCTTTCACTCTCACAGCAGAGGCCCACAGAAACAGGCTCCTGGGCCAAAGGCCATCTTTAAAATATTATAAATGAAGCAAACAAACTTAAATAATTCCCATCCTTCATAATAACTGGCAAGGCCAGGTTCTCATTAGGACTTCTCCAGTGTCTCAAAGTACTACACTTGGCATCGCCTGAAGAGTTAACCTTTGACCTCACCCCCTACTACAACACCAAGGCCTGCTTCCCTTCCCTTCCTACCCTCAGTCCCAGAGCATATTGCATCACAGCTGCCTTTGTGATCATGAACATGGGCATCCAACCCAATGTTCAAGCTCCATGCACACACCCCCTACAAATGACTGATTCTGACAGCCCTAGAGGGACACAGCACTGCTGTTTCCCGCCACCAGACTGGCGGCCTCACATATTCCAGAGCCATTTAGACAGTGTCACAGACTCGGTAATAGTGTCTGGTATAGGTTAGGAGACTCGGCCTCCGAAGATCAGGTCCCTTGACTTCCAGGATTCCTATCCCATGGAGCAGACCACAGCTAAAGGAAGAACACAATGAGACCTCTATTTCACAAGGTTTATGAAGGGGTCTCTCGTGCCCAAGTCTAAGGTCAATCCTGTGAGGTCATGTACTTCGTTTGAAAACATTCCAGGACATCAGTTCTCATGCCCAATATACATTTAAATGACCTAAGGAATTGCACAAAACACATATATCTGGTCCTACCTCAAGACAATTTTTTTCTTTTTTGGACAGGCAGAGTGGACAGTGAGAGAGAGAGAGAGACAGAGAGACAGAGAGAAAGGTCTTCCTTTGCCGTTGGTTCACCCTCCAATGGCTGCCAAGGCTGGCGCACTGCAGCCAGCACACCGCACTGATCCAAAGCCAGGAGCCAGGTACTTCTCCTGGTCTCCCATGGGTTGCAGGGCCCAAGTACTTGGGCCATCCTCCACTGCACTCCCTGGCTACAGCAGAGAGCTGGCCTGGAAGAGGGGCAACCGGGTCAAGACAATTTTTTATAATTGGAATGGAAAGGGGTCTGCGCACTGGGAGTTTTATACAGTTGCCCAAGGGATATTAATGTGCACCCAAGGTTTCTAACTACTATTAACTGCATAAAAGCAAGCGTTTTTCACATCATCCCAATCACGTATGTGGCTGAAGAACTTTGACAATCACTAAGGGGTGAGGATGAGAATAGTGAGGAATTGTCAGGAGGATGAAGGGAAGAGGAGGAAGAGGCCAGAGACAAGAACTAGTGGGGAAAAAACTCTGCCTATTCATCTGATATCAAAGCTTTTTTCTCCAGGAGCAATGTGATACCATCTCTTTAAGCAGGTCATGGACCGAATTAGTTTATTTGTATGTTTTCTCCCTTTCAAATTCTCCCCAGACGCCTGCACCTCAAGGCTTGTCGCTTGTTTCTAACTATTAGCTTTGATAAAAGTCTTGTTCCTACCTAGGGCCAGAGTCTCTTTCAGGATCATGTCTTTGACCTTTCCTTGCGTGAGAGGCGAGGGACTGAAGCGGGGGATGAAGGGAGTAGAGAGAACAAACGGCTGAGCTGCCTTCCTCCCATACTGTGCCCAGCCACGTTCCTCCCTGGTGGCACTCTTCTGATGCCTCCCCGCTTCTCCCCTCCAGGCATTGATGTCGCGTCATCAGAGGCAGACTGGTTATTGGTAAAGAATGAAAAGTGAGGAAACTTATATCCCACAAACACAGACATGCGCCTTTTTTTATCTCTGTCAGTGTTATCAAAGCACAATCTCCCCAAGGCACAGCCGGAAATTCTATTTAAAACCACTTATTAGCTATTTTCTTTTCAGGTATTTTTTTATCCCTCTCACAGCTGAATGCAAAACTCACTGACTTCATTAATGAAATCATGAAATAAATTCTATTCATTACAACTCATTCCTGATTATCGCTGAATACAAATTCTAAATATAGCCTGAGGAATATAATCTGCCTCCAGTTATTTTCTAGGCTGAAGGTTTAGATAGATGTTTTGCTTAAGAAAACTTTGTTTAGAACAACGATCTTGAAGCTTGGTTCCATATACCCCTGCATCCAAATTCAAGGAAAGTTTTAAGGGAAACAAATTCCATATTTCATTGTCTCTATTTACTCTTTTTCAAATTCCCCAAGAATATAGAATTTACCTTTTCATGATAGTCTTTCTTCCACCATATGAAGAATGGTATACCTGTTGGCCTACATAAATACCATTTATTCTATTACCCTGGCAATAGAAATATCTCCAGACACCAATGGAATCAATGCAACTGCTTTCGTTTCTAAGAAAGCTCCAGAGCTTCCATCAATAACTAATCAAGGTACGTTCCTTTTCTGCCTTCTACATTTTTCCTTGAAGCCTGTAGCCTGATAAAAGGATATTTTTCCCACTGTTGAGAAGGTCTGAATTCAGAAATGCCAAATCCATGAGGGTGATATACAAATTTAAATGTAATGAATCTTCTGCAGGATTCCTTCATGTATATTTATATTTTTACCAGATTGGAAGAAACATATGGATAAAAAATTTACAGCATTCTACATGATTTAGTGTACTATATATTTAAAACTATTGGTCAAATATTAAATATTTCAATTAGAATAATTTCTTATCTTACTAACATCTCATTTTAAGTTGCTAATAACAAGAATAATACACAAAAAAATTTGATTAAAATGTTTAGATGGAAACTTAAATATGTGTGATAAAGACTTTCACTTCCAGGAAGATATAATATATATCCTTTCTCATATTCCTTCTGCTAAGTACACCTAAATTTTGTGGACAGAATATATAAGATGAATGTGAGAAAGATCTGAAAGGAAGAAGGTAGACTGGCTAGGCACTACATGAACAAAATCAGTGGTGATTTCACTGGGTTTTCTTTGGCCTCATATCTCAGAATTGCAGCTGAAGAAGCCAAGAAACAACAATGGCCTAGGGAAAAGAGAATCCCAACCTAAAAGGAAAACGAGCTTCTTCCTATTTCTGATAGCAATGTATGAATTTTCCACACCAAATAATTTTCCAAGTCTCCAGATAACTGGATGTCCTATAATTCCATTATGAAACTAACTACCCAGAGATAGCATGAACCCTACAGGTTAAAGATTCAATCCCACAGACTCCCAGCCACTCAGATCCTAATCAAAAGCCCCAAATGGCAACCTGCACATTTGATTCATGGGCTATAAATCAGGGGATCTCATGAATGCCTCCTCAGGCTTGATCATCAGCTAAAAGGACTCATGGAGCTCTGATAAAGATTTACAGAAATTTACCAGTTTTATTACACCTTAAGAATAAGCTAAAGGAAAAGATGCATGGCTGAACTCTTAGGGGCAGGGGCAGCATGGAGCTCTTTGCAAGTAGATCACCCTCCTACCACCTCCATGTGTTTAATAACCCAGAGCTCTCTGAACCTCTTCCCTTGGGATTTTCATGGAGGCTTCACCACATAGGCATGATTCCTGAGATAACTGGCCATTGATGACTGAGCCAACCTCTGATACTTCTCCCCTCCCTGAATGTGGAGAATAGGGGGATGGAAGTTCCAATCCTCTATTAACAAACAGGGATCCTTTGGCAGCCAATTCCCAATACTCCAAGAGTTAGCTCATTAGCATAAACTCAGATATGGTTGAAAGGAGCTTATTATGAATAACAAAAGATGCTCCTCTCATTCCATTACTCAGGAAATTCTAAGGGTTTTAGGAGCTCTGTGTTGGAACCAGGGACACAAATCAAATATATATTTCTTATTACATCAGAACATGACCAAATCAAAGCTTGTATTCTTCAGCCAGAATACAATAAAAGGGAAGCCCATTAGTATATAAAATTATACAATAACCACCTTTGGCAAACACCATAGAAAGAAATTGCCTCTTGTGTAGGCCAGCAAAGGTCAAGTGGAGAACTAAGGTCTCCACACTTATGAGATTGAAATCAAGTGTCCCAACACCCACACCATGGTGGCATCAGAGAAGGTCAAGTAAGAAGTGAAACTTTCATTAAAGGGTGGTCGTAGCGGAGAATATGTAGGAGCTTGGGCTACTATTCTACTTGACAGTAATGAGGTGTCCCTTCTTCTCTCCCTTGCCATGGTGTCACAATAGACTTGTGAATAGTCAGGTCTACAAGATCACCCAGTGGTAATAAAGTCATCCCAATAAAGCATCAGTGCAGATCATGTGGAGGGCCAGAACTCTCAAGCCTTCCCAAGAGCAATGGGTGTGTTTGATCTTCAGATGTCAACAGAAACTGAATGGCGAACCTATATTTCTACTCGTCCTGGCAATAACAATTATTATTAATTTTTTAAAATTTATTTATTCGAAAGAGCTAGCTCCCAACTATCATTTTACTTGTCAAATGCCCACAATAGCTGGGACTGGCCAGGCTGAATCATTGCCTGGAATTCAACTCAGATTAATCCAGATGGGTGACAGCATTACATGCTACCTCCTAGGGTGCACATTAGCAGAAAGTTGCAATCAGAAGTGGAGTGAGAACTGGAACTCAGGCACTCAGCTATAGGTTGCAGGTATCTCAAGTGGCACACCAACCATTGTGCCAAACACCTACCTAAAAGAAAATTTTTAAAAAGATCTATTAGGGAGGCACACTGTGTACATTGGTTGGAACAATCTATATAATAGATGTCATTTCTAAGTTAATACATTGCTTGATATAATTCCTATATTAATCCCAAAAAATTCTTTTGTAGATAGAGATACAATTTTCTAAAATGTGTATGAGAAGCAAAAAGGAACTAGAACACTTAAAGCCATTTAGAAATAAAGCTGTATCAATAGGGAAGAATCTAGTTACAGTAATT
Source organism: Oryctolagus cuniculus (assembly GCF_051225735.1). Lineage (NCBI taxonomy): Eukaryota > Metazoa > Chordata > Mammalia > Lagomorpha > Leporidae > Oryctolagus > Oryctolagus cuniculus. Next base: position 127,708,029 of record NC_142868.1, read on the forward strand.
AAGACTGTGTGTTACTAGAGAAAAGACAGACACATCATTCAATGTAGCTGAACAGAGAATTCACAAATAGACACATACAAATATGTACAGTAGATTCTTGACAAAAGGATACCTGTAGAAAAAGAAGTGAATCCTGTTTGACCTAATTATCACTCTTACATTAAAATTAACACAAAATGGATCACAGCTTAAGTGGGAAAATACAAAATTTGTAGAAAAAATGTGTAAGGTCAGGTACGAGGTAGAGTTTAGACTTGACATCAAAAACATGATCCCCCAAAACAAAAAATGGATAAACTGCACTTCAAAACAGAAACTGAGGGCAGATATTATGGTGCAGCAGGACAAGCCACCAGCGTGTGACATCCACATCCTATATAAGAGTCCCAACTTGAGTCTCATCTGTTCCACTTCCAATCCAGCTTCCTGCCCATGTGCACCTGAGTAGGGGGCCCAGTTGGAGCTACAGGCTCTAGGTTTTTGCCCACCCTAGACTTGGCTGACGTGGGCATTTGGGTAGTGAACCAGGAGAAGGAAGACGGATGTGTGTGTGTGTGTGCGTGTGTGTGTACAACTTTCTGTTAAGTAGATGAAAACAAATAACATTTAAAACCTAGGTACAGTTATTTGGCAGAGTGGCTAATACACTGCTTGAGAAGCCCACATCCCATATCAAGGTGCCTGGTTACTGTCCTCTGAGTTTCAAATTTAAAAAGCCTAATGTAAATAAATTTTTTTAATCAAAAACTTTTGTTCCGTGAAAGGCCCCTATTAGGATTATGAGAGAAGGTTCAGAGCAATAGAAAATATATCACAAATAATTAATGTCTAGAACATACAAAGATCTCTCAAAACACAACTGTGGGGCTGGCATGATGGTGCAGTGGGTTAGGCCACCATTTGCATTGCCAGTATCCTATCCACTTCCAATCCAGCTTCCTGCTAATGTACCTGGAAACACAGAGGATGATGGCCCAAGTGCTTGTATCCCTGCCACCCAAATAAGAGACACTGAAGGAGTTCTTTGTTTCTGGTGCTGGCCGGGCCAGATCTGGCTATTGCGACCATTTGGAGAGTACACCAGTGGATGCAAGAACTCGCTCTCTTTTGCTGTCCCTGTCTCTCCATCTTTTAAATAAATAAATAAATAAAAATAAATGAATTATTTTTAAAATCTGAACAGTAAAACACAAAGCATCTAACAAGAAAAAGGCAAAAGACATGAAGCAGCATTTCAAACAAGATCAGAGACAGATTTCAAATAAGCATTTGAAAGAAATGGTTAACATCACTATCCATGAAGGAAAAGCAAAATAAAACCACACTGAGATATCACTACAAATTCATCAAAGTGGCTAAAACTTAACAAAAGAAAGTGAAAACACCAAACGCTTGTGACAATGTGGAGAAACTGGATTAATTTACATCCAGACAAAAATGTAAAACCTTACAGGCAGTCGGGAGAGCACTCTGGCGATTTCTATAAAAAGTAAACAATGTCAGGGGACAAAGAATATACAGAAAATATCTGTACCTTCTTCTCAATTTTGTTATGAACGTAAATTTGCTCTAAAATATTTAGAACAAATAGACAAACAAAAAAAAATCCCAAATTAGCCAAACTAAACATGAAAATCGCATTCTTACGCATATGTACCATAGAAACAAACTCTGTTGTTCACACAAAAACTTAGATAAGTGTCTTTAGTAATAAATTTATTCATAATAGCCAAAATCCATTGGGGAAAAATCACAGTTCCTTCAATGGGTGAATTATCAAATTTTAATATACTGAATAACTTAAAGGAATCTCTAGAGAATTCTGCTAAGTGCAGTAAGTCCCTAAAGGCTATTTACTGTATGTTTTAATTTATGTAACATTCATGAAATGGAAAAAATCCTAAAATATATATGGAAGCACAAAGGACTCCAAATAGCCAAAGCAATCTTTTCTTTCTCATTTTTAAAATTTCTAACAGACATACACAAATTGTATATATTCATGGGTACCATGAGATGTTTCTATAGCTGTATATACTGTGTAGTGTCCAATCAGTGCAAACATATCTATCGTCTCAAATATTTAACAATTCAGTAAAAATATTTGAATTCCTTTCCTCAAGGTCATTAGAAATTTTAGAAAACTATATAGTATATTATTATTACCTATATTCATCATATTGTGCAACAGAATATCAGAAATTCTTACTTCTATCTAACTATAACTTTGTCCTGGTTAATTGATCTTTCCCCAGCCTTCCCTCCTACTCTTCCCAGCCTCTGGTAATCACCATTATCTTCTTAAGTTCTGTGAGATCAACTTCTATATCAATGATATCATGTGATACTTATATCTTTTTATTATTTGAAATGCAGGAGAGGAAGAGAGAGAGAGAGAATGAGAGAGAAAGGGAGAGTCAGTCTTCCATGTACTGATTCACTCATCCAGTGCTCTCAACTGCTAGGGCTGGGTGGGCCAGGCTGAAGCCATGGGAGTGGAATGTCACCAAGGTCTCCCTGATGAGTGGCAGGGACCCAAGTATTTGAGCCATGATCTGTTGCTTCCCTAGATGCGCACTGGCAGGAAGTTTGATTGGAAGCAGATTAACTGGGACTCAAACCAAGCACTCAATGTGAGATGCAGGCAACCCAAGGGACAACTTACCTACTATGCCAAATGTCCTCTCTGGAAATTGTCATTCTGTACTTGGCTATTTTGCTTAATATAATGACCTCCAGTTCCATCCTTCTTGTTGCAAACAAGATTTAATCTTTTTTAAATAGCTGAACAGTATTCCAGTATGTATTTGTACCATGCTTTCTTTATCCATTAATCACTGGGTGGACATTTAAGATGTTCCCATGTTTTAGCCTATTTTATAGATTGAGCTATCATTTCCCTTGGATATATACCCAACAGTGGTGCCAAAGCAACCTTGAGCAAATAAATAAATAAATAAATAAAAAGTTAGAGGCAACATACTATCTGATTTCAAGATATAAGTCTATAACAAACCAAACAGCACGGTACTGGCCATAAACACAGACATATCAACTAGTGGAATTAAACATAAATCACAGAAATAAAACCACATAACTACAGCCAACTGATTTCAACAAAGGTGCTAAAAATACAAAGGATGATCTCTTCAATAAATGGTGTAAAAACACTGGATATCCATATGAAGAAAACTGAATCTGTATATTCTCTGTACCTCTACTTTTTTTTTTTAAAAAAAAGATTTTATTTCTTTGAAAGACAGAGTTACAGAGAGAGTTAGAGCCAGAGAGAGAGAGGTCTTCCATCCAGCGGTTTACTCCCTAGATGGCCGCAACAGCCGGAGCTGTGCCAATCCGAAGCCAGGAGCCAGGAGCTTCTTCCGGGTCTCCCACACGGGTGCAGTTGGGCCATCTTCTACTGCTTTCCCAGGCCATAGCAGAGAAGTTGGATCAGAAGAGCAGCAGCCGGGACCAGAACCAGCACCCATATGGGATGCAAGCACTTCAGGCTAGGGCTTTAACCTGCTGCGCCACAGCACAGTCCCCTATACCTCTACCTTGAACCTATACAAAAATCATCCCCAAATGAATCAAAGACTTACATATAAGGATTGAAATTATGAAACTGCTTGAAGAAAACACTTCAAGATATTGGTCTAAGCAATGATTTCTGGGGTAAGACCCCAAAAGGATAAAAAATGGAATTATATCAAACTAAGAAGCGGCACATTAGGAACCAATAAACAATTAGTGGAAAAAAAACCCTACAAAAAGATAGAGAATTTTTGCAAACTACTCATTGGACAAAGGATTAATATCCAGAATATATAGGGGTAGAAGGTCCAAAAAGTTCATGGAAAATGCATCTTATGAAAAAACTATGCTTAGACTTAAAAATTTTACACCCAAATTAGATTATCGTTCAATTAAATTTTACTAAGGAGTTTAAATTTTTTTCTTTGTTTATTTGAAGTGCAGAGAGACAGAGAGTGAGAGATATGGAGACAGACAGCACTCCCATCCAATAGTTCACTCCTCAAATGCTCACAATGGTTAGGACTGCACTGGAACAGAAGCTAGGAGCTGGGAATGCTATCCAGATCACTCAAATAGGTGGCTGCAACCCAATTACTTGAGCCATCACTGATCCCTTCCAGGGTCTGCAAGACAAAAAAACCTGAAAGTGGGAGCCGGAGCCAGAGCAAGGCACTGAAACAAGTACTGCAATGTGAGACAAAGGTGTCTTAGCTACTAGACTAACCACCTGCCTCTCCAAAAACTAGTTCAAGGACCCTCATATGAGGAATTCAGTAAACCCAACAACAACAACAACAACAAACAAATATAACAGACCCTTTGCAAAAGAACAAATTCAAACAGTGACCAATAAATTCATGAAACACACCTCAACATCATTAGCCATCAGGGAAATACAAATCAAAAACACAATGATGATCACTTCACCCTACTTAAAATATTATCAAAAAGAAAAAAATTTTACCAATGATGTGTAGAACAATGTTGATGGGAATGCAAATTAATACAGTCATTATTAAGAACAGTGCATAGGTTCCTCAAGAACAGACAATATGCTTTTGCTCTTCTTTTAGTTATATATCCAAAGGAAATTAAATCACCAATACCTGCATTCCAACGTTTGTTGCTGCACTATTCATAATAGCTAAGATATGAAATCAACCTAGATGCCCATCAACAGATGAATGGGTAAAGAAAAGGTGGTACACATACATAATGAAATATTATTCAGTCACAACAAAGAAGGAAATCCTGTCATTTTCATTTACAGCAAAATGGTTGGAACTATAGGACATTATACTAAAGGAAATAGGCCAGACACATAAAGACAACACTACAAGTCTGTCGTATATGTTGAAGCTAAGAAAAGTCAACATGATTCACAATAATTTACTATATATTTCTTTTTTTAAGATTTATTTATTTATTTGAAAGTCAGAGTTATACAGAGAGAGGAGAGGCAGAGAGAGGTCGGTCTTCCATCTGCTGGTTCACTCCCCAGATGGCTGCAACGGCCAGAGCTGCGCCAATCCAAAGCCAGGAGCCAGGAGCTTCTTCCAGGTCTCCCACACAGGCGTAGGGGCCCAAGGACTAGAGCCATCTTCTACTACTTTCCTAGGCCACAGCAGAGAGCTGGATTGGAAGAGGAGCAGCTGGTACCAGAACCGGCGCCCATATGGGATGCCGGTGCTTTAGGCCAGGGCTTTAACCCACTGCGCCACAGCGCCGGCCCCCTACTATGTATTTCATGAGTAATTAGAAGAGAGGGGTTCAAAGGCTCCTAACATAAAGTAATGATAAGGAAAGGGAAATATTAATTATCATTCAACTGATCAGGGCACATTTCATATCTTTATTGAAATACTGCACTGTAGCCCTTAAGCACATTAAGGAGATGGAAATGTTAACTAACTGAATTGGACCCTCACACATTGAACACACCTAACAGGTTATCTCAACCCATTCCCTAAATACTCATACACACAATGAAAATCATTTTTGAAGAATTCAAATACAGAACAGAGTAGTGATTGTCAAGGGCCAGGAAGAAGGAGGGACTGTGAGGGAAGTAGGAGTGGCTACAATTTAAAAAAAAAGCAACATAAGTAGTTTGTGTGCAGTGTGCAGTTAACAGAAATATTCTCAATATTTACTCCAATGACAATATGCTTGGGATACCATAGCTGTTTCACAAGATGATACCATTGTGGGAAACAGGAAAGTATATAAAGATTTCTTTATGTTATTTCTTACATGTGAAACTCATGTAAATTGACAATTATCTCAAAAGTTTTTAAAAATGTACGTGAGGTGGTACAGTTATTTCAGAACTCTTGCAGGAGGGTGTATTTGTGTTAAAATGTCTGAAGTTCATAGATACAGAACATGAGTGGACAGAGCAGAGAAGGAGCAGAGACCCAGGGCCACCCTGCTCTCTGATGACCTCTTTGGTTCATAATTAACTAGATGGGAGGGGCTATTTCTGACATTCAGATTCAAAAGTCCACAAATGATTGATGTCCTGTAAAAAGAGTAAAAAAAAAAGTGCTTTTAAACTGAGTGATGGATCAATTTTATATTTGAGACTCATGAGAGGCTCAGTAAGCTACCCAGCATATCAAGAAAAAAAAATTGATGATAGATAAGAAAGATTGAATTCCAATGGAAGAAAAAGAGAATTACTAAACTTCTTGCTCAGTCTCAGTGTCTGATCTTCCATTAGGGAATATAGCCCCCAACTGCGGCAAGCATAGCCTACACCCATTCGCTCATCACCCTGCACAGCTGCAGACCTGAGGTACAGGCATCTGCATCTGTGAAGACAACGCTAAAGTCCGAGCAAACGTCACAGACACACCATACCTTTGTAAATCCATCTGTTTCTCCCTGTGGTTGCATCAAACATTCTCTGTCACAGCAGGTGTTGGAAAATGAGAATAACTACCTTCCGCTGGCCTAATTCTGGCAGTGTACACAGCTTTAGAACAGCTGAGAAAAAACAGAAACTATTCATTTGCTCAAGCTTCATTTGATAAAGTTTTGATAAACAAAAAATGGTCACGAATCTTCACTTGACTGATGATCATATCTAATATAACACACATACCTAACAGGCAGTCATCTGGGTTGTTTTTTTTTTAAACACAGTTGTTTGCACCTGTGTTTAAGACCCAATTTTGAAAATAAAGTAACCAAGTTCCTCTTGGTTGGCATTCATGGCCCTGATGGACATATGAAACAGTCATTACTACTGGCTTACTAAGCATTGCCAAAGAATTATCCCCCACACCAACCATGGCTCACCATAAGTGATAGAATCATGAAAAAGATGGGGACATTTTTAGAAACTGAAGTCTTTATTGAAAGCAACTTTGCTTCTTCACAATGCAGGGTAAAAACCACATTTCCCTACTCTGAAACCAAGGGAATAACCTGGAAAGACTGAAGGAGTTTGTAACAAGGATTGGAGGGAATGCTGGCAATCTTTTTTTTTCTGTGTATAGATTTACCTGGTGGACAAGCTGACCTGCATTTGTACCACCAAAGTGAGAAAACCACAACTGGAGACAGCTGACATGATTAAGTGAGGCAGACAAAGAAGTGCCAGTCTTCTTTTTCCTCTGAGTTCCAAAATAAGGACCAAGAACATCCGATTTTGCACCTATTCAAAGGCCTGAGAAGATGAATTTCAGTCTCTTTTTTCCAATACAGCTCCAGTGAGGTGCTAAGAGGGGTATTACCAGCTTAAGTATGTAGCCATGAATATCAGCGCAATTAGGTAGCTGTTAACAGATGTGTCCCTCAACAACACTGCATGTTGTAGACAGAAAAGATACCCCAAGCCAACATCTTTCTAATTTTTTAAATTAAAAACATTTATTTATTTGCAAGGCAGAGAGAGACAGAGACAGAGAGAGAGAAAGAGAGACAGAGAGAGATCTTCTATGTATGGATGGGCCATTTTTTGGTTCACTTCTCAAATACCCACAACATCTGGAGCTGGGCCAGGCAGAAGCCGGGAAGGAACCAAGAACACAATCCAGGTCTTTCATGTTGGTGACAAAAACTCAATCACTTGAGCCCTCACTGCTGCCTCCCAGAGTATACATTAGGAGGAAATCAGAGTCAAGAGCCTGAGCTGAGATTGAAACCCAGGTACTTCAATGTGGGATGTGAACAGCTTAACTGGTGTCTTAACTGTTAGGCCAAATGCCTACATTTATGCTCTAAAGGAGGTTCACAGAGGGGTACAACTCAGAAGGGCAGATGGCAAAGACACAGACGAATAAGACCAGATATCACAGAATGGCAATAAGGACAGTTCAAGTCTTGTTAGTTTGCCTCAGACCTCCCTGATGTGCCATTGTCTGAAATAAATTCCATCAAGTTTGACATCCATAACTACAGGTCAAAGTGATAGAAAGCAGTGAGTTATTGCTAAGCAAGTAATTGGTGTATGGAGTGGTGGTGGGGAGCACAGGAGCACCAAGAACAAAATCACATGCATGATTTTGTGGCACAAACAGTGGTGAGCATCAACTATTCCATCTGTTGTCTAATAGAGCCCAAGGATGAGGGGCAAACATTACTTATGTTCCTCCCGAGGTGAGTTATTGATAGGCTTGAGGACAATCTTCCATCTTTCTTCTTCTCAGGCACAGCAAAGATAAAGATTCTAGATCAGCAATCCTGAAGCAATGATTTGGGGAACATTGTGATTATTTGAGACCCAAAAAGGGGTCTGGGAGACTGTTTCTTTTCTAATGACATATCTGTGAGCGCTGGGTTTCCTCTAGACTTCAAGCAAATCAGCATGCGGCAAGAGGTTAAATGCAGAAGCCGATAGGAGAATCCAGCTCTTGTTAAACGACACATTAAAGAGACTTGTGGCAATGTGAAACAAAGCCGTTTCTTTCACTATTTGTTTTGTGAAATATGATTATTTTCCACAGTGTTATTTATATTAACATGTAATGGGTCTAGACTCATTTTAAAGATTGATAAATACTTCCTTAATCTCAAATTTGTATATAATACAATAAATATCTATGTACATAGCTCACATAAGCCAAAGCCCGCGGGGGCTCTTGTATGTTTTTTACGAATGTGAAAGACTACAGCAAATTAAAAAGCTTGAGAATGACTATTGTTAACATTGTAGGCTCCATCAGCCTGGAGATTTAGCTAATACGAGAGTATATCCAAAAATTTATGGAAAGCAAATCTAAAAAATAAGTTTAGGGGGTGACATTGTTGTGAAGTATGTTAAACTGCCACTTTGGAGACCAGCTTCCCATTCAAGTGGACCGCTGTTCAAGTCCCAGCTCTCCCGCTTTCAATCCAGCTTTCTGCCAGTGTACTTGGAAGGCAACAAACGACTGCCCAAGTGCTTGGGTCCCTGACACCCACATGGGAGACCCCGATACAGTTCTGGGCTCCTAGCTTTTGCTTGGCCCAGACCTGACTATTACAGCTATCTGGAGAGTCAATCAGTGGATGGAAAGTCTGTCTCTCCCTTTAAAATACATAAGTAAATAAATCTTTTTTTAAAGGATACACTTGCTTTGATGAAATATTTTTTGAAATCTTTGCATAGTTCTGTCATAAAATGCATTTTGATGAACTTTTTGGAGATCCCTCATAAATGGAAGAGGCACTTGCAGTCATACCCTGAGGGGCTTCCACTCAACAGTATCAAGAGGGTGAGAAATAACTCCTTGTGGTATTAAACTAGAAAGTAAACCACTAGTGGTATTAAACCACTAGAGATTAGTTAGTTTCTCAACATAGTCTGGTCTATCCTGAAAAACACAAAATGTGACCAAAGGAACTAATAGAATATGACATTGTGTCCCCAAGAAAATTGCTTTAATGCCATGTTTTCAGGCTCCCTTCCTCTCTTCATCATATTCAACGTTCAAACTGCAGTTCCTAGCTCAGCTTATCCCTGGCACTTGGCTGCTGGCATTGTGGAAACCCACACTGTGATAAGATATCTCCCTGTTAGCAGCAGCTCTTCAAAGGACATCATCTCAGTCTTCAGGGCACCACCTGAAAACATCTCTTCTAATTAAAACAACGGGCAATTCACCTTTCCCATAGCTAGGGGCCCTTCTGAAATGCCATTTCACATCCTTCTAAAATATCAACAGGAAAAAAAAGTGCTTAACAGCCAAAAAGCACATGCTTTCTCTAAGGAAAAACACTCAAACCAAATAAACTCAGAACTAAGTTAGGTAGTGTCTAAATAATAATTAAAAGAGCAAATTTCTTAGCCACAGATTATGCTCAATGAGCACTAATATTATACAAGGCACAATTCTAGAGCTTTCTTCATTTCATTTTTTTCTAACAATGCTATGAGACAGACAATATTATTTTCTCCATGTTATAGATAGGAAGCTGAAGGCTGAGATAGTGAGTAATGTGTTCGAGGTTAAGAGCTGGGAAGTGGTAAGTCAGGAAGAGAATCTGTGTCCTTTTTACATATTTACTCTTCTATTTCATAAAAGCCATGCAATTTGAATAAAGCTACCAAACAGTCCTCTAATGATCCCTTAATTTCAACCAACTTTATAAAAAAAGACTACTTTTTCCCTCCATAAACAGGGGGAAGGCTGTGCTGCTGTGGCTACTTTTGAAAAACTAGCTGTCCACGTCCTTGTGTGACTACTTTAGACACTGCTTTTACCTTGGCTATGAAGCGCATGCAAGTGACACATGTCATGCTAATTGGCTAGCCCACCAGAACGGAGGTCAGGAAGAAAGGAAGCAGTGGGGAAGAAGAGGAAGGCAAAGAGGATGCTGGCTACAGCACAGAGGAAAGAAGCAGTTGTGATTTCCACAAAGGCCAGGTCCTTCTCTCCAAACTAGGCCAGCACCTGCCACAGTCACCACTATGCTTTCAGGACCACTGATGCACTATGAAGCATTCCATTACCTGCAAGGATAACATTCCAGGAGGGACAGCTTTCATCTAATTAAAACCACTGAGCAGCTTTTGTCTTAGCCCTGAAGAAATGGCAGTCAGCTGAGAAAGGATGACAAGATCAAGAAAGGAGAATAGCACGGCCTGCTCCAGGAAGGAAAGACCCCTCAGTGAGCTCTTGGGGACACTGACAGAGACAATGGCACCTTCCACGTTGGGCACCAGCATTTCCAGCGTGGACACTGGAACAAAGAAATGGTGCCTTTCCAGCTATAAGCATCAGAGGCAAGACCTTCAGTGGACCCCTGTGAATACTAAATTTAGCGCTGGATCTCTCTGAAAATTTCAACACAGTGATGAGGGGTGGCCGGAGGAAAAGGACAAGCACTCATATAGTTGTAGAAATGACTAGTTTCAAATCCTGGATTAGATCCTCTGGGAATTCCTAAAATTATTTGGAAAGTATATAAGGGGCTAGAATTCTTTTTTTTTTTTTTTCACCAAAAAAAGAATTTCTTGTTTTGCTTGGACTCACTGATATTTTTTAAGTTGTATTTGTTTATTTATTTGAAAGGCACAGTGACAGAGAGGGAGAAACAGAAAAATCTCCCACTCACTGGTTCACTCCCCAAATGCCCACAGCAGCTGAGGCTAGGCCAGGCCAAAGCTAGAAGCCAGGAAATCCATTTGGGTCTGCTAAGCGTGTGCCAGGATCCCAAGTACTTGGGACTTTATCTGCTGCCTTTGAGGCTCATTAGCAGGAAGTTGAATCACAAGCGGAGCAGAGGCTAGATCCCAGGCACTCTGATATGGTACAGGAGTCCAAGGGGTAGCTTAACCAGCTGTGCCACAATGCCCATCCCAAAGCTGGAATTCTCACAGGGAAGGTGCAGGAAAAGCAAGGTAAATCCAGTTATTTTGGGTATATTGTTACCTAGTTCTAAACAGACATGTGCAAAGACTCCTGAACCTGAGAGGGGAAAACAGGCAATGCCTGAGCTGTGATTAACACAGACATAATTTTCCCACCAACTTCCCACTCACTTCACCAATATTCCAAGAGTAACGACAATAACACACACACACACACACACACACAATTTTGTTGATAGGAAAATTTTTTGCTATTTTTTTGTTACGCACAATAAAGGCAAGGTGGGGACATCTGATTATTTTGCATTTTTTTGATTTCCCTTGTTCCTTTGTGGTAACTTTTGTTGTGCTGACTGGGTAGAGCCGCTAAGGAACATTAGGTATGTTGTTCCTAATCACTTGGACTTTAATAATGAGAAAGTACTTTTCGTGGGAGACTTTAAAAAAATTCTTCATCAAACATGGAATGCCACAGTTTGCCATCACAGAACATGTTTAGGGGTTCATGTAATAATTGTGAGAGCTAGCCCCTGCTCTGGAAAATGCATAACTGTAGCATGGAATTTGGAAGACACATACACACACAAACCCATTTGCACAAGCTGACCTATGCATGTCCATGTCTCTGTGCAGACTAATATACGCACATCTGTGTGTCTGTGCACAGGCTCACACATGGGATGTCATGGAACAAAACCTCAGGAGTCTTGAGTTCTTCTCTATGACATGATGTGACATTGATCCATTTGCCTTAAACTACCTACTCAGAGGTTCTGGTCTTTACCATAAAGATTCCTAGGTTAGATAATCTTGAAGGGTCTTGAGAATCAAGTAGTCTTATTTAATCTTACAAAATCCCAGTGCAGAAAGGCACAAATTAAAAAAAAAAAATACACCAATTCTCTTGTGTGACTACCCATTGCCTTTTATAGTACTTGACCCTGTGCCTCTCTCTCTCTCTCTCTCTCTCTTATTGGACAGTCTGCCTTTTCAAAGGAGGGGGGCATACAAGTGGCCAGATTACCACCTGGCCCAGCCCCATGGATCCTCACTCATGCCTAGAGAAATGTAGCAGAAATGAAAGGGAGAGCAAAGGAAGCAGTATTGCAGTGCCAGCCGTATCAGTGATTTGGATGGTGGCAGCAACAATGCTGGTAGAAGCAGCAGTAGCCTGAAAGGAGTGCACTGGCCATAGACAAGGCAGAGTGGACAACAGCAGCTACATCCCAGACATCAGGTATGGCAAACCTTGCCAAAGACATCAGGTACCGCCAGCCATTAGATAGAATTCAGTACAAAAGAGAACTATGGTGCTCTGGTGAAGCTCAGCCAACCATGGTAGTATATGCCATGTGGATGTCAGCACAGCTGCTGCTTTGCACAGTAGCAGTCACCACAGTAAAAGTGACCAAAAAGTAGTAAGACGAGGGGAGAGATCTTGGGTTGCTAGGATGAGTATTTCCCATGATACGTATGAGAAACACAGAGGTAAGCTGGTAGCAATCAGAGAAAGCATTTTGTGGGGAACCATTAGAGTCCTGAAAAGTGGAGTGTAAGGAGAGACCATTCATTTTGTGGCTCTGATGTATATTTCACAACCATTTTATAGCTGTGCAACTCAAGCTTCAAAGAGAAGCAATAGCTTGCGGGTTAGTTCCAGATCTCCTGATTCAAAACTTTTGGCTCTTTACTCCACAGGGGCTATTGCCCAGGAGAAATCATACTCATCCTATCAAAAGAACTGAATTCCATTTCTAAATGTGCCTAGGGTTTATGTGAACTTGAATCCAGACAGATAAGATGGGGTGTGTGTGTGGGGGGGTGGATTTTCAATATTACTGTTGCAGGGAAAAAGGGAGGAAAATATAGGATATAGGTAGACCTGATAGATGCACGGGCTTCTGGGTAGCTGGAAGGCACAGACCCTGGGAGGCAACTGTCCCCACTGTGCCATGGAAAGAAGGGCAGGAAAGACAAAGGAAGAGTAAAGTGGGCCATAGAAAAATGACTCCTTTTACTTCATTTTTTGCCCAGGGATGGCCCTCTGTGAATTCCATAGAGCTAACTATGGGGAAACAGACTGATTTCAGCTTCACCTTTAAGGGGATAAAGTGATACAGACTGGTTTTTACCATCCAGTAGACTATCTGCTTGCTATCATACCTAACACTAAAGAGCAAATGGTTCCGTGATCTGCATGAAAATGAAAGGGTGGCAGATTTTTCCAAGCTGAATAAAAATGTAGGGTGTCACTGTAAATATCTGTTCTCAGCAGCCGCACGGGAAAAACTGGTGAAGTTTTTGTTCCATGGTCGCATTCTGTTTTAAGTAAGCAATTACAGTGCATGGTGCTCTGAACCAACACCAATGTTCGTTTAAATGCAATGCGCATATCTTGCAGTTCTTCTCCCCAAATGGTCCCCTAAGCAATTGTAAACCCTTTACCAAATCACATGGGTTCCAAGCTCTGAGAATTTTCCAAGTTGAAGGCTAGAATTGCAAATATATGAACACAGTGCCTAAAGGAGGCAAGAATTCTTGGTGTGGCATTGTAGGCTTTTCCCACTTTTGCCTTATGATCTGCCCCAGAACCTCAGTTTCCACTGCTCCCTGAGTGGGAAGATATGAGACTGACTGCAGCCAACTGGGCAAATGCCAATGCCTTAGGATTCAAAAAGAGGTGATAAATGTGACTGTGACTCTGTGGCCAACAAGTCAAAGGCGGAACTCCTGAGAGGACCTGGTATTTGAGATGGATCTCCGTGGTTGCAAAGAGGGGCCTCAAGAGCTGAGAGAGAGAGAGAGAGAGAGAGAGAGAGAGAGAGAGAGAGGGAGGGAAAGAGAAATGGAGATATAGAGCAGAGAAGACTGAGCTCAGCTTGGGTGATGACACTGTGGCCCCACAGCAAATGCCAAAGAAGGCACAATACAGTGGTGTCAGTGGTGGCAGGAGCAATGCAGGCATGAACACATCAGAAAAAGGTTTTACACGATGCAGCTAGAACTCACTTTCCTGCACTGCTCAGACCCTGAGCAGATGTTCTGAGGGCCTCTGGAGGCTAGAGATTGTGGGGAGCAACTCGGACTAGACTAAGTTACTGGAATTAAGACTTATTCTATGCATCTGCTCTCCCACAATATGGCTCTGGGAGAGAAGAAAACAGCTTTTACACAGCTGCCTCCAGTTCAGCCAATAAACTGTAGGACTTGCTCCTGATTGGAGGAGAGCAGCGTACTCGGTGTGTAGGCAGCCGAGTTGGGATTGGCAGAGGAGGACTATAAAGGAGGAGAGAGACGGCATGCACCAGGAACATCTAAGGGGAACATCTGAAGGATCACCTGTGCAGCCCCAGAGAGAGCCGGCCGGCGGTGTGCTGCTCCCCTGCGGAAGTGGGGAATGTGGCCAGGGGGAACCGCCCTTCCACGGAGGTGGAAGGGACAGTAGCCAACCCGGGAAGAACCAGCAGCAAACCCGGGGAGGGCCGAGCAGACGAAAGAACAGCGCAGGGTCCTGTGTCGTTCCTCCACGAAGAGGGGGAGCGACAGAGATGACCACCGTAAGACCCAAGAAGTCAACAGAACTGGCAGCTGTGCAAAAGAAGAGGAGCAAGCCTGGCACTGACACTTTGTTCTTTACCACTCATCCTTCAGACTTACATTTTTATATTTAAGTACAATCCTGATAATCTCTTGGAATTTTAAGTCATCATTTGCATCTTTGGTCATTTTTCTAAAAGTTTTTTCAGAAAACAAACACACTGTGTGTGTGTGTGTGTTTAATTGTGCTTCTTCAATCTAATTTTTTTAAAATATGTATTTGTTTATTTGAAAGGCAGAGCATGAGAGACGGAGAGACAGACTTTCCATCCATTGCTTCACTCCCAAATGGCTGCAACAGCCGGATCTGGGATGGGCCAAAGCCAATAGCCCAGAACTCCATCTGGGTCTTCCATAGTGGTAGGGGCCCAAGAACTTCAGGTGTTATCTGCTTCCTTCCCAGGATCATTAGCAGGAAAGTGGGCTGGAAGAAGAACAATTGAGACTCAAACCAGTACTCTGCCATGGGATGCCAGTGATGTGGTGGCTTAACCCACTGCACCACAACACACTAGCTCCTCCGTCTACTTCACTATTTCCAGAGTTGAAGATATTTTATAGGCAAAGCTCATCAACATGACTTGCAAAGGTATTAGCTATTTGCAAGCCCAGAGCCATTCTCCATGGTTAATGCTGCCAGGGTGGTTAAGGGGTGTTCCCACTGCCTAATGTCCATAGAATTATAGGGAATATAGAAAAGTCCTGACATATATAAAGGAAAGAGATGGACATTTGACACAGTGATGAATATGCTGCTTGGGACACCCATATCCTATATCAGAGCATCTTATTCAAGTCCCAGCTTCACTTCCCATTCCAGCCTCTTGCTTGTGCACACCCTGGCAGGCAGAAGACGATAGCTCAATCGTTTGATTCCTGACACTTGCATGAGAATCTCCTGTCTTTGGCCAAGCCAATCTCTTGGCTTTGGCCTGGGCCCGTCCTGACTGTGGTGGGCATTTGGGAAGTGAACCAGCAGATGGAATATCTTTCTCTGCACGTCTGTGTCTATCTATCTGCATTTCAAATAAAATTAAAATAAATAAATTCAATTAAAAAAAGAAAGGAGAACCACAACTGACTGTGGAAAACAGGGGGGTGACTTTTAAGTTGAACCTTGTTGAACAGATATACATGTGTCCATGTCCATCTATAGAGGTAAATATCTTTTTTTTTAACTTTTATTTAATGAATATAAATTTCCAAAGTACAGAATATGGATTACAATGGCTTCCCCCCCATAACGTCCCTCCAACCTGCAACCCTCCCCTTATCCACTCCCTCTCCCCTTCCATTCACATCAAGATTCATTTGCGATTCTCTTTATATACAGAAGATCAGTTTAGCATACACTAAGTAAAGATTTCAACAGTTTGCTCCCACACAGAAACATAAAGTGTAAAATACTGTTTGAGTACTAGTTATAGCATTAAATCTCAATGTACAGCACACTAAGGACAGAGATCCTACATGAGGAGTAAGTGCACAGTGACTCCTATTGTTGACTTAACAAATTGACACTCTTGTTTATGGCCTCAGTAATCACCCTAGGCTCTTGTCATGAGCTGCCAAGGCTATGGAAGCCCCCTGAGTTCACTGACTCTGATCATTTTTAGACAAGGCCATGGTCAAAGTGGAAGTTCTCTCCTCCCTTCAGAGAAAGGTACCTCCTTCTTTGATGACCCATTCTTTCCACTGGGATCTCACTCGTGGAGATCTTTCATTTAGGTTTTTTTTTAGAGGTAAATATCTTAGCAGTGTGGGTATGACACGCTGCTGAGGCAGTGGCTCCTAGCACAAGCTACTTGTAAAAGGATCAATAACAAGTGCTTTTACAAGTCACACTGTTCCAGTTTGTTTCTGAATTTTACTATTTATTTATTTATTTTATTTTGGTACATTCCAGCATTGTCAGCAGTTCTAATAATGTATTCAGTGAGATTTATATTCCCTCTACTGGAATATAAATCCAGAGGACTGGAGAACTCATGAGTCTACAATAGACAAGAGGGTAAGCTGGGGTTAAGTCAATCTTTGAAGATGCTCTTTCCTATGCCAAGCCTGGAACATTTGGCTTTTATTTTGCTTTTCTGTTTGTCTGTTTTGTTAAGATCTATTTTATTTATTTGAAAGGCAGAGCTTTATATACATTTATGAGAGAGAGAGAGAGAGAGAGAGAGAGAGAGAGAGAGAGAGAATCTTCCATCTGCTGGTTTACTTCCTGAATATTTGCAACAGCCAGGGCTGGGTCAGGTTAAGCCAAGGGCCCAAGTACTTGGGTTATCTCCTGCTGCTTTCCCAGGTGCATCAGCAGGGAACTGAATCAATAGTGGAGCAGCTGGAACTTGAACCAGGGCTCATATGGGATATTGCTATCACAGGCAGCAGCTTAAACCACTGTACCACAACACTGGCCCCTTGGGATTTATTTTGAAAAGGAAGACTATTTTTCTTCATGGAACCTAATGCAAACTAGAGTCTGTACAGTATATCTTCATAAACATTCAAAGTCCTGGAAACAGAGATCTGAAATTTAGCAAAGAGCTTGGAAAAACCATGCTCAATGAAAATAAAATTAGACAAACTAAAAGCCTGCGACTGGAACAAGTGGCCTTGGTACACGGCTCAGTGTTAATCCTGGGGCTGCTCCCTTGCCCTCTCACCTCACTATCCCATTCCAGGATAGCTCGCCTGATGCATGACAGCCTGCCACACACTGTCTCTGTGGTTGCAGAGGACTCTGGTCTGGCAGCTGACTCCTTCCAAGGGTTGGTCATGCTCCATGCCTTAGTCATCATTTGGCATTGGTTTTCCTTGGGATTCAATAGCGCAGCAGACTACTGACTTGCTGTCTAACTCCTTGTGTTTCACAAGCATAAAAAAAACCTTTCTCTTCTCAACTTTGTTGGACTCAGCAGTTTTTGCTACTATTGCAGCCGCCCTTTCCTTGCTTTCAGACAAGTCTGGCTATCTTTGCTTCTGTGCAAGAAGAAACTTGCTAACACCTTTTAAAAAAATCTCCAAACATCTCGAGAGAAAGAGATTCCTTCCACAAAACAGAAAATAGAGACACATATTAGTAATGAAATAAGGAAAATCTGTATTATACATTGACCTATGTACATTAAACCCCTACCCCATCCCCCCCAAAAATCAAGTACTTGGCTCTGAGGAATGACATTAAAAAGTTAAGCAGTACTTACTCTTATTTAAAATGTCATTCTAGTTCAATGTAACTGTTAGATATTTAATACAGACAGATGAGCCACACTGACTCCATGAAGACAAAACTTCCCCCACGTACATCCACTCTAAAAGCTTTTAAAACCACTCCGTCAGGAGCAATTTGATGGCATATCAATTGTGTTTCTCTACAGAACCACGGTACTGCATGTGACAAATGAACACTGTAACAGGACTGGGTGGGTGGGTGAGAAGAAGTGTTGTCTGTGAAGTCCACCGCATGGTATAAATGATTCTAACACAAAACACTGCCAATAAGGCAGGGAAAGAAATGCATTAGCCCAGGACAAGAGGCTCAGGCTGGCCATTAAATATTTCATACAAAAAAAGCACACACAGCATATCAGAAAGACTTTGCTGAAAGCCTGGGATTCAGAGGCTCCTAAAAATGATTTACATGGGGCATTTTGCTAGAAAGTCTGATAGGGAGTCCTACAGGAGTTCCTCATGGCTGATGAGTGGTTTTTCCAGATCTTAATGATTTTCAATGAGGACCACAATTACCACAGAAGCACCTATACCAATTAGCCATTTTTACCTCAAGTATTTATCACAAACTGTTAATATCCCTGTGATTAAAATGACTAGAAATTGATTCAGCAATAAGAACAAATAGTCTTTTTGGATAACCAATTAAAGTGAAGTCAAATCTAGACTCTGGTGAGAGTAAGAAAGAGTAAACCAGTAAATTTGAAGGGTGGTCCATTTCTCTCTCAAAGGCAAGGCAATCCATCAAGTATGGAAAAATACACAGATGGTGAAGGTGGATTTAAATTCTTTGCATATGAGATTCAACTGGGTCAACAGGAAGTTTATTTCCGAAATGATCAGAAAGTTGGAGAGATCAAAGAAATTTTCAGCAGTAATGATTTTGACTGTCTATGGAACCTGTGGATGAGTAAAAATTCACCCAACAAATTTGTGGCTTAAAACAAAAATTGTGACCCACATTGTGGCATAGCGAGTTAAGTAGCAACCTGCTATGACAGCACCCAATATGGGTGCTGGTTCAAGTCCTGCTGCTCCACTTCTGATCCAGTTCCCTATGAATGTGCCTTGGAAAGAGCTGAAGATATCCCAAGTGCTTGAGTCTCTACACCAACAGGGGAGACCTGGATAGAGTTCCAGGTTCCTGGCTTTGGCCTCACCCAGCTCCAGCAGTCTTAGTCATTTGAGGAGTTAATCAGCAGTTGGAAGATCTCTCTTTGTTTCTCCCTCTCTCTCTCTTCAATTCTGCCTTTCAAGTAAATCTTAAAAAAAATATCACACATACACACACAAAACCCCTCATTTATTTCCTTACAATTCAGGCAGAGCTCCCCAGGATCAGCTTATCTGTGCTCCAGGTATTTCAGGGTTCCATGCAAATGGAAGATTCAAAATGGCCCCATTCACATGACTGACAGTTGCAGTTCAGTGTTGTTTGAGGATTTAGCTTGGGCTAATCAGAGTGCCTCAGTTCTGCTCTGTCTAGTTTGAGGTTTGCATAGCATGGAAACTGTATCCTGAAAGGAAGTATGCTACAGATTGCTTAAGACCTGGCCGTGGAAGTTACATAGTGTTAGACAACATACTCCTACCTCATTCTACTGGTCAAGACAAGAGAGTCAAGAGGAAGGGAACAGACTCCCTGTCCCAATGGAACAAGTGGTAAAGAAACCAAAGACATCATTAATCGAATAGAGCAACTAAGACCAAGTCAAGAGTATATGAAATGCAGATGAAGAATCTGTGGCAAGGAAAGAAAGTCTTTGTAAAGGAACATCTGAGTAGACCTTAGATCACAAGGTGAACACTGTGAATCTTTGGGGAGACCATCCTGAACAGTATTCTCTTACAGACCTTGATGTGCTAGGAAAATGTCTTCTGTGCTTCTGAAAGATTCCTAATTTTCTAAAGGGCCCATGGTCAAGTGAAGGACATATCCCATTCCTCTCCTTCATCTACCTGACAAAGAGTAGGCACTAATTAAATTCTTGTTAATTGAATCATGAATTTCTAGACCTCCTGTGTATCCCATATGGAGAAGGCACATGGCAGTTAAATGGAAATGCTATGGAAAGGCAGCAGGATGTTCTATAAATGAGAGCTTTTAACGAACTTCTACCCCCAACATTGGCTAGTGGTTAGTGATGGAGGCTATGGATAAAGGCAATCAAAACGAGAAGGAAAACTAACATTATTAGCTGTGTGGTAACCTGTATACTCTCCATGAATTTCTGTTGGATGAATGGATGAGTGACTGTGGAGAAAAAGCTTTTTTGGTATAGATAAGAAGGACCTGCCAGAGAGAACTCAACACACACTAAAAGGCCTTTCGTTGCCCTCTACGGCCTTGTGGGTCTGTAAATAATTTCCCAGCATGCAGTGGAATTTACATAGACCATTCATCTTAGAGAGGACACATGGGCAGCAGTTAAGATCTTCTTATGTCAACATTTTACACTGTATGCATCTATACAATTTTCAAAATTTCTTGCCCTCCTGTATCTAGTTACTAGAAGAGTGATTGACAGAGAGCAGTGATTTCCAATGGGGATGCTTTTTGGTGCTCAGGGGTTACTTGGCAATGTCGAGAGACATTTTTGGTTGTTATAGCTGGGGGCAGAGTGCTACTGGCATCTAGTGGATAGAGGAAAAGGATGCTACTATATGTCCGACAAGGCCCAAGTTTTCCACAACAAAAACGTATCCAGCCCCAAATTTAAATAATGCCAGGCATCCAGAACCTTGACATACAGTAAGTATACTAAAAATGGTTTTAGGATGAATGAATGAGAAACAAATAAAAAAACAACAATAACATCGTTGATAAAATCTGTGTGGCTATTGTAAAATATCTCATGACTATTGATCAACTACAGATACAGAGACAAACATTCCTGGTTACCAGGTTGTGAAGCTAAGAAACAACATCGGAAGCCACAGAAAATGAGTCGCAACAAGGTGAGTAAGGGACTATTCAGGCTCACAACAGGTCTAGGACTACCTGTGATACTCTCTAAGTGCTGTGGCATGTACCTAGGAAAGGGTCACTGCTGAGCAACTCCAGAACTATACCGTTTTGAAATTATATTAATAATGTTTTTATATTCTTGCATTTGTTCTTAAGTTAGGTGTTAGGCACTGATAGAAAATTCATTGGTGATATGGGTTCTATATAGAGATGAATCTTTTTAAACTTTCACAAATACACAGGTCCTGGTATTGCTAAGGAGAAGGCTGAGGTCAATCTATAGGACAGCTCCAGTGCCTTCCCTGAGAACCAGGTAGAAATATTTTATCTTTTCAAATGTTCTGTTTCCAACCTCTTGTGTAGGGCTTCAGTTGTGCATCACTCACTGTGGACAGAGCCTTTACCTTCTGGTTAATGTCACCACTGCCACATTTCATCTACCTACATCAAGATTTCTTTTTGTTTAAAGATTTATTTATTTGAAAGTCAAAGCTATAGAAAGAAAGAGAAAGTCAGAGAGAGGGGTCTTCCATCTGCTGGTTCACTCCCCAAATGGCCGCAACAGCCAGGGCTGAGCCAGGCCAAAGCCAGGCGCTTCATCCAGATCTCACACATGGCTACAGGAGCCTAAATACTTGGGCCATCTTCTGCTGCTTTTCCAGGGCATTAGCAGGGAGCTGGAATGGAAGAGGAGCAGCTGGAACTTGAACCAGCGCTCATGTTAGCATTGCAGGTAGCAACTTAACCCACTAAGCCACAACCCAGCCCCCACATCAAGATTCCTATTTGTATATTCTGAAACACTTGAGATAGAGCTTACAAACTGCACAATGCAAAAAAATAGCAGAAACTTAAAGGAGCAATGCCATCAAGCGGAAAGAACACAGGAGCCAAAATCCTTTTGGCCTCAGTCTCTTCAGATTTCAGTTGGAGCCAAGACTCTTATCCCTAAACGCTATATACAATTGTTAATGACAACTTAAGGAAGGCAGAGATGTGACAGCTTTAAGTACCCTGCCAATATATTTTAAAATCTAAATTCTCCCCATCAAGCAAAAAGTGAAGTAATGTTTTGACAAGTTAAGTTCCTGGGTTTTTGAAATTGATTTTTCCACTCAAGTATTTGGCAAAACAGAACTTCTCACTGCAATTATGTGATCCCGCCCCTCCCTTTCCCCAAGCAGTTTCAAATTATACTTAGGGTTGCCTTCACTTTGATAATTTACTTCCTTTGTTTATTGTCTGCTTTTGTTGAAAGAGGAATATAAGAATATTGTTTGGGGCCTGTGCTCTGGCATAGAAGATTAAGCATCTTCCTGCAGTCTTGGCATTCCGTATGGGCATCGGTTTGAGTCCCAGTTGTTCCACTTCTGATCCAGCTCCCTGCTAATGCACCTGGAAAAGCACTGGAAGATGGCCCAAGTGCTTGGGCTCCTACACCCAGGTGAGACATCTAGAAGAAGTTCCTGGCTCTTGCCTTCAGTCTGGCCCAGCCTCAGCTGTTGCAGCCATTTGGGGAGTGAACCAGCAGATGGGAGATCTCTCTCTCTGTCTCTCTCTCTCTCCTACCTTCTCTTTCTGTATGTCTTCCTTTCAAATACATAAATAAATCTTTAAACAAAAAAACAGAATATATGTTATATGATATGAAATCTATGCTCTGCGAAAAATCAGTCAAGAGGATACACCCCAGACCGTTGCTAATACTCACTTTGCTTGTCACCAAATACGAGAGTCAAGCTCTGTGGAAAGTTCACTGAGGAAGGACACTTGTATTTAACCCAAAGCATGGGGAGCTTTCACATCCACTCAGCACTGGCACAAGAAATCCAGAGTGCGGGTCACTAGAAGACAAGGCATGGCTAAGCACCGCTATCTTGAGAGGGTGCCAGAGCGATTATTCAAGGACACTTTGCACTCCAGGCCTCAGTGCCTAGCTGCATTGTGGAAGTTCAGGAAAACATCTCAGGTGCACACACGGTACTCCAGACACCAGCAACCAAGAAAGCGAATGCTCCTTCTCCTGGTCCCTGACAGGCTCCATCTTAGGACTTACTTTCTCCAACCTCTGTCCCTACCTTCCATTTTCTGCTTTCCTATCTGTTAACAATTTCCCTTGTTCCTGAATTGTGGGACTTCAAAGCATCCTCAAATATTTTCCCACGGTGGAACCCAGCCCATAGAATTTGCTCTTTATGGTGATTTACTTGCCCCAACCCATGATCAGCTCACCCGTGCTTGCTCTCCCAGACAGACAAGAGGCAGAACTTGAGGGGGTCCTGTTTATCTTTGCGGGGGAGTCCTCTCTCCCTCTAATGCTTCACTCTCCACCATGATGGAGCCAAGGTTTCCCCCACTAGTTGGTGTATCTTAGTCTTACTCTGTCCTTTGGCTCTTACTTACACCTTTGGCTCTTACCTTACACCTCACCCTCTCCTTCCTAAGTCCAGCTGATGAAAGAGGTCCCTGACAATCCCCCCAGGCAAACTGAGTTATGTGTCGAACTGTGGGCTCTGGGAGACAAAGACAACCATTCTTTGGGCCCCTCTCTTTGTCTTTCTCTCTCTCTGCCTCTCAGGGTGAGCATTTCAGGAAAGGAAGGCTTCAGACAGCGACCAACTAAACCTGTCACCCTCCTTCTCAAACTTATCCACCCCAACAGAGGCTGGCTCCTGCCTTGGGAGCAGCCCTAAGAACAGAGAAGCCCACACATTTGTGTTCTACATCCTAAAATAGTAACAAGAAAAAGCAGGATAAAAAACAAAAGAAAAGAAAAGAAAATGAAAGGGAAAAAAAACCCAAACATGGCAACAAAAACAAAATAGAGGCAACAGCAGCATCTTGAAACTCTGCAAAAGCAGATATTGTATAATTAAACCTAAATACCAATCTATAGCCATTTTTCATCAGGTGGCTTTTGACGGCTCCTTCCTGCAAAGAGGTTTAATGATTTCATTGAGTAAGAGGCGGTGGACTTGAGATGTGTGTATTCGCTGGGAGATAATTGCATTTAATGAAAGGCACATCCATAGGTTTGGGAAGCAAGTAATAAATCTTCCTCCAGAGTCTGTGGATCAGTCATCTTCCAACTGATGAGCGGCTGGAAGATCAATTAATAATCATGATGAGAACAATACTTTTCACTAGCAATTTTCCTCAGGTCGCTCAGAGCAACATTATAAACACAAACATTCATCTTTTAGTCCTCCTGAAAAGTAAGTATTTGCTCAAGTTATTCTCAGATATGGGACAAGGAAACTGAAATACAGAGAACTGATGGGCCACTGTAGCAGTGAGGAAGGGACAGGAACACATAAAAAGGTAGACACATCTTTGAATTTTCTATTCGAATTTTGAATATATACCCTACAAGTATTTATTGATCTCTAATGACAACATCAGCTAATAATTTTAGTGCCAGGCTCTGTGCTCAATGAAATACTTTACAAGCATTGTCTCATTTTATGATGAGAAAAATCAAGGACTAGGAAGGTGGATACCAAGCACACGGGCCTGTGATAAAAGCAGAATATGGATCCAAGTGAGCCAATTCCGGAGGCTGTGCTCCTAATCCTCACACATAATGCCAGTATGTGCAGTCCTGCTCTGGGGTGGGGACTTGGGAGACTGTCCACACAAAGCACAAGATCCCTGTTCTCAAGTTCACAGTGGGGAGGGCGGAAAATCCAGTACTGACAACATTCTCATACTAAACACTGTTCTACAAGCTTGATACATATTACGCATGTAACCTTCATACATTTTTTTAAAGTTTTTTACTTATTTGAGAAGTGGCGAGGGTTCCACTGCTGGTTCACTTCCTAAATGCTCTGGTCAAAGCCAGAGTTGGGACTCAATCCAGGTTTCCCCAGTGGGCAACAGGATCCCAAGTACTTAAGCCATCATTGTTGCCTCCCGGTCTAATTAGCAGGGAGCTGGAGTCAAAAACAGGGCCAAGTATGTGACCCAAGCCCTCTGATATGGGATATGAGTGCCCTAACCTGCCAGCTTAAACATTAGGCCTTTTCCCTTGGTCCCCAATAATGATAAGACGAGGTGGGTATTATCTCAATAACAATCAAATGAGGTAGGTATTATCGCAATAACCTTTATTTACCAGATGAGAAAACAGACACAGAGAGCCTAGGTAACTAGTCTCAAATCAGTTTTCATCCAAGAATCTATGCTGTCAATCATCAACTGTCTTGTTTTTCACACCAAGTATTTTCATGCTACATTAGTGATAATCTGAGAAAAACTAAAAGATTTTAAGCAAGAAGTCATCAGATTAATAATTTTTTTTACTTATTTTCAGAATTTCTTATTAATTTATTTAAAAGGCAGAGAGCTAGCTCTCCAGTTACTCACAAAAGCTGGGGCTGGGCCAAGCTGAAGCCAGGAGTCTTTAACTCAATTAACGTCTCCCGCATGGGTGGGAGCCATCACAGGCTGCCTCCTATAGCATGTATCAAGAGGAAGCTGGATCAGAAGCAGGACTGGGACTCAGATCCAAGGACCCCCACATGGGATGTGTGTGTTCCACACAGCGTTTTAACCACTGAGCTACAAACCTGCCCCAGATTCAGATGTTTCTGAGGTCACTTTGTTACACCGGGGGAAAACTGCTTAAGAACTATTTTGCATTCCAAGATATGTGTGCTAATTTGAATGGCCTTCAAAGGGCTGATGGTCTGTCATACTTCCAGGATGCTAGGCAGGATCCCAGATAAATTTTTCTGTATTTTCCACATCTTATCCTTTCCTCCACAAAGCTGACCTGAACCTGAGTTTGAATCTGCCCATACGTCACCAGAGTAGCCTGCAACTCTTAGAGCTAGTTCCTCCTCCTTCCCAAGCCATGATGGAGAGAAGCCTGTGCTCCCCAGCAAAACAGTATGAGGCACTGGAGCCCAGGGCACTGTATTCATAATACCATTTTGTCCAATATTCCAGAACTGGAAAGCTCAAGTGTCAGAAAGTGAACAGAACTCCCAACAGAAATGTCCTAGTTTATCTGAATAGTTAGAGAACTGAAAAGTGGCCGAGACAAGAGATCGTGCTGTTCCAAAATCCATCCCGAGGATTCCTATGTGAACAACAGACCCATGCCTGAATATCCGTAAGAGTTTAGGCCTCTAGCTCCTTCTGCACCACTAGCTGCGAGCCCTCGCCCACTACATTTTGCTCAGCTAGCATTTCGTTAGTTAATGGGAACTCAAAGTCTGTTTTCTCTAGGAATTTTCCCTTATCATGCTAGTCCAGGGAGTTTCAGTCATTCAGAAGTTAGAGGAGATGTTAAAGATATCTCTTTGGTCCTTTCAAAATGTCCCCTTCAGATATTTTATTGCCCCTTTTGACAAGGAATTCACTACTTACTGAAATATTTTCTTCTATCTTTGAGCAGCTCTGATGGTTTTAAACTTTATCCTTATACTAAGACAAATTTCCATTGCTTATAACTGCAACCCTAACTCCTATCTCTCAATAGTACTCAGGATAGAATGTAAGAAGCCTTCCTTTATATACTCTCAGGTTGGGGTAGGTTTCTCCAAATACCTGTATTCAGCCTCATCAAATAACAGATCAGACGTTTGTAACTCCTTCGATGCTTCTTGGACTATCAAAGACAAGACTAGGGTATGTAGGAAACTGCAAAAAGGGAAATTTCAAAGCAGGGGATATTGACTATTCACAAGAGGAAGTCAAGAAACTTAGCACTGGCAATGAATGATCATGGGAATTAATGAATCATAGAATTGTTTTGTGAGAAGGAGCCTGCTATGGTATGAATGCTTTTATTCCCTCCAAACTTCATTTTAAAACTTCATCCTCATGAAAAGATCCCATAAGCTACATCCACAGCATCTGGCCTCCATGCAGGCAAAGAATACACCTCTTTCAGAAAAACCAGGTCTCTGGAGTCTAGATTATAAATTTCCAGCACCCATTCATGGTCCCATGAATGAAATATCATAGGATGCCATGTTGATTGTCACATGCTGATTGAATTCAAAACAGACTTGCAGATCACAACTTCCCCTTGGTTAAGGACGAGAATGCATAATGATACTGCCTTGTATGCTGGGAAGGCAGAGAAAAGATCCCTAATACCTCTGTCCACATCTCCATCAAGGCAGGGTTCCTCTGCAGAACGCTGCACTCTGGCCATAACGAACACCTGTGATTTTCAGACTGTCCACTTCAAAAACTCTAGCACAGAGAAAGAAGAGACTCAATTAGTCCAGGGCCCTCCTTCCATTGTTTCTGGGCTGCTCTCCATGAGCGTCTGACAAGTTGATGTTTGAGCCTCTGACATCTACCTCCTTGTCAAAGCTTCAATTGTCAGGTCTCCCTGTTGGAGTTCATGGCCTGTTGGCTGCTTGAAGTAGTTAGGTTTGGGTCTCCTGGCAGGAGCCTTGGCCCAGCTCTCTCCCTGTGGGCCTTGAACTGCATCACCCAGGCCTGATTCCCACATCAGACCACAAATCCTCAAGCTGCCTGTGAAACCCTTCCAGGCTCTTTAAAACATAGTATGATATTTAACTTTCTGGTCTTGTACAGATAAGCAGTACATGAAAAGAGAAAAATATGCAGTTCACAATTTAATAAATATGGAAAACTGCACCTGGCATCTATCTAAAAAAATAATATTACCTGCACTGTGAGAACAGCAATAATACCACCATAACAATAACATTGTTGGGAAGCAGGAAACCAAGATGTTTTGAATTGTGTTATAATTAGAAAGCAGATAAACAAATAGGAACATCATTTATTCATTAAAACTGCGCAAATGGAAAATCTACTTAATTAATTTCTTTGTACAATGTCTGTAAACTCCTTTAGGGAGGAAATCTGAGGAACAATTTCAAGCCCAGAGCCAATGCCACAAACACAGCTTTGAAGCCCAACCAAAAAAGCAAAGGGGTGATGGCTGCTTTTTGGCAGAAGTGCTCTTTAAAATGAGATAATGAAGAGACCGGGCTGGCCCCACAAATGGGATGGCACGGGCACCCAATCACGAATGTGCTTGCGTTCCATTTGTCCTGTGCCTCGGAATAACACCCTGCTTCCTCCCCTGTCTGCTCTCACAGCTAAGGTCTCAGGCGGAAATGGATGGAGTTGGAGTTGATTAAGGGACTTTCTGCAAAACCCTTTGGATGGTTTAAAAGCGGGGTCATTAACAGGTTTCACATCTATCGTGGCAGTCATTACAGCAAGCAAAGGATTTGGAGGAGGGTCAGCACTTAGCACAATTGCACAGCCACCAGCATTGGCTTTGGTTCCATCTCCCTCCTTCCCACCTCCTCCCTCCACTCCACTCCTCTCCCCCTTTCACTTGTTCTCATCACTCCGAGGCCTCCATCCTCACCCTCCCTTTTCTAAACTGGATCTTCCTTGAGCTGGCAACTTTTCTATCTCACTCTCGTCTTAAAACAAGTCCTGCCTTGGAATTAGTAATATGATTGTGGGGTTAGGCTGTAGGTGTGTAATACCTGGTAATGTACAAAGCACCTATTGATTTCTTCCATTAACCCCCAAACAGTCTCTAACATAATAATAACAATAATGGCAATACTTAACGAACACTGTAAGCCACTCTCTGTGAAGTAACTCGTATGCTTTGTCTCTTTTAACCCTCTCCATGACTTAATGAGCAGGCATTCTTGCATTATTCCTGCCAGAGGGGAAGAAGAACGCAGTGTTGATTCATTTTCTCAAAATCAGATATTGGTATGTATAGTGTCCCTCAAACCTAAGTCTCTGTCCTTTTCATTTCTTTTCTTAAAATAAGCATTTGTATTCAAGACTTGAAAAACTGGTAGTTTGTTTGTTTGTTTGTTTTTGTTTTAGCCTTTTAGGAAAAATTCTGTGGTTCCATGGAAAATAACCCATGGTCTTGGGGACACTTCTCAAGGTCATCTGATTCTGCTGCCACAGGAGCTCTTTGTCAGCTCTGTAAATTGTAAATGAACTGAGAGCAATGAAAAATAATTTTGTCTATACACATGCAAATGATGTCCTGTCCAGTAGCGTTTCAAAGCGCTCCCCAGCCCTATTACAGTAGAAACTAGTGCTTCCATTTGCACACTCATTTCAACATCTCTTTATTCATAGACATTTGTGGGTTTTTGGACTCCTCCTTTGAATTAGCTTCAACACCTCACCAGTTTCCTCAGTCATGAGTTAAATAAAATCTTTAACATATGTATTAGTTTCTCAGGGCTCCCTTAACGAAGTTTCACCACTGGAGTGGCTTAAAACAGAAATTTACTTTTCTCACAGCTCTGGTGGCTAGCATGCTGCTCCCCTGGAGGCCTCCAGAGGAGGATCTTTCCTCACGTCATCCGGCCACACAGCCCCAGGGCTTCCTCAGCTCAGGACAGTGGAACTCCAGCCTTTGGCACCACATTCCCATGGCTGTCTTTCCCACTGTGTCTGTGTGTACAGACAGAGTTTACAGACATTGTACAAAGAAATTAATTAAGTAGATTTTCTTAGAAGGACACCAGTCATACCGGATGTAGGTCCACACTATTGAAAAATATATAAAGGCAAACAGACACGCAGTGAGAGAAACAGAGAGATATCCTACCAGTAGGTTCACTCCCCAATAGCCATCGCTGGATCAGGCTCAAGCCAGAAGCCAGAACTCAATCTGAGTCTCCCACACTGACAGCAGGGATCCAACTACTTGAGTTACCATCTGGTGTTCCAGGGTGTGCACAGGCAGCAAGCTGGAATCAGGAACACAGCCAGTACTGGAACCCAAGTGTTCTGATATGGATGTGGGTACTCCAAGCACTCACCCCTCAACTCAACTTAATTCAATCTGCTAATATCAAACTTTCAAAAAAGTCACATTCACAAGTACTATGGTTTAGGACTTAGCATATCTTTTGGCAGGACACACTTAAATCTATCACAACATGCGTTCATTTTTATATCTGTATGACAGTCATGATTTCACTTTTTTGAAAATTACTGGACCAGTGATGTGGCATAGTAAGTTACACCACTGCTTGCAATGCTGGATCCCATATCAAAGCCAATTCAAGTCCCAGCTGCTCTACTTCCAATCCAGCTTCTTGCTCATGCGCCTGGAAACTCAGCAGAAGATGGCCCAGTACTTGGACCCTGCCACCCATGTGGGAGGCTCACATGGAGTTCTTGGGTCCTGGCTTCAGCCTGGCCTAGCCCCAACCATCATAGCTATTTGGGGAGAGAACCAACCGATGGAAGACTGATCTGGCTATCTTTCTATTTCCCAGTCTGTGTGTGTGTGTGTGTGTGTGTGTTTGCGTGTCTCTGTGTAATTCTGCTTTTGGAATAAATAAAATACATTTAAAAAATTATTATAGGATCTAATATTCCACTGATAGCTCACTGGGATACAGAACTGCTTTATTTTTTCCTGTATAAAATGTCAAACATACATGAACAAAGTAGAGGCCATAATGGTACAATGGTTCCCCACATACCTATATTTTAACCTCAACAATTATCAACATTCTGCTAACTTTATCTCTACAGCCACCAAAGCCTGGATTTATAGGAATTCTGACCTCAAACCCATTCATGGAGTTCTGATATTTCTCCCATTCCAGCTAACTCCTGGGTGTCTTGTGCCGACAACAGTTGCATGTTACTTGAAACAGATTTAAAGAATTTATTATTAAACAGTGATAGCAATTTACAATTACCTATTTCTGGAGGAGTTATACTACTCCCACTTTGCTCTTGGTCAGTACCTCATAAACACATAGTAATAAATTAATATGTTTCTAAGACCCATTTCTATTTTAGCCAGTTAATTTGAAGGGAGGACATGAGAGAGAAGCATTGAAACAGGCAGGGGTCACTCCTGTTGCTACCACATTCTTCAAATCTCTGCTTATGAGGGATCTCCCTTCCTCCTACCCTCTCTACATTCAGGGGCACTCCTGGGTTCCTAGGATAGGCTGCCAATATGAATTCAGTGGCAAAACTTCTATTCCTCTCCTGCAAGCTGCTCAAATAACAGCAAGCATTGAAACTTCTCTTCCACAAATATCAAAATAACAAATATGTCATCCAAGCAGAAAATTAATATAAATGATACAAGATTATTTTTATAAGCTGCACATGATACCTGGTGGAGAGACTACTGTTGGGGATTTAAACATGTTTAAGAATAAGTGAGGGAATGTGTGTACAACTGGTTTAATAATTGAAAAAATTATGAGATCTAGAACTAGAGGTGGGTGGATGAAATTCATGCCATGAGATCTGTGGGTTTTCCTGGAAGACCCCACCCCACTCCCAACATGTCATTATTAGAGGACTTAATAATAACAAAAATCCTCTGTGAGAACAGGGACATCTTAGAAATGGATAGCATTTTATCCGGTCATTATTATTATTTTTAAACTTTTATTTTGAAATAACATTAGACCCACGTGACCTTCCATTCCTTACCCTTTACTTAATAATATATAAATAGCAGTAACACAAAGTACTGAATAAACACTTAGAAATATGATGTGTCAAAAAAAAAGAAAAATATAGTATAGAGTTGTTTTACCATTCACCCTGCTTCTTTCAACAATAACATGATCCATGAACAGAGCACATCATCACAACCAGGAAAATGACATTGATACAATATACCTAATTTATTCCTTTTTCAGAATCCATCAATTTTTATTCACACTCACCTTTTTTTGCACAGCTCTGTGAAATTTTATCTTGTGGGTACACTTACCATTTTTGTCTTTTAAAAATCACAAGATGAATGAATTACTTCATTTCCCCAGAGTTGACTAATCTTGTAACTCATTTCTGTTTCCATATCCTAGTCATCTGGGTTTCATGCATTGTTTTTCTATCAACATATTAAAAATCAATTTTAGATTGCCAAATTTGAAAAAAGAAACTTGAAGAGTACAAGAAATGACAAACATGAGCTACAAGTCAGAATCGCTGATTATCGTGCTTGTATAGAGCTAAAATCTTCTCTGTCCATTCTAAGTCCTTTTCCCCTTCTCTTTCATTCCCAGCCAGGCACCATGGGTTGACTATGTTCTTTCCATTTAACCTTTTTCTACTTTGTGTGTGTACATTTTATGTACACATTACTTTCATGTCTTTTTTTTTTTAATTATTTTATTTATTTGAAAGTCAAAGTTACACAGAGAGGAGAGGCAGAGAGAGAGAGAGAGAGAGAGAAGGTCTTCCATCTGATGGTTCACTCCCCACATGGCTGTGATGGCTGGAGCTGCGCCAATTTGAAGCCAGGAGCCAGGAGCTTCTTCCCGGTCTCCCATGTGGGTGCAGGGACCCAAGGACTTGGGCCATCTTCTACTGCTTTCTCAGGCCATAGCAGAGAGCTGGATCGGAAGTGGAGCAGCCAGGACCGAACCAGCACCCATATGGGATGCCATCACTGCAGGCGACACCTTTACCCAATACGCCACAATGCTGGCCCCTCAATCATTTTCTTTCACTAGTAAATGATATTTAAGGAAGATACATCCCAACCACTACTCTTAGAGCACTGGTTCTAACTATCTTCCTCCCACCTTTTTTTTTTTTTTTTTTTTTTTCTGACAGGCAGAGTTAGAGAGAGAGAGACAGAGAGAAAGGTCTTCCTTCTGTTGGTTCCCCCCCAAAATGGCCGCTATGGCTGGCACACTACACTGATCCGAAGCCAGAAGCCAGGTGCTTCCTCCTGGTCTCCCCTGCGGGTGCAGGGCCCAAACACTTGGGCCATCCTCCACTGCATCCCGGGGACACAACAGAGAGCTGGACTGGAAGAGGAGCAACTGGGACAGAACCAGCACCCCAACCGAGACTAGAACCCAGGGTGCAGGAGCCGCAGGCAGAGAATTAGACTAATGAGCCGCGGCACCGGCCCCTCCCACTTTTGAAAAATAATTGGACTATGTGACAGTTTGTTCAATAATGTAGTTTACCTTGAATGTGCTCCAATTTATAGGCACAGTAGAGTCCAGAAATTTAAAACATTTTAATTACTAAAAGTAATGACTTAAACTATGCCATGATCTCCTGGCAACAACATGGTTGTACATGGCTGGTTTAATAAGCATAAGCTATCCAGGCAATGAGACCTGATCTTAAAACTGCAGAGCATGATCTTAACTCTGAATGGAAAAGTGCTGAACAGGGGAAAAGGCCGTGCGTTCCCTCTGACACCTCTGTGATCTGGCGAATGCTCTTCGGTTTCCCTGCTTTTCTCTCCTCCCTTCCGTCAGGTTGGTAGTTCCCTCTCATTCTTCAAGACTGAGTTCACTTAGCTCAGTGATCTGGGCACCTCCCACACTGACTTGTGTCATATATTTTTGTTTAGAAATCAAACCTGCTTCCAGAATGAGTTCATTGAGAGCAATGCCCACATTAAAATCAGAATCCCCAGCAACAGCAACAAGCACACTGGCTGAGCTATGAGAGGCCCTGGGGGGATTTGTACTGTACTGGTAGAAGTGCAACAGCCAAGTGACCAGGCTCAAATGGATGTTCCACCAATTATCAGCCATGTGACTTTGAACAAATTATTTATTTTGTAATTTTCCTCCAAACAATGGGGCTTTTTCAGGGTAGTTCCATTAGAGGGATGTAGTAAGGGTGAGATGATATTAACTGTAGGTAACCTGCCATATAGCAAGGGTACATAGCACTGAACTTGTATGGAGTGCCAGCAGAGAACTGAGGAGTGCATGATGTGAGTTGTCAGAACCTGTGGTTCTCTATTCAGATCTCCCTTCCACGGAACCTGCTGGGAGCAGCACAGTCAACTGACAGCCGTAGCCAGCCACTAGCTGAAGCCTGGCATATACAGAGGCTACTGAGTACAACAGAGGCACTAAACCAGATCATTCCAGCTTACTGTGGATTTTGTTCAGGGCCTGCACGTCAGCCTGCTAGAGGCTTTCTCACACAATCATCTTTTCTTTCGGTTCATACAGAGCTACTGCGCTCGCATCATCATCGGAGGCCCTCCCAGTCATTAAGCACGCCTCTCCCCTTTATCATGTATAGGTATGTCTCCCAGAATACCTTGCAAATTTAACATACTAAAAGCAGTGTGGAAGTCTACCTTGGAATCACATCTTGGCAAGAACTGGCAACACCTTCACACTCCTAGGTACAGATTACATGAAGCTTGCTTAATCTGTTTTAAATATTTCCATTCACCAATCACACTGGGGAAAAAGTCGACACATATATTTCTATATGTAGGCAATTCTCATGAGAAAAGCCTGATGTTTGTGGGGAGCAACTCGGACTAGACTAAGTTACTGGAATTAAGACTTATTCTATGCATCTGCTCTCCCACAATATGGCGCTGGGAGAGGAGAAAACAGCTTCTACCCAGCTGCCTCCAGTTCAACCAATAAACAGCAGGACCTGCTCCTGATTGGAGGAGAGCAGCGTACTCGGCGTGTGGGCAGCCGAGTTGGGATTGGCGGAGGAGGACTATAAAGGAGGAGAGAAACGGCATGCACCAGGAACATCTAAGGGGAACATCTAAGGGGAACACCTGTGCAGCCCCCGAGAGAGCCGGCCGGCGGTGTGCCGCTCCCCTGCGGAAGTGGGGAAAGTGGCCAGGGGGAACCGCCCTTCCACGGAGGTGGAAGGGACAGTAGCCAACCCGGGAAGAACCAGCAGCAAACCCGGGGAGGGCCGAGCAGACGAAAGAACAGCGCAGGGTCCTGTGTCGTTCCTCCACGAAGACGGGGAGCGACAATGTTCTGGTGTATTGATAGAGTTTTTGGATATTCTTCTTTTCCAGTTGGAAATTGCCTACTAATGATTCCCACGCCTGGGCCTTGTGTCCAAGACAGATCTGCACATGAATCAACAGTTCTGGAAATCACTTTGGGAGCCACATAGTTTGAACAGATAAAATACCCAAACACATAGCCGCAGGACCATCTGAGATTACAGAAAAAGAAAACATGAGCAGGAAACCAACTTGTAATTGGCGCACTGCTCCTGTTTCCTGGACTTCTGATATTTGAGGGTTTTATTGGTATCATCTCCCAGAACATTTCTGGTGTTTAGAATTAGCCACAAGTTATACAAAGCATGCAAAGAACTTTACATTTGGCCTATTGTCACTCCATCAATTAACTTCCACTGCTTTCAAAACATCCCTGTGTGACAGAGGGGCAGATGTTATTATTCTGATTTTGTTCTTTGGGAATCCTTGGCCCAGAGAGGAGAGGACTAGACTTAGCTCAGAGGCTGGGTGTATAAACTCTCCTGCAGCCCTCGGCTGTGCTGACTTCCAGAGCTGAGCGCCTCTAACTGTCGCAAGCTCGAATTCTCTAACATGAGCCACTCAAATGAGCAGACATACATTTGGAGTAATTGCAATTAAATCCCTTTCTGCCATTAGAGCACCAGGCTTCTGTTTTCACAGCCTGAATGGCTCTGGCTTTTGCATTGTCAAACACATTTCAAACCCAACCACAATGTCTGCCAGTGGCTGACACCCTGAGGTTTAATTTTTCTTTTTCTGTAGCTTCCTAAATTTCATCCATCCTCCAAAAATCTATCTTCTTGCTCATTGCCCCTGAGAAGAATCTGGCTACTTTCATCAGCATACTTGATCAAAACCAGTGAGCAGAGAGTCAAGACAATCATCCAATACCAAAAGTTTGCAAAACATATTACTGCATATAATTGATATTTTAGGAAATCAACGCCTTTAGCAATTCGTGGCCAATAAGAACTTTCCCACCGAGATCATACTAAGCCAAGGGTTGCTGCCTATTTTACTCCCAGTAAAAATGTCTCCCTCTTAGGCTAATGATCCCTGCAAATCCTACACTAATTGCTAGCCCAGAGTTCCGGAGAGTTGCATTTCACTAAATAGCTGAAATGACATATTTGGCATTAGTGTCTTGACTCTGTCTCCCTCAAGTGCAATCTCCTCATCAAGCCAACCATCTCAACTGCTCATCTGCAGTCATAGATCGCTACCTTATTACTTAATCTTTTCTTCAGGGGCAGGAAGAGGAGGTGCGGGGATTCAGTGCCATCTTTAAACATTCTGTTTTCAATCTCTTCCAAGTAATTCTTCATGTTCATCAGTTTGACTACGACCCAGCTTTTGGGTGAACACCTGGCCTCACAGGTTTCTACGACTGCCGACTGCCAGACTGGCTGGCTAGAAGAAGGCTAATCATTTCCATATCAGCTGTTCGCCCATAGGGTCAGCCAGTTTCATGTCAGTTTCCATATCTATTCTTGACAGCGGCTTTCCCTGCCCCAAAAGGCAGACCTAGAGTTCCTCTTTCTCTCTTTGGACACTGAGCTAAGATATTTAGCTGATGACAGACATATATGCAGCTAAGATTTGATGATCCGTTATTTGCAGCCTCTTATGCAGACCAAAAAAGAGATTTTTGATATAAAGTAGTAAACAGGGATGGTAAAAGACAAAGCTATAAAGTTGAATTTGGGGACAGACACTCCTGCCAGGGCTCCCTAATTACAGTGTAAACATTTGTTTACTTGGCTAACTTGCAGGATCAGCTTTGTCAAAGAAGGTAATCTAGTCTTGATTTCAGTTTTCTCCCCAAATGTTTCCGAGCTTTTGTTAGAAGAGGCCACGGAAAATAACGCTGATGAATCATAGCAACAACCCACACTTGTGACTAAGAGCTGTATTTAAAGGAGAAGAGCTGAAAGAGAAGCAGAACAGAGCTCCCATTCCTACACCTCCTCCTCCCCATGTGGCTTGCTTAAGCTTGTTTGGCTGCTGCTTCTAGTCCATTCTCTTTTTCCAAGTCTCTCTCTTCACATTTAGATGTGACTTGCTGGGATGTAAGAGGAAACAGACCAAAGGGAGAATTTACATTCTGATGACTTAATCCAGCACTGGGTGTAGGATACAGTAAAAGGAAGGTAGATGTTGAAGTAGTACCCAAGGGAATCTGGGAAGGAAGGGAGGGAGCAAGAGTAAATTAGAGTGGAGGGAGGTGAGAAGAAGAGATCCTAAAAGGAATAAAGGGGAGAGAGGGGAAGGCAGAGAGAGAAAAAGAACAACAAGAGTAGAACATAAGAGATGAGGAACCAGGCCGACGCCGCAACTCACTAGGCTAATCCTCCGCCTTGCAGCACGGGCACACTGGGTTCTAGTCCCCGTCGGGGTGCCGGATTCTGTCCCTGTTGCCCCTCTTCCAGGCCAGCTCTCTGCTGTGGCCAGGGAGTACAGTGGAGGATGGCCCAGGTACTTGGGCCCTGCACCCCATGGGAGACCAGGAGAAGTACCTGGCTCCTGCCATCAGATCAGCGTGGTGCGCCGGCCGCAGCGCGCCGGCCGCGGCGGCCATGGGAGGGTGAACCAACGGCAAAAAGGAAGACCTTTCTCTCTGTCTCTCTCTCTCACTGTCCACTCTGCCTGTCAAAAATAAAAATAAAAATAAAAAAAAGAGATTAGGAACCGAGAGAAGTGAGAAGATGTGCCAGGGAAAGGGATATCCCACCACAAGCATCTCCCTTCTCTTCTTCTTTCAGCACACAAATGATGAAGGGTCTAGGGTGAGGACAGAGTCAAACTGTATTTGTGCTTTAAAACATTCTTTTAAAAAGCCATCTACCCCATCAACAACCCATGACATGATGAAGTCCAACTAGTTAGGACAGTTACCACGAAACCGTTTTGATAATTTGGTAATACCTCACTTCGTTTTTCATCTCAGAAAAAAAAGGAAGAAAGAAAAGGACAGAACACACAAGAAAGATAAAAATGAGGGCAACATGGCAGCAGCAGAATTAGTCAAAGGTCGAGATCAGAGTTTGAGAAATGTCTCTGTCAGTCAAGAGAAGAGGGAGCTCACATGTATAGATGCTGTCCTGAGGACGATAATGGGACTGAGCACTTCCTGACCAGTACTGCTTTTATTGTTAACAGCAGAGAGGCAGATGCTTGGCATTCTCATTTTGCCAGAGTACAACAGCCTTTCAACTTTGGGAGCTTCCTGTACTGGAGCAAGATGGGCCCATATTAGGATATTGTTTTCCATTCCCAAGAATTCCCTTTACAGCAAGTAAGCGGAGCTCAGGGATGGTGCCGATTAGAACTCCTTTGAAGAAAATCAGAGAGATATCTCCAGTTTCAGCACCGGGCAACAGAACAGAAACGGCAAATATGTTTCACCTCACGTGCCAACCTCCACTGATTAGAGCCAGCTTCCTTCTGAAGGGCTCTGATGAGAAGTATTCTCTTGCCCCTAAGACAGCAGAGGGAAACTGTGGCATGTCAGGAGTGACACCTGCTCTGTGCACAGGATGACGGAGGCTGCTCCTGTGTTCAGAGTTACTTCCCCTGCAGCAGACTGAAATGGCCAGCTCCTGGAGGGAAAGGATCTGGTCAAACTGATCTACCCACATCACAGAGATATTTAAATCTTTGCGTCAGATGTAGTCTTTTTCACTGTCATGTCTGTGGGTTCCAGATTGAGTATGCTGTCAACATTCTCAGATTCCATTTGAGGAGGGCACCGTGGTACAGGGGAGTTAGCACAGGACTGAAAGCCAGGGCCTGGATGTCGTCCAGATTTGTCACCCTGAACGGCATATGGTAACTCGCTTCACTTCTGACACTTCAGCTTCCCCTGCTACACAATGTCATTTGGGCCAAATAACACCAGATCTAAAATTCTAAAATTTGGATGCCCCAGATTTGCTGTACTTCAATCACTTCAGACAAAACTAGATTTGGCCCTCATCCAAACTGGTTCACTGATGTTCTGTCCAAAAACATTTTGTTAAATGTATGAAATGGTACTGGTATCCTCTTCAGAGCTTGCAAATCAGCACTGATTGTCCCTTGAATAGGCCACGCTAATTTTCACCTCTGCCTTGGCCACTGCTCCTTGATGAGTGCCTCTCTCTGCTTCCAAGTCTATTCATTCTCCTGCCCAACCTCCTCTGCTAAGCCACCAGTGACCTTGACATGCTCCCAATCAGCTCTTGCTGATGTCTAAAGCTTGATGGGGATTTTTGAGGATCCTCAGAAATCGTGTATTTACTTATTTTATTGATCATGAGTAGTCACACAATTTGACCAGGTCTCTAGGACTCAACAGGATTCATTTTTCAAAAATGCTGGCAAGAGAAGTAAACACCAGTGTCTTCCAGCAACCTTAGCCTTCATACTATGTATGGGGAAAGATTTAGTATACTATGCATGGAAAGTGTGGAAACATTCTAACAGGAAGTATATGTAATATAGAAATAAAGTCATATTGGGTGTAGAGCCCAGACTTCTGCATTCACTGGTAACATAAACAAAAACTATCTTTGGTTGTGGTAAGGATTCAATGAGACAAGGTATATGAGCACCTAGTCCACTCCCAGGATTTGGCTATGAGCCCAAAATGGCACCTAGGACTGGGTGCTCTGGACAATTTAATCAGAAACAGAGATCAAAAACTTGGAAGCATGGTGACAGGGTCTGGACATAGATCTGAGTCATAAAGTTCAAAAGGGAATACAACATCTCATCATGAGTTTTCTCAGTGACATGTCCCCTTACCCTCAGAGGGCAAGGACTGCTTTTACAGTATGGCTCACTCAAAATCCAAAATATAGGGGTAGAAACAAGTGTCAGAGATTCTGAAAATCTCCAAGTCTATGCCTTACCCTTCCAGCCTGTCTCCAAACCACCTATCCCTGAGTGTGAGTAGCATCAGTCACTGATGGACTCTGCTGGTTGCTTGGTCAGGGCTGAAATGTAAATGAATATAGCCAAGTTGGGACTCATATTTGCCTCCTTCAAGTCCAGCATTCAGCAGGATTAGCCTACTAAGTTTCTGTATCCAATTTTTCCCTCTCATGATTTTTTTTAAAGATTTATTTATTTATTTGAAAGGTAGACTTACAGACAGAGAGAGGTAGAGACACAGCAAGATAGATCTTCCATCTACTGGTTCACTACCCAAATGGCTGCAATGGCTGGAGCTTGGTGAATCTGAAGCCAGGAGCTTCTCCCAGGTCTTCCATGTGGGTGCAGGAGCCCAAGCACTTGGGCCATCCTCCACTGCTTTCCCAGGTCATTAACAGAGAGCTGGATCAGAAGAGGAGCAGCTGGGACACGAACCGGCGCCCATCTAGGATACCAGCACCACAGGCAGAGGCTTAGCCTACTATACCACAATGTGGGTCCTGATTTCATTATCTAACTAGAATCATGGATAAGCTACCTACTATCACACACATCCTGTTGCTATGGGGCCTGTGAAAATATCTAATGAAAGAGAGGAACAATTAGCATCCTTGTGAAATCTGATTTTGTCTTCATTGGGTGATTATTTCACAAGTGCATATTTCACTGCCAGGCTTCAAAGCTCTTTTTAGGGTCTATTCTGAGTACTTTTGTAATAAAAATAGGAAGGGAAGCAGGGCAAGGCCAGTATTTACTGAGCAAGAAATGAGAAAGTCAGAATCGAAGAACCATTGTGCAGAAGCATTCTGTAGACAATCAGAGGAACCAATGTAACCAACTATGGTTAGATCACTTTCCAGAAAATTCCTATTAAATAGCATGTCTTCTTGATGAGTCTAGGCTTTCTTTCAATTATTTCTTCTATGGCTCTAAGAATTCAAGTGCTACTCTTGTTCAAGGATAAACTCCAGGTGAACTTCCTTGTCCTTTCATTACTTTTGTCTCCCATTCTGATCATTTTTGAACTTGCAACATGCCTTTATCCATTTTGTTTTACATTTGTCTATTTCACTGTATTCTTTTCTCTCAGCAAAGTTATAGAGACAACTTGTTATGTCCAAAATCTGCAATCTTATTTTTTAATAGGAAGAAAAGAAGGCAATGCCTGGGGACAGCATGAGGCAAAGCCCAATGGTAGGTTCTTGGTAGCAGTGCAAAGAAATTATAGCCCATGAGTAAGCAGAAAGCAGGAAGAAGCCATGGTCCAAGCCTCTCCTGGTCTTCTCACAACTGATGGCTGACCAAAGGCTGGATGAGAACCCAGAAAGAAGGTGCTAATGAGACATGCACTGTATCACATGCAAATGGCAGAATTGAGACTTCCATCTGAAGCTGGTTCACTTTGGTTCCGTTTTCATAGGCACAATACAGAGCTCTGCCTTCCTGGATGACGGAAAAAGCCAGGAACTAATCAGCTGAGGCTAGAGTCTGCTCATAAGACTGAAAGAAACATTCTCTTTGCCTCTGTCAACCACTCTTAGGGCGTGAGTCTTCACCCTATAAGTGTTAACTGTCAGTCACCCAGTAAGGATGATATTTCTTCACACACATGTGCAGACATGTGTACACACACACACACACACACTGTTACATGGTTATCTCTGACTACACCTAACCCACAACCACAGTTACCTACCTGTAAGTCACTTGCTGAGAAAGCAGA
The DNA here is from genome assembly GCF_051225735.1 of Oryctolagus cuniculus. Classification (NCBI taxonomy): domain Eukaryota; kingdom Metazoa; phylum Chordata; class Mammalia; order Lagomorpha; family Leporidae; genus Oryctolagus; species Oryctolagus cuniculus. The sequence continues at coordinate 127,749,565 of NC_142868.1, forward strand.
CATTTGCTGAGTCTGAACTGTTCTTATTTCTTGCCAAGAATAGAGGGCGAAGCCAGCGCCGCGGCTCACTAGGCTAATCCTCCGCCTAGCGGAGCCGGCACACCGGGTTCTAGTCCCGGTCGGGGCGCCGGATCCTGTCCCGGTTGCCCCTCTTCCAGGCCAGCCCTCTGCCGTGGCCAGGGAGTGCAGTGGAGGATGGCCCAGGTGCTTGGGCCCTGCACCCCATGGGAGACCAGGAAAAGCACCTGGCTCCTGGCTCCTGCCATCGGATCAGCGCGGTGCGCCGGCCGCAGCGCGCCGGCCGCGGCGGCCATTGGAGGGTGAACCAACGGCAAAAAGGAAGACCTTTCTCTCTGTCTCTCTCTCACTGTCCACTCTGCCTGTCAAAAAAAAAAAAAAAAGAATAGAGGGCGAAACCTTGGGTTATTTTTCAGCAAGGCATATGAGGGATCTTTACAAAGATTACAGAAATACATATTATGAAAAAAAACTACACATGGATTTCTGCAGTGTTTTTTCAACCAAATAAACTTGTCTTTTAATTTCATTTTTCCACAAACATTGTGACCCGCCCTCATATGTGGAAACCCAACACACAAAACAGATGAACTAAGGAAAAAGGTTGAAATAGCTATTGTTTCAATGCTTCAATTTTCAAAAAGGAAAAACAAAGACCCAATTATATGACATTATTTAAATAAGTGTTTCTTACACTTTCCTGAAAGTACAGATTACTTGGAAATGCTATTGGAAACACACACACACACATGCACACGCAAACGCACACACACACGGTAGGGGTGGGTAGAAAGAATGATTTTGATTCTCAGCTCTAGCTGAGACTCACTTAAGGCTTACTACTATACTGCTGTCAGACATCTTCCATGTTTTGTCTAACTTCTTCAACACTATGTGAAGAGGGTAGAAGTAATATGATTATTATTGTTAATACACATATTAATAAATTGAGTCAAAGAAGATATATCACATTAAGGATTTTTTAAATTTATTTATTTGAAAGGTAGAGTTACAGAGAGGCAGAGGCAGAAAGAGAGGTCTTTAATCTGCTGGTTGACTTCCCACATGGCCACAATGGCCAGAGCTGCACCACACAGGTGCAGGGGCCCAAGAATTTGGGCCGTCTTCTACTGCATTTCCAGGCCATAGCAGAGAGCTAGATTGGAAGTGGAGCAGCCAGGTCTCAAACCGGCGCCCATATGGGATGCCAGCAATACAGGTGATGGCTTTACCCGCTATGCCACAGCAGCGGCCCCAAGATATATGACTTTTTCAGGGTGATGTAAACAACACTCAATAGAGCTGGAATTCTAATTCAAGAGTCTTTTGGCTTTTGTTCTGGTATTCAATGGTGTGACTTTTGGGAGCCTGCCATTTTCATTTGAGAGATGATTACTTCCTTAGAGTTGTTCTTGAAGTAGAATCTAACTTTTAAAATAAACCACAATCGTGAAATAGTTTCCCTCAGCATTTTCTACAAATCTAAGCCATCCTTTTGGATCTTCACAGATTAGATGTCTTCATTAGCTATATTGTACCATGTGGAAAAAATCCAGTGTTGGCATTTGAATCAAACTGCATACTCAACTTATTTATTAGTTTTATCCAAGATGTCTATCACTGAAGCTCATGAGACATAACTGTTCCAAGGCAATTAAACCAAATGTCAGTGGCTCCTCTTTTGAATCAACCATTCTACCAATCAATTACAAACAACCCGACTAAGTAGATGAGCCTAGGTGTATGTGCCCATAAGATAGCCTTAGAAAATGAAAAACAGGAGCACTAAAACATAGGGTTATTGGTTGGGAGTCATGTTGTCTTAACTGTAGTCATGATTAATAACTAATATGACCCCTAAATCATTGCCATGGTTTCCTAGCAGCCAATAAAAAGATAATACAAATAACCTTACATCATAAATTCACCCCAAAGCGAATATTTCTTGAGTGAATGTCACATCCACAGCCCTGTGCCAAGCAGGAAAAGCTACAAAATAAGCTGCTTAAAAAGTATCTATTTGGAGCTGGCGCTGTGGCATAGCGGGTAAAGCCTCCGCCAGCAGTGCCAGCATCCCATATGGGTGCCAGTTCGAGGCTAGCTGCTCCTCTTATGATCCAGCTCTCTGCTATGGCCTGGGAAGGCAGTAGAAGATGGCCCAAGCCTTTGGGCCCCTGCACCCACGTGGGAGACTGGGAAGAAGCTCCTGGCTCCTGGCTTCAGATCTACATAGCTCCGGCCATTGTGGCAATCTGGGGAGTGAATCAGTGGTTGGAAAACCTCTCTCTCTCTCTCTGCCTCTGCTTTTTTCTAACTCTGCCTTTCTGTGGGGAGCAACTGAGATTAGACTAAGTTACTGGAATTAAGACTGATTCTATGCATCTGCTCTCCCACAATATGGGGCTGGGGAGGAATAAACAACTTCTATGCAGCTGCCTCGCCAATTTGACTAACAAGTGGCAGGAGCTGATCCTGCTCCTGATTGGAGGAGAGCAGCGTGCTCGGCGTGTGGGCAGCAGAGTTGGGATTGGTGGAAGAGGACTATAAAGGAGGAGAGAGACAACATGCACCAGGAACACCTGAGGAACATCTGAGCAGCCCCCGAGAGAGCCGGCCAGCGGTGTGCCGCTCCTCCTCCTCCTCCGTGGAAGCGGGGAAAGCGGCAGGGGTGCCGCCCCTCCACGGAGGCGGGGGAGGGGGGGGCAGCTAACCCGGGACGGTGTCCTTCCTCTGCGAGTGGGGGACCGGCAGCAAACCCGGGAAGGACTGGGCAAGAGAACAGCGCAGGGTCCGGTGTCATTCCTCCACAAATGGAGGAGCGACACCTTTCTTTGTCTTTTTCTTCTTTTTTTAAAGACAGAGCTACAGAGAGAGGTAGAGACAGAGAGAGAGGTCTTCCATCCACTGGTTCACTCCTCAGATGGCCGCAGTGGCCGGGGCTGCGCCGATCCGAAGCCAGGAGCTTCTTCCAGGTCTCCCACACGGGTGCAGGGGCCCAAGGACTTGGGCCATCCTACTGCTTTCCTGCAGAGAGCTGGATTGGAAGCCCAGGCCTGGGCTTTAACCTGCTGCACCACAGGGCCAGCCCCCAACTCTGCCTTTCAAATAAATAAATAAATAAAATATTTTAAAAAATAAAAATAAAAGGTATCTATTTAATCTCCATGTAACACATAACTTTAGGGAAAAATCCTCTGTTAGTCTCAATTTCACCAACTCTCAAAAGGGAAGGAAGAATCCAATGAGTACTCAGGTTCCTTTGGTTTCCAGATGGTTGTTAGACCATAGGTTATCCCAAAGGAGTACTCCATGGCATATCAGCAGAATTTGGGTATCACTCTCCAGAAGGTAATAAACTCCAAACAGAAATAAAACAGTTCATAAACATTAGACTGAAAATTATTTACAAATTTATAGCTAAGCAAACTTATATTAAGCTGTTCTTAAAGAATAAGAACCTACTGCCTATAATCAGTCAATTTAGCTGCAAAAGGAAGTAAAAATTATCAGACAAATTAAAATGACCATTAAAAAAGAATGGAGGAACTTAGGTCTAGTTCAAGAGAGTGGAATTAAAAAGGGTTTCTCTTTAGCAATGCAGGGCCTTTTATCAATTACCCATTGTGTTATCAGCACCATGACTGACTAAACCTTTTGTGGGTAATGGGCACTTCAGTCAAAACCCAGGGCTAGTGTTTTATAGAGTGCCAGAGGCTTTTAATTTCCTTCTAGTACATTAAAACACAGTCAGTCTTTGCCACATTTTAACCTTACTTAGCATAAATTGTTGCACTTGAAATTCATTGTCTTACATGGTCCAATGGAGATATCATTAAGAATTGTCATCACACTACTCCCATGACCGAAACTTTAATCCCTCTTCCCTTTACAGCACATAAAAATTTAGCAATAGATGACTACCTGTCTCCAATTCTTTTGAAATTATTCTGAATCATTACACAATGACTATTCAGAAAATATAAAGTTTTAAGGAAAAATAGATAAAAGTATATATAATTGTCTTGCATGAACTTTGTGTGCCCTTATTTTCATATGAATGGCAACTGAAAGATACATTTCCAAAGCAACTAGATAAATGATCTTGACCTACAGGTACATTTCTTCAAACTAATGATGGACTTTGAGTGGTATGGCAGACAGGAAGTTGACTTAGAGAATTACCATCCTCTAGCTACCTAATCTGCCTCCCCATGGATGCCTCCTTTGCTGGAAAAATCTGCCAACTCTTTATCTCCTGCACCTCACACCTCTGCATTCTTTCCTGTCATGTCATACAAAACTGACATAATCTGGGTTAATGGATGTGTTGGGGACTTTTGTAGGGGATTCTGTGGATAGATTTCCTCCCTGACAGATGCATATTGCCATCAACAAGATGCCAGAACCCACAACAGCCATCCTGCCACCATGAGGAGACAAACCCAAGGATCAAGCCTATTAACTGAGGTTGAAAAAAATGCGGGTCTTCCATGTTAGTGCTCAATAACCCTGGGTTTCCCTACTTTCAGGCTTCTGGCTAGAGAGTCACTCAATAGCTAGCAACCTAAAACACTTGGTCTGATAAAAATGATCTACCGGAGGCCGGTGCCATGGCTCACTTGGTTAATCCTCCACCTGCAACACTGGCATCCCATATGGGCGCCGGGTGCTAGCCCTGGTTGCTCCTCTTCCAGTCCAGCTCTCTGCTGTGGCCCAGGAAGGCAGTGGAGGATGGCCCAAGTGCTTGGGCCCCTGCACCCGTATGGGAGACCAGGAAGAAGCACCTGGCTCCTGGCTTTGGATCGGCGTAGCTCGGCTGTAGCGGCCATTTGGGGGGTGGACCAATGGAAGGAAGACCTTTCTTTCGTCTCTCTCGCTCACTGTCAAATAAAAAAATAATCCATTGGTGATTTAATGCTATAACGAGTACTCAAACAATATATTTCACTTTGTGTTTCTATGGGGGTGCAAACTGTTGAAATCCTTACTTAATGCATACTAAACTGATCCTCTGTAAAAAAAAAAAAAAAATTATCAACTCCCAACTTGACTCTCACTGGGATTAAACATGACAATAGGTCGGATCTGATTTCATCACCATTTAAAAAAAAATCATCTATTATTCCTCACTTTATGTTTCTGTGTGGGAGCAAACTGTTGAAATCCTTACTTAATGTATACTAAGCTGATCTTCTGTATATTAAGATAATCGAAAATGAATCTTGATGTGAATGGAAGGGGAGAGGGAATGGGAAAGGGGAGGGTTGTGGGTGGGAGGGACGGTATGGGGGGGAAGCCATTGTAACCCATAAATCGTACTTTGGAAATTTATATTCATTAAATAAAAGTTAAAAAAAAAAAGTAAAAAAAAAAAAAAGAATCATCATAACAGTATACTGTGAAAACATGTGACTTTGTCTTTTGAATGTCCTGAGAAGTATTTAACACAAGTGTAGAAGAAGTAGGTAAGATGGATGGTGCAGAAGTATTAGAGATAAAGACAAAGAATGGAGACGCTTCACTGGGCTCTTGCATCAGGCCTGGCTGGGCTCCTCTGCAGCAGACAAGCTGCCTTGGTGCAGGTCATGTAGGCCCTTCTGCTAGCAGATGCTGATCTGCGGCCTGTGAGTCCTCAGATAGCACTGAAGACTAACCATGCTCTGGGTTAATATTCAAAGGAAAAACAGCACATTTCCGTCTTGTGTTTTCTACTTCCTTTGTTAAAGAGGGCTGTGAATTTGCTTCATTGAAATATGATCTACTTTAATTAAAGCCAGTGGCATTGAGTAAATTAGAACGTAATTGCATTTTCCATGAATTTCACACAGCTTGCATTTTACCAAAAGGAACCCAGTTTCAGTTGATGCTTGTATGCTGATACCTGCAATCAAGGCCTTATTAAACCAAACAAATCATGCCTTCATGGAAGTTAAGGAAGCATAAATACAAGGCCAATTCATAAAGTTTCTAATTTCAGCTATTTGGAAAAGCAAAGTTTGGAAAAGAGCTATTGGGGAAGGAAAACTTTCTTTCCAGGCTAACGCAAAGCCTAGATTTCCTGCCTGTCAGTACTGATTTGTCCTAGAAGACTGAAGTCTTCCTTGATGACTATTTATTCTCCTTATTTGTTTTGAATATTGTGATACAACTGAAAGATAGTGGATGTTTTAGAAAAATGTTCATTTTCAGGTAAAAGGAAATTCTGAAAGCTGAGATTCTGTAAGAAAAAGAATATCAATATCAATTTTAAAAAAAGGATTTAGGGAATGGCATTGTGGCACAGCAGGGAAAGCTACCACCTGTAATGCCAGCATCCCATATGGGCTCTGGTTCAGGACATGGATAGTCCACTTCTGATCCAGCTCTCTGCTAATGGCCTGGGAAAAGCAGTGGAAGACTGCTCAAGTGCTTGGATCTCTGTTACCCATGTGGTAGACCTGGATAAAGCTCCTGGCTATTGGCTTCTGCCTGGCACAGTGCTGGCCATTGCAGTCATCTGGGGAGTATACCAGTGGATGGAAAAATCTCTCTCTCTTTCTCTTTCTGTAACTCTTTCAAATAAATAAGTACATCATAAGAGAGTCAGTTATTTATTTGAAAGGCAGAGTGATGAGAGAAAGAGATCTGCCATATGTTGGTTTGTTCCCCAAGACTCAAACCAGTGCTCCCATATGGGATGCTGTATTGCAAACAATAGTTCAACCTGCTGCACCACAGCACCGGCCCCAAAGAGTAGCAATTCTCAAACAATATGTTCTCAAAAGTAGAGACATTAAAAAGGAAAAATAAACCCAAATCTTTGTACGAAACTGTTCAGAGAGAGGGGAAGGCACAAAATTTATTGACTAAGAGTTTGGGCCTTTAGTCTGTGCCTGTCTCCTGCCTTTCTACTTAAGGGCTATCTAACAACCTTTTTTATCACCTGAACTATAAAATGAGAATGGATAGAAATAACACCCACCTCAGAGGATTATTGCTAGGATTATATTATATACACATAATATATGAGTATATATACATAGGTATATATACATAGGATTCAAAAAGTTTGTAGTAAACAGAATTAAAAGCTAACTGCAGGGGCCAGGCTGTGGCATAACAGTATGAACCACCACCTGCAACGTCAGCATCCCATATGAGTGTCTATTCAAGTCCTGGATGCTCTGTTTCTTATGCAGCTCTCTGCTAAGGTGCCTGGAAAAAGCAACAGAAGATGGTCTAAGTGCTTGGGCTCTTGTACCCACATGGGAGACCCAGGTGAAGCTTTTGGCTCCTAGTGTTGGTCCAGTCCAGTCCTGGCCATTATGGGTATCTGGGCAGTGAAACAGCTGTTGGAAGACTGGAAGATTCTCTCTCTCTCTCTCCCCCCCCCACTCTCTCTCTCTTTTTCTCTACCTCCTCCTCCTTTCACCATAACTCTGCCTTTGAAATAAAATAAATTTTAAAATGATAAGCGCATTTTCCATGAACTTGCTCTAGACTGTGTCAGTGTGTGTGTGTGTAAACAATGACAATAATCCTCAGCTCTTGGCTTCAGTGTCAGCAGTGAGATACAGCGCAAGAACTGTGGGACTGTGCACTGAAGTCTCATTTGGAACATTTGCCTTCTTAGTTCTTGGGAGAGTGAGACTGACTGCCTGGAGGCTGCTCACAGTAAGACCAAGACTACGTGCCCAGTGTCCTTGGTGGACCAGTTAGTCTCACTACTTTTCATGCCTCAGATGGCACTCTTACCTCCAGCCAACTGGCCTGGAAAAACCAGCTGTGACTTCACAGAGGGGTGGGGCTTGAAGCTTTCTACCAATCAGCAGAAATCCACCCACAACAAAAGATCAGTGCCAGCTCAGCCAGAATTGTGCATTTCAGCAAGTCATTTTTGGAATCAGTTGCTGGGGACATATTGTACACACTCACACACACACACACACACACACACAGGAACTATCATGCTGGATGAAAAGAAGCTAAACTAAACGAGAGAAGAGAAACTCTGTGTGACTGGGTCAAAGAGGCCATCCACATCTGAGTATGTGGTGTTTATATGAAATACGTGCCCTTTAGGTCAAATAGATTTTATGGAAGTCCTTTATTGTAATAAAGAAATGCAGTCTGAGTGTAATGTAATCCCCTTCTGCTTCCTAGTTCCTTCTCTCTACTCGCTGCCTCAAAGCAGGTCTTTCTGTCTGTCTTTGGGGTCCATCACAAAGATTTCCTCAGCCTCTAGACTGAGGAATAACAGCTAACAGACTAAGTGGCTTGTGAGGAATGCAGTAGCTGAAAACTTTAGAGTAGAAATGCTCTCTTGAATTTGAGATACATTTTAAAGTCTTACGTTGATAGATTTGAACCAAGATTTTTACTTTTCTCTCTCCCTATCCACAGAATTGCTAAATTTACTCATGTGTCGCTGGCCCGATGTTAATTGTCACGTGCCGCTTAACAGCAGGGACACATTCTGAGAAACACGGTGCCAGGTGCCTTTGTTGTTCTCCGGACACCACAAAATGCACTTCCATAAACTACGACGGCTGTGGCATCATTAGGCAACGTAATCTCGAGGATCGCCCTCATGTATGCAGTCCGTGCTTCACCACAACTGATTCATGTGGTGCATGACTGCACATGAACACACCTGCTCCAGCACAGTGGAACATACATACTTTTCCTCTATTTTCTTCTTTCTGGGATTGGATCATTTATTAGTGCTTTCCACAGCTGTATGTGCAGAACTTGTCTCTCTTGAATATCAAGATATCTGTAAGAAAATCCTTCTGGTAGGCCCACCAACCTCAGCTTCCTCTCCTCTTCCCTAAGCTTATTCCCTGAGTTGTTCTATGAATCACCCTAGTAAAAAAATGTCATCCTAAACAACTAAACACACAGTCTCCCAAGTATACTTTCTTTTTTCAATGCCCTATTTTATCTGCAGTTCTCATAGTCAGTGGGCTGCGGAATCATCTGCTAGACAGCTTCTGCTAATGGTAACACCACACACACACCAACATACATTTTGGCAATTTTTGCACTCTGTTCAGAGATCTCTCTCTCTAAATTCTAAAATCTAGTTAGGCCATCAGGGGCTAGTAATGTAGAAGCTATTAACCAATCCTCTATATATTCAACCATACGATACACATGAACACAAAATAAGGAGATGAATTCCATATTCTAAGAATAGAGGTTAGCAAACTATGAAAAATAGGCAAATTCTAGCCCACAACCCTGCTTTTGTAAATAAAGATTTATTGACTCTCTCTCTCTCACTGTCCACTCTGCCTGTCAAAAATAAAAAAAAAAAAAGATTTATTGAAATACAACCATACTTGTTTGTTTTTGCATTGTCTATGGCTGCTTTTGTGCTACAAGGGCAGATTGATAGGAGCAACTGAGACCGCCGGTAGCCTAGAGCTCAACGTATTTACTTCAATTATTTACTAGAGCGTAAAGCTCACTAAACTCTGTTCTTCTGTAACTTGTCCAAATCTCATCACCATAAACATATATTGATTTCTTCATATGTGTCAATCAGTTCTTCAGGCAGATTGATGTCCTGTTTCGTGCCCGTATGGATGGAGAAATAAAGACACAGAGGGGTAAGTGACCTGCCAAAAGAAGTCCCACAGCAATGAAGGACCCAATCCTGATCACTGAGCTTCAGAACATTTTTTCTTAGCTATTATTATCCTCATTTTTTCTTCATCTTCCCCAATAATCTAGAACTGCTTTCCACTCCTGAAACCCTGCCCTTGGACTTCTTGAATTTTTCACAAACTGTTCTCCCCTGGAATAATGCCATCTCAAGGTGACACCATCTGAAAAACTATATGCAGGGTCAAACATTTAGTGAACATCATGTTATCCATGAGTAGTTGTATCCCCCTCATTATCACGATTTAAGATAATTGGCATCTTGCTTTCACTGGTTCAATTAATTTCAGTAATTTCTGTTCCACCTTCTAGGGATTGAAAACAATGGTCTGAAAGATCTGTCAGCTTCTCAGTTCCTTGACAGCTCAATCTTCAGAAAATGGAGTGTATTGTCTACATCTATTTCTTCAAGTGTCAGGTAAGTAATTTCTTCTATGGTTAGATTCCACCTTCTCAATCAGTTATCACAAGTACACATCCTGTCTGGTAAAATGGACTCAACAGCACAACAAATCACACTTTGAAAATGCAGGTACTCATTTGCCGAGTCAATGAGTGAATGAATGCATTAGGCCAACAGCAAGAGGATGTTTTGATAGAAATGGTGACAGAACTGAACCTGAAAAGTCACAAGGCATGAACCCTGAGTCAGGCCTAGGCACACCCCACATCATCTAACAAACCACGTGTGTAAGTATTTCCAACCTCCAGACGTCTGTTAGTATCTGGAGCATTGAAATCATTACATTAGCTGCTTATCATCTTCACTTTTGCAGGTAGGTCTGCAAGAGGCAGAAAACTTGCCCAGGTATAAATGCAGCTTTACAATGCCAAGTCTATGAGGTCAGTCTGTTCTCAGAAGCACATGGAGTCAACTACAAAATTCCATTACCCATCTCCTCACGTAGGCTTCTTCGAGTGAGATGAAGAAAGGAACTAATGCAACTGATGGAAACCATGAAGCAATAAGCAGGCCTATGCATGAGGCTACCTTCAGGAACCCTGCCAAACCTAATTCCTAGCAGAGCGGTGTGTGACCTGGCCCTCAAATCTCAGGCACTCACTGAGAAGACAGATTGGAAAACGGCAAGCAATTCTGTGGGAACGCATGGCTGTGAGAACAGACCTGCAACGTGACTTCTTCTAGGACTCCCGCATTTCTGTGCCACCTTCCCTCAAAAGGGAATGGCTGCATTCATCTAACTGGACCCTGTCCTGAGAATGTTAACAGCTTCTTTGCTTTTTCTTTTACCACTCCAAATAAAAGTGTTGCTTGCATGTCAGATGGGTATTAGAGGGTATTAGATGGGACAGAGGATAAGGCTATTAGATATGACCACAGAGGTGGGACACAGGTCCTAGGTGAAAAGTTTTGGAAGAAATAATGAAAAATCTACTATCTGCAAATAAAATCCAGAAAAAAATATGTATTTTATTCTGTACTTTCATGCTTTGAAAATGACTATTTGTCTTATAAAAGAATGTGTTCCAAGCTTATTTATGTATTTGGATAAAACTCTTGTTTTTGATATCCTGAAGTCATCATTGTTTTTCTATTAAGTAGCCTAACTAATTCCTACTACGTAGAAGAGGATACATCTAAGAGTTTTCAAGCAAGGCAAGTTAGCAGATTTTTCCATCTTCCCCAAGGATTGAGAAGGAAGACACCGAAATATTTGTGGGCAGAAGAACAATTGAGGCTATTTGGGGAGAATGCTTTCTCTGTTCTCAAATTATTAAACTCAGAGTCTGTCTTAGAGAATGGGAGTGTGTCTGATGATGCAGATAAACAGTGATAAACATTTTAAGAATTTTCCCTGAAAAACAATCTTCTAAGTAGGTTAAATAAATAGGTGTCCACAGAGGCGAAGGAACTGCCTATCTAAATAAAGGAATACTCTCCAACTCTGTCACACTAATGTTTTGCACAATATCCAAAATTTTGTTATATATTCTTTCACTTCGCCAGATAGTACTTAAATAACTATGATGTATTTGGCTTTAAGTATCTAAAACGAACATTCTTGTCCATGAGGAAACAATAACTGAACATAGAGGTCCATACACTTTTTTGTAAATGGCCAGACAGTAAACATTTTTGGCTTCCATGCCAGATGGAAGTTCTATCACAACTACTCAGCTCCGCCATGATGGTGCAAAAGCAGTCGGAGACAATAAATAAACGAATGACTGTGAGTGTGTTCCAATAAAACTTTATTTACTAACACAGGAGGCAGGCCAGATTTGGCCCACTAGCTATAGTTTGTTGATTCCTGATCCAGAAGGGTAACTCCCAATCTATGATCTACATATTCCTTGGGGAGCAGCAATTTACAGAAAAGTATTCAAAGCCATATGTGCACCAAGGGCTGTTTAATGAATGGAAATAACTCTTGCCTGTTTGTACTGTTCTATTCCCATTGTATGTCAATACTACTATGATTAATGTGTTTAAAAATAGCTTTGCTTGCTATTGGTTATCAGTCACCAGAAGTGAAGTGTATAGTTATTCCCATATGAAGGTCCACTGAATTTTTAATAGTATAAACTAATATTTATAACCTATAAGACTAAGACCTATATCTCCAGATTTTCACACATAATTCATATACTTCCTGCATTTTTAAGCTGTTCTTTGACTTTCCTCTTAGATAAAATGTGGTGTATTCCTTGCATTAGGGATTTGCCTGAAGGGATTCCAACATCTGTGTTAAGTGCACCCTAATACTAGGGGACAACAGCTGTGCTGGACCGATTCTGATAGATGGCATCTGGCTAATCATTTCACTAGGCAGTCTTTACAAAACTCACATGGAAGATATTGCTCCAGTCCCAAGCACAGCCGGCTCCTGATTAGCTTTCTAATGGGAGGAGCACTGAGGCAGAAAATCCCAAACAATAGGTGATCCAAATATAATTTATATTTGGCTCAGCAAGTGACCTTATTTTGTATCATTTTTACCTTGATAATTATGTTTTCCTTAGACTAATACAATCTGTTGGCATACACCATCTGACAACAGAATGAGATGCCCCCAAAACACAGGGAGGGGGCAAAGACAAGCTGGGGAACATAAAATATTTGCTGTGGGTACTTGAACAAATAAAATAATCTCTGACACAGAGAAACTTGATTCTACATAATTCAGAGGGTCACAAAATCAACTAAGAATAGCCTTCAGAGTTTGTCTAGTCAAAATGAGGCAATGATGGGTTAACTAGTTTATCAGGGATTACTCTGTTAGAAGATTTAAAATGATGATGATGATGATGACGATGATAGTAATGCTGATGATGAAAATCTTAACGCCATTTTCTGATGACCCCAGCCAAATTATATATCATTTCTACACAGGGATCAGCAAATTTTTTTCCTGTAAGGAGCCAAGTAGTAAATATATTAATGACCTCTGCGGCAACTACTTAGCTGCTGCTATTGAATGAGTGTGGTTATGTTCTAATAAAAGTTTATTATGAATACCAAAATTTGAATTTAATATATTTTCATATATCTTAAAATATTCTTTTTCCTGTTTTTTTTTTTTAAATATTTTATTTATTTATTTACCTGAAAGAGTTACATAGAGAGAGGAGAGGCAGAGAGTGAGAGAGAGAGGTCTTCCAACTGCTGGTTCACTCCCCAATTGGCTTCAACGGCCGGAGCTGTGCTGATCCAAAGCCAGGAGCCAGGAGCTTCTTCCAGGTCTCCCACATGGCTGCAGGGGTCCAAAGACTTGGGCCATCTTCTACTGCTTTTCCAGGCCATAGCAGAGAGCTGGATTGGAAGTGGAGCAGCCGGGTCTCGAACTGGTATCCATATGGGATTCCAGAGCTTCAGGCCAGTGCATTAACCTGCTGCACCACAGCACCGGCCCCATTACTCTATTTTTTAAAATTACTTCAATCATTTAGAAGTGTAAAAATCAACCGTAGCTCCAGAGTAGTACAAATTTAGGTGGGAGACAGATGTTGTGTTGTAACAGGTTATACCAATGGTTGCATTCCATACCTAAGCGCCTGGTTTCGGTCTTGCCTACTCCACTTGGGATCTAGCTTCCTGCTAATTTGCAGCCTGGGAGCGACAGGTGATGTTTCAAGTACTTCAGTCCCTGCCACCCAGGTGAGAGACTTGGATGGAGTTCCAGGCTCCTGGTTCCGTCTGACCCATTCCTGACTGTTGTGGGCATTTGAGAAGTGAACCAGTGGTTGGAAGATATTTCTCTCTCTCCCATGCATTCTGTCTTTCAAGTAGATAAAAATAAATCAATAAATAAACATTAAAAAACAGGTGGCTACTCAGATGTTTCTATGAGCCATAGGTTTGCTGATCCCTGATTTATCACATCACCCTTTCTTACCACAAATCCTTACTAATAGAAATTATATTGTACATTTGCTTATTGTTTGTACTTTTCTGTATTCATTCAAATACAAGTTCTTCAAGAACAGACCATATGTGTCACAAGGGCCAAAAGCAGTAGCTGGTACAGAATAATCTTAATAAATACTTACTGAATGACTGAATGAATGTTTAGAAACCAATTTCATCAGTATAGTTGTAAGAACACACTATTTTATAAACTTTCAAGATACATCTATATAAGAAATACTTCCTTTTATCTCAGCAGCAACCCAGAAAGACACAAGGAACCAATTACTTTCCCCATTTACGGCTGAACGTGGAGAGATGAAGCAGCTGGCCCAAGTGTGGCTGCACAGCAGAGGCAGGGTTTGCACGGCATGTGTCTGCTGCTTCCTCAGGTTCCCACTGCACAGGTGTGCCATGGTCAGGTCACAGGACCATATCCCCCAGACATTTTAACTGATTTTTTAAAAAGTTATTCATTTATTCATTTGAAAGGCAAAACAACAGAGAGAAAGGTTCATTTCTCAAAAGGCTAGTCTTATTAAGTCAGGGCCGGCTCAGACAGGAGTCCTGAATTCCATCTGGATCTCCCACAAGTGTGACAGGGGCCCAGGTATTTAGGCCTTCATTTGCTGTCTTCCCAGACACATTAGCAGGAAGCTGGATCAGAAGCAGAGCAGCTGGGACTCAAACTGGCACTCTAATATGGGATGCCAGTGTCACAAGTGGCCATTTAACTCACTGTACCACAGTGTCAGTCCCTCATTAATGTTTTATTTTTTGAAAGATGGGGGAGTAGGAGTGGAGAGAAAGAGAGAGAGAGGATTTCATCCTCTGGTTTACTCCCCAAATGCCTACATTTGCAGCAAGCCAAAGACTGGAGCCAGGAACTCAATCTGGGTCTCCCATGGGAGTAGCAGTGACCCAACCATTTGAGCCAACACCTGCTGCTCCTCAGGGTATGCATTAGCAAGAAACTGGAACCGAAACCAGAGCTGGGACTGGAACCCTGGTATTCAAATGCAGGATGTGAATATGCCAAGTGGTGAAGTGGTGGCTTAACACTGTGCCAAATGGTTTTCCCGCTGGATATTTTAAATAGCTGGAGCTGGGCTAGGAAGTTGGCCTTAGTGGTTAAGATGTTCCTTTCAATGCCAGAATCCCATATTGGAGTACTAGGGTTTTGTCCTGGCTCCCAATTCCAGCTTCCTGCTAATGTATTCCTTTGGAGGCAGCAGATGATGGTTTAAGTATTTGGTTCCCTGCCACCCACATGGGAGATACAGTTTGAGTTCCTTGCTTCTGCCTTCAGGCTGCCCCTGATCTGGTTGTTGTGAGCATTTGTGGAGTGAATCACTGATGCACAATCTCTGTCTCTCTCTTTCTTCCCCCATCCCCGTCTCTCTGCCTGTTAAATAAACAAATAAGCAAATGTGAAACACATTAGAAATTTAAAAATAAATAAATAAATGTCAGGTGCTGGATATTAAAACAGAATTTAGAAGATCTCTGTGCTATATTTCTCCAAGCAGTTTCAATTAATGTTTCATGTCAGTGGGACCTGGTTTCTAGGGATTTTCAACATGGTTAAGTCAATGCCCATCAAGATCTCATCAATGCCTTTCCATGGAAAGGCAGATCAGGTAACTCAGAAGATGACAAGTCCTAACACTCACGTTCCTAGTAGCTTTAGGTTCTTAGCATTCACAACAGCACTTTCTGTTTCCCCCACCTATACTCTGTGGAAGGGCAGCTATACTCCACAGGCAATAAAATAAGACCCTGATATCCACCCCCTTAGACTGCTCTCTGCCAGTCTTACTTAGCCAATTACTTATTATAGCATTTATTGTCCACTCTCAGAGGGATAATCACTGGTGGGATATAAAGGAACAAACGAGGATTTTTAAGTAAGGCAAATCAGAGTTTAAATCGTTGATCTGTCATGATCAACTATATGATCTTGGACATATTACCCACATTATAATCTCTAAAATAAGGAGCCAACCCCAAGCTTTGTACGTGTGAGGAGAATGAAGAGAGGACACTGCCAAGTCCAGTTTCTAGCAGTCAAACAGATAGCCAGTGGATGATTGTTTCCTTCTAGATTTCATGGTGTGTGCCCAGGAGTGGACCAACTCTCAGTGTCAGACAGAGAACTTGGAATTGGTGCTAATTCTGCCACTATTCAATATGACACCCTTGTACACAGTCATACAATGTGGCCCCACTTCACAGCACGTTGCTAATTATATAGCAGATCCAGGAAGCAATAACTCCAAGTATCAACAATGCCAACAATGTGAGTGGCATCCACAGAGGAGAACAACAAACCCACACTCAACCACGTTCAGCCCTTGCCAACATGGATATTATGTGAATTCAGAGTAGAGAAAGGGTAACATAAGCAAGATGAGTTCACCATAGTCAGAGACAGACGTGGAAGAGTTAAATTTTGTGAGAATTGGAACTGTTTGAAGGAAGTAAAGGAAGCATTTAGTAAGGTACCCTGGGGAGTTGACCAGTTTTGAATATCAACCCAGTTCTTAGATGATTTCTCTATGAATATTCCAACATTGGAGTCCCACACAGACCTACTTGTTGCTCAGACGAGAATGAATGGATTTCCACGTCAAAGAGAAGGCTTTGAAGAAGCACAGAATATGATGGTACACTTGCATGCTTTCTAAAATTTGGAACATCAAACATTTTGGAAGTCTACACCCCAATTTCAATAGAATCTCAGCCTGGAGAACAGTGTTTCTGCAGGCCAGAGTGGATCTTGGGAAGATCTACTCCTAGGAAGCTCTTTCACTATGGCAGGACAGGTGCATTACCATATTCATAGTACAAACCTAGGACTGGAGCTCACTTGGATTTTATGATAATTAAAATCATACGTTTATTTCACTGGTCAGGGTCCTAAGAGGTAGAAGGCAGCTTTTCAAGAGAAAGGATGTGATGAGACATGGTAGATAACTCTTCTATTTATTGGAGTCACATATTACCCCTAATCTCACACATTCCATTAAGTAAAGAATTGGGGTTTGTTCAGATTTAGTAAAAATCTACATCATGAGGATCAGCACTTTTGCATGAACATCTACTGTAATTTGCAATGAAAAACTTTAAAAATGGGTGATTCCAAGGAGGCCACCAAATGTGGAAGAACGCAAGACTTGGAGAGATCAGATCCCATTTTTGAGCTGTCCTGCAATCAACCATCTAGGTAACTTGAGAAAAACCAAATGACTTCTCTAAAGTGAGTTTTCCCCATGAGTAAAACAGGGGGTCAATGCTGCCTCCTCAGACTATTTCAGATCTGCAGATCCTAGTCTGAGGAAAGCAAATAGATTTTATTACCCAAAGTAGAATCTTAACACTAGTTGCTGGCTGGGATGCAGAGTGGAGAAGGATCCTAAGTCTGTGCATGGGCTCAGCAGAAAAGTCACCTGTGATACAGCAGCAGTACCTGTCAGGAACAGGAGACAGGAGGGTGGCGGCACGGTTATTTGCTGTCCCTATCACTGACAGCGGACTGTGCCTCAGTCAGCTTGCCAAGCAACAGGAGAGGGAACAGAGAAGTGACTCCTGGGAATGTTCTAGGTAATGGGGGTTGGATGTTTATACCCAGATAATTGCTACATAAGGAACAAAGCTAGGTCCCTTGTGACAGCCTCCTGAGCTAGGCAGAGGAAACCACTTTTCTCAAGCTCCAGAAGCCAAGGCCACCCAATTACTGCTCTACTCTGGGTCCTAGTATTTGCTATTCCAGAAGCAGATGTTACCTTCCCCTGGGTTTCATTCTGCTTCTTCCTTATTAAAAGGAAAAGTCTCTGGGAGGAATCACACATTCAATCAACTCACATGATGCTCATCAAATGTTCCTTTTTTCTCTCTAGCAGGATTTGCTCAAGGTTCAGATAAGGCTCTGGGAGACTAGGTGAGAGGGCACTGTTTTGAGTGACATACGGTCAGGAGAGAGGAATGGTTAAGGACCCAGAATTTAGTTGAAGATGAGTCAGTCCCACAGGCTGGTGCTAAATACCATCCTCAGCACAGCTACCACATCACTGTACTTTCCAACCAGGAAATGGACAGTGACTCTTCCCTGCCCGGACCCCCAGAGGACAGCTTGTGTGTCTCACTGCAGCACTGAGCTTTCTACTGGGATGCCTCTGACTAGCTTAACAGACAATATCCCAGCCTCGTTTTGCTCCTGGCTGCTTTCCTGAAGCTCCCGAGAGCCTCAGCATCATTAGGAATTCAAAGTTGCATGCACTCACGAGCTAAAAGAAGTTCCCAGACTTTCCCAAGAATTGTTCATCTAAGATAGGGATTAAAGGGCGACGCCTTTGGGGGGCATGGGATCAAAGATATGTAATCCAGGGCAGGGCACTCCCTGTCAAGAAACGGGTGGGGAGAGACTGAGACAGAGCTCCAACTACTGGAGCACGTCCTGTGTTGGACTGTATGTGCTATTTTATCCTTAAAACCTGTCTACCTGGCATGGATGATGATTTCCTTTTTTAGAAAATCAAAATTCAGAAAAGGTAACAAATACATTCAAGGCAACAAAGATACTAAGTGAAAACTCAATTGGACCTCACATTCAGCACCTTGTTTTCCATGCACTGTGCCTGGTAAGATCTGCAGCATATCCTGCAAGTGATTCTACCATAAAAAATCAGAAATGGAGGGCCTTGTAACTTGATTAGTCAATCATAATTCCAGGTTTCTGGATGCACTGTAAGTTCAATCTTTAATAGAAATAAGGAAAGCTTCATGTACCTTTTAATGCCTGTGCCCAGAAATCTTTCAACTTTTGGTGCCATAAAGGTGAACATTGGCATAAATAATTCACAAGAGCCTATTGTTTTCGACTTTCTCACATTTTAATTGAGACTTCACCAGGTAACATACCAGAGAAGCATGAAATGGCCTGTCATTGTAGGCATGGGGAGCTAATGACACATTCCATATGTATATTTGATACAACATGATCAATAATTCTGTTAGTGTGTTTTCACTGGAAGAATTCCATAGTGAATAGCAAGGAGCAGCCTGAAATTATTTCATTTAGGCAACTCCTGGCCCTCCTGGCCCCATTTCAGTTAATTCCCTTTCAATTTAAAAAAACTCTAAATGCTCGAGAACATCAGCAAAGCTGTAGAAGTGTTGACAATCAGCAAATCTCCAGGCAAGTTTACCATCATCCATTCTGATTCATTACAATCATTGAAATTTTAGGTCACACAAGAGCCATCTGTGAAGCAGCCTCCCTAGATGATTAAAATACTCCTGTACAATGTACATTTACAAATTGAAAATTAATGAGGAAACATGTTTAAAAATTGACTATAGCTACCCAAGGGTTTAAAAGCGCTTTAAAATGCGTAAAGAAATCACTTGGCTATGAAGTCCTCCTTAGTGACAAATAAGTTGCATTACTTCTTAGAATTACTCCTGCTGAATTAACTTTTCAATGTGTTGGTTGTTACGGTTGCATTCGAAAATCATATCTCAAAAAGTACTCATACAAATCATGTCCCCCCACTCCTGTCCTGTAGGCTAATTCATTCTGCATCTTTCCAACTCAAGGTAAATGACCCAGAACAAAGCAAAGACATTCCTCATGAATGACTAGTGTAACAACAAACAGAATTGTATGCCGCCAGAGGGAATGGTTTATTCTTGGTTAGAACTTCTGCTCATGTTCCTGACTGCAAATAGAAAATACAGACTCTCTGTAGCATTTTCTGGACAACAGAAAGTCCCTTGCAGACTATCCTTTTTGGCTCTTTCAACTTGGTCTCTCCCCTCTACCATCTCATAGTACTTTGAGCAGGCATTCCATCAATTAGCCTTTGGGACAAAGGTCTTCATGGCAGAGATAGAGAGAAAGGAGAAGGGAGGATGTTCATCCTCCAAGATAAGGGTGTGTGAGCATGGGCTGATTAAGGAACAAACTTTTGACCAGAACGATGCAGGAGGGTACTTCAAAAAATTCATGGAAAATGGAATTAAAATGCACATTTAGCTTGGTTCCAAAAATTTTGGAATCCAAGCAGTTTTTCTTTATATGCATTGTCCACAAGCTTTATGAAACCCCTGGTATATGCTTGAACAGGGTCAAGTGCTATGCACATACTATGGCAATCAATGTTTCAGTCCTTCAGCAGGCCTCTGAGGTAGGCAGTCTATTAGCACTGTGAGGAAAGTGAGCACTGCAAAGCTCATCTAAGCTGGCCGTGGTGACCTCAAGGTCAACACGGTGACCTTGAGTTGCCCTTCTGCAGGTATGCCATACACATGAAGACACCATCACAAGTCAAGGAGTAGTCAGTGCATGGAAGCAAAGGACTGCTGTGTTGGTTAGATGGGGAAACAAGCTTGCAGAGAGTCAGAGCAGATGCCTGTGGCAGGCACAGCCAGTCAAGTTGTTAGACACTGAATTGTGACCCCATGAAATTCATCCGTGGAAGCCCTAACCTGCAATGTGAATATTTGGAATCAGGATCTAGAAGGAGGGAAGAAAGCTTGAATGAGTTTATAAGGGTGGGGCCTTAATCTGCTAGCTCTGGTTGCTGGCAACACAAGACATCTGAACTCTCTATTTCTGTCTGAGAGAGAAGGGGCCATGTAAGGACATGGTGAAAAATAACTGCTGCCAACTAGCAAGAGAGCCCTTACCAGAACCCAAATTTTCTGACACCCTGATCTTAGACATCTCAGCTTCCTGCACTGTGGGGGGCGGGGGATAAAAGTTGCTATTTAAACCATCCAATCCGTGATGTTTTCTTATGGCTAATAAGGAAATACTGAGTATCAAGGACAGGAAATTCAGTCCTGTGTGAGAGTCTATCAATGCCAGATGTGGCAGCAATAAGCTGAGCTCCACATAGCTACTGACATGGAAGTCTCCCACCTCTCTCACCTGGGCTCCAAAGCACTGCTCATATGCCTGGACTACAGCTCATGCTGAATTATATCATGACTATTTGTCCTAGGTATGTCTCTCCTGTGCCCTGGACTGTGACCCCATCTACAGAAGAGCCTGTGCCTCATTCACTCTTTCATCCCAAACACTGTTCTTCAAACACAATAGTTGTCTTGTCTTTTATATTTCTTCAGTAGACCGAAGAATGGAATAGATCTCTGCCTATAAGAAGAATCAATGTCAGAATGGAACAGGCACCAGGGAAGGGTGAAGCATTGGCCAGACTACCCTAGAAAGTAACACGGTCCTCATAGCCTTTGGAGGTTTTGCCAAAACTAATCAGGGCACATTCAGAAGGTGCACTGGAAAACGACCCTAAGAAAAAAAAATATGAAGACTGTGAAGAAAGCATCAGGCGTAGTATTGAATGGATGCCTTCATTGCTTCAAGAAACAGTCATGAATGCCAACCTTATATCAGGTACTAGACATCGTTAGAGATACTGCAACTCATGAGAGAAAAACCACATATGGTACCTGTGCTCAGTGAGCTGGCTAGAAGAGAATAAATGAATTGAATAGCAATAAAAATAATTTTACAATTAATAGCTCTGAGCAATAACATGCAGAAACACTGCACGGTCCTGTAAGAATCTACAACAGAAATCACCCTGGTCCAGGACATTCAACCAACCCTAGAACCTTAGGGCAACACTCCCTCCCTTAACTACAAGGTGAAGAGGAAATGAAAAACACCTTCCCACACCCACAGCACAGGGTCCTTGTGAGTTGATATACTTGAACATCTTCAAGAACAAGGTAAATTCCATCCTCTGGTATATTCCAAACCCAATCAATTACCTCTAAACACACCACTGGTCAAAGCTGGAACCAGAGAGGAACCATGGATGTTTTACCATAATGTGTCCCTGCTGCAGATGACAGGTGGAGAACAAACTTCCCAATGAAAACACAACAATACATGAAATGATATCCACAATTGGTGATGCCTCCTTTTGCTGTTGGGAGGAAAACAGGAATTAGGCTATCAGGCATAGATTGGTAAAACAAATGTATTCATTTCAGGTTTCTGAATGAAAGTTTCAGAAGAAGATAATAAAAAAAGAAAAAATCAGTTCAAGTGAGAATTGCTATAATGTGATATTTATTTTTAATTTTATGAGTCAGTGTGAGATGGTTTGGCAGATTAAAATCATAATGTACAGTATCAACCATTTCAGTGTTATCAATTTGGCTCTTACAGAACTTATTTTGACAGCATGGTGTGTCATCTGGCAATCAGAAAGCACTTTAGAAAGTTCACTGTGAATGTACTCTACGAGGGAAATGCATCAAAATGGACATTTTCAAAACCTTTTTGTTCCAGTGGTTAATGTGTGCAGGGGAGGGCAGATAGCAGAGCAATTTAAAATTCTCTGAGATAGCCACCAGATATTTCACGAAAAAGCAAAAGGAAAAATGAAAAATTCAAAAATCAAAAACCATTTCACTTCAATCTTTTATTTCCTTTCAAATGCTACCCTCCTTTCTAATCAGATTTACCACAGCAAGGGGCCCTATCTCCACATCAGGAGATCAAGTTTAACGAGGCTTGTTGGAAACAAGAGGACAAGTAAACGTATGTGTTTGTACAGTGGTATTTATTAGGTTCAAGCAGAATACTGGGCTAAGCGGTGGAAGCTACCGGGAGAATGAGTTTCGCTCTGTATAATGAAGAAGCGTCTCACATCAAACTTGTTTACAGATAAAAGTGGGAAGGGTCTGCTCAGAGGTTTTTGGCTTCTGTCCTCCCGGTGGGGAAAATGAAGAACTCTGATTAACCAGCTGGAATGAAAGATTCAAGCCTCAGGTGGTGAACTGGCCTAAATGGTCTAACTAACTGGTTCCTGTTAGAACCAGGCACCTGGTGTATCTTGAGCCATGCCAGGTGCTGTAGAGGCCCTCTTAACTGCTGGGGAGAGAAGACCGCAGGCTCCAAGCAACAGGAAAACATAAAGTGCAATAGAGTGGTCATACGATTTTGATTAGAAGGATTACAGGATGTGTGAGGAAAAGCAAAAGGAGACTGAAAGTGCATGAAGCAACTCTCTGAAGATACTGAGACTAGAAGGACAGGCAAGAATAGGAGAGGACACCTTCAGGAGAGACAACCAAGGAAAGCAGTATTAACAAAGGCTTTGGAACTACCGGTGAAGAATTCAGACTTTGGAAAACTAATAGATATTTTCTTTGTTTTTTTTTTTTTGGTTTTTTTTTTTTGTTTTGTTTTCTTTTTTAAGATACATTTATTTGTAAGGCAAAGTGACATAGATAGAGGGAGAGATATCTTCCATCCACTGGTTCACACCCCCAAAATGGCTTCAAAAACCAGAAGAGGGCTAGGCCCTGCTGAAGCCAGGAGCCTCGAATTCCATTTGAGTCTCCCTAATGGGTGGTAGAGAAAATGGTACTTGGACCATTTTCTGCTGCTTTCTCAGATGCATTAGCAGGGAGCTGGACTGGAAGTGGAACATCTGGGGACTGGAACCAGCACACAGATACAGGATGCTGCGGCTGTAGGCGGCAGCCACTGGCTTAACCCACTGCCTAACAACGAAGCCCCTTAGCCAATTAATTCCTGAGCCAGAACTGAAAAGAGTCCTTGAAGAATGATCTGCTTGTTAGGATGCATTATCGATAATGTTCATAAATATCAGTGAGCATCCATACAGCCTGTCTCAAATGCAGATCCAAAGGTCACCAACCCAAAGACTTTGATTTCCTAGGACCGAGCTTGGGCCTAGAAATTTAAATGTTTACCCTCCATCTCAGCTCACCTCCAACCATTCCTTCCTCACCATGATTCCATAGTGGGGGCCCCCAGATCACAGCTTCAGAAATGGGTTTTCTTTAAGGATTGTCTGCAAACAGAAGCAAGCTTGGCAACTGTTACTGTAATGGAGACACCAAGTGTACCAAGTTTCAAGGATACACATGATTCCACTGAAAGTTCTTTGATTAACCTGCACTTTGGTTACCACACACCACGGGAACATATTCTGATCTCTGAGACTGTACACAATATGCAATCCCCTGTTCATATGCCAGCCCTTTAAACGTCCAAAGATATTTAACCTGTTTCTGCCAATTAAGCCCAACGCAAAGAAGAACAGTTTGAGCTGCTTCAACCATTTCTCATAAGAGATGATTTCTGACTGCTTCACACCTCTGCCCCCTTTCGTCTGATACGTGCAAGTTTATTACTCTCTCTCTCTCTTCAACAGATGATGCACTCTTATATAAATGCAACATGCAGGTTTGCTGTAACCAGGCAGACACAAAACTTTCCCTCCCTTGTTCTGGCTGCCTTGTTCTTATCAACGCAAGCCAAGGCCTCATATGATTTTGCTGGGCTTAGAATTAGCTAGAGATGCATCAGAAATATTTCTTAATGAATCTGTTGTCTCTGACCATAAGCATTAAAAAATTCCTTTGGATCCTGCATTTGTTGTTTGCTTTTGGTTGTTTTAGTTTTTTTTTTTCTTTTATTAAGATTTATTTTGAAAGAGTTACAGAGAGAGGTAGAGGCAGAACTTTCATCCACTGATTCACTCCCCAAATGGCTGCAATGACCAGCACTGGCCCAAGTCAAAAGCTGGGGGCCAGGAGCTTCATCCAGGTCTCACACAAGGGTGCCAGGAGCCCAGATACTTGGGCCATCTTCTATTGCTTTTCCCAACCATTAGCAGAAAGCTGGATCAGAAGGGGAGCAGCCAGGATTCCAAACTGTGCCCATATGAGATGCCAGCACTGCAAGCGGCACTTTTACTGCTATGCCACAACTCTGACCCCTGGGGGCTGCATTTGGTACAGTACTTAAAACACCACTTGAAATGCCTGAATTCCAAACCAGAATACCTGCCTTTGAGTCTCCCTTCTGTTCTCCATTCCACCTGTCTGCTAATGTTCACAGGTAAAGGCTCAATCTTTTAGGTCCCTGCTGCCCACAAATGAGACCTGGTTTGAATTCCTGGCTTCAGCCTTCTACCTGGCTGATCCACGGCTATTGTAGGCAAATTTGGGGAGTGAACCAGCAGATTGCAGATCTCTGTGTTTGATTATCTCTGTCTTCCTGCCTTTCAACTCAAATAAACATTTTAAAAAACATTAATAGGTGCAGGTTACGTGTACAGGTTTAATCAGTATACTTGGGTCTCCCAAGTGGTTGGCAAAGACACAGCTACTTGAAGAATATATGCATGGTTCAAGAATAACATGCAGCAGGCATATATTCTTGTGTTTTAAAAATATATTCTTTTTAATTTGAAAGACAGAGACACAGAGAGCTCCAATTCACTGGTTCACTCCCTAGATGCCCACAACAAATTGGCTGAAATTAAGAGGTGGGAAATCTATCCAGGTCTCCCATGTGGGTAGCAGGAACCCAAGTACTTGGGTCATCGTGTGCTGCCTCCAATGGTGTGCATAAGGAGGAAGCTGGAATGTAGCACAGAACTGGATCTCAAAACCAAGGCACTCTGACATGGAACACGGACATCCCTGGCAACACCTTAACCACACCAAATACCCACCCCTGTTCCTGTCATTAATGATCGCATTTTAAACCAGTGTTACTAAAATTCAGATGTGTGTAATCTGATGAAGATTTTTTTTTAAAAAAGCCATTCTCTGTCCTTTACTACCTGAACTTTAAAACATCTCAATTAATATTGTTCTCTGCAGGGGAATCCCTGGATGAGACAGAGGCAGCCCGGACAACAGGAGCTGGAGAAGATGCCATCTCCTCACTGAGAGACCTGACAACAGGAGGCCAGTAAGGAGTGGCTGCTATTGTTTCCTAGACTATTGATTAAACAATTTGTAACCATGGCAATGATCTTGTCTTCCTGCAAAGGTTAGTGAGGGTGGGATGGGCAATCCTCTGTGGTTAAGAAATGTGGAAATGAACCAAGGCTCTTACTAGTTTTTTCTCATGTCTCTGAACAGAGTTTGTCAATTTGCCTCACCTGTTCCTTACCTTAAACTTTTCATCTCTCTATATCAAACTCACCTGGAGTCTAAACTGCATATTCAGGTCAACAGGGGAAACCTTCAAAACATAGGAGAGGAGGAGAGTGGGGTGATGAGGTTTCACCGTTTCTTTTACTGTATTCGGGACATTGTTTTCATAGAGAGCTATCTCTTGGACGTCTGCTGATGAGGAGTACACGTTCACTCATCTGACATTATTTGCTGTGTAACTGTTTATTTGCACCTGCACAGAGCTGTGACTGTTGAACTGGCTGGTTCTATGAGGCCATTGTCTATCTGCAGAAACCACAAGACCAAGGAAGACAGGATTATAAATACTGCACTGAAGGGGAATCCAGGTAATAGGTGAACCATTGTAAATGTAGAGTGAACCATAATTTACACACACACATTCACACACACACACACACACACGTACAACACGTATACACACACACGCCTAAATCTAATGAGGATTTGTAGTGTTCCATAAATACACCAAAATCAATCAGGCACACTTCCTGGGTACAAAGAACTTCTTATCTAATAAAAAACAGAAAAGCAAGGTAACAAACACTGAAGCATTTTGACCACCGCACTGATTGTAACAAAATTTTTACTCCAAGTAACTATTTGGATGGCCAGAGGATCCCTGTCACAGAGGTTTTGCAAAAATCGATTAGGATTTGCTCCTGTCTTCAACCTTTCCTGAAGCCAGCTGACTCCTTCTTACACTCTAGAACCAGTGCCTACCAGGCCCGCCTCGAACCCCAGACCTCAAACTTTTTTTGCTCCACATTTATAATGTTCCTGGAATCCTTATTTCCTCACCTACTATTACACCATCACCGTACATGTGAAGTGAGGCTAAGGGAGTTCATATTGCTATTAAGCCATTACCTCTGATGTCCCTGGCATTACCCCATACTCCCAATCCAGCTGCCTCCCCAGGTCTCCATCCAACCTCTAGCCCAGGTTCCAGTTTCAGCCTGATATACCCCAGACTGTTGACAAGGAGTCCCATGCTGGCTCTAGCCCAAATCCTCAACAGAATCCTCCAATTATTTTTGCATTCTCTCTACTGCATACATCTTAACATTTTTGACTGACAGGATAAGGTACAAACTATTATACAAGCCCATTTTCCAAAATTGAATAGAGTCCTGCAGCCCTTGGAAATATAATTATTTCTTCTCATAATAGCCTGTGACTACATCTGATGTGTGGGTGGACAATGGCCCTTAAACCTTCAAAGCAGAAAACAAGGCTAGCAGTCACCAGTCCTATTGATAAATTGTAGCTCTAAGCTGCAAAAGTGCTTATTCACTGACCAAGAGCCCTGCAATTTATTTTACTTCATTAGATGCTGGATCCCTTAAAAATTGCTGGAATTCCAAAAGCTTTGAAGGTAATTATTTTATTATAGGTATGTCTAATCAAACCATTGAAGCTACTGGGAGCCTACTGCTGAAATTTAGAAGAGATTATATCTCTATGCCACTCACAGACACATGCAAAAATATACAATTCCAGGTAACTGTGAAGACATGAAACAGACTAAACATTTGAAACAAAGAAATATTTCCCATTCTAAAAATTCTCTGCAGATAATTCTTCCCCTCGCTGTTACTGACATCCTATTCATCTTCTTCTACCCACTGTAAAAGAATTTGAGAAAGAACACCTTACGAAGAGAACTACAAATAAAAGATAGAATTGCTGCTTTGGAAAATACCTTACAAGGTCCATTTATTACTTGATGTTTGGATTATCTCTGCCATACTCGTGTCAAGGAATGATCCAACCTACATATGAATATTTTCAGCCGCATGGTGCTGTCAATTCCATCTTTGCATATCGCTGACAATAAGAAAGCATATTCTTATATAAACTCGTTTTATAATAGCAGTGAGCTTATACTCACACACAAATGCAAGCTGCACAGGAAAAAGTTCGAGAATTGAACACACAGGTTAATTTAGAGATTGATTTAGAGAGAATCTAGTGAGCCATTTGCTATGAATTTCACATATACCACCATGCTCTACATCTAAGAACAACTGCACAACAGCAAGCTTTCAAGTTCTAACCAAAGATCCCCAAAGGCAGTGCCTCCCAGACTTGTGCAGTCCAAGACACCCTGTGATCCCTGTACAATACTCCTTTGATGGTGATGACAGCAGGAGCAGGCTGTCTGTGCATTCTTTAGTTATCCAGCTCATTCCTATCTCCTTGGCCACACTGGCCTGCCCAAGTGCCCACTGCATACATGCAAATACTGAACACATTAAACCCACTCACGCACGCAGACTGACTGTGCGCTCCAGAAGAAAACTGACTACAACACTGACACAAGCAGAAAACTTTCATCTCCACTAAGGCCATCGGCTTCTCTACACTTTAACCTCTAAGTTACAGTTTGACAAACCTCTCCAGAGGACACCTTGAATGTCCCAGGTCCCTGCAGACTAACAATGCTTTATAGGATGCCAACATTTTAACACTCCGACAATATGATAGAAAACACCTAAGGGCATCATTCCTGGATGCCCTCTTTAGCAGAAAGCTGAGGAAATGAAATCCTCCTGTTTGGAGTGCCCCAGAGATCCACAATTCTCACTTGACACAAAAGAACTTTGTTCATCTGCTAAAGTCTGTAACTTCTGGCTGGCCAGATCAGGGCTTTGTGGAAAGTGCCCCTTGAATCCGTACACTAAGATGAAGAGAGCGAAGAGTGGGGAGGTTAGTGGCTGCAGAACAAATGGTGTCCTCACTATGAGATGAAGCCAGGTCACTCTAATCAAGGAACTGACTTTTTTTTTTTTTTTTTTTGCATTTTACTGTTTGTGGTTTGCTATGGTCAAATAAATGAACTTCTTTTAAAAATATGTACTTACTTTGGTAGTAGCAAAGAGATGGCTTGTGTGGCCAAGTGTAGGATTTGGATCAAAGAAATCTAAAAAATGCAGTGTGAAGCAAGGAGAGGAGGAGACAGAGACTGAGGCTCTTAGAGCCTTGGGACTAGGTCTTTGTTTTGTTGGAATCTCCTTTCTGTAATGTACAGGGAAGCCCTCTAAGAAACTGAAAAATAGACTGGCTTTGGAGTATAGCTTTTTGCTTTCAGCCTACCACCCTACTTTGGCTCCCACATTTGTAGAAAAGAACATTTAAAAACAAGCCCACACTCTGACATCCTGAATTTATAGGACTCCTCCACTAGGAAAACCAACTTTGGAAAAAGCTGGCTGAAGAAAAGAATGTAAAGTGGTATATCCCAAAGAACTTCCCATGGAACTCCTGGAGAAGGTAATGAGCTTTTCAAGCCAGGATGTTTTTGTGGTCAAATCAGGATGGGGAATTTGGAATAAATAAATTAAATGCATTTCCTTTCCATTCCAGTTCTCATTCTTCAGCTTGCTTGTATCTAATATAAATCTCTGAACAGGGGGGCTGGTGTTGTGGCGTAGCAGGTAAACTCGCTGTTTACAGTGCTAGCATCCCACATGGGCACTGGTTTGAGTCCCAGCTGCTCCACTTCCAATCCAGCTCCCTGCTAATATTCATGGGAGAGCAGTGGAGAATGGCTAGATTGCTTGGGACCTTGCACCTTTGTGGGAGACCTGGAAGAAGCTCCTGGCTCCCAGCTTTGGGCCAGTCCAGCCAGCTCCAGCTATTGTGGCCATTTGGGGAGTGCACTAGTGGATGGATGACTTCTCTATCTCTCCCTCTCTTTCTCTCTGTAACTCTGCCTTTCAAATAAATAAATAAATCTTTAAAAAAAAAATCTGAGCAGGGACTTGTACATAGGGATCACGAATGCAAAGAAACCCAGCTGAAATGGCTAGAAGCACAAACAAAGCCACGGGTTTCAGCCAAATGAAGCCTCAGGATTCTTGAGACTGGTTTCACTTTTGCTTTCAGCTGAAGAAAAATTGACCATGTCAGATGCTTTGCTCAGTAACTTCACTTTTTAATCCTTTCTTTCTTTTCTCCCATAATTGAACTAACACCCATTGTGCATTAATGTGTAAATATCCCTGCTCCTGATTCAAAACAAAACTAAAAAAAGAATCAAAATACCTTCCTGAGGCAAAGAGAAAAAAAAAGCTGAGCACTACGTTATATTTATACCAAGTACAATAGCTCATATGCAAAGATACAGCACTTGAAATTATTTCAAAAAAGTGTGTGAGGAGAAATAGGGTGTAGGCATTTGGACTAAGGTAAAGTTATCCCGTTGCATACCAAAATAGTTTGTGTCACAGCTCTGGCTCCTAATTCTAGCTTCCTGCTAATGTATACCCTAGGAGACAGCAAGTGATAGCTTAAGCAACTGGGTCCCTGCTACCCTCATGGGAGACTTGGACTGGAATCCCAGCTCCTGGCTTCAGCATGGCTCACTCCCAGCTGTTGTGGGCCTTTGGGCAGTGAATGAGCAGCTGGAAGCTCTTTTCTCTGTGCCCTTCAAACAACAATAACATTACCAATGACATTTATTACAAATGTGAAACAATGGAATTAAAACTTGCTTATTTTAGTGCAAAACAACCTTGAAAACCATGAATAATTTTTTTTCAATAATACATTTCCTCCACAAACTTCTGAAGTATGCTAGTATTTGCTGAACCCTTGGTATTTTCTTATGCAAATTATCAATAAGAGACAAAACAGCCATAGGCTAAATGGTGGCCTAATCAGGGCCTACAGGGAGATTAGCAACATGGTTCAGAGAATGGGTTCTGGTGTTAAGCTTAGATTTTTTGCCAGTAAAATATAGAGAATAGTACAGTAGCTAGCTTGAAGGAGTCATTTGACTTAAAGAGGATGATTTCCATGAAACACATAGCGGATAGTAACTCTCAATAAATGGTAAGCATTATTATAGGTTATGTATTCAAGAAGGTGATGTTAGGATGACTACACGTTGCATAGTGGGCCTTTGTGAATGCAGTAGTATCTTCTGAGGTTAACATTTTCTTATGTTGGCTGGAAGAGCAAAGCTACTTTCCATGGATAAGAAGTCTCAGAAATGGCAGTTTCCTGTCCCTGAGAACTGGCCATCCTCAAGGCTGAAGGGATTCATGTACATATTCCTTCAGCCCATACATACGTATTCCTTCTTAATAAAGCCCCATTTCCAAGGAGCAGAAATTCAGCCTAGCCATTAAGTCACCAAGGTTACACATCAGAGGGACAGCGTGATTTTTAGGTCTGGCTCTTGACTCCAGATTCCTACAAAAATGCCGACCCTGGGAGGTAGAGTAATTGTGTCCCTGCCAGTCACCTGAGAGACCTGGATTGAATTTCCTAGCACCTGGCTTTGGCTTGGTCTAACCCCAGCTGCAGCAGGCATTTCAGGAGCGACCCAGCAGATAGAAGTGTGCTCTCTCTCTCTCTCTATCCCTCACTTCCTCCCCACCTCTCAAATAAATAAACAAAAATGTAAAAAAAGCAACACCATAACTATTTTCAGTTGTACCAAAATGGCTATGGCTTAAAACAGAGTGATGTAGATGGAGAGAGAGACACAGAGAGGGAGAGGGGTAGAGAGAGAGAAACTGCCTGTAACCCCTGTGCCAGAAGTGAATTATGGGGGATCCCTTGCTACTGCATGTAGGGTTGTGAACCAGCTATATGAACATCATGTTGGAGCTTGTTACAAATGGAGATATCAGGCCCAGCTCGGACCTACTGAATAAAATTTGCTTTTTAATAAAATATCCAGGTGATGCACATGTAAAATAATGTTTAAGAGGTACTACCTTAGAGCACCTCCATTTTCCTTACAGTTGCCAACCATGCTTACTCCTGAGAGCAGCTCACACAGGCCAGAGATCTTACCTAGAACAAGAAAGCTACTTTCAGGGATAGCGCTGTGGCATTGTGGGTAAAGCCACCACCTGTAGTGCAGGCATCCCATATGGGCACCAGTTCAAGTCCCGGCTGCTCCACTTCCAATCTGGCTCTCTGCTATGGCCTGGGAAAGCAGTAGAAGATGGCCCAAGTCCTTGGGCCCCTGCACCCATGTAGGAAGACCTGGAAGAAGCTCCTGGCTCCTAGCTTCGGACTGGCACAGCTCTGGCCATTGCAGCCATCTGGGGAGTGAATCAGCAGATGAAAGACCTCTGTATCTCTCTCTGCCTCTGCCTCTCTGTAACTGCCTTTCAAATAAGTAAATAAAATCTTTTATAAAAAAAAAAAGCTACTTTGAACCAGAGGAAAAAAATAAATAATCTACTACCTGCATCCCTCAGGGACATCCCCTGGCCACTTACACAGACTTGCCTATCTGCTCATGGATTATGATGCTGTCACAATTCCAGTTTGCCTCAATTTCTTGTAACTAGCATGGACACTGAGTTCTTACTGCAACTAGACCTATATTGCACCCTCTGCTTTCCTACCTGTCTTCTCAGCCCACAACATCCAAAGTGAGAGGTGTCTTTCAGTGATGCTCTGTGTCCCTGTATCCTTATTTCAGTTTCCAGTCTTATTTCACTCAAGTCAGGATGAACATAGCGAGCCACTACAGGATTGTCTACCCTGAAGGTGTGGACAATTAGAATTTGCAGGCTGTGGCTGCTGACTCACCGTGAAATGCCGTCCCAAATGTTCAGAGTGCCTTTTATAATAGGCCTAACAGTTGTTAGTATCAGCCAAAGGAAGGTTGACATAGCAAAATAAGTGGTGTCTGGTCTGCCTTCTAATAGGATTAGGGCACGGCCTGGTGGATCTGACTGCTTTGTAATAGCTGCTCTGTTAGTAATCCTCAAAGCATCATCTGGAAACACATTTGAGTCACTGCATTTATTTTGAAAAGTCTCTGATAGAAATGCTGGTAATCCTGGCCTCTCAGTAGTCTGTTTATGTTGCACAACCAAATCAGTTTCTTGAGGCCATTTGGAAAATGTCACCACGATGCTTTCTATCTTTGCAAAATGTTTTGCCACTTGTTCAGTCTTTTCATGAATATTATCTTAGACTTGCTCCCAGCGCTACTCTGAGGTTGGCAGGACCACTTTCACCCCACCCCACACATTCCAAAACTTCACCTGTAGATGAAGAAACTGAAAATCCTAAGTTCGCAGAAGCTGGGTTAATAACATAAAAGGTCTAGCTGACCTGCCCGGGATGCAATGCTAGTGACAGAATCAGATTAAGGACCAACTGCTTCTGTTAAAACATATTTATTTATCGAGACTGGAGTTGTGGCATAGCAGGTAAAGCTGCCACCTGCAGGGCCTGCATCCCACTTGGGCACTGGTTCGAATTCCAGCTGCTCCTCTTCCAATTCAGCTCCCTCATAATATACCTGGTAAAAAAAGCAGAAGATGGTTCAAGTCCTTGGGCCTCTGTACTCATGAGGGAGACCAGGAAGAAGCTCTTGGCTCCTAGGTTTGATAGGCCCAGCTCCAGCCAATGTAGTCATTTAGAGAGTGAACCAGAAGACGAATGGAAGACCTCTCTCTCTCTCTCTATCTCTCTCTCTCTCTCTCTCTCTCTGCATCTGCCTCTCTGTCACTCTGCCCTTCAAATAAATAAATAAGGCTTTTAAAAAGGAGAGACAGGCCGGCGCCGCGGCTCACTAGGCTAATCCTCCGCCTAGCGGCGCCGGCACACCGGGTTCTAGTCCCGGTCGGGGCGCCGGATTCTGTCCCGGTTGCCCCTCTTCCAGGCCAGCTCTCTGCTGTGGCCAGGGAGTGCAGTGGAGGATGGCCCAGGTGCTTGGGCCCTGCACCCCATGGGAGACCAGGAAAAGCACCTGGCTCCTGGCTCCTGCCATCGGATCAGCGCGGTGCGCCGGCTGCAGCGCGCCAGCCGCGGCGGCCATTGGAGGGTGAACCAATGGCAAAAGGAAGACCTTTCTCTCTGTCTCTCTCTCTCACTGTCCACTCTGCCTGTCAAAAAATAAAAATATTAAAAAAAAAAAAAAAAAAAAAGGAGAGACAGAGAGAATGGAGGGAGGGAGAGAGAGACAAAGGGATCATCTGTCTACTTATTTATACCACAAATGGATGCAACAGTTATGGCTGTGTCAGCCTGAAGCTAGGATCCAGGAACTCCATCTGTGTCTCCCACGTGGGTGGCAGGGAAGCAAGCCCCTGCATCATCATCCACTTCATTCTCAGGTACATTAGCAGGAAGCTGGGTTGGAAATAGAGCAGCAGGGACTAGAATCAGCCCTTAGGGGATGAAGGCAGCCCAAGCAGCCGCTTAGCCTTCTGTGTCACAACAGCCTAGGATCAATTATTTGATGCTCACGTGACAGCCCTTTTGTCCATACTGCGTTGCTGCTACTCAAATGATGATACCACATATCACAAGGGGATATCCAAATAGTTACGTCTCTGACCAAGAAATTCTGGACCAAATTAATTGGGTATTATAATGACCCCCTGAGTTCACCATCTCATTAGCTTGCTTATTATTTCTGAGCATTTCACTTTTTGAAACAGTTCAAATCAGCACAAACCAAAATATGTTATATGTGGCCTTGAATTATTTAGAGCAAACCTAGGTTGCTCCTATGGCGGAAGGAATTTTAATTGCTTGTGTGTATGTGTGTGTCTGTGCGTGTGTAATTTTTGGAAATCCAAAAACATTTGTCTTTCTTTTAATTCACTCATTTGTTTCTTCAACAGATGTCTCTGAGCAATCACTAATGTCAGAACCTCTGTGACATATGGATCAAATTCATTTATCAAATGAGTAAAAACTTGCTTGTTTTAGATTGCCAGATGATTTGCAATAAGGTAAAAGTGCTCAAAAGGATTTAGAACAATTGCAAGTCAGATATTCCCAAACTTCTGTATATATAGTCGATTTTTAAAAATACCTAAAAACAGAGCAAAGTTTCCCTGTTAAATTTAACTATAGGCCAACAAGTTCCATCAAGATCTTTTTGAATTCTGCGCTCTACTAAGCAAACTCTCTCAGCCAGCTCTGTTTCATAAGGATTTTTAAGATTTATTTGGGAGGCAAAGTTACAGACAGAGAGAGAGAGGTCTCCCATCTAATGGTTCACTCCCCCAATGGCCGCAATGGCCAGAGCTGGGCCAGGCCAAAGCCAGGAGCCAGGAGATTCTTCCAGGTCTCACACATTGGTACAGAGCCCAGGCACTTGGGCCATCTTTCTCTGCTTGCCCAGGCCATTAGCAGAGAACTGGATCAGAAGACAAACAGCCAGACATGAATCAGTGCCCATTGCACCGTTGCAGGCGGAGGCTTAACCTACTATGCCACAGCGGCAGTCTCTCAAGTAGATTTAATCAGCATCACCAGCCCTACCCTTCTCTTTTATTAATTATATCCAAGGCATTAATAAAAATATCGAGCAAAACCAACACAAGGAGGGAGTCCCATAACTAGTCATGAAGGACCCCTTTCCACAATATTCCAAGGTAATTCACTAACACAGGTGAAAACCTGAGAACTTACAAAATGATTTCTATATAAACAGGATGCCAAAAAAAAGTGAAATAATGATTTCTAAAATGTTAAACAAATTATGCTTTTTCCAAATCACCCAAGCTTTAGAACTCAATCATGCTACATGCTTCTTCCATGAATCCACCACTTATCAAAATTTCACTTTGAAATCTTCCTTGTGCTAGTCAGACAGTTGAATATCATGGCTTAGGAGCCACAATTGACTTCACAGTGCCGTCATATTCATTTCTGTACCCAAAATACCACAGCACATCACAGGTGGATCCCAAATAAGTAATTCCTTCAACCTTCTCCTTTGCTACATTTATGTAAGTGCCTCAGGAACCACCAATGAGACAGTAAGCAACATAATCTACTCTTGGTAGGACGTCCCCTAAGTAGTTAGCTAATATACTCCATGCAACATTATCATAAAACATCTTGGAAGTATTGAACTGCATTATTTCTTTATAAATTCTGCTACAATTATGTAATTTTAATAAGCGTTATAATAACTACTCATTATAATTCCTACAGTTTTTGTTGACAAATTCAACACAAGTCGCAATCATGTGTTCCCAGTCTTAGAAGAACGTTGTCACTGGACATCTCTAAAATATAGGTTTGAAATCAATTAAAGATTTAAAAGAAAGAGTTTGTAACAACTGGAGCTACCCAACCAAGGATGTCAGTGCCTGTAAAAAACATCGTGTGTTCCCTGAGTTAATGAAAATGTCCAACATACGATACATCTACCAGAGATATCAGAGAAACACTTCCAACCCTGCATGGTATTTCTACCAGATGATTACTGCAGTGCCTCCCTGCTTTCTAGTTGTACGATTTTATTTCTCCTATTTCCTGTGTGTACCTCTTGATATTTCCTGCCATTCCCTCTGGCTTGCTCCTAAACTTCATTACAAACCATAGACTAAAGACAACACAAGAGACCTTCATCTTGTCCTTGGTAATGTGGGTCTACCTGAGGAGGTATTTACAGAATGTGACTCAAGGAGAGCCCTGGAGATTAGGCTGGTGCAAAGGAAGGGAACAAGTTGAGAGCTGCAAATAAATCCTCTCTACAAATGCTCTCTTGTCTCACCACGACACATTATCTCTCTGTTGGAAAGCCACTGAGCTAGCATTTACTATTTTGAGATTATGATCCACTCTCCAACCTACTGCTAGAATATCTACATACCTAATAAAGTAATTTCTTCTTGTAAGATCATGACAGGAATATTAAAAATTCATAAACACATTGCCTATTACCCATAACGAAAAAATATAGTAAAGATTTGGTAAAGAACTCAGGTATATTATAGGAAGTGAGAAGTAGCAAGGTCCCTGTAATGATACTTCACTGAATTACACCCACATGAAAGTAATATTTTAGCAAATAGGATGACTCTGACAGAGCTCCTACAACTGACTCTTCAAGAACATCATCATAGAAAACAAGTGCTCTTTCCAGACAGTATACCCAAACTGACAGAAGGATGCTTGGAATTTCAAACCCTAACTTCTTCTTTTTTAAAGATTTACTTTATTTATTTGAAAGATAGAGTTACAGAGAGAGGTAGAGACAGACAGAGAGGTCTTCCATCCGATGGTTCACTCCCGAGATGGCCGCAACAGTCGGAGCTGCACCGACCTGAAGCCAGGAGCCAGGAGCTTCTTCCAGGTCTCCCACGTAGGTATAGGGGCCCAAGGACTTGGGCCATTTTTCTACTGCTATCCCAGGACATAGCAGAGAGCTGGATTGGAAGTGGAGCAGCCGAGTCTTGAACTGGTGCCCATATGGGATGCTGGCGCTTCAGGCCAGGGTATTAACCCACTGCACCACAGCGCCAGCCCCTCAAGTCCTAACTTCTGTCAGGTCCTGATCTCAGCAGGTAAAGTACAGAAATGAGAAGGGTTATAGTTCTCTTCTGTACACAGCAGTAACCCTGAATCTCCAAGATCTGTGCTCAACTTGCTAGCACAGGCAATCAGCTGGCCAAAGCAGTTAGCAGAACCTAGTAGGCTAAAGGAATGTCCTATTAACCAAATGTCTCAGTACCTTTTCTGATTTGGATATTTTCAAACTGTTACAGATGAAACTGGTTTTAAAATTTGCAATGCCTATTTGAAAGATATGTTTGATATAGACAGACTCCTAGAGTGTCAAATCAAATTCTGTGGACGGCTTTACGGCTCTGGTCTATTAATGCTGCAGAACTCAAGAGAATCAAGGCAATCCATCTTAACAGGTCAAGTCTTGAGTCTGTTTTCCACATGAGATAGAAAGAGGAATGGGATTGAATACCTGTTGTTTTTTTTTTTTTTTTCAGTGAGGAAAAAGTCAAATTATTTCCTGATACAGACAAGTGATGACCCTTATTTTCTATAGGGTGGAAATGATCCAATAACAATCATAATGCAATTAAAAGTGGAGCATGGAAAGTTAGCTTCCAAGTGCAAGAAATCACAGTGTGCAGTCTGTTTCCTGTGCTGGAAATCAGCTAATTAGATATTGGTTAGGCCATCCAATTGTTTCCCAGGTGACACAGTGGAAATGACATTGATTAAAAGTGATTTAAAACTACAGCTTAAAGAACAATTTGATTCTGGTGAAGAGACCATATCCTATCATCTAAGAAACTGGTAATCTTCAATTTTGTTTGCTGATAGAAATAATTTTAAGAAATTAAAATACATGCACCAATTTTGAATCTTCAAAATACGTCCAAACTTAGTCTAAATAGATTATTATCTCATTGACTGAAAGGTTAAATGTTCATTAAATTCACCTCCCCAGAGGTATGCAGGAGCCTGAAAGTAAGAAGCAGTGGCCTCTAGGCAATGAAAAGAGGTGGCAATCTTAGCAGCTGCTGGAGATGCCTGATGCCTCGGCTTGAGGAGTGGACAATGACACAATGGAGCCAACTAGGGATCACTTACATCTGAGATGGACTACAGAACAGCATGTGCTAGAAGTATAAGTTCAACTCAAACATAGGAGGACTACTTCATTTTTTTTTAAAGAATTATTTATTTATTCGAAAGTCAGAGTTACACAGAGAAAGGAGAGGCAGAGAGAGAGAGAAAGAGGTCTTCCATCCGATGGTTCACTCCCCAAATAGCTGCAACGGCCGGAACTGTGCTGATCCAAAGCCAGGAGCCAGGAGCTTCTTCCGGGTCTCCCGCATGGGTGCAGGAGCCCAAGGACTTGGGCCACCTTCTACTGCACTCCCGGGCCATAGCAGAGAGCTGGACACGAAGTGGAGCAGCCAGGTCTCGAACCAGCGCCCATATGGGATGCTGGTGCTTCAGGCCAGGGTGTTAACCCACTGCGCCACAGCGCCAGCCCTGGAGGATTACTTCATTGAACAATCATTGGTGTCAGTTGTACTCAATACGTTCTGAAGCAGCAGCAAATACCTGTGGTAGATTTCCAGGCAGAACTCAGGCATTCTTAGCTGAGGCACCAAGAGGTACTTGAAGCTGTACTGGAATATCAAGGTAGCTCACTTCCAAGCAAAAACCAGGGTCCATCTACTGTTTATAGAGCCACTTTTCCAAGTAAAAACTGAGCTCCATCTACTGTTTGTGAAGCCTCTACCCAACTTACATGGTTTGTTTGAGAACTAGACAACATATCTTTGTCTACAGCCTTTTCTTAGGTCTTAATAGTTCTGAAATTTTACTTTGGACATTGAATTTGGTGGAGCACCAATCATGACTGTGGGCAAGGGTATCAAGATGATGCAGTGTACTGGCTGTAGACTGAGTTCTAACCTGCAAGATGGGTGAATCTTCATTGGCATCTTTAAGGCTTTTGACAAGTATAGGAATTTTATCCTCTGTGATCGTGATGAGGAAGATAAAGCCATAGAACTGAAGCAACCAGAACACGAAGAAAAGCAGTTTTTGAGTCTGGTGTTGCTACATGGGAAGAACTCGCCATCCAAGACTACTGAGGGCCCACCTCCCAAATACTGGCATTGCTGAGGAACTAATTTGGAGCTGCAGGAGGCCCTGGAGTTTTCAGGGCTGCTGGCAGAGGGGAACCAACTGGGCTCCCAATTCCTCAGGCTCCCACTGTATTAGCAGGCCCTGTCCGAGGAGTTGGGGGGCCATCACAGCAGGTAACAACTCCACAGGGAAGAGGCACTGTAACAGCTGCTACTGTTGTTGCTACTGCCAGTACTGCTGGAGCCCCAACCCAGTATCTGCCAGCACAAGGGACTCCACCTCCACCTGTCTGCAGAACAACCTCACCTCCAGGAACTAGGGCACCTCCACCTGGCGTGAGACCACCAATGGGTTCACCAATTGGGCTCCCCACTTCTAGAGGATGCCACCTCCAAGAATAATATCCCTCTCTACCAGGAATTACAGGCCCACCTCCCCAAGGAACGCACCCACCAAGACTCTATGATACTCTTGATCTGTCTCAGTCACTTTTTTCCCTGCAATGCATCTTGTGAAATTGTGCAGAGTGTTTGTGAGCTTTTAGCCCCTTCTTTCTTCATTCATAAATGCATAAAGCAATTTTAACAAAAAGAAAACAAGTTTCAAAAAGTGTTTTCTGGCAAATGTTTTCCATTTTCTTCTTTAGGTTATAAACTCCTTGGTAGAAGTTACTATGTTTTATTTGTTTGTTAATTCAACAAAATATTAAAGAGTGCATACCATAAGGTGCTGGGGATATAAAGGCAGGGAATCCAAGACTGATTTTCCTAAGGTGTGTTTAGAAAGCTTTGTAATGTAACAGAAAAAAAAAAAACTCCAAAAAGGTAGTGAACTATTTGAAAGAAAAATTATCTCATTTCTTCTCAAAACTTATTGAATGATGGGCAGGTATTGTAGCACAGCAGGTTATGCTGCCACTTGGGATACCCACAATCTCATGTCATAGTGCTGGATCCGATCCTAGCTACTCCGCTTCCAATCTAACTTCCCGCTAATGCACCAACGAGGCAGTTGCAAGATGGCTCAAGTACTTGGGTTTCTGCCACCCATGTGCCAGACCTGGATCAAGTTCCTGGCTCCTGGCTTCAGCTTTGTCCAGCCCTGGCTGTTGTGGGCACTTCTGGAGTAAACCATGAAATAGAAGATCTCTCTCTTCTCTGTCCATCCCTCTCTGTCATTCTGCCTTTCAAATAAATAAATGTTTAACAATAAAATAGTTGAATTGGTACACAATAGCATGAGATTCTGAAATACATCCCAAACAGCAATTCTATTTGGTTTAATACTTACAGTAAACCTTCAGACTCACCATATACTGGAATGAACCTCAAAGGGAAACATATAAATTCCTAAAGACAGGTCCCTCAATCTATCAGTATAATCAATATAATCACCCAGTGCACAAGGAAATTAAGACTTTGGATTAAACAGAAATTTCACATTTTTTTCCTCTCACATTCAGTCCCAATTCTTGCGTTATTGCAGAATGAATACAGTATGGAAGCAGGTCATGCAAGAGGGAGGGAAAGGAGGCAAAATGTTCCTTTGACCATTAGATAGGCAATTTTTGATCAGTCAGTGACTATGTTTTCCTTCTCCTTAACCATTTTCTGTAAGGCTGCCTGTCTGTTTGGGGGGAACAGTAACTTGGATGGAGAAGAGAGAGAAGAACAAAATGACTTTAAAGAATAAAAGGAAGTGAGAAAGATTTATGAGGGCAAATAAAGCTTGTCTGGTTCAGATCAATCTTTAAAACAACTTATCTCATGCATTTGTCAGAGGTGAAACTCACTGGAGGTTCAGATTTTAAAGGAAAGGGAAAAAGTGAGATACAGAAAGGGAGGGTGGAAATGGGGGTGAGAAAGGGATTTTTCTTATCATGTTTCTGGAGGGAGCCATCTCCAGCATTTATACATTGCCACTTTTCGCTGGAGATACACACCATCAGATAATGAAAACAGCCCCCACATGTTTTAAAATCCCCCATTTAAAATTTAAATTCATTAGTTTATGAGCTGCTGAGAATTGACAGTTTTACACCCCAATCCTCCTCGGAATTTATGCAAAGGATGCCATAAAATGGAATAGGGGAGAATCTCCAAGCGAAAACACCAAACACAAATTGCTAAATAAAAACGCAGCTGAAGCCGATTTGCTGTGGGTCATATAACCGAGAATGTCGTTTTTATTAAGGGGAAGTTCTTTAAGCATTTGCTTCTCACCCAGCCACATTTTTTTTAACTAACATTTAAAATATTAATGTACTGTTTTTATTGCTTCCCTCCTCTAACAGCGTTTCTGTAACTGGCTCCACACATATAAAATATGTCCTGTGTATCTGTAAGAGTTTCTTTTTCTGTAGTAGGAGGGTGTGTGTGCCTGAGTGTGGTTTCTTTCTGACAGTTTATATCACAACTAGACTGCAGTGTCCTGATTTTAGAGATTATAATTATAACACATCTTGATATACACTAGAGGCTAGACTTCAGAAATACATGGAGGCTCCTGTCTGATTTGTTTTCAATGCTGGAACACAGTTCTTGCTGTTAAAGTTCACTTGAGGCTCTGCGCATGAGTGTAACACAGTACAACGAGGAGAGATCCAGGCTGAAAAAAGAAATCAGGTCTCCAAATAAAATATGCATTCCAATGATTTACAAATGGCTAGGATCACTAATTGGCAGGGAAATGCAAATAAGACCCACAATGAGGTATCACCTCATCCCAGTAAGAATGGCTATCATCCAGAAATCTAAAAAATAACAGATACTGGCATGGATATAGAGAAAAAGGTACCCTGACACACTGTTAGTGGGATGTAATCCAGCACTGCCACTATGAAATATGGAAATTTTTCAGAAATCCAAAATTTGATGTACCATATGACCCAGCCATCCCACTGCTGGGAAATTAACCCGAAAGAAATGAAACCTGCATATGAAAGAGTTATCAGTACCCCATGTTTATAACAGCTTAATTTGTAAAAGCTAAGATATGGAATCAACCCAGATGTCTCTAAACAGATGCCTGAATAAAGAAAATGTGGTACATAGACACAACGGGATACTACTCAGCCACTAAAAATGAATGAAATCCTGTCTTTCTCAACAAAATGGATGCAA
The DNA here is from genome assembly GCF_051225735.1 of Oryctolagus cuniculus. NCBI lineage: Eukaryota > Metazoa > Chordata > Mammalia > Lagomorpha > Leporidae > Oryctolagus > Oryctolagus cuniculus. Next base: position 127,792,075 of record NC_142868.1, read on the forward strand.
TTGGAGATGATTATGTTAGTGAAATAAGTTAATCCCCTGATTTGTGGTATAAATATTATATTTTCCCCTGATTTGTGGTAACTAATAGAGTCCAAAAGACATGTAATGTATATGATGAAACTGACATCTCAAGGTTTGATTATTGCTTATAGCTCCTGTCTGTATAGAGTTAGTCTTTCTACTTACTACTTGTTGAATTCTTTATTTATTGGAGGATTAAGCTTGGGATTATAAAGTAAATTGAAAGTATGTCATCCCAAAAATTAAAAGAAAAATAAGAAAGAAAGGAGGAGGGAGTGAAATATCATTATGTAGTTAAAACTATATTTAGGGGCTGGTACTGTGGCGCAGCGGGTTAATGCCCTGGCCTGAAGTGCCAGCATCCCATATGGGCACCGGTTCAAAACCCAGCTGCTCCACTTCCAGCTCTCTGCTGTGGTCTAGGAAAGCAGTACAAGATGGCCCAGGTCCTTGGATCCCAGCACCCACAAGGGAGACCTAGAAGAAGCTCCTGGCTCCTGGCTTCAGATGGATCGGTGCAGTTCCAGCCATTGTGGCCAATTGGGGAGTGAACCAGTGGATGGAACACCTCTCTCTCTCTCTCTACCTCTCTGCCTCTCCTCTCTGTGTAACTCTTTCAAATAAATCTTTTAAAAAATACCTATATATATGAAATACATGAAACCTATTCTCTTTATGGAAATAAATAAATAAATATAAATGCATAAATACATAAATAAGAAGTAAATAAGGAAAAAAAGAGATGTAGTCCCAGGATCTCGGTACAAGTTGTCTCCAAAGAGGAAAGCCTCATACACCCTTTATGGTTCAGGTTTTCTGGGTTATCTCTAAGAAACCTTTGCCTATCCCACTATCATAAAGCTATTTTTTCTTGCTCCTTCTAACTTTATTGTTCTAGCTTTTGTATTCAGGCCTATAGTCCATTGCAATTTTTTTTTTTTTTTTTTTTTTTTTTTACCTGGAGTAAGGTACGGGTCCAGGTTGTTTCTCTGTATTTATGGGGCTATTTCTTGGCTCTCTGTTTCCTTCCATTGACCCACTTGTCTCTCCTTTCACCAACACTACATTGTCCTGACTGCTACAGATTTTCAGCCTCTTTAAAATAAAAAATTCAGAATAGTTTTTTTTATTAATTTTTTAAAAATTTTTATTATTTTTTTTTGACAGGCAGAGTGGACAGTGAGAGAAAGAGACAGAGAGAAAGGTCTTCCTTTTCCGTTGGTTCACCCTCCAATGGCCACTGCGGCCAGCGCACCACGCTGATCCGAAGCCAAGAGCCAGGTGCTTCTCCTAGTCTCCCACGCGAGTGCAGGGCCCAAGGACTTGGGCCATCCTCCACTGCACTCCCGGGCCACAGCAGAGGGCTAGACTGGAAGAGGGGCAACCAGGACAGAATCCGGTGCCCCGACTGGGACTAGAACCCAGTGTGCCGGCACCGCAAGGCGGAGGATTAGCCTAGTGAGCTGTGGCGCCAGCCAAATTTCAAAATAGTTTTAAATTTACAAAACAAAATATAAAGTTGTACAAAGGATCCTCTCCATATGCCCCACAACCAGCTTCCCCTATTGCTAAGATCTTATATATTTTTCACAATTAATGAACTACACTTAGCTCCTCCTAATTATTTAAATCCAAACTCTTTCTATACCTCCCATCACTCCTAGCCCCTAGTAATTAGAATTCTGTGTTCAGATTGAGTTTTTTTGCTTGTTTATTTTGTTTTGTTTTTAGTTTCCACATGAGGGAGAACACTATGTCTTATTTCATTTATCATGATGTCCTGTAGTTCCAATCATTTTGCTATAAATGATAGGATTTCATTTTTTTCTAATGGCTGATACAATGTAATTCTAATTACATGAATTTTTTTTCATTGCTGATTTAATTAAAGACCAACAAGTAAAAATTCTGAAGTTTTACTCATTTTCCAATTTAATAAATGAGGAACTGTTTTTGGATTTCCATAGTTGCTTTTATATAGTTGAAATAAAAAAAAAAAGGTAGTCCTTCAGCTCTGTTCATTTTATGAGAGTGTTTTAATGATTTTGTCTTTTCTCTCTCCAAATAAAATTCGATTTCTTTCAGTCACCCTTTAACAATGCCACTACTCTCACACTTCAGAGAAGGGGGCCCTGAAGGAGCCAAGCGAACATTCTGCACCTGAACCTTCAGACTGACTTGGAGCAACCAACATCTAGAGACCTGTTGGTGTTCAGGGCTCCTCAAATTTCCTGCGATTTGAATCAAACGCTGATTCTACAAGCAGGTAGACCTTCTCAAAGATTAGGGAATAAGGCAATAACAATTCAAGTTGAAAAAGCAGATCCCATTTTACAGGTGAATTTGCTTCCTGGAGGCATGGAAAGCCTTCCTTCATCTTGGTGTGCCAACCGCATAACAGACTTTCCGGTCCACAGTAGGTACTCACACAGTATTCCATGAGACTTTTTGCATAAAATCACCATGCCAAGGTACTCACTATTTACTGGATGAGCTCTCTCTTTCACATACAACACTCCACTTACTTACTTTTCCCCTTTTGCCTTAACACACAACAAAGTTTTCTTGCCTTCAAAATTATACATCAGGGGGCTGGCACTGTGGCCCAGTGGATTAACCTCTGACCAAGAGCTTAGCATCCCATTTGAGCACCTGTTCAAGTCTTGGCTGCTCCATTTCTGTCCCAGCTCCCCGCTAATGTGCCTGGAAAAGCAGCAGAGGATGGCCCAGTTGCCACGTATGTGGGAGACCCAGATGGAGTTCCAAGCTTCTGGCTTTACCTGGCCCAGTCCCAGCAGTAAAGGCCATTTGGGGACTCAACCAAAAGATGGTTCTCTTTCTCTCTGCCTTTCAAATAAATAAATAAATCTTTAAAAATCATTATATGTCAGGTGAGATAGAGACTATCTTTTGTACTTCAAAGTAACCCATCATCCTTTGCATGAGAGAATAACTCAGTTAGTTGGGGGATAATCCATCAAGAGGGTTATCAAACTCACCAGCCTCTCAGTCTCAGGCAGAGCAGACACTCAGTTACTAATAGGAGGGTGGAAGGGTAAGTGCACTCTCTGTCGTAAATGTTCTTCAAGAGAAGGGCAGACCTGGTGTCTTTGTACCAGTGAAGGAACTGCCCATGGCAGCAATCCATTCAAGGAGGAATCAAACAGGGCTCATGTTTCCCACAAAACCTAACATAAAACCATGTAATTCTCCTAGCCCATGTATAGGACAAGATAAAAAGGAGGAGTAAAGTCTGGCGAATAGAGGATACAGAATGAGCTCCAAGTGCCCTTGGCAAAAAGAAACAATATGCACAAAAGAAAAAAAAAAAAAAAACCTGTACCAAATGGAGCTGAAAAGTGTTTGTCACATTTTCTAAAGAGCCTGAAGAAGCCAGGTCCAAGATGTCCCACCCTGCCATCCTTCCCACCACGGCTGGATTTCTTCGGTGGTTCCCTAACTGCTCTCTCCAGTCATCCTGACCTCTGAAATAGAGACCTCACACAAAGGACAGCACGGTTATTCTAAAGCATTAACTGATGTACACCATTCTTCTGATTAGTGCTCTTCACTTGTGCCACAAAGAATTCAGGAGAAATTCTAAACCTTTCATCATGTCACCTATGCCCACATGTCTGCTCCTCTCTCACCTCACCTGCCACGGCTCTGCATGTGCTATTTCCTTGGCTAACGCATCCACACGGCCTTCTTTTTCCAGGACTGAGCTAAAACTCCACTTGCTCCAGGAGTCTACAGTCTTCAATGCCCCTCCCTACATGCCGACAACACCCTGCTCTTTCTGCTGAAGTCCAGCATAGCAACCATCTTAGAGTGAGTATGTTGTCAAAACTGCAAAGATCCTGTGTTTACAAAGCTTCCTGTCTTCCATGCCTGTATGTTATGTGGTTAACTCTGGACTTAGCATCTAGTCAGTACTTAATATGTGACCAAAGAACCTGAATAGATCCATCTGCAGTGCAGTTGTGTCCCTGGGTGTTTCTAATATATGACAAGTGAAATCTCACCACATTTTCCTTGATTTTTATTATTTTTTAATATTTACATGGCTATCTAGTATACTCATTTTAAGTACTTATCCAATAACTTTTTAAAAGTTTACCTTTAATGCTACCACAATAACCAGTACATAGAACACTTCCTGTGCCCCATCTCAATCCCAGCTTCTGGACAATGACAAATCTACCTTCTTTAACTATAATTAGTTTGAATGCCTTTTAGAATTTTATATAAATATAATCATACAGGCTGTTTTCTTTTTTGAGATTGGCTTGTTTAACTCAGCAAAATATTGAGATTCACTTTTGTGTATAGCATTAATGAATTATAATTAACTTATCTATTTATACTGGTCAACAACATGTGAATTCTTTCCAGCCTGGTGCTATTATGAATAAAAGTGCTATGAAAATTAGTGTGCAATCTTTCCATAGGTGTAGTTTTCATTTCAAGTTAGTAAATTCCTAGAAGTGGTCACTGTTGGGTACTATGGTACAAGGAATTTGTACCATTTTCTTTTCTACCAAAATACATGAAAGTTACAGTTGCTCCATATCATTTGGCACTATCAGATTTTTCAGTTTTACTCATTGGGGGTGGCATTGTGGCATAGTAGGTAAATCCACCACCGATGACATTGGCATTCCATAGAGGTGCCAGTTTGAGTCCCAGCTGCACCACTACTGATCCAGCTTCCTGCTAATGACATGGGAAAAGCAGCAGAAGATGGCCCAAGAATTTGGGCCCATGCTACCCATGTGGGAGACCCAGATGAAGCTCCTGGCTTTGACTTGGGTCAACATTGGCCATGGCAGCCATCTGGGGAGTGAACCAGCAGATGAAAGATCTCTCTCTCCTCTCTCTCTGTAACTCTTCCTTTCAAAGAAATAAATGAATCTTTAAAAAAAATTTAGTCATTTTAGTGGCTGTAACTTTTTAAAGCCTCTCTTATTTATCTTTTTATAATTGCCTTTTCATTTCCTTGGTGTAAGTTCTAGAACCAGAAGAGCTGTATAACTGACTTATGAAGAGAAGTTTAGTTAAGACTTTTTAATATTATTTAGCAAGAAGACAATATAAATAGGATCTGAGTCAGAAATAATAAGAGAGGGGCTGACATTGTACCACAGCAGGTTAAGCTGGTGCCTGTGATGTAGTTATCCCAAATGAGCACCAGTCCAATTCCAGGCTGCTCCACGTATCATCCAGCTCCCTAATTAGGAGCCTGAGCCTGGGAAAGCAGTGGAAAATGGTCCAAGTGCCTGGGCCACTACCACCTATGTGCGAGATCCAGATGAAGCTCCAGGCTCTGGCTGTGGCCTGGCCCAGCTCCAGCCATTGCAGTCATTTGGGGAGTGAACGAGCAGATGGAAGATCGCTGTCTCTTGTTCTTCTCTTCCTCTCTGTGTAACTCTGCCTTTCAAGTTAGTGGAAGGAAGGAAGGAAGGAAGGAAGGCAGGCAGGCAGGGAGGCAGGGGGGAATGGAAGCAGGGAGGCAGGGAGGAAGGGGGAATGGAAGCAGGGAGGCAGGGAGGAAGGGAGGAAGGGTAAAGTGAACTGGAACGGACAAGTCCATAAGGAACATGATTGAGAAAAAGGAAAGCAGATGCAAGCTGGAAAGGTAACTAACTGAAAAGTCCTTATATGTTAAAAAGTAGATAAGCTGAGGAACATACAACGCATGTTTTCCTGGGAGCCCGTCTCCATTCCTGAGAACTGTACATAGGTGAGGGCTGAAGAGGGTCTCTGTAAAGACCTGTTGATGTCCTTCTGGGAGTTGGAATACTTTGTGGCATTGAGACCATTTTAAAGAAGGGCTTGAGAATTTATCAGGGTGCCAAACATACTAAGAAAACAGAGAACACTAAGGTATCAATGTATTATTGTCCCAAAGTAGGTCATAAGCAGTAGAAAGAAAAGTCCTTTAAATCCCTAGTGCTCCTTTCTCCAGCCATGCACTGCCATAATTGGTGATGAGTAAGCACTCATAGTTTATAAAGTATGTGTCAGTGATGGACTAACCTATAGGTGTACTTAGTATAATAATAATTAATTTCCTAATTTTTATGGAAGTTCATTTTGGGGAGCTGTGCCATATGCAGCTTGATAAGCAAGTTATATATAACATGTCATTAAATCCTCACACAGTCATAAGAGCTGGACATTATTATCACCTTCATTTTGCAGTGAAGGAAAAGGAGACACAAAGAGTGAACTGAATTACCAGAATTAAAATAACCAGCCAGTTGGGAAGCCAAGATTGGAATTCAGGTCCAGTCATCCTCAAAACCCTAGCCCTGAATCACTGCCCTGAGCTGAAATAGTGTACACTACAGAAGTTACCTTGCCCTACAACCCAGCAGAGTATCAAGATAACTACCGTTAGAAATGACATCTTTGGTAAAAGCTGTGTGATATCATTATCAATCATTAACACCTAGCCATGGGTAACTCTTGTTAAAGCTAGTCACCATCTTAGATGCTCCAGAATGGGTAGGTTAGGATTAAAGAATACAGGTATTTTGGCACGGGCAATGGAGGAAAAAGCTGAAGTACATTCATATGCCCATATCACTGACTTCCTATGGCACTGCCTTCCACAGGGCAGAATGAAGGGGCTGGGCATCAGACAAGGACAGAAGAGCTGATGCCAAAGGAGAGGAAAAACAAGGAAAGGGATATGGATATGGGTGCTGGAAATGAATCAGAGAACAGTGCTGGCCATCTATATGGTGGTTTCAATCAGCTTTACTGGATATTTGAGGTTCTCTACGTAATCTTGTAGAAATAGTTCACGGTTTGCAGATTTTAAGATCTAGGTTCAAGTATGGTTTGTCCTGAATTTTTAGGAACTCATTAAAATATTTATGAGGTTTAATAACCTAATTTGAACATTAGAGACACAGAATTTGCAGAATTATTTTGGGGATTCCATTAGTTTATGTAGGGATACGTGTCTCATAAACTCATAGACTATTCAAAAAACCTCATCTTGTTTCCTTTCTTCTTTTTTCACTCACCTTTAGGTTTAAGCAGCATTTAATACAAAAACAGTCACAGAGAAGGAAACCTGAGGCTGTCTACCCATTACTTCAGTTGCTTCAAGGCTACAGGAGTTAGGCTGTGTGATCTGGTTTTGTTCTTGCAGCACATCTTGCTCTTCATGGGCTCTCCTGCCTCACCCCACACAGGCACACAGACACACAATGAGGAAAGTGAGTCACACTGCCATTCTACCACCTTCTCTAGCTTATCCATTCTCCCTACAAACAAATGCCAAGATTTTAAAAAAATTAATTTACATCTTTCAAAACAGAGAAATGCCATTTCTTAAAAAAAAAACGCTTACCTGTTTAAATATTTTGTGTCATGGTGATTTGTTGTAATTGGATACATGTTGCCACATGGTATCTGTTCTTTACCTCAAATCTAGGATTCTTTAGGAACCCAATGTGGTAGAATGTTCTTTGGATAATGTTTCACTGTATGAACATCGTTAGTGGGTAAAAAAGCCGCCTGCAGTACTGCCATCCCATATGGTTGTCGGTTCCAGTCCCGGCTGCTCCACTTCCAATCCAGCTCTCTGCTATGGCCAGAGAGGGCAGTAGAAGATGGCCCAAGTCCTTGGGCCTCTGTACCCACGTGGGAGAACTGGAAGAAGCTCCTGGCTCCTGGCTTCAGATCGGTGCAGTTCCAGCTGTTGCAGCCAACTGGGAGTGAACCAGAGGATGGAAGACCTCCCTCTGTCTCTCTCTCTGCCTCTCCTTCTCCCTGTGTAACTCTATCTTACAAATAAATAAATAAGTATTTAAAAAATAACAAAGTAAAAATTATTTATTTACTTACTTAGAGAGAGAGAAAGAAAGGAGAGAGATCCTGCATCCGGATGTTGCAAAGGCCAGAGCCAGGCAATCACATTCCAGGATCTGAGAATGAAATTCAGGTCTCTAGCATGGGTAGAAGGGACCCAAGTGCTTGATTCATCACCTCTTACCTCCCAGAGCATGCATCAGCAGGAAGCTAGAATTGGGAGTGGAGCCGGAATGCAAACCCAGGCATTCTGATATGGGTACAGATGTCCGAAAAGCCTTCTTAACCACTAGGCTAAAGGTCCACACTTAGTTGTTTTTTCACTAACGCATATTTGCAAGCCCAGGCCATTAATCAAACTGATAAATAAATAAACATTTTAAAGTCAGAATGAAATCACTTCTTAACATTATTTTAGAAAATCAGTTGACTCCCCAGCTAAACATCAAAGAATTTTGGAAGCCAGAAGTTGTGGGCACCATCACTACATATCTGCATATCACTATTAGAAACATTAGACTATTTGCCAAGAAACATTAGAAATATTGTATTATTAGTAAACTATCATAAAGGTTCAAGATGGAATGATATGCAGCTACTAAAGATCATTTTTTGGAAAAAAATGTTTAGTGACATTGAAAAATGCTTAAGATATGACTGCTAAAGTTTCCAAGCATACAATGTGCTATGGAGCCAGAGTTGTAGCCTGGCAGTTTAATCCACAGCAACCCTGCCATCCCATAGGAGGGTACTGATTTGAGTTCCCACTGCTCTGCTTCCTATCTAGCTTCCTGCAGATACACCTGGAAAGGTAGTGAATGATAATCCAAATACTTAGGCCCCTATCACCCATGGAGGAGATCCGGATGGAGTTCCTGGCTCCTGGTTTTAACCTGCCATCCCTGGCTGTTGTGGTCATTTGGAGAGTGAACTAGCAGATAGAAGAGAACTCTCTTGCTCTCACTCTCTCTTTCTCTGTCATTTTGCCTTTCAAATAAATAAATTTAAAAAATCATTTAAAAAACAAATGTGTGGGGGCCAACGCTGTGGCATAGCAAGTAAAGCCGCCACCTGCAGTGCCAGCGTCCCATATGGGTGCTAGTTCAGGTCCCGCCTGCTCCACTTCTGATCTAGCTCTCTGTTATGGCCTGGGAAAGCAGTAGAAGATGGCCCAAGTCCTTGGGTCCCCGCACCTGCATGGGAGACCCGGGAGAAGCATCTGGCTCTTGGCTTTGAAGTGGCACAGCTCCGGTCATGGCAGCCATCTGGGGAGTGAACCAGTGGAAGGAAGACTCACTTTCTCTCTCTCTCTCTCTCTGCCCCTGTTCCCTGTAACTCTGCCTTTCAAATAAATGAATAATAAAAAACTGTGTGTATATGGTTCTATTTTATTAATGAACTGAAACAACTTCTGTTCATTGGCACCTAGGCTGTGTATTTCTTCACGGCTGGCTTAGGCTCATTAGCTCAAAAGCATACTGGCATTAAACTAAAGATTTCACTGATACAGATATTTTCAACATAGTTCAAATAAGATGTTTGGACATTTAGAGACAGCTTGTTTTGCATACTCTATAAATCTTCACCAACACTTGTAGCCATAGACAGATAAACCCTGGGCCACACAGTTCCCAAGCCCTTACTGGGAGCTCTGAACAGACTGTCCATTATGCTGCTGCCTGACATCACAAAGGTGCACAAGCCCCAGTCTCTGTCTTCCTCAGGAGCTCACTTGCCCTTTTTCTCTTTTGTGGTGTGACTTCTGTGTTTCCTCTCTGGACTGATTCCAACAAACCTGTCAATGTGCCTAAAAAAGCATGTGTGTGCTACCGCCACCTCGTGGCTGTGTGGTTTTCTTTGCTAAACCCCCAAATCCCTGGAACCTTTACAGTGCCACTGGGTCTCTTCCCGAGAAGATCTAGGGGCTGGTTTTGTGGTGTAGCAGGTTAAGCCACCACCTGCAATGCCAGCATCCCATATGGGCGCTAGTTTGAGACTCAGCTGCTCCACTTCCAACCCAACTCCTCTTCAGCCATTTGGAGAGTGAACCAGTGGATGGAAGATCTCTGACTTACCCCCCGCCTCAACCCCTTAACTCTGCCTTTCAAATAAATAAAAATAAAAATAATTTTTTAAAGGAAAACAATGTAAAAATTTTGGTTGCTATTTTCTCTGCTCTGTCCTCTCTTATTGAATGCCCCACTATCATTTGTTGATCACATGCAAGGATCAGTTGTAGTTGTAAGGAATGGAACCAGCACTGTGCCTGGGTATTGGATTAGTACATGTGAGAAGGCAACTTTCCATTAGCAGCATCTTAACAGCTAGATCTGCCAACTTTCAAAGAGGGAAGTAGAGATATCCTTTATTATTTATGGAAAATATCCTTTATGATAATTATGCTACTTTTGACAGTTTTGTGATAGAAAAAGGAGACACAAAATCTTAAGTAGGGGCCAGTGTGTGGTATAGCAGGCAAAGCCACCACGTGCAGTGCTGGCATCCCATATGGGCGCCAGTTGGATTTCTGGCTGCTCCACTTCCAATCCAGCTCCCTGCTAATGCACCTGAGACAACAGCAGAAGATGGCTAAAGCCCTTGGGCCCCTATACCCATATGGGAGACCTGGAAGAAGCTCCTGGCTTCTGGCTTTTGATTGGCCCAGCTCTGGCTGTTGTGGCCATTTGGGGAGTGAAACGGTGGATGGAAAATCTCACTCTCACTCCCTCTCTGTAACTGTTCCTTTCAAATAAATAAGTAAATCTTCAGGAAAAAAAATCATAAAGTCAAGTATTCAAGTACAGAAGATAAATCAGATTTTTAAAAAAAGTACCATCAATATGGAGTAGCTGAGTACCCAGGAAGACATTTTATGAACACTTGAGATGTTACAGAAATCATTAAGAAGAGGCCGACGCCGCGGCTCACTAGGCTAATCCTCCGTCTTGCAGCGCCGGCACACTGGGTTCTAGTCCTGGTCCGGGCGCCGGATTCTGTCCCGGTTGCCCCTCTTCCAGGCCAGCTCTCTGCTGTGGCCCGGGAGTGCAGTGGAGGATGGCCCAAGTCCTTGGGCCCTGCACCCCATGGGAGACCAGGAGAAGCACCTGGCTCCTGCCTTCAGATCAGTGCAGTGCGCCGGCCGCAGCGCCGGCCGCGGCGGCCATTGGAGGGTGAACCAACAGCAAAGGAAGACCTTTCTCTCTGTCTCTCTCTCACTGTCCACTCTGCCTGTAAAAAAAAAAAAAAAAAAAAAAAAAAAGAAAGAAAAAAAGAAATCATTAAGAAGAGTGAATGAATACCAAGGGCCAGGATGCCCAGGAACCTGCCAGAACTCAAGCATTGCTGGAAACTTGACAAGCTGAGGGGTGGGGCACGAGAGGAGAAGAAAGGGTAGAATGTGATGTATGCAAAGCAACAAGCAGAAGTCTTAGAATTTAAGCAGCCCAATTAAAAAAAAAAAAAAAAGATGTAGGGTGAAAAGAAGTAGATGGGGCTAGATTAGGTAGACAATAAAGTGTCAGACAATAAAGTGTCAGACAAAGATTTCACATAATTTTTGGAGTCAGAGTTTCTCTATTAGAGAATTTGCAGCACCTTCAGTGTTCGTCTGTAGACTCCAACTTACAAAGTACTGCATGACTCTAAAAGGGCAACAAGTCTGCCAATATGTAAGATTCCCATGCTAGAGGATGCAGAGTTCTTTCTCTCCTTGGTCTTAGCCTCTCACGGTCTCTTTTTCCCTATCCCTATCCCTATCCCTATCCCTATCCCTATCCCTATCCCTATCCCTACCCCTACCCCTACCGCTACCCCTACCCTTTTCTCCCAATAACTTTTCAAGAGCCAAATTCATTTTACAAGTTTCCAAGTTTCATTTGCAAGTTCTCCCCAAATCCAAGAACCCCTCTATGTTAAACCTGGAGCAGAGATTGCAAGTTGTACCATCCTTGCCACCAAGTCGGTAATTATGTTGGCAACTGCCCCTCCCACCACTGTCATTGTTCCCATATCCTACCAAATATTATGTACAAGGCTGAACAGCATTTTGGAAAAGAATCAATCTCCCTCTCCCTCTCACCCTGCCCTCCCCGACAGTAAGTGCAAGTTGGGACCCTGCTCAGATTTATTGAATATAAGGGTCCGTAATGACTTATCAGTCTCAGTGAGGGAAGTCTATTACCCTCTAACCATACATCAACTGGTTTTCATCTCTGGTCCACATACCATGTCAGGGAACCCACAGTGGGAGTGGAGCTGTAAATTCACTTCAGGGTTAATAAAACTTTGTAGTGGGCAACAATGACAGACAAGGTCTTGATTGCAACATGTGTGATAGCAATTTCTAAATGGGTAACCAAAGAGCTATTTTAAAGGAAAAATTGACAGAGGCTTTCAAAGGAAAGCATTTGACACAGCAAGATTCTACAATTGACAGCACAGAATGGGGAGGTGGGATGTTTCAGCAGAACTTTATCTGCTACCTCTCCCTGCAGTCTTGTTGCAGTTCTGCCTTCCAACAGGTTTTGTTCTCTGGTCTTGAAAGATGATGAGGACCATTTTTCCTTTACGTGATACACCAACAACTATAATACAGCACCATGAGGAAAACACAGTAGTATAGAGAAGGGCTCGTAGTTTGGGATGAAATAATATCAACCTGCTGATAGTAGGTTGAATAACAACCCCTAAAACTATCAGATTCTAATCCCTGGAAACCTTATAAATATTACCTTAAAGATCTTGAGACAGAGAGATTATCCTGGATTATCTGCAAGGATCTTAAATATAATCACATGTGTCTTTATTAGAGGAAGGTGGAGGGATACTTAATACAGACAGATAACAGAGAAGATGAGGTGACCATGGACTCAAAGATGGGGCAACATGGCCAAGGAATGCTGCTGGCCACCAGAAGTTGGAAGTAGCAAGGAACATAATTTCCTCTAGAGTCTTCAGAGGAGGGGTAGGTATGCTTGCACCTTGATTTTGGTCCACTGAAACTCATTTTGTACTCCAAAACTATGAAAGAATAAATTCTTATTGTTTTGGGCCACCCAGGTTGTGCTAACATGTTACATCAGTCATAGAAAACAAATATACTTCTCATCCACAATTGCCCTATATAGGTAATGGATGGAAACCAAGAAGTATTTCCACCCGGCATATTCCCAATGGTCATGAAGTAGACCCATATGCAAAATTACATTTCTAGGAAGCCTGGAGAACTATCTCAGATGCATTGAACATTAGATCAAATGAGGATTATCTCACCCACCCATTTCAAAAGGTTAAAACTGAAGAAGGCTAAAAGTAAAGGAAGTGAAATATGGTGTTGGCCAGGGTGACTGTCCTGGAATAACAAGGAAATTGAATGACCACTCTATAAAAGGAAGTAAGGAACAATATGTCTGGAATATAGGAAATGCCATGTGATTAAAGTCCTTGAGAAACGACAACAGTCCCAGGCAGGATTACGAATAGCCCATACTCTTCAGAATCAAACTTTGAGTCACTACACCAGGTAAACAACCACAACCAGCTGCACTACTTGCTGAAGATGAAAGTTATGCAGAATAGGTAGTGAAGAAGGTACTTATACATCCCAGTTGTGACCAATTACAGACAAGGAGGGTATGTCCTGAATAATTTCTTCCTTATTTTGCTATAAATGTGTGTGTGTGTGTTTACATTAAGCACAGACTTTTGGGTTGATTCCTCTTATTTTCTCCTACCATGCAACTTAGTATGTATTGACTATATATCAATATTTAAGTATTGTTCATTTTGCACTACAGTAGTTTTAGTCATGGGATATCAGAAGAGTAACTGTCATTCAAGGATTTTACCTACTCTTCTAGGGGAAGAGATAAGTATGTTTTTGGTTGTATGCCAGGAAGGTATATCATATTAAGCAGAATTCTATTGTCTACATTTGGATATTAAGTGTGATTTAAGGAGATGTGTATGGGTATTTTGATGGTTAATTTCATATGCCAACTTGATGGGGCTAAGGAATACCCACATAGCTGATAAAACATTATTTCTGGTTGTGTCTGTGAGAATGTTTCTGGAACAGAGTAACATTTGAATCAGTAGATTAAATAAAGAAGATCCAGCATTATCAATGTAGATAGGCATTAGGGCAGCATCCAATCTGCCAAGGGACCAAATAGGATAAAAAGGATAAGCTTTCTCTCTTCTTCAGGTGAGCCATCATCCATCTTCCAGGATGGATTCATCAGGATTCCAGGTGTTTTTTTTTTTTTTTTTAGATTTATTTTATTTATTTGAAAGACAGAATTACAGAGAGAGGTAGAGAGAGAGAGAGGTCTTCCATCGCTGGTTCACTCCCTAGATGGCTGCAATGGCCTAGATGTGCCAAGCCAAAGCCAGGAGCCAGAAGCTTCTTCTGGGTCTCCCATGTGGGTGCAGGGGCCCAAGGACTTGGGCCATCTTCTCACTGCTATCCCAGGCCATAGCAGAGAGCTGGAATGGGATAGAAGGAGGAGCAGCCGGAATGCTGGCACTTCAGGCCAGGGCGTTAACCCGCTGTGCCACAGCGCCAGCCCCAGGCTTCTAGGTTTCAAGCCTCCTTTTTCCTACCCCATCCCTGTCTTTCAATTCTCATGCCTACTGTAGGATTTCTCTTCATCCATAATCAAGTGAGCCAGTTCCTATTATAAATCTCTTCTCATTATCTATCTAGATATACATTAATAATTTTGTTTCTCTAAAGAACCCTAAAACAGTGCTTTTATTATGTCCTCTTCACTCTTAGTAATATATAGCACATACCTTTATCCATGATTCATTTTACCCACCACTAATCAAGCATATGGAGAGACTGGGTCTTAGAAGAACAGATAAAATGCCCAGGGTGGTGGTTTGAGAACGACTGTCCAGTGTCTTGAGTCCAGCAGAGGATTCCAACTGATTATGCTTGGTTTCCTACTTTTTCTCTTCCCCAACCCTTAGTCCTAAACTCTTTGGCTAAGAATATATAAAAAAATAGAAATGAATAGTTAAAAATGTCAGTATCAAATAAAAATACATGGTAATTTGGCAATGGCCTCCACTCACATACTTGGGCTTTCAGCATCAAAGAGAACTCAGGCTGTTTTAATAAACAGTAAGATGAAAAGCAGTGAGCCAACAAAGCGTGACAGGATTAAAAAAATCATAGCAATGTGCAAGGAGTTGCAATTATATTTCCAGTTAAAGAGAGATGGAGGAAGTTCAACTCCATTTTCAGCAATTTACATGTTTCCCACAAAGAGCTTCGCTCTAGTTAATGGCCAAGATGATAAAGAGGAAAAGCACGACCTCCCTGTTACCTAGTGCCATTCCCTGCAGGCTCGCCAGGCACTTCAAAGCACTTGGCACACTCAATTCCCCTACTTTCCTTCCAGGACTGTGGAAAATGGCCTCCAGGGCTATGCCTGCCAGCAACACTGTGAGGTAGCTCTTTGGTATAATCCTCAGCCACTGCCTGCTGGGTCCTTCTCCTGTTCTCTCCATCCATCGGCCAGGGCATCGACCCTTTCCCTCCCCATATCAAAACAGACACAGTCCTTACCTATCATTTTATGATAAATTACCCTGTAACTTAGAAGCTTGGAGTCACAACAAACATTTATTATCTCTCACAGTTCTGTGGATCAGAAATAAGGAAGCAACAGAGGTAAGCAGCCCTGGCTTATGGTCCCACAAGAGGTTACTAAAGATGTCAGGTGGGACTTCATTCTTCTCAGGCCTTGACAAGAACTTGAACATCTGCTTCCAAGATGGCTTATTAATAGGCTGCTGCCAAGAGGTTTGAGGTACTAGATGCGTGGAAATCTCCACACGTTTGAGTGGCCTCCAAACTGGCAGAGGGGCTTCCCCAGACTGAGTGATCCAAGATTGCAACCTAACCCCATATGCCACACTCTACCACTACTTTTCTCTTTCCTGTAAGTTGTATTTAAAGTGCTTAATATTTTATTCTGATGTTTACATATTTAAATAAATACAGCAATGATAAAAAAATCAATCAGGTATTGTGTTGAAAACAGGCACACAAAAATAATTTCTCATTGAACAACATCCTTATATATCTACAACTGAATTTTTACATATAAGATTTAAGAAAGATAAAGCAAACCAGACCACACGAATTCATAGATTTTTTTTAGGATGATATCATTTTTAGTTGAAAAATAGAATTGTATGGGGCTGGTGCTGTGGCACAGAGTGCAAAGCTGCCACCTGCACTGCCAGCATCCCACATGGGCACCGGTTTGAGTTCCAGCTGCTCTATTTACAATCCAGCTCTCTGCTATGGCCTAGGAAAGCAGCAGAGGGTGGCCCAAGTCTTTGGGCTCCTGCACCCACATAGGAGACCTGGAAGAAGTTCCTGGCTTCAGATCGGCCACCTCTGGCCGTTGCAGCCATCTGAGGAGCGAATCAGTGGATGGAAGACCCCTCCCTCTCAGCCTCTCTGTAACTCTGCCTTTTAAATAAATAAAAATTATTTTAAAAAAAAAATAGAATTGTGGGGCTGGCACAGTGGTGTAGCAGGTAATGCTGCCACCTGCAAAGCCGGCATCCCATATGGGCACCGGTTGGAGTCCCCGCTGCTCCACTTCTGATCTAGCTCTCTGCTATGGCCTGGGAAAGCAGTAGAGGACAGCCCAAGTCCTTGGGCCCCTGCACCCACATGGAAGACCTGGAAGAAGCTCCTGGCTCCTGCTTTGGCTCAGCACAACTCCAGCCATTGCGGCCATCTGGGGAGTGAACCAGTGGATGGAAGACCTCTCTCTCTCTCTGCCTCTCCTCTCTCTGTGTAACTCTTTCAAGTAAATAAATAAATCTTTTTTAAAAATAGTTTTAAACACTTACTGTACCAATTTTTTATTTTATAGAAAGATTTTATTTAATAAATATACATTTCATAGGTACAACTTTTGGATTACAGCGGTTCTTCCCCCAATACCCGCCTTCCGAAACCGTTCCACATCCTACTCCCTCTCCCATCCCATTCTTTGTTAAGAATCATTTTTAATTATCTTTATATACAGATCAACTCTATACTAAGTAAAGATTTCAACAGTTTACACCCACACAGACACACAACATATAAAGTACTGTTTGAAGATTAATTTTATCGTTAATTCTCATAGTACAACTCATTAAGGACAGAGGTCCTTACATGGGAGCAAGTGCACAGTGATTCCGGTTATTGATTTAACAATTGACACTCTTATTTATGATGTCAGTGTGTACCTACCAATGATTTGTAAAAGGCATTGTGGAGAGGCTGTCAAGATAATTCATATATACCTTATTACCTGTACTTATCTCCTCTTCTGTGGTGAAAACACTTATATTCTAAGATGTTTCCAAGAATGCAATACATTATTTTTTAACTATACATAGATACATATTGTTAACTACGTCATACAATAGAACTCTTGAACTTATTTGTCATGAGAAAATTGAAATTTTGAATCCTTTGACAAAACCTTCCGAATCCTCACCCTCCCTGATAACTATCAGTCTATTCTCTGCTTCTATGATTTAATTTTTGTTTTCAGATTACTCACATAACTGAGCTCATGTGACATTTGTCTTTTTGTGCCTGACTTATTTCATTTAACATAATAGCCTCTAGGTTCACCAATGTTGTCTCGAATGTCAGAATTTCTCTCTTTTTTAAGGCTAAATAGTATGACATAAGTACACACATCAAATTTTCTTCATCCACTCCTCTACTGATGGACAGAAAGGTTGATTCCATATGTTGGGTGTTATGAATAATGCTGCAATGAACATGAGAATGCAGATGTATGCTTGTCATATCAATTTAATTTCCTTTGAATATATACCTAGTAGTGGCATTGCTAGGTATATGGTAGTTTGGTCTTGGAATTTTAGAAGAATCTCTAATTTGTTTTCCATAATGGCTGCATTGATTTACAATTCCACTCATAATATGCAAGGGTTCCATTTTAAGCTACATCTTCCACCAATACATATCTTTCATATTTTTATTTTAATATAATAGCCATTCTAACAGGTGTGAGGTAATAGTTCATTACAATTTTCACTTGCATTTTCCTGATGATATTGATGTTGAGCATTTGTTCACAAACTTTTTGGCCACTTGTATGTCTTCTTTTGAGAAATGTCTCAGCATGTACTTTTTTAAAAGATTTATTTATTTATTTGAGAGGTAGAGTTATAGGCAGACAGAAGGAGAGACAGAGAGAGGGGTCTTCAACTTGCTAGTTCACTCCCCAGATAGCTGCAATGGCTGGAGCTGGGCCAATCCAAAACCAGGAGCTGGGAGTTTCTTCCAGGTCTCCCATATGGGTTCAGGGGCCCAAGCTCTTTGGCCATCTGCCACTAGCAGTAGCTGGATCAGAAGTAGAGCAGGCAGGACTCGAACCGCTGCCCATATGGGATGCCAGCACTTCAGGTGAAAGCTTGACCTACTATGCCACAGCACCAGCTCCTCATCATATCCTTTTAAAAATCAGCTTGTTTTACTGCTGTTGAGTTATTTGAATTCCTTATATATTTTAGATATTAGCTCCTTATCAGATATATGGCTTGCAAATATTTTCTCCCATTCCACAGGTTCCCTCATCACATAGTTAACTGTTTCCTTTGTTGTATCAAAATCACAGGCAACAAAAGCAAAAATAGACAAATGAGATCACAATGAACTAAAATGTTTCTGCACATTATATCTACTCAATGTAAGGGTGATTTTACACAAGAATCTTGATACTTGAAGCAAGGGTCATTGTAAGTCATGTGGAGATTTGTGATTGCAGTAACTTTCCCTTAAACTACACTAGGA
This sequence comes from Oryctolagus cuniculus, assembly GCF_051225735.1. NCBI lineage: Eukaryota > Metazoa > Chordata > Mammalia > Lagomorpha > Leporidae > Oryctolagus > Oryctolagus cuniculus. The sequence goes on from NC_142868.1 coordinate 127,810,769, forward strand.
ATTCCAGTCCCTATACCTCCGCTGGAGAACAGGAACAGATTTGGGTATCAGCATTCTCTCTTGTCCTCACAGAATAAAATCTTTGGCATGTCTTCACATTATTTTGGGGATTTGGAATAGATAAGGGGTCCTGGGAATATAAATTCTTTAGGCAACCTCTCATTCCTCAGGCAGATAAACAGAGCTATGGTATGCTCAAAAATGTTGTGGTTTTTTTTTTTTTTCAGGAAAAAATAAGATGATGATAGATGATGCTTTTTGAACTTCTATGATGTATAACACTTATTTAAACCTTACAACAACCCCATGAAGTATGATAAAATTCAGTCATTTATTTAACCAAGTTAAATAATAGAGGGATAGAGAAGGCAAGACTGGGACTTCAACAGATAGATACTGTTATTTTTGGCATTATATTATCCACTTTCTCTCAAAAAGTAGTGAACCAAAAGATCATTCTCTTTCTCCCTTGACAAATTTTCTTCATCAAGCTAGAGCCATGGTGTGGTGTGGTGTGTGTTTGTGTTTTCTGATAATTCATTCATGGAAGATGGCATTAATAAGGGCTATAAATTTCTGCTGGCCCATTAAATAATATGTGCGATCCACACAGCACTGGCTGTAAGCCCATGGATTACTTAAATAAATAGCTGATGGTATGAATCAGTGAAAAGCATTTTATTTGGAAGGTAAACTTAGAACTGCACTAATTTATATTTTAAAAGTGTGAATCTTTCATAAACTCTGATTCTTCAGTCATCAGCAGACCCACTAGTTTACTAGTACCGTAAGTGGGGCAGATTGTTAACAACAACGGCTCTGGAATTTTTTCCTTTTCCTTGCAACGTGACTTTGCCATTTTCCATCAACAAGCAGAATTCATTTATCTTCGCCTCAAATCTAGACTTGATCCATGCTTTGGCCCATGGGATGTTATATAAACAGAGGCTTGCAAAGTTCTTGCACACTGAGACACACATTCTCTTGCTGTAAGGAATCCTGAAATCATATAAGCACAATTTACCTTATTGGGAAGACCTCATAGGAGAGAAATGCGGTGCCTGTGAGTGACAGCCTACCAACTCCCCATCACATGACTTAGCCAGCTTGCACCATCCCAGTCTCTGCTGAGCCACCAGCTGCTTGGCATTTCATGGGCAAGTCCATGCAACACCTGTGAAAAAGCCAGCCACTCAGCTGAGTGCAGCCAATTACCAATCCACAACAAAACATGAGCTCATGACTGTGATTTCAGCAGAACAGTGTTCATTAGTGGAGTAAAAGATGGTCCACAGGGCTTCTCCAAGTGTGGTACATGGGTCAGGACACCCTTGCATATCAGGGCACATGAATAATAAAATCACTGGGGCTTTATTTGAGGGAAAATTCCAAGGATGCACTCAAGAGAATCTAAACAGAAATTGGGGTGACGCTCAGGAATACATCATTTCAAATAAGTTTTCAGATGACAATTATGTACATGAACATTCAAAACCCCAGCCCTCATGGGGAAGCTCAGCCAGCAGATGTCAGCTTAGACTGAGGAAGGTTTTCTATAGAGGATTGGGGCAACAAAGATTTGGGCCCTAACAAAAGTACAGTTTTATTGTTTTTTCCCTCTCCTCCTCCTTCTACCCTGTCCTGCACCCTCCTCTAACTCTAGGCTTTCCATTATTGCTTTCTGTTTCCAATAACTTGATTATCTTTCTTTTTATTTCATTTTCAGTTTATAGACTGGTTTGAGAGCCCACAGCCTTGGGAGTGTAGCATAGACTACAGAATGTTCCCCAGGGAGCTCTCAGAAGAGATCCATATCAAATAACTAGAGGTGGGTAGAGTGTGAATTCCTACACTTTGGAAATGATAAAATGCTAAATAGCCTATTATCCTGGGATGGAAACAGCAGGTGTTACAAATATGAATTCAGTGTTGAAGCTCAAGAGAAACAAGAATAAAACAGACTGGAATGAATGCTCGGGTTTATCAATACTACAAGATACACATTGTCATGATATGTATCTAATTAATATTTGGTATCTTTCTCTGAGGAGTTTCAGAAAATTTTCAGAGGTGTATGTACTCTAGCATGCTACTGTCCTGACGGCTTGAACAAAATGTTGTTCATCAGGTACAGTCCCAATTGTAGACATCCATTTGAAGTGTGCCCAAAGGTGTACTTCCCCCCTGAAAAATAAGGTTTTTATCAATCTGCTGGGGATTCCTAAATCTAGTATGATTATTTTTGTTGCCTCTGCTTCTGCTTGCATTCAATAAATAGTTCTGAGCACCTACTACATTCAAAGATCACTGAACAGCGGAGATGAGTAAATCATCCCTATGGTCAAAAATCATAATCTTTTAGTAAATAATAATGGAGAGGGGGGGAGAAAGTGAGGGAAAGGATGGCAGGGTGAGGAGTAAAAGAGGAAACAGTTTCATAGGTATAAGCATACTGGGGGCTGGCACCACAGCTCAATAGGCTAATCCTCCGCCTGCGGCGCCAGTACACCGGGTTCTAGTCCCAGTTGGGGCGCCGGATTCTGTCCCGGTTGCTTCTCTTCCAGGCCAGCTCTCTGCTGTGGCCCGGGAGTGCAGTGGAGGATGGCCCAAGTCCTTGGGCACTGCACCCGCTTGGGAGACCAGGAGAAGCGCCTGGCTCCTGGCTTCGGATCACCGCGGTGCGCAGGTCGCAGTGCACCGGCTGCGGCGGCCATTGAGGGGTGAACCAATGGAAAAGGAAGACCTTTCTCTCTCTCTCTCTCTCTCTCTCTCTCTCACTGTCCACTCTGCCTGTCCAAAAAAAAAAAAAAAAAAAAAAGAATACTGGGACTTTGTTTTAAGGAAGGATGCGTAGGCATCTTCCAAAGAGAGAAAGGAAAAAATAAAAAGGGATGACAACACAGCTCACTTAAAGAAGTCCAAACATTTGAGTAACCCTTGGACCTACAGTGCTTAAGGGGAGAAGAAGTGATCATTGGTTGAATGAGCAAGAGCCCGTCAAAGAAGGTCTCCTGTATGTCACTAACAAATTTGATCCCTTGTCCTCTAGGTGACAGGGAGAATGGAAGAATGGAGTTAGTGCTTTGAATTAAGGTACCAATGTTCTTATCAAAATGTAAATGTATTACCCAGGAGCACTACTGCAATGTCAGTTCAGTAGGACTTGTTAATACCTTTGCAAAGACTGGGTCATCGGCTTCCAGAGAGAAACTAAACAGAGCAAAGAAGCAATTCCGCCTTCAATGGACACTTTAACATTGTTGCGGAGGTGAATTTATCACAAGGGAGTTTTACCTCCATATAAAAAAACCCACACTTTTTCTTTTTTTTCTTTTTTAGGAAAAAGTAAGGCGTTTGCCAAAAAGTTATACACGGAATTTTCTACAATTTAACATGAAGAAATATGAAAACATTCCTGAAGGAAGAAAAAGAGAATCGTGATGTTAAAGACAATACTTATCACTGTTCATTTCTTCTGGAAACAAGCTACTGTTTACCTTGAAAGTGGCCAAGTCACAGTGGCAACATCAGCCTCTTGCAAGAGTTGCTCTGTGAACCACAGAGCAGTGAAGCAGGGGCGGAAGGAGAAGCTCGCATTTTACAGTGTGCTATTCCGAAGCGAGCAGGAAGCATGAGATGGTACCTCGATGCTTCTTTCTACATTGTTTTCCTCCCTCAGTAGTTTCTTCCCATGCCAATCAAATTTCTGAGGCTTTAAGCCTCCACTCCCAATGCTAATTCACTGATTTATTGCTTCATCCTTCATTATTTTATTCAGTAAAATATAGTGAAAGTGTGCAGCATGGAGGCCATGTCCAAGGCATGGAACATCATCTTCCATCACCATGGAACTCTCAGTGTAACCCAACATTTAAATATTTGCTTTATGAGCTGGTTAATGCAATGATATATGCATGCAACGGTACTTAAAACATTCATGGAAAGTGGACTTAAAAAGTTTATTTTGGTCCAGAAATGGTTTGGAATCCATGCAGAGCTTATTCACAGTGTGTACTCCAGGGAACTTTCCGAAGTACCCTTATGTCCATATAGAACAGAGATGCACAATGAAAGGAATAACCAACCGCGTGCACCAGGGTGGGGAGCGATGAGCAAGAATACAGCAAAGAGAAGGACCCTGAAAGCCGACTTTTTGTTTGTCCCTCTGACCTTTGTATTTGCATTCCATACTGTGGAGGTGTGTTTAGCAATATCATCTTATAACATCCTTCCAAGATGTAATTAGGTTTTCTAATAGTTACTGGTTCCTTGCAGAATATTTAAGGCAAATAGAAAACTGAAATGAAATTTCAGAAATGGGCATTCTTTCTGGTCTCTATCAGGAAGAGCTCCGCCTGAGGAGTTATTTTTCATTTTTGATGTATTCTCTTTTCCATCATGTATATGCTTACATAATCAGCATCATGTACATGCAGGAATGCTTCTTGTTTGGTACTTATTTCATTAACTTGAGCACTTTCATGTCATTAAATATTCTCTAATACATAATTAACATTTAATAAGTACATATTATTTCATCCTAGATTTGTCATGTTGCAGGGTCACATGGGAAACAAAGAGAGGTTTCTATGGTGGCATTTTGCTAGGGAGGGCTCTCAGACTGCTGCTCCAAGGGAGTGAGGGAGCAGAGCTGGCAGAGGGACAACCTGGCATGTGGTTCATTGGCAATAAACTCCTCTGGCCATTCCACACATGGTGCTCAGTTAGCTGGTCCTTCAGAGCTGTCCCAAACAGAAGCAGTCTCTGCCCTTGCATGAACTGGTGATTATACTGTGAGTCGATACAACCTTGAAGGAGACAGCTTCCTGTAACCTGAGGCTGTCTCCCTGAAGAATGCAGCTAAGCACTGTCATTAGCTGAGGCTCCTGAGAGCTGGGGAGCCAGCGCCTCAGCCCTGAAGGGAAGAACTGGGTGGCATCTCACAGCATCCACCACACGTTATCATTCATTTATGCATCGTTCTATAGCTGGAAATGGAGGGAATTTTCTGAAAGAGGAAAAGGAAGGGAAATGAAGAGAAGAGCACCCCAGGTGCAGTAAGAACAAAGGCCCAGAGATGTGGGGGCTGGGAAGGAACAAGAGGCAAATGAAAAAACGATACAATAAGTATACAATACATTAAGGCAGAGGATTACAAGAAAACAGTGGTAAGAGATGAGCGGGAGAGGTGGGCAGGAAGGTACCCAGGTCATGGGGCTTAGAATTTATCTTGTAAGAGATGGGACATAGTACACTTCTCTCTCCAAACTTGAACTTTTGCATCCTTTGGCCAGCATCAACCCTGGGTGAGTACCACTCGATTCTCTGTTTCCGTGTGTTCGGTGTTTTAGAATCCATCCATAAGTGAGATCCTGTGAGATCTGCCTTGCTGTGCCTGGCTTATTTCACTTAGCAGATTGTGCTCTAGCTCCAGCCATATTGTTGCATACACAACAAATACATGCCATTTTTACTTATGAACTAAAAATAACTCATTGTCTCTTCAAAAGACCTTTAAAAGAGAGAGAGACGATAGGAAATGTTGACTGGTTTTGCTCTTGTTGTACCAGGGAGGTTCATGAGAGCAGAGGCACCACATTCTCCCAGCACCAACTGAGAGCCCTTGAGCAGTCCAAGTTACCAATCAGATCTTTTGAACTTTCAGCTCCAGTTTGCAGCTGTCCGACTTTAGCTAACTATGGTGAGAGCTCAGTCCAGTGCAGGGGGCCTCCAGGTGTTGAGCCACCTCTCAATCCAAAGTCCCTCCAGGACAGTCCTCACAGAGGTGAAACTGAGTTCTGTGAGCCTGCAGGAGGATGTCACATAATGACATCTAGGGCAAGAGGACGTCTGCCAGAAACAAATGTGTAATATGTTCCAATCGAAAGTCAAGCATTGGAGTGCTTTTTCCTTGCATGACATTTCCTCATTCATCCTCTCATGCAGAAATCCTGGTTTGGACAAATAAAGCAGCAGTTTTCTGGTCAAAACCCAAACAGTTTAATCCCTTTCCTCAGTTGATCAATCAATTCACTGGTTTTTAGAATGGGGGGAACAGAGCTGAGAATAGGCAGCAGAAATTACTAAATGGAGGGAACGTTTTCCTGAATGCCAAGCAGGAGCAACTTGATGACAATATTCAGTTCTGTTCACTATGAATTAATAAAGATCCTGACCTTAAGATGAGAAATCCCCACTGTGTAAGACTGTCAGATTTTATTAAGCCAACAGCCCTGTGATGATTGAGTAGGGTGGAGCAGGGGAGAGAGCAAGTGTGTTGCCATGGTTACAAGAAGAGAAGCAACGTGTGTGGGTGCCGTGGCCGTCTTGATTCTAGGAAGTTTATTTAGAGACAGGCTCACACGCTATTGAGAGAAATAGCTCTGAATCTTGCAGAATCATTACGGAATCAGTGATCTGCACCAGCTATCCTAACAGCGTGCTGGTTTCCAAGCAACTAAAATATTCCTTGACAAGCCTAGAAAATCCAGGAGACTCCTGTGAACTTGGCACTATGGAAGAAAAGATAGCAAGATTTTGATGTCAGGAAGGCTCCAATGCTGTTGATTCAAATTCAGACATTCAAAACCTTGGGAGATGGGGTTTCAGTGTTCATTGAGTCATTCACAAACACGTTTTGGGCTACAAGTGCAAGACACTCTTTTAGGCTGAGGCACTTCTTTCACCTCTCATGCCAGGTAAGACGGGTGAGCTTATAGGCCCTGCCCTGCAAGTGAGTCTTGCTGCAATTTCTACCAGGGGAATCTGGCAAGAGCAACTTAAATATATGCCACAAAATATGGTGGGGGCCAAAGACTAAGAGCCTCGCTTGGATATAATGTGTTGGGTTAACAGAATTGCTTTCTACATGCAAGAATCTATCATGTAAATTTGCAAAAATAAAACATCACTGCGCTTCTCAGCAGATACTTTCAAAATATCCTATTACAATACTTTAGAGACACTTTAAAGAAAAATAGCAAACAGCAGAAAGAGAAGAAAGAGGAGGACTGTTGTATGAATTATGCATACCAGAGCACTCCTTAGCTGTTAACTGAAAACCCTTTGCAAGTATGATACAAAGTGAGAAGGTCACAAAACTTGCCCAAGATGCATTTTTTGGTGGGCCTACCTATCTGTATTGCTTCCTGCAGAAGAAATGACTTGACAAAGTATGAAGTGGGATCCCTGGGATCCCACTTTGTGTTATGCTAAGAAGTGTGTCCGGGATGCGTCCTTGTACCTCAGTAGTTAGTTTCATTTGTGTAATGAAAAGATTGAATTGGAAGATCTCCACCTACCGTTGCAATCATCTGAGGTTCAATGGCACTTAAAACAACATCTTTTCCCCCAATAGCTCCCAAGAACCTAATTCCCTCACAAAGCAGCTGGATGGCTGTAAGTGTGTAGTTAAAAGGAAAGACTGCTTTTACATCTGGAGGCAACACGTCTTGCTGAGTTGGCAGTTGTATGGACTCTTTAGAACAAAAGTAATTTCAAAGGTTTGTCCTTCTCACCTTCCTCTGTGTGGCAGACTCTGAGAAAATAACTGGAAATATAAAAACAATATAGCAGAACCGTTCCGTGGAAAACCCTGAATCAGGCAGGAGGAGCCTTACCCAGTTACCGTCTACAGCTCGGAACCCAAACTTTCTAATCTCAGTGTTCTCTTCTGCAATCCAGGATGAATGAAAGTTGTCCAGATTCTATCACTCTGGAAACTGAAGAAGAGCTCTACTGGTATTACAGTGTTTTATACAGCATGATCTCAATCTTGTTCACTGAACATAACTCATTTTCCAGAATGACAAAAAGACCTGGTGTTCTGTTATGGCTCCCACGAGGATCCCCAGAGCAGATGCTGAGTATGACAAGGTGACACAGACACTGGGAAATGGAGAAAACTAAAGAATTGCTTCCAGGGACCACTCACAATACACACTTTTCCATGATTTATAAATAAATTGAAGAATAAACTTCTATCTGTAAGTGATTGTGGGATTTTAATTTTTTCTGGGTAGTTTTCTCATTTTATTTTTATTTATTTATTTATTTAGTTTATTTTTAAAGGCAGAGAAACAGAGACAGAGAGAGAGAGAGAGAGTGAGGGAGAGAGAGGGAAGAAGAAGAGAGACAGAGAGACATTGTCAGTCTGCGAGTTCATTCCCCCAAAGCCAACAACTGCTAAGGATGGACCACACCAAAGCTAGGAGCCTGGAACTCAATTCAGGTCTGTAACTTGAGGTAGTTCTGCTGTTTCCCAGATGTGCATTAGCAGGGAGCTGAAACAGAAGCAGAAGAGCCAGGATTTGAACCAGGCACTACAGTATGGGATGCAGGTGTCCTAAGCAACATCTTAATTGCTGCGCTAAATGCTTGCCCCTGAGCTAGGTTTATTTTTTGCCATTTTAAATATAAAGAATGTGTTGCTTTCTTTTGTTCCTTCAAAACCAAGAATGGTATCTGCTCTTGTAGTAAGGTTATTCGCAAACCACATTTTCCCATTTGGGGGCTTCTGGCATAAAAGTATTATAATCAATCCAAAACACAGAAAACAATTTCACAGCTTTGGATCAAAATGCAAATTTCTTGACAGATGAAGCTCTAAGTCTTGGTCCTTTCCATTGTCTGCTCATGGGGGGATGACAATGAACAGTGAAATGAGCAGGAAACAACAGGATAGCAAGGCCCAGCCAGGGGCTGCTTCATTTACCTGTTGAATTCTTCAGTGTCCCCTAATGCAGACATTGACAAGCAATCTTTGAATGGGAGTTCACAGGTAAATGGAGGGATGGACACACAGGCACAGATACAGAGTGGAAATGTTCTCGTTGTTATCATCAATATCTGCGCCATCTGCAGATCCTAGGCCACTTTCAAGGTCTCCTCCCCAGGAGTTTCATGATCTTCTGTTTTAGTCAGAGTGTGCCTCTGTGACTCAAAGGATCAAAGTATTAGCATTGCATCTAAATGGTATGTTTCAGAAAATTTATGGATAATTAAGTAATATTTTTATGCCACAAAAAAGACTGCATCATCTCTCATTAATTGGGAAACCATTAATCAGGTTTATTTTCAATGGCTTGGAGAGGGTAACTCTTTGGTGTGGGGGCATTCAATGTATGGTGTGATGTTGAGGTGCTCCTTAATGGAAACCATATGTATGTATCTTTTTATGGTATAGGTTTACTTTTTAAAAAGATTTAAGCAACTTTCATAAACTAACTCACATGTAAAGAACAGCAAGGGGCCAGTGGTGTGGCTTAGTAGGCTAAGCCTCTTCTTGTGGCACCAGCTTCTGATATGAGCGCCAGTCCTTGTCTCAGCTGCTCTTCTTCTGATTCAGCTCTCTGCTCGTGGCCTGGGAGAGCAGTGGAGGATGGCCCACGTGCTTGGGCTCCTGCACCCTTGTGGGAGACCCGGAGGAGGTTCCTGGCTCCTAGCTTCGGATTGGCCCAGCTCCGGCCGTTGCAGCCATTTGGAGAGTGAACCAGAGGATGAAAGACCGTTCTCTCTCTGTCTCTCCCTCTCACTGTCTGTAACTCTACCTCTCAAAATCAATAAATAAAATATTTTTAAAAAGGCAGTAAGGGACCTTCCAGTTATTCTTTTATAAAAACTTACAACTTATTTTCCAGTCCGAGAGTAGAACTCTGTAAATTCAGGTTTTCATACAAGTAGCTGCAAGAAAAATCTATTCGGTGCTTAGTGGATGGAAGGAGCCCAAGTCCCTGAAAAGTGCTGTGCTTACAGTACCATGATTCCTAAAACAGTGCCATGATTGAGTTGATGATGTATTTTAATGCAGGTATTGTTAGAGGTGTTGACATTCCACAAAGAGCTGTACACATAAGCTTGCTAACTTGCTCCTTCCACGTGGGGAGAATCCTGATGAGACACTGGCCATGTCATATGGGAAGGAGTCACTTTGCTCTTGGTTTTCCCATAGCACCTTGCATAGATTTAAATATTTATCAAAATAAATATTTATCAAAATGTATATTTATACAAAATGTATAGGACCAGAGTGAGAGAGGTATGTCAAGGAATGGGGAAAGTACACATGACTCAGAGCGATTTCATCCATGTGTGTAACCAGGAGCTGAGTACAGGGGTTGCTTCGGTTTGATGGCCATTCTACCATGCCCACACTTCATTTACCTGATGCCTGATATGTGCAGTGCTCTGGAAAAATCTAGAAAACACAAGCTACAATCCTGGTACGGACTGCCAGTGGTACTCGAATACCTATTCTCTCTTTGCTGATCTGCAGTTAGGAACAGAGGACTATCTAAACAGCATCATATGACCAAGTTTTGGCCAATGGGACAGAAGCAGAAGTGATGCATGAAACTTCTGCAAGGTCTCCTTGGAAGGGTAAGGCCTGCTTTCCCCCTGTTTTTCTCTTTTCGGCCAGCAAGAGTTAGAATGTGAACACTGGAGAGGAAGCAGCCATCTCAGTTCACAGAGCAGCAGCCTCTCATGGAAGATCTCGAATCTCTGATGGTTGGGGGACTTGCATAAGTGGTGAATCACTCATCCAGACTCCTAAGACAGTCCAGCATGCACGACCCTGGGGTTCAAGTAACTATGATTTAAGATTTGCAGCCACCCACACTAAATACGGCTTCTCTATTAAAGCAGTCCTTTCTGAGAACTTAAATCTATACCTGCAGCTAGTCAGAAACAAGGTTCTGCTTGAGTACAGGGTAGAGTTCTGGGGCACACTAAGCTCTCTTGAGATGAAGTCAGCCGCACTGGACTGCCCTTGAGAACACTCAGTGGGTCTGGAGTCTGCAAGAATGTTCTGCAGCAGGGGCCACACACTCAAATGCAAGTGCTGGGCAGGGAACAGCAGTGGGAGCAGAGGACTGTGGTCCACTGGAGAGGCAGGGATTATTTATGGAAAACTTGGGGTGTAAAACATGTCAGTAGTGCCTGGAAAGCACACAAAATGCTAGAAATGTGAAAGAAGTGCCCACAAGACTTAATTCATGCAGCAAAAGTAAGGTTTCTTCGGATATTATAAAAAGAGCACCCCCACCTCCTACAGCTACTGGCCTCCAGCTGAGACGGCAACTAAAATCTAAGACGGTCCAGCTGGACATCTGGAGGAGCGATTCACCCCACGCTGTGGCTATCACCTGAGGATAAACAGCCACCACTGCCAGAAAGCAGGCCATCTCTCCTGCCACCAGAACACCTCTGCCCTGGCAACAGCAAACCAAGGATCAGAGCCCCAGGTCCCTCAGACCTGGAAAGTCCCTTCTGTCTTTCTGAGAATGGGGGGCTCCTATTCCAAGTCTTTGTTGTGTTAATTACAGTTGTCTACCAGTCTACCTCCAAGGGATGCAGATATGGGACTGCAGACTCGGCTGTCTGCCAAAAGCCACAGCATCCATCCTACTTGTGCCTGACACCTAATGCTCTGCTTCTGCAATTAACCTCCCCGCCCTGGCTCCTTCACGCCAAAAAACAAAGCCAAAGGCATTAGTGTACGGCAGGCAACGCACGGCACAGCTGCAGGGCTAAGGGGGTACAGGGCTTCTGGAATTTTCACTTGGAGAAATTCACTCTGTAACAACCGGGGACTCTGTTAGCTTAAGCCATTTTCAGAAACACTTCTAAATGATTTTAACCTCCTGGTTTAGGGTGTCTTGGAATTGTGAGAAAAGCAAACACTAATGCAAACTCTGCTGGAGTTGTTTATATTCCAGTTAAATGAAAGGCTCCCCAGAGGCTCAGAGCTTAAGACCCAACCACTTAGGACACAGTCAGCAAGGTATGGCCCTCAGAACCAATCAAACTCCAACTTGGTTGCATGAACTGAGCAGTAGCTCCTACTGTAAAGAAAGAATGGGCACTTTTGATGTTCTTTATGTCTCTGTTTTGCAGCCACATGGGATGCAAGGCTTTGCAGAGCCAATACTGCTTGCCAGTGCTCTGTCCACTTAACTAAATGTATTCTCTCTGTGCTGCCTGATAACATGAATATCTGTAAACAAACTAATGATTTCTGTTCATTGATATCCATTCTAATTCCAGATACAATCTTTAAGATTTAAGCTGTATGCGTGAAGATACATACATTCGTGCTTATACTGTTTACACGGTAGAAGCAATTAGCCACATTGAGAAAATAAACATTGGGAAAGATAATGGAATTCTGATGAATGTGCCATGCTACCTGCTTGTGTGAACAGACAGTTGCTAACTTAACACTCAAAGTGTGTTCAGTGGCTCACCATTCATGGAAGCTGTAAGAATTTTGGAATCACAGGCATCAAGTGCTTGGAGTCTGTTAGAACTGCACAATCCCAGACCTAGGTCAGGATTAGATACTGCATTGAAATGAATTCTGCATGCGATTTTCATGCATTGCTTACAATTTGAAAAGCTACTTTACAAAAATAATCACAGGTGGTACTGGTAGACACTTAATCCATGTCCTGGAGAAGGGACCTAAATCTTGAGAGAGAACAACTGGCCTCAGTTCATAATTACACGGTTCAACAGAATTACTTGATTTCTGTTTCCCTCATCTGTAAAATGGGAATAACAACATTTCTTACAAAATGAAGATATTCACCTAATTATAAAAGACTGTTCACCCACAGGGTTATCTGCCTGTGTTTTTTTTTTTTTTTCTTTTTTGATAGGCAGAGTGGACAGTGAGAGAAAGAGACAGAGAGAAAGGTCTTCCTTTGCCGTTGATTCACCCTCTAATGGCCGCCACGGCCGGTGCACAGCGGCCAGTGCACCGCGGTGATCTGAAGCCAGGAGCCAGGTGCTTCTCCTGGTCTCCCATGCGGGTGCAGGGCCCAAGCACTTTGGCCACAGCAGAGAGCCGGCCTGGAAGAGGGGCAACCGGGACAGAATCCGGTGCCCCGACCGGGACCAGAACCTGGTGTGCTGGCGCCACAGGTGGAGGATTAGCCTATTGAGCCACGGCGCCAGCCTGCCTGTGTTTCTCCCACATGTGCATAAGCATTATGGGACCACTCTTGAACCTGGCAGAAACCATTTTAAAAATGCCGTAGGAGTATTCCCTGGAATGAAAGACAGAAAGCCACTTGCCTAAACCTGAAGAGGTAGAAGTGTAAGTGATGAGAGATTTGCTTCTGAGTATAAAGACAGGCCAAAAATGATGATCCAACTTCTGCAAAGTCCACAGTACTAACCTGAGTGGAGTAAATGGCAAAGCAGTGTATGTACTGTAAGGGAGCTTTAAAGAAACCTTTGACATATATAATCCAAAAATACTAACTTCTCTTGCTATACCAAAGACTCAGGGAGCTAATAAAGCCAAAGAAATGGCAACAAAGATAAGACTACAAAAATGGATAAAGTCAAAGTTTACTCAATATTATTTAGTTAACTCTATTAGGTATGCTCACCCAAAAGCTATGTAGATCCTATCTCCCAATAAAAAGCCCACTTGCTTAAGCATCGCTTATCAAAAAGGGAGCTTTTCATGAACGTTCAGAATCATATTGTCCATTTATTTTATGCAAACTGCTGTTATCCATTTAAAATCCTCTCTACCTGATGAGTCAGGTCAACAATGACTTCTCTGAGAAGCATTTACAGTAACACTAAAGGTATGAAAGGCACCTGGATTGAAGGGAATTGTTTCTAAAATATGCGCTTAACTTTCACTGTATTTGAAGTAGGAAGTTCTTCACCAAGACATTCTTTCCACAATTTCATTGCATGGAAAGTTTTCAGTTTCCTGCATTTCAATCTACAATTTCAACTAGCAAATAAACTCAGATCTTATTTCAAACTGATAACGCAGTAAATCTCGTAGTGCGTGGGAGTGTGCCACATTTGAAATAAGATTGCAATATGGCTTGAATTAATACCTGCACAACATCTAAGGAAATGCCAGCATCACATGCACATTTGTGTATGTGTAAGTGGCAACAGGGGCACAGGACAGAGTGTGTTGTAAAGAAGAAAACCATCACATTATCAGTTGACTTCAATATACATAGAAGACACATGGGATATGCACAGGAGACAGTGTTCATCCGTCTATTACTGTTGTTTCGTAGAAAGAATACTAAGTGTCAGACAAAGTGTCTTAGTTCTCGACCTGGGTTTCTTCTTTTGAAAATGTTAGTATTTGAGATGATATTTAAAGCCAAATATTGTACAAGTCTATGCTTTTAAATGTCACATTCTACTGGAATACCTTTCTTGCCCTTAAAAATCAACAAGATATATGAATAAAAGCTACTTAAAGCATTTACAAATTTATTTCAAAAAGCTCATGGATGGGACAATTAAAAGGTAAGTTTATTGGTGCAAAAAAAGTTGAAATCCATGCACGGTTTTTTTCATAATAAACATTTTCCATGAACTTTTTGAAGTTCCTTTCTACTTCTTTTAGAAACAGAATTAGTTGAATACAGCTCTATTTAGGGGAAATGTACACTATAATAAAATTAAAATTTCTATCAAAAAACAAAAAATGACAAGAATATTTTTCCACATTCTTCGATGGACTTTCTGAAATGCCTTTGTACTTTGCCTAGAAACAGAATTTATTGAACACAGCTTTGTTTAATGGAAGCACACACTGCAATAAAATTAAATTTTTTATAAAGAAAGTGACAAGAATATTTTTCCACATTTGAGCCTGTGGAAATTCAACACATGGCAGTGCTCTGTGGAAGGTCACATTTCTGCACAACTCTATTCCTGAGGAGCAGCCATTGTCTTTTTAGCTTTCCTTAGGAGTTCTTCAGAGAGAGAGAGAGAGACAGGGGTGAGGCAATGGCCACTCCCCATCACTGCTCCATGACCTAAGCTAGCTCTTGTTTTTTCAGAGTTGCTTTCCCACAAATTTCTTTTGGTATACATCCTGTTATTCCCTTGAAATTTTTCTTATTTCAAACATTATAAGGATATAGATAAATGTGCAGGTATAGCACTCTACAGCAAAAATTAATTGCTCACTTTTCTAAAGGATAAGCAGTGTAACTTCCACATTTAAAATATGAACCTAGATTAACTTAAATCCCTGTCACTATTATTTTCTTGAATCTACATGTCTTTGGAAATCATAGAAAACATATCTCAACATTCTTTTTCCCTTCAGATTGTAACAAAATAGAATTTAGAAAATGAAATGAAATAAACCATTATGTGACTAGCCTGTTACTATGGAGTTCATCCAACAACTGTGGAACAGCATGTTTGACCTGAAAATAGAAATGATATCTTGACCAAAGGAATAATTACCATTGACAATTCTATGAGATACTAAGAGTTCAAATAAAATTCCTAAAATTTGCAAGTTATGAAATGCTTTTGCTACTAGAATAATCACAAGCAATATTTCACCGTAACAATATATATATACACACTCAGAGAATAATTAATAATGTCAGATTTTCTATTGAGAAGTTTATATCATGTATTCAAAAGGGGTATTTACAACTTCACAGGAAACTCATAAAAAAGCTATGCATGGATTTCAAAATTTTTTGCAACAAAGTAAATTCTTCTTTCTTCCTTTCCTTTTTTTTGGAGAAAGAGAAAAAGAAAGAGCTCCCGCTGGTACATTCCTCTACATCTCTACATGCTCATAGCAGCCAAAACTGACAGCCATGAATTCATTCATGGTCTCCCACATTAGTGGCCATCTACTTAAGCCATCACTACTGTCTCCCAGGGTCTATATTAGCAATAAATTGGAGTTAGGAGTTAGGAGCCAGAGTCAGGTACTGAACCCACCCACTCTGATATGGGACATCTTTATCAATGGTCTAAGTGCCTGAACTTAAAAGTATATGTTCATTCAACTTGTCTGTGATCTTTTTGAAGTACTCTCCTACTTAGTAATGAGTGGTCCACATCCTATACTCATCAGAGCCACTGTGACTTGTGAACCTGTTGGCATCTCATGTCAGGCTTCTATTTACTCTTGTGCAGATTGCCAGTCACCCTACACTAACTTTTCATACACACAGAGCTATGAATCAGGGGCCTGACATCTTAGCAGATGGCACATACAGGCATGGGAACAAGCAACACAATACAGAGGACATGTGGCAGGCTGACTTTGTAAATAAGCTCCTAGAGAAAAAATGATTAGCCACATATGTCTGTGATTTACTGGTCAGCTGGAAGCAAGAAACATCAATACTGTTGGTTTTGAAAGAAAAAGTAAGAAATACACTGGGTAGACTCGTCAGAGACAAACAGATCAACCCTGCCAACTCAGGTTTAGTGCAGCCAGCCTTACCATGGCATGACCATTTTATGTTTTCATGACTGAGGAGGGCGGTACAATATTTTCAGTCATAGTATCAAAATATTATTGAGCTACCCCACCCCAATTCACATGTGCCTCCTGTGGTACTACTCTGACATAGCCAGCTGAGGGGAGAAGTAGCTCACAGATACAGTAAATCAAATGGGCAGGCTTTGAAATTGTAAACCAAAGTTATTTTACTCATAGTCCATACCCTATTTTAGTACATGACAGTGGTAGAGAAAGAAGGAAGGAGGGTATGGCAGGCGAGGAATCATTCCTGAAACAGGTAATTGAGGAACATCTAGGGGTAGGTCCTGTCGAGGCAACTAAGTTTCAACTTGGTAGAGCATAGGTATTTTGAGAAGAAGTGCAATTCTGAAGGTAGCCTGGCCCTTTCTGCCGAGTTAGTAATAGATATATGTGTAAGTTTATAGAGACAGAAAATGAAAAACATTCACAGAGAGAAATGTAATTAAAAGTCTGGAACACTTTATTTAATGTATGCTAAACTGATCTTCTGTATATAAAGAGAAACGAAAATGAATCTTGAGGTGAATGGAAGGGGAGAGGGAGTGGGAAAGGGGAGGGTTGCCGGTGGGAGGGATGTTATGAAGGGGAAGCCATTGTAATCCATATTCTGTACTTTGAAAATTTATATTCATTAAATAAAAGTTTAAAAAAAAAACAAAAAAAGACTTAAAAAAAGATTATTTAAAGATAAATGATTAATATCTGAATCCAAGCACCTCTTAACATGCTAATTAGATGTCAATTGTTTTGCAGAAATATATACAAACATTTATAATGTTAAAAAAAAAAGTCTGGAACACACAAGGGTCAAGAGAGGCAAGGACAAAGACAATGGACAAATCTGGAACCTTCAGAGGACCAAGACTATGTAGCAGTACCCTTGGTGGAAGCCAGGGTGCTTCCCATTCCTAACACAGTCAAAATTCTGATGCCAGAAGGAATGGTGCTACAGAATTGATGGCTGGCAAACAGCAACACCTCGCATGAACAAGGTGTGAACATGTGTGGGGATACCATCCCTGAACCCCTAAAAATGAGCTGAGTTTGGAAGTTTAAATAGAGCAAGAGATCATAAATTAGTAGATAGAAGATTTACAGGTGCATAATGGAATTAAGGAGTTAATTACTTCCATCAAAATTAATTACTTCCATCAAAATATCAAAATATGATCATTTTTATTTGTTGACATATTTGAATTTCTACTATCATTTCATAAATTACCAATTTGATCTTGCTCAGCCCTTGAAGGGCTTTCCCATTGCTTTTGATGAATTGTCCTTAAGGACATGGTGCCAGCCATCTTTTAAGCATATCTCAATTTATTTCCCCATCTGTCGCACTTTAGATGCCTTCCATAGTTGCCCACCAACCAAGTTCCCTGACTGCTCCTGCCCCTTCATAACACATGCAGTGGTTTGTGGTTTATATTCTTCAGAGTCCAGGTTCAGCAGTCTTCTCTGAACCCTGTGGCTGAATTAATTACTTCTCATATTTTATTGCATAAAACTTCAGCCTTCACTTATGACATTCTGTTTCAAATATCAACTTGCCACATTATGTAATTCTCCTATAACACAGCAAGTTATTCTGCGGCACTGACTTTGTCTTTTTAAACTGAGATTCCCAGTGTATGACATCATGTATTTGGTGCACAGGACTCACTCAATACATTTATTAAACTGAATCTCCTGCCTCTGGGTGTAACCGAGTTTATTTGAGAATCATGTTGATTTCAAGATTCATCTCAGTTCTTATGTGGAATAAGAAAAAAACAGAAGGTCCTCCTTTATCTTTTGACTTCCCTTAACCCAATTAAGGATCATTTATGCCATTAAGTTAAATGTTTCTTCTTTTCTACCACAATTGGCCCTTCATCCCCATTGCTTTGTGATGTGAATTAAGTTAAGGTTGCCAGACAAAATACAGACCTCTCAATTTCAGATAAAGACTGAATTAATATTTTGGTATAAGTACATCCAAACTATAGCATGGGATATACTTAAATGCAAGTTTATTTGCTTGAATGAAATTTTGAAGATGTAATTATGTGCCCATTCAAACAATGTTTTAATTTTTAAAAATGTGTATCTATTTGAGAGGTAGAAAGAAAGAGAAAGAGGTAGAGAGAGAGGCTGAGATCCTGTTCTCTGGTTCACTTAATCAGGTTTGGGCCTGAATGAAGCTAGGAGCCAAGAACTCAACCTGTGTCTACAACATGGCTGGTAGGGACCCATTCACTTGAACCATCGCCATTCCTCCCTAAGGTGGGTTCCCGTAAGCAGAAATTTGGAATTGGAAGCTGAGCCAGGACTGAAACCTAGACATTCCAATATAGAATTTGGAGTCCCAAGCAGCATCTTAAAAAAAAAAAAAAAAAAAAAAAAAAAAAAAGACTATCGGAAAGGCAGAGTTAAAGAAAGAGAGAAAGAAGACAGAGAGAAAGAGAGAGAGATCTTCCATCTGCTGGTTCACTCCCCAAATGCTCACAATGACTGGGGCTGGGACAGGATGAAGCCAGGAGCTTGGAACTCCATATGGAGATCCCACATGGGTGCAGGGGCCAAAGTCATCCTCCACTGCTTTCTCAGGCACATTAAAAGTGTGCTGGATTGGAATTGGAACGGCTGGGACTCAAAGTGGCACCCATATGGGATGTTGGTATTGCGGACTGCAGCTGAACCTGCTGCCCAAGCAGTGTCTTCAGCCCATCCCATTTTGGTACAATGTTAATTTATTTAACTTTTAATATTATATGAAGCTAGAGGTCACTGTACTGCAGAGTGGCAGGCAGGCCTATAGAATTAAGCAGTCTATGGGAACTGAAGATATTTTATTAGGAGAAGGAAAGAGCAGGGTCTGGGACAGGTCTAGGACATGGATTTTCCAACAGGCCTTATTTTGCTTAGTGGATATTTGGCAGTGTCTGGAGACCTTTTTAATTGTTACAACAGGGTTAGAGGTGCACCTGGCATCTGGTGGGTAGTAGCTCCAGGGACACTGCTAAATATTCTGCAATGTACAGGAAAGCCCCCCCCACCCCAAATCATCAGCTCAAAATGGCAATCGTGCCAACATTTAGAGATCCCAATTAGGCCAAAAGTAAATGAAGTCACACAAGCAAAAGCTTCTCTCAGCTGATCCCCACTTCCCTCAGGACTTCAATCCCTTTAATCTCTAGATCTTGGTCCCAATCTTTCCCCATAACCCCATAACCCTCTGACTAGTGAGCTTCCATTTCCTGGTCTTACTATGTCTTGATCTCTACACTAAATGTTTCATGAATTATCTAATGTTTCGGAAAATTTTCAGTTCTTATATTTATGATCATTTAACAATTGGGAAACACAAGCCTAAGAGATTAAGACAGTAACTAAGGGAAAGGATCAGACAAAATGCCATTTTTTTTTTCAAATTAAGATTTTATTTTTATTTATTTGAAAGGCATACTGACAGAGAGTGAGACAGACACAGAGACATAGAGGGGGAGAGAGAGAAAGAGAGAAAGAGAGATCTTCCATCTGCTGATTCACTCCCCAAATGGCTGTAGTGGTGAGGGTTAGAGGGATAGGCCAAAGCCAGGATCTGGGAACCATATCCTGGTCTCCCATGTGGGTGACAGGGGCCCTAGTACTTGGGCCATCCTATGCTGCTTTCCCAGCTGCATTAGCAGGGAACTTGATTAGAAATGAAGCAGGCCGGCGCCGCGGCTCACTAGGCTAATCCTCCGCCTTGCGGCGCCGGCACACTGGGTTCTAGTCCCAGTCGGGGCGCCAGATTCTTTCCTGGTTGCCTCTCTTCCAGGCCAGCTCTCTGCTGTGGCCCGGGAGTGCAGTGGAGGATGGCCCAAGTGCTTGGGCCCTGCACCCCATGGGAGACCAGGAGAAGCACCTGGCTCCTGCCATTGGATCAGCGCGGTGTGCCGGCTGCAGCGCGCCAGCCGTGGCGGCCATTGGAGGGTGAACCAACAGCAAAAAGGAAGACCTTTCTGTCTCTCTCTCTCTCACTGTCCACTCTGCCTGTCGAAAAAAAAAAAAAAAAAAAGGAAGTGAAGCAGCCAGAACTCAAACAGGAGCTCCAATATGGAAAGCTGGTGTCACAGGTGGCAGCTTAACCTGCTGTATGTACCACAATGTCAGCACGGATTCCATTTCTATGAAATTCCCCAAAAAGATTGTAAATATACAGGGGCAGAAGGTAAATTAGTAGTTGTCAGGAGCAAGGGAGAGGGGAGAATAGAAAGTGACCACTAACAAGTAACAGGATTTTCAAGTGCTGCTGAAAATGTTCAAAATTAGATAGTAGTGACAGGTGCACAAATCTGAATACACTAAATTTATTGAATCATACCTTTTAACATGGTAAATTCTGTAGCAGGTGACATAGCTTAAAATGTATTGAAAATATGTTCAAAGTGTTTAAAGTTAAAATATACTTTCATTAAATGTTTAAATTAATATATAGTTTAAAAAAAACAATCAAAATGAAGTGGAATGACTTATCAGGATCACAGAGCTGGGAGCAGTGGAGCAGAGACAGCAGGTGGGTCCCTGGACACTGGCCTGTGCTCTTAGCACAGGCACCCCATCAGGACACCTCTTCCCTTCATTTCTCCCTAGTGTCAGGGATGCACACTTCAAAGCCAGGAAGACCTATATTTGAATTCCTGTTATTCTTCTCAACATGGACAAATTATTAATCTTGCTTGAGTCAGAATTCTTATTAAAATGGTGTTAATAATACCGACAGTACTGTGTGGAAATTATGCATGTGAGGCAGAAAACGTTCATCCAGTAAAGTGCAACTGTTACTGAATTTCTCAATAGATATAAACCATAACAGCATCCTCATTGGGGCCTCAGAGGACAAATCCTCTAACTGGTTGCCAAGAATCCATCAGATGCCTGGGGGTGGGTGCATTTGAATGTTCCCTCCCAGCCCTAGAGGGAACAACTCCATTTTAGCTGCTTTATATATTGACTTCCTATTAGGACTCTGTAGAAAGTTTGACCACCACCACTCTAAGCATCAGTGATTCTAATGAGGGAAACTGGTGGAGCCAGGCAGGAGGAAAGACACTCATCATCTAGTCCTCTCTCCAAATGTACTATATAGTAGATTTCAACTGCTGAGAACCTACATAGAGTTCTGTGACTTCTTCTTCTTGGTGGAGACATACATGCCTTTGAGAGTCTGAGTAACTCAACACAGGCATTTTTGGACACATAACCTCTCCTAGGCTGATGACCAGAGGATTTTCTGGAAACAACCGATGGAGTCAAAGACAACCCAGAACCAGGGGACACATGGGACCAGTTTTCAGAAACTGCCTCAGTGGCTCCCAATTGTTCCCTGTGTTGTCCTTGACTTTACATCTTCAGAAATTTCTTTATTCTGCAGAGAAAAGGGCAGCTTCCACCTGCCACCTGGGGAAGCCGCAGGACACTGGCCCTTGTGAAACTGTCTTTAAGGATATTTGTAATGGTTTAATCTTTCTCTTCTGCGCAAATCTCACCTGTCTGCTGCTTGGCTGAGTGATGCACTCCCACTTTTCAGGATGCAGCCTCATTTAACAACGGGCAATCAAGCCCGCTCCAGCAGCCACAACGGAAACTGTTGGGGTTCATCACACTGGAAAAATATGCCATCTTTATTTCCATTCTATTGTTTCCCCCAAAGATTTACAATACACATTTTTTTCAATGGCCCGTTTTCATGAAATTTCACTTGGATATATTTCTAAGTCCCGAATCCAGATGGTGCAACTC
This sequence comes from Oryctolagus cuniculus, assembly GCF_051225735.1. Classification (NCBI taxonomy): domain Eukaryota; kingdom Metazoa; phylum Chordata; class Mammalia; order Lagomorpha; family Leporidae; genus Oryctolagus; species Oryctolagus cuniculus. Next base: position 127,832,832 of record NC_142868.1, read on the forward strand.
AGTGAAATTTGAACGGTGCTGTTACAGAGCATGGCACTACTTTTCTGGACAAATTCAGAGTAATGATATCAGGAATTCAAGAGATGAAAGCAACTGGAAATTAAAGAGTTTATAACGTGGGAGCAGAGAAATGCACATTTGATTAAGATAGTGACTACTGATGATGAGTTAATAGTAATTTTCAGGCTCACTCCAATTATTTAATTAGTGTGACAGAATTTTCACAAAATAGTCATGCTGTACACTGTACACTTCATATGTATCCATTGGAGAAAGCATTGCAAGAGTTTCCCCTTGAGGCACTTTTGGAAATCTTTAAAAAGATACGGGGAAATCAGCAGATTGTGATTAGATATTGTAATCAGGAGGTGAAGTAAGTAGAATAACTAATTCCGAGAAAAAGAGATGGTAGTAGTATTGAACCTTACCCCCATCTTTTCTAAAGTCCCTCCATGGAGAGCTAAGGTGTCTGTCTCTTGTGCCAATATAATTATCACTGTTTAGACCAATAGATACAGCCGCAGAAACAATGCATCACGTGCAAGGCCAGTTCCCTTGGGAGGCTCTTTGGGTAATCCTCTACCATCTATGAAGCTCAATTTCCCTGAGACCATCATGCTAGAGAAACCACTTAGGTGGCTTGGTTCACAACTTGGCTGGCTTCCCAGCTGCCAGACAGGAAAACTGCCAACTCTGTGAATGAGCCATCTTAGGAGTCTTCAGACAACTGTTGCCCGAGCTGACATCTGCCGGCAACCTCGGGAGAAACTACAAGTGAGAAATGTCCAGGGAGCTCTTTCCAAATCCCTTACCCTCAACGTTGTGAGCAAAATAAAATGGTTGTTGCAATTTTATACCACTAGATATATAGATAACTTTGTAAGCAGCAATAAAAACATGAATAGGTATCAGCTCTGCCCTCAACGGAGATCTGGTTTCTCCTAAATTCCTGTAGAATCAGTTCCTCTCTGCTAGGTTGCTAAAGCATAATACCATAAAGTAGGTGGCTTAAACAACAGGAATTTAGTTTTTCACTGTTCTATAGATTGGAAGTGGAAGATCCAGGTGCTGGTATAACCAAGTTCTGGTTAGGGCCCTCTGCCTGACTTGGCGAGAGCTGCCTTCTTATTGTACACAGCCTTCCCTTCGTGTGCGTGTGTGTGTGTGTGTGTGTAGGGTGCAAGGTACAGGGGAAAGTTCTGGTGTCTCCTCCTCCTCTTCTCTCCCATTTTTAGGACTCCATTCTCATGACTTAATTACCTCCCAAAGTTCCCATCTCATTGGAAATCAGTGCTTTAACACATGAATTCTAGGCATAGACAAATATTCAGTCTGTACCAGAAGCTCAGAAAAAATATTCCCAAATGAGAAAGAACTTACAGACAGACAGCATCAGGAGCTCACCCAGAATTATCTGTGATCACAAATTAAAATCAACATGTGCTTCAGATTCAAAGACAGACAAGGCTCAGAGATCAGTCAAGGCTTCCAAATGCTCAGATTAGTGGTGATGATAATTGAGTGATGAAGATGTACATTTGGTTCAACTACACCATAGCTATATCCTTCGGCTGCACTGCTAAACCAGCACAAGTAGGATGTCCCTTCAATGGCACCTTTCCAGTAGTTTGAGTATGTCTGTACACCAAGTCAGAAAGTCCCATTTAAGTCAGGCTGGAAGTAGGGCCTTTTGGGGCCCTGAAATAAAGCTAAGATTCTTGACAACTTTCACTCGTGCAACAAATGCTGATTATATAAGAGTACTTCACAAAGTTCACAAAAGGTTATTTTGGGGTAAAAAAATTGAAGCCCATGCATAATTTTTTATAATATACAATTTCCCTGAACTTGCAGGCCCCCCCATATTCCTAGAGAAAGTGTACTTTTGTATGTTTGTTTTTCTGCACTGAAGAAGAAAAGATGGCCAAGAACTAGTGCTGACCTTCAAAGAGCTCAACTGCCCGAGAGATGGACTTTCAGGAAATGTTCTGACCTGGGGCTGGATGCTTCATAAAGTGGGGAGGGAGTCCAGAAGGGTCCATGCCTGAATCTGTAGAGCAGTTGGGGAAGGCAATCTAGAAAAGGGGCAGCAAGTCCTAGGGCTTATTAATTGCTGCTCCTATACACATACCAGCTGCATTTTGTAATCAGAAAAAAATAAAATGATTTCAGCAACAGCATTTTGTATAAGGGAATGTTTTTTAGATGACTATTTGCTTTATAAAACTCTGGGAATATCTTAACTAATCAGCATTCTGCATGCATTTAGCATTTCATTTTCTTTGCAAAAGCAGCATTTATATCCACATAAATGCAAATATTTTTGCAAAGTGATGCCCTATACATCTCACATATACCAATAAAAAGGCAGAAACAAAAATAACAGAAATTATTTTTAGCACCTACTATGTGGAAAATGTGTTTCTGTTATTTTTCTATCTTATAGAAAGTACCATAGGTTTTCTAAAAATGTTCTAAAGTATCTTCAGATATCAATCTATCATTTACTATCCATGTTTCAAAATTACTAACAATAAATACCCTCTGGATCTCAAATAGACTCAGAAATCTTGTTCCTTTGTGAAACGCTACCAAGATATAATGCATGCATGCATAGTTGAAGTGTTTTACCACTGAGGCAACAGCTCCACCTATTTTCCATCCTTATCCTCTCACAATTCTCTACTCAGCACAGATATGTGTGCACATATTCTATCTGTCTCTCTGTCTCCCTCACCCCCAACTCCAACACACACCCACCCACCCACCCACCCACACACACACACACACAGACTACATTCTAGCTCATATATAGAATTCTTCCCAGCACTTAATGAAAGTGCATTGATGTTACAAAGAACAGTAAAGAACCTAGCACAAGTGCCCTGTTGTATTGGGAACACATTTTTCCCCTCTCACTCACCAGTGTGAGATCACGGGATGGAGACAAAGCATGAGTGTTCACCTGGGTTCTATGACTGATAGAATATGTGACACTATATGCAATATTCCAGGCCTCAATTTCTCTATCAATATGATAGGCAGTCCTTCTCAATCTTCTAAGGGTACTGTAAGGATGATATAAAAAATCAGGTCCATTGCTTGTGAGAGCTCTGCTGAGATCAACAGCGGCATTTTGTTTCACGTTTGGCATAATGAAACATTGTGTTTATGTTAATAATCAGTATTATGAATATAGCCCAAGAGGACTGTAAGTTTGAGCTTCCTTCATAGTCCACCAGAAGGATGTCGTTCATGACTGCACTGAGTCTCTTGGGCTTCCATGAAATATACTACACATTCCAAAATCTAAACCACAGTCCTAAATTGAACTGTATATATAAGGTTATAAGACATTTCCTGTAGTTCTATAAATAAGGGTCCTAGTCAGAGAAATGATGAGGCCAATGGAACTATAGTTTGCATCTGTAATAATCACAAAGTCATAATAGCATACCACAAGTCCCTCCTAACCTCATGCAGATACTTTTAAAACAAGTTAGCTCCCTTTCATCTGAGTTGGTGAACACACCAGATGTGCACTGCTGCTCTCTGCCATCTAACTGTGATGGATATGAATCTACCACGGTCTGTTTTCCCACGAAGACAGGAATCTGCCTTAAGCTTCTTCTTTACATACTGTCTAACTGATTCAGTTGGCTTGGCTCAACGCAATACACCTTCACTTTGGATGTTTCTTTTGGATCAGCTAACTTACTTTGTCAATAAAATAAGTATAGAAATATTAAATGATATTGAACAGCATCCAATGAACTAGTTTAAGCCTTGAGGCCATTCTCCATTCCTGTACTTGATCATTATTAAATGGCTTTTAGGAAACTAACTCTGCTAGATTAGCAAACAACTCCCTGTTATTATTTTCAACCTGTGAGAGAACTTGTGCATGGCTTTCTCCAAGCCTATGTGCTGCATGTCATCTATCCCAGAAACCACCTCGGTGCTCTCTCTTAAATCCACATTTCCAGAAGCAATGCTTCAGTTATAAATATTTTTCAGGAGGTTGAAACTGTCTTCCTAAAGATGAAAACAGTGTTTTGAGTATAGTGTTTCACCCTGTAATTTGTTTTATGTACTATCCATTCTATAAATACGCACTATTACTATGGGAACTCATTCCTCTTCAAAGACAAGAATGTACTGAAAATATTTCACAATTATTCTATTCCTCCAAACAAGCCACTTAATTAACAGCAATAACATTAGTCATGTCAGGGGAAAAGGCATTTCAACATTTTGCGAGGTAATATCTTTATGCACAAGCAGCTACATTACCATAATGGGGTACTTATGTTGGATGAGCTCTACTCAACAAGTATGCCCCCTACTCCAGGTCTACTGAATATAAAAAAGCAAACAGACCCTTGTCTATACAGGAGTCCATTAAACAGCTCTAGTTTTCAATACTTTAAGAGTATCAAATATTATTTTTTCAAATCACTTCCATTAAAGGATTCTTAACTTATAAATATACCACATAGCTGCTCAAAGTGAAAAAAAATTACTCTGTCTCTTTTCTCATATCTCTTCATCAGTATAAGAAAAATAAAAGTGTACCATAAATGACCAAACTTTCAACAATTATTTGGAAGAAAATTTAAATTAACACTCATGATTTTAACACTCGTACATTGGAACACTGATATATTGTTATACAGTATTATAAACTTTACATATCCTAAATATAATATACTGTTAATGGTCTTTTTTCTTATTCACAACATATTGTGGAGCTCTTTCCCTGTTGATAAACCAAATTCTATATAGCTACTTGAAAGAATTATACAGGGGCCAGCACTGTGGCGAAACAGGTTAAACTGCCGCCTGCAGTGCTGGCATCACATATGGGTGCTGGTTCGAGTGCTGGTTGCTCCACTTCCAATCCAACTCTCCTCTATGCCGTGGGAAAGCACTGGAAGATGGCCCAAGTGCTTGGGCCCCTGCACCCATGTGGGAAGACCTAGAGGAAGCTCCTGGCTCCTGGCTTTGGATCAGTGCAGCTCCAACCAGTGCAGTCAACTGGGGAGAGAACCAGCGGATAGAAGACCTCTCTTTCTCTTTGCCTCTCCTTTCTCTGTGTAACTCTGACTTTGAAATAAAAATAAATAAATATTAAAAATAAAGATTTATACAATGTACTTTTATGTGATTTCACCTTGATTCATTCAACCACTTCCTGGTGACCAGACCTTTAGGTAATTTCCAATTATTTGTTACATAAGCATCTTTTCTAATACATCTTTTCTGTGTGTACATAAATCTTTGACTTGTTATCTACACTATTAAAGTACATTCCTTAAGGTGAATTCCTAGAAATCAAATTGCTTGGTCAAAGGGTACACACATTAAATTTTAAGACCTTTAATTGAATTGTGCAACTCAAAAGTGTTATGGTTGTAAAATCCTAGTACCATAGCAAAGAGCACACAGTCATTCACAGAGGAGTGGGACTGATTTTAGACCATCCTCTGCCCTGTGGCAATGCCATTGCTGGCTTTATGCCACAGCCACATGATATTACACAATCTGTTCATTTGTGGTTTTTTGTTTTGTTTTGTTTTTAATGGATGGACAACCAACTAAGCCCAGCATTATAAATAATGGAATTGATTTGATCAGTGGTGAAGGTGAAAACACAGTTCACAATAGTACCCATCTAAAAATTGTAGTCGAATGACAATACGACCAAGGAAAACAAGCAAGATCTGAGAGTGCTGTCTCTGTCCCTCTGTCATACACATACTTGATGACCCTTAGAAAGTTAACGAACCTCTCTGTCTTAATTGAGTCATTTCCAAATATGAATCAAATTTTGCTCACAGGCAGCTGGAATTGTGGTGCAGCAGATTAAAGCCCGGGCCTGCAGTGCGGGCATCACATATGGGCACCGGTTCTAGTCCCAGCTGCTCCACTTCAATCCAGCTCTCTGCTATGGCCTGGGAAAGCAGTAGAAGATGGCCCAAGTCCTTGGGCCCCTGCACCCATGTGGGAGACCCAGAAGAAGCTCCAGGCTCCTGGCTTCAGATCAGCTCAATTCTGGCTGTTGAGGTCATTTGGGGAGTAAACCAGCAGATGGAAGACCTCTCTCTCTCTCTCTCTCTTACTCTGGCTCTACCTCTTTTGGTAACTCTGTCTTTCAAATAAATACAATTAATCTTTTAAAAACATTTTTGCTCACAGTGTTTTTGAGAGTATTTAAAAAGTTAAAAACTAGAAGGCAGCTTTGGAAAATACCACATTATTATGGATGATATTAAGAGCCATCCTGCCACTGAGGATGCTATTTTGAATAAATAATAATTTTAAAAATAATTGTAAAAAATAAATAAATAAAATAATTGTAAGCATAGCAGATAGAATTGTATACAATGATATAATAATATGTGACAGTTTGGAATCAACTGATATGCCGGAAGTCTGAAGTTGACAAAAAGGATCTAACAAAATTCTACAGGCTGCCAGAATTTGGTCCCACTGGTGCTTGGTCAAGTTAATTGAAAAGCTTTGACATATAGAAAGGTTGATAGCATTTCACATCTTGTTAATTTTCATATAATTTATTATTTCCTCATTTTTATTATCTATATCTACTTTTCAACGTAATGGTATTTCATTTTATGATTCATCATTTGTCCTGAAGATAAAGCGAATCTCAAATTTTATTTAATTTTCAAAATTTGAGATGGTTCCATGAACTTGTGATATAAATATACTCCCTCTTTTCTGATCATGTTGTATTAACAATTATTCTAACATGTTTCCTTGAATCAGATGGAAAGAGGCTTCTTTCTCATGGCTTTCTGTTTCTCAAGTTCAAGCTATATTGCAGAGAAAAATTTATTTTTTTAGCAGACAAGCAATATAAGTCAATGAACACAGAAACAAAAACCAAAAGAAATATCAAACAATGCACTGGGAGGCTCCACTAGATGTCAAAGCAGGGGTCTGAGACCAATGCCTTACATCTATTCCCACTGGAGTCACAGAGAAGACAGATGGCAAGTCAGTCATCCTTCTTGGATCCCTGCCTCTTTTACCCAAAGCCTTTGTCCCATATTTCATTCAGCATAGAAGTCAGGAGAGAGTCTGACCAAGGAAAGAAACCAAGAAAGCATGAACGACTGAGGGCTGCAAAGAAAGTCTCGTAGTAACAGCCTACTAGATTCTACACTCCTCAGCCATCCCGATTTTAACCAAAGCCAAGTCACTCTACTCTAGACTGTGCTCAGTCGTGTGGCCACCTCATCAGTCACCCACTACTCTGACTACCTCTGATGCTCACAAAACAGCAGCAGTACACAGAGGTGGAATGGAACACTGCCTACCTCATCAACTCAACTCTCTGTAATGTCCCTTCTACCTTCTTGAATAGTAATTAACATCAAAGGGTGTTTGAAATAACTACTTTGCAACAGATCCCCTGGAAATCTATCCTCAAAGAATGACCAGGAAAGCGACGTGGACTGACTCCCCCGACTGCATTATTCCTGCTCCCTCCCCAGCCCTAGCCTCCCTGCTTTTGCACCACTGGGTTCTCCTCCTGCTCAGCAAACCCATTGATCATTTCCTCCCAGCTTGTACTTCCCAGCCCTGAGGTGCTTTCTTCTCTCTATAGCACAGAGGCTTGAGCTTCAGTGTGTTGATAAAGTGACATGAAATTTTACATTTTATGCACTTTTGATTCAACTTAAAAATGCCTCATCAGCTGGAGAACTGTGATTCTCCAGAAACTCCAAAGATATTGAAATCCTCAGAGCCACAGAAAGCCTGGGGCTAAGAATCAAACAAGTCTCTCTCTTTCTCCCCCCCCCCCAATTATAAAAAAGTCCCAGTTTTAGCTTCCTCCTGACAAGAAGACTGTACTGAAGGAAAGGTGTTTGTTTTAAAAGGGTGGACTTTATATGCTGGCCTGGTATTAGCAGGATCCTGACTTTCTGACAGCACCAGAGTTAGTCCTTCTCCCTCACCCTGGCTCATCGAGTTGCAAAACTGCAATGCTTAAAGTCCATGAGCAGGAGCAGGAGTCAGTTTATTTTTGGATTTTCAAATCCAACATTTATAAACTAAGAGTCAACATCAAAGGACAAGTTTATTCATGCCACTTCAAATTATGTTCTCCCCATCCTGTTTAATAACAATAATAACAAATATTTAATGAAGATTTAGCATTTTCCAGATGCGACTATAAGCCCATCTTATGTCACTAGATAAACTTATTTTGCTAAATGAATGGATTTTTTTATTAATTGATGCTGACTTCATTAGTAACAAGAATGAATAGATCAAGTTCTTCCTGTAGATCTAATGTTCCATAAGCAAAATAATTTCTTTTAGTGTCAAGCAACAGTAGACAAAGAAGAAAGTAAGCTAATATTTAACTTGAACTTCAAGAAAAACCACCATTTATTAAATGTGGCTATGTACCCAATACTTACATTTACATTATCTCATTTTATCCTCATGGCAACATTAGAAGTGTACTTGTCCCAAGGCATCCATAAAATCCTAATATTCTTGTTTCTGCTCAACATCTGTACTTGATACTCCAGAAAATCCACATAGTCAGAGACAAGAATTACCCAGAGTTCTGTGTCACATTATCATCCTATTAATATCATTAACAATTTCTTCCTCAGTAGTCAACAAAAGATGGATCATTTGCCTTAGAGTGGTAATAAAATTACCAAGCTATTATGATGATGCAGTAACCGAGACTGAATTCAGAATGCAGGGTCGTTTTTCTGTAATAGTCAGCTGACAACACTGCAATTAAGAGGATATGATTACTAACATGACAAATGAAGAACTTTCTGATGAGAAAATGCACCTTACTGTGTTAAGAAAAAGATCATGATTTCCCAGGAATTGGACAATACTTCTCTCTCCTTCATACTAGAAAGCTTCCAGTGTGATTACTGCAGTGGGGTCAGAATCACAGTCAAAGCCAGGTATGACCCACACTCTCCTACTCCTTTGTCTTCTTACAGCAGGTATAGATTCTGAGTTGGAAAAGCTACCAGAAAGAAACTCCATCATCCAGCTTCTGCCCTCATATCCAAAATGTTGACTCAATGAGAATATGTATTCCAGCCTTTCTGTTTCCCTAGTACTTCATGGGACACATTCCACCATATGTCTAAAACAAATTTTCCTATATGTTCCTAAAACAGGCACTCAACATTTGAGTTCTGCCATCTTCCACACCCCCCATGATTTCCTCAAAGTCTCTGAGATATCCTCCCTCTCTTTCTCCCCCCTCCCCCTCCCTCTCCCTCTCCCTCTCCTCTTGGCATCCCACAATGATTTCCTAGCACATGCTTATCCTCTTTGAGGGGTTTCCCCTTATACAACCCCTGAATCCCAGAAACCTCACATTCATTCTGTCTGTCTCTAGCTCAGTTTTTCTCCCTCTATCTGGGGCTCTGCATTCATTTCCATACCCCTGTATCCCCACTACATTCTCTTCCATCCCTGACATATTCTGGTCGCACTGGTTCTGCCCAGCACTCTGCCCGGCTGGGGGACTCTGGCAGGGGTGGGAGGGACCACCAGTTACTCAGACCCAATTAGAGCGATCGTCAGAATGTGGTGATGAACCTGTCATGTGGGACAGAATCAAAAGACTTGCTGTGGCTCATGACGATTACATCTATTGCTTTTCTCCTGTCTCTGTGACCTGTCATTCTGTCATAGGGTGACACTGCACTGGCCCATGTGATTTTCTCTTTACAATACCGTGCTGGCTGCTAGTCAGTTCTTCAGGATCCCCTGAGAGATGGAAAGCTGATCGCCAGCCGCTGTTTTGTTGTCTTCCTAGGCAATGAGGGTAACCGATGATTTGATACAGCTGGAATTCATTTCATCCTGTGGCTATTCCTCTGAGAACTTGTGCAAATCAAATTTCATACAAATTGAATTTTATTTCCTCTCACCTTTTTTGGGCACTGGATTTCAGATGACGCCTTAATGGTCTGCATCTCTTAATGTGTGAGTGGTAATGCTATCCCCTTTCAATCCCGCAGGCACTCTGGGCCTTAATTACTGAGATATTTTTTTAAAAGCACAAACACACTGAGTTGGCTATAACAAATAAGAAATAGTAATAAAGGTTTGACTGTCAGACTTTTTCCTAAAGTGCATACGGTGAAATCAGAACCCCTTCTAATAGTACTTATTATCCTTTTACGAAACAAATATCTTGGTAAGTGCTTTATAATTATTTTTCTCATTTAATACTCCTAATACTTTGTAGGTGGTAGTGATTATCTTCATTTTTAAGGAACACCACTGAAGCTCAGACACAGTGTACAACTTGTCCCAATTCACCAAGACATAAGTGGTGAAGACAGGATTGAAAACTTGCAAATATGAACATATGTTACTATTTTCCCTTTCTAACACAAGAGGCAGTCTACTATACAAACTATGTTGAGGTTTCTCTGAACTAGCACACCTCGTAGAGATCTATTCAAAATAACACATAAATAATAGCCACATTCTTTTTTTCAGTTACACAGTGTCATTTGCATGGATGAATTATACTTTATTTAACCAGTTCCCTAATGACACTGAATTTTTCTACAATTTTTTGTTACTTGGGAGGAAAATGCCATAATAGATGTTCACATATTATTTCACATGATGTAAGAGATAAATTCTGATGATGGAATTTATATTCTCAGAGTGGTATATGAATTCAAGAGCTTATAATTTTTAATTGTTTCTAAATAGACTAAAACAGAAGCTGTGCAAATTTATGTCTGCTTCCCACCCCCTAACATTGTATGACAAAGTCCATCATCTCATTGTCTCACCAACCACATTGGTAGCTTTGGGATCTGCAAGGAGGGAAGGCCTACACTTCCGGGAATGGAGAGGCCTACTTCCGGGGAAGAAAGTCCTTGTCAAGGTCCCTATGAGTGCCTGAAGGTCAACCAATGAGGATCAGACCCACCTCAACCTTTAACCCCCATGCCCTGAATCTATAAAAGGAGCCCTCCCAATCTCTGACGCACGACTTACCCGGCCCCCACTCTGCTGCTCTGTTGGGACCGGGGAACCTCGCCCAGGAACGGAACCCCAATAAAAGCCTGTGAATTAATTGATTCGTCTGCCTGGGAAGATCTGTTACGCGCCGCACACCTTACACACATCTTATCAAATTGTGGATTCCTGCAATCTGAAAAGTCGCAAGGAAACAGTATGAATTTTTAATTTGCATTTGTTTTATTAAGAATGAAGCTAAGGCACAGGCATTGGGCATAATGGTTAAACAAAGATTGGGACACCTACATCCCATATCAGAAGGCCTGGGTTTGATTTCCAAAATATGAAGTTAGTGCTGGTATATGAATTGCTGTGGCCTCTTAGCTCACTTCCTTCCTCCCACCATATAGAAGGCTTTTCCTTTCATATGTTTGGACTTATCAGTTTCTTTAATGATTGATGCATTATTTCAGTCTTTGTTAGAAAAGTCTCTCTCGGCTGGTGCCGCGGCTCAATAGGCTAATTCTCCGCCTAGCGGCTCTGGCACACCAGGTTCTAGTCCTGGTCAGGGCGCCGGATTCTTTCCTGGTTGCCCCTCTTCCAGGCCAGCTCTCTGCTGTGGCCCGGGAGTACAGTGGAGGATGGCCCAAGTCCTTGGGCTCTGCACCCGCATGGGAGACCAGGGGAAGCACCTGGCTCCAGGCTTTGGATCAGCGTGGTGCGCCGGCCACAGCGCACCAGCCGCAGCGGCCATTGGTGGGTGAACCAACGGCAAAAGGAAGACCTTCCTCTCTCTCTCTCTCACTGACCACTCTGCCTGTCAAAAAAAAAAAAAAAAAAAAAAATTAAAAAAAAAAAGTCTCTCTCTTTGTCTGCATTTTCTTTGAGTCCTATTCTTTGTTTTATTTTTACATTATCAGCTCCGATTTGTCAGTAATTTATACTGGTGTGTGGTTTGGAATATCACTCAATCTCTAATTTTATGTATTTGTTTTAGACTACTACTGTGCTGATCAATCTATTCTTTCCTCATTGATCTGAGATGGTATCTTTTCAAACACTTAATGTCCACACACAATTGGACCTACTGTCTGGAATTCTCATTTTTTTCCCACAGATATGTTCATTTATCCATTTTCCTCCAGTGTACTCTTCTTAGGGACGTACAACATCATTGATCTTATATGGTATTTAGACATTCTTTCATTGCTTATTTCTGTATATCCACTTTAGAATTAACATGTCTGATGCTACATACTTGGTATTTCTACTAACATCACGTTATATTTATAAATTCAATTGTAACATCTGCCATCTTTTTGCTATTGAATTATCTCCTAAAAACATATGGGATGCCTTTGCATTAACTACAGATTTCCTTTGTGGTTTTCAGATGTGGTATAAAGCTTCTGTATAGGGCTCATGCATAAAATAAAATACTCATTTTGTTTGTTGCTATTCTATCTGTGGGAGCCAAATTTTTATAAAAAGAAACAAATGATGTTTTTCTATCACTGCACTCTCTAACTAGCTATTTTATGAAAGCTATTGACTTTTTGTGTATTAATTTTAAATACTGTTACTTTGCTATATTTTCTATTTGTAGTAATTGTTCTGGTATTATATTTGGGGTAATACTGATACAGTTTGTAAGGAAGGTATTCATGTATTCTTTTTATGTATGTGGCTGTGTGATTATTGAGTTTTGTCAAATTTTATTTCAGTGCTTGTAGTTATGATTGACTTATCTTTACATATTAGTAGGATAAATTGCATCAATACATTCTTTTGTGTTATTATAATAAATCCCACTTCATCAAAAAGTATTTTTCTTTGAATGCATGGCTGCTTTTTGTTTAGTCATATTTTGTGCAGATTTTTTTTTTTTTTTTTTGACAAGCAGAGTGGACAGTGAGAGAGAGACAGAGAGACAGAGAGAAAAGTCTTCCTTATCCATTGGTTCACTCCCCAATTGCCACTTCGGCCAGCGTGCTGCAGCCGGTGCACCGCGCTGATCCGAAGCCAGGAGCCAGGTGCTTCTCCTGGTCTCCCATGCGGGTGCAGGGTCCAAGGACTTGGGCCATCCTCCACTGCACTCCTGGGCCACAGCAGAGAGCTGGCCTGGAAGAGGGGCAACCGGGACAGAATCCAGCGCCCCGACCGGGACTAGAACCTGGTGTGCCAGCGCCACAGGTGGAGGATTAGCCTATTGAACCGTGGCACTGGCCCTAGAATTTTCTTAATACTATCTGTGGGTGAGATGCTAGCCAACAAGGTGCACCAGGGAGACCTGCCGGCAGCAGGCAGCGTATGTTCCGGCACTGTTACAACACTCCTCACACCCTCCTTTCCTTCCTTCCTGGCAGCTTTGACTTGGTTGCACCTTGGGCCTCTCTTACACATATGATGAAGTTTACAGAGTTTATGGAGGAAACAGATTAACATTTTTCTTTATCTAATTTTTGTGATTGTGTGTTTTCTAAGAGAAAAAAAGTAATCATATGTAACCACCTTCAGAACAGATATCCTCAAGGTTTATCTATTTTTATATTCCATTATCATATTTAGATGTGAAATCATTGCTATTATTTGCATATTTATTTAATCTCTTACGTTCTAGAGTGCCCTCAGTTAACATAAAAGTAGGTTTAACTATGGAAAATAGAATTACTCTGTTCTGTATTTATATATACATGAGTATCACATTTAATTTTAATGAAAATGGGAACCAATGAATATCTTACGTATACATCATTAAACACATCTATATGTCTGTAAGATAGATACCTATAAATGGCATTATTGAGTCAAAGGATATATAAAATTTAACCATTTATTTAGTGAAGGATTAAGTCTGTGATTATAAAGTTGGAAGTGAACATAGTAGAAGATGGCCCAAGTTCTTGAGCCCCTGCACCCATGTGGGAGACCCAGAAGAAGCTCCTGGCTCCTGGCTTGGGATCAGCTCAACTCTGGCCATTGCGGTCATTTGGGGAGTAAACCAGTGGATGGAAGACCTCTCTCTCTGCCTCTCCTCTCTCTGTGTAACTCTGACTTTCAAATAAATAAAATAATTCTTTAAAAAATTTTAAAAAGCAAACTGTTGAAATCTTTACTTAATGTATGCTAAACTGATCTTCTGTATATAAAGAGAATCGAAAATGAATCTTGATGTGAATGGAGAGGGAGAGGGAGTGGGAAAGGGGAGGGTTGCAGGTGGGAGGGACGTTATGGGGGGGAAGCCATTGTAATCCATAAGCTGTACTTTGGAAATTTATATTCATTAAATAAAAGTTAAAAAATAATAAAAACATTTTAAAAAATATCCCCATCTTTATTTTTTGGCTTCTTCCTATTTCTATTTTTTCATTATTTAATTAAGAGAATGAAATATAACTGCATTTGCTATATGCCTCTTCCCATGGCTTTGAAGAATGAGGATTATGAAACAAAATCTTAATGTCCAGAACTACCAAGGTACTGAGAGTATTAGTTAAGCAACAACTCTTGTTATTCAAGTCTCATTCAAGTGCTTTAAACTACCATTCATAATATTTTCTTTACCAGTATAGTCAATGAATTTGAGTCCTCCATTGCTAATAAGGATTGTGTAGGGTCATTATACTGACCACAAACTTCCAGTGTCCATAACTAAGGGGAAGTAGAGGAAGAGGAGCTAGCACTGCGACATTCTGTAACAATTGGTATTTCTTATTTCTTTTTTAATATATATTTTCATAATAATTCTCAAATCAAAATGCATTGATTTTTGGATGGGAAATAGCATGTGAATTGTAATGTTAAATGAATTATAGTTCAGTTAATCCTAGTTTTCCACTTAAGTGCCTTTCTCTATTAGTTTTATAAGTTCTTTTAAAAAAGAAGCATGCTGTATCCAGCTTATATTTTCCAATCTTGTTTCCCCAAAAATGAGCAATTTCTCCATGCATGCCTTCGGGACTCGGCTCAATTATTTCTCTTCGTATGCCCTTCTTATTGGTCAAGGCCAGCGCTGATATGGATGTTCATATCATGGTAACATTCTCTGGTCTCTGCCTACTCTTTCTGTGTCATGGATCATTTGCTAAGTGAGCCCATGACCCGGGTCTTTATGCTTCATGAACTTTACATTCCTGAAGCTCTTCATTGTTGACCATCTTTTGTATTTTAACATGGCTGTGTTTCCATGCTTCGTCATGGGTACTTGAATAATGTTATTTTCTAGAGACAGAAGAGATGTTGATGTCTTTATGAACAGCAGTTACCTCCTCCCTCACAGTATGCAGAGTTAGCTCAGTAAGACACATAGTACAACCTTCACAAATCTTAGGTTCTGAATTGTAAAATAAATAAATAAAGCCAGGCTGCCTTTTTCCTGCTATCCTCTTGCCTCTCATTAACTTTTGCAGCTCAGTAAGCCCTTCATCAGGAAATGTTCACCTAAACTAGACCTTTGGTACTGAATGTTAATTAACTTTTCTTAATTCTGAAGAAATGCCCTAAGATTCTCTCTCTGTCACGGAGGTAGGAGACCCCTGGGATGGGAGTCAGTGTGAGGTCTAGAGAGATGTAAATTTATAATTGAGGCTAGTGAACTCATGCAAACACACTAGTTCAAGCCTTCCTTGTCACCCTTCCTTTACCTAAAAGGTGCTGGCAGGTAACAGTGTAATGCAAGCAAAAGTTAGTTGTACATTTAAAAGCTGTCCTCACTTCCCCTGAGCCAAAATACTAGCCTGGATGCCTGTTGTTAGACCTCAGTCTCCTATTTTGTAAACTAATGATGACAAAGGCAGTTTAATGGTTTTTTTTTTTTTTTTTAAATCATGTTTAAGACAATTTAATGCTTAAAACAGAACTAGGCACTCAGTAAATGTTCAAATGTTATAGTGGGAGACATAACAGACTTCCAATAGGATCAACTGGAAAGACTAGATTTAGCACTTTGCCCTAATATTTATCTGGTCTCAGTTTAGAGGTGACTACCAGTGTATCCATTTCCTATTGCTGCTGCGACAGACTAGCACAAATTTGGCTGATGAAAACAAAATATGTTTACTAGCTTATGGTTCTGCAAGTCAGAATTCCAAAATGGTTTCACTCGGCTAATATTCGTGTGTTGAAAGGGCTGCTTTTCCTCTAGAAGCTTCGGGGAAGAACCTCTCCTCATCTTTTGCACCTCCAGAAGCCACCTACATTCCTAAGCCCTTGAGCCCTTCTTTCAGTTCAAGGCCAGCTCTTCACATTTTGGTCTCTATTTTTCTGTGTCCCTCTTCCATATTTAAAGGACTCTCATGATCACATCATGACCACACCAATCCAAGATAATCTACTTGTTTCATGGTTTACTGATTAGCAACCATGATTCTATATGCAACACTTACTTAGGCTGGCCAGAAAAGAAACATACTCATAGGCTCCATCAACTGGGATGTGGCCATCTTTGAAAGGCTATTATTCCTCGTCCCTTAAGCACTACTTCTTAAAAAAGAGTCAGAAAAAATATTGGAACATATTCACAAAGAATTAGAAGTATAAGGATTTATCTCCATGTTTGAAGTATGTGTAATTATAATTTTCCCCCAGTGATGATCTCAACAAGGAAGGTACTTGTTACATCTGTATTTGAATCACCTAAGAAATCAAGAGAGCTTGCACACAAATGTGCTGGGAAAGCAACCCCTGGAGGCAATGAAAGACATCTATCAGTTGGCAATAAGGCATGTGGAATGAGGGAGGGAAAAAAAAAAAAAAGACCAGCTTAGCATCAGAGGTTTAGGAAAGGAAGAAAAGGGATAACCAAGGGTTAATCAGCAGGAGCCATCCTACTCCAGGCTCCTTTGAGTAACCAGTTGGGTTTTTCATTCTGTATTTGGAAAAGTCACACATTTCCTGAGTCTTACATCCTTTTCTATGAGGTTACTAAATAAATCTATATTTCTTTATTTTTATCTATTGATTTATGTGGATAATGGGCTCAAAGCAGATAGGTGAGAATCTAATCTGTTCTCACCTCTTCACATCCAACCATACTCAAGACCACACACCCACTCTGTAATACCAGAGAGGTAAAACAGCCTCTGTCTGATCTCCTCCTGACCCAAAACATAGACACCTGAAGCCAAGTCATCTAAAAAAAAAAAAAAAAGAAGAAGAAGAAGAAGAAGGCTGATCTCATATTTCTCTGTCAAAAGTTTTTGACATTTTCACAGAGGAAGACTAAAAATGGGCCTTGTCTGACCAGTCTCACAAAGGTTCCATATGAGCTGGCCACCAGGCACCTTTTCACCCCCATTTAACATTCCCCTATGTTATGTTCCAACCATATGGCTTTCTATCTGTTCTTTGAACACACCAAGTTCAGGCCTTTCGCACTGAATGTACCTTCTGCCTACAAATCCCCACGCCCACCCCATCCCTGCACAGCCCTACCAGGTTCATGCCTCCACGCCTGTGTCGTGGCAGCTCCGAGTTCACCTCCTCACAGCAGCACAGCCTGATGAGCAAGGCTACTCGTCTGCAGTGGTACCTGCCCACGTCGCCAACACTTTTTAACTTATCATCATGCTTTTATTTTTTATTGTTTTTATATCATTTACCTTTTCAAAAATTAGCTTATTTTTAATGATTTAAAAGACAGAGAGAAAGAGAGAGAGATATGTTTACTTCAATGACTTCCTCTGCCAATGCCTTTAATAGTCAGAGTCTGGGCCAGGCTAAAGCCTGGAGCCGGACACTCCATCCAGGCATCCCACTTGAGTGACATGGACCCACGCACTTGAGTCATCACCTGCAGCCTCCAGGATGCACATTAGCAGGAAGCTGAACCAAAACAGAACTCCCTCTGATACGGGAGCTGGGTATCCCAACAGGGCTTAACCCATGGTGTCACAGCAGCCACACCTGGATCACACATCTTATCTGAGCTCATATTGCCCTTTATTCATTTATTTGTTTATTTTCTGTACCTACTGCTCCCAGCTCCCCCCAACCCCAGCACACAAGCACAATGGAAATGTCAACTGACTAGGAATCAAGTTTGTGCTCTTTGGGGCTTTACCTCCCCAAGGACACAGTGAGCTTCATAAAAATTTATCAGGTTTTCTTTGACATTATAAACTGAGGGTGTGTGCTTTTTTTATAAAATAATTTACATAAGAGGAGTGTTGAACTAGCAAACACACGTATCCAGAATAGCATTTCCTTCGCAGTTTATGCCTCAGTTTCCTCAACTATGAGAGCTGCATTGCATGATGAATAAAGTCCTTCCCAGTAATTACATTTCCATGATTATGACTCAAATCAAAATGATTAAAGCTAATTTTCAAAAGGACAGTTACTAAGTAAAGTGGTGTCCACCCCTATAATTTAAAAAAGTGACTCATATTTCTGTCTGATTCATCTGTAGTGGGAAGTATCTCTTAACTCTTTAACTGCAGATTCCCCTTTTTTCCAAAACGCTCTGCTCTGCCAATAGCAGTAGACCACAGACCAGGCAAAACTGACCAGCAGTACAAATACGCAATGTTTCCACAGGCTGAAAGGTTAAGACACAGCTCTGCAGAACACTGGAAGATTTTACTTCTGTTTGCCTGGCACTCTGCTTTCTACCTATGAATACATAGGTCAGTGAATCCCTGGATCAATGAACCTGTGTTATCCATTTCATTCATTCATTTGCAACTGAACCCTTCCTTTTCATTCTTCTCTTTACTCTGACATCCCAGTCACAATGGCCTGCCTGTTATGCTGTGAAAACACCCCAATCCTCCTCCTCGCTGGAAGCTTTTTAACTTTCTGCCTAGAATACTCCTTCTCCTGCTTTTTTGATCACCTCGCTCAGGTCTTAACCCAGTGTCACTTCTTCAGTGAGACCTTCCAGACACTGCAGGCCAAATACAAACACAACTCTCACTCCCACTGCTTCTCTGCCGTGCTCTGCTCTGATGCAGTCCTCACACTGTATACTTCACCTGGGCTTACTTCTACTGCCCACTCCCTACTTGAAAACCATCTCCAGGATGATCAGGTTTCTTTGTTTCCTCCAATGCTCTATCTCCAGTACCCTGAACAGGAAGGGAGATCAATCAGTGTCAGCTGAATGGCAGACAACGGCACCCTACTGTGTGATTTCTGGGTAGCATTCTACTATGCTTCTCTACACACTGCAGGATGACTTAGAGCAGGAATGGTCACTACTCCCTTACATGACCTTACATCAACCTCTAATTGAAAACCTTTCCCAACAGAACTGCTCCCAAGCATTGGGGAATGAGCATCACAGACTCCCATCACTTCTTGACATACCGCCTGAGCGTGCATCAAGTAGTAGAAAATGACTGGCAGTTTACTAAACTCACCCTGGCTTCCCCATCTCACACCTTTGCATGAACTGTTTCCTCTTCCTGGAATGTATTTCACCACCTCATTGATGAAATCTGCTCTAAAATCCCCTTTACCAAATTTGCTTTGGTGGAAGAGGGGTAGCTGTTCCTTCTTCTAAGTCCCTACATAGAGAACACCAGGCACTGTCATTCCTCCATGCCTGTGAGCGTACAGTGCCCTCCGCCTAACAATCCCCTGCTTCTTCTCTCCCTGGCTAACTTCTTCTCAAGACTTAATGCAATGTAACCTTTCCCAAGAACCTTGCTCTGAACCCCTGGGCTGGGCAATGCTTTCTTCTACATGCAGACCTGTATCCAAGCCTTTATCACATTACAGCATAAAGAATGGCGTATATGTCCCAAACTAATAAGAGGCAGCACCCCACTCTTTTTTTTTTTAATGAGAATGCAGTTTTTAAAAAATATTGATTTATTTATTTGAAAGACAGAGTTACAGAGAAATAGAGGCAGAGACAGAGAGAAAAAGAGAAAGATAGAGTTTTCCATCTGCTGGTTCACTCCCCAAACAGCCACAATGGCTGGAGCTGGGCCTACCCATAGCCAGAAGCCAGCAGCTTCCTCCAGGTCTCCCACGTGAGTGCAGGGGCCAAGGACTT
The DNA here is from genome assembly GCF_051225735.1 of Oryctolagus cuniculus. Lineage (NCBI taxonomy): Eukaryota > Metazoa > Chordata > Mammalia > Lagomorpha > Leporidae > Oryctolagus > Oryctolagus cuniculus. The sequence goes on from NC_142868.1 coordinate 127,852,837, forward strand.
GGGCCATCTTCTACTGCTTTCCCAGGCCATAGCAGAGAGCTGAGTTGGAAGAGGAGCAGCCAGGACTCGCACTGGCGCCCATATGGGATGCCAGCACTGCAGGCAATGGCTTTATCCACTACACCACAGTGCTGGCCCCCATCCCACTCTTCTTCATCTTTCACCCCTCCCCCTCTCATGTTGATGGCTGCCACAGAAATAATTTTACTCAATCAGCATTTACTACGGAGCTGATTTACTATGGGAAGGAAAAGGAGAACCCCACTTTCAGTCCTAATAGAGGCAATAAATGGTACAACTCAGAAAACGGCATTCAAAATAGCAGCATTTCACTGGTCATTGTGTCTGTGGTACGGAACTGGACAGAAATGAAATTCTGGCCTAGAAACTAGGAATGGTTTGGTGGCTCCCAGAACAGAAAGCAGCAGGAAGCTATTGGGAGCCATGAAGAAAACAGATTGGAATCCATAGTCCAAAGAAGTAATTGTCTGCCCCTTGGCCTAAAGAAACTTTAATTAAGAAGTGATTATAGAAATACTGGCTATATCCATGCACGCTTTGCAGAGAACATTTGGGGTGCTCAATAAATTCAATAGCTCTATTAATAACCACCACCAATTTTCTAAGTAAAGCAATTAGAAAGTATTCATGCTTACTCTAAATATTAGAAATAGTAACTTTCGAAAAATTATTTACTCAGGGCTGGTGTTGTGGTGTATTGGGTTAAGCCACTCCTTGCAATGGTGGGAGCACTGTTTCAAATCCTGGCTGCTCAGATTCAGCTCTGGATTCCAGAGCCCACTAATGTGCCTGGGAAGGCAGCAGAAGATGGCCTGGGTGCTTAGGCTCCTGCCATCTATATGGGAGGCCCAGACAGAGTTTCTTTCTCCTGGCTTTGATCAGCTCCAGACCTAGCTGTGCTAAGTATTTGAGGCATGAACTAGTATAGATGGAAAAACTTTCTGTCTCTACCTCTATCTATCATTTTGCCTTTCAAATCAAGTAATTAGGACTAGTATTGTGGTATAATAGGTTAAGCTTTCACCTGTGGCACTGGCTTCTCATATGGGTACGAGTTCATGTCCCATCTGCTCCTCTTCTAATCCAGCTCTCTGCTATGGTCTGAGAAAGCAATGGAAGATGGCCCAAGGGCTTAGGTCCCTGCACCTTGCATGAGAGACCAGGAAGAGGTTCCTGGCCCTTGGCTTCAGATTGGCCAAGCTCCGGCCATTGCAGCCATTTGGGGATTGAATCAGCAGATGGAAGACCTTTCTCTCTGTCTCTCCCTCTGTCTGTAACTCTACTGCTCAAGTAAATAAAAAAAACTTTAAAAAAATCAAGCAATTAATCTCAGAAAAATCAAACTACATAACATTCAAATTATTTACTTATTTTTATTTATTTGAAAAAGAGAAAAAGAGAGAAATTGATTTGTTTTTCTCCTAATACTTGAAAGGAGGTCCTGCATAGTACAGAACAGTCAAATTATGAGAATGGTACATGCATCTTACTGTCAACTGTTTCAAAATTATATTGTCAATCTCCTCTGTGCTTGGTAAGCATGATTCTAGTCCCACACATCTGATCATTCCTGTGTGCATTGAGAAAACATCATTTGGCATATAGAATGAGAACTTTATTTTCAACACTCTATGCCAGTGGGTAAGTTTTTCTGCCTCTCCTTTCCCTTTCTAGATCACACAATGGGAATGATGCTGCCATGTAACTTCCTGGGGAACTTAAGTCACACAGACACTTCGACAGATACCCACCCAACCCACACCCACCATGTACAACAGGCAATTGGTTGACATGGAGGCTGAAGAACTTTTTTCCAGTGTCCTCACTCACTTTCTCTTGGCCCTCTGCAAATCATTTAACATTACTGCTTGATGTAGTTGGCTTGTACAATACCACAAATGAAAATATCATGTTTGCAAAGTGTTACATACGCTATCATTTCATTGTTATTTTAATTACTGTGCTCTGTAGTTTGATCTCTTTACATAATGGTGCACCTGGCTAATTTCTATCATGTCTCTATCTTTTTTTAACTTCCTTTTCTAACTGTGCTTGACCCATGACCAAACAATCTCCTTGAAGAAACTTAATTTTCAGGAAATAGTGAGTGCCTTGGAGAATAAAAAGACACAGACCTGCAGGGGGTTAGATGTCTGACCTCACAAAGATTAGAGGTAGTCTCTAAAATTTCCTGTTTGGACCCAATTAGATGCATCACTCCATTAGATCAGAATGAGATAGTGCGAACACAAGTGCCACAGAGCTTTTGAATCAACTGATTCAGCGGGGCTCCTTTAGGATGTGCTACCCCACTGTGTTGACGACAAGGACACTGCTCCCAGAATCTGTGAGTTAGTTGCGAGCGGTAATAGATACCCAATTGTCATCATGGTGATGGCTGACAAAGATTGCAATCAGTCAGACACAAACAAAAACAAATGGTCCGCCAAGAAAATAAGAACTTTCTTAGTTCACGAGTTTTTAAAAAAAAAAAAGAAAAAAACTGGAAACTGGATCCCATTTTATTTTGAAAAATTCAAACTGATGATTAGCTTCAATGATTTGACTAGTTAGAGGATCTTCAGTTTTCTGACTAGCAAATGGTGCATGTGCTTATGGTAGGTCAGAATATCTGTGTAGGTTGGCAGAAAAGACTAAGGGCTTGATTTATGGCTTGTTTGTTTTCAAGCTTTTCCATAAACTGATTGTTGGTACTGCAAGGTTTATCTCCAACATTAGCAGTCTCAATATGCATCAATTTATTCAAATCACCTAATATTAACCTAGTATCTATTTTTTCACTCTCAGAATGATAGATTTCTTTAATTTAGTGACAATAGTGTGCTTGTATAAAGTAACTCAAAAAAAAAGGCCTTTGGTATAAATAACATACTCATGACTGATTTCAAGTCATTGAATTAGGAGTTTAGAAGAAATGTGCAGAATCAACTGTCCTGAGCTAATGGGAACCAACTGCAGCATACCATGAGCAGAAGATAATTACGACAGTGTTTCAGAGTTCACAAAGTACTTTCCTCACATATGTGCTTCCATCCAATTCTCACTGGTTTTTTAAATAGCAGGTATCCTTGAAACTAAAGTTCAAAGAATTTCAACATGAACAGTAGTTAACTAAGCTGGGGCATATCCTTTATTTTATGAAACCAATTTCTGTAATATTCTCATCTATGCCCTTAAAATTATAAATTAATTAGTAAAATATTTCTACTTTACTATTATAAATAACAATAATAATTGCTTACATTTTATCTTGCTTTAAAAATTCTGAAACATTCTTGCAACCATTATTTTAGTTGGACTTCTCCAAAACATGGGGATGTAGGCAAAGAAGAGGTCACTGGATTTATGTTGCAGACCCAGATTCTGGGGTTCAAATAGATTAAGTGACATGTGGAAGATCTCACTGTAGGCCAACTGTTTCAAAATATAGATTAAATGACTTCCTGGTCTACTGTGACAGAGGGGAATAAAATGCTAAACTAAAACTGCTGTCTCTTATAAGAGTCATCAGTGTTGGGCCCACTAGTTGTGCAGTATCTATGATATAACTGAATAGAGACAGAGGACCCAGGCCTTCTGAGATAGGGTTGTCATGTTGACTTTATCTACAACAACACATAAGAATGACCAGACTTAAAATTCCCAAGCCTTGAAGCTAGCCTTGTGGTGTAGTGTGTAAAGCTGCCACCTGCAATGCTAGCATCCCATATGGGCACTTCCAATCCACTCCTTGCTAATGGCCTGGGAAAATCAGTGGAGGATGGCTCAAGTCATTGGGCCCCTGCCACCCACGTGGGAGACCTGGAAGAAGCTCCTAACTCCTGGCTCTGACCTGGCCCAGCACGGGACACTGCAACATCTAGGAAGTGAACCAGCAGTTGGAAGAAATTCTCGCTCTCTCTCTCTCTCTTGCTCTCTGTCACTCCCTCGCTCTGTGTAACTATGATTTTCAAATAAATAAATCCTTAAAACAAAATCTCAAACCTTCATCCAAATCCAAGACCAGTCAAGTAAGAATGTCTGGGAGTGGGTCCCAGGCATCAGTAATTTTTAAAACTACCATTGATGGGGCCAGCACTGTGGTGTAGTAGGTTCTGTTTCTGCATGCAGCACCATATTGGCACTGATTTGTGTCTTGGGTGTTTCTTTTCCAACCTAGCTCTCTGCTTATGGCCTGGAGAAGCAGTGGAAAATGGTTCAAGTGCTTGGGCCCGTCCACCCACATGGGAGACCCAGAAGAAGCTTCTGTCTCCTGGCTTCGGATTGGCCCAGCTCTGGCCATTAGGGCCATTTGGGGAATGAGCTAGAGGATGGGAGACTTTTCTCTCTGTCTCTCCTTCTCTCTGTTTGTAACTTTGCTTCTCAAATAAATAAATAGAAAATCTTACATATATTTTAAAAAACTACCATTGTTGTTTTACAGAAGTAAGTTAATATATACAGGGAGACCAATCTATGTGTTACTTCACTCACTTATATTCACACACTCATCCATCTTTTTAGTCATACAACTAATATTATTTGCACATCAACTAGTGCCTAATAGTGCCAGGCACTATTTTAGGTGCTGAGGCTACAATGCGGTCAGAGACACGGCCACTTGAGTTCACATTCTAGAAGCGGGTTTACTCACTGAGAAAGGGAACTGTACATTTTGGGGTCTAGAAGACTGTAACAAAGAATATAAACTCCAGTGTAAGTTCTCTCAAGTGGTTGGCCAAAGGTCAGTGCCTTATAGACTCAGAGAAAGTCACTTTCAAATAGGACCAAGGTTCTTAAAAGAATATTTTATACTACATATCAGATTAAGTGAGGGACTTTGGTAGTTTGGGTTTTCATCACAGATACACCTTAATTTATGCACTAGGAAAACTTCTGAATTGTTCTGTGTAAATCATTTTTAAGATAATGTTAAATGTTGCTTTCCTATTAACTCAGATTATCATTTGTCTTCATTACAAATGAACTTTAACTGGAAGTGGCTCCTAACACATTTAGCTACAAATGTCTCACTGGGCCCTTTATTAAACACCAATCAATAAAAAACAAACCAACCAAAAGACACAAAATTCCTGGTAAATGCATAAAAGGAGTTATTATTTCAAGCTGATTTCTAGCAAGGGATAGAGACTTTCCTAATTCCCTGATCCCCTAAGTCAACCACTTGGAAAGAAGGCCTTACCAATATAACAGATTTATATTTACACCTCATTGTCAGAAAGCAAAAGCAAATTCTCTTTAACAATCTCTCTTAAAGTGCCATGGAGGGAAGCGGCCTTGTTGCCTGATACTGCCCTGCATTCTTCCACTCCTGTGCTGACTCTCATGGCATGCTTAGAATGTTTCTAGGCAGCCAAGAGGCCTACAATCTGCCTCACCTTACCTGTGCACAACAGGACTCCACCGCCAATGCCTCATACTACCTTAGAAGACAATGCTCAGACCAGGCTCCACAGTGTCCTGAGAGAGCCATGACACTCCAGGGCTACACCAGCTCTCAGTATTTACTTGCTGCCCCTCAAGGGTTAATAAATAAGTGAATGACTTATTTAAATTTTAAAACCAAATAGATACAGAAACTTTCCTTGGTAGCAAATGTTCAGGTACCCATTTTTTCTCCTAGGGTCTCTTATTATTTAGAAAAGGGAGGGAGGGCAAATCCCAGTTTGGTTCTGATTCCAGCAGCTACAAAAGTGATAAAATGACTGTGTTGCCAAGAGGGCCCCATCTTGGATTTCCCTCATGTGGAGCTGTGCACTGGAGCGAGCTGGGATTCTGTAGACATGATTATCAAGTCTATGCATTCGTCTTTCTTTTTGCTTGTCTCCTCCTTACATTTTCCTTTCAGCCATTTGATATCATTAGAAAGGAGGCATAAAAATCAGATGGAACCCAAATGGAATACATATTTCCACTCAGCCAAGGAAGTAATTTGTATTTCCAAGTAGAAAAGTCTAGCAATCTTCAATCCTGCAGTATTTCAGTGTTTACAAAGGCTGGTCAATTATCTTCCCTTCTTGCTTACATATAAAGAAGACTGAGAGAGAATAGGTAATTGTCCAAAATTACCTGGCCAAAGAAGGGGAAAGCTAGGATGCAAATCCAAGTCTCTTATCCCTACATCTCTTATTTTTTTTACTCTGTGCTCTGTGGATTCTACTGAGGCACAGTCTCTCCTCTCCTACGAGTAATGAAGAAACAGCTATAATTGGAGCCAGTAAGTGCCCCTCCAGAGAGTGCTTCCGGGTGACAGTTTTCCTGGGGTCCGGATCAGTGAAATGAAGGCTCTACAGCTTGATGAAATAGCTGTGAATGGGCCCTACTTATTGTCATATCTATTACTGAGAGTAATTAAAGCTGAAGCTCTTTCTCTTTCAATTATAGCATTGGGCTGGCTCAATTTTCAGATGCAAAGAGGACAGGTACACAAGCAGACCAAAAGAAAAAAAAAATATAGATATTATGTGATTATTAGGGCAGGACAAAACAAAGCTTCATCCAGAACACATATGGAAGGAAATTCAAACATTAAAAAGATATGGGAATGAGAAAATGAATGCATATTTGTTACAAACTGGCCAGAACACAAACCATTAAGGTCTATCCATTATACAGCTGCTTATAAGAATTGACACACCATATGATGGGATAGTTGATATAGTTCTTAAATAATTTTTGGTCCAGTTTTGCTGGATGGTAAAAAAAAAAAAAACACAAAAATTCTCCACAAAAACACACCACACACACACACACACACACACACACATTTCCAGAACTTTTTGAGGCTATCCAACACCATGGAGTTTCCAGATTTCTGCTCCTAACTATCGCACTCCTTCCCTGCCTTAAGGGGATTAAAAGAAAGAGATTCTTGGCATAAAGAGAATGTGCATATTTGCTAAATCATTTCATGCTTAATATATAGTAATCCCAAAGCTACTGTCTCAGTCAGTGCATCTATTTTCAGAAATGCACTCTCTGAGGTTGGGGAGAATCTGAGAATTCCTCTTCGAGACTGCTGACCAGTGTTTAGGAGAGGGTAAAAAGCGGGGAGGGAGAAAGAGCTGGCTTGTGTCTCTGTGACTATATATTGTAGAAGTCTGAAAGAACCTGTGGGGCACAGTCTGGGTGTCACTGGGGACAACAGCCTGGAGAGCTGGCACGGAGTCTTCTCAGGTGACTTACAGCTTGGTGTATTCAAGGTCTTCGGTGAGGATCCAATGATAAGTGATGACACATGACAGGGCTTTGAAAACATCAAGTGTTACATAAGCATAAGTTTCATTACAGGAAATACATGTCTCAAGAGATACGGCAAGTTTTACAAACAGAACAGATAACAGAACGAAACGCTTCTACATCTCCTCTTCGGAAGCATGCCCTTCATTCACCAGGAAGAAATGCACCTGCCACGCTCCCCTTCTCTTGTGGCTTCTCCTTGTACTACTTTTAAAATCCAATTTTAGAGAGGGGCTGGCGCTGTGGCACAGTAGGTTAATCCTCCCTGCGGAGCCAGCATCCCATATGGGTGCCGGTTCTAGTCTTGGCTGCTCCTCTTCCAGTCCAGATCTCTGCTATGGCCTGGGAAAGCAGTAGAAGATGGTCCAAGTGCTTGGGGCCCTGAATCCGTGTTGGAGACCAGGGAAAGGCACCTAGCTCCTGGCTTCAGATCAGCACAGCTCCAGCTGTTGCAGCTATCTGGGGAGTGAACCAACGGAAGGAAGACCTTTGTTTTCTGTCTTTCCCTCTCACTATCTGTAACTCTCCCTCTTAAATAAATAAATAAAATCTTTTTAAAAAGATGCCATTTTAGAAAGTATTACAGAAATCATAGTTTAAAATTAAATACTAGGTCGGGGGGGGGGGTGGCTGGTGCTGTGGCGCAGTGAGTTAACGGCCTGGCCTGAAGTGCCAGCATTCCATATGGGTGCCAGTTCGAGTTGCTCCTCTTCCAATCCAGCTCTTTGATGTTGCCTGGGAAAGCAGTGGAAGATGGCCCAAGTCCTTGGGCCCCTGAACCCATGTGGGAGACTGGGAGGAGGCTCCTAGCTCCTGGCTCCTGGCTCCTGGCTCCTGGCTTCAGATCAGCACAGCTCTGGCCATATCGGCCAGCTGGGGAGTGAACCAGTAGATGGAAGATTCTCATTCTTTCTCTCTCTCTCTCTCTCTCTCTCTCTCTCTCTCTCCCCCCCCTCTGTGTAACTCTGACTTTCAAATAAATAAATAAATCTTTTTAAAAATCAAATTAAATTAAATACTGGGAATGAGCACATAGTCTAGTAGTTGGGACATCCATGTCCCATATTGGAGTATCTTGTTCCATTCCTGCTCTGGATCCTGGCTCTTGGTTCCTGCTAATGTGCATCATTTGAAGTAACAGTGGTGGCTGAAGTAACTGGATTCCTGGCACCATGTGGGAGACTTCGATTGCGTTCCCAAGCTCTTGGCCATGGCCCTTGCCAAGTCCCAGTAATTGTGGGCACATGGGAGTTTCTCTCTCTTCTCTCTGTCCACCTCTTAAACAAATTTTTAATAACACTTTTAAATGATAGGACTAAATATTGATAGAAACAATGCAGGCAATGATTTACTAAAAATTTCAACTGCTGAGCAATGAACTATATTTACAAACAACACTGGTGGTACGTAGGCTTTTGTACGTAAATATTGCTCTCCTCTATGGTAAAAATTTCTAGATTTAGGTTCTAGTTCTACATCTTAAACCCTAATCGGGTTTTAAGGAAGTCAATTCTCATTACTGACTTTTAGGTTATTTTTCTTCTGGAAGCAGAGATCATCCTGGACAAGTGCCTAGAAGCCCCCCCAGGCTTGGGATGCTGTGACCCGGAAGCAAATGCCACTTCAGGAACAGCCAGCAAAGAGGCTCCATTTCTGCGGGCAAACTTTCTAAGTGAAATTCCTGTTCACTTTGGCTCCAACTTGCATGTGTAGCCAACAGAATGTAAATACGATCTGGGGGAACCTGCCAGACCTATTACCTGCCTTCTCTTCTTAAGAATGTTACTCCTTTTGCTTAGTGAAACACCTATATAAGTAACATGGGGTAAACAGGAGAATACGATGGCATGGATGAACCAAGGCATCCAAATCTATCCTGCAGAAGGCAGAGGAAATACTTTGGTTTTATATTTGAACATTTGAGGAAGATATATGGAGAAAAGAGGTTAGTATAAATTTAGGATTGTGGGCCGGCGCCGCGGCTCACTAGGCTAATCCTCCGCCTAGCGGCGCCGGCACACCGGGTTCTAGTCCCGGTCGGGGCGCCGGATTCTGTCCCGGTTGCCCCTCTTCCAGGCCAGCCCTCTGCTGTGGCCCGGGAGTGCAGTGGAGGATGACCCAGGTGCTTGGGCCCTGCACCCCATGGGAGACCAGGAAAAGCACCTGGCTCCTGGCTCCTGCCATCGGATCAGCGCGGTGCGCCGGCCGCATCGCGCTGGCCGCGGCGGCCATTGGAGGGTGAACCAACGGCAAAGGAAGACCTTTCTCTCTGTCTCTCTCTCTCTCACTGTCCACTCTGCCTGTCAAAAAAAAAAATAAAAATAAAATAATAAAAAAAAAATAAAAAAATAAATTTAGGATTGTGTGTGAGTGGGGGGTGGGGGGAATAGCCCATGGACAACTGCTTGGTTTTAGGGTGGCCAAAGGACATTTTAATTTTTTTTTATTTTTATTTTTTGTATTTATTTGAGAGTTAGAGTTACAGACAGTGAAAGGGAGAGACAGAGAGAAAGGTCTTCCTTCTGTTGGTTCACTCCGCAAATGGCCTCCATGGCCGGCACTGCGCCCATCTGAAGCCAGGAGCCAGGTGCCTCTTCCTGGTCTCCCATGCGGGTGCAGGGACCCAAGGACTTGGGCCATCTTCTACTGCCCTCCCAGGCCACAGCAGAGAACTGGATTGGAAGAGGAGCAGTTGAGACTAGAACTGGTGCCCATATGGGATGCTAGCTCCGCAGGTGGAGGATTAACCTGCTGTGCCACAGTGCCGGCCCCCAAAGAACATTTTTAAAGACTTTTTAATTTTATTTGAAAGAGTGATTAAAAAAAGCACACACAGATACACACAGTATGGGGGGGGTTCGAGGAAGGGGGAGTGGGGGAGAAAGGAGAGACGTCCTGTTGGTTTCACTCTCCAAATACCTGCAACAGTCAGGGCTATGCAAGACTGAATCCAGGAGCCAGAAACTCCATCCAGGTCCCATGTGAGTGGCAGGGACTCAAGTACTTAAGCCATCATCTGCTGCCTCCCAGACACATTAGAAGAAAGCTGGATTGGAAGGTAGAGGCAGGACTCTATGCTTAGCACACCAATATGGGATATAGGCATACCAAGGAGTAGAGTCCACTGTGCCACAATGCCCACCGCCAGGAAGAACATGTAAACAATGTCAATGTCTAATGTTTCAACTGAAGATATCTGCATTCTTGCAATGAATCCTTCTTTTCTCATTCCTGAACATATCAGTTAATAATGCTATACTTAAATTGTCAGTATGTCTGATGGTTGTGTTCCTGACTGTTTATTTACAAGATCACTAAAGGGGTTTAAATTCAAGTATGAGGGGCCAGCATTGTGGCACAGTGGGTTAAGCCACTGTCTGCAGCACTGGCACCTCATATGGGCACTGGATCCAGTCCCGGATGTTCCACTTACAATCCAGCTCCCTGCTAATGTGCCTGAGAAAGCAGTGGAAGACAGTCCAAGTACTCGGGCCCCTGCACCTGCTTGGGAGACTCACATGAAGTTTCTGGCTCTTGGCTTCAGCCTGGCCCAGGCCTGGCCATCGTGACCATTTGGGGAATGAACCAAAGGATAGAAGATCTCCTCCTCTCCTCTATTTTCCTCCCCTCTCCTCTTCCCATCTCCCCTCTCCCCTCCCTTCTTTCTCTCTCTGCCTTTCACATAAATAAAATAGAGCTTTTAAAAAAAACTTCAAGACTGTTTCTAAATGTACAGAACAGAAATAACCTTGGGGACACAAACTACCAAGGATTTACACATCTGTTTAAGAGTGTTCTAGACTTGCAAGGATCATGCAACAAGAATAATACCTGATCTTAGAAAACCAAGAGACAGTCAATGATCATTTACATCATCCATTCTTAAGAGTGGCAGGTGATAAAAGACAAAATTGGACTTTAAGAGACTTCTGGATTATAAATTGGGGCAGGGATCAGGAAACTACAACCCGTAGGCTAACTTTACAGAAAATTTTTGCTGAACATAGGAGAGGAAGGCACTTTGGTGAGAAAATTCCTTTTGACAGCCTAACTCAGAGTCTCAGTTGCCCTGCCTTGAAGAGGCAACAAGACATTGTTTAATAAGGTTTGCCAGGAGAATTGGCATAGTCTTTCTTCATCAGCCCCTCATGGACCATTATCTTGATAGAATGAATTCCAAATAAGACAACACATCTGGTAATTAGCAGGAACTTTTGAACTGGAAATTCTAACTGCTGGATTTCCTCTCACTGCAATCATCATTTGTTCATCAAACATAGATTAAAAACACCTTTCTCTATATGGCACCAGATTAGGGAATGAGAGCCCAGAGATTGATAAGACGCTTCCTGCCTTCAGAGAGTTCATGAAGGAATGGAGTTGGGATTCAATGATGGGAATGAAGTGTAGTGGTTATGGTAATAGAGGCCCATCCAACATATACCCCTACTAGACTTTTCCTAAGTACTGATTGATTGCCCCAGTGCTGGGCATCAGTGTGCGGCTGTTCCAGCTGAGCTCAAACGGCCCATTGCTTGTGGCCAACACCACTGTCAGACTTACTCAAACGTGGCTTTTCTGTATGAAGCAGGTAAAGATAAAGCTGACCACATGTTCAAATACTTGAAAATGAAAGTGATGAATGTCTTTAAACAAAACTACTTTAGCATCTAACATAGAGACTGGAACATAACAGCTAAATCAATACTTACGAATGGAAAATGTGGGGAAAAAAAAAAGAATGCTGAAGAACATTGCTACTTGTGTGTGGAAAATAAAGATGGGCACTTGATAGAAACCAATCATTTAAAACGAAACAATAGAACATAAGGACAAGAGGACCAGGGTAATCATTTGTTCAACACCCGCACTGGACACTTGCCTGTCTAGTCACTGGCAGAACTAGCATTAGAACTCTGGTGTTGTTTTTCTTAGCTGATTCTCTACTATATTAGCAGTTTCCCTATTGTGTATGGGACATCCTTAGACAATGAGTATGGCATGGATATGAATATGTAATGGATCTGAATGTGGCATAGATATGAATATGGCAGCAAAAAAGAAGCCAACTGGGTGGTGACCCAAACCTTCAACCCCAATGAAAACAATTCTTTGTTACATATTATACATCTATACATTGTGGATTCTGTCCAGGTAAAAGGTTTTGAAACTAGAAGAGACTCTCTTTGATTAATTATCAGCTTTTTCCTGTACTAGCTATGATATGATGCTTTCTAAAAGCATTAAACTTGGTAAAGGTTCTAGATTTTTAAAATAATAACAGGGTGTGGTGCTATGGCACAGCAGGTGAAAGCCCTGGCCTGCAGCACCAACATCCCATATGGGCACCAGCTCAAGTCCCAGCTGCTCCACTTCCATTCCAGCTCCCTGTTAATGTGCCTGCACCCATGTGGAAGACCTGGAAGAAGCTCCTGGTTCCTGGCTTTGCCCTGGCCCAGCACTGGCCATTGTAGCCATCTGGGAAGTAAACCAGCAGTTAGAAGACCTCTCTCTTTCTCTCTGTCTCTACCTTTCTCTGTAACTCTTTCAATTAAATAAAATAAATCTTTAAAAAAATAATAATAATATAGCCACAATTTCTTTCTTGCAAGAGGTGTAGAAACAAGTCTAGAAAAGGTATTCAACTTCTTGGTAGGATAAGGAGGTTCCCTTTTGTGACAGGGACTACGTTCCATGCTTTGATTTGGCATCTGATTTATAGCAAGTATGACAATGGTAACATTCCCCTCAAGCCTTCCCCTTAATGAGGCTGTTGATTCCACGCTTGAAAAGCTATACACGGAAGGGCCTCAATTTTATGGATTTTGATGCTCTTCAATTTCTACAATAATTTTGGGTGAGAGCAAAAATTTCTGAAATATTTGCAAAAATGTTTTCCTGACAGCATTTGTACAAGAGAACGCACTCAAAGTTTAAAGAATTTTCTTCACAAGACTGTCTTATAAGATGGTCCAGAACAACTGCGACAATTTCAAAGTCTTTGGGAGTTACCAAATTTGTTAAAAATCCCTGGATGCAGTTAGATTACAGGCTGGACAATGAAGGCATAGCCTTCAGTCAGGTGTCAGGTTCCTAAGAGGCAGCCTGGGAAGCGCAGATCATCCTCTAATTAGGAAACCTCATGGCTTTCCAAGAGCAAACATACAGAAGAAGAGTGAGAAGAATGTCTCTGCTTACACAAATCCCACATACAGAGCAGAGGTAGGGGGACTCTCATTTCTCAACGTTGCAAGGTACTGTGCAAAAAATTTATTTATATGATCACATTTAATTATATCAAAGGTTAAGGGAGGCAACTGCCACTTTTACAAAAGAAGGCCTGTACCTTGAATAGTTTAAGCAATTTACCCATGTCCCTGCAACTTAGAAAGTATCAAAGCCAATATCAAACTTAGGATTATCTGTTTCCAAACTGTCCCCTATTGAAAAAAAAAAGTCTTCTTTATTAAGAATTTCCAACTATCCCATGTAAAGATCATAACTTAAGAAGTGAGACTGCAGATAATCTTCCTGAATGAGGCTATTTCCTCTTCCCCAGCCCTCTCTGCCTCACGCCCAGGGAGCTCAGATCCTTATTGGTTACAGTATCCCCAGTCCTGCTTAGTATTAATGAATGACCCCTGTAATTAGGACCCATGTAATAATCCGTACATGATACACATGCATTCATTTGTGGGGTATTTTTCCACTGACATCCATGTGTGCATGTGCATGCCTCTGGGTGCTGGGAGTACTGCTCAGCACCAACACATGAGACAGCTGCATTTCACAGTTGAGTCTTCAAGAAGCAATATTTTAGCAGAATGAGCATTAAATCTTCCCAATGACTTGCGAGCTGTGAAAGACATTGCAGCTAACTCCAACTGTAAAAAATATATTGGCTTCAGAAGAGGTATGGCATTCAGAAGGCTGTGCTTTAAAATGATGTCGTGGGAGAGAAAAACAGAAAGCTGCAGTTCTCAGAGAGAAATAATCACATTGAGAGTCCAGGTGCAGAGCTGGATGCGTTGCGGGGGGCGGGGGGGGGGGAGCTAAAGATCTTTGCTCTTTATCAGATTTACTGCAGTCTATAAGGAAACTCAGTTCCAAGGGTGTCTTGGCCATGTACTGAGATAAGCTTTGGATCAGACAATTTTCCCTTTTCCTCTTTCACGCAGCTCTCCGCATTTTACCACCTTGTAAGACAGTAGAAGATGCTGCCATTCCATCAAAGATGTCTTCCTCAACACCATATACTGTATACTTGTCTTTTGCTTTGTTTTGTTTTGAACACAGTTCCCTCTGATGTTTTAATGCCTCTGAATGTCTGGAATGTTTTCTGTAAGACCTGCTTCAAAAACATCTCATCCTGCACGAAGTTGGTGATCAATAATTCTTTTCTCAATATGGGACTGATTAAAATATCCACAGAGGCCATTTACTGAGAGGCAATCTGTACCAAGCATTATGTAATTTATCTCATCTGGTTCTCAAAACGGCCCCACTGAGGGTGCCACTTCTAGGTCCTTCTACAGGTGGTAAAGCTGAATATTAAAGAAGATAAGTGATGCCCAAAGACATACACACAGTTGCAAAAGTTGAGTTCACACTGAGACAGTCTGACTACAGACCTTGCACCTAACTGTGGAGACACACTGAATCCTATGGCTATACTACCCTTCCTCTGAACCCAGATCCACACTCTTCTTGTCACCTTTCATGCATGCAAACTCGAGAGAATTAAGAAGAAAAAGAGAAGTTGATGTGCAACTGATGAAAAGAACTGAAGAACTGCTTCAGTAGATATCCACCAACAAGGCCACCCCTCCTCTTAATTAGTAGTGAGTGCCTGGGGAGAAGGTTAGCTTTCCAAAGAGCTGGTTCACCCAAAAGCTAGGGAAACTCATTACTCCTCACTGTGGGAGTTCAGTTCTCCCTCCCCAACCCTCCTTAAAAGCACAGTGGGGTGACTGCCGGAGAGATACAGAAACATAAATAACAACTGTGCTTTCTAAACAGCCTGCTTGCAACACACTTCTCCTCCCAGAGAGGTGTCTGAAAAGTACACAAGCTTTGTTTCCAGACCCTACCGGATGTCAAAACAGGAAGTCAGAAGGACTCTGATTTTCCATCTGTTCCTGAACAGCAAGAAGCGAAGCAGGGACTTGACCTAAAGCTGTCGATCTGGGTCACAGAGCCCCATGACTGCAATAGTCTCGTGGAGTTCTATAGAATTTTACAGTTCATAAAGCATTTTCAAGTGGATGCTCTCATTCCTCTTTTGAACCCTCTAAGTTAATGAAGTGGGTGTGAGGCTCTCAGTCTCACAGGAAAAGAGACAGGGGAGGCTGAGAAACTTTTCAAGGATCTCCAGCACACACTGGGACTGGTGAGCTGACTGTAAGTGTGGTGGTCTATCTACCACCTTCACCTCCTTTGACCTCCTCCCCTAACACTCTCACTGCTTTTCCCACTCCTGGCTACAGAATAAAAGGGAATAAAAGGATTTTTTTTTTTTTTGCCTTCACAATCTCTTCTCTAATGAGAACTGTTAAAGAAAGCTAATATGGATCAAAGGATTTTAATAGAAAGGGAAAATTGCCCTATCTCAGAAAGCTTTCAAAGGCATCTTCCTAACGGCTTGCCACACATGCAGAACGAGCAAGAATGGACACGAATGTCATGTCCTTAGATGTACAGTAAAGTCAGTAGCTTTGAAACCACCAGACTGAGAATCAGAAAAGGCAGGTTTCCTTCAGCTTCTACAACTAACCATATTTGGGCAAAGCACAAAGACAGGCTAGGTAATTATTCTGATTCATCTTTTTTGTAAACTCAGGAATATTTATGGTTTCTTCTAGTTCAGGTGGTTCACAAAGTTTTGGTATAATTAGAAAAGGAAAAACTTGAAAATATTCTAGCTAATCTAGAATTAAAACAATTTCTCAGTTATGAGAACTTACTATGCTAAGCTACATTCAATCTTTTAATCTCAAAAGTTCCATAGACGGCAGACCACTACTTCCAATGGACAGAAAAGCACATTGAGGTTCAGAGATGTAAAAAAAAGCTCCACTAAGATGTGGAACTGACACAAGAATTCATTATTCTAGATATCTGAATCCACTGCCTCAAATAGAGGGAATAGATTTGGACACTCCCTCCTAGAGATTAAATAACAAACACCTCACCTGTAAGGGGTAATATTCAGACTTTACTTGCCATAAATACATCATCGAAGATTTGTGTGATGCCTAAGAACTTGGAGCCAAGAATGGTAAGATTTGCTGGGCTGATGAAGGAGAGGGTAAGGCTCCCAACTCTGGGGTCATGGCAAGGGGGACAAGTCTGTCTGGAGAGTCCAAGGAGAACAGAAGGGGACTCTGTAAGGAAGGGGAAGATGGCAGCTAAAGAAGAGAGGGAAGTGCACACGAGACAGACAACATGTCAAGGCAATTTACCAAGGGGTCCTCAACTTCCCGTCATTCTGAAAAGGCTCCATTTGTCTGGAAGGCATCCATTTGTCAGGCCTTAGCATACACACTCAGCAGGGAAACTCCAGCATTAGACATTGCATTCTTCGGATCAGGTATTCAAGGAGTGCAATGGAAATTCACAAGGGCTGAAACAGCTGGCCTTGAACCTAACAATGCCATTGTTTTGCAGTCTGGTTGTGGCTTGAAGAATGGCTGTCTTACAGATCAGCTGTGGGGTCCTAGGCAAGCTGCTTGAGCCTCTTTGTTTCAGGTTCCTCATCTGTGCTTATCTCACAAAGATTTTATGGTTCTGAAGTAAAATATGCAAAATTTAGCCTATCTTAAGCACTTGAATAGTATTATTATTGGATTTGAAATAATTCTTGAAAATATGCATAATTAGAACCATGATTCTCAAGGTGCATACAGATAAAACACTCATGCTACACTGCTAAGGTATAGTTACTATCTTCAGAAAAATCAGAATAACTGAATATTGTTAGAAAAGATACTTGGTCCATAATCTTTTGCTCAATATTAAATAATTCTTATGTCAAATAGCAGGCCACTTTATTTAGTAACCCTTATCACTTAGGGAAACTTCTGAATAGCAGTTTATCAAGGAGGCTTGACTTTAGGTGAAATATGAATGTTCATGGGTATATTTTATGTTGTTCCATATAAACTAATAATAGTTATTTTTCTGCTATCACACACTTATAGAGTTAAATTCAAAAAATAATTAAATGCTTCAACACTGTATTATAGTCCAGATGTTCTTCCACCTGAATCAGTTTGGATAGCACTGATCTAAAAGTTACCTCATTCTTTTCCTTATTAAAACAAAACAAACATATTAATAAACCCAAATTGCCTGAGTTATTTCTAAATGCACAACATGAGCAAATAAATCGAGCATGCAGCTGACCTACTAATATAATCAAAAATCTATAAGTAGAACAACTCTCTTCTTCCTCTGTAGCTGGTCTTCAGTTACAGGCTTTTCAGATTTTTCTTCCGTGTCAGCTCTTGGTAGACCCAAGCTGTTGCTCTCATTATCATTAAGTGTCAAAAATACATGAGTGAAACCAATGAAGCACAAGCAACATTAGCACTTTAAGTGTTTTCTTCTTAAATTATCTATTTGAAGCTCACCATGACTAATTTCTGTGATGTGACTACTGGTGGAGATGGTGGACAAGGGATTTAGAAGGCTCTTTCTACTCCAACTTGACCTGGGGCCACTCCAAACCCTTATAATTTTTTAATGTATATTTTTAAATGTACCTCTTCTTTTGTATTGATGCATAGAGCCTTTACTTACCCTGTCCATAGATTATCTCGTGCATTGTACAACTAACTGCGTGCATACATACTGTGTCCAGCACCCTAAACATCATCATTCTAAGCTCCATGCCAGAACTCTCAAGATCCTCTGCAATCCAATGCTTCTCTGTCTTCTAAGCATTCCTTCCTCACTTCTCAAGCCTACCAGCCAGGCCCTCCTGGCTATCTGCTGCCTAGGCTGACCTTGTTACAAAGAGCAGAGATTCCACAGTCAGACAGCCAGAGTCAAACGCTGCCTCCACTTCACCATAGCTGTGTGATTCTGAACAGATCATCCAATCTTTCCTTTGTTCTCTACAAAATGGAGAGAATGATCTCTCCTGTGTGAAAATGGTAGAACCAGAAAATGCAGGCCCACAAAAAGTGCTCAGGAGGTAGTTGCAACTGCTTGTTTTGTTTTGTGTTGCTGTATCAGCTGTCTCTGGCTTGTTCATTGTCACCCTCTGTTCTCCACCTTTTTCTTTTTTTTTTTTTTTTTTTTTTTTTTTTTTTTTTTTTGACAGGCAGAGTGGACAGTGAGAGAGAGAGACAGAGAGAGAAAGGTCTTCCTTTTTTGCCGTTGGTTCACCCTCCAATGGCCGCCGCTGCAGCCGGCGCACCGCGCTGATCCTGGCAGGAGCCAGGAGCCAGGTGCTTTTCCTGGTCTCCCATGGGGTGCAGGGCCCAAGCACCTGGGCCATCCTCCACTGCACTCCCTGGCCATAGCAGAGAGCTGGCCTGGAAGAGGGGCAACCGGGACAGAATCCGGCGCCCCAACCGGGACTCGAACCCGGTGTGCCGGCGCCGCAAGGTGGAGGATTAGCCTATTGAGCCACGGCGCCGGCTCTCTCCACCTTTTTCTAAATTCTCTAGCTCCTTCAGGGACCAGTCCCATTCCTGAAGTCCCCTGACCATACTTCAGGCCATACCCTGACTTTCAGATCATTTACAGCATACACACCAGACAGAGAGCCTTAAATCATGGTCTGCCTTTCATTGTGTCCGAGCAAAAAAGTCGGCCAGGAATGGTAACCCTATGAAATGCTTATCGGAAAAGGTTGTTGTACACAGATGAAACTGGAAAGAATGGACATTTTCTTTCTCCTCTGAACTCTAAAAGCACTCAGGCTTAGGGGAGGCTCTGGAATGTCTACAGTAAAGTAAACATTTTAACCTGTATTTTCTCACCAGTTTCAGAAAGGAAGCCTGGCTTAGTGCAGCACCTGTGAAGAGTTCACAGAATGAATGTCTCTCAAGTCACACATGGAAAATTCTGCCCTACTGCTCAATCCAGTGGACCTTTGAGGTTCTTGGGAGACAAGGGATGAAGCCCAGAGGTCACATTCTCATCCTTCTCCTCTTCCCCAAAACCTGGCTTCCAGGGACTTCCAAGGACTCCTAAGGCACCTTTGGAATCTACCAATTGCAATTAGGAAACAATCAACGTAGATTCCCCAAAAGGCAGGATGATTATTATCTTTACTTTGCAGAAAAGAGAACAGCAACTTAGAGTGATCAGGATTGAACGCTAAATGTTCCTTTTCCTACCCTTATAGAGTTCAATACATGTGCAATTAACATAGAATTCCTCCCATGTACTTAGGACAGCTAAGAAGTGAGAAAAGATGTAATAATGAATCATAGTTTCATTTTTATCTCTGCTAATAAAAACAGTATTCATACAATGGTCTTGGATTTCCAAGGTGCCTACTTGTTGGGTCTGAAGGTACCCAAGCTGCATTATTCATATTGCCTTGAACTGGAGTCTATATAAGTGGCAGCAGTTTTATATCCTAGTGGTGACATTGGCAGGCACATCTATTTAGTCTTGACACCTAACCATTCGGTCTCAGCTTTAATATTAGGAAGAGAATCAAGGAAAGGCAGAAGTAATAATTTAATTAAGCGAGAGTGGTGAAATGGAATGGACAACACGACAAAGAAGTTCCAACTGGGGGATGAGAGGTAGAGAGCACTGTGGCACAGCAGGTTCAGTCACTGCTTGTAGGCTTCCCATATCAGAATGCTGGTTTGAGTCCTGGCTAATCCTCTTCCAATCCTGCTCCCTACTAATGCACCTGGGAGAGCAGCAGATTATGGCCCAAGTATTTGGGCCCCTGCCACCCATGTGGGAGACCTAGATGGAGTTTCAGCCTGGCCCAGCCCAGACCATTGCTGCCATTTGGGGAGTAAACCAGCAGATAGAATATCCCTCTCTCTATTAGTGTGCCTTTCAATTAAATAAATAAACAATAAATAAATATATCATTAAAAAAAACCCAGTAAGAAAGAACTTAGAGGAGATGTCAATGACAGCAAATTCAGGATGAGAATTCATCCTGGTGGCATGGAGGCTAAGACAGCAATACTGAAAATGGCTCTCTGCTCTCACGTGCTGCGTGCTAGTGGCAACTCCCCTCTGACCAGCTCTAGCCTCCAGGTAAAGCTTGTAAGACACCTTTTCAGCACCCGGCCCAAGTGGTTAGAGAACATTTTACAAATGTGAACGTATCAGAGCCTAGAAAAATCTTGAAACATGGGACTAGACATTCCAATGTGTACCAATGACACAGGCAGCAGGGGCAGTTTGTTTGGTGTGGCTGGATGCAGAAGTGGAGGGAGAGGAGGCTCAACAGGTGGTTTAGGCACTGGTCTCACAGGATCTGTTACTCTCCTACAGGCAAGAGCGTGCCTGTGAGAAGGTGACAGGCACAGCTCTATGAAGTCTGGCAAACACATCTGATCAGTCAGGAAGCAGAGCAGCAGAGCTGTCTGTAGTGTACAATTCTTTCCACCACAGCCTACACTGAGTCCACAGGAGCACTCTCTCTGTCATCCTATCTCTCCTTGTTCCCTCCACTTCCTCTTCATTGTACAGCCTGAGGTTCAGAATTAAGTACCTGTTAAATTGCCTACCAGGATTTCGAGATGAGTGATAGTGTACATGTTTGACCTAAAGGTCAGGGAAACAGGGTTGGCAATGATTCAGAACATCCATTTCTTTACTTCGTTGAACTCATTTTGACTGTACTTCTCCCAGACCTGAGTACAAGTCTTTTCTACCATGGTAAAGAGCACGGCTTTTGGAAAACCCAAACTTCATCTGCAGTTGTCTCAATTTTCCTTTTAGGGTAGAAATGCTTCATGTGGCACCTGTCCAGTCCGTCTCTCTCTTTTCTTCAGATTTGGTTTATGTATTTGAAAAGCAGAGTTACAGAGAGAGAGAAAGAGAGAAAGAGAGAAAGAGAGAAAGAGAGAGAGAGAGAGAGAGATCGATCTTCCACCTGCTGGTTCACTTGCTAAATGGCTGCAATGGCTGAGGCTGGGCCAGGTTGAAACCAGGAGCCAGGAGCTTCATCTAGGTCTCTCACAAGGGTACAGGGGCCCAAGGACTTGGGCCACCATTTGCTGCCTTCCCAGGTATATTAGCAGGGAAGTGGATCTAAAGTAGAGTAGCCTGGAATTGAACTGGTGCCCTGTGGGATGCCAGCACAGATGGCAGATTAACCCATTACACCACAATGCCAGCCCCCCAGGTTCCATCTCTAAACCAATGCTTAGGCATTGACAGGTTGCTTTGAGCCTACGTGTGGATATCTCAAACCCAGAGGATCAACCACTGCACTTTTCAAAGAGCAGCATTGTAAAGCCTGCCTGAAACATCTGGAAAATGTTAATATCATCATTAAGCACTTTAAAAACAAACAGTGTTTAAAACCTTAACTTTTCCGTGCAGGGTCAATAGCTTAGAAATAGGTATGTTCACAAATGAGTAAATTCTGAGTTATTAAATGAAGCAGAATCTGATAGTCAGAGCTATGGAAAGTTGAAAATGAATAGAATTCTGCAACTGAGTACTGTCGGTTTCAAACTTTTTAAAAGCTAGAAACAAGGCAGGTGTTTGGCCTAAGGGCTTAGATGCCCACATCCCATATCAGAGTTTCTAGGTTTGATGCTGGCCCCAGGCTCCCAACTCCAGCTTCCTGACCCTAGGAAGCAGCAGTGTGGCTTAAATAGTTGGGTCCCCGCCATCCATATCAGAGACCCAGATTGAATTCCTGGCTCCCAATTTGGGTCTGGCCCATTCCCAGCTGTTGCAGGCATGTGCGGTGTGAACTAGTAGTTAGAAGTTCTCTCCCTCCCTCCCTCTCTCTCTTTCTCTCTCCATATATATATATATATATATATATATGCATTTTTAAAAGCCATTATGACACATTTTTGTTTTTCCAAGTTAAAAATCATCACAATAGGAAGGAGCTTCAAAAAGTTAACAGAAAAAAAATGTATTATGAAAAAATTCTGCATAGATTTGAAAATATTTTTGCAGCAAGGTTAATTTATGTTTTAATTCCACTTTCCAGGAGCTTTTTTTTAAGAATCCTCATATATTACACAGAAGACACAGAGCTGCCCTGGTAGTAGTGAGCAGCCCTAGGCTGTGCTCACTGGGCCTCTTCCTCATCACACATCTTCCTTACACATCTTTCATTAACATCAGGGACCCAAAAAGATTGTCTGCAATCTGCTGACCTAGTTCAATTCTCTCCTTGGAACCCCTGAATCCACCTTGGGCTAAGCATACACATCTCTGGGCTCCATTCCTTTCTATGCCAATTACTAGTCTGATTCCCAGGAGAAAACTCCCATGGATACTCAGCCTGTTTCTTCTCTTGTAAAATGGGAAGATAAGAATATACACCATATTTCAAAAGTGTCTTTCAGGATCAAGTTAGATTTAGACTTTAATTTATGTGAAAGGCAGAGAGAAAGAGAAAGAGAGAGAGAGAGAGAGAGAGAGAAACAGAGAGAGAGATCGTCCATCAGTTAGTTTACTCCCTAAATATCTGCAAAAATCAGGGCTTGGCCACACTGAAGCCAGGAGCCCAGAACTCAGTGCATGTCTCCCACACGAGTGCCAGAGACCCAACCATTTAAGCCATTATCAAATGCCTTCCAGGGTGTGCATCAGCAGGTGGCTAGAACCGACACAGAGCTGGGCTTCACTACCAGGCAATCTGATATGAGCATCCCAAGAAGTGACTTAACCAATGCACCAAATGCTTCCCTCAGTGTTGGATTTTAAAAACTCATTTTCTAAAACTCTAACATGTAGATAAACATAGAATGTTATTAACCACAGAGTTAATTCTTAGTTGCCAGAGTGATAGGCCTGAGTAACATAAGGGGGAGAGAAGAGAGAAAAACAATTCTGAGTTTGTCTATAACCTTACAGGGACATTTCATTTGGAAAATTTTTGCTGAATAATAATCACAATATAGAATCCTGCTGATAATATAAACCCTGGTTGGGGAGGGTTGGAGGCACTGTCAGTTGATTACTGATGATCTAAATGTTGGACATACATAAACACATGTACAAAAAGAAGCTGTGTAAATGCGAGTAAGTTAATAAATGCAAAATAAGGAGCTCAAGACAGATATAAAGGTAGTGGCTTGGTTACAGTCTTCTGAAACACCCTGGTTTTAGCTCTCATCCAAAAATTCTGTACCCATTCTGGTTGGAACTATCTACCCTGAGCCTAGGACTAGTAGCCTGCTTACAACTGGGTAGAGGCATTTGGGTAAACACTGAAATTGCAATCGGCAAGTATCTAGATGAGTTGCTGAGTCACCATTTCTCCTATGTTGGCCAGTTTCTCTTCAGCCTTAGCCCAGCCTTTCTTTTAACAATTTTCCATCAATCCCTTGGTAGGAATCAGAGCTCAGCACAGCAGGGGCCCTACTGGCTCAGGGCACACAGGGAGACACAGCACTTCTTCCATGCTTGAGGGATTCAGGATCACCAATACACTCTCCTTCCCTCCCTCTTTAAGGATGACTTCAGGGCTTTGCAAAAATGGAAACCTCATCTTCTTACTTCCTTGCAGGAAGTACACTATCAATTATTGATTGGGATGGAATGTTAACTGGGTCAAAGTGGCAAGAAGTTAAGACCAAATACAAAACTCAGGCAAAAGCTATGAGGAATTGCAAAGACAAAGAGTTGTTTTTAATGCTGTCCTAAATATTAAAAGGATGAGCATGGTTAATCGTTAATCATAGGTTCTTCTGGTGATTGTTGTTTTCTTTGCTTATTTGTTTTTCATCATCTCCAACAACCCATCAGTAGAAATTAATCCACCTGTTCATCAAAGGCTCTCTGCATTGTCAGAAACTGCAAATACTCATTTCAAGCTTTCAAACAACGCTATAGACCAGTATGCAATGATATAGCTGTGCACCTCTAATTATATGATGTTGATAAGTCAATATGACAGCATGGAAATCATCTTTTTCCATCATCTACAATTCTTCACACCATGTTCTTAAGGAGAATTCCAGCCACCCAAGTCAGTAAACTTAAAATTTTGAGTCTCCTCCAACTTTACTTTCCACTTCCTATCAGGAAAGCCAGGACCCAGAGTCGTCATCCATAAATATCTATTCTTCCTCATAATTTCCACTGTCATAGCCTTCTCCAGGCCCAAATTAGTTCTTGCCTGAATTACTGCAATGCCCTCCCAACCGCTCTTTCTTCCTTGATTCTTCTCATCTCATTGTATTCTAAACTCTAACTCCACTGAGTTAAAACTTCCTAGGCACAACAGTGAGCTCACGCATGCATGTATAAAATGTTGTGTGGCTTTTCACTTCTTTCAGGAAACTTAAATGATAATCTACAAGTAATATTACTTGCTTAAATTTCATTTTCCCACTACCATGTTAGCCACACAAGAACAGAAGCTTTGATTTTGCACCATGATGGACAACAGGTGCAAGAAAACATTTATTGAATGAATAAGTGAATGAAAAATAGATGATTATGGGTAGATGGATGGAAGATGGCTCAGTAGATGAATAATGGTTGGGTAGATGCTTACACGTTGAAATGGATAACATATCTAAAAGTGCCAAACACAGAGTTAAGTCTTATTAAATATTAGCCCCCCTTTCTATTTTGCCTGTTGTGCTTCTTGTACCATTCCATGCCTATCTTTCAACCACAAAAGGCAAATCCAAGTCATGGAAGAGCCATGTTTCCATCCCAGTACATTTTACCCAGCACTGTGGGCAGCAGAGAGATATTCACATCGAGATTTTAGTTTAGAAGGGTTGCCCCTAGCTGCTGTGTTACAAAACAACTGTGGTGGTGAGATGTCATGCAGGAAGTAGCAGCAGATGTCAGACGAGCAGTGAGGAGCCTTGCCAGAGGACAGGCTTGCGAGGACATCCTGGGACAGGACCATAATGATGTGGAGAAGGGGTCAGTTCAAGAGCATCTTCAAAGGCGGAACTGGTAGGCTTCCTGAGAGGAAGGAGAGAAACAGCCTCTACCATGAGGCTTCAGCCTCTAAAGCTCTGCCTACACCCAAGGCGCAGTCATCACTGATGGTTTTTTCTTTTCTTTATGAAAGAAGAAATAATGCCTTTTGATAACTGTAAGCTAGAAACAACAAATCCTGTTGTAATAGGCTTCTATTACCTCTGCTCACTAGCAAGTAGGTACCTATGCCTAGGGAGCAAGTACCCTATGAAGGAGGTGGAAATGACATGGAACAGAACTTCTAACAAGGAGAGTGCTTTAAAAAGCACTTTTAAAAAATAAATCCCATTTTGTGAGAGAAAACAGCAGTCTCTTTAATTGCTATGTGCACTGTGGTTTCTCCTGGAGGCTTGGGAGGGGGGTGGATTAAAGAAACAGTTTTGAAGGCCATAGGCATGAATATCCAAATGGTATGAATTTTAATATATATTTTAAAGGGGTGAGGCAATGATGGAAAGATATGACTGCTTTCCTTTTATTTCTCTGTTAAATTAAAATTCCTACAAAAGGCCATGGCTACCTCTTTGAAAACACTGCATAATTTTAAACTTTGGAAAGGTTTATCTTTCACAGTCACAAATCTCTGCAAGTGCCTTTGGCTACAGGAAATCAAGGCTCTAAGTCAGCAGCAGTGGGATGCAGGCTTCATACACGTTTCTGAATGGTAGCTCACTTGGAATAGGTACCCTTCCATTTATGAGCCAAGCCACCTGATTATCTAAATGAAACAGAAAGATGCATAAAACATTCCCCTCACCTCAAATAGATAAGACAGCTGAGCTCTCAAAATGTTATTCATAGTCTATAATTTAAGAATTTTCAGATTATCAACCACAGCATTTCCTAAGGGAGGAAAAAAAGACATAGTTCCAAATAACATTGTAAATCTCATTCCCGACTACCCATACTTCTGAATAGAACAGGCAACAGACATGCATTTAAATAGAGTGTCAACTAAATGAATCTGGAGTTTATGGCCACAATCCATCTCAGCTGGTAAATGGCCTCCATACTATTCTTCATTCATTAAAAATGGTTCATTTCCTTTGGCCTTTACTCATTGCCTACGTTTCCTAATGAGCCTAATGTAGCAAGTGATGTAATCAGACAAAAGAACTGTACGAACTCTTTTTCTGCCACTATAAGCAGAATTAAATCATATTTAATTAGCATTTTAGTATTCACCAAAGTCTCAGTTAACTATTCATTACCCACACTACTGTCTACTCCAAGAATTTTTCCTTTTCATCCATCCAGTAGGAAAACACTACCTTGGTAGCTCAGGTCTTTATTGTGGACACTACAATTTATAAGGCAGCTGCCTAATCTAGACTCAGCCATGAATGTGTAACTGTATTAAGGTGGTCTTTAGTTCTCCATGGTCAAGAGGACCACAAGTGATGTCCAGAAGATAGAAATGAGGTGACAACAACAGTGTCTGACTTATAACCAGGGCACAGTAGGGTCCAACACACCCAGGAAGCATTCTGAGAAGCAGTGGGCTTTGAATAGATATTACCAGAAGTACTTGCGCTCTCTGATCAGGATGAAAGACTTCTATTTCCAGCGAGAGCAACTGGGAATACAGAAGGTGAGGGAAAAGGATTCTGGAGCAAGAAAAAAATCAGGAAATTAAAGAGGAAAAAAAATCACTGGAGTTGAGCGTGGGGCCAGCATGCCAGTCTCAAGAGTATGTGCCAGAACCCACCATGACAAGGAAGGCCTGCAGGATTGCTTGGTTTCATTTGGAGGTGTGTGTGTGTGTGTGTGTGTGTGTGGTGGAAAAGGTTTTGGGGAAACGATCAGGTACTAAACAGTTCAGCTGCAAAAATATCTGTACTTGATTTTCCTCCTGTCTGGTTAGGAGGCAGTGAGATCTTGGACAAGGGTGTTAACAGTAATGTATCCAAAATGGAACCTTTTCAAAAGGTCAATGAAGGAAGACCTAGTGACAAACTGACCAGTCTCACTGAACAGGTGCAGGGAGAGGGGAGGTGAAACTTGTTGGTTGCATCCTGCCCCAGGTCTTATTCTGACTCTCACAGGCTCCTCCTTCTTTCCCATCCCACAGGACACAGCTTCGCACCACCTTTTCTGAACACTCACCTCGGGGGAACCCCATTGATCAGAACCATCTCCCCCTTCCCGACCTCATGCAGCAGACACAGATGGTCCCGGCTGCGTGGCAGCCACCATCCTAGTCTGCCGTGGATGGATTTGGAGTAGGTTTCACATTCTGCAGCACTCCAGGGCAGCAAGTTCTCTGCAGTCTGTCTGAAATCTCATGTTCCAGGGTTTGGTGCATACTGCCCTATGCGTTCCAGAAAAGCATTTGAAAGAGAATAGTGAGGGCTTGGCTCTGTGGTATAGCAGGTAAAGCCATTGCCTGCAATGCCAGCATCCCATATGGGCACCAGTTCAAGTCCTGGCTGCACCACTTTTGATCCAGCTCTCTGCTATGGCCTGGGGAAGCAGTGGAAAATGGCCCAAGTTCTTAGACCCCTGCACCCATGTGGGAGATGTGGGAGAAGCTCCTGGCTCCTTGCTTTGGATTGGCAGAGTTCCGGCCATTGCAGCCAATTGGGGAGTGAACCAGTGGATGGAGGACTTCTCCCTCTCCCTCTCCCTTTCCCTCTCTCTCTCTCTCCCTCTCCCTCTCTCTTTCTCCCTCTGTGCCTCGGCTGCTTTGTAACTCTGCCTTCAAATAAACAAATAAATCTAAAAAATTTTTTTTAAATTTTAAAGTTGATGACAAAATGGTGGCCTTGAAGGATATTCAAAAAAGACTCCAGTTCTGGCTAAATAAATAAAATCTTTCCTGTGTATAGTGTTCTATAGTGATTCAAAAAGCATCATTTTCAATTGCTTTCTGATAAAGGTCAAACAAGCTTAAAACAAAAAATACTTCCATTTGATTTGACATTTCAAAAGAGAGCTGAGAATCTGTCAATGATAACCTATACCTTCCTTTTTCTGCTCCATCATCAGAACACCAGGCAGGTATAGCAAAACTTCCCACAGATCTCAAATATCAATTATGTTGAATTTTCTCATTTAGTCAGTGGTGAAGGTAATTCTGTATATGGAAGAGGCTAAATATCAAGCATCAATTTGCATAAAGGACAAACTCACTAGGATGCTATTTATTTATGCTGTGTATAATAACATGATCTATCTCATGCTTAAAGGACACATTTGCAAAAATAACTTTATGTAATGCTCACATGTCAATAAGCTAGTGATGCAGCATATTCTTCTGACTTGAAAGAATAGCATTTTGAGACTTCCTAAGAGATAACTAAGAGTTATTTGAAAGTTGCATCAGCAGCTTCTTAAAAATGTAGTTGACATCTCAACTTTGGAAGCTAACTTCCAAAGTTAGTGTTCATGTCCACTCCAGAATAATCCTTAAAAAAAATAAATTTTGAACTGTTTCCTAAAGATTTGAGCACAGGAAGTAAATACCAAAAATAAGCAGTTCCTGTACAAATCAAGTCTCCACAAGATTATTTTCATACATTTTTTTGCTGTAAAGGCATCCAATCAAACATTGACTACATCCATGTTGGAATATAGAACACATCACAAAGCAAAAAGGACTTTAAAAATATTATGAATCTCTGTGGACTACCCACATATTAGCGGTCATCCATATATATATATATATATATATATATATATATATAAAAATCTGGGTTTAACCATCATAAGGGAAAATGATTCTAAAATATAGATGCAAAAAAAAAAAAAAGCTTGAATTCCTCACAGACGTCAAACCCTAGGAAGGAATGAATAAAGAAACATATCCCAAGGAGTTGATTAATAGACATCCCCTCCAGAGTGATTCATACATCACCCCTGCCTGTGTGACCATTATGGATTTATTAACATCAGAGCAATGCTATTCAAACAGGTATCAAAACATTTTAATGCAATGGAACACGGGATGAAATATCATTGCTACCTCTCAGCAGACTAAGACAAGCTGAGATAATTGCATTGCCAAGGCAAACTGACTCAGCCTCCAGAAGCCATTTAAGGCCCTGAGGTTTGTCTTCTGAAACTGCATTATTTGGTGTAATAATGGCTTAATGGCATGCATAGAATCAATTCTACCCATATTGTGATGTCCAGTGGATACCACTGATCGCATCCCCTCTGCTCCAATTACATTTTCTAAGGCTTAATATCAAAATCAATGAGAAGTTCCTGTCAAAAGCTTGAATTTACTGGACACTTCCTGGTACAGCTTTTGTTCTCATGAGCTGGGGAGCCTCCGAGTGGAGGCCAGGACCCTGCTTCTCCAGAGAGTCAAGACAGATCATGGAATTATTTGAGAACAGATATTAAACATAAGACAAGTATAGAGTGCTAAACAGACATGAAGACACATTGGAAAAAAATTTTTTTGACAGGTAGAGTTAGACAGTGAGAGACAGAGAGAGAGAGAGAGAGAGAGACAGAAAGAAAGGCTTCCTTCCCTTGGTTCACCCCCAAATCGGCGCTGTGCCAATCCGAAGCCAGGAGCCAGGTGCTTCCTCCTGGTCTCTCATGTGGGTGCAGGGCCCAAGCACTTGGGCCATTCACCACTGCCTTCCTGGGCCACAGCAGAGAGCTGGATTGGAAAAGGAGAAACCGGGACAGAATCCGGTGCCCCAACAGGGACTAGAACCTGGAGTGCTGGCACCGCAGGTGGAGGATTAGTCAAGTGAGCCGCAGCCCCGGCCGACACATTGAAAATTTACCATGATGTTTATTCTTGGCATTTTTCTTTAGAGTTGTCTTCATTTCTGAAAATAAAAATTAATTTCCTATTTCTTAGATGCAGCAATTTTACTATTTCCTGTTCCACCATCAAATGTTTTTCTATGCAACAAACAGAAACACACAAGAAGTGCCCACTATCAGCAAGCTGCCTGTGGCCACCACAAAGTCATTTTCAAAAAGCTACTCTGGGAGGCTGATAGGATGTGCATAAATCTCTACGACTTGACGACAAGTGGAAAATAGTGACAAAGTCCAGCAGGTGGATCAAAGAAATGACATTTGAATATGTCACAACTCTATTCTGCCAAGGTTAACTCTAAGGCCAGTTAGTGAGTGCTGCCCAGGATGGTCTAAGACTTCGAGAAAGAGTTCTGTTACCAGTGATCTGAAACCACAATAAACTCTCTCCTCTTTTGCTTGCTTGTTGGGCCTGCTGTGGGAGTCAGGCACTGAGTTACTGCACCACACCTATTTTACCTCCCCTGATCACTCCTTTTCACTCTGTTCATGCCCATGTCTCTCAAACCCTTGAGCATTTCCACCCTTAAACTTTTCTTTCACATTCTGTACTGCTCTTTACTACCTTCACTTCCTGGTTCAAGCTTTCTACCCTGAGCCAATGGCACTGCCTTCCCCACTCTGGTTCCCTGATGCATTTGTCACTTTGTCACTCCCCAGTTATTAGCTTTGCCATTATTCCACTTCTTCCTCATCTGTATATTGCACCGTTGATGAGATCTTAAGAAAGCCAAGGCCAGCAAATTGAAAGCTCCCGGCCAGGTTTCTCTTCTTGGTAAGTGACCAGGCAAAGTTAGAAGATGTGCCAGGAGCCACGGCTCACTTTGGAGTCCATAAGGGATCCCAAGGCATGATGAAAAACTAGAGGAAAGAACTGGCAGGCCAACTGGCGGCAAAGTGATTTCAGCCCAGGCTATACCACAGACATGGGCTACCGGTTCTTGGGCAGGTTAAAAGACAGCTTCACCACCACGCTAATGCATGCTTCTTATGGGTAGTGGATTAATTATGAAGCATATTTCTTAGATGAGTTGAACAAACCATTATGGATCTAAAGCTACAGAAGCAGGAGTCAGGAGGTAACCACTCTGTGGCATTTTGCATGACTGTAACTCTTTTTCCTGCTCTTCGCCCTAAATAAACTGCTGGGGTGGCTTAGGCATCATCGCTGCTTCATGGGAGGTAGAGAGGACCAAAGAATCCAGAAAGAGGTGTTAAAGAAGTGAAGGAGTAAAAGTGAGATTCTGTCAGCTTCAAAGTGTTGCCAGGACACTTCCACACTGCACCAGATCCTCACGGAAGGAAACCACCAGGAAACAGCATTTGGCTGGTGTCCTACTTTCTCTCTTTCATAGACCCAAGTTAAAGAGAATCTTCAATAATTCAAACTAGTTGGAAATTTCCATTCTCCAAGTTTACATAATGATACTATAAATTTGAAAAGAAAAAATATAATCACAGAAGATACGAGTAGAATAATGCCAAATAAGACAAAACACCGGCTACCACCATGGTCACCTCCATGACAAGGAAGCCCCCTTAAACATTATCTTAGCACAGTCTCTATGCAACCCCAAACCTTGTCCGTATCTTACATAAGTTTGAGATGCTGCTCAAATGATGACCAAATGTAGAAAATTAGAGTCAGGCATTTTAGAAAGGTTTTTACCCTTCATTATAAAAACATCACTTACTTAAATACAGCAAGCAAGAAATTCAAATATTCAGAATACCTCATTATTCACACATTTAGGGGGTTGTGGGTTACTATTTCCATCCATATGCAACAATAAATATGTCTAATATTCAAAGCTGGAAATGTAATTATTTCTTTTTTCAGTGAAAATCTTGGATAGAAATAATCACTAATGTGAACTTTGCCATTCCAGGTTGTTAAAGTCAAATGAATATAAATGCTGTTCTCTCTAAATTATCTTTCTAATTTGAGGCACAAATGGGCTTTTTGCCCTCACCTTCAAGGCTTGCCTTTAATATTCTCTGAATGATAAATTACATTATTATCTTAGGAAAGTCTGCTGAAAATCATTGAATTTTTAGTTCTAGAAGCTGAAGATATTTCTTGTTTGACAAAGTATATCAATACCTGTCAGTGACACCAAGATTGGATTTTTAAGGCATTTGTGGAGCAACAGAAACAAAAACAAATTTTTCCCTGGCTTCATTTTAAAGCAAAACATCTAAATAAATCAGATCTGGCTAAGAATATACCTGAGGCCTTGGCTGGATTTAATTACAAAAACAGTTGGCAAACATACAGTCATAATCAACAGGCAGACTGCAAGTCTCATCACAGCCTCTCGACACTGACATATCACAGGCAGCTGATTTTCAAACATACTGGAGGCTGCAGACGTGTTGGAACCAAAACCGACGAGCGAATAGGGCAGCCACCAGGACATCTCCCTGATGGTGGACATCAAAAGCCACTTTTTCTAACATCAATTTCATCTTTTTACTATTTTTCTAAATGACAATATAGGAATAGGATGACTGACTCCAAACAATGATAATACAAACACATTGACAGTTTGTGGAGTGCTGATTCCAGGCTGAGCACCAGGTTTACGGCTACGTTTCATGGATTCGTTTGTCTAGAACTCACAATAATCTTCTGTGTTGGCTATGCTGTTTTGTTTACAAAAGAAAACTAAAGAAGACCTGGAGGAATTCAGTAACCTGCCTAAGGTCAGGCAGACAGAACCTGTGTTAGAAAAAGTACCTGCACCAGTAAAAGGAGAAAGGTTCGTGGGGAAAAGAATAGGGTAGGCAGCAGGGTACATAGGAACCTTATGGTATTCAGCAGAACACTTGCATTCTTTTGTTATAACTTCTTTTTTTCCTGCAAGTTTGGCTATCAAGAGACTCTAGGCATTAGTCTGTATTCCCAAATTCAGGTGAATACAGAAATATGCTTTTTCTTTTTATATAAAAACTAGCAGTAATACTAAGAACAAATACTTGTAAAGTTCTTACTCTATGACTGATATCATTCTACACAATTTAATAGCATTATTTCCATTTTACAAAGGGGAAAACTGAGGCATAGAAAAATAAATTTGCTTGACAGTTCATAGCTAGTAAATGGAGGAGTAGAGATGTGGAAACTACACATGCCGGCGCCGCGGCTCACTTCGCTAATCCTCCACCTGCGGCGCCGGTACACTGGGTTCTAGTCCCAGTTGCGGTGCCGAATTCTGTCCCGGTTGCTTCTCTTCCAGTCCAGCTCTCTGCTGTGGCCTGGGAGTGCAGTGGAGGATGGCACAACTGCTTAGGCCCTGCACCCACATGGGAGACCAGGAGGAAGCACCTGGCTCCTGGCTTCGGATCAGCGCAGTGCGCTAGCCATAGCGAGCATTTGGGGGGGTGAACCAAGGGAAAATGAAGACCTTTCTCTCTCTCTCTCTCTCACTGTCTAACTCTGTCAAAAAAAAAAAAAAAAAAAGGGGAAAGAAAAGAAAAGAAACTACACAGTCTGGCTCCAACGTCTGTTTTCTTAGCCACCACTTCTCAGTGCAACTTCCCTGACCAAACTTCCTCGAACATCTGTGGTTACTGCACCCTTTCTTGTATCACTGAGGCCAAAGTGAACGTGGTGAGGCTATCTAAGACCGTATCACCTCCAGATCCTGCTCAGGTGCACAAATATCTTTATATTTTTTGCACACAGGGAGTTCTAAGAAGCTGACTTAGGATCACCTTGAGGGCATATCCTGTAGCCACTCTTCTCTGCTGTTGTACTGTTTCCTGAGAGAATGAGGCATATAGAATCCCAGATCTACCTAGTGGCCACTCCCCAATTCTCAGCCCGCATGCAAAGCAGGACACATTGGCATCTAATTTCTCCTTGTTTCTCCACATACCTATGGCAATCTTATTCTTAGGGACTCTCCAGCCATGAATTTGGGATCCACATTCAAATACTGTGTCAGCTGCTAAAAATATGAAAAAGTCAGTAACTGAAGCTGTCCTATCTTCATTAATATTTCAACAAAGGCACATAGGTCTCTGCTTCCACCCAACTGGCTTAGCTACTTGATTAGCAAGAGGTCTAGCGAAGAGTCATTCTGTCTCTGACACACCTCCAAGCTACTCTTCGAGCCCAATCCAGAGCTTTGATTTAACTCCAGTTCCCCTAGAAAATTGACAGGAACAAAGCAATGTATATGAATGAAATCAGGCTCAGAGGGGTTAACTAAAGACTCCTAACTGCAGGCTTATCTGAGTCACAGATGCTCTAATATGAAGTGTTTTCCATGAAATAGGGAGCAGTGCTTCCACCTCAAAGCCAAGAGCAAGCTAAGAGACTAGAAACATGCACTGGGATGGGAATAGAGCCAGCGTTATTATTTCTTTTGAAACATTTATGTGTTGCTTTCTATCTATTTGAACTATAAAACCCTTACTTTTCAAGGGTTTCTTTGAGGACTGATTCACCATCAGTGCATATTTTAGTTCCCAGGCATCAAAAACGCTTCTAGTATTGTGTTTTTGGCCTAAAGTACTATGCAATTCTTAAGATATTAGGTTTATTAACATGTTGCAAAAATGTCAATCCATTAAACACTGGCCAAACAGTGACCTACAGTTAGAGAACAAAGTATTCCTGTTGCTAAAT
This sequence comes from Oryctolagus cuniculus, assembly GCF_051225735.1. Classification (NCBI taxonomy): domain Eukaryota; kingdom Metazoa; phylum Chordata; class Mammalia; order Lagomorpha; family Leporidae; genus Oryctolagus; species Oryctolagus cuniculus. Next base: position 127,887,668 of record NC_142868.1, read on the forward strand.
CCTTAACAAGAGCCACACAGTTAAAGAATTTTAACATTAGACAAATAGAATAAGCATCTTTTTTCTAAAGCATGCATTTAGGATTTTATTTTCTCATCTTTATTCATGAGCCTCAGATATGTAACTTTATACAAAGAAACCTTCATGCACTTTATCCTAGGCCTATACTCAAAAACTGATCTTTTATTCCTTACAGTCTCAGAAAAAAACACAGAACAATTACATATGTCTTTAAAAACATCCACTAAATGTTTGAACCTTAGAATCCCAACTCTGATAACCATAACAAAGTTATTTCTTCAATGAGCCTTGGTTTCCTCAGCTGTAAAACATGCTAGAAAGAGTCTCATAGAATTACTTAGGGTTATATAAAATACAGACACAGAGTTCTTAGCACAATGTCCAGCATATAATGGTATTCTCCAAACGGAAGCTAACACACACACACACACACCCACACACACACACACCATAGAACTCACATAAAATAACAACACAGACACAAAACTAAATCCAGTATTTTTTCTAAAATGGCCATTTAATGATTTGCCCTCTAGGTCAAAAGGTATTTAGAGCTCCAAAGTCAAGGGCTCTATATTCTAATAGAGTCATCACAAAGGCATCTGGGCTGCCACAGTGATGATGGTGGTGTTGCTATTGCCATTCAACACTGAGGATAAAAGCACCAAGGGCAACTCTACCTTACAAATGAGGAAACTGAGGCCCCACATGTCCAACTAACTCAGCCTATGCATATGGTAGACGGATGGACAGCCAGGATTGGAACGTTCACAGTCTGATTCCATCATCCTGACCCTTCACCTCCAGAAAATGAAAAGCCCATTCTGGCCTGCCCATCACGCAGTTCTCAGAGTGAGACAGGCACAGTTTACTGAGACCAAAACAGAGGCACTCTTCCCTTGTGTTCGTTCTCTGGAATCACAAAGGGACACGTACCACTTTGTAGGGCTGCCTTGACTTCTCCTTAAACCACACAGAGTTGTTCTGAGAACCAAATAGGACAGCTGTGTGCTCTTCCTACCAGAACATGGTATTTTAATTTGTTGAATCTGAATCTGAATTAACACTGAAAACAACTTATGAGTTACTGGCATCACTGCATTTTCCACTTATACCACTTATCTCAAAGTGCTTTCAAGTGGGTCCCACTGCTTTCCACCTTTTTGACATGGTTGTGGTAGTATTATTTTCAAAAGTACCAAAAAGAGTACATATTAAAACAAGGACCTTATAACAACCACATCAGCAAGGCTAAGGAGAATGACCTACAAAATTTATGTATTTCTACCAACAGTAGCCTGAAACCAGGCAAATCAGTTATCTCATGGAACTGAACAGAATCTTGATGGAATATAGTTGCCTGTCTGAGGACACAAAATATAGAGGCCATCTCACATTGCATGCCTATCTAAACATTAAGTGAAACTATGAGGGACATTTGTGAATGCCTTAAAGGTGACCAGCAGGGGTTGGCATTGTGGCATAACAGGTAAAGTAGCCGCCTGCAATGCTGACATCCCATGTGGGCACTGAGTCATTCCTGGCTGTTCCACTTCTGATCCAGCTCCATGCTAATGTGCCTGGGAAAGCAGTAGTAGATGATTCAAGTACTTGGGCCCCTGCACTTACATGGGAGGTCTGGAAGAAGCTCCTGGCTCCTGGCTTCAGCCTGGCCCAGTCCCAGCCATTGAATCCATTTGGGCAGTAAACCAGCACACGGGAGATATCTCTGTCTCTCTCTAACTCTGCCTTTCAAGTAAATAAAAATAAATCTTACCAAAAAAAAAAAAAAGTGACCGGAAGTGGGTGAATCTAACGGGACTAGTTTGATGGAAACAATCTGTTTCTATTCACCTGAATATAGCAAAAGTTGTTTCTGTTCAGGATTTCAGTGAGGAAAATGAAAAACATGCTGATGACAGTCAGGTTTCCTGGAAGGCTGAGCTGGTCAACGTCATTAACACCTTTCCTGTCCCACGCTCAAACCTCCCTTACACGCCAATTGTACATCTGCACTAATTCCTCTAGGTGACTTATGTTTTCATGATTTGTCTTCTTTCCTGTTTTTTCTTTTAAAGATTTATTTATATATTTAAGAGACTGAGTTATAGAGAGAGGGATAGACAGAGAGAAATGTCTTCCATCTGCTGGCCACAACAGCTGGAGCTGGGTCAATGTGAAGCCAAGAGCCAGGAGCTTCTTCCGGGTATCCTTCTTAGGTGCTGGGCTCTAAGCACTTGCGTCATCTTCTTCCACTGCTTTCCCAAGTGCATTAGCAGGGAGCTGGATTGGAAGTAGAGCAGCTGAGACTTGAACCGGTGCCCATGTAAGATGCTGGCACCACAGGCAGAAACTTAACCTACTATGCCAGAGCACCAGCCTCTCATGATTTTTTTTTATGAACATCGTATATCTTTTTTTTTTTTTTTTTTTTTTTTGATAGGCAGAGTTAGACAGTGAGAGAGAAAGGTCTTCCTTCCCTTGGTTCACCACCACCACCCCCAAGTGGCCACTACAGCCGGCGCACTGCGCTGATCCAAAGCCAGGAGCCAGGTGCTTCCTCCTGGTCTCCCGTGCGGGTGCAGGGCCCAAGCACTTGGGCCATCCTCCACTGCACTCCCGGGCCACAGCAGAGAGCTGGACTGGAAGAAGAGCAACCGGGGACAGAACCCGGCACCCCAACCAGGACTAGAACCCGGGATGCCAGCGCTGCAGGTGGAGGATTAGCCAAGTAAGCCGTGGCGCCGGCCTCATAACTTGTTTTTATACCTTATGTTCTTTTTGGTTCTTAAACATGAGGTTTGACATTGATATTATGAATAATATTAAACCAAAGTATTTTATACATTTGTGTACTTTGGTTTTCTGGATGGTTGGACAGAAGTAAACAGCAGTCATTTTCTTTTAATAAAGTCATCTGTTTAAGTCAGTAAAAAAAAATTAGGTGAGTTATAGACTATATATTTGCAATTTGTTGCTTCCATGTATTGAGGTATTGTTATGTGTTAAAGTTATTTTTATTCCTCACAGCCATTTCATGAGTTAAATATGATTACTTTGAGGCTCTCAAAGACTAACTTGCTCAAGGTTACAGAGCTTGTTACAAAGCACAGGTGGGACTTTATCCCAGTTATATCTGAATTCAAAACCTTCACACTGCCCTTGTATCATGTAAAATTGCTTCAGTGAGGTAACATAAAATTAAAACAGTGAGCAAGCTTGAGACAAACAGGGTCTGAAGAAAACCTGAAAGTGCAATTCTCATGGGTGGACCCTGTGGCTTTAGTGCATTCGCTCCATAACTAGCACTCATGTGAGGAAAACCGTGCAGAACCAAGTCACCAGCCCTAACCGAGGGAAGGGGCCCGTGCTGATTCTGATGCTCCTAGGAGAGCATGAACTTGAATTTCGGAAAAGCAATATCTCACAGGAAAGAAAGAAATGGTTCTGTGAGACACCAAATCCCACATAACACTCTGGGCCTGGAGCTGCCAGTCATGAAACGCATCCATAGGTCTACTTCCACCCCCGGCATCTTCCACCTGGGGCAGCAAGATCCATTCTGTGTTTCCTTTTTATGTTCACTCATTGCTGGGAAATCAGGCAGATCAAAGTTGCTGCTATATCCTGCATCAAATAAATCCTTAAAGGCGGTATGTAGGCAGAAGCCCCGGAGGTAGCTGCTTTCAGAAGCAGATTGGGCTACTTTCGGGCTTCCAAACGGAGATGGATGCTTTGAAACTCCACCTCGCCTCATCCATCTAACCTTATCTTCATGTTATTCTTTTCGATCCTTTCTTGATCACTCAAAGTTTCCTAAAAGTGGTCAGAGGGAAGGAGGTGAATGGAATAGCAGAGACTAAGCTTGTGGTGAGCAGGGGCACCACCAGGCCTGGGTTGAGAGTCGATGACACAGCAGTGAGTTTAGAAGCTCCTTCCTCTCCCAAAGCTATTGACATGCAAGTTCACAGAGATGCGATAGCCAGAGACACACAGGAGGGTACAGAGATGGGATGCAGGATTATCAAATGTTACAGAAGGCATTCTTTATCAAGTCTTTTACAACCTTGGGAATTCACAAGAGAGGCAGTCAGTGGTCCCACCCCTAACTGTCCAGGCAACCGAAGTAAAAGCACTCCACATGCCACTCAGGATGCTGCACATACCTGTCGGGGGCAAGGGTTCATAGTCAAGGAAGGTAACAAGCCATGGTTACAAAGTGAAAAGGAAAATCCTCAAGGCCATTGGGATACTCAGCAACCATGGGGAAAGCTCCATTCTCAGGGAAAGAAGCCAAGACAATAGTTCTACTCGTCAACTATCAGCTCATAAAACGCATCTTGGCAGTGATGATCCCCAAGATAGAGTTGCCATTTGCTGAAATTTTAAAGCAAAATTGAAAAGTTCTACTAGGCCCAACACTGCGATGTACCAGGTAAAGCCGCTGCCTGCAGGGCTGGCATCCCATATGGGTGCTGGTTCGATTCCCAGCTGCTCCTCTTCCAATTCAGCTCTCTGCTATGGCCTGGGAAAGCAGTGGAAGATGACCCAAGTGCTTGGGACCCTGCTGGGAGACCCAGAAGAAGCTCCTGGCTCCTGGCTTCAGATTGGCGCAGTTTTGGCCACTGAAGCCAATTGGGGAGTGAACCAGTGGATTGACGACCTCTCTCTCTCTTTCTCTCTCTCTGCCTCTCTGTGTAACTCTGATGTTCAAATAAAAAATATATAATCTTTTAAAAAAAGTTTTAGCAACACATTCTATGGCAAATTAAAGTTAGATGTTAATATTTTGTTTGCCATTAATGGAGTTTCCTCCAAGGAAACTCTTCCATCCATGCAATTCCACAGACATGTTAAAACAGAAACTCAACCACAAGCAAACACAATCAGAAAGCAAATGTCTACTCCAGCTTTTTGCTGCGGAGTAGGCAGATATTTGTCTTGTGATGGAGACCTGATACTCAGCCGCTGATTTGTACTTGCTGTGGCCTGCAGCCTGGAAGCTGTTTCTACTTGCTTGGTTCTAGAATTCTGAGGAGATGTCCAGGAGGATGCATGTCTGCTGTTGACACACTTAAGGCAAGGAAGGCCATGGTCAGATTTCTCTCTTGCTTGAGCTTACTACTACTTCTGTTTCTGGTACTCTCTGCCATTCAAGTTAAAACATATAGTAAATTACTTTGCTTACATAGCAACATGAATACTTTGATGAATGTGACGTGACAACACTTGGTCTATTCCAACTTGTTCTCTGTTTTTATGTTTTTCTTAATTTTTTTATTTGAAAGACAGAAACATAGGGATTTTCTGTCTACTGACTCACTCACCAAATACCTGCAACAGCCAGGGCTGTGCCATGCAAAAGTCAGGAGCCCAAAACTCAATCCAGGTCTCTCACGTGGGCAGCAGGGATCCAAGTATCTGAGACATCACCTGATGCCTGCCAGGATGTGCAGTCCCAGAAAGCTGGGATGGAACAGCCAAGTTGTGAACTCAGGATGCCAATATGGGGTGCAAGCATCCGAAGCGGCATAGTAACCACTGTGCCAACCGTCTGCCCTCCAGAATATCCGTTGTTCAACTTACATAGGAAAACACTTCACTTGTTTACTGTCAATTAGACATCCACTCACTGAGCACCTGTGCACGCTTAGGTCTGAGACGGACTCTGTCACTGAAGTAGCAAAGTTCACACACACAGGAAAGAGGCAACTGATGACCAGAGGAAGGTACCTGGAACAAGGCGAAAAGGCTGGAAAAGAATTCAACTGGAAGGAGCAAGGTGCCAGTGAGAAGGAAGCATGGTTCAGAGTCATTAGGATTGAGAGAATTCACTTAAAAAATTGAAACAGTGAGTGTGCAGGCATCGACTGTGTAGAAACTTGTAGGAATAATGAGTTATCTATCGTGGGACAGTGTGCAGGATTCATTGGACTATCTGGCTAAAGATAAGTCGACAATACAGGGTGAAAGAAGCTTTTAGAATTGCTGTGCTTGCTTGTGAACTTGACCATGCAGGCCAGAGATCAGCAAACATATTCTTCTAAGAATCACAGAGCAAATATTTTTAGATGGGGAGCCTCTGCTGCAAGCACTCAACTCTGCCTTTGTAAGACAAATGCAACCACAGATAATATGTGACCCAATAGGCATGGTTGTGTTCTAACAAAACTTTATTGTCACACATGCAATCAAATGGATTTGTACCTATAGTTTGCTAACACCTGCTACTGGTGATGGAAAATCCCACAGGATTCTAAGCATGAGAAATGTAACCTGACACCATGAGTATATTAGGTCACAGTGCTGCTAATCAGAGGATATACTGCAGAGAAAGGAAACAGGAGGCAAAAGTACCAGTTAGGAAGCAATAATGACCAGTCTCTAAACTTACGATATATACATTTGCAAGTCTAATTCTCCCATACATATCATATGTACAATGTCCCTCTCCCCTCAGCACACCAACTTATAGCCACACTTCACTATCAAGTTCCACAAACTAAGGCATTGGTCCAAACCCAGTTGTTTCCGAAAGTACACATTTCTTAAGTACAGATCACAACAAAGGGAAATTGTAACTTGGATAGATGCAGGAAAATAAAAAGACAGCTTGTATAGGAAAATCGGAATATGATGACGGTAACATAGGGAATACTCTGATACATGACACGATTAGCCCTTTAATTTTTCCATACTAAAGTGAGAAGAAAGACTTAGATCAATGGTTCCCATCGATGACTAACCTTTCTCTATCTTCTCAGAGCAACACTAACTTGTTAAACGTGAGGACAAAACAAACAAGCAAGCAAAACCTTACTTGGGCATCTTTCTGAAGAGGGCTTCCAAACAGAGGCCCTGCCAGTCCTATTTTTATGAACTGATATAAATTCTGTGATAATGAACAAAAACCATCTGCACTAACATGTTGAAGCTTCCAGAAATCAGGATGAAACTGCACATGCCAACTCTAAATCTACTATTATAGGGCATTCTGGAACAAATCTTCATAATAGGACAAAGGTAATCATTAGCAATCCCTGAGCAGAAGCCAATATTTTGGAGTAAGGTTTTATGATTAACAAAGATCTGCTTTTCCAAAGACACTCCAACCCAAGTTTTTCTCCTATTAGGATGAACAATGATCCAAAATCTTTATGAATTTAAATTATATTTTCTTTTAGAAATATGATATATTTATGAGTTAATTCCCAGGCTAGCCCTTCAAAGATTATTTAAAACAAAAGAGGAATGACATGAAAACAGTAGGGAGCAATAACTTTGCAGTACTAATAACTAAGCCAATCAAAAACAAGGTTAGGGATCACTTTTTAAAAAATTATTTGGGAAGGGCCGGTGCTGTGGCACTGTGGGTTAAAGCCCTGGCCTGAAGTGCCAGCATCCCGTATGGGCACTGGTTCTAGTCCCGGCTGCTCCTATTCCGATCCAGCTCTCTGGTATGGCCTTGGAAAGCAATAGAACATGGCCCATCTGCTTGGACCCCTGCACCCTCATGGGAGACCTGGAAGAAGCTCCTGGATCCTGGCTTTGGATTGACACAGCTGCAGCCATTGTGGCCATCTGGGGCATGAACCAGAGGATGGAAGACCTCTCTGTCTCCATCTCACTTTGTAACTCTGTCTTTCAAATAAATAAAATAAATCTTTAAAACATAATTTTGGAAACAGGAAATTTAAGAAAAGAAATCAGACACAGAGGATACACTTACAGATTTTCACCAGTGAAAGCCCACTCTTCCCACCTTGGTCATTAGACAGAAGCCACACTGACTTTCTTGTCAGTGTTTTAAAGTTTTTTTTATTGGTTTAAGAGCCATAGTTACAGAGACAGAGACACACAGAGAGAGAGAGAGAGAGAGAGAGAGAGAGAGAGATCTTCCACCCATTGGTTCACTCTCCAAATGGCTACAATGTCTGGGACTGTACCAGCCCAAAGCCAGGAGCCTGGAGCTTCTTTCCACTTGATATACTCGTATACTCCCTGTACAACCAGGGACTGCATCCTCTTCATCTCATGTTCACTAAGTATGCAATCACTTATTTATTTTTTTTTACTGTTGAAGGGTCCTGAAACTGCAGCATCAGTGTTTGACCAAGTTGTATAATTTTGTACACTGACATATTTAGTTTCTCTAACTTAATTCCAAAGACAGTGGACAATTATTGGATAAAGAGATTCAGGCTGAAAAGCATTGCTTAAATGTTTATTGATCAACACTAAAATAGCTTGCTTGTTCATAAATGGAATAATCTATGGTCACACCTGAAAAAGAGATAGAGGAAAATGACTTAAAAAGATAAACTTTATAGATGGATCAATGAAAAGAAGAAGGAGGAGGAGGAGAAGAAGAAGAGGAAGAGGAAGATGAAGAAGAAGGAGGAAGAGGAGGAGGAGGTTGACTCAACTAACTGTCTAGAAAGACACAAAAATAGGAGATATGCCATAGACCTCCAGGGGGCGCCACTGGCACAGTGTGCAGTTGTTTTGAAGTGTATTTTACATTAAGTGGGGGAAACTGTGCTAAAAGGAAGCAAAGAATAATGATAAAAGCATTAAAACCCACCATACACTAGGAATTTGGTAAGTAGTCTTGTATTTTTTTATGGGACATGTACTCTATAGAATACTATACAGCATTAAAAAAAAATGAAATCTGGTCATTTGCAACAAAATGGAGGAATCTGGAAAACATCATGCTGAGTGAATTAAGCCAGTCCCAAAGGGACAAATATCATATGTTCTCCCTGATCGGTGACAACTAACCGAGCACTAAAAAGGAAACCTGTTGAAGTGAAATGGACACTATGAGAAACAGTGACTTGATCATATTCTTGTATTTAATCCTCAAATAATCTTTGAAAGTTTATACTACACTATCATTATTTCCCCTAAGAAGGAACTGAAACTCAGAAAAGTTAAATAGTTTAATCAGGAAAACAAAAAGCTCAGGGATAAATCCAGATCAAAATATGTCTAGGAATTTTTTCCTGTACCTGTCAAGAACAAATATAGTAGGTAGGCATCTACACTGATAAGTGTGAGACCAAAATTTACATAACAAGTAATAGGTCAGCTTGAATCTTTTCTAAAATCATAAACTTCTCATGAACAAAACTGATTTAAATTATGATAGTAACCAGTTACCCTATGGGTATGTAAGAATGATTTTAATTACAAAGTAAATTGACATTGTATTATGGCTGTCTTTCCCAATGTCTTCTGTAATAACAGTCAGAGTTAGGGCTTTTAAAGAGCAGAGTCTGTTAGTGAGTGACATGTACCACATCCTCACCCTTTCTGATTTTCATAAGTGAACAAATGAATCAGGTGGAAAATTACAGCCACAGCATCCACAGCAGGACAAATAAGAGGCCAAATAGACAATTTTCTTATCAAAACTTATCAATGTACCCCGCACTAACTATGGCTGGCATGCTGTCTTCTTCCAGATGGCACCTAAATGGATCAATGAAGAAGAAAGGAAGCAGCTTCTACTTCTATCTCTATGTTCACAAGAATTGTAGCACCCACTGTAATAGTCGGAGTGCAAGCAGATGACAGATTGAACCTAAAAATATAGCCACGGCTATTTTATTTGATCTCCTCTGACTTGAAAAATGTGGTGTTGAACATGAAGCCCCCTGAATTTTATGTTTCTGAGCCTTATTTTTTCTCTGTTTACTTAGTTTTGTATCATTTATTCCCACGCTCTACCCTGCAAAATAAGTGCAACTCAAGCTCTTTCAAACAAGCCAGGACATAAGCAAATGTATCATTTTGACAGTGGAAAATGACAAAACATCTTTCAGAATCTCTCCATACTTGGCTGATAAATGAGCCGGATCAACCACAAATTCTAATACCAAGCAAAGACTAGTGAAAACAAGTGAGCCCATTCAGAATATAGCAAGGAAGACAGCACAGAACATTTGACAGTTAAAAAATGAAAAAGAGATCGATTCTTTGTGGCTCTGTAAAAAGTGAGCAAAATGGAAAATGAGTTACATTGCAACTTAAAGCTTTCAGTTACCAAAGTACCACTTCAAAATGATGATCAGGTAGGCTTTATTTCAAAATTAATTTCTAATTACTTATTTTTTCCTAAAACAGGCAGTGTGAAAAACTTAAATCTAAATAAATCAACAAAACAAAACATACATAATGCATATGACACATTCAGACTACTCTGCTCTTATCATCATATTTCAGGGCCGGCACTGTGGCATAGTGGGTTAAAGCCCTGGCCTGAAGCACCAGCATCCCATATGGGCGCTGGTTCAAGACCTGGCTGCTCCGCTTCTGATCCAGCTCTCTGCTATGGCCTGGGAAAGCAGTAGAGGATGGCCCAAGTCCTTGGGCTCCTGCACCCATGTAGGAGACCTGGAAGAAGCTCCTGGCTCCTGGCTTCAGATCAGTGTAGCTCCGGCCATTGCAGCCATCTGGGGAGTAAACCAGAGGATGGAAGACCTCTCTCTGTGTGTAACTCTTTCAAATAAATAAATAAATAAATCTTTAAAAATTTAATAAACCATATTTCATCTAAAACATCTTTAAAATTACTTTTAAAATGCTTAGATTGATTCTAATTCTGTTTATAAGTACAAATGTATTTATGAATATTATAAATAAGGTTTTTAAGTCTAGATATAGAATTGATGACAACAATTTAAAAATCAGCAATAATCTTTATAATTTTAGAGGCCAATTTGTACAAGTAAAGGGGTTGGGGATAAAAATATATTACTCTTTATTTTCTGAGCATTCAAAACAATAGATAAGGCTATGTGATGAGTTTTGGTCTAAGAAATACATGTGAAAAGCATGAAGTCATTTCATGGCCAAGGGAATACAAAATTCTTTGTGGTTCTCTAGGCCCATTGTCTCCTCCATCGGGAATGTGAATATTTAGTCTTGAAAAAAAGGAACCATCAGGTTAAACCTTGTAGAAGAGCTACCCAGAGAACATCCAGGATCTGCAGAAAATATGTTGTGAGGGAGAAGAAAACTTCTCTTCTTTATTTCCACCAGAATTTGGGATTGTTTCTTACTGTGGGACCTTTTCCATCCTTTCTAACTGCTTTTGGGTACGAAGAGCTTTGCTATAAATTTTCTCAGACATGGAAACCTACCTCCTTGGGATAACGAGTTTTTTTTGTTTCAAATAAAATAAATTTCTGCAAATTAAATAAAAAGCTTCCATGTTTATTATTCTGTCATATATGAAGTGTTTTGCTTTTGTTTCTGACAGACCTCTATTTTGTAATAAAATGAATGAATCCTAGGATTTTATCTTACTCTGTGGAAGACACGGCATTTTTTAATAATAATAATTCTTTATTGGACTTCACTCAATCATAGTGCAACAAGAATCATCAGGCATAAAAATCAGGAAATCAGGAAGAAAACAAAAATGGAAATACAACTGTAGGAAAACACAGATAAACTCCAAGGGGAAAGTGCATTAAGTTTGAGTGACACTTAGGGAAGGAGGACTTAGAGACCATCAGACACAACATCTCCCTTTACAGATAAGGATACAAAGGCCCAGGTTAATAAGTTCCATGACTTCTTCAATGTTTCAGTACCACAAGCAGTCAAGTTCTTACTGAGCAAAGGGTTTTGTGTTTATATTTTTGACCACAAATGCAGCATCTAGCCAAGCTCTCTACTTTGCATTAGTTTCTAGGAACTGACAGTTTTTAAAAATACATTTCTATTTACTCAGAAGGCAGAGTGACACAGAGAGACAATGAGAGAGAAGGAGAGAATCTTCCCTCTGCCATGCATGCAACAAATGACTATAACATTCAGTACTGGGCCAGGATGAAACCAGGAACCAGGAACTCCATCTAGTCTCTCACAATTGTGGCAGGGACTCAAGTGCTTCATTCATCTTCTGCTGTCTCACAGGCACATTAGGAAGAAACCTGATCAGATCTGACAGGGCATGCATTCATTTATATGAAAGGAAGAGAGACAGTGAAGGAGAGAGAGAGAAAGGGATCTTTCACACACTGGTTCACTCCCCAAACAGCTAATACACTTGGGCCTGGGTCAGAACAATGCCAGGAGCCTAGAACTCCATCCAGATCTCATACGTGGGTGGCAGGAGCCCAGATACTTGGGCCATCTTCTGATGCTTTCCCAGGTGCATTAGCAGGGAGCTGGATGGAAAGTGGAGCAGCCAGGACTCAAATCACAGTCCAATACAGGGTGCCAGCACTGTAGGTGGTACCTAAACCTGCTGTGCCACCATACTGATCCCAATGAAAATTCTATGAAATCAAAGCAAAGTCTTGGTCATCTTCAAACAAATTACTTAATTTCATTGAGCCACAGATTTTCCTAGTATCTAAACTTCGTATAATAAACTGATTATTCCTATTTAAGGTATAAATGAGATAACAGAGAAATGATTTAGAATGGTACTTGGTATTGCTCAGTATATGTTAGTTCTGGTTTTAAGGGAAGATGATGAAGTACCATGACAAGATGAAGAACACATAACCACAAAATCAATGGTATTTTTCTGTAAAAAATAAATAAGATTAGAGACGTTTCTTCAGTAGCCCTTCCACCGCAGTTGATGGCTTTACCATCACTTGTGGTCAACTGTGCAGGCAGGATTGGAAGCAAATGTCCAGGCTTGGAACTAATTCTTTTCTCCCTAACACCTCACTTAAGCCTTAGTAGAACGCTATCAAATTGTCTCCTGCTGCTGGGCTGAAAGATGAATGCTTCTAGTTATTGAGGCTTTGAATGCCTTGAGTTTCAGAACTATTGGCGGTGGAAAAGCAAGCAGTGTCCCTTGGTGATAACCACTGCTATATAGGACCCATGGCCAGAGAACAAGTCAGCCCTAGCATTGGTCAGATGCAAACTTCTGACTGTCAGAGATGATAGATGAACTGAGCTGATAATGCTGATGGAGCACAAAGCCTCACCAAGGCACACTGGAAGGGTCACAGCCAACCAAAAGCCAAGACTATTCTGATATATAATCACTGCAGGGCTTGACTGAAAATTCATGCAAGCCTAATATATGGCCAAACGTATAGTCTCAATGCCTTAACATCTTCATTAAGAAACGAATACAATTAAGTTCCCTGAAGCAAAACCTATCTTTGTCTTCCATAATCAGAAAATAGTTGTGAAAGTATAAACCTTATCCACATAAATGTCAGTGAGGACTTCTTCATAGGGAACCAGGAAACAAAGGAACTTTTGTACTCTTCAGTTTGGGGCCTGAGACACCCTTCGCTGCCTTGCACCATAATTTCATCTGGGGGTTCCCTGCATTAATCCCTTCTTCCCACAGAATCCACCACCCAGGCCTGGGAACCCAACACCTTCTCAGCTAGGAACCACAAGTAGATTGAATCAGGGCTGGGAAGGATGCAGTTTCCTCTGGCCAGAGACAAATACAATTTCAGATTATAGATGGAGAAGGTTTAGTAAGTATGGGAGCTCAGATAATTTTTAAAGGGAAATAAACAGAAGATAAGCAAGGAAAATACAAGAACTTGTAAGATGTGCTTTGCATAGCATTATATTTTAGGTTTCTAACAGAGAAATATCTACATTTTCCCAATCAGTGCTAATATTTCTTTCTTTTTTTTCTTTTTCTTTTTTTTTTTTTTTTTTTTTTACAGGCAGAGTGGACAGTGAGAGAGAGACAGACAGAGAGAAAGGTCTTCCTTTTGCCGTTGGTTCACCCTCCAATGGCTGCCACTGCCGGCGCACTGCAGCCAGCGCACCGCACTGATCCGATGGCAGGAGCCAGGTGTTTATCCTGGTCTCCCATGGGGTGCAGGGCCCAAGGACTTGGGCCATCCTCCACTGCACTCCTGGGCCACAGCAGAGAGCTGGTCTGGAAGAGGGGCATCCGGGACAGAATCCGGCGCCCCGACCGGGACTAGAACCTGGTGTGCCGGCACCGCAAGGTGGAGGATTAGCCTAGTGAGCCGTGGAGCCGGCCACTAATATGTTTTTTTTATTATTATTAGTGGTAATGCACATAGTTTTAAAAGCACCTTTGAAACCAGAACAGAAATATTTTCTACAAGTATAGAATATTTTCAAATTCAAGTTTCCACTAAGTATGCATGGTTAAAAGCAGACAAAACTAGATGGATAGTACCAACATTTTTGGGCTAGATAATTCTTTTGCGGGGTTGTCTGTATAGTATAAGATGTTTAGCAGTACTCCTGTCTTCTGCACACTAGATGCCAGCAGCACCCTCCCTCAGTTTTGCAAATTAAAAATGATTCAAGAATTGCCAAATGTCCCTTGGAATACAAATGCTTTCAAGTCTAGACTATAACTATATCTCTCTCATCCCCGAAAAGGCAAAATGGAGTGTGTGTATGCGTGCATTCCATCACTCAGGCGCAGCTAGGTCCACATACATCAGGAACAAATGATCACAAGTACTGAACAGCCTCCTACTTGTGGAATTCTGTGAAACACTCTTCTAAATGTATGTAGACTATTTCAGAGTCAAGCTCTCTGCTGTGTGCATTAGAAAGTCTAACCCACAGGGCAGAAAGGGAAAAAAAAAATTTACCTTCTCAGCTGATAAGCATACACTTCAATGCACCAGCAGAACCCTGAGAACAAGCCTCACATTTAAAAGACTTTGGTCACAGCGAAAGGCAGGAAGGCATGGTGTGCCCTATGCACTGCAGAACGACAAGGCTTTGCCAGTTTTCTTCCAGACGGCAAGTTGCATTGCCTGGCTGTCCTCCAAGAGCTGGAGGAGCTGGCCATGTTGTCCACACCTGGGAGCCAATCCCTCCACTGCAACAAAGAACCAGTGATTCTTCTAAATGATGCTTCACCTTTTCACTTACTGAACTTCTCAAAAATTTCCTGTCTATGAAATAGGGAGGTATACCTCTCAGGGTCACTGGGAGGCTGAAGCATAGAAAAGCTGCTATAATATATACTTGTAGTAGCTTTATGAAACAAATAAATTCAAAAGTAAAAATTTTAACCCACTGGGATGGTAAATTTTTTTCAAAAAAAATTTTTTTGAAAAGCAGAGCAACAGAGAGAGAAAAAAAAGATATATATATATATAATACACACACACACACATAGAGAGAGAGAGCGAGAGAGAGAAAGGAAAGATCTTCCATCTGTTGGTACACTCCCCCAAAAGGCTATGCTGCAATAGCCATGACTGGACTAGACCAAACACAGGAGCCAGAAATTCCATCCTGGTCTTCCACGTGGGTGGTAGGAGCCCATGGCGCTGGCCCTGGGACAATGACTCTGCTTCTTGGAGCTGCCTTGATGAGAAGACCTGCAGGAGGCCCATTTGCTGCCAAGTGGAGAAAGCAAAGGCTCTCCCCAGTGGAGAGACCTCATCTACTTCCATCTCAACCAGGAAGAGGGGAGATGTGCAGCACAGAGCTGTGTG
Source organism: Oryctolagus cuniculus (assembly GCF_051225735.1). Taxonomy (NCBI): domain Eukaryota; kingdom Metazoa; phylum Chordata; class Mammalia; order Lagomorpha; family Leporidae; genus Oryctolagus; species Oryctolagus cuniculus. Next base: position 127,903,135 of record NC_142868.1, read on the forward strand.
CATTCAGTCAAGACTCGCCTTGATGGTATGGCTAGCCAAGGTCTGACTCCTGTCTAGTTACTATCTACCCCTGTTCAATTGGCCTGTTTTGTTTCTAGTAATCAGACAGCTTTTTAACAAGCTTCCTCATGATGACCCCAAACTGAAAAGCCTTCCATTACATTTTCCTGACTCATGCTTAAATGATAGGTCTGATAATCTTTTTATTTATTTATCTGAGAGTCTTAAAGTCAGAGAGAGGGAGAGGGAGAGGGAGAGTGAGAGAGAGAGAGAGAGAATGAGAGAGCAAGACAGCAAACTCACATCCCCTGGTTGGCTCCCCAAGTGCTTGGCCCAGAAATGGGCTACAGCAAAAATCAGTAGCAGAAAACTCAATCCAGCTCTCCCACGTGGTGGCAGGAAGCCAACTACCTGAGCCGTCACCGCCGCCTCTGAGGATCTGCATTCCCAGGAAGCTGGAGTCAGGGGCCAGAACTATGTATTAACCCAGGTATTCCACTGTGGGATGTGGGCATCACACATCTGCAATAGTAGGCCAGACACTTACCCTGGGTCACACTCTTAAAGTTCCTGCTTCCTTAAGAGAGCGACTTAAAATAGCTGTGCAGGCTCAGCGTGAACACAGAGCCCCAGACTGAAGGTCATGTAACTTGGGCGCGTGCACAAAAAGGAAAACCCTAACTTGTGGAACCAGAGACCAGAGCATGACTAGAATTTAGGGGTAGACTTCTTTCAGAAACTAGGAGTCTGGTGACCAGTAAGATCTAGTGCTGGTGTCCAACCTCTTACATTACAAGAAATGTCCTATTCCAAGGGCTTCCAATCAGAATTTGCCTAGCCAGTGCTTCTGCCTATCAGCTTTCCCTACCGAACCCATAAAACTTATCCCAGAGCCTCCATCTGGAACACAGATCTGATTCATGCCTGTGGTCTGCTCTACTGGTCATCCACAGCAATGAAGCCAAAGAACAGAGTCACAGATTGATCTCTGAGCACACTGGGTGGCAAGCCCATCTCATTCCTTAACACTAATAGCTTAGTGAGGAGCGCCAAGTTCAAATCTGTGTTATCAATGATAAGCATTAGTTATATGTATACGGAATTGTTACAGAAACAGGCCTACGGATTGGAAAGGCTTACAGAAACTTCACCTTGGGGTCTTGCTGAAACACATATTTGATGTCCCTCCCCACTTTCTGATGCGTAGCTTCTAAAATTCTTGGAAATTGCAAAGTGATGACAGTGTCTTTGCTGTGCTAATGAGTTGACTGATGATTGGCATCCCTTAGGCAGTCTCTAAGCGGAGGCTGGCCACAGGAAAGCCCAAAGCAGACAGCTGGAACTTTCAGCCCCATGCCCCGACCTCTGGGGAATGCAGAGGGGCCGAAGGCTGAGTCTATCTCCAACAACCAGTAATGGAATCAATCATGCCTACATAATGAAGTCTCTCAAAAACTCAAAAGGACAGGGCTCAGAGAGCTTCCAGATAAGGGACCAGGTGGACATTCGCAGAGGGCAGCATGCCCCGGAGGGCCTGGCGGCGTGCCACCACGTCCCACGTCCCGTGCCCCCTGCACCTCTTTCTTCATGTGCATGCCAGGTAGCATCCTTTCAAATAAACCAGGAGGCAGAAGTAATGTGTTTCCCTGCGCTCTGTGAGCCACTCTGGCTAATTAAGTGAACCCAGGGGGAGTGTCGTGGAAAGCTGAGCTTCTAGCTGTCCACTGAGAAACAGGCCACACCTGTGCTTGCAAACGACATCGGAAGTGGGGACAGTATAGTGGGACTGAGCCCTCGCCTGTGGGATCTGCCACTATGTCGCTCCCCCTCTTCATGGAGGAACGACACAGGACCCTGCGCTGTTCCTCCGTCTGCTCGGCCCTCCCCGGGTTTGCTGCTGGTTCTTCCCGGGTTGGCTACTATCCCTTCCACCTCCGTGGAAGGGCAGTTCCCCCTGGCCGCATTCCCCACTTCCGCAGGGGAGCGGCACACCGCCGGCCGGTTCTCTCGGGGGCTGCACGGGTTCCCTTAGATGTTCCCCATAGATGTTCCCGGTGCATGCCGTCTCTCTCCTCCTTTATAGTCCTCCTCCGCCAATCCTAACTCGGCTGCCCACACGCCGAGTACGCTGCTCTCCTCCAATCAGGAGCAAGTCCTACAATTTATTAGTTGAACTGGAGGCAGCTGTGCGGAAGCTGTTTACTTCTCTCCCAGCGCCATATTGTGGGAGAGCAGATGCATAGAATAAGTCTTAATTCGAGTAACTTAGTCTAGTCCGGATTGCTCCCCACACCACTACCCCCGGGCGGATAGAGTCAGAATTCAGTTTAGTTCGAGGGTACCCAGATGGTATCTGTGCACCACAGAATCTGCCGCACAGCCGTGGCTCGCTGTGCCGTGAGAAACTCCCACACACGTGGCATCCCGGAACTGTTCTGTGTTCATACTTTTATGAGAGTACAGTAGGAGAAAATGAGGGTTTTTTTTTCCCTGTATCCCTTTAAACCTCTTATAATCTGAAGAGTGAGCAGGGATTTAGAGATTCTGAATGAGCCTGTTGCGAAGACCAGCTGACGACCACGCGCCAGTGTAATGACACCAGGGAGGAAATCCAAAGTCTGGCTCTAACTCAAATTCATTTTGCTACTTTAGGCAAGACGTTTCTTATTCATTTATTTCACATGATTGATGGATATGCGTGCAACCTCATGAAGGGTGTTCTAAGGACAGAAAATAAGATATCTCCTACAGCCCTCCTCCCCATTTGCTGTGTTCCAGGCCCACCAGATTCTTATTCCTCCTGAACACTTGGGGCCTCGGGGCCTTTGTACTTGCTACTCCCCATTCTCGGCACACTGTTCCTTTCTCTAGAGAGCTGCAGCAAACTCCCCCGAGTGGCATCTTCCCTGTCATCCCAGCCTCAGTCTCCACCCCTCACAGCCTTGTTCTGACCCCTGCACACTTCACATTCTTTCCCACTATGCAAAACTGTATCTGTTTTGTTTATATTTTTATTAAATGCCTCCCACTCTAAAACACAACTGCTCTAATGACAGGGATTTCTGTCCATTTTCTTTGGCTTTTGCCTAGAAAATTGCTTGACACATAAAAGGCCTTCAACTAATGTCTGCTCCAGAAATTCATGTACACTGAATTTAGAATGTAGGGGAAAAAAACAAAGTTCCTCTAATTTCAAATACTGTTTTTTGGGGCCAGTGCTGTGGCGTAGTGGGTAAAGCCACCGCCTGCATGGCTGGCATGCTGTACAGACACCGGTTTGAATCCTGTCTGCCCCACTTCCAGTCCTGTTCACTGTTAATGCTCCTGAGAAACCAGCAGAAGACAGCCCAAGACCTTGGGCCCACGCACCACATGGGAAACCTGGAAGAAGCACCTGGCTCCTGGCTTCTGATCAGCTCAGCTCCAGCCATAGGGGCCATCTGGGGAGTGAACCAGCAGATGGAAGACCTCTCTCTCCCTCTCTGCCTCTGCCTCTCTGTAACTCTGCCTTTCAAATAAATAAATCTTTTTAAAAAATTCCTCTTCTTGCTATAAATGCTGCTGAAGGACATTGTTGAAGACTGAAGGTCAAGGACTTTCCTTAAGGGTAGACAGCCTGAGATTTGGTTACAGACAGGAAATGATTTTGAGAGTGAGACACAACAGACAGAGAACTGCTCAGTTAGACAAGGTAGGTAAAGAATTAGACTAGGCAGGTGACCCAGTATGTAGCAAACATCAGTGATGTCGCCATCTCCTAATAAGAATATGCCCTCATCATCAATAATAAGGCCATCGGACACCAAACTAACACCTTACACTGGACAGGTAAGCAAAACAGCCTTTACCAAATCCAGAGATCATTTCGGCTGTTGTTCATTCTTTGCTTAATTATAACAGCAAAACCACACCTCTGGAGAAGATATGAGGTGCTAACAAAACAAACAAGTATATCCAGACATGCTTTCTCAACTGCTCCTGTGAGAACACAGACCCACCTGGAACATGGTAAAGGACCCTCCGTCAGCAGTGTCACCCTGAGCTGGAAAACCCTGACCAAAGAACCTATCTCAGCTCCTGGACATTGCCAAAACTCACCCACTGAGTCTGCTCACATCCTGCCTGTGCGGTGTGTACTTTTGCTGTGAAGAAATCCTGTCCACTGGCCTCTATCTGTGTCCTGTCCTTAAATTCTTCTCTGCCTGCATGACAATGACATGGACCCCTAGGACTCCCTTGAGGCCCAGTGCCCAATGTCTGTAATCCTCGCACAATTACAAACATGCTTTGAAAAGTTCCTGGAAAAAGGGAACACAGACAGTTCATTTTGGTGCAAAAAAATGTTTTAGATATCATGAAAAATTATGAAAAAACTATGCACGAAAGATAATTTTATTTTTAACCACTTTTTCCATGAATTTTCAAAGCGTCGTCAGGGATAGGCAGAGGTCCAGCATTACATTCAGGTTCTATATTTTACGTCACACAGAATGTAAGGCTGAAAACAAGAAATGTCTTGATTCTTCTCACTGACCTCTGAGAATTCCACATAAACCTAACTTCTTTTACGGGGCAATCAGGCCAGGCATTGGGCTCTGCCTTTATTGGTGTTGGGGGTGGGAGTGGTGGGGAGTTGATTGATTTGAAAGGCAGCGTGACAGAGAGAGAAGGAGGGAGAGACAAAGAGAGAGTGAGATTTTTCCATCCACTACAGCCAGGCCTGGAACAGGCTGAAGCCAGGAGCTTGGAATTCCATCAGGGTCTCCCATGTGGGTGGTAGAGGCCCAAGCACTTTGGTCATCATCTGCTGCCTTCCCAGGCACATGAGCAGGGAGCTGGATTGTCAGTAGAGCAGCTGGGACTGGAGCCAGCATTCAGATACCAGGTGCCTGCCTCACACATGGCAGCTGGACCCACTGTGCCACACAAGCCCCAGGGGCTCTAGCTTTAGCTTGAGTCCTCATATTTCATCTTCACAACATATTTCTATTATCCCCATTTTACTGACTGATAATCTGAGGCCAACATAAAGGGATTAGTTTCCCAAAGTGATACATCTTATGTATAAATATTTCACTTTTTTTCCCCTGGGAAATCCTGCTTCTGTTAACAGGATCAGATAATTTCTCCAATGAGTCTCTGTTCTGTCATTCACCCAACTTACCAAATCCGTGTGACCCTTCCCTTTGCTCCTCTATATACGGATACTTAGTATCTCTCGGCCTCTCTGCCAACTCTCAACATTTCATCAAGGCCACCTTCACCTCTGGAGAGACTTGCAAATTCCAGAGGCCAGACAGTAGCCTGCAAATCTGCTCCCTTTGTGTGTATGCACTGAGAAAAATGCTAGCAGCAAGCACTGATTTCAATTAGAATAGGAAAAAAAAAAAAAAAACATTAACCAGGAGAAATAAAGATGAAAATACCTGAATGTGAAAGAAAATGCCAAAGACATAAGAACGACAGGAATCTTTTAAGAATGACATGGAACAGAAAATAGAGAATTTATTTCAGGGCAATTTAGGAAAAAAACAGATTTTTTTTCCATATGAATCAGCTGTCACATAGCCTCTCCCTTCCCCTTCTCTCTCTTCCCCTCTCTCTCTTTCTCTTTCTCTCTCTCTCTCTCTCTCTCTCTCAATGAAAATTTGAAATGGGAACGTTTCCCCAAATAATTTTAGATCAATCATGAGTTCATATGGTTTTGACATCATAACTCTTGTCATGTTACCATGCCAACAGGCAGCTAGGAGCTAAAAGCTTTCCAAAGAGATGGAAATTGTGGGCTTCCATGCGAGTCAGTCCTCCACGGGGTGAACACTAACAATATCCCCGCATGATAAATAACGAGCACTGCCACAGCTCCCTCTCACCCGCTCTCCGTTGTTACTTTCAGTGAGTGCTGAAAATACGTGATCTATTTTGGAAACACAACCTGAAGATCCACTTCCCTAAACGGATGCCCTGCTGTAATAGAAAGTTCTATGACGTTTTATAGCTGCTCTCAGAATAAATCTAGACATTAATCTAGACACCCTCAGCTCTTACTCCACTTCTCCCCTAACTCCAGCCTATCCACTCTTTGCTCCTTCATTCATGCCCAGAGCTAAGAGTGGGTACGTGCCTAAGTACCATGTCCCTGTACTGTGAAGATCCTGCAAATTAAAATGCCTCCTAGCAAGGGGCACAATTACCAGGATTAGAATGCACTGTACTTTGGGCACTGTTGCTCTTAAAAATATTTCCAGGATGAAAAGGCCAAATCTTCCAGCTAGTGGTATGCTTCCACTCACCATTCTTTTTTAAAAATTTTTTAAAAGATTTTATTTATTTATTTGACAGGTAGAGTTACAGACAGTGAAAGGGAGAGACAGAGAGAATGGTCTTCGCTGGTTCACTCCCCAAATGGCCGCAACAGCTGGAGCTGCACTGATCCAAAGCCAGGAGCCAGGAGCTTCTTCCAGTCTTCCACAAGGGTGCAGGGGCCCAAGGACTTGAGCCATCTTCTACTGCTTTCCCAGGCCATAGCAGAGAGCTGGATTGGAAGAGGAGCAGCCGGGACTAGAACTGGCACCCATATGGGATGCAGGCACTACAGGCGGAGGATTAACCTACTGAGCCACAGCGCCAGCCCCACTCACCATTCTTGCTTGCCAGTTTGAATGGCCTTGTTCTTCCGGTTTCTGTTTGAATGTCCTGAGGGAGAAGGCACTACTACAGAGCACAGGGAGATTCTGCATTTCCTCTATCCTGATTACAGTGCTGGATAGACATGGTAAAATATGTACTTCACGGATTTTTTGATGATAACAATCAAGCAATAAAAAAATAGACAATTAGCACTGACACTGAAAGAAGCGGGCTGTGATGGAACGGCCTTGGAAAATAAGGGAGTAAACCGGTTCACAAAGAAAGCAGTCAGCTACTAACCAGAGATACACAGAACACCTGCCTTGTAGATAAGCCCCTTCCCTACGCTTGCTCAAGGTTAACAAAGAAAGCTGCAAGGCACGTAGCAACCTATTCCTCTCTCCTAGAGACCCCCTCCCCTAATGAATCCCTTTGACCTAGTACTTTTCCACCGACATTACCACTTTTAGACTGCCATACAAGGCCCGCTACTGAAAATTATCCAATGAACTTATGCCAGCCTATAGTATGTTAATTTTGTGGTTTTGCCCTTTAAAAGCTGTGTGAGATAGCTGCTCGGGGCTCCTCTCGCTTGCTTGCTGCTTGCAGCAGTAGAGGGCCCATTTGCGCAAATGAAATAAAATTACCTCCTGTTCTTTTGCATCGTCTGGTCTGGAGTCTGTGTTTCTGGGGTCGTCACAAGAGGACACCGTTTTTGGGGTCCTACAACACATGACAATGAACCATGCCTTGCTAGTGTTCAAGCCCTTGTATGGTCTCCTACAATCGAGTCTGTCAAGCCCTAAATCTATCCCAACCACAAAATACTAATAGTAAAATAGTAATATTCGCCAGGTGGGGGCCTAAGCTTGAGGATGCTCTGGCATCTCCTGCCTTTGTGCTCTACACAAGCTCAGGCTGGCCTTCAACAGAGGCCATGCAGAGGAGCAGACAGGTCCTCAACAGCCCAGCTGAGAGCCAAGACAGTGACCAAAACCAACATGCAAGGTGACCACAGTGGACTCCAGCCCCAGCAACACTGCCCCAGCTGACATGAGAATGAACGGATTTGCCAAGCCCTGTCCAAACTGCAGAAAGAGTAACAAAGAACGTGTGTGCTATTTAAGCCCAAAACTGGGGGAAGCCTATTCCCTAGCGCTTTGGGATCATAGGTATCACATACTCATTGAGAAAGAAGTACAGGGGCAGCACTGCAGCGGAGCGGGTGAAGACGCCTGCTGTGACGCTAGTTCCTGTCCTGGCTGCTCTACTCCTGGTCCAGCTCCCTGCTAACGGCCTTCGAAACCAGCGAAGGATGGCGCAGGTGGTTAGGCATCTTCCACTCTTGTGGGAGACCCAGAAGAAGCTCCTGGCTCCTGACTTCAGCCTGGCCCAGTCTTGGCTGTTGGACAGTGGACCAGCACATGGAAGATCTCTCTCTCTCTCTCTCTGTCTCTCCCTCTTTCTCCCTGCAACTCTGCCTTTCAAACAAAATAAATCCTTTTTTTTTTTAAATGAAGAAGTGCAGTATAGCTCTTCTTGCAAAGAGACCTGAGTTCAAATCCCTCAGCTGTCCTTTTGATGTGAACTGGGAACAATGTTAAAGCCCTATTTCTCCCTTATGAAAAGCAAGAACAGCAAGAAGACCAAATTTATTGGAATAAAAAGTAAACGAGGTCATCTATATATATAAAACGCTTTCCACAGTGCTCAACTTAGAACAAGCAGAGATACCAGAAATTACTGATACTGTTTTCCTAGGTATTGTGGAGATAACACAATCGCCCTCAAGAAAAGTGCCATTAGTTCAGAAAAAAAAGACGTATAAATATAAAACAATTAAACAAGATGGGGAGTCTGATGACAATAGTGATGGTACTTATTTCAGATATGCATCTTCAGGAAGGGAAAAGACATTAATCTAAAGCAACATCTTTTTGGGTGGGAGTTAGGGGTGTGGACTGTGACCATGCATTTGCTTTGAATTTACAGAAAACACTGAGCAAAGGCATAGAGGAGTAGAAACACATAGCCCTTACCATGCAGCTTTAAGTGAATGAGAACAGGATAAGGAACCCCAGACTGGTTTGCAGACCCTTCCCCACGCTACACACATCTTTTCAAACAAAACAAACTGAACCCTTGGGCCCACGTTTCCAGCCCTAATACCAGTTACACTACAGAAGCTATTTGTGTAAATATCTGTGCTAAATTGCTAGCATCCAGGACTAAGGCCCCCACATTCCACAATCGCATTAATCCTAAGAAGAAACAATGTGTCAAATCACAGAACCACTTCGTGTCTCCCCCTCTTCGAGCAGTGATTTCTGCCACACTCCCAGGTCTTCCCCTGCAAGTGCGACTTTCCATTTTTTCAGACGTTTACACCTAGATCTCACATTTGGCTTTCATCAGAAGAGGAAAGGATGTCAAATTGCCTCCCGCACAGTAATTGACTGGTGCCCTCAATTTTCCAGGATGGCCTGCCGTCTATTATTATTGTATCTAATGTCTGACAGAATAGAATTCCTAGGGAAACCCCCCCAGTTACAAATGGAAGGTGCTGACACACTTAACACAGACACTGTGAACCCAGGAAGCAGCTTGGAGATGGCTTCCCTTGCCTGCATGTGGGGGAACCTGCAGCCCTGTGGGTGGCAGCAGTGCCCCCCTCCCAACCCTCCCCCCTGCCCCATCCACAGAGGAGACTGAGAAGCTAAGGGTTAATTGACTAAGACACAGTAAGTATCCTGGGAAACCAGAAAGATATGAAATTATGTTTCAAAAGAAAGGCAGGCTCTTGAACACAGAGTTTCTTCCCCATGGCATTGTTCCAAAAGGAGGGGTCTCATGTGGCCTCCTAGCAGCGCAGTGGAATGAGCCCAGGATCGGGAGGAGCTGGGCAGGGTAGTGAGGCTGGCTGATTTTAGGGGAGGGAATCCCTTCCTCTTCATCACCGCCCTCCTCCCAGATTCCTTGCTGTCCCAATTCCCTCCTGAATTCTGTTTGCACAATGCTGAACCCAAGAGCTGTTCATTCATCAAGCTCCAGGGAAGGAAGGCATTCAGAAAGGCATAAACTCTCGTTTCTTCTAGGAATATGCTACTTACTAAAAACATGCCTATATACTGAAAGAAATACCAAACTTCCTCTACTCCACATGAAGTCAACAGCAGAATATCAGCCACTTTCAAAGGTCCTGTGCTTTAGTCCTTTTCGAATCCCACCTTCCAGTAACAGACGTTCACCTCCCCCTCCTACTCCAAAGCCAAACCTTGCTCAAGTCAGGCAGATGTACTCTTTTGTCAATAACACCATATTTCTGGCATGGCCTCTAATCTTAGAAACCACAAAGCACTACCAATAACTTGCAATGTTGTTCCACTGAAGTCAACATACAGGTAGATAAATATTGTCATTTTAATAGTCACTGGCCAAGAGTGAAGAGAAAAGAACCACAGGGAGGCAGACAAAAGGCAGAAGAGAGCACTCAAAAGAGGGGCTTCCTCTGAGTGCAGTGCGGCCTGTAGACTGGCATGGGAGCTCCCAGCCAGCCAATCCGCCAATCACCTGTATCTGCTTCTCTGTGCTCTCCGTAAGTTTCCCTCTCCGGACAATTTACATTTGACCATCTCTCCATTTATTAGGGCACAATCCTGTGTCTGGAATAAGGATTTTAAAAGAGATATTAAAAAAAAAACTGAAATTTCTTTATTTTTTGACCCCTTTCTTTTGAGAGCTTTATTGAAAGCCAGGGGACAGAACGACTGTCCTCTTTAGCTACTTTCTTATGCAAAGTGCCTAGTGAATTAGCCTAATCAGGAATAAATGCATATAATTTGCTGTCCTTGAATTTCAAAAGAGCCCATGTTTAAAGCAGGAGCTTACAAAATTGGCGTGAGCCACAGTTGGCTTCATTTGTTGTTCCCTTCAATATTGAGCTCCAGCCCTAGCCAGTTGCCTAATAAATGTGTGCTCATCTTGTTCACATTAGAATTTTGTGGGGTTTTTGTTAATTTAGGGACTTAAATGTGATTTAACAGTTGTTGATGGTGTACAAGGAAAGCCAGTATAATGTAGTCATTAGACTTGGTCCCTGATGTCAACAGTCTGCATTCCACAGCCAGAGCTGACACTTAACAGATAGCGAGACCATAGAAAAGCTACTTAACCTTCCTGAGCCTACTTCATCAACAGTAAAATAAGGGTAATCACACTACGTGTCTCAAAGGGGTATTAAAAGTATAAATTTGATTAAGTTCAACCTTTTCTCTAACACAAAAAAAATAACCCCAAGAGGTTAGATATTATTACACAAAACACTGACAAATGTAAGATAAGAAAGGATTTTTTGGTTTTGTTTTGTTTTCAGCAAGATTACATCCTGCTGAAAGAGATATTGTGCTTGCAAGTGAGGGAGAAGTGGATCAAGCCCATTAAAATACTGGACTCCTAGTGAACGGATGCCAGAGATCTTCCCTCGGAAGTGTGCTCTACCATGCTACAACTGCACATGTCAGGGTGTCCGGGGAGGGGAAGCAGGTTTGGGAGAACGGAAAATTGAAAAAGGCCAACAAAGAGAAGTACAGACTTGTAATTATTTCAAGGGAAGGGTGAAACACTGGGGCAAGTGCTTGGTCTGGTGGTTAAGATGCCTGCTTGGACGTCACTGAACCACTCAGAAATACCTGGATTTGGTCTCTGACTCTGGCTTCTGGTTGCAGCTTCCTGTTGATGCAGAACCTGAAAGGTAGCGTGGATGCTCACGTCGCTGAGTATCCGCCACCCATATGAGAGACCTGGACTGAGTTCCTACTCCCTGGTTTTGGTCTCTGTTCAATACCCTGCTTCGTGGGCATTTGGGGGTGATCCACTGGACAGGAGGGGGATGCACTCTCTCAATCTCTCTGCCTCTCCAAACAATTTGAAGGAAGAAAAACCATATTATGATGCATTGCAGATAAATTTTCCACGTGAGAATAACCCAATTTCTTTCAGGTTGTATATCAATACGGCAACATGGTAAGATGCAAAAGAGTTAGATCACGTGTTATAGTAAGGAGGCAGTCAGGGATCAGAAAAAGATCCCAAGGAAATGTCACCACACCCTCCCCCAGACCTGCCTCTAAAGCTCCTTAGGTGCAAAAATCTCTACTGTAGTAAAGCCACAGCCCAGAACCAGTCACGGCTGAAAGTTCCCAACACAGCACACTGTGTCCCAGTGATGATCTGTCACTATTATATCATTATAATAAAATTAGCATAGCTGACACTCCCACTCCCATCACGTACCATGACACTTCCAAGACTTCCTATAAAGGCCAAAACATGGTGCAGTTACCAAATTCCTGAAAACCCCTGCCCTTTCCTGGAAAACCCCACCCAAAGTGCCACCCCTACATCTTCACATCCCATAAATGGATGACCTTGAGCCTGGTGGGTTGCCGCTCACTCTAGAGCTGCACTCCCTCTTGAGTGTACATTTTGCTTTGCTAATACATCTTGTTCCTCTAATCTTTCTCTACATCTCCTACTCAAATTCTGACACGTGTCCTTCAATTCTTCCATGCATTGTAGACAGAAACCTTTGGTCTCCCTAGTAAGAGTATAAGAATGATAAATGGGTACCTTTAGGAGACCCAGGCGGTGGCAAAGCTCAGCGACATTCATAAGTCCAACTATCTTGAAAAGTTTGGTTGTAAACAAGGCTGCCAGGGAAGAATCTAGCCAAGTGACAAGCACTCAGGATCTGAGAGGATGAGGAAACAAGAGATCCAAATGGAATGACGCCAGACACAATGAACTAATCTCCTTCCATATACTCCAAGCCCATCTTGGGTATATTTGGACAGCTGCTGTTCAACTCTGACAAAGCTGAATGCTCTATAATCTTCTAAGATTTCAATTCTCTAGATTAGAGCAGCCAGGTCCCAAGGAAAGATGAGGTAGTTGAAAGATCACTAATGAAATCTGGAATAGGACTGGCACAAGAAAGGGATTCAAAGTCAGAAAGAAGAATGAGGGGTTGGTGTTGCAGCTCAGCAGGTTAAGCTGCTACCTGTGATGCTGGCAGCCCCTAGGAACAACGGTTCCAGTCCTGGCTTGTCACTTCCAATCCAGCTCATTCGTTTGGGAGAAACAGCAGAAGATGGCCCAAGTTCTTGTACCCCTGCCACCCACATGGGAGACCCTGATGGAGTTCCAGGTTCCTGGCCTCAGCCTGGCCCTGGGCACTTCAGCCACTTTCACTCAGGAAGTGAAACAGCAGTTGAAAAATCTCTCTCTCTCTTTCTTTCCCCCTACCACCACCCCTGGAACTCTGCCTAAGTAAATAATCAAATCCTTAAAAACAAAAGAATGAATGAATGAACAGGCCATGTAAATACCGAAACACCAACTCCCTAACAAAGGTATAGATATCAAGTCATGCCATACGTTTTGGACCCTTAGACTTTTTTTTTGCATTTGTCTTTATTTTGTATTATTTTTATTCATTGCTATATTCTTTCACACAACATAGAGTCACTAATTCAATGCATCTCTGGAGAAGCAACAACGAATGAATTCCTTTTCCTCCTGATTCTTGGGTTTTACCAGGAATGTTCAAAACAGTGTTTGCTTTGTCAGTCTTCGTTATGAGACTGGAGATGACCAAGTTGGGGAATAAACATTCAAGCTTTTCTTGATTAGCATGTGATATGAATAAATTATGGTTTTAATTGACATGAAACTAATATACCATAAAATTTGCTAATTTAAAGTGACTCATTTTCACTGTCATTTAATATATTCACAGTGTTGTGCAACCATCACTTTTTTGTAGTTCCAAAACAGTTCATCATTCTAAAAGGAAAGATTGCACTCACTAGACGAATGGTTCCTATCTCCCCCTTCCGTAGCTCCTCATGCTTACCAACCTGTATTCCATCTCTATAGACTGACCTCTAGATAGCTCATATAAAAGGACCCATACAAGGCCAGCGCCGTGGCTCACTAGGCTAATCCTCCACCTGTGGTGCCGGCACCCTGGGTTCTAGTCCCGGTTGGGGCGCCAGATTCTGTCCTGGTTGCTCCTCCTCCAGGCCAGCTCTCTGCTGTGGCCCGGGAAGGCAGTGGAGGATGGCCCAAGTGCTTGGGCCCTGTACCTGCATGGGAGACCAGGAGGAAGCACCTGGCTCCTGGCTTCAGATTGGCACAGCGCACCAGCTGTAGCAGCCATTTGAGGGGTGAACCAATGGAAGGAAGACCTTTCTGTTGCTCTCTCTCTTTCTCACTGTCTAACTCTGCCTGTCACAAAAAAAAAAAAAAAAAGACTCATACGAAACATACACATTTAGTGTCTAGTTTCCTTTATATGCTATACTGCTTTAGAGATCATCCACATGGCAGTACATATAAGTTCTTCATTACTTCTTAATGGCTAAATGATATTACATTGTATGGGTCTATCACAAATTTCTATCAGTTCATCTGTTGCCCAGATATTTGGACTGAATCCACCGTGTGGCTACTGTGATTGCTCCTGTCATAAACACATGTACATGCATTTGTCTGACTGCCTGTTTTCAATTCTTTTGGGTCTACACCTAGAGTGGAATGCTTATGTATAATCTACCAATACTATGTATAACTTTTAAGGTAAAACTATTGTTTTAAACTACTGGACTTTATGGATTTCTTTTATGATAGACTACCTCATCTGACTGATCCACCATGATAAGGCAGTGGAATTTTATTCCGGAGGGTTTGAACAGAAAAATTGCAGCTTTGATGTGCATTTATAAAGGGTCACCCTAGTTGCTATTTGGAAAACTGACTTTCATGATGCAAAAGAGATAAGTTAGAAGCCTTCACAGTAATTTCAAGGGTGACACTGATGGGATGAGTGAATGTGTTCAGACTGGGATATTTTGAAGTAAAATATCACAGGGCCTGCAAGTGTATTAATGTGAGGATGAAAGGGAGAACAAGATAATTTTGAGGTTTGGTGCCTAGGGTATTGAGTGATTGGCAGGGCATGCACTGAGTTAGGGGCAATGGGAGTAGAAACAGTTGGAGTACACAGGTTTAATTAGAGAAAATAATGACTGGTTTTTATATATAAAGTTTGAGCTACTTGCTACACGATCCACTAGATGTCTCAAGTACACAATTACACACAGACATGCTGGAGCTCAGAGAAGTCAGAGCTGAGGTTATAAATTTGATGTTTATGAGTGGACAGAAGGCATGTAAAGCCTTAGCAACAAAACATGGGCAGGCTCGAGAATGTGCACAGAGAACAGCTGGGCTGTCCCATTACAGAAGTCAGCAGCAGAAGAGGTTTCAGGAAAATGAATTTTTTTTTTCCAGGAAAAATCTCCCTGGTATGGGTATGGTTGAGGAAAAAAAGAAAACAGGAGGATGTGATCTCTCAGGAGAAAGGAAAGGAGAGAGAGAGAGAGAGAGAGAGAGAGAGAGAGAGAGAGAGACTACAGTAAAGGAAAAAAAAAGAAATAAAAAGTTTCAAGATTCCAAGACAAGCAAGTAATCACTTGGTTTGAATGTCACTAAAAGTCAAAAAACAAATGATGATTGGACTTGGCAAGACAGAGGTCACCAGTGCTTTAAAAACAGTTATTTTCATGGAACTGCAAAGACTAAAATCATTTTGGTTTGCTCTTTCCTTCCCTACTGGTTTCTTTACTTCTTCTATGAACATAGTTATGTTATTTCCTGGGAGGCTGTTAAGGTTAATAACATAGATGTAAAGATGCCAGTTACACTATGCATACAAGCTGCAAGCCAGGAGAATGTAACCACAAACAGTGGTAACATAAATACTTAGTCTAAAAGAGGAAATAAGGGTCAGCACTGTGGTGTAGCGAGTTAAGCCATTGTCTGCAGCGCTGGAATCCCACACGGGTGCAGGTTCGAGTCCCAGATGCTCCACTTTTGATCCAACTCCCTGCTAATACTCCTGGAAAAGCAGCAGCAGATGGCCCAAGTACTTGGATTGCTGCACCCACATGGGAAACCTGGAAGAAGCTCCTGGCTTCCGGCTTCACATCAGCCCAGCTCTGGCCACTGCAGCCATTTGGGGAGTGAACCAATGCATGGAAGATCTCTGTCTCTCTCCCCCTGTCTGTTCCTCTCTCTGTAACCCTGCCTTTCAAATAAATAAATAAATCTTCAAAAAAAAAAAAAAAAAGGAAATAAAATGCCCTTTTCAACAAGGCCCCAAACTGCAATAAATTATTTGAAAATAACTCACTCATAGAAAAATGAATGGGTTCCTGATGCCTCCTTTGAATATGAAAGACAGCAAAAAGTAATATGTCTACAATCTATGGGCATGAAAAAAACAAGTGCATATATATTCCCATTACCTTATCTTTTAGATGTTTCAAGACACCAATATCTTGCTTATTAAAACTTGTAAGTTGGTTTCAACCGGCAGCACGCATTAAGAGCACATGTACTATAAAATGATTCTCCCAACAGTGCAAATCCATTACTTACGACTATAAAGTCATGTTCAATATGTCAAATCCATATGGTAGAGTTCAGAAACAATACTGATTTGAAACGGTGGAAAATGTTTTAGACTTTTTAGCTAATCATGAGAGAATTCTGACCCACATAGTCCATGTAACATTCCCAAGGGATTTTCTGACTGTTTTGAAACTGTGCAACTTTAGCATATGTCAAGGCTTGCTAAATATCACACAGCCTGGCAGGCAAAGGTTGCACTTCCCATCCAATGTCACTGAGTTTAAGCTCTCTTTTAGCAGATGCCCTCCCACGATTTGTTACAGGGAGTGCTTGTCACTTATCTGCCATAAAATTGTGAACAAACAGGCAAATGAAAATGACTTCTCAAAGAATGACTTGTGCAGAGAGAAAAATTCTTGGAATTAACAATGCTTTGACATGCCATTCAAGCACAGAGATTTGATTCTGCCAATTTCTTTAAAAAAAAAAAAAAGCCATACTTTAATGAAGTCTTATTTATAGTCAAGTGTCCCCTGCCAGGTGCCATGGTTTGCTGATGTCAAATGTTGGTATACTGCCCACACATGGGATGCATTAGGCAAAGTAACATATTTTATATTAGAAACTAGACTATGGAAAAGGGCTCCTTGTGTCATCATGTAGGTCTCACACACTGAATTCTCAGCTCAGCTTTTCTGAAACTAATCAGATAAAATGAAGAGGGATGATGAGGTTGGTGGGGTGGGGAGGATGAGGAAAGGCAGTTTGTGAACAGGGTGATCTTATACCAAATCAGTTGGCGCAGAAATGCTATTTGTTATCATTGGCACGTTTACCTAGTAACTTGTGCGGTTCATTTGGAGAACAACCTAACTCTCTCAAGTTTATTTTTTATAGGAAGTCATGCAGTGTTACTTTTTTCCATAATCCACAAACTACAAATGTTCAGAGTATTAGAGTAAAAGGAAGCTTCTGAGGACATTTTTTCAAAGAAAAACTTTGTCAAGAATTCTTTTGCTCATGAGTTGTTAAAAGAGGAAAATTAATATCTTTATTGGATAAAGAGTGTGTTTTTCATACCTGAATTTGAATGCTGGCTCTGCCATTAATGCATTTGAGCAATAATAAGAAGACCACTGGTAAGCATCTTAAACCCTAAGCGCCTTGCTGTCTTACATGAAAAATGAGATCATAATGCCTGTGTCTCAGTATCATTGCATGGATTAAGTGAAATAACGGGGAATGTTCATACATGGCAGAGGGTCAGGATGTGTTAATTTCCAACCCAATCCCCTATAAGACCAACCTAATTTAAGCGAGAAAAGAAGATAAGGGAAAATCAAGAGGTAGAATTTCTGAAACGAATTAACTCGCCATGCAGATATTCCAGAACATGTTCTGTCTGCAGAGCATGGGGTTTTCCAGCTCATAGCCCCTGGCACACCCAGGGTATTTTTCAGTGGTTTGATGTTAAATTTCACTCTATTCAAAGGCAATCCCCACCTTCCTAGAGTCACCCGTATTCACAAAGGATTGGATAGGCACTGCTCTAGACAGATACAGAAATAGAAACATGGCTAGACATCAGTCAGAAAGATAAGTGATGCTTGCAGATCAAATTTTCAAAGGTCCACCCAGCAGGGGTTTGGCTGTGCTTGGTAATATCATTTAGGTCATTGCCATGAGCTAAGGTAAATGCAGTTAGCACCAGCTCGATCATCGAGGAAAGAGGCATTTTACGGCAATCATTTATTTAGCCTTTGTTTTGCTGGGATGCTGTGGCTGGGCTAGCAGGTGTGACATGTATCTTGTGGCCCATGTTCCAGCCAGGGCAGCAAAGGCAGCTTTGCCCAGGGGCCACAGGAGTGACCTTCTGGGGTAAGAATGTCAAAAGGCAGTTAATGTGATACTAGTATGTCAGTCACAAGCAAACATGGTGCTGAGGTGAATTCTGTAGTTTTGAAAGAAAACTCTGATAAAGGCATGATGTCTAGCAGGGGCATAATGGAAGTTGTGGTTGTATAAGTGCATCATGTTAGTTATTCCTGTTTAGGAACCCTGGTATGCAAGGGTTAACTTAGACCGTGGTCCTTGAATTAGCCTTCCATCAGCATCATAAAATAAAATAAAATATTTTAAAAATTAAAACCCCCATTTCTATCACGAGAGCATGTTTCCACTTCACTTACACAAGAGCAGTATCCATGCAGTATAACTAGACAAATACCTGTTTAGGAGACCTGTGGAATTTTAGGGGATTTTAATCCCAAAAGTAAATTGAACATGGCCATATTATTATTTAGAGCGTCATCTTTCCTGCACTATGCAAAATACAAATTTTGTGCAGTATTAATTCACTGCAAGAGCAGTCAAACTTCTGTAGCTGCCCTGTGTGCCCAGCATGACAGGCAATCACAGCCATCAAACCACAAGAGGGCTGCACCAAGAAGAACTTGGCCCCTCTCTGACCCTCCTCTTTGCTTGCCAACACTGTGGATCTGCATTCTGTTGGGGGTTAATTTGGCATTTCTAAGCAACAAGGCATACCTAAAACAAAATGAAAAACACATGAATCTCTTGTTATTGACTAATTGTTGGCCTTCACTTGTTAACAAAGAGGGAAAAAATGAGAAAAAAATATAGACCATATGAACTCAGAATTCAAAAACTAAATTGATGAAAGATGTACCTGCTATGGTTTAAATGTTTGTCTCTCAAATTTTGTGTGTCATAACCCAATCCTCAGTGTCATAGTATTAACAGGCGAAGTCCTTGAAAGAGTTAGGCCATAATAATAGGATTTGATGCCTTTGTAACAATGGTCTCATGGTACACGGCCACAACTAGAAGGTATCACCTAGGAGAAAGAGCTCCTCAACTGACTCCAAATCTGCCAGTGTCTTGATGCCAGACTTCCCAGCCTCCAGAGCTGTGAGAAATAAAGTCTGTCACTTATAAGCTAATCCATTTATGACATTTTGTTATGGCAACCTCTAGGTACTAAAACAGAATCCTGCAAAGACAGCTAGATGTCTAGGGTATGTCTATGGCCATACCACCCTGACTACGCCTGATCTAGATGTCTAGGGTATGGTTTTCATCTCAGCCTCAATGACTTTAAGGGTGACAATTCTCATGGCTGACCAAGAACCAACTACTGTGCTTTGCTTCCCAGTCTAGACCCTCAACTAAAAGGCAGCATCATAAGGTGGCTTTAAACTATACATTTGAGACTCTAGATCAGTTATCTGGACTAATTAAAAATTCTGCTAACTGTCCAGGAGCCTTCTCGTTCTAATACCTTCTACATCAACCCCCAAAATGTCAATACAGCCTGTTTTCAAGGTAGCCCTTGTTCACCTAAATCCTGATTTGCATATTGTTTTGAAGTCCTAATAACTGAAATCAGAATCTCATCTTGCCTGCGTGGGTTCTGGAGTCTTTCCGAGCCAGTTTTCTATTATGCTTGAGTGAGGAGGCTGGAATGGCAGAGCCATGCCTCAGGCCTTGGGTGCTGGACTCTGAGGAGCTAAGGGGTGGAGCTGGACCTGCAGGGATACGAATGTAATGTGAACTGGTGGTTCACATGCCAAGATTTTGCATAGGTCAGTGCCCAGCACATAGCAGCAGCTCAGAGAATTCTGATCTGGTGCAGACTGATAATCTACGAGAACCTGCAGCTAACACGCACACAAAATGCTGTCTTAAAGATCATCTATCCTGAGATCTGCAAATAAAAGTGCTTATTTTCTTATTCTACTCTATAATCAGGTATCATCTATCTACAGTTTTAATTTATCCAAGGAAAATTCATTAAAAAAGCACAGTGTTGATTTTCCATTTCTGAAGAGCCTCTGTTTGAGACCAAAGTGGCCACGTAAAGGTCGCTGCATCACCCCGTGATTACTGAATTGGGAACTCTGGCAAATGCATGCTTGTCCTTTAGTGCTCAGCAGGCTGTAATTCACCCGCACGGGCCAGAAAACGACTTATGCTGCTCAGAGTTCAAAGCCAAGTCCTTGCTTATCGCTCCAGTCAAACAATTTCATTTCTATCACTTGGTGGTTGTACTTCAGATTTTATGGATCCAATGGGTCTAGTGAAATTTTATTGCCCTGCAATACAACAAGAAGAAAAAAGCTCTGGGAAAAAAATCAATATAATGTTTAAGGTCTTTGTTACCTTTATAACCTCCAGCGTTCTTTTACATATAAACTAATAAATCAACCTTTTAACGGAAGATGCCTTCTTCAGTGCTTACTCAATACTAGGTGCTAAGTCCGATCACAAAAACTATCAAGAAGTAGCTAATGGTTTTCCTACCTGAACAAGCACAGTTAAAGTGGAATCAATCTCACGATGAGAATATTATTTGCTTGTAGGAGTTTCCTTCTAGTTAGCACAAAGTAATCAGTTGTTATCAAAGAAGGTAACAACTAAAAAAAAAAATTACTCATCTTCCAGAAACTATATTGTGTTTCCCAGATACTGCAAATACATGTAAATTAGATGAAATTTTCCAAACATCCCATTCTTTACTACTGGCCATTTCACAACCACTGGAGATAGTCTCACTACAGCATTTCCAGTTGAGTCAGCAGAGCTGCAAGACAATCTTTCCCCCAACCTGCAAAACATGCTTTTTCTTATGTCAAAATCTTGAAAATAGGAGCTAAGTAGGTTTTCCCTAGCGGCTTTTTAAAAGAACCTATGAAGACGCTAAATATTAGAATAAAATCAAGATTAAACCTTTCTGCTCATCTAAATGATAAATCTGCCTTTTCCCATAAACCCCTTTGGCCTGGCATACTCTGAGTACTAGTAATCCAAATTCAGAACCTTTTAAACATGAATTAGCATCATGAAGCCAATTTGAATATTCTGCATTAAATTAAATTAAATGAGAAACAGGTTTGGGAAAGCAGCTCACCTATTTATTATGAACAGAACTTTATAGCTCACCATATAACATTGTAAGTACCATTCAACAGCTGAGACAAATTGATATGGAGCCCATTCCAACCAAGTGCCTAACAGAAAATACTAAGGCTTTCTCTGCAAGAGAAAATACGATCCAGCGAAAAGAACAAATCTCATTGCTGCTGCTTGTGCACATGGCTTTTAAAAGGCCAAAGACCTCTAATGTCCAATGCGAAAAAGCACAGCAAAGTCAGGGGCTACCCTCATGACACTATTAACAAGGGAGCTAATTGCTTACTTGATGGCCACTAACGAGTGAAAGAAACAAGCTCCCAAAGGACTGCCCTTCCAGGCTCCTGCATTTCCACACAGAGGCAAGAGCTAGAAATGTGCCAGGGGATTCCAAATCAATCCCATCAAGGTGGCATGTACCAATTCCATTTTACTCATCAAAGTGATCAGTTTAAGTTCATAATTGATCATAATGATAGGATTAAGTGTCAAAGGGATCATATAAACAAGACTAGTGTCTGCTAATAATAACTGATAGAATTAAAAAGAAGAGAATGATCCAACATGGGAAGCGGGATACACAGCAGACTCACAGAATGGCAGATACCCTAAAGAGCACTCAGGCCTAAGAATCAGCCCTTAAGGCATCTGGATCCGGCTAAAAAGCCCATGAGAGTTTCTCAAGCATGGAAAGCCAAGACACTGTGGCAAAAAAAAAATAAATAAATAAATAAATAAATGACCTAAATGAAAGAACTCTGTGAATCAGATCCCAGCGGAAAGAATGGGCCATCAAAGAAGGAGGTACCTTTCTCTGAAAGGAGGAGAGAACTTCCACTTTGACTATGACCCTGTCGGAATAAGATCGAAGTTGGCGAACTCAAAAGGCTTCCATAGCCTTGGCAACTCATGACTAGAGCCTAGGGAGATTACTGACGTCATAAATAAGACTGTCAATTGTTAAATCAACAACGGGAATCACTGTGCACTTACTTCCCATGTAGGATCTCTGTCCTTAATGTGTTGTACTATGCGAATTAACGGTAAAACTAGTACTCAAACAGTACTTTATACTTTGTGTGTCTGTGTGGGTGCAAACTGTTGAAATCTTTACTTAGTATATACTAAGTTGATCTTCTGTATATAAAGATAATTGAAAATGAATCTTGATGAAGCATGGGAGAGGGAGTGGGAGATAGGATGGTTGTAGATGGGAGGGAGGTTATGGGGGGAAAAGCTGTTATAATCCAAAAGTTGTACTTTCGAAATTTATATATATTAAATGAAAGATAAAAAAAAAAAAAACAAATATGTCCTGACTGTATAGCTGATTAGATAAACAGCAGATGATGATACAGTTGGGTAGGGCAGAATGGCACTGATTTACACATCACTGCCAACTGTTAGAGAAGTGCTGAATATCAAACTTTGGACTTTCATCAGCATCACGCCATGGCCAGTACCTGTATGAGTAACTTGGTGACTTGATACCACCCTGAACACATTCATGAGTGGAAGAATCATTCACAGAAACCTAATATATTACAAAGTGGAAGCATGACTGAGTATATACTCCTCATCCTGGAATGGACACATCTTATGAAAAAGAAGGTAAAAATGAAATCAGTGTTCCATACACAGTGTACTGGCTTTCTCTTGTCTTACAACAAATTACCATAAACTCAGTAACTTAAAACAACTCAAATTTATTGTCTTGCATTTTCATAAATCTGCAAGACATGCATCTCACTAGACTAAAATAAAGGTGTGGGCAGGCCAGCATTCCTTCCTGGACATTTTAGGCAAAAAAATGATTTCTTGAATTTTCCAGCTTCTAAATCCCTTGGCTCATGGCTCCCTTCCCCCATCTTCAGGGGCAACAGTAGGGAGCTGAGTTCCCCTGTGGCATCACTCTGAGCTTCTCTTCTAAGTCATCCACTTTTAAGGACATCTGTGGATAACTCGGGGCAATATTCTCATCTCAAGGTCCTACTTGAATCACATCTGCAAAATCTCTTTAACCACATCAGTTTTCTCTAACATATTCATAGGTTCTAGGGATCAGGATTGCGGGTATCTTTGGGGAGAGGGCATTATCTTGCCTAACACACAAGGTTAAAATGGGAAAAAATATTTGTAGAGAAACATTGATGGACATAAGAAAGGGGAAAAAATAGTAAACTCCTTTCTGGTGAGAAAATACGTGGAATATTGAGTGAAAGGAAAAGTGAATGATTGTCAACTGTTATGTTATAAAAAGAGTGACTACAATGGAGGGAGTCTTACAGTCAAGTCATATGATTAATGTTTAATGCAATTCAGACTGATGAGCTCCTGAAAGAGAAGACCTGGGTGCAATACTGCTGTCATCAAGGGTCTCCGGAGCTGTCAAGGATCATACTTATCTTGCAATAAAAAGAAAGGTAGCATCATGACCAGACTTAAAAACAAGCAAATTTAAGCTGCAGATCAAAAAACTAGAGCTAAATAAACAAGGAATGGGAGGCTTGGAACAGTAAAATCAAAATGTATCATTTTTATTACTTCTTAGATTTCATAAAACAACTTCAATGCAAGCATTCCTGCATTTAAACTTCTTAAGAAATCAGACAGCCGGCACCACGGCTCACTAGGTTAATCCTCCATCTGCGGCGCTGGCACCCTGTGTTCTAGTCCTGGTTGGGGCACCGGATTCTGTCCCGGTTGCTCCTCTTCCAGCCAGCTCTCTGCTGTAGCCCGGGAAGGCAGTCGAGAATGGCCCAAGTGTTTGGGCCCTGCACCAGCATGGGAGACCAGGAGGAAGCACCTGACTCCTGGCTTTGGATCGGTGCAGTGTGCTGGCCGTAGCAGCCTTTGGGGGGTGGGGGGTTGTGAACCAACAGAAGGAAGACCTTTATCTCTGTCTCTCTCTCTCACTGTCTAACTGTGCCTGTCAAAAAAAGAGACAGAGAGAGAGAGAGAGAGAGAGAAAGAAAGAAAGGAAGAAAGAAAGAAAGAGAAAGGAAGAAAGAAAGAGAAAGGAAGAAAGAAATCAGATAGAGACCAAGTACTTGGATAAGGCAAGGTTCTGGAAGGAACATGAAGCCAGTGCTGGCTGTTCAAGACACTTTGGATGGTGGACAGAGAGGCAAGAGAAAGTTAAGAGAACTGACAGGAATAACAGAGATGTACAGGGAACAGAACAGTTGGAAGGGGAAGTCCTTATTACTCCCAGTACTAAAGAGGCAAGAGGAAGAAATTCACAGGGCCAGGAAAGAGTTGATTGACAAGAAACTAAAGTTTTTGAAGACAGGGAAGGATGCAACCAGAATGCACAGCCCAGACGCAGTCTAAGAGCAGTAAAGAAACATCCTTTTCTCTTTCCCTGTACCTGCTCTGCCTTCTTCTAGTGCCTTACACTGGCTCAACCCAACAAAATACTGGTAGGTAGGAGGACATGGAATAAATTTTCTGTAGGAGTCAGCCTTCCAGGGCCCAGAGGAGGACAGATAAAGGTAACGATTGTGAGTGGTACGGGGCAGATGGATGATGACTAGCACAGCACTATCATACTTACACCAAAAATGAAGATGTCAGGATTTAAAAAGGTTGACTCATTTAATCAGGATGTCATAGAAGAAGGCATGTTGCAGGGCCAGAACTCAGATCTGGCCCCTGGACACAGCTAGCGCTAAATACTTCCCATGTCGGTTTCTACCTGTCTCTCATAGGCTTTCCTATCAAAGGAATTGATAAAGGAGGGGCTAGGGATGTTGAAAGGGGATTGCCATTCATATTGGGGATTGCATGAGAGTCTGCCATTTCTTTGCATGGAATTCTCTGATTCTGTGACTCTTCACTTACCATTCTCTACTATATCTATCTGATTTTTCTATTTCCTTTCAATTACAACTTCCTTAGATAGTTCCAAATGCTTCAGAAACACAAGTTCTGATGGCAAAACTACTCAAGATTCTGTAGACCTTCTGGGTAAGACGTCGTATTACTCATTCTGTCTTTGTAATAGCTATCTTTATCTGTCTGCCCTTTAGTCCATGAAGGTGGCCAAAGGAACATTCTGATGTATGCACTGAAACCGGATGATGGAGATGGCTAAGAAACCTTTGATAGTACAGAAAAAATGGGTTTGATACTTTCTCACTGCTAAAGCTTAATGCTAATGAATTTCATGTGCATTATTAAGTCCTTGGAAGTTAGCGACAATGTTGAAATTATCTTCCATGATTGTTTTTGCCCAGATTTCTAAACAAAGAAACACTCTATACTGCATAAAGGTATGAATGTAAAAAATGCTTGAAAGCCCTCTCCTGATTTGAATTCATTTTCCCATTAGCTTCATAGGTATGTTGTCTGTTCAATTTATTTATTTTGTTTATTTGAAATGTGTATATACAACGAGAAATCTTTCTTCTACTACATCATATTTCAAACATCTGCAACTGCCAGGACTGAGCGAGGCCAAAGTCAGGAGACATGAGTCAAGCAGAGATCCAATTACTTGAACCATCACCTGCTCCCTACCAGGGTCTACATCAGCAAGAAGCTGGAATCAAGAGTCAAACTCACATCTTGGCCCTCTGAGATGAGATGCAGGTGTCCCAAACAGCATCTTAACTACTGCACCATATGCCCAGCCCAGTGTGTTGACTTTAAACATAAACATTATCCAAAGGTATGATCAGGTCATTTTTATAATAGCAGAAATCATAACTATTCTGTTAAAAGGAAAATATCTTATGTGAGACTAAAATACATAAACCATAAAATATAAATGTAAACTGATTAAAGCAGAGCAACATTTCAAGCAAAATTTTCTGGAGTCTCTAAGAATAAAACACATGAGAATCAGCGCGGTGCGCCGGCTGCAGAGCGCTGGCCGCGGCGGCCATTGGAGGGTGAACCAACGGCAAAGGAAGACCTTTTTCTCTGTCTCTCTCTCTCACTATCCACTCTGCTTGTCAATAAATAAATAAATAAATAAATAAAAACACATGAGAGTTGCGGCTGCTCTGGATGACAGGAGTGACAGGAACAGAGAGGCCCCCATTCAACCTCTCCCTGGCTTCTTGTGTGGGCCCTAAAGCTCGTGTGTCTCACGAGCTGAAACCATTATTCCTGTTTCCACATTCATTCATTAGATGAATCCTAGTCACTAGACTACCACGGAGATGTTTATTCATTAGATGAAATCTTATGCAGCATGGTAACTGTGAATAGGAATAGCATATGCAGTTACACTGGCAACCTGGTGAGGGCGCACTTTCCCACAGAATCGAGGAATGAACGCTCTCCAGGAAGGCAGGCCAGGCAGGAGATGATGGCTGGCCTGTTGCTCAGTGGCTCCCAGCAAAGGACAGGTAATTGCTTTGGGATCAGCTATGTGGGTGATTCCATGAGATGTCCCCTAAGGGCCTCCTGAAATGTTTGCTGATGATTGCAGGGAGTTTAAAACTTCACTGAGCAAGTGAGAGCCAGAATCAGCCATATTTCAGTTGTCCCTGTTATACAGCCTTCTCTACCCTCTGAGCTGAGGAAACAAGGATATGGGTTTCACATGGCAACTGGACTTAAATAGCAAATCAGCTCACCCTTCTCTTTATACGCTTCTCTCAGAACACTGCAAAGACTCATATAGCAGGAAATACTCCTTGGTTGCTGTAAATTTTTCTGGCTTTGAAAATCTAACATATCAAACTATATTAGGAGAAGATAGATCTTGAATCACAATGAAGAGAAGGCAGCAGAATTGAGGAGTGGAGTATTTACCAGGAAGATGAGATCTAAATGTATAATGCTACTAATATTTAATTTGGCCCCCTACTTTTCAAATTCTGCAAGAGTGAAGCTTCTCAAATATTTACATGCAAATATATGCTTTAAACGGATACTTCACAAATGAGGGGAATTTTTCATTTGGACTGAAATGATGTCCAATGACTGATGACTAATGTAGGTTTGAGGCAGCATTCACAGAAACAGCTGGACACCATTGTACTTTTCATTTCATTCAAAGAGAAGGGCATTTTTTTCAGTTGATAGGAAGAACCATTCCCAACCAACTCTGAAACTGTAGATTTCAGGTTAAATATATCAAAAGTGTTCACTCTCTTGTCTGCCTCATAAATCATGTACGTTTCCTGAATAACAACGATAGTGAACAGAGAAAACACATAGGTTCAATCAAAATAAGATGGTTGAAAATCTGGTGTATACTTTGCATCTTTGCATGATCATCACAGATTTTCAGTTTTAGACACTTGTGGCTCAAAATCTACGGGACCAGTATGGATGATGAATCTGACTCAAAGGTGTTGCCGTTGTTGCTGTTCCGTATCTATTGCCTACTGAATCTTGCAACAAAAGAACACATTGAGGTTAACGATTTGCTGCGTCTAATTATGCTCTTTGAAGAGCTTAGATAATTTGTGTGGCAGAAAATTCTGAGCAACAATTAGCTAAGGTCAATGGCTTTACAAATAGGAAAACCCTTATATGACAGCAACATCCATGACTTACAGGAATAAAAGAGAATGATAGAGGAATGAATCAAGACAGAATGGATTTGGCATCTGTAGTCCAGAGTGGATGAGCTGAGTTTAACCTTTCTAATAGTGGGAATGATGTCCCTTTTCCAAGCCAATTAGAAATCTGTGAATATTCTATCACTTCTTAAGATTCTGGAAGAATAAAATAAATAGGAACATAAAATCTATGGTCGTGGGCCTTATTCTAAGTACCTAAGTCAAAAATTAACAATTAAGCATTGAGCTAATTTAATCAAAGTTGAAATGATAATGGATAACATGTTTTAATATAATTTGATATATGCCTAGAAGTATAAATGTACCAAATATCATTTCTTTCATATTCATGACCACCCAAGAACTGGTTTATATTGTTTTCTAATTCTACATCTAAAGAATAGAAGGCTGAGTTCACACAATAGGTGGAGGATGTAGGAACCAGAAGCAGGCACAAGATGGCAGGACCCACACTTCTACCCAATAACTGACTCTGCCTTATGTGTAAGTTACACTTTCCTACTTGACCTAGAAAAATACTGTTGACAGGTGAAATTTTGGCAACATCCCCAAGTAGGCTTTTCCTGTTGACAATGGAAGGAAGCAAACACGGATGAAAACCTGCTATAGATACCGTGGGCATGAGGCGAAAGTGGAAGAGAAAGCTGGCTGCTGCTTCACGAGGACAGGACCAGGAGTCAAGGGCACAAAGCAGCTCATATCATCTCCACACTGCACTGTCTGGAATAGTACAAAGACCAGGGTGCTCAGCTCATGTTTAGGGAGTGAAAAATTATGCAGATAATGTCCAGCAACGGTACAGTGAGGGAGGTAGCTTCAGGAAGAGGCAGTGGGGCGAGAGGGTTGGAAAAGTGGGAGCCTTCATTTCTGCAGGGGATAAGGATACTCTGGGAAGGGTGACATTCGCCAAGGGCTTGGAAGGATAGATGGGATGAGGTGGGGACAAGTGCCAGTCGAAGGGCCCAGCATGCTCAAAAAACAAACATCTTGCCTTGCATTAACAAAAAATTCTGAAGTCATAGGACTTTAATTTTGGCTACATCCTAAGTCATCACAAAAATCTAGTGAGCATCACAAAGTCTTTTTTTTTTTTTTTTTAAAGAATTCTAGGTCTTTCTGCTGTACAAATGCTACAGGTTAGCAGATTCAAACACCCATTCTACATCGGGGGATGGCAAACAGTTTCTATACAGCAGCAGACAGCAAATACTTCAATCTCTGTGGGCATATGGTCTCTGCTGCTGCTACTCAACTCTGCCCTAAACATGAAAAAGCAGACTTAGGCACTCCATAAAATTTTATTTACAAATACACATACCAGGGCAAATTTTGCAGGCTGTTTTCAGGTTTCACATAATAAATGGCACCACAAACTGTCAGCCCTTAGAACACTCTCAGAGTAGAATTCAATTCTCTTCTTATGTTAATGTTTTATCTTTTGTTTTTGTTTGCTAGGAAAATAGTCAGCATTTTCAGTAACGACTTTCATAAATCTTTTCACCTCACTTTTTCCAAAATCCAGTCGCCAGGGTTTCCTGAGTAGTCACGGAGTTATACAAACACCCATCAGTATTTTTAACTTCCCTTTTTGATCACAATCACTCAACAGGTATTTGTTGAGCATTTTCTATCTGTCTATTCCTGTGCAAGGGGTTTTCTTGCTTTGCTTTGCTTTGTTTTGCTTGTTTGGTTTGGCTGTGCTTGGCTTGCAATAGCTAGGTGGAGGGTGTGGCTAATGGGTAGTAGGCAATGGGAGAAATAAACATGACCTGTGTGAAGGAATCAGAGAACAAGTTAAGAAAATAAGCAATGTTTGCAAACAATGGCTATGTTAGGGGACACGGAGGCCACATACACGGGATGGGAAGGGGATTCAGGAGAGAGACTTTGGATTTGGAAGGATGGTATGCTACAAGAGTAAAGAGTGTATTCCAGAGGGAAGGCAGAGCTATGAGCGAAGGTCTAGAGTCTGCAAACGTGGCCTATGAGATGAGCGGTAGTGCACAGCTCTGATCAGGGATGTATCCAGGACCACAAATGGGACTGCCCAGGAAAAGCAGCTCAGAGCTGCAGAACCTTAGGAAAGGGAGCTTAGAGTTGACAGTGCCGGCATCAGAACTGCCAGAGGGTGCTGAGGAGCCTGAAAGAGTGTATCAGGAACACTGAGAGTTGTGGGTAAGACAGTTTGGATGGAGAAACCCAGAAATGGAAAAGGCTTGTGGGTACTGATTTTCAGTGCAGGAGTAAATATAATTACTGGCCAGAGATCATTAACCTTGGCTGTGCATCTGAACAATCCAAACCCCCCCCACACTTTTTTTTTTCAGTCTGGGAGGGTATCCTCAAATCTGAAACTTTAAAAATACACCTCACAGATAACTCTACTATGTAGAGGAGTTGAGAATTATTATTGCAGGGGAAAGGAGAGGAAACTTTAAACTCCTTGTGAAATTATAGTTAAATCATGTTATTCTGACTCTTCTTAAAAAATACTATTAATTAAGGAATACCTTTCTCTGTCTCTCTCTCTCACTGTCTGTAACTCTACCTGTCAAATTAAAAAAAAAAATTCTCCAGTGATTTTTTATGGAGTAGCAAACAAAGAATGATGATCTTAAAGGCAGAGGTGCTGAATAAATTATATAGTATATTTTGACAAGTTCTTAGAATATTACCCTAAATTAAATCCTTAGATCCAAGCACATTTTAGAGATTTCAAACTTTAGACTTAAACTTCAAATGATGCAGCTTGCTCGAGTCACATGCGTGGTACAACCCAAACACCTGTATGTGTCGGGTAAATGTTAATGTATTCTGTCAACAGCATATTACCTTGCATGGCTAAATTACTCCACGCCATTATCTGCACCAACCATCTGTAAACCCAGTCCCCCCGTGCTCTAAAATCCCGAGTGCCTGCTACACTATTTTTATTTTATATTCCTGCATAAATCTGTTAAACTCAATATGTTACCACAAATTCTCAAAAATCAAAGGCAATCTGCCGGCCTATAAAACACTGGTTACTGAAAATCGAAGGGCATAATATGTTAGCAATTCAAGCAGTCAGTAAACAATCTTTACATGAATGGGGCTGAAGCGCAAGCTAACCGAACCCCTCAGCAAAAGCCTGCCGTAAAATCAGATATGTTCTTTCAACTCGCAGTGCAGGCTTTGAACCCATTCATGTATTTCATATCTAATAAAAATCTGAACAGTTGGCCTGATTGGATTTTAAGTGATGCAAATTTGAAAATCAAATAGGCAAACTCCCTTTAGACTTCATCTATTTAGAACATAATTGTAAAGAACTACAAATTACATTTATCACACTATTGAATTCCTCAGAGGTTCAATATGAAATTTACAGGAAGGGACAAACATTTGCAGGTGTGGTTTTTTGTTCATAATGAACACAATTTTCTCATGCATAGGATGCTTTCTCCTGCTGTTTCTACATTTTCCTTACTACAAGGACAAAATCATGTTTCCTTTCACAAAATCTTTATTGATCTTAGTTAATAATGCTAATGCTTACATGTAATCCCAAATTATATTTTAGCTGAGATTAAGTTTTTCTTGACTCAGTAATTAGCACACATTTGCTTTTCTATTTACATTTTCAGTTATATAACTCTGTTGCCTGAAGAGACACCTAGGAATCTATCCTCTCAAAATGTTTCTGTAAGTTGAGAAAAATCAATCTTCCTACAAGTATACTTAACCTATTAAAATATCAGCTCATAGTATTCAATGATCCTGTAATAGGTGGAAAGAATTTAAAAGTCATCATTTTGGGGTTCCATATTTTTAGTATTATTAGGTATTTTAGAAGTTAATAGGTTACCTCATTCTTGTTTAATGATCCCCATTATCATGAAATCTGAGGGAATCTGAGTAGTGGTTCTGAAAGTCACATGGACTTCTGCATAACCCATGCACAAGATTAACATTTCCTGCATAAAGCAATCAGTATAGAACTTTCCTATTCCATTTGAAGTATCTGCAAATATGAAAGAAGTTTACACATTATATAGGCAATAAACCCACCCGTGTTATTCCCTCATCAAATCTAAACAAGGCCTTGGGGGTCATAACACACTTGCAAGTTTACAATATGAAAAATAAACGGTATCCTACTGGGACTTGGAATGCAAAGCAACGATTCTTTAATTGCATATACTGTTTCTCTCAGACACATCTGCAAAGTTTAGATGATATCTTCCTTGTGCAGATCAACATCTCTAACTTCTTTGACTCACATAGAAACAGCAGAGATGATCAGACTGACAGATTCAATTAGATAGGCTGAACCATCAGCCAGTACTTTCCTGGAATGGACATATGGGTTGTTTGTGGTAGGGTGTATTGTTCCCTCATTCTTCTTACTAATTACCAGAGCTTAGCTCTCTCGCAACGGTATCTTCTTTAACAAAAGAAAAATTAATAATACGATGGGCCATGCACTGTTTGCAGCATTCCACTTGCATTAATTCATTTCATGTTCACAAGAACAAAATAGGTCTATCATTATCCCTATTTTACAGGAATAAACTAAATCTTGTGGCCTACCGTGAGCCATTAGGTTATATTGCTATCATAAAGACACTGCATTCCTTCCATTGACATTTCAATTCGAGAGACAGAAACATTTCAATTTCATGACAAAAGTAAACTTCATGGTATACACTGAGATTCAGCAGCTGGCGTGGGCACCCTTTGGGCAAAGCTCCGTGCCAAGAAAGACGAGGGAAGTACAACGCAGTTCAACGAACTGTCCTCCGCAGGGGTCTTACTCTCTGGCAAAATTTTTTAAATTGCTAAATTTTAAAGCTAAAAACATCTTTATTTTCAAAATTAAAAACAAGAAACAATACTTAGGGCTATGGATATGATTACCAACTTCGCTCCCTTTCAGCTCCTAGCGTGCCTAAGGCATTATGGCAGGTGACGAAGGGATCACAGACTGCCGCACAGCTCAGCTACCCCTTTCCTGCAGTAAGGGACAGGAACGCTGGGCACCTCAGTCATCTAGGTGACCTGCCGTTGCCATTGTCACAAGCCTCCTTGGGTTGTTGCCTTCTTTGCAAACGCCCTCCCAGGTGCCATCTTCAGGTCACATTGCCTGATCCAAGCTGCCTCTTGCAATAACACCCTTTTTATCCTCCTTTCCTTATCTCCTCCTCACTTGGGGATACCTATACTGATGACATGACCTCTGTGTATGCACGTTCTAGGTGCTGCATTACACAGGGGCTGGCGCTGTTGGCGTAGTGGGTAAAGCCACCGCCTGCAACACTAGCATCCCATAGGTGCCCATATGGGATTCAGGCACTGCAGGTGGTGGCTTTACCCACTACACCACAGTGCCAGCCCCTCCACTTCTTCTGATCCAGGTCCCTGCTAATGCACCTGGAGAATCAGCCGAAAAAAAACCCAAGTGTTTGGACCCCTGCACCCACATGGGAGACCAGAATGACGCTCCTGGCTACTAGGTTCAGTCTGGCCCAGCCCCAGCTGTTGCTGCCATTTGGGGAGTGGACCACTGAATAGAAGACACTCTCTCTCTCTCTCTCTCTCTCTCTCTGTGTGTGTGTGTGTGTGTGTGTGTGACTCTGCCTTTCAAATAAAAGAAAAATAAATCCAGAAAGGAAAAAAAAAAAAAAGCCAGTGAGCAGAACCTATATGCTATAAAACACATCTGCACCCCCAAAGTACACAGAACACAGGGAAAACCTACAGTAAGTATTTCCTGACAGAGAGCAAACACATGTGGTAATCACTTATCTTATTTGAAATAAATTTATGGGGCCAGTGCCATGGCGCAATAGGTTAATCCTCCACCTGCGGCACCAGCATCCCATGAGTGCCAGTTCTAGTCCCAGCTGCTCCTCTTCCAATCCAGCTCTCTGCTCTGGCCTGGGAAAGCAGTAGAAGATGGTCCAAGTGCTTGGGTCCCTGCAACCACATGGGAGACCTGGAAGAAGTTCCTGGCTCCTGGCTTTGGATCAGAGTAGCTCCGGCCGTTGCGGCCATGTGGGGAGTGAACCAACGGAAGGAAGATCTTTCTCTCTGTCTCTCCCTCTCACTGTCTGTAACTCTACCTCTCAAATAAATAAATAAAAATCTTTAAAAAAAAAGAAAGAAAGAAATTTATCTACACCTGAAATTAATCTGAAGACTTTCAAATCTCAAGGCAATGTACATCTTCAATCTCTGTTTTGTTCCTGAGTCTATTTCTTTATAAGGGAGACTACTGTCTCATAATGTTATCTGTTCTATCTGATAATTTTTTGAATCATTGCAATGTATAGTACTGTTTTTTAAACCTTAGAGTTCAAAGTCTCCAATTTCTGGAAAATAATCTAGATCCAACAGGACACAAAAATGACTCAAGAAGTCCATGCTGTGGCATAGCAGGCTAAGCCTCTGCCTGTGGCGCTGGCATCCCATATGGGCGCTGGTTCGTGTCTCGGCTGTTCCACTTCTGATCCAGCTCTCTGCTATGGCCTGGGAAAGCAGTGGAAGATGGCCCAAGTGCATGGGCCTATGCACCCGCGTGAGAAACCTGGAAGAAGCTCCTGGCTCCTGGCTTTGGCCTGGCCCAGCTCCAGCCATTTTGGCCATTTGGGGAGTGAACCAGCAAAAGGAAGACCTTTCTCTCCATCTCTCCCTGTCTCTGTCCATAACTCTACCTCTCAAATAAATAAACAAAATCTTTATTTAAAAAAAGGCTATTCAAATGTAACCAGGAAATGTGACACATCTATGTGTCAGAGAAACCTCTCCAATCAACATTAATGAAGAGCCTCATTGCAGAAAAGGGGAACGCTCAACAGAAAGGTTCTCTGCTGGAATGACGAGAAGTCTTTCCAGATATTACTGCAACTTATTTTACCATATTCAACAGTATCTCAGGATTCTGAGAGGGACTCTGCTTCTGCAGGATTTAAAGGGCAACACGTTCATTCTTTAAGCCTTGAGATAACACAGCTACTATGGAGACCTAACTTACGTGCGTAAAAAAAAAGGGATACATCAGAATTTTTAGGGCATGACATTCTGGATATTTAGTTATTTATATCCAAATTAGTCCCTTTTCCGCTGGGTCAGTATAACTCTATCTGCCATTGAAGGTTGCTATCTTCCACACTCGAGGGCCATGGCTGTAAATAATAGTTTCTGGTGTTTCTGTAGAACAGTGGAAGGTTTGGCTCTTTGTGTGCTGACCCTGGAAGCGACTTTCTGAAATAAATCTCTGTTGATTCACCTCAACGATAAACTCTCAAGGGGCTCTGTTCTTTCTGAAAGTAACAAAGAGTTCTTAACACGGCAGGGAACCCACTGTGGGGGCTCAGAGCATGGAGGCAGCTTGTCTGATAACATGCCTCCATGTTATAATTTCCTCTCACAAGGAAAAGCAAGATTAAATTATAATGGAGGGCTGTGGGGTTCTGGTTAATTGCAGTTTTGCTGCATTTGATACTGGATTATACCAGGCATTTAACTGCTATCGTTTAGATATATATTTTGATATGTGACTTTAAGAAAAATAACATTTAAAAAAATCTCCGTTATTGGCCAAAGTAATAGCCTCAATGTTCAGTTCAAAGCAAGAGACTTTCAATTCAGTCCTCAGGGTATTAACATAGTGAGTCAGGGTCTCAAAATATTTCTATTATTGTAAACTGTTGATTATGCCTCTCATTTTGTGTTAAATAAGAAATACAGTGGGGAGACTTCCTTGGCAACAGCTCCCACTTTCATAAGGAAGAGTCAAAAGTCGTGGTTCCAGTTAGCACTTTAGCTTTCATTCTGTGACTTTTAAAAACCTTATTTATTTATTTGAGAGGCAGATAGAGAGCTCCCATCTGCTGATTCACTCCCCAGATGCCTGCAACAATCCCTTCTGGTGTCAAAACCCCCAGGAGCTGGGAATTCCATCCAAGTCTGCTACACGCGTGGCAGGAACCCAGTTCCTTCAGCCATCCCTGCTGCTTCCCAGCAGGAAACTCTAGCAAGGAGCCAGAGCCAGGTATGGAGCTCAGTCATCCTGGTAGGGAGTTTGGGCATCTTAACTGGGGTCTCAGCCACAAAACCAAAAGGCTGCTGTAGTTACGTGATTTGGAGCACGTGGACCGCTCTGTGGCTCAGTCCCGTACCCACGGAGGTAGCGCATTAGCATGGACGGATACAGAGGCTCTGACCATTCTAACAACACGTGACTTTTAAATTTCCTTCTTTGGCCGTGTACTTCTTTCCTCCATTCTAGAATACCCTTTCCTAAATTTTCATGTAATTGCTTAAAAATCTGGCTGTGATCTAGGTGCCCACTTACCGCTCTATACAGCTCTGAGCATAACAATGTAAAGTCATTCCTAGATCACTTAGGGGTTCCCCCAATAGACTTCCTCAACTATTAGATTCCTGCCTGCAATGAATACTCAACTAAATATCTGAACTAAATTATTTTTTCTAAAATTCCGGAAGGTAGAGCTTCTGACTTATTTTTCTATTCATCCCCAGGATCTAGTACGGTACTTGATGCATAATAGTTACTCAAAGAAGTAAATGGATAGAATTTAATAAACAATTCAGCAAGTGCCTTCCTGAAATAAAATGGAAAGTCAAATTGTTATTTGTATTTAAAAAAAAAAAAAGAGAGAGAAAACTGTACACATTAGACAATGTACACACAAAATGCAAACTGGGCATAAAAAGGAAATTAAAAGCTTTACTGAAAAATAAGATTTATATCAAATATTAAAAGCAGTCATGTTTGGATGGTAAGATAATTTTTCATGTCATGTTAGGTTTATATATTCTAACACAAATAGTATTATTTTAAGATTAAATGATTAAACAAATCAATAAACATTATTGAGAAAACATAACATAAAAATATTGAAAAATCACAAACTTTGCCCTTCTGAGAATGGCAACCATGAGTAAATGTTGACACATTGAACAAAATACATACTCATTAAATGCTTTTCTTTTTACAAAAGAACCATTTCATGAATTGTGACAAATATACTAACATGAGATTTTAATACTAGGACAAGTGGGATGAGGTTATATGGGAACCCACAATTTTTGCTTTGTAAATTTAAAAGTATTCTGAAGTAAAATGTTAAAAAAAGAGAGAGAGAGAGAGAGATTTATTTACTGGAAAGACTGAGATAGAGAGAGAGGCAGGAATAATTCTATGCATTGATTCGCGCCCAAAATGCATGTAATATGCAGGGACAAGGCCAGGGCTGGAGGAGCCAGGGGCCAGGAACTCAACCTAAGCCTCTCATGGGGGTGGCAGGGGGCCACCACTTGAGCCATCACCACTGATTCCTACATCTGCATTGGCTTGCATCAGAGACAGGAATCAAACCCAGGCACTCCAGAGTGGGTTCATGGGCCTCTTAGCTGGCATCCCAACTGCTAGGCTAAATGCCCACCCCCTCAAACTTCTTCAATGAATCCTTAACAAGCTTAATATACTATTCAAAAGCATGATTAGAGGGCTGTGTTTGAGCCATTTGCTCCTTCCCACATACTAAATATGATATATTTTATGATTCATGCATGCAATTCTGAAGTACTGCTAAGATGTTCCTTTGTTTTGTTTCACGATTTTCTTCATCATGGTTAATACTGGTGTATTTCAATTGTGCACTCATGTACTTCCCTATGTTAGGCTCATGCTATATTCACATCCAGGCTTAGAACTTCCTGTTTTCCCCATCCTATACTTTGCTGTGATCTCTGTTTCTGTCCCGTGACCCAAGGTTGGTAGCTCCACACTGTACTGTACTGGAGTGACCCAACGGCCCGTGTGGACATGTGTCAGCTATTGAAAGTTTAAGTGGAAGAACAGATATTGTGTTTGTGTAAACTCCTTGAAGTCTAAACTCTTCTGTGACTATCAGCAATTACTGTAGAGTCAGTTGCCTACTTTTTTTGTTGACTGAGTAATGTATGCAGTTGCCTGTTTTTGCATCTTAAGTGAAATAAAAGCAGTTCATTCACAAACGCTGACTGCATTCAGCAGGTTGTTACAAGGTGTTAAAGAAAGGGTTTGAATGAACTGATTAGACTGTACAATTTTTCAAGGATAAGGTCTGAGTTTGTCTTATTTCCAGCCGCTTACTCTCCCAGTACCCAACCCAGTGCCTCACCTAAAAATGGAAGGGTTTTCTTTCTTTAATTTGTAGATATCAGTTATATTTTTCATTGTTAATTTTTTAACTTCTATTTTTAAATATGTATTTAAAATATATGTTTACATTTTTATTTATTACTTCTCTGAAAGGCAAAGTGACA
The DNA here is from genome assembly GCF_051225735.1 of Oryctolagus cuniculus. Taxonomy (NCBI): domain Eukaryota; kingdom Metazoa; phylum Chordata; class Mammalia; order Lagomorpha; family Leporidae; genus Oryctolagus; species Oryctolagus cuniculus. Next base: position 127,941,030 of record NC_142868.1, read on the forward strand.
GAAACAACCAAGAGAAAGAATGCTCCCATCCAGGGGCTCCATCAGCAAATGCCTGCAGCAGCCCTGGCTGGGCACAAAGGAAGCATCTGGGAATCCAAGCCGGGGCTCCCATGCGGGCAGCACAAGTCCAGTGACTGGGTCCTCACCTGCTGCCTCCCCAGGTCTGCATTAGAAAGAAGCTGGAGTTGGAAACAGAGCCAGAACCCAAACCCAGGGGCTCTGATGTGGGATGCAGGCATCCTACGCAGCAGCTTAACTGCCAAGCTGAATGCCTGCCCCAATATATATTTTCATTGTACAAAATATGTAAAGTGTACAATATGATTTTTTTAAAAAAAGATTTACTTGGCTATTTATCTGAAAGGCAGAATGAAAAAAGAGAGGAGAGATGGAAAGAGGGAGAGATCTTTTATCTACTGGTTCATTTCTAAAATTCCCACGGTAGCTGGGGCTGTGCCAGGTCAAAGCCAGGAGCCAGGAAATCCATTCAGTTCTCCCATGTGAACGGCAAGAACCCAAGCGCCTGGGCCATGATCTGCTGACCCTCAAGCCCATCAGCAGGAAGCCTGACTGGATGTGGAGGGGGCAGGACTCAAAAAGGCACTCCAATGTCGGATGCGGGTGTCCCAAGCTTTTCCTACTGAGTCACATCATCCACCCCAACACGATATTCTGATGTACAAGTGTAAAGTGAAATGGTTACTCTAGCCAAGTAAATAAGCTGGGAGAGTTCTGAGGATGGAACAGAGAGATGTAGATTTTGAGCAGAGAAAAGGGGGCTAAAATCATGGTGAAGAAACAGGGACACCGTGACGGGGAAGGGGATGTCTATGCAGCCAGGAAATGGTGAGAGCTGAGTTCCCATCTAACTGCACGAGGAATAGCAGAAATCTACTAGAATTTGCATATTGACAATGATCAGATGCTTCATAGAGCACTGACTTACTTCTTTTCAGTGAATCTCAGTGTTATCCCTGGGACCCACTGGGGTGCTTGTTTTTCCCTGGGATCACACAAATGGCCTCCCTGAGAACTGTGTGAAAAGTTGAGAACTGAAACATAGAGAATCTTCATTGCTACTGGAGATGGAGGGAAACAAATGCAAACACTGCGTTGTATAGGCCAATGACATTCGTGTGTTTAAAGGAAAAGTCTGCTCATGAAGAAACAGGTGTGGTCACCACTCATGCCTCAACTTTTCACCAAATGTATATATCCTTCAATTTAAGACTTTGAAAACTTATTGAGGGGGGTGAGCGCTAATAGAAGTGTCCTCTAAACTTTGCCACTAAATGCTTAGTTTTTTTTTTTTTTTAAGTAATTTGCCTAAAGATCAAAGTTGCAGGTCTGGTATTACACTGGATTCAGGACCAGCCATCTGTATTAGATAACTCATCTGTCTTCTCTATATTAGTAAAGAAGCAGCCTCTATGCACAAAACACAGCTGGGCCTTTCCATGATAAGGAGCCATTTTTCGGTGCCTTCTTTGGACATTCACTACTCTTAGGATCTCTCTTCCAGCCACACATCTCCTATCAATATGATGTGGGAGGCATTTAGGGGCTGGGAGCTCACAATGACTGAATATCACAGCACTAAGACAAAGCAGAGTCACAAAAAGTACACAAATACTCTTGCGTGCACAGACGCATCATGCTGACAGTCCTCTGTTTCTACCCTACAACACACATTTCCCAGGTAGAAGTACTTCTCATCTGTAGCGACCCATGGAACAGGGCTGCCTTGAACCATTGCATGACAATTGTTTGCGAGTTTCTTCAAAACTGCAAATGAATGTTCTTATTTTGTTCTCAGGACTAGAACCTGGGACCAAAGACTAGAGAGCGACTCACTGAGCAAAACTGAGAATTAGCCTCATCGTTTAGGCGTTGGAATGAAACACACCTGCCATACAGACCATTTGAACATACCAACCGATTTATCCCAGAGACAGGGAGCGTGACATGGGACAGGGTGTGTCTCAGCAACCTCACACGCGTCACAGACACCTGCACTCCGACCGACTCACCTGCTGACTTCACCTGCTGCCTGCTGTTCAGGCTCCTGAGAAAAGAAAGAAGGAGATGGAAGGAGGCCCAGGTGAAGGATTTTAATAGGAACAATGAGTGTTCTCATGAAAATGATAGCACCAAAGGATCAAACTGGAATTCACCTGCACTGTTAGATTTGTAAGACACATTCTGCAATTATTTTAAAAACATCTCAAAACCAAAGCCTGTATACAAGTTAAAATCCATTAGGCCAGTCAGTAGGAGGCTCATGTTTATAAGAAAAGCATGACTTCAAAAGCCTGTGAGAAGCAATGTTATTTCTTTATATTTTATAACTGATCATTGCTGACGTAAGAATTTACTGGTCTACCTACATTTAGACACGTTATTAAACTTTTAGTTCCAGTAATTTTCTACTGGAGTTTATTGTCAAATATGTAATTGTAGAATGAAAATTTAGGTTATTTCTAACAAGCAAAACAAACCAGCAGAATAAAAATAAAGCTCTTAAAGCAAACAGCATTTTTGGAGAAAGTAATTAATGTTTTACAGAAGAATCCACAAACATTAAGGGAAAAAAAGATTTTTAAAGACTACAGAAAATAAAATGAGTGCAGCATCTCTATTTTACAAGCATCTTAAGAGAACAATTGTTTGAATATATGTATTCCAATATAAACAGGTAAATTACAGGGAAGAAAGTGGAACAGAAAAGAGCAGGAAGGGAAACATTACAAGTCACCAGTGTGGATTTGCAGAGGTTACAAGCTACTTCAGCCTTCCTCGTCCACAGCATCAGGCACTTGATTCATTCAAATATAAACAATCTGCTGCTGTGTATGAAAAATCTGGAATGTCTCTGTGCAAAAACTGCTAACAAAACAGTAATAAACTGTCTGTGAGAGTCCTAGCAGCTTGGTGCAACTCCATTTTATTCTACGTTCAAAATTCTGTAATACAACTGAGCGCCTGGGCGAGTGTTTTCTCCACTGCTGCAGGGAATATGTTGACAGTGAAACCAGGGCTCGATCTGCCTCTTCATATCAACCTTTCAGGACTACTCCATGGTGTCGTCCATCAGCAACAGAACCACAGGCTTGGTACATTACTATGTTTCACACCAATCCTACCTTATCTACTTCTTCAGCTTAGGTTTAAAACCCAATTAAAATTTAATGTATCCGATCTCTGATTTCTGAGCACTATTTGGCAATGAATCTAAGAGCCTTGTAGTAGCTACGTTACTGCACAGCGTGCCCTAAGGTGTTCTAGGTAATACTTGTAAAAAGTTGGCAAGTGCCATTTAAAGTGCCAGTGATTTCTTTGGAGCTGTCTCCATCCTACTTCAGGAGCAAATGCTTTGTCCTCATGCAAAAAGCGCATACTATGATTTTACACCTGGGATCTTCATCACGATGTACGTGCATAAATTTGCACGGACAACTTTGTTTTTACATTTTGATTCACTTTCTAAAAATGTAGGCTAATAAAATTTGTTGATAACTACAAAACTCTCCAATCACACACACCCCAAAGTGCCTTCAAATTTTCCAAACTGTAAATCTACAAGGTATTGATATTACAAGAAGTACCTTCATGGATGTCCATTGAAATAAAGTCTCACTATTGTGCTTTCGGTCCTCCATTTTCCACATCTGTATAAAAAATCACACCTCGCTCTATAATTGAGTTTCAGAAATCAAGCTCTACTACATGCATGTGCGTTCATACCATTTCTATGAAAACCAAGGGCTCAGTTGCCTTTGCACAGTGAAACAGATGACAGCAGGCACATTCTCTTCTCCTTGCTTCTCAGCTCCTCCTTGGCTGAGAGAAGGCAGGAAAGCTGAGGGCACTGCCATGTTTGAGGACCAGCCACTGTTTTAGTCCCTTTACATGTGTTGTTCTTATTTAACACCTACAATAGACCTGGGAATCACAAGTTTGAATCTTACCAGTAAAGCTACATAACAAGGGATTAAAAGAAAGTGTGTCACAAGGCATAGTGGCTATTTCATCCTGTAATAGGTAACGGAATGAATCTCAGAAGGCATGCAGACAAAATAAAGGCAAGCCAGGCTGGCCTTGTGGCACAGTGGGTTAAGGTTCTTGGCAAGGCAGGCTTCCCATATTGGAGCACCAGTTTGAACCCCGGCTGTTCTATTTCCGATCCACCTCCCTGATAATGTGCCTGGGAACGCACTGGAAGTTGGCCTGTGTGTTTGGGCTCCTGCCACCCACGTGGGAGACTTGGATGGAGTTCCTGGCTTCAGCCTGACCCAGTCTCAGCCATTTGGCTATTTGGGGACTGAACTAGGGGATGTCTTTCCCTCTCTGTCATTCTGCCTTTCAAATAAATAAATAGATAGAAAAATAAATCTTTTTTAAAAAAGGAAAGACAAGGACCTTCACCATCAGTGTTTCTCAGTCTTATGAATTTAATCTTTGTGAAAGAGACAGACAAACTAAGATACAATCCCTTTGGTCACTCTCCAGATACATCCAATAGCCAGGGCCGGGCCAGGCTGAAGTGAACTTAGGAATCAGGAACTCAATCCATAGGTAAAAGGACCCCAAGTACTTGGACCATTGCTCACCGCCTCCCCTGAAGCGTATTAGCAGGAAGCCGAAATCAAGACCAGAGCCAGCATGAGAACCCAGGTGCTCTGCACAGGAATTCAGGCATCTTAACCACTAGGCCAAACACACTTCCAAAGACAATCTTAGACAGAACATGGATGGGACTGCAAGTCCGACTGAAACACTCAGAAGTGCAGTCCTCTTTTAATTGTCTTTCCAGTCTTCCGATTAGGTCCAAAATGAAGTCTTTGCTTCTTATTTTTTCTTCAAGGCTCTCCAGCCTTCTCTAGTCTCCTTTTAGGGTAGCACAAACAGGTTTCAGGCAAGCCTCAGTCTATTTGGTATTTCATTTCTTTTTCATGTTGCTGCATTTCTTTTTGTGGTTAGCTTCTACCTGAGGGCAAGTGGTACGGATGTTCCTTTGAAGGCACAGTAATATACCATTAACCTCGTAAACACATATGATTCTAAAAGTGGAGGAATTTAGAGAAATATCTAGTAATGGGAAGCATGTGCAGATATGACCAAAAAAAATCAGAAATGCAAAGACTGCGGTAGGATAGCCAGAACGCTGACTCAGACGCCAGATTGCCTCTCGGGTTGTGTAGCGAGGCTGCAGCTCACAAGCAGGGTGCTGTCTCAAATTTCATAACTAAGCTTGCTGCTTGGGACACTGATAATAGCCTCCTTTAGACTAGTGCTATATGTGTTGCCAGTTTCTCCAGCCAAGCCAGAAAGCCCCTACTTTGAATACAGCTGAACTTTTATTTTAAATAAAAATGGAGCTACTCCATACTATGGCAATGCTGTTAATGAGGTAGAACTGCCAACAAACAGGATAACACATCATGTGCTCACTTTGAATGTTCATTTTTGGATGGGAATTGTTTTAATGACAGACAGGAGTGGATATTTTAAGAGGATCCCCACCCCGGGTCAATAGCATTATTCAGTAGATCTAACTTCACCTCAAACTCGCAGGCCAAGACTTAGCAAACAGAATAACAAGAGTTGGCACTGTAGTGGCTTTTTAAATTTTTCGCTAAAATCTTTATTTTGTTTAGCTCCTATAACAACAAAAAGGGCACATAACAGGAAAGCGGAGAAAGGTGGGTGCAGTGACTGGTAACAAAGAAAGGAAAGCTCATGGACCTCTGTCTCAAGGCCCTTTTCACCTGCACAGCTGTCCTCCAAATCCTAGCATCTAAAGTTTATGCATTATTTTGTTAATGTAAATAAGAGTGCCTGACTTGTATAAAACGCTCTATCAGTGGAAAGACTGTGAAACTTTGATAACAAGGAAGGTTTAGAAAGCCAAGGACTATGGTTATGTCGATACCCAAAAGAAACGTCTCTAGACAACCGTCACGAAACAGGTCTACAACTGAGGTGGGATTAGGGATACGTCAAAGGCAGCGGGCTCTGGGAGTTCCCGGAGACGGCCACTAGGTGGTGCCATGAGAAGGGTCAGCGAGGACCTGGGGCCGGCAGAGCGCAGGAGGACGGGGCGGGGTACGAAACAGTGCAGGAAGTAGGTTTACAGCTCCGCGTTCCCGTGCCAACTTGTAGTCGCTAAGCAAATTATATAATGTAGACTGTACAGAGACATTGCTTTTACAAAGTGCTCCTCCTTCAGAAACGGTCCCCACGGAAAATTCTCTTGGTGATTAATCCAACGGGGTTGGGGGTGGGGGGGAGATACACTCCAGGAGGCACAACCTTTCCCCCAAAAAGGCCCTCAGAAACAGAGGAACGAACACTGCCTCACGGGAGAAAACAGGTTTAGACAAACGTGTCTTTGTACAGTATTTAGGCTACACTGAATGGAGATTAGTATCCTTGTAAACATTTTGAATCTCGTATCCTATTAGAAGTCCTGAACCAGACGAAACGAAAACTTCCGTTTTGTTTAATACATCTCGTCAACGCCACGGTACCGTTGGAGCAGGCAGACGGCTTAATTACGCACCGACGGCTCCGCGTGCAAGTCTGCCCTCTGCTGGCGCATCCTTTGACTTCGCTCCTCCGAGGAAAGGAGATGCATTTAATTTAGATCTCAACAATTCAGTAAATAAACGAGCCCCAAACAAACAAACAAACCAAAACCACTCAAAAAGGAACTCTCCACAACACGGAAGAACACAAGATGCATTATTTACCAGCGTCAGGCTTCTGTCAACATTCTCTGGGGAATAATCAGCAAAGCCATTTGGGAAGGGCAAATTGTTTTAAAGATTTATTTATTTATTTGAAAATCAGTTACACGGAGAGAGAAGAGGCAGAGGCAGAGAGAGAGAGAAAGAGAGGTCTTCCATCCGATGATGATTCACTCCCCAAATGGCTGCTACGGCTGGAGCTGTGCCTATCTGAAGCCAGGAGCTTCTTCCAGGACTCCCATGTGGGTGCAGCGGCCCAAGGACCTGGGCCATCTTCTACTGCTTTCCTGGGCCATAGCAGAGAGCTGGACAGTTAGTGGAGCAGCTGGGTCTCGAACCGGCGCCCATATGGGATGCCAGCACTTTAGGCCAGGGTGTTAACCCACTGCGCCACAGCGCTGGCTTGGGAAGAACAATTTACAAAAGGTGGTTGTTCCCCACAGCAGCTGGACTTCCAGTCTCATGTAGAGACCTTATCTAACTACGGTGTGACACGGCGTTTGCTATTTCAAAGACATTGAAACTTGACAGTTTCAGTAGGACACTGAACAAGGTGGGGCTGATACTGGACATGACCCTCTGAACTTTACACAAAAATGTGGCCCCTTAAAGTTCCCCAGAAGTGCTACCTGGAGTGCCACATGTGCTACCAGAATTTGGGATGCCATATGATTTCACCATATGCTTATTACTAAATCCCCAATATTAATAAGCCCGAGAGGGTTCTTGCCTAATATTTAGAGAAGAATTCTAAATACCAGCACAGATAAGCAAGGCAGCCTGGTACATTTTAGGCTTTTATTTCCTGCAAGAGGGATCTAGGAAAGTGAGGACTATAGTTCAGGTAGGAGAGAAGGAAAAGTCTGGAAACTGGAGTAGCGTCCATACCACCCAGAGAGCAGGCCAAAGCCATGTGCAGCAAGCACCTCGAGCTGCTATCCACCGCTTATCACCGGCAGCAAAGCAGAGGCAGAGAGCTTTATCTAAGAGAGAGAGGTAGATCTGGGTTCACACCGAGCACCAGGAACCAGGCACATGGAGGAGCATCCAGGCCAGGAAGCCTAGGGCGCGTGGCCCTAGAGGCGCAGGGCTACAGCAAGCCCCCCTCCTGGCAAGAGGCCAGGCAAAAGAGAGGCGGGACACACTGTGTCCCAGGCTTTCAACCCACTTCCAAAGGGGAGTGGTTAATTAACCTGATTGGCTGGTGGGCACCCAGTGTGTGGCCAGGTAGGGGGATGAGGTCACATAGGGGCGTGGTGAAGGCGTGGTCTTCCAGCTTACAAACCTAATCAATTTTAACCTGTATGCCTGCCTACTTCAGGGCCACACAGGACTGATCATGAGATCAACTAAATAAATCCAGGCCTCTAAAACTCAAAGATGGACTCTTGGAGGCAGAATAATAGCAGAGTATGAGCCCTGAAATGGGGTGAAGGGTTTACAGGAAAATCTGAGTTAAGTATATACACTCTGTGTAATTGCTTTTCTTTAACTCTTTGTAAATTTGGAATTTTTTCCAAATAGAGAGATTTCCAAATAAAAGGAAGGGATTTCAAAATAAGGAGTGCACGTGAGCAAAAGAGCTAGAGAGCGAGAGAGAGGGTCTGGGCAAACCAGTGTCTACATTGTTGTTCTGCTTCCATGTCCTCTGGAGAAGACACTTAGTTTTTCTGAAATTCTGCTTCCTCACTGGTAGAGCCGAGCCAATAATGCTAAGTCCATGGCTGGCACAGTAGCTGTCCATCATGCACATGTTTTGACTTCCATTATTAAGGTTATTAGCTAGACAGAAAGACTGGCTTCCATCAAGGAGAAGTGCTCACTCTGCTCTTCTACTCTGGCAAACATGAAACAAGTGTACCAAGGGCCAATTCCCTGTTGATGAAGGACATCTGCACTCCATAATCTCCATCAAATAACCTGTGAGGTCCTTTATACATTCATCTGGAATCCCTTTTAGAAGAACTGTTCCATAATTTATACTCATCTTATTTTGAAAAAATTAATTAACTTGAAAGGGAGAGCAAGAGAGAGCGAGAGCGAGAGAGCGAGAGCAAGAGAGTGAGAGCGAGAGAGCTCTTCTCAAATGCCCACAGTAGTTGGTGGATCAGGTGCAAACCAGGCACTGGAAACTCAAACTCCATCTCCCACATGTGTGGCAGGGACCAAAATACCTGAGCCATCAGCTGCTGTCTGCCAGGGGGCACACTGGCAGGAAACTAGAATAAGTGGTATTGGGACTTGAACCCATGCACTCCAATATGGAATACAGGTGTACACCAACTGCCCTTCCCCATTATCTATTAACAAGAAACCTTGCCCCATTTAATCCAGATCTGTCCCTTTTCAGTAATGTAGAATGGGATTTAAACCATGGCTTTGATTCAGTTCCACCAAAGGGTCGCATGTTTTCCCTTGGCAACAAGGAGAGTCAGGACACAGCTTTCAGAGGGAGGCAGCATCTGTTATCATCCACCTGTGCTCCAGGACCTTTGGGGTGGGGCTTGCTTTTGCACTGATGTCAAGAAAATTGGCTTGAAATTCAGGAACACCTGCATTTAAATGCAGGTCTCACCTGTAATAGAACAGCTTATGTGACATCAATCAAATTCACTTATTTGAGCTCAATTTCCTTATTTGTAAAATGAAGGCAACAACTCGGCAACCTTGCAGAGTTGTAGTTGGAGATAATATATAATTTTTAAAGTAGGCATGCAATTATTATGAGTCTTTGCTCTTGTTTATATTATTATGGAAAAATGTTACAATCAGGCCAAATTTATTTTAATCTTCATAAACCTACTCAAAAACCTACTCAAAGAGTAGAAATGTTTTCTGATAATGGATAACATTAAAATAGCTCAAGAATGTTTCTAAGCTTTTGTGTAAAGGGTTCAGATCTTTAAAGTTAGACCTTAGAAATGATGCAGCCTCATTTCTCCTTTTATAGATTAAATAAAATATTTGTCAAAGTTTACAGTCATAGTTTATTGTAGACTTGAAACTAAAACACAGACTTCTTCTTTTCTCTTTGTAATATAGTTTCTACCATCCTCCTGTGACTTCCTTAAATTCTGTGTTCTATTTATTATTGACCTTTAACTGTTTCACATACCATACAATCTGGAGATAAGACCAAGCTGTCATATTTACTCATAAAACATTAAAGAACTAAAACCACATAAAAACATTAATATAGACAAACAAAGCACAAAAGTATTCCAAACGTTCTTAACAGCATAGAGGTGAAGGTGTAATATAAACAATAAGATAAGGCTCCAGAAGCCCAAAGACCTGGATTTAAATTCCAGCCTCACTGTCTGACTCTGCCTTACTGTCTTAGGCCCTAGCTATGAGATTCAATTTTCTCATTTAAAAATGAAGACAGAAAACGCAGCCTAATAGTGCTGTTAGGAAGCATCCGAGTGATAGCTTATAACATTCCTTGCATGTAACAGACAGGATATAAATGTTAGGTTTTTTCCCCTGCCTCCTTTAATATGAAACCCATAGTTCTATAATGTAAGGAGGTAGCGTCTATCCAATTTACACCGAGTTTGCTCAATAAATACTAATGTGATAGTGGCAATGACGCTAACCTTGAAACAAAAAGCCCTGTAAGCAAGAAAAGACAGCCATAATTATCCAAGATAACCAAAAGCAAAACTCTCCAATTAGAGCCAACTAAATGTATATGCATGAAATCTTTTTTGACAGCAGGAACTAATCTGAGATGACATATGTACATTTAAAATAACAAGTTAATGACCCTTGAAACATACATGTCATCTCAAAGGATCAATGCACATGTTGTAATAGACACATTCAAGATTCCTTTCAGCACCAGTAGGTTCATCTCATGCCTATGGCATGAACTATGAAGTGAGATAATAAAAATGATAGGAAGAAGGTAGAGCAGTTTATCAAGTTGTAATTAAATTTATCTAAAGAAAATTTTGAGGATGTGGTTTTTCAACTATCCTGTGAAAGAGACTGGTTCCAACTTTTAAAGCTTTGAATTCTCTTAAACCAGCAACTCCATGAAATGGAAATTATATTTTGTACATACTTTATATTGAGGATTATTGTATATTACAAGTTGTATAGTCCCTAGTATTCTTCAATAAGTAGCCTCTCCATACAAGCAATTCAAGCTGACAATATTTTAAAAGCAAAAACAAGAACTAGAGCGTTGATTCAATTGCTCTAGAATTGAGCAAATATGAGAAAGGGAAGAAAGAATCTCACACACACAAACATTTCAGCTGAGAGCTGGCTAGGGCTAGCTGACACAACCCGGAAGGTTTTAAACTATAGGCTTCCCTAACTCAGGTTCATTTGCTCCCTCTTCCATACCACACAACTAGCTTTCTGCCTAATAATCTTTCCCTTTCACCTGGTTATTCTTTTTTTTTTTCCATCTTCCTCACTGCAAAACTTTAATAAGGCAATGCCTGCAGGTGCTGGACACAGCAGTGGAAATGAAGACTGAAGACTGGGTCCAGACAGCTTTGCAATCTGAGTGTGCAGAAATAAGTCCTTATTCTCCTTGACCCCACCAGCATGGGGCTCATCACCAGGGATGCTCCAGATCAGAACTGACCTCAGGGTCCTCACCTCTGTAAGCAAACTTCACCACATCATCAGAATTCTAGACAGCCTGCATATTAAACAGTGCCTTTCTAGCTACAACTGTCTTCATCTAAAAGATGAAGAGTCGGGGCAACTTTTGGCAGCACGATATGGTAAGGATTGGGAAAATCTGGAGGCCATGATCTATCCAAGGTCCTCAAATCTTTGTCTTCCTGGTTGTCTGTTCCCTCCTCTTTATGAGTAATATCATCTGAAACATATAGCCAGTGTATCTCAAGGTATCTGGGATGCAATGCATTCGCAAAACAAAACAAAAAAGGAAAAACCGTCCAATCCTTTATGGACTGATTAACTTTGGTAACATTCTATGGAATTCTGGTGGCAATGTAGAATGGTTACAAAGTTTTCTATGCTGTGATTATGCTTCTCCTATTTTGAGTAAGTAACAGTTTATAGACTAGCACTGGTCTTCAGATCATACTTTGTGGAATACTGGTACAAACAGGCTAAGAAATACATTCTTGCACATGAAACTACTTGGAATCTAAAAGAAATCATAGTAGCAGAGAATAGAATAGAATAGTCAGGGGCCAGGGTGAAGGTGAGGGACTAGGGAGATAAAAGGAAAAAAATTTTCACAAGTAAATTTTGTATTCTAATAGTCACCCAATATTCATAAGTAAATAGCTAATAAAATATATATGTACATATACATATATATATATATAGAGAGAGAGAGCGAGCGAGAGAGAGAGCAAGAGCGAGAGCAAGAGAATTTGCCTTCATAAATGAATGAACGATATCTTTGTAGAATAGAATTGATGTGCCGGTGGCAACCCCAGAAAATCTAACAGCTAGTGGGGCCTTTGGAGGAAGCTTGTCTGGGATCATTATCACTAATCAACAGCCAAATGATCTTTGCCTCTGGGAAGTCTACAGTGGTAGCCAAATTCAAAGTACACAGCAGGAATCTGCAATGGCTGTCCAGATGTCACAGTGAAATCCCTATTTGAAAACAATCCCATGCACCACCAGATGCGCCGAAGCCTTGCAGCCTTTCCTGTCTCCAGGAAGAGAGGCAAAGCTAGGAGAACTCAAGGTCTGTTTTCAAAGGTAAAACCAAGAAGTTTTAGAGGTAACCAGAGAACCCTATCACTCCTCATGGCAAGAAGATATGACTCTCATCTTTGCCAGATTATAGCCAGTTTCCTTCTACCTAAACTCAAGAAGTAACAAATAAGGAACTCATTGAGCCGATTACCATTTCCATTTCTATCATCTCAGAGCCCAAAGTTTTCTCTCCTCTTTCCCATGGCATTTGAAGGACATTTTTCCTTGACGATGGTGGAGCCAACCTATATTCCATGTATGTATTTCTACAAAATTATGGAAGTGATAACATTGGGGTTCAGAGAAACCTTAAAGATAAACCCCATCCTTCAAACATCCTTAAAAATGGTCACATAGCAGCACACAGCCTCCTAAGTCAACCCACTAGCCAACAAGGCAACTCATGGTGCCCCAGATGATAGAACTTATTGGAAAGCACTGGGTATTCAAAAGTTTTTTTTGCCTCTTAATCAGCCCAAATATTTCTTTTTTAAAATATGTATTATTTATTTGAGTTACAGAGCAAGAGGGAGAAGGAGAGATTTTTCCATCTGCTTGTTCACTTCCCAAACAGCTGTGACAGCCAGGGTTGGATCAGGCTGAAGTCAGGTGCCTAAAATTCCATCCAGGCTTTCCAATGGGTGGCGGAGACCCATGTACTTGGGGCCACTTCTGCTGCTTTCCCAGGCACGTTAGCAGGGAGCTGGATCAGAATAGAGCAACAGGGAAACGAACTGGCGCTTATATGGGATGCCAGTATCACAGGTGATGGCTTAACCCACCATACCACAATGTCAACCCCAAGCCTAAGTATTTCTTTATGCTCTTGCACAAACTTTTAGAATCATAATGAATAATCCTCTCTCTCTCTCTCTCCCCCCCCTGTGGGGAGCAACTCGGACTAGACTAAGTTACTCGAATTAAGACTTATTCTATGCATCTGCTCTCCCACAATATGGCGCTGGGAGAGGAGAAAACAGCTTCTACACAGCTGCCTCCAGTTCAGCCAATAAACTGTAGGACTTGCTCCTGATTGGAGGAGAGCAGCGTACTCGGCGTGTGGGCAGCCGAGTTGGGATTGGCAGAGGAGGACTATAAAGGAGGAGAGAGACAGCATGCACCAGGAACATCTAAGAGGGAACATCTAAGGGGAACACCTGTGCAGCCCCCGAGAGAGTCGGCTGGCGGAGTGCCACTCCCCTGCGGAAGTGGGGAAAGTGGCCAGGGGGAACCGCCCTTTCACGGAGGTGGAAGGGACAGTAGCCAACCCGGGAAGAACCAGCAGCAAACCCGGGGAGGGCCGAGCAGACGAAAGAACAGCGCAGGGTCCTGTGTCGTTCCTCCACGAAGAGGGGGAGTGGCATAATGGTGCTGTGACTCGGATAGGAAACCTAGGACGGATAGGAAACTTAGGAGGGAAGAAACGGGAAGAAATGGGAAAATATCGGAGAGAGAGACTAGCAAACAGCCTAGGGAAAAGCCGGACGAAAAAGGTGCCGGAAGAAGCTATTGAAAGCCTAGGCATAGACTCAGATACGGACTACAGGGGGAAGCTGGGAGAAATCTCTAAGATCGAAAGCGAAAGTGAAAGCTAGAACAAACAGACTTGGATACGGACTGTGGGGAGAAGCCAGGAGAAATGAGGGAGGAATATTGTTGGAAGAAAACTTAGGGAAACATACCGGGTAGAGAAAAATGTTAGGGAAATTGAAGCCGCAGGGGGCAGGCCGAGGCGGAGACGAAAGCTACTTTGGGATTCTCAAGTTAGCCCGGGAATAAGGGGCGAAAAGTTAAAACCAGAAGCGGAAACGTAAGCCAGGTTGGGATCCGTCTGATTAGCCCGGGGAGCAAAGGACGGAAAGCCAAATCGTGGGGCGGAAACGTGAGCTGGGTTGAATTCGCCAGGTTAGCCCGGGGAACTTAGATTGAATGCTAGTGGCGGAGACGTAAGCTACGCTGTGTGACTCGCGGAGGCTGCCGCGCGCAGAGAGAGCGTGCGGGGCACAAGTAGATAGGGAACGCTGGGCTGGTGCGAGGCCGTGGTGCAGGCGCGAAGCCGGGAAGCTGCGCAGATGAGAGAGGCACGGGCTGAAGCGGCTCAGAGCCGGGAAGCCGCCGCGGGGCGGGTGCCGAGAAGCAGCCTCGGGGCGGGCGCCGGGAAGCCGCAGGGATAAGAGAAACAGAAGTTTAGAAGTAAAGTGAGAAAAATAGGAATGCTGGTAGATAGAAGTAAAATAGGAGAAATAGGAATGCCCGGAGATATAGAGAAAAATAAAGCCTCCCCTCAACATGGCAATGAGAGAGCTTGGATTCGGTCTGCCTGATTAGTAAGGCGGTAAGCACCAGCAGGCGGCTCGACCAGAGTATGAGCCGCAGGTCACCGAAGATAGGCACGAATCAACACCAATAGGCCTCCCCACAATATGGCAATGAGAAGGCTTGGATTCGGTCTGCCTGATTAGTAAGGCGGTAAGCACCAGCAGGCGGCTAGACCAGAGTATGAGCCGCAGGTCACCGAAGACAGGCACGCATCAGCGCCTAAAAACCTCCTCACAACATGGCGAAGAGAGGACCCGGATTCGGTTTGCCTGATTGATAGGACTTGTAAGAACCTGTGACAACTCTAGCAAGTAGAGCAGAGTGTGTGCCGCGGGACACCAAAGACAGGCGCGTATCAACGCCAAAAAATAAAAAGAAAGGGGGATCTGTGGGGAGCAACTCGGACTAGACTAAGTTACTCGAATTAAGACTTATTCTATGCATCTGCTCTCCCACAATATGGCGCTGGGAGAGGAGAAAACAGCTTCTACACAGCTGCCTCCAGTTCAGCCAATAAACTGTAGGACTTGCTCCTGATTGGAGGAGAGCAGCGTACTTGGCGTGTGGGCAGCCGAGTTGGGATTGGCAGAGGAGGACTATAAAGGAGGAGAGAGACAGCATGCACCAGGAACATCTAAGAGGGAACATCTAAGGGGAACACCTGTGCAGCCCCCGAGAGAGTCGGCTGGCGGAGTGCCGCTCCCCTGCGGAAGTGGGGAAAGTGGCAGGGGGAACCGCCCTTCCACGGAGGTGGAAGGGACAGTAGCCAACCCGGGAAGAACCAGCAGCAAACCCGGGAGGGCCGAGCAGACGAAAGAACAGCGCAGGGTCCTGTGTCGTTCCTCCATGAAGAGGGGGAGCGGCACCCCCCCTCTCTCTTTCTCTACCTGAGTGTTCTTCATATATTTGAAAACAGTTATCTTGTTCCCATTGTCTTTCCTAATCAAAACTTCTCCAGTTTGCTAAGTCTCTCTGAGTAGCATCCTTGTCACTTTCTGAAGATTACTGCCATCAATCTTCCTTTGGAATCAAATTACTACCTACCTTTGGATTTGATGATTTGACCAGTGACCAGCCCACTGAAATGCCTCAAGAGCTAACCAGAGACATTAAAAATGTTTAAATGCTTTGCTGGAACCCCAATACCTATTATATTTCCCAGTCAAAGGAAGAAATTAGGTTATCCTTACACAGCTTATATTGAATAACCACATATAGGGTTATAGGGATTACAGACTTAGCATCTTGAAATTCAAGTCATCTCTTAAACAATGTGTTCCACAATTTTCTGTTGTTATGGAAGAGACAATATATATTCAGAGGTCAGGAATATTGTAACTATTGCCGTATATTTTTTTTTCAGCATTAAGTTGAACTCTATCATCTGATAATGCATCAAAAGAAAAGAAGCATTTCTCAGTGGGATTTCAAACCAAACAAAGAAGGGCTGACCCTATCAAAGAAGTCTGCATTTACAGGAAGCCGCTGTAGGATCCACCTCTATCACCTATGCTTAATGAAATGGCCTCAGGCTGATTGGAAATTGTGCAGACACATCAATTTTCCTGCGGTAGGTAATAATTCCTTTCTTGGATAATAATGAATCAAATTTCATCTGACTGAGATCCATCTTAATCATCAAAATACTTTATTCCCTGTCATGTCATGAATAACCACAATGTTCAAAATTTGGCTATCTGAAATCAGAGATAATGAACAGAGTAGCATATCCCTGGATACTGCTAGGTATGATTTTCTTAAAGGTATAGAAAGTGGCTCATTTCTTCAATTTTGTATTTCCCATAGTGTCTCAAATGTTGTTTTGTATAGAATGGCTTCCAAATAAATATCTGAACACTTGATTAATAAAATATTACTTTAAGTCAATAAAGTACATTGTGATTAAAAACAGCTGTCAGAGGACACAGTACAACCTAAAGGAGGGCTCCAGGTAACAGATCGCCCACTGAGCAGATCCTTGACCTTTTTGAGGCCCATATCCTGATAACTTTGTGAAATCTCATGCTCACAGTCTTTCTCTTTTTTTTTTAATTTGACAGATAGAATTAGACAGTGAGAGAGAGAAACAGAGAGAAAGGTCTTCCTTCTGTTGGTTCACCCCCAAAATGCCCACCACGGCCGCACTCTGTACTGATCCGAAGGCAGGAGCCAGGTTCCTCCTCCTGGTCTCCCCTGTGCGTGCAGGGCCCAAGCACTTGGGCCATCCTCCACTGCACTCCTGGGCCACAGCAGAGAGCTGGACTGGAAGAGGAGCTTCCGGGACAGAATCCAGCGCCCCAACCGGGACTAGAACCTGGTGCGCCAGCGCTGCAAGGCAGAGGATTAGCCAAGTGAGCCACAGCGCCGGCCCCTCACAGTCCTTCTCTAACATGCATCTTAAAAGGGAAAATTAAAGCATGTTGGAGAAAGTTAAATGGCCCGTGCCTGCAGATTCACTGAACCCCAAACAAATATAAGTATACTCTCTTAAGGCCACAGCTTTCCTACAAAGAAATACTGTCTTGCATTGTAAAAATAACATCTCAAAAATTATTATGCCTTCTACCTCGGGCTGAGAACAGCCACCAGAAAGGCAGGTGGTGGCCTGCTTACCTTGCAAGTCACTGGCAAAGAGACCCAGGCTGTAAGTGAATCCTGGGATGTGGCACTCACACCCAGGCCCGAGAAGGGCTGCAACATGACTCATACCATTAAGTTTTAGCAGCTATAAATATTAAATCAAAGACACTCCTGTTTTACTGGGCAAATATAATAGCCACAAATAAAGACAAATATTTACATAGAAATATCAAATAATCAAAACTGACTTTACAGACTAATAAATGCTTTTTTTTGCAAAATAATATCATAAATGAATTGGATCATTCACAACTTACAGTCATGCTAGTTAAATGGATACTTAATAAATATGTCTCATAAGAATATAAAAGCAATATTTTTGGTTCCTTCTCCTTTCTCTCATTGCTGTAAAAGAAAAAAACAACAACAGGCGGTGACACTGTGGCACAGCGGATTAAGCTGCAGCTTGTTGACTCTGGCTTCGCATAAGGAAGCGCCAAATGGAGTTCTGGCTTCTCCCTCCCGATTCAGTTTCCTGCTTATGTGTCTGAGAAGGCAGCGGAAGATGACCTAAGTGCCTGGGCCCCTGTCACCCAGCAAGAAACCCTGGTGGATTTCCTGGCTTCTGGCTTTAGCCTGGTCCAGCCCTGGCTATTGCAGACATTTGGGGAGTAAACAAGCAGATGGAAGAATCTGTCTTTCTGTCTCTCCCTCTCTTTCTCTCTCTGATTTTTTGCCTTGCAAGTAAATAAATAAACAGTTTTAAAACAAATAAGTAGGGCCGGCGCTGTGTCTCACTTGGTTAATCCTCCACCTGCAGCGCCGGCATCCCATATGGGCGCTAGGTTCTAGTCCTGGTTGCTCCTCTTCCAGTCCAGCTCTCTGCTGTGGCCCGGGAGTGCAGTGGAGGATGGCCCAAGTGCTTGGGCCCTGCACCCGCATGGGAGACCAGGAGGAAGCACCTGGCTCCTGGCTTCAGATCGGCGCAGCGCGCCAGCCGTAGCGGCCATTTGGGGAGTGAACCAACAGAAGGAAGACCTTTCTCTCTCTCTCACTGTCTGTAACTCTACCTGTCAAATAAATAAATAAAAATATTTTTTAAAAAAGCAAATAAGTAATCAACTTCCCTGTAATCCTTCTCCTTGGACATGATTTTTCCCTTTTCCTCCCCGCTGTCTTCCCCCTACCTTCAGCTTCTATGATTTTCTGTCTTGACTTTGGTAAGGGTCAGCTAACATCTTCGTGGCCTCCTATTTCTGAGCGACACTCTCAGAAGCTATTCTCCATGCCAGGTAGGGCAGCTGACCCTAAACACTGCATATGTCACCTATTATTACTCTCATGTTAAATCAAACCAAACCAACGAACAAAAAATGTCCAGTACACAACTGTACATGAAATTAAAGCATGAATTCTTTAAAATAGATTTATTTCAAAGGCAGAGATAAAGACTGATCTTCCATCCTCTGGTTCTAATTTACTCCCCCAAGGCCTGTATCAGTTAGGGCTGGGCCAAGGTGAAGCCAGGAGCTCCTAACTCAATCCTTGTCTCCCACGTGGGTGACAGTAACCCAGCTACTTGAGCTATTACTTGCTGTATACCAGGGTGCTCATTTGCTGGAAGCTGGATCTGGGTGTAGAGCTGGAGCTCAAATCCAGGCACTCCAATATCGGATGCAGGCTTCCCAAGCAGTGAGAAATGCTGTGCCAAATGCCTAACCCAGGAATAATATGCTTGAAAGTGGAATTCTAGCTCTCTATAATCTTACTACAAATTTTCTTTGCAAACTAATTTTTTTCTATTTAAAGTCATTTTTTAAAAGATTTATTTATTTGAAAGGCAGAGTTATACAGAGAGAAGGAGATAGAGACATATATATATATATATATATATATAGAGAGAGAGAGAGAGAGAGAGAGAGAGAGGTCTTCCATCAGTTAGTTGATCCACTCCCTAGATGGCCACAGTGGTCGGAGCTGCACAGATCCAAAGCCAGGAGCCAGGAGCTTCTTCCAGGACTTGGACCATCTTCTACTGCTTTCCCAGGCCATAGCAGAGAGCTAGATCAGAAGTGGAGCAATCAGTTCTTGAACCAGCACCCATATCGGATGCTGGCACTGCAGGCGGCAGCTTTACCTGCTAAGCCACAGTGCTGGCCCCTTAAAGTAATTTAAAAAAAAAAAAATTAAAATTGGCCGGTGCCGCGGCTCACTAGGCTAATCCTCCGCCTTGCGGCAACGGCACACCAGGTTCTAGTCCCGGTTGGGGCGCCGGATTCTGTCCCGGTTGCCCCTCTTCCAGTCCAGCTCTCTGCTGTGGCCAGGAGTGCAGTGGAGGATGGCCCAAGTGCTTGGGCCCTGCACCCCATGGGAGACCAGGAGGAAGTACTCGGCTCCTGGCTTCGAATTGGTGCAGCACGCTGGCCGTGGTAGGCATTTCGGGGGTGAACCAATGGAAGAAGACCTTTCTCTCAGTCTCTCTCTCTCTCACTGTCTAACTCTGCCTGTCAAAAAACAAAACAAAACAAAACAAAAACTTAAAATCACACTGTCAGTTCTCCATGCTCAGAGTGTACTATATACATTTGCATGACAAACTTCACCTGATGTCATTTGTACTACCTAAAGGACATTCTCCATCTTTGACAGTTGACAGTTCAGTGGTACCTCTGCAATCTTGACCCTGCCAATCTGCAGATCTGACTTACACCTCCCTATTTTTATCTTGCTATCTATTTTTCATTATTATTTGGGAGGAACCTAATAGTCTTATAACACTTAAAAGCTGAAAAACAAGGAAATGTTCTATCATATCACTTTTATATTCTAGAATACCTTGTACTGCTAAACACTTAACAAATTAAGATTCTAGTAAAACAAGATTGAGAAAACAAAAAATAACAATCAATTCTAAATTTTTTTTTTTGACAGGCAGAGTGGACAGTGAGAGAAAGAGAGAGAAAGGTCTTCCTTTGCCATTGGTTCATCCTCCAATGGCCGCCGCGGCCGGCGCACTGCGCTGATCCGATGGCAGGAGCCAGGTACTTATCCTGGTCTCCCATGTGGGTACAGGGCCCCAAGCACTTGGGCCATCCTCTGCTGTCTTTCCAGGTATATTAGGAGGGAACTGGAGTGGAAGTGGAGCAGCCAGGGCCCACACCGGATCCAGAGCCGCAGGTGGCGGCTTTACCCACTGCGCCACAGTGCTGGCCCCTGGAGAGGTTTTCTGCTCAGAATACGTAGTCATCTGAACACTTCAGGACTGGTCTGCCTATCTGCAAAACACTGGGCTTTTCAGTTTTACCATAATCCTCAGATCCAGGAGCATAACCAGATTGGTCAGATATCCAAATAATTTAAACCTCACAATGAACCTCTCTGCCAATTATAGAGCTTTTTCAGCAAAAGTCTTATATAAATAGACGGCATAATTATTTTCAAAATTGCCTTACCAATAGAATTTTTTTTTCTGAATGAAATTGTACATGAACTCAAATATTTAAGGAAATTATCATCAAGCCTGCTCAGGGAAAATTAGGAATGGAGGTAGAATGAAGTAAGAGCCACACTCACCGCTGTCTCCTTCTCCTCTACCACAGGGGATGCTGCAGGGGCAGGCATCAGAGCTAACATACCCAACTAAACGACTTTTGCTTTTTCACACCTTTTAAACATGCACCCATATGTCAAATGATTTGTGATTTGCTAGTAAATAATCTTTGCTTTAGTGAGAAGTATTTGCTAAATAGATTAATCTGCTAGGGAAAACCGAATAAGCTGTCATGCTAATAATCACAATTTATGAAGAATAGATCACAAGAACTTCCCTAGCAACTGCCCTGAATTTTAAATATCTCATGCCTCTTTTCCTTACCACTGTATAGGCAGCTGGGTATGAATTTTAAATGTAAATTTATGAAAATCTCAAAGTGGCTATTTATAAATGAAACAAACAGGTTATATACCTGATTAAAGTTTTATGGATATGAAAATAAGTGCTGGGGTCACATATAAAATAGTATTGTTGGGAGGAAGATTAATAATTCAGTGATAAAGGACTTAAGTAAACTTCAGAAAACTTTAGGGGTCTGCGATGTGGCACTGCAGATTAAGTGCTGCCTGCAGTGCTGGCAACCCATATGGGTGTTGCTTCAAGTCAGGGCTGCTCCACTTCCAATCCAGCTACCTACTAATGTGCCTGGGAAAGCAGCAGAAAGATGAGTCAAATCCTTGGGCCCCTGCACCTCTGTGGGAGACTCAACTGAAGCTCCTGCCTCCTGGCTTCAGCCTGGCCCAGCCCTGGCTGTTATAGCCATTTAGGAGTGAGCCAGGAAAAGATCATCCAATCTTTCTCTGCTTCTCTTTCTCTGTCTCTCTCTCTCTCTCTCTCCATTTCCCTTTCTCACTCTCTCTCTCTCTCTCTGCCTTTCAAATAAATACTTTTTTAAAAAATTTAAAAAAGAAAATTTAGAAAATATAAAGGAATATACATTTATAGGGGCATTGTGCTCTAAATATGTGGGAGAGATACTTAAAACTATCAAATTCTAATAAAGTGATCAAGGTAACAACATTGGACTCAATTCTTCCTTAACAAAGTGCTATGGATCATATTATGATTTCATGTGAGCAACTGAAATCAGTCAATAATTAAGAACCCAGTAGACTCTGCAACAACGTTTCTGAAGAATTAATTTTTATTTTATGATAAATACTGTTTCTATAGTTCCCTGACATAAAATCAAAGACCAGTCACAACAATACTTCCTTCAGGGTCTACAACAGAACCAACTCTACAATGGATTCATTAGGAATGTTATGGACATCAAAGCCACCAGAATGCTGTGAACAAATTCCTCCATCTACGCTTTATTCTTTTTTTTTTTTTTTTTTGACAGGCAGAGTGGATAGTGAGAGAGAGAGAGACAGAGAGAAAGAGAGAAAACACTTTATTCTAACATGATGTATATCATCTCTATTCCTATCCAAAGTTCTCAACCCATTTAGAAAATGTGTTTTGCGTATCTTCTTGGTTAAATTAGGCTGCAAAACAACATGGTCCTGGAACATAGGGAAACAAAGAACCTACAGCTTTGATTTAAAAGAAAAGTAAGGTGTAATAAAAGATGGAGATTTAATATACACATTTATCACTGCTCTTTTCTTAAAACCCATTGTAATAAACATGAAGCCATTTTCTTTTAAAGGTGTCTGTCCTTGAAGACAAAGACAACAGGAAAAAAACAACAGCAGTGTTTGAAAGTCAGATATCAGACAAAGGTTTCTAAGAAAGCTGAATCCTAGCCAATAGTGGGGAACCTGAGAATAACCCAATTTACACTGCAAAGCCTCAGGTTCCTGAATCTGAAACTGAGCCATCAGTTCCTCCTGGAGAAAAAGGGAAGAGAAAGGTGAGGTTTTACAAAGAAGATTTGTTGAAATCATTTTAAAAGCAATTAGATCTCCAGGTCACAAATGACAGAATTTCCTTTTGCAAGACTGAACAGTACTCCACTGGGTATATGAGAGGGTACTTCAAAGAGTTCATGAAAAAACAGAATTAGAAGTTTATTTTTGTGCCAAAAATTTTGAAATTTTTGCATAGTTCTTTCAGAATACACATTTTTCATAAAGTTTTTGAAGATCCTTGTATGCATGGATTTCAAAAAAGTTTTGTACCAAAATAAACTTACCTTTTAATTCCATTTTCCATGAACTTTTTAAAGTCTCCTCATATTGGCTCATTTTCCATTACCATAATCTATTTGTCCATTAATAGGCATGTAGGTTGATTTCCACATCTAGGCAATTGTGAATAATTCTGCAATGAACACGGGAGTGCATATGTTCCTGTCTCACACTGATTTCAGCTCCTTTGTACATCTGCCAAGAGTGGGATTGCTGGGTCATACAGTACTTCCAATGTTAGCATTCTGAGGAACCTCCATAGCGTTTTTCCAAAATGGCTGGAAATGTACTTTTCTACCAACATAGAAAGACCAATCCTGGATGAAGTAACTTACATGTGCTACCCAAAAATGTTTATGGCACCAAAACAGAGCTAAAAATTAGTTTCCAGAGGCTGAGAGGGAGTGGGAATAGGGAAAAGGCTGATGCTGGGCAAAGTTTTAAATAGACAGAAGGAATATATTTTAGTGACCTATTCCACAGCATACTGAGTATAGTTATCTCATGGTATATTTCAAAATTGCTGAGAACACACTGGCCTCAGAATCAGCCCTTAAGGCATTTGGATCCGGCTAAAAAGCCCATGAGAGTTTCTCAGGCATGGAAAGCCAAGACACTGTGGCAAAAAAAAAAAAAATGACCTAAATGAAAGAACTCTGTGAGTGAGATCCCAGCAGAAAGAATGGGCCATCAAAGAAGGAGGTACCTTTCTCTGAAGGGAGAACTTCCACTTTGATTATGGCCTTGTCTAAATAAGGTCAGAGTTTGTGAACTCAAGAGGCTTCCATAGCCTTGCAGCTCATGACAAGAGCCTCAGGTGATTACTCACATCATAAATAAGAGTGTCAGCTGTTCAATCAACAACAGGAGTCACTGTGCACTTACTCCCCATGTAGAATCTCTGTCCTTAATGTGTCGTACTATGCGAATTAACGGTAAAACTAGTATTCAAACAGTACTCTATGTCTGTGTGGGTGCAAACTGTTGAAATCTTTACTTAGTATATACTAAGTTGATCTTTGTATATAAAGATAATTGAAAATGAATCTTAGTGAAGCATGGGATGGGATAGGGAGTGGGAAATGGGATGGTTGCAGGTGGGATGGAGGTTATGAGAGGAAAAATCACTATAATCCAAAAGTTGTACTTTGGAAATTTATAGTTATTAAATAAAAGTTAAAAAAAACAAAATTGCTGAGAAGAGACTTCAAATATTCTAACCACAAAAAATTGATAATCAGGTGAGATGATAGATATTTTAATTAGGTTGATTTTGTCTTTCTACAATAAGACATCACAATGAGTACAATTAATTATCAATATATATTTTTAAGTAGACCACCAATTTTTCTTTCCTAGTCCAAGCTCCAGGAAACTAGAGGTTGATTTTCAGAAAAAGGAGAAAGTCCTTTCCACAGACTTGGCTAGGTGAGATGAGAATTCCATCTGGTGTCCTACCTGCACAGCAGGAACCCAAATACTTGAGCTGTCATTCGCTGCTTCCCAGACACATTAGCAAGAAGCTAGACCAGAAGCAGAGTAGCCAGGACTGAACTGGTCTGCCCTCCATCTGAATTTTGCCAGGGTCCTGCTAGTATTGCTATATAGATGCTTGCAAAAATAAGATTTGTCTAGAGTCCAACATCTAACTCCGAGAGAACAAAAGGAATAGCATTGAAAAGATGGGAAATATATAGTATAAAACTTTAAATAGGGAAAAAAGAATATAAAAATACAATACTATGTCTACATCCATTAATATACAAAATATGAAACAATGCAAAGAATAAAGAGTGACGATGAAGAAAGTAAAAGATGTGGCCTCCAATTTCATTGCTATCTACGTGACCTCAGGATGGACCACCTCCATTTGTTTTTTGTAGACAGCCTGCCACTTGTTTTCATCCAAATGGCTTGAAATCAGAAAACAGAGCCTTTAGGAAAAATAATGGTGACCCTTCCAGAATCTTGGGAGAAAAACACAAAGGTAATGAAATTAGGGAAAGGGTATGGTTTCACAGATTTTACAAATGGTAGAAGATGAACTAATATTGAGGGGAAAGGAGAAAACAGAAGAGATCAGAAGCACAAAATCAGGTCTAGGGTAAAAAAAAAAAAAAGGCAACGTTCAGGAGAAGGGGAAATTCGGACAATCTCTTTATTTGTATGTGTGTCACTGATACAGAGAAAAACACATTTCCCAAAGGATTTGCATGTCTATTCTGCATGGATCTCTTCATTGCTTCCTCCCAATACCCAAATGTGCAGACCAAATCATAAAAAGACCAGTGCCTTCTTGTTGTTTTTGTTGTCCCTTATTTTTTACTTTTTATTGAGGCGAAATTCACATGGTCCTCTTCTTAAGTTACTTCATGGGAAAAAAAAAAAAAAAAAAGAAGAAGAAGGAAAAATCGCCTGCATGGTTGCACGGCAGACTGTGGGGGAGGATCATTTAGAGGAAACAGGAAATGGAAACTATGACACCTGTCTGAATTCTGTGATGTGAGTAAGGCAGGTGATTTCCAACTCTTGCTAATTCATGGTTGGTCAGGACCAGAGGCAGGAGGCTCTCCTAGAAAACTTGCTGAAATGCAGTTGTTTTCAGACTGCGGTAAAGCTCTGCCATAGATATTTTTCAGAATCTCCTTATGTGATTTTGATACACAAGCAGATTTAAGAATTTCTAAGGCAGGCAAAGATGTGGCTTCCTCTTGGAAACTGTGTCCTAGGATCGGCACAAAGAACCTAAAGCAGATGCTCAATTCAAGGTGGCAAAGGCAAAGCTCTGGGTTGCCACTATAAATCTCTGCCACAGCCAAATCAGAAGAGTAGAAACTGAAGTCAGCGACTAAGCTGTTAAGAAAGAGGATTTTTGAATCTCTGTGAGACTGCCTGTTTTAGTTCTGGCCTTATTGAGAGCACAGTCCTTCCAAGGAAGATAAATTGTCTTTCTACAAATGGGGGAGTAGATGTATAGGAAGGGGTGAGTTTGAGAGTGGTGGAAATAGAAAAGTTCGAAGCTTTGACAAAGCACCTAACTCTTCATTTAGTATCTCAAAGGCAAGATGCTGGTGTAGATTTTCTTGTCTATTTCTAACAAATTCAAGGAGTTTAGCCATCCAGTTTCATGAGTTTCCTCCAATATCCTAAATGTCCAGGCTGAGTAATACACAGCTCTAAAAGATTTTCCAGGACATATTTCACCTGATGGTTTCTTACAAAAGTATTTATCACCACTCACATAAAAGAAAACTCATTTTAAATCCATGCCATATTAAATCAATTCTTGATTTGATCCATCGACTCCTTACTCCAGGGTCTCCTAACTTGTCTGCTGGCTCCTAAGAATCACCTGGTGTGCTTGCTAAACTTAAAGATTAAAGACCCTGCTGTGATTCTGTGGTCTAGGCTGGAACCCTAGGGCCCAAGCATCTGATTTTCAAAAGCTGAATTGTGACTTCTGCCTTCTGTTGAGTTCTCTCTTTAGGCACATATACAAGCTCTCTTGTGTTGTTATAAAGTGGTGACTTAAGTAATTTCCAAAGTTCCCAATCCAGCTTACAGAATATCACAGGAACTAAAGATGGCCCAGCTGTCCCTAGCCCCCAGATACACCCCTAGGGATACTCCTGCCTGCCCTAACAAGTTTGCCTACAGTGGCAGAAAGCAAAGGGAGCTACTTAGCTGAACATTTCAAACTGAAAAGCAAGCAAGTTATGTGCTTTGTACACGTTTTATCTCCACTAATAGTTATTGGAACCATTTCAGGCCTTTCTAGAAAGAACTGAAGTGGGTTTCTTCTAAGGTCTTAAATAAACTTTAACTTTAGAGTTCTTCAAAGAGAGGCATGAGGAGGCCAAGGAGAGTTGACCTTAGCTAATTTACTTACTATTTTTACCAAGTAGTGGAGGAGAGACGTGATGAATCATTTTGGTCCAAGATGTGGCACCCAATGTACTCAGAACATATAGGTTATACTCCTCTTCCTCCTCCTGAAGAGCCCCCTTCTCCCCCTCACCCTCCTACCCTCTTCCCTACCTCCTCCGCTGATAATAACACCACAAACCAAGAGATGAAGAGGGGTGGCAATTATGGAACATGGAAGATGCTACAGCAGATTTAAATAGGCTGGTGTATGAAGAGCAATATATTCAAACTGAAATTTGGGAAGAAATAGCCATCCACCATGCAAAGTTTAAGAAAGAAGCTCCCATTCAGAGAGATCAGAGCAAAGCCACTGAAGCAGCAAAGTGTTCTGGCATCTGTGAGCCAAGGGGAGATGTTGCTACCTCTGAAACATTCAGCTCCTAGAGTGTAATAAAATCCTAAATCGATCAAGAGAAACTGTTCTCAGGATGCTCAAGGTGGCATCTGACCCACGCTAGGAGGCCCTTGGGAAATTATCTTTGGAACAAACCGTTCAAAGTAACAAGAAACGCAGAGTTCTGGACCACCCATGTACTTTGAGAAAAATCAAAGAAAAGCTTTATCCAGGCTCATTGGTTTAAAGGAGGGGTGTAGCACGCTGCTCTCCCTGACAGTTTTGTGAGATCTTCCTTGAAATGCCAGATAGGTTCTCCAAGAAGATCAATTGATGGATTGTGCTGTCCAGGCTGCATTAAGCAGGGTGGCCAAATCTGATGACTCAACAGTCAACGCTACTGACCAAGGTCAAGGCAGCCCCTTCCCGTCTCCTGATGTAATGTGCCCCTTCCTTATCATTAGCAACTGACCTTGTATGATTCAGAACCAACTTTCATAGATTCAGCAAGGAGTTGGTTTGTCAAGGAAAGAAAGAGCTAGAATTCTAAGGATGGGACTTAACCTCGCTGTTGAGATGGATTTTCATTTCTATCTCTTATTTTTTTTTCTTTCTGTCAGAAAGAAGAGTTCCTTACATGAGGGGATTTCCAAGAAGCTGTGGAATATGGAAAAAATAAGTTCATTTCGGTGACCAAAAATGTAAAATTCATGGATAGTTGTTTTCACAATGTCACTCTCAATAAACTTTTTCAAGACCTCTTGTAGAAGTCCATTAAGGGGGGCCCAGTGCTGCGGCATGGTGTGTGAAGCCACCACCTGCTCCATCATTTCTGATCCAGCTCCCTGCCAATGCACCTGGGAAAGCAACAGAAGATGGCCCACACGGGTCCCTGCACCTACGTGGGAGACCTGAAAGATGTTCCTGGCTCCTGGCTTCCACCTGCCCCAAAGCTCTGGCCACTGAAGCCATTTGGGGAGTGTAGCAGCACTTTGAACACTTCTCTCTCTCTCTGCCTCTGCCTCTCCCTCTTTCTAACTACACCTCTCAAATAAATAAATAAATCTTTTAAAAAATCCATTAAGGGTAAGCTAAATAATATCCAACTATGAGGTTGCTAAGAGATTAGCAGGTCCATGAGTTTACATCTGGACAAAGGGTAGACACTCTCAATCACTCTGTTTCATACTTTCTCATTAGCCCTGGCTTGTTCCAATCAAATAACTCTTGTCCCACCCCTTCAAGGAAGCCCACAGCCTTCCAACACAGCTCTCATTCCTGCATGGTCAATTCTGACAGTCTCCTGTGCCTTCTTTACATTTCCAATGCTATCTTCAATCCACTTGAAAACTTTATAATATAAACAATGCACAGCCCTTATTGGTCTAACACACACACATGTGTATGTATGTGTGTGTATATATATATGTCACATATGACATATACATGACATATATATATATGTCAACTCCCATTCATAGAGGCTTGTTAGATTTTGCTATTAGTGACTCTGGAATGTCAATTTCTGTTCCTTGTCACTTGGAAATATTCTGAAGTCTGGTTTGAAGTGGATTCTTCCATAGAACACTGGCATTTACTTCTACCAGGTATCTGGCAACCCACCACTCAGAAAGCCTTTAAAAGAAATTCTGGGTAACCTTTAGACATGATGGAATATAATTTCTGACTCTCAAGCTGAGTGATTGTGAGTTGTAGATAACAATTCTTGGAGGAGGAGATTCTTTTTTACCTTTTTAAAATCCAAGACAACATATTTTCCCATTTATACTCTTTGTAAGGGAGTTTTGTTTTCTTAGCTCATTCCCTAATGGTGCTAACATATGGGAATCCAGGCTTTATTCTGAGGTCCAAAACTGGACTGGCCATCTAGCTGGGTCACCAGACTTTGTTTCCTGTTCTTTGTACATATGCTCCATTTAACACACAAGTGTAGGCCATGAGAAATCCATAGGCATACATTAGTTTACTACTCCATTCTCGTTTCTCTTCGGTTAGCAAGTCTCTTGCACTCATGTGAATTCATCCATGCATCCGAAAGAATTTGTAAGAATTTCCCCAGGTATGCAGCTGGTAGAAGAATGATGGGGAAGGAAGGAGGGAAAGGCAGAGAGAACACTGAAGGATAGGGGGAAGGAGGAAGAATACTGGGTACTCCATGCACTTTGTCTGCTGTAAGGAGGCAACAGCGTGTGACCTTCATCACTCACACTGAATTCATACAGAACTAAAACCGCTCAACTCTTTTGATGACAAGGCTGCTTTTCCAAAATCTTCCTGCTGAATAGACTGCCAGACATTGGGCCTCACCTCTGCTGACTGGCCATATCCCAACACCATCTAATAAATTCATTGCTAGATCCCTGTGAACTTTTAGGAGACTCTCAATAAAAGGAAATTCCCCAGAGCAGATCCTTGAGCTTGCCAAGTGTTTGTCAAGCTTCTAAAGTATACATCCTAGACGATCACACTGATTCATTCAAAGTAAATCTAGGTTCCAAAACAGGACAGCTTCTAGCCTCTCACTACTAATAGCAATTCTAACTCTATGACCACTCCCTACGGAATCAGAATTCATGGCTGTAGAAGATCATATAAATATGTTACATTAGGAATTTTCCCCATGGCTTCCTTGACCTACAGGAACTGGATAAGTCCCCATTTGCCTACCTCTACCAGAAACCTCAAGAACCTGCAAAGCTAGAAGATGAGAGGTCTTCCTTTTACTGAACTCAACTTCTAATAACTCATAGGTCTGATTCTCCTATTGTTTAGTCCTCTAGTTTCCCGGGACTAACAATCCCAGCAATTTTCTATCAAGTTCTCTAATGGTCTTGCAATTTTATAAGGATTCTCATTACATTCTTTTCTGTCTTTGGCAATAATTATAATTAGAGATTTCTGCAATTTCCCTCTAGGAAGTCTCACAACCAAACACTTCTTTGGCCACTTGGAGACCAGAAGAGGAGTACCAGACACATCTAATGAAGCCTTCCTTTACCGCATCTATCTGTACTTCTTATCTCCAAAGAGACATCAGTGACCTTTCCAGCACAGGGTTTTTATTCAAGGTCAATAATCAGAACAAGAAAATAAGAGCATTGGGAAGGATAAGGTAGCAAATATGAGTTTGACAAAGAGCTTTCTGACTGACATCTCATTTGAGGTTGAAGTACTCTTATGTAGTAGATCCTATTTGCCTGTTTTACAGCTGAGAGAGTTGAGGCTCAGCTAGGCTTGCTATGTTGCTAAGGTCATGTCATACACAAGTGATAAACAGGAATCTGAACCATGATACAGATAGCTTCAGAAACATGAAACCTTAGCTAAACTCCTAAGCGGGGAGGAATCAGGTTTCAGAAGGAAGGGCTCTTCTTCCCAAGAAGATGGTGTGTGAGAATGTGTGAGGGTTGACCAGATAACACAAAGGAAACAAACCAATGAGATCTGTCCATCCTAGGACCCTCTGAGCAAGTCATTTAATGTATATCATGAGCTCATAGTAAGTCAACAGCAAATGTGCATGACATGTCATTCTTCCCAAAGCATGCAAGTCTCCCACTTAGATAATCATCCCCCATTTGGGGTCCTTTAAGATCCAAAGATATTGTCCATGTTCCCACAGGGCCTGGATCTTAACACATCTGTGCTCCACAGCTATAGTGGGTTCTGTGTCCAGATTACCCTCTCCTGCCAACTGCCCTCCCACCTGTCTGGATCTATTCTGGACGCCTTTCAGAGCCAGTGCACATGTGCTCTGTGGGACACAATCTCGTCGACACTCTCAGCCTCATTATTCGCCCCAAGGAACATTTCCTGCCAGCATGGTTGGACATTCTCCCACCACCTGTGCCCAAGTCTCTCGGCTTTCTGATATCCCATGAGAGCAAACGTGGTTGAACACATGAGAAAATGCATAGCATCACAGTAATATAAAAATAAGAAAGGTAAGGAAAACATGTAAAAGTTCCTATTACCCAGGAACAGTCTCAGGCTATCTCTGAGAGTTATACTGAAAACTAAGAGGAAAAATAGGCAAACGAGTTGCAAATGCCATGACTCAAGGACAGAAGTCCAAAGTACCATCCGGAAGACTTCCTCCCCATCCACATTTGTTTGGAAGAGTAGCTTCAGGCCGGCGCCGTGGCTCAATAGGCTAATCCTCCACCTTGTGGCGCCGGCACACCGGGTTCTAGTCCCGGTCGGGGCGCCGGGTTCTGTCCCAGTTGCTCCTCTTCCAGGCCAGCTCTCTGCTGTGGCCCGGGAGTGCAGTGGGCCCTGCACCCGCATGGGAGACCAGGAGAAGCACCTGGCTCCTGCCTTCGGATCAGCGTGATGCGCTGGCTGTAGCAGACATTCGGGGGGTGAAGCAATGGAAAAGGAAGACCTTTCTCTCTGTCTCTCTGTCTCTCTCTCTCACTGTCCACTCTGCCTGTCAAAAAAAAAAAAAAGGAAGAGTAGCTTCAAAGAACAACTTCACACCTCCCTGACAATCTCAGTCATTTTCTATCAAGTTCTCTAAAGGTCTTGCAATTTTATAAGGATTCTCATTACATTCCTTTCTGTCTATGGCAATAATTATAATCACTGGAAGGTCGACAGCCTGAGTAGCCTCTTCCAATGTGTGAGCAAGAAGTGCCAATGAAAAATGCACTGAAACACTCATTCTTCACCAAAGCAAAAGTTGTATACGGAAGTGTATCTGAAGCTCAGATTTAACAGAGAAGAGGAAAATGAACCAATGTGAAGCACAGGACAGAGACAGGGAGAACAAAAATGCAAATCAGGAAAAGGCAAGGCAAACGTCATCAAATTCTGGATGCTAGCACCCTTTCCCTTAAAGGAAGGCACCCACACTATTGAAGAAACTCTTAACTTTCCACTAGAATGGAGGCCATTATGGGAGGTATGGGCAATATTAGGTCACAGATGGCTTACAAGTATTACTTGTTAGTCTGTTTGAAGCCAAATGTTTTAATAAAGAAACTTGAACTGACTGTTCTCCATTTTATCCCTTTTCTACATAATAATAGGAAGTGATAAGAGAAGGCCTAGATAATACTGGAAACAAATTTCATGTTTCATCAACAATTAGCTTTATTCTTCAGTGACAACAACAATGCAGTCGTTTCCAACCTTCCTATCTGGGAGAAGTTTGGCAATATGACAATGTTATCTTTTTGAGGACACCTTTAGAAGCCTCAATCTCTCTCTAGCATTTTAGAACAAACTCAGATATTAAACTTGAATATTGGATGTTCAAGGCCCCTCTCAGCACTACTATATATGCAGCATCTTAGAAAAACCCTGATAAATCAAAGTCAAATTTGTACTGAAAAGCACTGAAATACAAAAAAAAAAAACACATAAAATAATTTTAGAAGTAGTCTCAGAGCCATTTAAACTCCCTTTACATGCAAAAACTGGATTGCACAAAACTTTACAGTGATCTCCTAAACACATAAACTGTGAAGCTGTGTGCTGACTCCTTTCTCATTCCGTTCCTCACTCATGCTTTGGGTCCCAATCAGAACTCGCTACTGCCAGCACAAAAAATCTGCCCTAGCTATCATTCCCAACACTGTTCTTTTGAAAACACATGCAAAATGAACTGCTTCTAAATGAATTATTACATATCCATACAATAAAATGCTGTGCAGCCAGTAAACATAAGGTTAGAGAATGTTTATTGAGATGGTAACAATATATTAGTAGTGAAAATAGATTACAAAACACCATTTACAATATGACTCTTTTTTTAAATCAAGGCATAACAGCTGTGGATGTGAGCACGTGTATATAAATATGCCACCGCTATGAGCTCGGAAACATTGGAAATTCTTACACTAGGTTATCAGCAGTGAACATTTTTAGGGGATGGGATTAAGCATATTTGTTTCTTTCTGTGCTTTTTAACCTTTCATGAACACTTTTTTTTTTCAGTATAAAAGCCAAGAAAAAAAAAACTGTAAAAGGCAGTATGTTCAGAGGTCGTCTGCCACTGCTACCACTTCACACATCACTCCCACGGTACTGAGGAAGGGCATACCGGACCCTTGCTGTGGGCAGGGTTCCAGGACAGAACTGGAAATCACCTTTTAAGACCTGATTTCAGTCCTCAAGCCCTCACAAGTGGGTTCCCTGAGGAACTTCCTTTATGCTAAATTCCACTCAACAGCAAAGCTGTGACAGTAATGTTTCAGCGACTTGTAAACTGTGTGCTTGTTCTCACATCAGTGTGTCTTCAGGCACTTTTAACACCTGCGTTCTACTAGTGGTTTACAAATTGTTAACCCCAGGGATCCACTCAGATGTTTCAGGGAGGTGAAAAATGTTGGATCCAAACATATTTTCTAAAATACATGCTTTTACTTATTCTTAAAAACACAATTAAAAACAACCTGTCACATTTTAACATAGCAGAGACCGGTCACTTACCTTATGCCATCAGGGTCTCTGCCATCACTGTGCAGTTAAATTTTAATTGCACACTTGTTTAAGAAAACTATACTTTTACATTTTTCTTCTTTAAAAACTTCGAGCTACACAGAGTCTATGCATATAAACTGGAAGCAGGTTAAGCAGCACCACAACACATACACAAGATCCAGGCACCTCTGCTCAGCACATATTCTCTCATCAAAGCTAACAGT
This sequence comes from Oryctolagus cuniculus, assembly GCF_051225735.1. NCBI lineage: Eukaryota > Metazoa > Chordata > Mammalia > Lagomorpha > Leporidae > Oryctolagus > Oryctolagus cuniculus. The sequence goes on from NC_142868.1 coordinate 127,975,001, forward strand.
GAATTGTGCATGAAGAAGTAATGGTTTCAAGCGTCTCTTTATTGTTCTGCATTTATAGTTTTAGAGCCTGGAGTAAGTATTAATTTTTTTCCTCACAGTTCTGCATTATAGTTTAGTGCAGGGAAGAAATATCATTTTTAAAGGCTTCTATATTTATAAGAATGTGTGCCACATTTAGACATTTTTAGTGCTATAACTTTGAAATAAAATTTTTCTACTTAATTCCCTATCAAATGCAATCTGTCTAGCAGAGAGTATCCAGGTATTACCAAGTGAGCCATTTACAAATTATTACTGTAACTGAGTAAATCAGAATTTTGTGTTCAACCCAAACCAAAGAAAGGTATCCTAGTAGTTGCCGCTGATTGCACTGCAACTATCAACAAAGCCCAATGCCCATTTGTATGTTCAATCTTCTCTCTAGGTACTTTATGAGCAAACTCTGTTGAAAACGCTATCCTAATTCGGATGCTTTACTTTTACTGCTGCTACCTGACATCACCTCATGAATTACCCTGGGGCTCAGGGCCTCCTCACCAGTCCTCCTGCTGTCCACCCTTTGCACCTCAATAGCCAGTTCTTAACATCCAAACCATGGCCTTTTCTGCCCAGCACACTCCAAGACAGCGCATCCCATTACATTGAAAGTCAAATTTTGTACCACGAGGCATAAGGTCTTGCACAGAGGGAAGCCTCCTCACAGAGCAGATACTAACTAATTCCCACCAGCCTCTCACTCAAAACAGCCAGTGTGGTTCCCCACAGCTCCTCAGATAAACCTCACACAGGCAGAGACCTTGACCTTCCTGAGGTGCAATTTCGCTTCCTCCCTCCAAAAGGTTTTGATCCATTGCCACCTTCTCAAGGCCACTGTTATGAACAGCAGCACCGCAGGTTCTCTGCCTCCCAGGGTTTCTATTTCCCCTTTGCACTATCACCTTCTCAAGGGCATTCTGCTCCAATTGTTTACTTATCCCCTGTCTCCCCCTTTGAGAATGTAAGCTCCATAACAGAGAACTTTGAACACTGTGCTCACTTCTGTATTCCCAGACACCCAGACCAATTCCGGTACGATGCAGCCAGGCAACCATACACACCTGTTGAATAAATTAAATATTCTAACTTTGAATCCATCACACAGTTCTTATCAATAAGAGACTATGTTTAACTGTCACCTATCATGGGGTCGCTTTCAAGATATTTATTTAGCAGAAAAATGTTTACTGCCACATTTTGCAAAAAGCTGTGTGAAATTATAAGCTGCAGAGGTGTGCTTGTGTTCATTATAATTTGAAACTATTTTTAGTACTCAGCATAATACTCTAACCACACTGATGGCTTTAATCCAAATTAACATTTATAGAGCACATGTCCTTTTGTAACAGAAGTTCTTCCTACTCCTTAATTTCCACATACGTACGATAATGAGCATCTATTTAAAGTGCAATATTTTTAAGAATATTTTTATTTTGTAATATATATTAAATTTGATAGAAATATTTAAGGCCACTTGGGAATTTCATAAACCTATTCCCATACTCTCTATCACGGTATATTCTGTGACTTTAACTTCCTCATATGTATGTATCAACCCAGGTTTCTTTTAATGCTACATCTTCAACTCTAACACACTAATTTGAACATAAACTTGTGGAAATATTTAGCCATCAGCTGGTATCCTAGCATGCTCCACGTTGCCTGTGTGGCTACCCTACAGCCCGCGCCCCGTGAAGATGACCTTCTCCTAGTCAGTTAGGACAAAACTGCTCTCTAAATCCTGACCCCTATTTATTCCACCACATTCGGAAACCATGGCAAAGAGGGGTCTTCAAAAACTCCAAAAATGCACATTCTGGGGAAAAAAACTGCAAGGATTTCAAGGCTTTGCTTCCAAACTTATTTTTTAATTCCACTTTCCACAGACTTTGAGAACCCTCCTATATGGTTTTAGAACAGTTTCAGCCACAGTTGAGCATTATAAGTGGAATGAGCATCAGGGACTTATCGGAGATTTTCAGAATTTTTGATGGCAGAAATGCCAATGTCTAAACCTTTTTATTCCCACTTTCACGATGCCTTTATCCTAATGATATTGCCTAGCACATTAAGATGAAAACCTGCAGGGTGATAATTTGATAATACCTTTATTACTAGAGCTTACAAAATTGAAAAAGAAATGCAACAGCCCAGGAATGTTTGACTAATTTGTTGGTTGCTGTTAACTACAACAGACTTCTCAGCCAAGACATAGATGTGTATGTGCTTTTAAATGGATACATTCTATACCAAAATAAATAAATAGATCTTGTGGTAGTAAAAATGAGTGAGTGCCATATCCAGGGAATTCCCTGGACAGGGAATTTAGAGATTGTGCAGTTGCATTCAAGTTTACCTTGAAGTCACCAAAGAAGCAGGGACTGGAGCTACTACGTGTTGTACAGTGTATATAAAAGTCAGCAGGAGGTGCTTTGTTTAAGGCTTGGATTCTGATTCTTGCATGTGAATAGAATTTGCACACTCTGAAATGTAAACACTCTGCCCTTCTGTAACCAGGTTCAAAGAAACCAAAATTTCCATAAAACATTGCTGCACCATAAGATCCTGAACAGACAAACAGCAGCCTGGTATCAACAAGATACAAAACCCAACAGCTCTGCTGATCAGCATGAGTTTTCACTGAAAGAAAAAAAAATTCTACTTGACGGGATTCAAGTCACCACACTGAAAATTGTATGTCACATCTTGATCAACTCTTCTTTCATCACAGTGATTTCTATTCACCAGAACATCCATTTTTCTGATTTATTTATACTGAGGTCTTAACCATGACCATGATTCCTATAGTTTCCACTTCCTTCTATTCCTTGATAGAAATACCAGCACATCTTAATATAAAACCAAGTTCCACATACACTTATGGACTAACTCTGTTGCTATTTTGTTAATAATAACAAACAAACAGAATCCCCAAATCTCATTCAGTGCAGAAGACAGTGGCAATCAACCTTTCTAGCGGTACCCTATACAGCGTGCAGACCAAAACCGCAGTGTTGGCCATCCAGCGTCCTACAGAGATGTTCTCCCAAGCAGCTGGGTACCACAGGGTGCATCAAAACTATTCTTTATGTGTGGAAGATGGGCAAGTCTTCCAAAAATCAAAGAATCTAAAGGTTGATGGAAAGGAAACAGATTTCGCTTTTTACTTCACAGGGTGTTCTCATTAAACATCTCTGTTCTCTGGAGAGTGTGGCCAGAGGAGCACTCTCATTGTCAACGCTGGTGCACACTTGACTTGGGGGCTGCACAGCTGCTAGCTGCATAAGTTTACTTATGCTGCAGGAATATGAGAGGTAAGATGCTTGAGGCAGGGCTGTGACTTGGCTGGCTTTCTCACCATCGCCTTGGGTGTTCCAACAATACTCCAGCCTGGAATTCAAACCCTGAGAGCACACTGGCGGTGTTCCTCTTACCTACCTTCACTACTGAAGGCCTGGCTCAACATGCAACATCAAGAACTCACTTTATCCACACTGTTCCCCCAATGGATGCAGAATTCTCTCAAACCCGGGAGTGCAGAAGAGGGGGGAACTCACCAACCATTCACCACGGCCAGCACTAGGCATCACCTCACATGGATGCAGCAAATCAGTACACCCACAACCTAGTGCCTTTCAAAGCAAGGAATACAGATCTCATCTTCTGACAGCTTATGGTATATAACAGCTGCCCTGTGTGATAGCCGTGGGAGAGGATGCTCACCCTCTGTGGCCCAGTACCACCAGATACTACCCTGAGCTGTTTGAAATCTTGAAGACAAACTCTGAGAAGAAAGCCTGTTCACACAATGAACCAATAAAACTCCACCACTTACGGCAGTGAAAACTTCTGCACCTTGACCAACCCTGTCCCAACACTTGAAAACCTCCTACACTTACAAATGCCTCCTAGGGATGACTTTTAACATCTGCAGCCACTGATAGTTCCAAAAGCGCTCTGTCGATGAGGATTACATATATCCTAAGTACCTTCCATCAGTCTCTTTACCAATTGAAATCTTAAGTCAAACTGCAGCCACTAACATGACCAAGAAGCGAAAACACAGTTTCCCTGTGATTTTCTCATCCACACTAAAACCAGTTCTGCATGGACATCATGTCCTCTCTCCCAAAGCAGCGCTTTGGTTCTCCCATCTCTCTCTCGGCGGACGCCGGGCCCCGTTCCCACGCACGCGGCCACACAGAACAGCACCCCCGAGCCGCGAGCGCACGCACGACTCACGTTGTTCATGTACTCGCTGAGCAGGTCCTGCAGCGCCTGCCGCACGGCGTTGCACTCGGCCACGATCCGCTCGCGCCGGTCGTCTCGCGTGCACGAGGAGTCGGCCATGAGCGCTGCACCACTGATGATGCTCTCCAGCCGCTCCTCCAGCGACGGCCGGAAGCGGGCCTCGCTGAACGTCATGGGGTCCAGGATAATCTTGTTCTGAAAGGAGCACAAAGGGAGAAATCAGAAGAGCAGCCACGACCCGACAGCCTGGGCTCTCTGGTTCCCAAACCAGAAAGACCTGAGGACGGGACACGAGGCCTCCGCCCCCGGGGAAGGAGATCAGTGGCTACCGAGGTAACTTCCACAGCGGCCTTGAGAAAGTATTAACTTGTAAGATATTTTGCCCGAAATGCCGGCCCCGGGAAGAAAGCAGCACGTCTTGTTTGAAGAGTATGTTCTTGGCAAAGGCTATCTCAACCGAGGCGTTTCAAATGAGATTGTGACACTGCTGTGGCATTTTTTTTTTCTTCAAAATGCTAACCTTCAAAAAAAGTACATTTGAGGGTGGCTCTTTCAGGGATTATAGGAAGATTTTAGAGCTAACACATGATACGTAATCAACTTAAATGTGCTTTCGCTGTGGCCAGGACACTCTTTCTGCCTTCCTCATGAAAAGCAGACAGCCCAAGGGCACCATGCTTTTGGAAACTCAGGCGAATAGCATATTCAAAACAGGGTAATTTCCCACTAGAAACTAATGTCTTGTATGTAAAACCTAGGGTTCTAGAAAGGGATTCATAATGTGTGTGTGTTACAATTAACTGACAGTGCCTCAATAATACTTTTTAAAATTTATTTATTTGAAAGGCAGAGTTGCAGAGAGAGCAGTGTCTGTGGGTGTTGGTGGGGAGTGGTACAGTTCAACATGGACAGAGAGAGAGAGAAAGAGAGAGAGCCAGAAATCTTCCATCCATTCATTCACTCCCCAAATGGGTGTAACATCTGTGCTGCCCTGGGCCAACCCAAAGCCATGAGCCCAGGAACCTTCACCCTAGTATCCCTTGTGGATGGCAGGGACCCAGGTCCTGGGGCCAACATCCACTGCCTCCCAGGAACACTGGCAGGAAGGAGTAGCTGTGTATTTGAACTGGCACTCTGATAGGGATATGGACAGTCCAAGGAGTGGCTTCATCTGCTGCACCACGATGCGCCCATCCGTCCATGGAATTACCAACATGTCCTGAAGGAGCAGAGATAAGTGAGGAAATAGTGATATTTCCCAACAGGAAAGAACCACAGAGAATGAGCTTTAGTTTGCTTTGTCCCTGCTAAATTGGAGGAGTCTGGAAACGTGCAGGCTGAGATGTCCAGAGGCTGATGGACAACCAGGGTTCAGAAGGCTACCAGCCTATATAAGGGTCTGGGGACTGTCACAGGGCTCTGTATACGAGATAGTAACTGAATACAAGTAAGTCAGGGGTGGGGTACCTTTTTATGCCATGTGAATATTTATAACATGGTTCACAGGTGACAGAATTATCAGCTTAAAAACTAGCCTGGTGCCAATTTATTGAATTTTGAGTCCTGCCCCTGGTTGCCTTGGCAGTGCCAAACCAGATGTTTTCATGGGCTTCATACAGCCTGTGGGCTGGACGGTTCCCACTCCTGGTATACAGCAAGAAAAATGAGCTGAAGAAGATCCAGTTAATATGAATTCATATGAGTATATAGGAGGATGAGAATCAGAAAGAAAAATAGTATAGGCAGAAAGATGCAGAGAGAACCTGGAGAATTACCAGCAAAACCAAAGACTGAGGGAGTATGGACGAAAATGTGTTAATTAACTGTAGAAGGTACAGGGGTGGGAGGACATGGCCCAAATGCCAGTTTCCTTCGGGGAACGCATTTCTGCTGCAGGGAAGGGAGATGTCTGCATCAGTGTTAGCCAAAGGACCTGCTGTAGGAGATGCTGCGCTCATCTTTACCGAGGGCACACTCAGAGGCCCAACAACAAGTGTGGCAATGATGGCACAGACAGTCTTCCAACCTGAGGATCCTAGCCTGCCTTTCCTTTCCCTTTTGCTCTGATGTTCATCACTCCTTGAATGTCTATCAAATTATAACAAATTAATAGACTACAATTTATGATATTGACAAATGTAAGAAAAGCCAACCAGAGTAGGTAGTTACACCCTTGCCAATCTGCCTTCTCCTGAGGACCTGCTGTGTACCCACCACAATGCTTAGTGCTTCAAAGAGAGGAAGCATAAGACATTTTCCTGATTTCTATTGTAATATAAATAACGGCTTGGTTATTACAAAATAAGTTCTAGCCCTTCAGAGCATCCTAAGGTGTTTGTGAAATGTTTTGTGACTCTGTTCTTTGATTTCTGCTAAAATGCAAACTCCATAGCAGAGAGAGAGATACTTGGGTATGAATATGTTGAGGTTTCAAGGAATGAATGAAAATAGTTTGTCACTTAGATACAGGCAGAGACTAAACAGAGCACATCTGATGTCCACTGGAACCTCAGATGTCCTAGGAAATCACTAATTAATTAAAGCTCCCTGCTCTTCGTAGGAGGCACATGCATGAGGTCTGGACGAAAGGAGACAGCTACTTTGTGGCGGGCCTTGTCATGCTGACCATGCTCAAATTTGCACTGTCTTAGCTTTTATCATGGGAAAAAAAGACTATTTAATCCCAAAATGTGCTACTGGGAGTTCATGCCTGGTACCATGGTATTGGGTACAACCGCCCAAACATTGTCTAAAAATCAGGTAGAAGCCTCAGTACACTAGAATACTCTGTGGGGCCCATCGTTTTAGATGAAAATGCCCAAGAAAATCTGAGGAGGGCACACAGGGGGTTCCTGCTGCACCCTGATGCTTGCACTAGGGCTGTGCCTTTAACATTTTTCCACTGCCACCCATTGAAGTCTCTCTCTCCTGCTGTTTTCTTGATACAATCAGGATACACATGTAACTATGTTCTACTGTGTAACATGCCTTCAGAACTGATATCCTAATTTAAGAAACACCTGTTTACAATATATTTAAACTCTCTTATAAAGATGACTGATCTTCAAAGACCTATTTTGTAGGTAACTCTTTTAACATAAAGCACAAGGAAAAATTATTTGGTCTGCTTAAGTTTTTAGAAGACACTTCAGAATCAGAGACTGGCTCTTGGAGAGTTTTTTTTTTTTTTTTAAGGATACTTCTGTCATAAAAATAAGAATGTGATGGAAATATGTTCAAGCAAATTTGAACTCCCCAATAAGGGCATTTATAGAACACTTCCCTGTAGCACCAAGGAGAAAGTACTACTCTTATTAGAGCACTACTTCCTAAATTATTTTCCAGAGAACACTGACTTATGGATACAGTGTTTTGATGAAGAAAGAAAGTTCTCTGGCCACACATGTTTTGAACAGCCTGCATGACCCAAGGAAAATTAATTATCATAGGAACTGCTTGGAGGGATTCTGCACTAAAGGAGTTAGTTTTCTGAGCATTTCCCAGATCAGTTTCAGCACAGAGAAAGCCCCCTGTTAAAATGCACGCATTGGCTATGAGATCCCAAGGAACACACTTCGGGAAATGCAGCAAGAGAGACTTCGCAGTGTCTTCCCATCCAGCCGCTACCTGCCCTGGCATGGGGCTGCCATAAAAGATAGTGAGTGAAACACTGCGCTGACCAAACTCCGCATCACAGTTATACAAGCCGTCACATTTCTAGTGGAATTATTCATTCTGTCTGGATCACAGGGGAAAAGCTTTTTAAAGACCTCCCCGGAAAAACAACAATCACTTTAGAAAACTGCAGCTGGTATCTGCCGGGCAGATGGGGAGCACTGTAATGACGGATGTGAAAGGAGTAGCTGGGAGAAGCCACAGTGGGCAGAGACGGCGTAAAGGCCAGTTCAGATGAACCTGCCTCTGTGTGTGCGTGTGTGTGCATATGTGCATATGGGACAGGATGTGCGTTATTTGTGAGATTCTGTACATCTGTGGGCCCAAGTTGTATGCCTGGGGAAGGAATGCATATGTCTGTGCTCCCGGAGAACTGCCTAGATCTGGGAAAAAATAAAAATAAAAAGAGGGAGAGGGAAAGACAGAAGGAGAAGGAGAGGGAGGGAGAGAGGAAGAGCGGGAGAAGGGAGGAGGGAGAGCGGGAGAGGGAGAGGGAGATGAGGGAGAGGGAGAGGGAGAGGGAGAGGGAGAGGGAGAGGGAGAGGGAGAGGGAGAGGGAGCGAAAGAGAAAGGAATTAAAAAACAAAACTAAATGGAGCCAGAAGCAGAGGCTCCAGACTATACCTATTCCCAAAAACAGGGAGTAACACACACATGGAGGTGAACCATGAATAAGAAATAGAGAATGAAAGCCAGAGTGAGGGAAGGAGGAATACTTGCACTGCATTATTTCGAGCGGTTTTCTAAAAAGACGTAGGCAAGTTCTCTTTCCTAATACACCGCAGGATCACTTCAGATCAGCAAACAGTCCTGAGCAACCGGAACTCTGGTCAGATTTTCCGCATCATCTCAGCCTGTCCGCGCCTCTCTGTGCGGCTGCCCTCTACTGGCCGGAAAGGGCGCAGCAGTAGCAGCAGAAAGGATCAAAACTCCTTTTCGTGACGCTGAAGGTGTATTTCAGGTGGACAACAGGCCAGCACCACAGGATAAGACTTCCTCTCCTCCTTTTATGGCACAGGTGTTCTGTGAGAGGGGTTTACACTGTTTCCAACTGTACTGATTCACTGTAGTCTGCTAAAATTTTACTAAGTATCTGCATTTCTTCTCTGGATTCTTAAAGCTCACTGTATTATTTTATCCTTTTGATCATTGAGTTTTATCTCTTATATTGTCATTTTAATTTAATATTTGTGGGCTGTATTTCCTATTTTGTCTTATTTTAAAATAGCTTGATTTCTTTTTATCTTGTCTGTTTTCATTCTGCTTATTTGACTTGCATGATATCTTGGGAGTTTTATGAGTTTTATTTATTTTTGTCAGCTTTGTTCTTTATTAAAAAGTGCTGTTTCCAGTCTTGCAGTTGGAGTAGCAATCTGGATGAATCACCCTGAGGCTAAATTCCTTTCTGCCATCAAATCAATAATGTAACCATCCCTTCCATCCCATCTAATTGATCTCCCATCTTCTCTAAGGTTGAACTCTATAGAAGTTTTAACATGAGGGGCTGGCACTGTGGCATAATGTGTTGGGCTGTCGCCTGCAGTGCCAGCATCCCATGTGTGTGCTGGTTTGAGTCCTGACTGCTCTATGTCCAATTCAGCTCCCTGCCAATGTGCCCAGGGAAGCAGGGGAGGATGGCCCAAGTCCTTGGGCCCCTGCATGCACACCGGAGACTCGGAGGAAGCTCCTGGCTTCTGCCTCACTCAGCCCCAGCCATTGTGACCATTTGGGGAGTGAACGAGCACATGGAGGATCTCTATCTCTCTATCTCTCTCTCTTTCTCTGTGACTCTGCCTTTCAAATAAAATAAATCTTTTAAGAAAAAGCATTCGAAATGTTCAGGAAACCATGTAGTTCAAATCTACTTCGCAGAATATTGAATTTATCTGTATACATGCAGTTGTTAGAACAGCACTGTTTTCATTTTTATTTTTCTATTTTTTTAAAGATATTATTAATTTATTTGAAAGTCAGAGTTACACAGAGAGAGGAGAGGCAGAGAGAGAGAGTTTTCCATCCGATGGTTCACTCCCCTGATGGCCGCAACAGCTGGAGCTGTGCCGATCCAAGCCAGGAGCCAGGAGCTTCTTCCAGGACTCCCTTGTGGGTGCAGCGGCCCAAGGACTTGGGCCATCTTCTACTGCTTTCCCGGGCCATAGCAGAGAGCTAGACAGGAAGTGGAGCAGCCGGGTCTCGACCCAGTGCCCATATGGGATGCCGGTGCTTCAGGCCAGGGTGTTAAACCACTGCACTATTTTTCTATTTCATCATTTTGTTAGGAATAATTCCAAATGGGTTAAGAAAAAAACTTAATGAGTTTGATGAATTTTCCAAAAACTCTCTTAACGAAACTACATTCACCAATGAACAGTAAAACATCAGCAGAACTATCATATATTGGGCTGAGTCAGGCTGATACCAAAAACAACATGCAACATATAAAAGATACAATATAAAGGAAGACAATTTGCTGAGTATTAAAAAAAACCATCTCACTGTGAACTCCTGTAACTAGCACAGAACTAATTAGCTATCAAATCCAAACCACGCCAAGGTAAGTTTGGCTCCTAGACACAAAGAGTCAATAATGGGGAAGAAATAAGTTCCTCAGTACAAGAGAGCTGAAGAGTGTTTTGGGAGCATTTCCCCGGCTGGTACAAGCAGTATATAGAAATCTTTTTGGCAAGAGATAGAAATAAATACAAATGGAATGCTACATTTTTAAATCAGTACACTGTCCCAGGAATAATAAAGGTATCAATAAAATAACAAAGGGATCACTTCAAAACATTTGTTGTGGGCTCAAAAAACATGCAAGGGGCCAGCGCTGTGGCATAGCTGGTAAAGCTGCTGCCTGCAGTGCCGGCATCCCATACGGGCTCAGGTTCAAGTACCGGCTGCTCCACTTCTGATCCAGCTCTCTGCTATCACCTGGGAAAGCAGTAGAAGATGGCCCAAGTCCTTGGGCCCCTGCATGCATGTGGGAGACCCGGAAGAAGCTCCTGGCTCCTGGCTTCGGATCGGCACAGCTCCAGCCATTGCAGTCATCAGGGGAGTGAACCAACAGATGGAAGACCTTTCTGTCTCTACCTCTCTGTAACTCTGCCTTTCAAATAAACAAAACAAATCTTATATATATTAAAAAAAAGGAGACAGACCCACGGCGGTAGCGGCACCTGCTGTGGGCAGAAGGGTTTGGGGTGTCCCTGGGCCTTCTTTCACACTCCTGGAAAACTGAACGAGAAGGAGGAGAAAGAGCTGAGGAAGAGAGGGGCGGCAGGGGCAGCTCGCTGGTCTGTGTCAGACAAGCTCCAGGACAGGCATTAGGGAGACAGGGACCTGCTTGGTGACCTGCACAACAGCCCAGGCTCTGGCTGTGCCACCTCCCACAGCGGCTGTGGCAACTCTGGACCCAACCCCTCCAACAAGGGCAGAACATGGTCACCACCGCTCCATCCCCCTGCGCTTCCAGGGCTCAGCACTGTTTGTACCTTGCACTTTTCATTTATTCTCTCCACAAGGAGCTAGGTTGGTCTAAAACTTCAGGACAATCATGAGACGCTGGGTTAGCCTGACCCAGGCTCTGACACATTTGCAGAAAACAAAGATGTCGATTAAAGCAAGGTAATTCAATGTACCACAAATGGCTTGATACACCCTTGATCTTACTATTGCCATCTTATTAAATGGGAAACCATGTCAGAGTTGCCGTCCCAAGGTCATTGAGGTAGTAAAGTAGGATGCTGGGATTTGAACACAAGTCTTTTTGACTTTAGACACAGTGTTTCTTCCTCTGTGTCAGGTTGCCTACACTCAGCTGACATGAGTCTAATGCATCAAGTTATAAAGACCTATTTCTTCAAAAAACCATTAAATTCTTGTAAATATAATGGCATTAAATCTCACCTTCCCCATCATCCTCCTGTATCATCTGAATCACCTCACCCTTCACATGGGTAACTGCGAGTATAACCACTGATTCGACAAAGGGGTGCTGGTTACTTAAGGTGGCCAAAGGCATACACCAAACAAGCAGTTGACTGGATAATCAAAACATGCACGTGCACTTGTCATTTGGAAAATGTACCAATGATGTTACTAAGGGTAGCAGTTGGGAGGTGCGAGGTAGTTAAAGGAATTTCAAAAGGAGCTTATCCTCAGGTGAGACTTATAGAGTGAGAAGTAGTTGGTTAATCACAGTCAGGGACAGGAAGGGGCAATGCAGACACAATGACAGGTGAGTGATATCATGGCATAAGAAAACTAATAGACGAATTTTACTAAAGCCAAAGGATTAAGGTGAAGTGACACTAAGGCACTAGGGAGGTACCCCATGCAGCTGTCCTTTGAGAAGAAGTGTTGTGGGTGCAATCCACTTCAATGCCTCCACAGTCTCACAAAGAAGCCACACTCGGCCAGAGGCAGCCCCAGTCAATCATGGAGTACAGCCATGTCATTCGCATCCAATGAGGATTCCCCATGTGCCTGCCCAGGACTTGCTCAGAATTGTACTAAGACACCCATACCCAATCCTCTTTATTTCCTGCTCTCCTTTCACTGGTGTTGATTTGCATGCAGTCCAAAAGCTCTCTTAGCCTGTTTCTCCCAATTCTCTCCTACTTCATTTGCACTCCCTGTGTGTCATGCCTCCTACCTTGGTATCTGCTCCTCCAAGAACCTGAATGGACAAAATAGGAATGGGAGGCAGGGTTTGAGAGCAAAGCAATGGCCAGGTCTCAAAGAGACTTCTGTGTCATGTTCATAGGCTTTCAATTTGTGGGTATCCCTTTAGGCAACAAAGAATTATCAAAGGTAAAACACAAGAGTGGCTTGGTCTGGTTTCTTTAGCTTTTGGAAGTTTCTGAAGGCAGGTCCAGAACTTAGCTTTGAGAAGACTAGAAGTGGAAGGCAGGAGAACAATTATCGAAGCTTCAGTGCCCACAAGAGAGGTGGGGATAGTGATGTATGATTAAAGAACAGGGCTTGGAGTGGACAAATATTTAAGGCATCTGTGCAGAAAGAGTTGGAGATACAAAGACCGTGAAAATAAGGAAGGAATCAGAGAAAAACCTAGATTTGTAGTAGGGGAAGCATGAACAATGCAGATGTAAACAAACTACATTTTATGAGTCAACCTCCTATTTTGTAAATAAATTGTTAATAGAACACAGTTCATTACATTCATTTATATACTACCTATGGCTGGGAGTACTTTTGTACTACAACAGTAGAGCTGAATAGTTAGAACAGAGACCAGGAGCCACAGCGCTGGGGGTATTTACTCTTGCCGACCCCTATACAACGGTGATGGAAAACAGCTGGCAAAGCCTTAGGATTCCCAACCTGGAGAAGTCTGCAAGAAAGTTAATTACGCATGTGAGCTTCAGGTGGGGGTATGGGTGCCTGTATTAATATGTAAAATCCGTTTCCTTTACATACACAAAGGTCTAATGCATAGGACCATCACAAAACAAAATACCAAGGAAATAAAACACACACCTGTGTTAGATACAGGTAGATACAAGCAAGAAATGTGCTCCCAGAGGTGAGTCATTGTCCAGGTCCAGGCTCAGAGCAACCCCAGAGCTGGCCTGTGAGGCTGGCTTCCTGGACTCATACTGTATTTGTTGTTGCCCACTGTGCTACATTGTTTCCCTCATGTATCTGCATGACAACCGCCAGGAGGGAGTTAGGGCAACAGCTATCTCTCCATTCCAAAAGTAAAGAAGAAATAGAAAATATTTTCTTATTTCAAGAAGGCCTTGCAAATCGTGAACAAACACCAAGGGGAAAATGTCCTAAAATATTAGTTCATCCTACTGTTAGTCTCTCACCTCTATGTCAAACTGGTCAGCGGGTAATTTATAACAAACATTTTCCAGCAAGGTAAAAACAAATATAGCTTAAGCTTTCTTTGCATAGGTATTAACCAAGGTAGAGCCAAGTGTGTATCTAATTGCACTCATACTGTAATTTTAAAATATTGGCATAAAAGGGGGCCAGCGCCTTGGCTAGCCGGTAAAGCCGCTGCCTGCATCTCATAAAGGCACCAGTTCATGCCCCAGCTGCTCCTTTTCCAATCCAGCTCTCTGCTATGGCCTGGAAAATAGCAGAGGATGGCCCCCAGGACCTTGGGCCCCTGCACCTGAGTGGGAGACCCAGAAGAAGCTCCAGGCTCCCGGCTTCAGATTGGCTCAGCTCCGGCCATTGCGGCCTTTTGGGGAATGAACCCATGGGTGGTGGAGGACATTCTTTCTTTCTTTCTCTCTCTCCCTCTCTCTCTCCCTGCCTCACTGTAACTCTGCCTTTCAAATAAATAAATAAATCTTTTTTTTTAAATGGCATACCTGGTAAGCTCTAAAACATAAAAGCAGTATTTTTAAATTGCAGTTAAGTCAGAAGGGCTTCAGCATACGCACACCTCTAATGGAGCATGTCTTACTCACAGGTTGTTTACCAGCTTCTTAATGCGCAGCTGAGGAAGGTGCTTCTTTGTCTGCCGTAGGCAAGAAGCTGCATGTTAAAGAGTGGAGGTAAAAGCTTAACAACATTTAGATTTTCTGTGTTTCAACATTAATTAGACCCTTGAGAGACCCAGTCTGTCATCTCTAATGTACAGTTTTCAAAATGCTTTAAAAAAAGGCAATTAAAAACTGATAATCCAAAGTATGGACTGATTTAACAATGTGTCTCCCCAAATCTAATTTTATAAGCATGGAAAAATCAGATGCTAGTGGTATGAGAAAGCCCCATGGCTTCCCGTGGTGTCTGCGATAACGCTGTCTGACAAGTGTGTCCTAGGCTTTTACAAACTACCCAGTTCCAGACAACAACTAAGGAAAAATAAGAAATGGTGCTGTGTTCTCCCTCATAAACACCATACCTTCACCACCTGCTATCCACCTTAACTACTGGATATCAGGCAGAAAAAGAATGTCAATATGCCCTTACGCAGTCATTCAGCTTCATTTTTCAAAAGATATTAAAAAAATTAAAGAGGAACTTAACAGTAGTCAAATTCACTATTCTAAAGGAATTTGTCATTTTGAACTGAGGTAATTAAAGCAAAGAAAATCAGACAGACTACATGATAAAGTATGTGTAGTCCAGCAATAGTTCTTTGTATTCCCAGGAATACACAACAGTGTGCTGATGTCTTTACTTCCTTTCTGTTGCACATTTATCATTACACTTATTCTATTAAGCCTTTGGATATTCAAATTTTGTAGTTTGCTTTGCCTTTGGGTTCAATTGGGTAGGTTTTGTTACACCCATACCTTACACCTTCCTTCCTCTTCTTCCTAGTATAAAAGCTGTCTTTCTGTTTGTTCTATGAAATAGTGGCAGATAATCTAGAGGCAATGATGCCTTAGTCTAGGTGAAATTTGACAATGACTGAGCATAGATGCAGAAACCCAAGCTCAGGGAGCCCTCAGGGGATCATGGTTTGTTAAGGTATTTTATTTATTGTGCTATTTTGCCAGACTAATACAATGGAGAAAAAAATAAGTCCAGCAACACCTAGTGATTGTTTACCAGAGTTCTTTAAAAAAAAAAAAGTCTGTTCTCCAATTTAAAATGTTTGACTAGTAACCCCTGAGGCAGCCTCTCCTAGTTTCCCAACAAAATGCCCACAGACAAACAATTGGAATTTTAGAGGAGTAAAAAATTTAAGAATGAAAGACACCTACTAGCAATGAGGCATGATCATAATTCTGGCTCTGAATGCTTCAAATACTTCTTTAAAGACCCAAATCTGAGATAAAAGAATAAATCAAGGCCATTTTAATAAATTAACTGAGGTGTCTAAATCAAAAGCATGTTATCTGTTCAGTTTTAAACATTTACTCTCCCTGCAGTGTATCAATAATTAACACGGATACATTTTCAGCTTTTTCACTCCATGCCAAGCTCTCCCAGTGTGAATCTTTCGCTACATAAAAAGTTTCTCTTAACTTAATTGGGGTGGCAGTAGGAATGGAAGATACTAAGTTGAGTTTTAATCATTTATTTTTTATTAAGCTACAGAGAAATGTTAACCATAATTTTAAATTTGCTTTAATTTTACATTACAAAGGACTTCATGGATAACTTTTTTCCTTAGGCATATACTTAAAAATAAACTGATTATACCATTTACCTATTTAAGGTATTTTTGTAATTAAACAGTTCAGTTTAATTGGAAATCAATGGCAAAGATAATGACTTGCTAATTAAATAGTACTTTTTATTCTTAGATATTTATTTTTTTAAAGAGCAATCTACCTAAGCCCACATTAATTTCATTTTAGAGGAGAAACTGATAGAAGACACAGTTATTTGCCAATGGTAAAAATAAGCCAGGTAAGGAAGTCAGAACCCTGGGCTGTTCCTCCTGGATTCTGAAATCTACTGGAAGCCGATCTCATTCTCCCCAATTCTGTCATCTGTGTGTTGCTAAGCTGCTGAGGCATTTCTGGCTTTCTGAGGCTTTCTGAGGCCCGCACAGGACACCAGTCCACAATGACTCATGGAGAAGCTGGGCAAAGGTTACAGTCTTTAGCTTAACATTATGTTTTGATTAGAAAGCAGGTGTCCAAAATGTGTTTAATAAAATTATGTCTCTGAATCATTTAACAGAGACTGGATATTTAGTCTTTGGTTGAAAACAGTCACCTTATTTCTTCTTTGTCCTTGAACTCTATATTCTTGATCATTCTTCTTACTCAGCTTCCAACCTCTGACTTCTGTGGATTCCTAACAGTTTACCAAACCCTGGCTTTACAATACTCTGCCTTCCTGTGGTTCTCTTTGAATCCTTTCTTTCAACATTTTGATCTAAGCCACGAGATGACTTCCCCGGAGGTCCTGCTTGTTCTCAGCAGTTCTGTCAACATCCACTTAGAGGGCTCAGCAGCTCCCATGCCTTAGCTACCACCTGCTTGTGAAGGAGAATCAAAGATTCAGCATCAGTCCTGACCCTCTGGAGACCCTGACCCCTACCTGCAGCTGCCACCAGATAGGATCAGGTGGGCATCCTGCTCTCACTCCAGCTGTGACATAAATAAGAGAGCAGTTTTCATCTTTCTCCAAAACATAATACCCTCATTTTAATGGAGCGGAAACAGAAACAGGAGGAACATGCTCACTTCACAGATGATGTGTTGCTCACACAGGTAAGGTTATTTGTTGGAAACCATGATGGAACACCTGATGAGTCTTTCTGATTCCAAAGCCCATAAACTTTGGATGAAAGATGAGGCATCAATATAGTACTAGGATGAAAAATGTTCCAGGTGGTAAGAGTGGAGTTGTACTAGGTTTGACTGTGTCTGCTCCAAAATTCAGGTGTTGCTAATAGGATAGATAGCACCAAGAAGTTAAGTCTTTCAGAAGTGATTAGTGTCTCACTAGGCTAATCCTCCGCCTGCGGTGCCGGCACCCCGGGTTCTAGTCCCGGTTTGGGCACTGGATTCTGTCCCCGTTACTCCTCTTCCAGTCCAGCTCTCTGCTATGGCCCAGGAGTGCAGTGGAAGATGGCCCTGCACCTGCATGGGAGACCAGGAGGAAGCACCTGGCTCCTGGCTTCAGATCGGTGCAGCGCACCGGCCGCAGCACACCAGCCATAGTGGCCACTTGGGGGGTGAACCAACGGAAAAAGGAAGACCTTTCTCTCTGTTTCTCTCTCTTTCTCACTGTCTAACTCTGCCTGTCAAAAAAAAAAAAAAAAAAGTGATTAGGCCATGAAGGAACTCAGTGCCGAATAGGATTAAGGCCCCTTATAAAAGAGGCTTCAGGGAGCGCTGGACGGATTTCCTCTGTCTTCAGCTGTGTGGGGACACGGAGTTCCTCCTCTCTGGCAGATACAGTAAAGGGCACTATTTGGAAGCAAAGAGCAGCAGCCAAAGTAGACAACCAAACACTTTGGTCTTGTACTTCCTAACCTCCAGAACTGTGAGAAAATAAACTTAATTTCTTTATAAATTACTCAGATTCTGATATTTTGTTACAGTAGGACACAAAT
Source organism: Oryctolagus cuniculus (assembly GCF_051225735.1). Lineage (NCBI taxonomy): Eukaryota > Metazoa > Chordata > Mammalia > Lagomorpha > Leporidae > Oryctolagus > Oryctolagus cuniculus. The sequence goes on from NC_142868.1 coordinate 127,992,966, forward strand.
GGCCTAAGACATATGGCTTGGGTTGGAATCCTGCCTCCAATGACTTCTAGTTAAAATTCTAGCTGAGCAGGTTGCTTGAATGCTGAATGCCTCAGCTTTCCCACTTGAAAACTCAAACAGTAATAATATCTAAAATGCAGGGTTGCTAAGAACAATACATGTAAAGAACTTAGAACAATATGACACACAGTGAACAGTAACACTGACATCAAATCATTTAAAATAGCTTTGTAAATGTGATCCTTTGTATGCCCATGGTCACTCCACAGTCTGTTCTCTATTCAAAGCCATTATCCCCTTCCATTTACTTCATCATCAAGATTAAATTTTCTTTCTTAAATATTTTTTTCTCTTATAGGATGTTCTTGGAATTCTGCTCAACATACTACCTGCACTGGCCCTAAACCTTCAATGGCTCCCACACAACCTAGAATGGGTTATCATCTAGGTACTTGCAATTTGTTCCCTGGGGTCTGACCTGGTGGTTCTCCAATTTCCATTTCTATCATGTTCTTTTTGCATGTGTGTGAGATACTCCAGAATTTGTCAGGGAACAAAGCAATGGGTTACATTTCTCATCCAACCTTCAGAAAATGGAGACACCATTTTCAGCAAGCATCATTTAAAGACATATGAGTATAGTCTCATTTCCACTCACTTTGTGTTTAAGATTCCCAGCCTTCAAGATTCTTGGCCATCTGACACCAGTCTCTGTCTCTCAAACTTCATCTTCCAGGACTTTCCTCATGAACCTGTGGCTTCAGCTAAGGGGATTTCTCACTGTATCACCCCACCCCAATATGCTTCATGTGTTACCATATTATGAATTGCTCTCTAATGGACATTTCAGTCCATTCCTCCCTCATCCTTCTCTGAAGCCCACGTTCACCCTACTCAGGGAAGAACATCTCCACATCTCTTGTGCACAAGGCTTTCTCCCTTAACTCCCATTACTCAATTCTCTGTCAATTACCCTGATTTTGAATTTGGCTCTTGTATAATAAGTCCGTACACCATTAGCAGTGTGCAGGTGCTTATGTGGATGACAATGCAGTCAGCAATTAGGATATTTCCCTTACATTTTGGTGGCTTGTGCTGCACCCAGCTGAACACATCACACATGAGCTGGTCATTGATCCTGACAGTAGTTAACTTAGGGTTTATGAGCAAAAATATCTTTTTTTCAAACTCTAATTAAAAGGTTTGCAGAGCACAGCAGGGTACCACAATGAAGCTAATACTTGCAGATGAAAACATGCAGATAGCCCTTCAGTTAGATATGTACATTAGGTCTGCACTGGTATTTGATGTGGCTCATATAACCTATGATGGTGACAAATGTCAGTTCTGCTGTCAGTGGTCGTGGTGGGGGAGGGAGTAACTAGCTGGGGCAGTGAACTCATTGGTTGGTGTATCTAAGCTATAAAACACTAAGCCTGATTTGTCTAGACAAGGAACTATTTTAGCTTTTCATAAACTAAATCAATGGGCAATTTGCATCTGTGCGCGTAATTACAGGATCTGTTATATGTAGAGTGGGTAATGTCATCATGAACAGCTATTTCATAGAAACAAAATTCCATAGAAATTTGAAAGTCTTCTCTGAAGGTTTGATTAAACTATGGTCAATAAACAGTGGTCTGTGGACCAAATTAGACCTACTTCCCATTTTTGTAGGGTACTAAGCTTAGAATGATTTTTAAAACTTTAAGCAAGTAAAAAAACCCACAGGCCTACTCATATGTTATATTTTTGGCTAATATTCTCTCCTTCATTATACATAGAAATAGTCAAAAGATAAGAAGCAAGGCAGGGGGGAAATGAAGAAATGCCACAAAGCGGAATGATACAGAAATTGAATAATTAATTACTGGATTATTTCAATGGGTTGGTTTCTTCCTAAAGTTTAATACTAGAAGCCAACTTTTATCCCATGAATTAGTTACAGTCTGTCTGTGATTTGGAATGTTAAATTATCCATTTAAAATGGAAAGTCAATTTGTATTTCTCAGAAGCAATTGTGACTTAATTGCTGTTATCAACCTAATAAATTACTAGGTGATTTCCACAAACTGGTTATACACTCAAATTTCATGTCTGATGAAAGAATAATTGTATCAATATTCTACAAATATAAAAGGAAATTAGTTCATTGGCCACAAGGGAAATTCATACACCTTGAGCATAAACTCATCCGTCTTTTCCTCCACATTTTTAAACACGAAAATTAAGATAGGAAAGAAATAGTTTGTGTCTCACAGGAATAATGGGCAACATTTTAATTGCTTTACAAGAAACAGAGCATGGCTTGAAAAATATTCTTTTGCTTAATGAGAATGTCGTGTTCTCTTCTGAACTCTGAGTGTTGATGCACATCTGTTGGTGATAATTTAAATTATACAGGTTCAGTGTGAAATGCAGAGAAGTAGACGTCCAGAGAGGTTTATCCCAACCAAGAAGATACTGGATGTCCATCAGAACTTGATACAACGTTCATGAAGACATGGGATGGATATTATGGAGAAGCTGATGTGGTTTATGGCTAAGCTCACAAAACTGGGAAGAAATAAGGATAAATTAGCCACTAGGATCAAAGAGCTAACATACACATTTAGCATCCATTAAACAAACTTTTCTTTATGTCTAGATGCAAACAGTGCAGATGAAAGTGCGAGTGACATGGAATCTCTTTTTGGGGCTCACATTTAGAGAGAAAAAAACTTGAAGCAGAATGCAACGTTTAATACTAATCAGCATAGAGTACAAAGGGAGCATAAGAGAAATATCATTGATGTAATCAGAAGAATTAGGAAAAGTTCCAAAAAATAAGCCATGTTGGTAAGGTTAAAAAAAGTTTATTAGGCATAAAAGAGGTGAATAAATTTAGACAGAGAAACTACCAAAAGAGGCAACATGTGAACTAAACAGCAACTCAAATTTGAAGAATAATAAACAGTTAATTATGGCAGAACGAAGAATAAAAGGTTTGGAGAGGATATGAGACGGGAAAAACAGGCAGGGTGTGGGGAGCAACTCAGATTAGACTGTTACTGGAATTAAGACTTATTCTATGCATCTGCTCTCCCACAATATGGCGCTGGGAGAGGAGGAAACAGCTTCTACACAGCTGCCTCCAGTTCAACCAATAAACAGCAGGACCTGCTCCTGATTGGAGGAGAGCAGCATACTCGGCGTGTGGGTAGCAGAGTTGGGATTGGTGGAAGAGGACTATAAAGGAGGAGAGAGACAACATGCACGAGGAACACCTGAGGAACATCTGAGCAGCCCCCGAGAGAGAGCCGGCCGGCAGTGTGCCGCTCCTCCGCGGAAGTGGGGAAAGTGGCTAGGGGGAACCGCCCTTCCACGGAGGTGGAAGGGGCGGTAGCCAACCCGGGAAGAACCAGCAGCAAACCCGGGGAGGGCCGAGCAGACAAAAGAACAGCGCAGGGTCCTGTGTCATTCCTCCATGAAGAGGGAGAGCGTCAGCAGGGACCTACTGAAATGATTTGATGCCATGCTAAGACGCAGCCAAAGTTTTGTAGGTAAATAACATATTTTCTAAGATTGTTTTTATTTGAAAAGCATATATATATATATATATATATATAGAGAGAGAGAGAGAGAGAGAGAGAGAACCTTTTATCTGCTGGCTTACTCCCCAAATGTCCAAAACAGCCAGGTTGGGGCCAGGCCAAAGCTAGGAGCCAGGAGCTTCAACCAGGTCTCCAATGTGGATGGAGAGGCCTAAGCACTTGGGCCATCTTCCACTGCTTTCCCAGGTGCATTATCAGAGAGCTGGACTGGAAGTGGAGCATCTAGGACTCAATCCAGTGCTCAAATGGGATGCAGGCACTGCCTGCAGCAACTTAACCCACTGCACCACAGCACTGGCCACATGTAAATAATATCTAATATGCATTTTGGAATGAATGGAAATGCTGAGATGCTAGAATACCATGAGGAGAAATTGGTTTGAGCAGGAACACAGCAACCAGTTAGGAATTTGTTGTAATGATACAAGCAAAAAAATATGGGTCTGAATAAATCAGTGGTCATGAAGATAAAAGTGGAAGGATGCAGTTAAGAGTTGTAGAGGGAATCAAATCCATAAAATTTCAAGATTAAGGTTAACTGAAGATGGGGCCAGTGTAGTAGCACTGTGGGTTAAGTCACCGTCTGTGACATCGGCATTCCATACTGGAGTACCAGTTCAAGTCCCAGTTGCTTGGCTTCTAATCCAGCTTCATGCTAGCATAGCTGGGAAAGCAGCAGAGGATGGGTCAAGTGCTTGGGCCCCTGTCACCCACGTGGGAGACCTGGATGGAGTTCCAGGAGCCTGGCTTTAGCCAGGCATGTGGGAAATGAATCAAAGGATTAAATATCTGTGTATGTGTGCATCTCTCTGTGTGTGTATGTGTGACTTTTCCTTTAAATAAATAAAAACAAATCTTTAAAAAAGATTGACTGGAGATGAATGGACAAGACTCTTTATCTGTTAGAATTAATAGCAATATCACAAAGGCAAGTTGATTCAGCTAAAACAAGAAATACAAAAAAAAAAAAAAGAAAGAAAAAGAAAGGCCAAGGTTGACAGAGAAATACTTAGAAACATTTTCAGATACTTAAAAATCACATACATTAGGTACCACGTATACAGCTGCATATGTATGTGGAGCTCAGCAAAGAGGTCAGAATTAGAGAAACATAGATGGAGTATCTGAGACTCTAACAAATGAGAACCTTTAGTGAGAATCAAATAGGGTAAAGGATCAAATTCTAGGGAAATCCAATATTTAGGTAAAGAGGAGCAAGTGAAGAAATGGACATGTAACGGTCAAAAAGGCAAGAGAAAAATAAAGCAAGAGAGAGCTCTTCACGGAACTCAAGGGAAATTTGGTGTTGAAAGTAGGCTAAAGAAACGATGCCTTAGCATGAGAAGAGTTGCCTAGGGAGTTAAGCCTACACAAGAGCCAGCTTTCTAAGGCAGGTGGCTCCATGAAATTTATCTAAATTCTCTGAAATCCAAGGAAAAGGGTATACTGATTTAAACCTTATGGCAAAAGCACATGGCATGGTCAACTACACATTATTATCTCTGTAATTCTTCTTACTAGTGAGGCTAACTATTGTATACTACCAATGTCTTTTTTGCATCCTAAAGGTAAACCTTCTGCCTCATTTGACAGACTCATTTAGCCTTACCAACTACCTTATTAACTGTAAGTAGTAGCCTTACTTACTGCCATCCAGGAGATACAGTCCCACAGTCACCCTTTGATTCAAGGTTTCTTGAGAGCCTACCATGTGACAAGCATAGGGATAGGTGCCAGAAGTAAAATTGCTATCAAAAAATAGCTTTTGAAAACAACATCCATTTCAAAAGAATATGAATTAAAATACATGACAAACACGGGCATCTGCTGCCGCTTTTCACTGATTACGAAAACTCCAGTCAGAAAGTTGAAGTTCGCCTGAAGGAAGCCTTGTTACTTCTGCACTATCTGCCACCTAAGAAAGTGCAGCCTCATTAGCCTTCTAGCCAATAAAGTTACTCCGCTCAGTCTGTAGTACGAATCGTTAGGATGTTCCTCTTGGTCTCTATTCCCTTAGGGCTTTATTTTGTCTATGTTGCTATCTTCTTTCTGACACTGAGAATTCCTTCTTGCTGTACCCTATATTCTCCACTTCCACCCTCCACACCCCTCAGCAGTATGAGAACGACTGGTTCAGCTGTCTCGCCACTTCCTTACCTAGTTCTACATGCAGCGCACCCTGCTGGGCCCATGCTGTATAGCGGCAGATCTGAAGAGTGAGTTTCAAGGAGCAGCGCTGTGTATGGTTTCCAGGGAGGTATCTTTCAGCCTGGCAGCAGTTAACTGGTGACAAAATTAGCCTCTGCATACTATAATTTACAAGGTCCCATAGGATTTAATTAATCACGACATAAAGATAGAACATCACCAAGGAATTACACAGGATTCCTCTGCCTTTTCTCCAGCCATCCACACACACAGAGACACCCTCTGAGTTCTGACTTTAAATTAATTATTCCTTCCATGAGAATGTAAATAATGGTCACTAAGGGGTAACTGTTTTCCAATAGGTAATAACTATTTGCAAATAAAATTAGCCTAAATACAACTGGAATTTGTTTAATTGTAAATATATAGCCATAAACCAAAAGCATAATGGATTTAAAAAACAATAAGAACAGCAGAATTAGGATTGCTGATATAAGCAAAAATAGCAAAGAGATAGCTGGAAAATGAAAGTTACTTGCAATGGTCTAGGAAACAATTCATTGGATGGTGGCAACCTGACCACAGTACCTTACTTAAGTTTGATTACAAACGTCTAAAATTGGAGGCTCAATTCTGAGTTCAGCAATATTTATACTGTAAACTTTGTTAAAGTAATAGATATTTTTGTAAACAGATATTTTTTAAAAGTTTGGTTGATTGATTTGAGAGGCAGAGAAAAAAAAAACTGAAAGAGAAAGTTCCCACATCTGGTTCACTTCTCAAATACCCCCAGTAGCCAGGCTGGGATGCATCCAAGCCAGGAGCACTTGAAGTATCATCCGCTAGGGTACACACTAGCAGGAAGCTGATCAGAAGCAGAGGCAGGACTTGTTCCCAGGCACTCCTTCATGAGACGCAGGTGTACCAAGAGGAGGCTTACCTTACTGCACCACACTAGTCTCATTATCCTTAACTTCTAACTGAAGAGGTGAACTTAAATCATTTTCCAAACAGAAATAATCAAGGGGAGAAGAGATGACAGCAGAAAAGCATCCACTTTTCAGTAGCGCGATGCCTATGACGTATTAATATATACATCAGTTACTCTATGATGTATTACATAGATGATTTCAATTAATTATCACAACAAACCTGTCTGAGCACTACAGTTTTGTCCCATCAAAGGGGAAATGAAATCTCAAGCAACTGTTCAACCATGAGGAGAGTCTGGGGTAGGCAAGGCAGTCCTACTGAAATCCCAAGACCCAACATCCTGTCTGTTGTGAGAGGGGACTCTGCATAGCAATTTAAACCCTCTTGGGTAAGCAGAGCAAAGCAGAGCAGAGGCATGGGTGCTTCTGATTTTTGGAAAATAACTCCAGTGGTAATATGAGAAATCAGGCCTGAGGAGGGTGGACAGGAGGGAAAGGAACAGCAGGCTTTTGATCTGTTGAGACACTACAATCTGGTAGACTCAACTGTCTAAAATATGTATTAATTACCTATTACATGTGACAACTGACCACTGGCAGAAACTACCATGGAATATCATGTCATGGGTTTCCAAGACATATCATGGAAATCCAACTTACTTCAGTGATTCCACTGAAAAATAGGAAAGGCTAAACTTTGGAGGCCAGTGAGGTACTGTGGTAATTTACGTCAGCAATTTCAAGGTGAGAAGAAACTCTTTGCTTTTAACAGTTACATCAAGAGATTTCTCCCTAGTGATGTCTTCTCTGTAACACCCTGCAAAAGCAGGAGGTCCACCTGGCAGGGTGCTGAGTGGCGACTTCGCTCTTACAGGAGTGACAGTGGATGGCCTCAAGTGCTCTCTAATCTTCATTAGAAGTTTTAATGGGCCTATAAAAAAAAGCAGCCACATAGTAGCAAATAGCTTCAGAAATGACTGCCATATGCAGACTTATTTCTCTCTCTCTCTTCTTTCTCTACTCCACCTAACTGGGGACTGAACAGTTACTGCCATACCATTAAAATGCCCTACATTTTCTTTATATAGATGATCTAACTGGAAATCACACTCCATTCCACTTTAAAAATGTTTCTGTAATAGAGATTTTTGAACCAGCAGATGGAAGACCTCTCTCTCTCTCTGCCTCTCTGTAATTCTTTCAAATACATAAATAAATCTTTAAAAAAGATTTTAAAAAACCACCTGCAATATTATCATGATCTACTAGGAGCAATTTTCTTTTATTTGACAGATAGAGTTAGACAGTGAGAGAGAGAGACAGAGAGAAAGGTCTTCCCTCCACTGGTTCACCCCACAAATGGCCACCACGGCTGGAGCTACGCCGATCTGAAGCCAGGAGCCAGGTGCCCCCCCCTTCCTGGTCTTCCACGCGGGTGCAGGGACCCAAGCACCTGGGCCATCCTCCACTGCCTTCCCGGGCCACAGCAGAGAGCTGGACTGGAAGAGGAGCAGCCGGCACTAGAACCCGGTGCCCATATGGGATGCCAGTGCCGCAGGCAGAGGATTAACCTAGTGAGCCAAGGCGCTGGCCCTGGAACAATTAATTTTTTTAATACTAAAATTGAGACTACAGGGCATGGAGTAGTAAAACTTAGATTTGTAATTACTTTATTTAACCATTTAATTGCAAACACACAATTTTTCATGGTCATTACTAAGTTCAGTATTTGGAGAGATTTTATTGTACAAAAAACCTTCCATTAGATTAATAATGCTTTGAACTTTAGGAAAAAAAAAAACTCTAGGAATTTATAAGTGCTGTGATGTCAACTTTTAAAAATATTACTTATTTATTTAAAATGCAGAGGGATAGGGGGAGGGATAGAGATCATCCATCCACTAGTTCACCACCCAAGTGTCAACTCTTTTATAAATCTGTACATCTTAACGGAAAGAATTAAAGAAGGAGAATGGGATGTGGTACAGCAGCTTCAGTCACCACGTGGTTCCATTCCTGGACACTCAGCTTCTGATCCACCTTCCTGCTAATTTGCATCCTGAGAGGCAGCAGGTGATGGCTCAGGTACCTGAGTCCCTGCCTTCCAGTGGGAAACTGGATGGAGTTCTGGGTTCTCGGGTGTTGCAGGCATCTGAAGGATGAACTAGCACATGGAACATTTCTCTATCTCTCTGCCTTTAAATTAATTAATTAATTAGTAAAAAATAATCAAAAATTTCTCTGCTGATCATGTGTGTATACGACTGTAGAATGCTTATCATAGAACATTATGAATGTTCATCATAAAATTATCACAGCCTTGGAGAGTCGATATTATTACCCCATTTTATAGATAGGGAAACAGAGGCATAGAGGGAAGAGTTGTGGTAAAATCTAAACACAAGCTCACTGTTTGCTCAACACCATCCTGTCTTAGTGACCACTAGAGTGCCCAACCATGAGGACCCACACTGGACTCAGTTATGTTCTCAGCTTTGTAAGGTGTCTGCCAAATGTATCTGCATCTATGGGTGACTCTTTCTTTAATAAATGCATGCCATCAGGAAAAAAACAAAGTATCAGAACATTTGGGGAAAGTTTCCTTAAGCTGTTGCTGAAAAAAAGAAGTTTGGGAAGTACTCTTACGTTGAATTGGTTGAAGAGAAAACCAAATGGATATTTTTAGAGGGAGAGAAGGAAGTGTGTCTGTGTTGTGTTTTATTTCACCACTGAATCTTAGAACATGCAAATAACTGTCTAGTGGCAGCCACTGCCGCCAGCAATACCCTCACCCGGTATCAGAGGGATGGTCCCAGCTGCTCCCTTCAGACCAGCTTCCCGTTAATGCATGCTGGGAGGCAGCAGAGGATGTTTCAAGCATTGAGTCCCTGCCACTCATGTGGGAGACCCAGACACAGTTCCAGGCTCCTGGCTTTGGCCTGGCACAATCCTGGGTGTTGCAAGCATTTGGGGAGTGAATCAGCAGATGGAATTTCTCTCCTCTCTCCCCCTCTCTCTCTCCCTCTCTTCCCCACTCCCTAATCCCTCTCTTCCCCTCTCTTCCTCCCCCCACCATTCCCTCTCTCTTTCCCTCCCTCCCTGTCTTGCTCTGCCTTTCAAGTAGATGTAAATAAATAAACATTTCAGTTACTCCCTAGCTCAGGCAGTACTACACCGTAGGAGGTACAGGAGAAGGAGAAAATATATAACCCTGGTGAATACAGATGAACAGGAGAAAAATAAGAAATCACAAAACAAAGTAAGGCCAAATTTAAAGTATGCAGGTAAACAGTTTAAACAAAGCATATGTTTCTCTAGCACATAATTCACTAGGACAAAGGACTCCTTTGGTTCCTTTTGAAGATCCATTTAAGTGATGATGATGTTGGATCAGTGAGTCCTGTAGAGAAGTTTGTTGTGGCTCAATAAGCAAGCAAGACTGTGGCGTCCAGAGGCTCTCTCACCTGGTCCCGGAGCCGCCTAAGCAGTCCATCGCTCCAGACTGCGCACTGCCTACTGCAACCTCACCTGAACTGCATCCATGTTTGCCACAATCCCAGGGCCATCGATGTTTCCAGAAAGGACTGTGGAGACTTTCACTTGCATAACATCCGTGTCCAAAATGTTGTCATAAGCAGAATAAATGCTTCCTGAAGGCCACTTACCCATGTCCGGATCCCTTGAGTTCGGGCCCATAATCCGTACTTAGGTCAAATGACATGTTTGCAGGTATACAGGAAACCACTGGAGTGTTTCGCTTAATGTTCTATTTGGCCACCAGATGTCAGTGTATGACAGAGAATGCTAAATACTACTGCTTGTTTCTAGCTAGACCAGATTTTAAAAAGGCAATTTTGAAGAGTTTAACTTGTCAGAGAGAAAAAGAACAGACTGATCAGAAGACACTGTACTGGGAGGCGAGAATGTGAAGAGCTGAGAACCGCTGGGTGCTACTAATCCTCAGATACTAATACCAGGCCCCAACAGATGGGAAAGTCAGCATTCACTTCTTGAAAAGGTGCATCTAAAAGTCTGTGGTTTTGTTTTTTAATAATTTTTTATTTTTATGACCTTGTCTAAATAAAATCGGAGTTGGCCTTGGCAACTCATGACAAGAGTCTCAGGTCATTACTGACACCATAAACAAGAGTGTTAATTTGTTAAGTCAACAACAGGAGTCACTGTGCACTTATTCCTCATATAGGATCTCCATCTTTAATGTGTTGTACAATGTGAATTAATGCTATAACTAGTACACTTTGTGTTTCGGTGTGGGTGCAAACTATTGAAATATTTACTTAATTTATAGTAAGTTGACCTTCTGTATATAGACAATTGAAAATGAATCATGACGTGAATGGAATGGGAGAGGGAGTGGGAGATGGGAGGGCTGTGGGTAAGAGGGAAGCTACGGGGGGGAGGGGAAGCCATTGTAATCCATAAACTGTACTTTGGAAATTTATATTTATTAAATAAAAGTTAAAAAAAATTTTTATTTTGAAAGTCAGAGTTAGAGAGAAAGGGGGAAAGACAGAGAAAGAGAGAGAAGCGCGCATGAGAGAGAGATCTTCCATCTGCTAGTCTACTTCCTAGGAGCCTGGAGCTTCCTCCCAGTCTCCTACATGGGTAAGAGGGGACCAAACACAAGGGCCATCTTCTGCTGCTTTTCCCAGGAACATTAATGGGGAGTGCAGAAGCCTGGTCTTGAACCACTGCCTATATGGGATGCTGGCATTGCAGGCTGTGGCTTTACCCGTAAACCACAACACAGGCCCGATTTTTTTTTTTTTTTCAAGAAGTTAAGTGAGCATGCTAAGTTCAGTGCAGCATTTCAATTCAACATAAACATATTAACCTAAATTAGAAAAATTTGGGGCCGGCACGGTGGTGTAGTGGGTAAAGCTGCTGCCTGACGTGCTGGCATCCCATATGGGCTCCGGTTCAAGACCCAGCTGCTCCACTTCTGATCCAGCTCTCTGCTATGACCTGGAGAAGCAGTAGAGGATGACCCAAGTCCTTGGGCCCCTGCACCCATGAGGGAGACCAGGAAGAAGCACCTGGCTCCTGGTTTCGGATCAGTGCAGTGCTGGCTGTACCAGCCATTTGTGGGGTGAACCAATGGAAGGAAGACCTTTCTCTCTGTCTCTCTCTGTCTATAACTCTACCTGTCCAAAAAAAAAAAAAAAAAAAAAAAAAGGCCTAGAGAAGTTATCTCAGTAACCCATGGTCACACATATTTCATTATCTGCAGAGCTTGGAGTAGTAGCCAGAAACTTGAATCCAAATCCTAGGCTTTTCCCAGTGTCTTGGGCTACTTCTAACAGTCATTCAGGGGAACTACTTCATTAATAATAGCACCGATAACTACTAAGCAGCACTGATAGAAGTATTAAAGGAAAACAGACATAATAGCTATTTATTTAAGTATTTAAAAAGCTGTGCTTTTTAAAAAGATTTATTTATTTGAAAGGCAGAGTTACAAAGAAGCAGAGGCAGAGAGAGAGGTCATCTAGCTGGTGGTTCACTCCCCAAATGGCCACAATGGCCAGAGCTGGGCTGATCCGAAGCTTGGAGCCAGGAGCTTCTTCTGGATCTCCCCTGTGGGTGCAGGGGCTCAAAGACTTGGGCCTATCTCTGCCACTTTCCCAGGCACATTACCAAGGAGCTGGATCAGAAGTGGAGCAGCCAGGACTCAAACTGCAGCCCATATGGGATAGCAGCACTGCAAGCAGCGGCTTTACCCACTATGCCACAGCACCAGCCCCAAAAGTTCATTTAAAAATAACTGGAATGGCGGCCAGTATTGTAATGTAGTGGGTAAAGCCACTGCCTGTGACGCTGGCATCCAAAATGGATGCTGGTTTGTGTCCTAGTTGCTCCACATCCAATGCAGCTCCCTCCTAATGGCCTGGGGTGGAAGATGGCTCAAGTGTTTGGGTCTCTCTTTTTTTTTTTTTTTTTTTTTTTTTTTTGACAGGCAGAGTGGACAGTGAGAGAGAGAGACAGAGAGAGAAAGGTCTTCCTTTTGCCGTTGGTTCACCCTCCAATGGCCGCCGTGGCCGGCGCGCTGCGGCCGGCGCACCGCGCTGATCTGATGGCAGGAGCCAGGAGCCAGGTGCTTTTCCTGGTCTCCCATGGGGTGCAGGGTCCAAGCACTTGGGCCATCCTCCACTGCACTCCTCTGCTGTCCATGTGGGAGACCCAAAGGAAGCTCCTGGCTCCTGGCTTCGGATCGGCCCAGCAAGGGCCATTGCTACCAGCTGGGGAGTGAAGCAGCAGATGGAAGATCTCTGTCTATCTCTCTGTCTGTAATTCTGAATTTCAAAACAAATAAACTAATTAAAAAACAGAAAAACTGGAATGAACTCAGTAAAGTTCCTAAGTTTGCCTACTTGAACTCTTCAGTGTTTGAGCTAGGAGTCTGAGATTGTTTGCTGGCAGAACTGGGTCTGGATTTGCTTACTGGCTTTCATATCTATGCATCTGTCCTTCATTTTGCTAACTTCTTTAGAACATTTTAACAACATCTTGCCTTTGCCTCCTCAGCACGTTTACAGAATTTGGTAATTCCCTCATTTTCACCCTCATTCTAAAGTAGTATAATACAGGAAATGTATAATCTTCATAATATCATACGGATCTCTCAGGTGACTGTAGTCAAAGGAGTGGGAGTAATTCTCTGATAAATAATTAAGCTGGCTGCTACAGAAAAAGGGATGAGTAGAACTGAAAAGGGACTGAACAAGACGCCTAGCAAACACCTGCTCTTCCAGGTAGTGCTCATCCTTCCCTGAGTAAGGAGGACTCCCTGAGCCAGCCAGGGCTCTGCCTGATGGCTCCTTAAGAGACTGAGTTTCCGTGGAAGCATCTGTCTGGTCCTAGTAAAATAAGAAGAAATAATTACTCACTATTAAAAAAAAGAACCATAAAGTTGATTTGGAATGGAGGACAGAAGAAAAAAACCACAACATCTTGATCCCAATGAAGAAGTTTAAGGTCATGCATTTGGGCTTCTGACCTAATCTTCCTACATGGCATTCCAGGGCTCCACTGAAACTTTTCCCAACCCAGATCTCCAAACCCTGCTGTGGGGCTGTAAATATGTTCAGGGCTCCAGGCACTTCTTCTCCATGGCTCTCAAGTGGGTGGGGGTCCTGCTGTGCAATGCCATCTACACTCCTGCTCTAAACTCCATCCTCTGTGTTGGAGTTTTTGATTATCTGTGTGCACTGAGAGAAGTCAATAGATGGGATAATTTTTGAGCAGTTACCATTGGAGCATGGTGCTGCTCCCCAAATAATTTTCTCATCTTTGTAGTTAACACAGGTTCTCACTTTTGCTAACCATAGGTTATTTTTGCCCCCAGTGGTTGGGGATGGCAATGTCCCATCATTGCTTTTGCTGTCAATCCACCATCTCCATCTACTGAACACCAGATCAGTAAAAGAATTACAGACCAATTTAAAGATAAGAGAGAGGAAAATCTAAGAAGGTGGAGGTAGGCATAAAAAAATCAAGTAGAAACAGGAAGGGGAAATTAAGCAGCGCTGGGATGTCAGGGTGACATTTCAGCTCAGTGTGGTTGAGAACAGATTGTTTTATTTCTCAAATGCAGTTATTTAAATCCCACAAGTGATGTCAGTTGTAATATAAATAAGGAGGCACTGTCAATCCCCTAGTGCTCCCCTCCTAAACTTGTAGCATTTGAAAATTAGAACACAGAAGCATATCTATTTTGTGAGTGAGTGGGGGTTCCTAGAGACTCCCAGGCAGACTGGCATGGTGGGTCAGGTGTAGATTTGATTTCAAGGCTAGTGCACAGTCAAGAAATAGAAGTGAAGGCTGGAATCTACTTCTTCAAGAACTCTGTCAGGAAAAGATGAAAGAGAGAAACTATGAGAATATGGTAATAAAGTAGCCTAAGGTTTTCTTTTCTTTTTAGATTAGAGAATAGGAATACATTTGTCTGTAGGCAGAGGGATGCAACAAGCAGAGAATAAGAAACTGTGCAAGAACAAAGGAATCAAACACATTCTCAAGGCAAGGGGGAGAGGAAGGAAACAACGTTGCAAGCAGGAAGCTTAGTTGGAGCTATTCAAGATAACATTTACTGTCATTTTGGAAGAAAAATATGTCTAAAAAAGAAACAACTATAGATGATAAGGGTAGTTTCACAAATGGTGTCAATTTCAAATTTTATAGCTTATAAAGACAAGGTTAAAATGTTGCAAATTACATTTTTCAAAGTATCTTTTCCACAAAGAAAACTTTCAAAAACAAGATAGGGCATAGTATTCTCTTTGTTCCGTAATAAAATAAGTTCTGAAATATTTCTCTTTCCCCTTCTCAAAAATTTTCTCAGCCAAAATTGACACCAAAATATGATTTACTTCTGAGTAGTCATTATCTCTTTAATAGTCTTTGCAATATTCCCTCGTGGATAGTTTCACCAGAAAGCAGGAACCATTTCAAATTGCCGTATTTCCAGCAAGGACTGATTTTCCTATTCATTAGGAATACTTTTTACTGTTTTGGTGTTGTGTCATTAGAGACTGTCTTGACGGTTTTAAGTTGTTAAAATAGTTTTTCTTGGGGCCAGCTCTGTGGTGTAGAAGGTTAAGCCCTGCCTGCAGTGCTGGCATCCCATATGGGCGCTGGTTCATATCATTGCTGCTCCACTTCCAATTCCACTCCTTGCTGATGCGGCTGGGAAAGCAGCCAAAGATGGCCTGACTCCTTGGGTCCCTGCACCCATGTGGGAGACCTGGATGAGGCTCCCAGCTCCAGGCTTCTGCCTGGTCTACCCTAGCCGTTGTGGCTTCGGAGTGAACCAGTGGATGAAACATTCTCTCTCTCCTTTTCTCTCTGTATCTCAGCTTTTCAAATAAATACTTAAATCTTAAGAAAAGTTTTTCTATACCCTCATTCTTCTGCTTCATTGGTTTCTACATTAACTATTCATGTAGGTAGAATAATAGTGTGAGAAAATAGATCACCAAGCATTATGCCACGATTATAACTATCCAGATGGCAATCAGTCCTTTGCCTTTAAACAAATGAATGTAAGAATAGTAATTTTTACCTTGTTCTAATCAACTAAATTTTAAACCACATCTGCATCCAACCTCCTACAAAACTAGGTTTGACATACTCATGACTATTAATATGAAGTGTGTTTCCAATTCAATTTTAGGGCTTGCTAGCTAGGCTGACTATGGAAATACATTTTTCATTTTTATAGCTTCTTTTATTTCAGGACTTCAAAGACATTTGAACTATTTAAATTGTCACTACATCACAAAACCATTAAACCTCCTATTAGTAAGGAATATTGCCAGCAAAGTAAATTATAGGAAATTTAAATAAGCTTTTCACTCAACAAGATATCAATTTGTTCAATATCTGAGTTCAGTATTAAGGACTCAAGACAGATGCCTGTGAATTCTAAATCAACTTCAAGTTGGCATGCCTGAGAAATAAAAAATACTATTCATCATAGAATTGTAGAATAAAAAATTTTAATTCTGTCTCAAGGTAAAGAGAAGTGATAATTTTTTCCAATGAGAAAATTCAAATATCAGTAAGCACTTTCTATTTTGCAAATGTCAAAAATGATAAAAAAAAAACTACAACTGGCTCATTAACTCATATTTTGTAAATTCAATACGATTTTGCTAGCATTAATACTTTTGAGTAAGTACTGAAATTAAATTGCATGTACTAAATGAAAATTGTTAAGAAACCACCCAAGATAAATTACTGTCTCAGAATTGCATTTCAATCAGCTCCATATGTTGATTTTTGTTAATCATTGAAAGATTAAACACTAGGTAATGTTTTATGTAGTCTATAGCTTGAAATCCGGTGAACATTTAATAATAAAGTTGGTTACTATACTTAGATAATAGAGATTGACTGTTAATATATAATATATAAAGGTACTTCCAAAAACCATGCATGGTTTTTTTCATAATACAAATTTGTCATGGACTGTTTAAAGACCCTTGTATGCACCAACTTCATTATTTTTACACCAAAATAAAATTAGTATTTAATTATATTTTCCAAGAAACTATTGAAATGATGTTATACAAAGTTTACATTATAATAAGTAATACATTAGCTAATATATAGCATATAATTAATAAAATATAGCTAGTGCCTTGCTCAGTTGCTGTATATGTTTTATTAAAAACACACTGGATGACTGTGTGCATGTGTTCACTTTCTGAGGCTCTGTCTGTCCCACAGGAGAGGATCGTCACTGCGGGAATGAAAACAGCTGAGCCATCCATCATGCTGACACGCCTCACTAATAGATGTCCTTGAGTTCAGTGTTACAAACCCAAAGCCTCTTGCAATTCCAGAGTGATGTTTTGATTGCTAAATTCACAGGTGGTAAAAGCTCCTTTTAATGAAAATGGAAACAAATGGGACGCTAGAACCATCACAGCTTGGACAGAAGGTGGCGGCCACTGAAGGATGAGACTATCACCCAGCCAGGTACTACGGTACTGCCATCTCCTTGCACAGGCTTTATTGCTTACTTTTTTATTATAAAAGAAATTATGATTATAATATTAGTTTGTTAAAATTTGGCTAAGTGATCCATTCTTTTTTTATCTACTTTTTCTTTTAATTCTGCTTTAATAATATCAAATTTAAGAAAAGCAACTTAAAGATGGAGTAAGAACGGGTTAGTGTGATTCCAATATTGAGCACTTTGTGTCTTTTCAGGAGAAACTGTATATCAACATAAATCTTCTGTCAGTTAACTTCTGAAGAAGAAAATGGAAACAGAAACCCACAGGTCAAGGGTTATATAAGATTTTTTCCTGGGGTTGGGGATTGTTGCATAGCTGGGCTTGTAAAGCCGCTGCCTGGGATCCCATGTAGGTGCTGGTTCAAGTCCTGGCTGCTCCACTTCCATTCAAGCTCCCTACTAATGTGCTTGGGAAAGCAGCAGAGGAAAGCCCAAGTACTTGGAACCTTGTTTCCACATGGGAGAGCCAGAAGAAGTTCCTGGCTCCTGGTTCCAGAATGGCCCAGTCCAGGTCTCTCTCTCTCCCTCCCTCCTTCCCTCTCTCAGTAACTCTGACTTTCAATTTAGTAAATATTAAAAAAAAAAAAAAAGGCAAATGCCATGCTGGTATCTCTATCAGTGTTTTTTTTTTTTTCTTTAAAAATGTATTTATTTGAGAGGAAGAGTTACAGATGGGGCAGAGAGGGTGTGGGGAGAGAAAGAGAGACAGAGAGGTCTTCCATCCACTGCTTCACTCCCCAAATGGCTGAAATGGCAGGAGCTGGGCCGATTCGAAGCCAGGAGTCAAAAGCATCTTCCAGGTCTCCCACCCAGCTGAGGAGCCCAAACATATGGGCCATCCTCTACTGCTTTCCCAGACCATTAGCAGGGAGCTGGATCAGAAGCGGGGCAGCTGGGACTCAAACCAGTGCTCATACGGGATGCTGCTGCCACAGGCAGACCTATACACCAGCCCCTCCTCTATCAGTCTTACAGTGATGAGATAAGTAATGACATCTTTCTTATTTTTTTTTTTTTTTTAAGAAATAAAAGTGATTTCCTCCTAGCGTCAGACAAAGTACCCTCTTATAAGCCTTTCTGTTTCAACAGATGACTCAACTGGTCCTATGGATCTGACAACTGCTCAACATTGTTCTGAACAGCTTCTGGCTGGTATTGAAATGAGTATTTATCATTGTCATTTTCTTTAAACTATCTCCTGAGTGCAAGATGGCTTCTCCCCGCAGTGCCACATCTTGAGCTGCCCGAACTTGCAGCTCCGGGCTCTGGCAGGCCTTCAGCAGCTGCTTGGTGAGCAGGAACGCACTGTTACCACAGGTTCACCTTCTCCCTGAGGGGCCACTTCACTGACTGATTGCCATCGCCCAGATGGTGACCACCTCCACCATTTTTAGTCAATTCCATCATTTCATAAGATAGTTTTGTATTTGAAACTGTTTGTAATTTCCTATTGCTTGATGAGTCCCTTTTTGTTCTAATGCTCACTTTTAAAATCAGTGTAACATGTTAATACCTGCATTCATGACCCATCCACTTTCTTGTCTTTAAATTATGCATTCATGTATTCTGTATTTCAGAAAATAAACCCAAAATCAAAACCTTCATTATCACTCTAAAAACCTCTTAGAATTTTTATTCAGATTTCCTGAATAATAAAATTTGGTAGATTCAAGTTTTCCTAAGCAGGGTCATGATACCACTTAACAAAGGGTAAAACTGACCTCCACTAATGTACTATTATTTTTTAGGCCTTCCAAAACTAATTTCTAGCACATATAAGGGAAATGAACTAAGTAATAAAACAAAGCTAACAAATTAGTTATATTGAAGATCCTTCTTATTTTCCATTTTTTTGCATTACAGAAACCTAGTACTTTTGTATATTTATTTTGCAACTGAATCTTATTAAATACTCTTTCCATGGATTTCCAATTGTTCACTGAAATTCTGTAAATACCTCTACATATTATCAATTCCCAATTTCTGTACTAAACACTTTAAATTCATTATATTTACTCCTCACAAAAGAAAAGCCTTTAGAAAAGAGTATATGGCCTGTGTTCCATATACGCATACTTTAGCTACATAAACAAATAAGAGAGGGTAGACCTCTGTGGAAACTGCACAGCCCTGTCTGAATGCAAACTGTGATAATTATTGGTCAATTCCATCCCAGTCTTCACGCCTTGAGCAATCACCAGTTTACTCCAGATCTTCTTTTGCCAAAAATTCTTGTCATTATGTCTAAAAGCAAGTTCACTGTCTTTCTTTATAGCCATTAAATAACCTATGTTTTCTTCTGTGAATTCCTGTAACATTGCATTTTATCACTCAAAACTGTTTAGTATATTCTACTTCTCTCATCTCCTCTATAACAAAATATCACCCTTGAAACCAGATACTAATGATTTACAAATCTTTGTGGCTCTCGTAACACATGTAGGCACTCACTGTTCATCTCACAGGTCGGCTCCTATCCTGATCAGCAGAGGTGAGGACTCTGAGCAGGGGGCTGGTAACATCCTCCTCCCATGCACCGGGATGCCATGAAGACGGCTCAGGCACAGTGAGCTAGCCACCTGCCCTGCCCGAAGCAGCAGGTGCAGCATGTGGGTCTCTCATGGGACTGGCATAGACAGGGCTAAGGAAGACCAGGATCTCATGTGGAGTAGGAAGGCAATGGAGTTTTCCCTGACTTAAAACAAAAATTGAAGGCAGTCTTCCTCCAAGCAGAACACAGAGGAAGTCTGCATTCAGGCTGACCATATCATTTTTAACATTAAAGATAGCAGACTAAATGTCTGTGGGATACCCCACCTACTTAGAAGGGATCAGGTCCTCCTAAGTAATAGTTGTTTCTTTAAGCAGAAGCAAAATAGGCTCTGCCAATATGTTAGATCCTTCTGCCAATATGTTAGAAAGACACTATGTAACTTCGCTTACTGTCAAAAGCCTCTGAGAGAGGAAAGTCAATGCATACGATCATGGTGGTCCTCTCTCCTCAGCACATGTTTTCAAAGCAAGCACACACCCTTCTTTGTACATCCCCCAGATGCTTACATCGAATTCATTTAGAGCGGCAGCCAGCTCGCCGATGCCCGTGTGGCCTTTGGCTTCGTCAGTGGGCGAGGTAGCTTGAGCAGCATTGGAGATGCCGGCGATGGCCTCCTGGACTTGTTTGAACACATAATCGCGGTTGGCTCTTGTGGCAGCAACATCTGGGTGGCGGAGAAACGCCTGGGAGGCTGTGTACAGCATTGTGGCGTTTTTCTTCAGAGCTCCTCGGGCAGCTGCCATCTCATCCCGACAGTGAGGGTCCTTCAGCTCCTGTGAGTGCAAACATGAAACCTGTCACCAACAGCAAGGCTGAACCCAAGCATTTGCAACAGGACGTGGAGTCACAGACTCATAGACACACGCTGAATTGTACAAACTGCTTTCTCTCCCTGTGCTGTCTCTAGCTGCCAGGACTTTGCATACACTGTTCCTTCTATGTGAAATGTCTGAGCTTTCCTCCTCCGCCCTACCTTTACAACAGGGTTCTCCTTAAACACAGCATGTCCTCCTAGGACCAACTTGCTGAGCCCTGTCCCTGTCCATCTGCTCCCACAAGACCCTCTCCCTCTCCTATCTTTAATGCTCAACACACTGTTGGATTGACTTATTTAAGCATACATTTAAGCTTCTGACATTGTGTTTCTAATGATGGTAATGGATCCTGAATATCTCATTTTGTGGTTTGTTAGTCATCAGCCCAAGTGTCTAGCCTACAGACACGCACTCAGTAAATAGCGCTGAAAAATGCACAAACCAGACAACCAAAGAGGGAAGTGGATGACTGCATGGATCACAGTCAGCAGCATACTGAAAGCCTGAACTGCAGCCCTCTGAGGCCAGGCTTGCTCCCATCTTCAGGAAGCACTATAGTCGCAGGAAACTTGTGAGTTTTTTGCTCAGTCCAATCATGCCATTTCATTATTATTTTCAGAAGAGGCTTCTAACAGCAGTTCAATCATGTGTTTAGAGTATAGAAAATAATAGGCCAAACACAAATTGTTTTTCTGGTTTGGGGTGTCAAAACAATACACTAGGAAGTCTCCTGACTTTAGGCTTTAAAGAAGATCCTTAAGAAAATAGTTGCATCATTTTTGTTTGTTTTTTGAAAATGTGAAAGGCAGGGCTGCTTTCTGAGTGCCATGTAGAATTCCAGCTGAGTATCTCTGGGAGAATATTCTATCAGTTAGCATCAACAAAGAGTATTTGAACTACTGGCTTCTCTTAATACTTGCTCATTTGGTGCATGATAGATAGATGACCTAGCAAGAATAAAATGCATCTTCTCTTTGGTGGGTCAAAATAATTCAGAGACAAGCACGTTATATTTGATATTTGTGGTTGTTAAGACAAATTGACAACAAATTATTAATATTCTACTGAGCCATCTATTTTCCTTTGCTTTGGCTCTGACAGATAAATGCCAGCCAACACAATTTCTAAATTGAAGTTGTTTAATTTGAGCCCTAGAAATGAAAACAGACAAACAAAGAACAAACATTGGAGATACTCTGATCTGGAGGCAGGATAATCTCATGTAGTCATGAGAGGTCTCCTTAACTTTCACATTAACTGGCTCAGAAATTCCATTCCTGAGTCTGTCTATTGAAAATAAATCTACATAGATATGTGACAGATGAGAGGTAGAAAATTCTCTTTGTAAAGATATCTGACAAAGCACCCTTTAGTCATAAGAAAAGAGCTAGAAACAACCTAATGCTGAATTAAGAATTGGTTAAGTAAACAACTGAAACATTCATTGGTGGACTTTTAGGTATAGTATGATTAAATATTCAAATGCAAAGATAAATAACTGAAAGACAGTATACTAAAATATTGGCACTATTTGCTCATGTGTGGTAGGTTGTTATGTAGATTTCTTTTAATACTACTTTTTTTAAATCTAAATTTTCTCAAAAATGTATGAAATAGCACTTATTCAAAACAAAGCATTAATAAAATAAAATGAGTAATATGTATGCTTTTTCTCCTATGAATATCTCATCTGTTCTCATGGCTTTTAAACCCAAGTGCAGGCTGAGGACCTGTGTTTCAATCTCCAAGCAACCCTTCTTTTCTATTGATATTTCAATGCGACTGTCTGACAAGCATCTCAAAATTAACAGTCTAAACATGAAATCTTGACTTCTAACCCCTCTTCCAATCTTCCCCGTCTCAGGAAATCATCACCATGTACCCATTTACTGAAACAAGAAGCTTAAAGGCAAACTGACTGCTGCGACCATGGAAGCTTACACAGTCAGTTCAACAGTAGCTCCTGTGTTCTTAAAATATACTTTGCCTCCCATTCTTTTCTTTACCCCTATTGTTCCCACACCAGTGGAGTCTACCACCCTCTCTCACCTAGGCTTCTGAGCCGCCCCTGCCCACCGCCCCAGCTTAACCTCTTCACTCCACTCCCTCTTAGGCAACACAGCTAGTCATATTAAAATGTAAATCCAAGACAATGTTACCAAATGTTGAGCTGCTAAGATACTAACACTCACAACAATATCCAAACACTCTGCAGGAGAATGTGAGCATCCTGGCCCCACCTTTCCTCCTGACCCCACACTTTGTTCACAGAGTTCAAGGTTCCCTGTCTTTCAGTTGTATAAACAATCCAGATGGCTTCAAGGTTTCCCTCTGTGCTTCAGAGTAACTTTGCTCCTAACCATGTCACATTTTATCTACCATGGAAGATTCCTCTTGAATAATTTTTAAAATTGTTTAATTTTTAAAAATACTTAAAAATAAGCATATAAACCAAAATCATGTGTATGTGCCTGTCACAAAAAGAACTAGCTAGATCTTGGTCAAGTTTGTGATCCCAGTATCATTTGAGCCTGGCACACAGTGAACACTTTACATTGGTCACAGAGAAATCAGTGAATCACTTCGAATTGCTAATTGGAGAATTCTGGGAGCAGTCTAGAGGATAGGTGAGAAGGATTGGAGCAGACTCTTCCACCTTCTTCAAAGTGACTTACACTGACCTCTGCCATCCCTCCCTCTCCTCTCTCCCACCACCCCTATTCTCTCTGCCTTTCACTGCTTCCATTTTTTTCATTTCTTTCACAAAGATTTCACTCCATATGTTGGATATCCTGGGTGTGCATAAACATGATTCTGTCCACAGGACTGGAAAAATAAGTGAGGGCCAAGAATGATGTCTAGAGAGTGAGCAGAGCACCACATCACAGTCTGGCATTTTTTAAAAAAATGACTTCGGAGGCATTCTTACAGCAGACAGGGTTAGAATGTGGTGAGGCTGGTACGTGTCTGGGACCTGCACAGACAAGGGCCAGAGAGGACACAGGGGGCCTAAGCATGAAGATGGTCTTTGTGACCATGGATTCTTAGGGCATTTTATAGCAAGCAGATGTCATTAGCTGATGCATCATATGGGCCTAAAATGCTATAACATATAGATAGATAGATAGATAGATAGATAGATAGATAGATATAGACAGATGGACATATATTTGTGAGAGAGACAGAGATACAGACATATTTAATTTTGAGAGGGAGGGAGGGAGGGAAGGAGGGGAGAGAGAGAGAAATCGAGAAAG
The DNA here is from genome assembly GCF_051225735.1 of Oryctolagus cuniculus. Classification (NCBI taxonomy): domain Eukaryota; kingdom Metazoa; phylum Chordata; class Mammalia; order Lagomorpha; family Leporidae; genus Oryctolagus; species Oryctolagus cuniculus. Next base: position 128,016,808 of record NC_142868.1, read on the forward strand.
TTAGAGAGAGAGAGAGAGAGAAAGAGAGAGAGAGAGAGAAATTCCTGACCAGTGGCTCACCCTCCAAATGTCTGCAGGTCCAGAAACTCAATCCAAGTGCCCCACATGAGTGAAAGGACCCAGCCATATGAGCCGTCACCAGTGCCTCTCAGGGTCCACATTAGCTGGAAGCTGTAAACGGTAGTGTAGCCAGGACTGAAACCCAGGGGCTCTGATATGGGATGTGAACATCTCAACCAGAGGCTTACCTGCTACACCAAACGCCTGCCCCTAGAAGTTAAACAGACTCACCCATTTTCTCCCTTAGCATTTCCAAAACTTTTCCCACCTGTTGTCTTCTTGCTGCTACATAGTTAAGTTTCACCATCTCTTTTCCAAACTCTTTAAAACGGTTTGCCAGGTCTTGCTCATTGGTAGCATTTTTGACAGCTTCCAGGGCCTCTTCTACCTGAAGTGGTAAAAAATATTTTTTATAAGTGGCTCATAACAAAATATGATTGAGCATTATAAATGGTAATTTAAAAAAAACATTAATATGTACCACAATGTAAAGGAAATAAGTATCCTGAACATTCAGGTTAAATATTATAGTCAGATATCATATTAAATATTATAGTCAGATTAAATTTTTAATATTTAGAGAAGATTCACATATAAAAGATAAGAACAGCTGAACCCCTAAAGCATATAAAATCATGTGTTTATTGTATTTCATTGAGTTATGATTTTGGCAAGGAATATAGACTTCTAACATAAAGGAGAGGCACTGAAGAAAATTCAAAGTAGAGACACTAAAGGATATGGATTTTAAAACAAAACTCCAGAAGTCTTTAAATGGGAGAAACTTGGGCTGCTGAAAATTTGGCTCAGGTCAAATCTGAAATCATTCCTGGCAACATCTGTACATTTGGGTCTGAACGGACTGTCATTTGAAGCTGCGTTTATACCTTGCCACCCCCCCACTCCCACCCCACCCCCACAAAAAAAAGGAGTAGTGAGCCTCTGGAACTAAGGAGCGCTGAATTCTGCTTGCCCTGGCGTCTGCTGCATGGGATGGGGGTGGACAGCAGGACAAGCTGCTGCCCCACGGACCTGCTGTGCTTCCACGTGCCCACCAGCTGTCTCACTGACCCCAACCAGAGCACGCCGGGCCTGAACGTGAATTTCATCAAAATGCCATTAGAAACCATTTACTGGAGAGATACTAACATCTTACCCTCTCCAAAATGCTCTTAAATATGGAGTGCAAATTTCCACAACTGGCAACTCTTTAAAGTGAAGACAGGAAAAAAAAAATCTGAGATGTACTCAGGAGGGGAAGTGATAGGGGAAGTTAATCAGCTAATGGCTACTAAGCAGGGTCACATGTCCCGAACACATGTGCAAACCTTGCTTTAAACCCCCTTGCTGCTCACCTACCTCCTCCTATTCACATGTAAACTTTCCACATGGCTGACCCCAACCAATCCAGAATGAGTACTTTTCCAAATGGACTGTCTTATCCCCAAACTTCCCCACTTTGCATTGTGAACATTTTATCTATAGCCAGTGTAAGTTCAATGAAAACAAATTTTTCCCAAATTTCCATTATTCAAATACTCTCGGGCTCAGAGATTCAGCAGATATATTTTCAACCACTGTCCAGCTCTGCCACTAGTAGTTGCAAAGCCTAGAACCTAGTGTATTTCTGGCTAGTACCTATAACAGCTTAATAAGCCACTTTATTTCAGAGAATTCTCCATTTCAAGAGTCTTGGCTTAACATTCATAAGACCTGTTAAACTCAATTAAATTGTTATACTCAATTAAAATTAAGATATTGTGGTGAAGTAATCCCCTAAGCCACTGTCAGTCAGAAAAATCTTTGTAGAAATAATTTTATCAGTGGAGATAGCCAAAAATAGAGTCCTAAAAGAATAAGGCAAAGACAGACACATTTTTGCATTTTCAAATGTTTTTTAACACAAAGGGAGCCTCGTAGAGGAAACTCCAATTAGTGCAGCTTCCTCAGAGAGGTATCAACAGGAGAGAAGGCAGGTCTGAGAGGGCAATGATAAATGCAGGCAATAATTGGGGGAGAATTAATATTAGTTCTTAAAAAGTTTAGACAAGCTAAGAACCAAAATGTAGAAGAATCATTGACAATTGGGAAACACAAAGGACTACTAAAATGGCTGGAAAAGCCACATATTCATTCAATTCTGAAAGACTGAGTTACATCATTGTTTAAGCTTAATACAGGGGCATTTGTGTCATGGCAGGTTAAACCACTGCTTGGGATGCCCACATCCCACATCTGAGTGCCTGGGAGTAAGTGCCATTCCTGCTTCAGGTTCAGATCCCTGCTAATGCACCAGAGAGACAGCAGATGGAAGTCCAAGTACCTGAGTTCTTGCCACTCACAAGGGAGACCCAGATGGAAGTCTGGGTTCATGGCTCTGACCTGGCCCAGAGGATAGAAGATCAATTCTGTCTCTCTCTGCCTGTCTCTCTCTCTCTCTTTTCCTCTCCTTCTCTCTCTGCTATTCTGCCTTTCACATAAATCAATAAATAAAAGTGTAATTAGTTAAAAAAAAAGTTGACACAAAGATGATTATACAATTTCCTTTTCAAGTATGGGTAAACTAAGGAATATCTATAAACCAGTGATAACGGAGATCATCAAGACTTTCATCACACTGATACAAAAATACCATCCAAGCTACCCAACAGGCTAACTCTCTTCAGTAAGGAAGGAGTTGCGGGCAACCAGGAAAACCGTTCTGAAGGATGGCAGTGGGATGGGGATATGGATAGAGTACACATTAAATTAATGCTGGTTTCCGTAGCGTGGTGGTTATCACACATTAAATTATGTTCCCATTCTCCTCTTCTATAGAAATTCTGCATCTTGTTTTTCATGCCTACGTTTTTTCCTTTTAAAAAGATAAAATGATGATGCAATTCTTCAGTTAGTCATTTCCTGTTCCTATTCAGGTTCTAACAATGCTTAAGACAAAAGCGGAAACAGTTGTAAAGGAGAATGCTACCTGTTCAGAGGTTTTTCAGACACCCAAGTCAAATCACACTTTATGGTCTGGAATGGCCCACTTAAATAATTTTCAGAGTTTAGTGAGAATTTTATATCTCAAATGTTTAAAACAATAAGGCAATGATGTCTTACTTCCTAATAGACTTACAATCATCTTAACTTAGCTATCAACAGTATCATTCAAAAGACAGCTCTTGGCAGTTAATTTGTTCCTGTGGCTTATTTGAGATGTAAATCTTTTCTCAGGACATAAAAACTGTGCCAGGGAAGAGCAAAATAATTATCTCAGAGGCAGCTAAATCCTAGATTCGTCTCTAATATCTTTAAAACAGGCTTTTTAGTGGTTGTTAATCAAACCAATTTGGTATATTTATCTTGTTATGTTACACATAACTTATTTCCTATTTATTTTCTTGGAAGAATCCAGATGCCAGTCTGAATATATAAAAACCATGAAATTTATAATTAAATTATTAATTTTTAAAAGTTATTATTTATTTTCATTTTATTGGAAAGGCAAAGAAAGAGAAACAGAGACCAAGAGACAAAAGTCCTCCATACACTGGTTCAAATGACTGTAACAGCCTGGGCTGGAGCAGGCCAAAGTCTGGAGCCTATACTCCACACATGAACAACCTTGAGCCACCACCTGTTACCTTCCAGGGTGAGCATTAGCAGGATGGTAGAATCAAAAGTGGAACCTGGACTTGAACTCTGGTACTCTGATAGGAGATGTGGGTGTCTCAAGTGGTGTCTCCACTCTTCACCAAACACCTTCTCCCAATGAGGTGCTTTAGAATAGGAACATCAGTGATAAGGTCTGTCTGTTAAAGTAGACTTAAAGTTTGAATCTAGGGGCTGGCGTAGTGGCATAGCAGGTAAAGCCACCATGTGCAGTGCCAGCATCCCATATGGGCACTGGTTTGAGTCCCTGGTGCTCCACTTCCAATCCAGCTCTTTGCTATGGCCCAGGAAAGCAGTAAGAGATGGCTGAAGTCCTTGGGCCCCTGCACCCAAATGGGAGACCTGGAAGAAGCTCCTGGCTCCTGGCTTTGGATGAGCACAGCTCTGGCCATTGTGGCCAACTGGAGAGTGAACCAGTAGACCTCTCTCTCTCTCTCTCTCTTTCTCTCTCTCTCTGCCTCTCCCCTTTTTGTGTAACTCTGACTTTCAAATAAATAAATAATTTTTTTAAAAAAAAGTTTGAATCTAGAAGGATCTAAGAGGCCACCACACTCAAAAGTTCTCATATAGAATCATGGTTCAGAATCTGCTCAAGATCCCACATAAATGGAGGAAATGTGACCAAAACCTGGATTCTAGGACCACAGTCTGCTAATAGATGAAATAAAGAGATGGATGGATTGACAGATGGATGGATGGGTGAATTTTATGAATAGTTAGGTAGGTAGGTAGGTAGGAAGGTAGGAAGGTAGGAAGGCAGAATGTTGAAAGGATATGGAGAAGGATCCCACATGGAGCAGCATCGGAAGTGAAGCAGCCGGGACTCGAACTGGAACCCACATGAGATGCTGGCACTGCAAGTCAGAGCTTTAATCTGCCGCACCTTAGTGCCAGCCCCTCTAGGTTTCTTCAGTGTAGTCCCTACCCCCATTCTGAGGCCAGCCAGCCTGTTGCTATTATTTAGTCTAAGACTCTGTCAAATGATTTACTTTGGTATTGAAAAGGAATCTGGTCATTCATTTACTTCGGAAGTATTTAGGAAGATGTCACCAGTAGCCAGGGAGGTATATGGGGATGGGGATAGCGTTGAACTGAGGAGGCTGATCTTCCCCCGCTTTGCTGTGAGATCTGGTTCCCCGACCACATCCAATGTCCATAACGGTGCCAGAAATCATTGCTTTTATCATCATTTTTGTTAGAACCTCACTCCAGAGTCCTGGTAATGATATCCCATTGATTGAATTTAGGAGAAACAGAAGAACCTATGTATTTAATAAATCACAAATAACTTCCTTGTTAGAGTTTGGTTTCACAACTAAATCAGAAATATCTACCTTGGGAATAGGAGTTGGCCAAGTGCAGGGAAGAACGAACATAAGATCCTACATCTAACTACTGTACGTACTCAATCAGGTAATTCTGGTTTGACCACTGGTGTCTCAGCATTATTATCCTTTATTATGCTGTCTCCTAAAAATAAACTGCAATTCTTGATTAAATATTCCCTTCTGTTGATATGCAGGGCTTCTTGATTAAATATTCTCTTTCTTTGTTAACAAGGGAAGAAAGAAATTATTTCATAAGAAAACAGGATTGATCCAATGCTAATGTCATTTCTTTTTAAAGTTTTATGTTTTACAAAGAACAATTATAATATAGTGCATGATATATTTCCAAAGTGCTTTTCAGTTTGTACAAGAAAAAGGACAGCAGCAGGGACAATCATTGTGGCACAGAGGGTTAAGCTGCTGACTACAACACCAGCATCTCACATCAGAGCAGTGGTCCGAGTGAGCCCCAGCTGCTCTGCTTCAGATCCAGGTCCCTGCTAATGTGCTGGGAAAGCAGTGGAAGATGGCCAAAGCATTTGGGCCCCTACCACCCACATGGAAGACCTGGATGGAGTTCCAGGCTCCTGCTTTGGCCTGGCAGTTGTGGCCATCTGAGGAGTGAAGAAGCAAACAGACCTCTACTTCCCTATCTCTGTCTTTCAAATAAATTTTATTTTTTTTTAAATGGCATGAGCAATTGTCACTGAGTGCTTGCAATATACCAGACATTGTTTAAGATAGCTTACATATATCCAATTTAGTCCCCAAAGCGTTCTTCGAATGTGCCAGAGGTCTCAGAGGCAGCAGGTACGGGAGCCTGGGTATGAACCGAGGCCATCTGCTCCACAGCCCTCCCACTGGACTCACGGGTGGAGCAATGCTCCATCCACTTTCTCAGAAGGAAACTGCAGTTTGGGGTTAGATTGTCCTGACCCACTGATCTGAAGATTCACTCAGAGTCTTGTCACATCTGGTCAGGTTCCAATTGTAGTTACTCCACCTGTTCAATATCTCTAAAATCTATCTTTTTTTTTTTTTCTTTTTTTAAATCCACCAGAGCCAGACTGCTGCTGCTTTAGCTCAGTTTTGCATTCATTCACAGGCCTGGCTGAGGTAAGCCACCTCAATCTGACTCCTTGTTTTAAATGCACTCCTCTTCCAGTTCCTCCTCCACACTGCTATAGGGAATCGTTGATCTGAATCACGGATCTCAGTGTAAAGCTTAGCACTGCTCAGTGACGCACCATCACCTATATGTTGAGTGCAAGCTGACTGTCCCTCTACCCAAGACCTTCTGAATCTTTCCTGCAAATCCTCACTGGCTCTCCCCACCTTCTACTCTATGTTCTGAGGACAGAACTACTTGGATTGCTCCAAACACTCGAGGACTCCTCCCTCAACTTTGGGACTTTGGTCTTTGTTCCTTGTGAAGCTCTCCGCCATTGCAATCGGCTGCCTGATCCAAATTCACCTCTCTGGGCCGGCACTGCGGCTCACTAGGCTAATCCTCCGCCTTGCGGCGCTGGCACACCAGGTTCTAGTCCCGGTCGGGGCGCCGGATTCTGTCCCTGTTGCCCCTCTTCCAGGCCAGCTCTCTTCTGTGGCCCAGGAATGCAGTGAAGGATGGCCCAAGTGCTTGGGCCCTGCACCCCATGGGAGACCAGGATAAGTACCTGGCTCCTGCCTTCAGATCAGCGTAGTGCGCCGGCCGCAGCGGCCATTGGAGGGTGAACCAACGGCAAAGGAAGACCTTTCTCTCTGTCTCTCTCTCTCATTGTCCACTCTACCTGTCAAAAAATTAAAAAAAAAATTCATCTCTCTGTTTTCCCACAGGAAATCACTTCACCCCAAGGGTGATCAAATTCACACCTGCTCGGTGACAGTGTAGCTGGGCCCTTGAAACACTGCTCTTTTCTCAGTGGTGGCCCATGTTAAAGACTTTGTCATTACAGCGTGCTGGAGACACTCTGCACCAAGAAAGGATTTTGTTTAGGTTCCTGGAGCAGAGGTGGCTTCCCCAGCACCAGACAGCCAGCAGGCCACCCTCAGGAAACCCTGGTTGGGCAATTTTGTAGCAGAATACTCCAGGGAGACACTTCTGTGAGAGCTGCTTTCCTCCAGGACCGAAGGGCAGATTCTAGCAAGATCCATTTGAGTGTGTAGCAGCGGCTTCTGCATCATCAAGTCAGCCAGGACCAGGTCCTGCGATGTCTGGCTCTCACTCCTGATGGGGGTGGGGCTCAGAGTGCTCAATACAGCCCTAGGGTTGCGGCTGTGCCTCCTACCTGCCAGTCTTAGATCCCTCAGCGTGCTCTTTATGTCTTACTAACTACTCTCTCCTGACTCCCAACTTTTATTAGAGTTAGAATGATAGTACATGTTCTCTGTTCAAATCATTGTGTGGTTTCACGCTCATTACTGGACAGCTCTTTTGATGGGGCCAGCTCCTTCCAGTTATCCCTGACTGTTAACTGGCAGAGTTTGGTTGACTCCAGCCTGTTCAACCTGAGCCCAGGGATGGGTTCAGAGGCAGGTAAACATCAGTTCAAAAAGAACCAATCTTGAGAGGCCCCCTGCCAGCCACACCACCCTTCCTCATATTACCCTGAATTGTCTGTCAGTTGCCTACTTTGGAGTTGAGGGAGAAGAGACCTGACCAAGTTAAGTAAGAAATCAGCATACTCCATAATCCTATAAACACCTAAGAGATATGCATATGACTCAGAAGCCAATCAGCACTGATAAAAGTGTGGAACTTTTGTCTGAACCATCAAGGAGGAGAATTCCCTCTTTCATGCTATTTTTAGTTTATAAGCAAGTAACCTTGAGAATGATTGGCAGCCATTTTGAAACCACAAGAAAACGGCCTACAGAGAATAGAACCTTGCTGATGAAAAAAAGACAGAAACCTGGCCCTTGTCACATTTCTGATAAAAGCCTTGCCTGAAGCTATTGTCACTGAACTTTTAGTTTGGTGAGCCAATAAATTCCCTTTTTACAAAAACAGGTTGAGTTAGGTTTTATGTTATTTACAAAAGAAAAATCCCAATTATATTTTCCTTCTAGGTATGACTGTAGCAATACACACACTTTCTCAATATGAAACACACTCCTTTTTTTTTTAATGTCTCCCTTACCAGCCTATAAGGTATTTGAAGGCATGTATGAGTTAACTCTCATTCGCTTTTGATGTAACATAACTTTGCACAGTGTTTTACATATAGTATGCACCAATAAGTATTTCTTGAAAGTATACCTTAATAAACAAATAAATCATAAGCAATCTAGCTTTCTGAAGTTAATATCATAATATATTGTCAGAAAAGATATGCTAAGAACTGGGCAGTATTCTCTACATTTATAATCAAGGACAAAGTGGTTTTAGACCAATCGATTATCGTTTCTCCAACCCAAGAGTGATCTTAGAGCTTCAGGACTAAACAGAAGGCTACTGAGAGACAATGTTATTGAGACTCCACAAGACAACATGATGCTGGAGTCAGAAAAAGTACAGGCACTGCTGAAGTCACCCTGTCTGACCAATGCTCCCAAATAATGGGACGTCGACATTAGACTTGGTGTCTGGCAGCCATTAGGAAAATCTCACTTATTGGAGAAGTTGTCTAAGAGATAGCTATTTTCTATGTTGCTATTCCATTTTCTGGAGAGAAATTCCCGGGTAACCAAGAACATCATTATTTTAGGAATTAGCCTGAGGGTAGAAAAAAAGTGATTGTTCTCTCTGACATCTATGTGGCTAGAAGAGTTTACTTGTAATACTGTCACTCATGCTGATAACTGACAATATAATCTGATTACATTAACACAGAGCTTAAAGAAAATAAATCTCTCTTCATGATCACTGATTGAAATGCACAATTCCTCAAAAATTCTGAAGTGCCACAGATCAAACTAACACACTGATAATGTCAAATGATTGAAGGATGTGCCAAGTGTTTGCTTGCATAGGGAGTAATTCATTAGCAACTTCAACGATAAAAGTGATTATAACAGTATTTTTGATGGTGTTTCATGTAAAAATGAGTGGCTTTCCTCAAGGACCTCAAACCTCCACATGGCTGCTAACTTTACACAGGAATAATATTTTACCCACTGTTCCACCACCATCTTCCTGAGTCTGAAACAACAGCAGGAGTTCAATCTTATGTGAACTTATGTACAATGTATGCAGAGAGAACTCAACGTGAAAGTGCAAATACTTGGCATGACATAACAAGTAGCATAATACAGACAATTCAAATAGATTGATGCTATATGAGAAACAGGACTCTTCACTAGCAATATAAGTTTATATATATATCTGGAAGGGAGAAAAGGCAAAGATTTCTGTAGGAGCAAACCACAGGGTCTCTACAGGGGTCCTAATTCTTCATTTATTCTTAGAAGTGGGATGTCATTTGCTCACAACTGCTCAATTTGCCAATGATTACAGAAAAGAGTGAGGGACAGAGGGTGGAGGTGTGTGTTTTAGGGAAATGGATTGACTATACTTCATCCACTTGGTGAACATTTGATTAAAAAGTAAAAATATGTTTCTGAGAATTCCTTCTCTGTTCCTAGAATTTCTTCGTAAGTGGGAAAAACTACTGTCTGGAAAGAACACCAATAGAGAGATTTGGTGTGTGGCCTCAAAGGTCAAAGTGCAACACCATGCATAATGCTGAAAGGTAACATAGCTGTTGGGCAGTGAACCTGGCTGGAAGCTGCGTGGCTCTCCATCACGTGCTACTCAGACTGAAACGAGAGAAAACTGGCCTCACTCCTTACTCTTAATAGAAAGCATCTGCAATTCTTTTTCTTTTTCTATGTTTATCATCCATAGGCAAAAAAAAAAAAAAACCACATTATTTTATTGAAAAAATTCTTGAGAAAGGTGTCAATTATAGTTTTTAACCTGCTCTAGTAAAATATGTGAAAATATTTCATACGTTCTTTATCCTGAATTTAAGAACAAATAAATGGATGCTCACACACAATACTCTCTATGAGAGGATACGCTGCTACAGAAAAGAAATACTAAGCAAGATTTATATATGGTGTTCACTTATGAGTCTCATGAATTTCTGCATTATTTTATTTTATCTTATTTATTATTTTTAAAGCAGTGGAGCGACAGCTTCTTGGGATGCCTGGCTGATTTGAGTCCAAGAATGACACTGGCCACACTTGACAGGCTGTGGAGGTAACAGAGTGTAGTTTCCCAGTCTGCACACAAGATGGTGACAATCCACCACCACTTGTGACAGAGGCTCCACTGAGTAGAACAAATGTGTTATTTAGTCCACAATCATTTTTAATTTTACTACTGACAGTCTGACAGGACTACTTAATATCGTCAGTCTGACCTTTCCATGATTTTGTGCTAAATCTTTTTTTTTAACTTCCACCTAAACTGCTGTGTAGAGAAAGCAATTGACTCCACATGACAAGAGGCTGCAGTGATATTATCAGCCGAGAACCCTGGTGCATACAGGTGGGCAAACAGGCAGAATTGCAGGCAGCAGCTAGCACTATCCCGGGGCATCCCAGGCCAGGATTTAACAAGCACTGTATGCCTGTGGGCCATTCCAGGGGAACATTTAGCCTGTCATCACTCCCCAAGAGCTGCGGCCATGGGGACTTCCAGAGCGCACTGAGCAGTGCCATGTAGGAAATGAAGCTGCCTTCTTCAGGGACAATCCTAGCTTCCCCTACTGGAATAAAGCAGATTGTTCTGGGGAAAGACGCTCTTAACATACTGCCTTTGTGGGTTAAGTAAGGCCGCGAGGGAAGGGAAAAATAAAACACCTTCTCCCCAGCACACTAGAGAGCAAAGTTATTTAAAGCCTAAAAGATGCAAATAACAGAGGGGCAGTGGAGAACTGAACACCTGCCAGCCCGCAGCATGGACGTGGTTCCAGTGATCACAACAGGGCTCAGAGCTGCCGCCCACTCCACACTCACCTTCGACAGGACCTGTGCTAAGTGCTTCACAGGCCCCATTCACCAGTGACCCCAGGAAAAGAGAGGAGGAATCTGAGGCTGCAGGAGGTATGAGGGAGACTACAGCACTGGGGGAAGTGAACACTGAATCAAGATTGAACCCAGGGCCCCAGTGGCTCGCGCTGCATTGCCCCTCGCCAGCGTCTGAAACAGGCGAACCCTCTCCTCAATTGCTCACCTCATGCAGTTTGCAAGAACCTTCCCTGGCTCCAGAGGGCCTGCTCCCTGAGATAAAGCTCTTAATCCAGCCCCAAGCAGGTTTGGCTTCATGCCCCTTGGCTCCTCAGGGGCCCAAGTAGAAACCATGAAGAGTGTACCTCATTTAGGATTTCTGACCATGGGGCTCAGGCTGCAAGTGTTAGAACTTAAGCTCTCTCATCATATTGTGGAGTCTACTCTTAATTTGGAAATACTGACCTTTTTGGCGGGGGGTGGGGGGGAAAGCCTGAATAAAGTTCCTTCCCAGAATTTCTTGATAGAGAATAATCATGATTTAGGAAATGTTAAAAAAAAAGATTAATTTGAAAGGCAGCATGACAGAGGAGGAGAGACAGACAGGGAGAGATCTTCCTTCTGTTGGTTCACTCCCCAAATGGCCACAACAGCTGCATCTGGGCCAGGCTGAAGCCAGGAGCCAGGAAGTCCTTTGGGGTCTCTAAGGTGGGTAGCAGGACCCACATATTCGGGTTGTTATCCCTTGCTGTCCCAGATGCATTAGCAGAAGCTGGATCAGAAGTGGGGCAGTAGGGGCTCAAACCATCATTCCAATATGGGATGCCAGTGTCGCAAGCAGTGGCTTACCCTGTTGTGCCACAACAGTCACATCTTGGGAATTTCTTGACAATTCCTTCCACTGAACAGATCTGAGTGCAAGGTGAGATGAGAACAGGCTCTCACATTTTGTCTCCTGTACCATCTGCCTCCTCATTATAACCTGCTTCATCTCACTGACAAAGAAAATAAATGCATAAGGGTTGCTGAATAAAGAAATGAGATGCCAGGAACACCCAGGTCTAGGAAAACTAAGCTACCTATAGGTTCTTCCCCCCAAACGAAAGCCTGTGGTTCAATCCAAGGACTCCAAGGTTAATCCAGAATAGGTGGCAATTGACCAGGAACCAAATTCATGGATAGCTTGGGAATAGGGACTCTATGCAGAGCAATTGTGTTATGTCACACACATTGCACCACCAGGATTGCACTATCTTTCAGAAACCAGGAAAACGGAGAAAGGTCCACATGTCAGTGACCGGGCGGGTTGCTTGGTCCCTGCTCCAGTAATAGTTGTGACCAGGGCAAGGTTCCATTTCCACTAGGAAATGAAATAACTCATACGAGTCATGACAAACAAGGCATATGGGGAAATGAAATAACTCATACGAGTCATAACAAACAAGGCATATGGGTTGGTGGGGCACGTATGTACTCAAAGACTTAATCTGGGAATGTTGCATGCCTGGCCTGGCACAAGAAGACTGACCCCAGCCATGGAGGAGATAGATGGGCACCTTTTTATTGTCAGAATAAAGTAGGCTCAGACTATATATCTACAGAAAAGTAAGGCTGGAACAGGTGACACAATATATTCCATACACGGGCCATAGTAAGGTGGGAATAAGTGGTCGCTGGGTCAGCTCTCTGGAGAGCTGGCTCTGGCTTGAAGTACCCCATGGACCCAAATTGCTCTGACTCATGAGACGGGAGTACTGATTTCAGGTTCTGTGGCATAAAAGAATTCACTGTTGCACACTCCAGAAAGTAGGGGGAGATCTGAATTCTGTTTTGAGGTAAAGAAGGCAATTCGATTGAGTGCAGAACTGTGATACACAGTCAAGAGCACCACCCGCAGAATGCCAGTTCTGAGAAATTCTCCATACGTACAATTTTCAGATGAGATAAAAGTCTCATGACATCGGCCATGTCTGCCAGGATGAGTAAGCGCGTTACAGCTGAGAGCAAGGCCCTTGCCGCCCGCACCATGGTGCCACGCTTCACCGAGGAGCACGGGTCATCAGCAAACTCGGAGGAGGCGATGCGCATCGTCTCACCTGGAAGACAAACAGAGAGGGCAGAGGGTAGACGTGAGGCTGAGAGGCTGGCCATCCTGACAGGCAGAAGCTGGGCAAATCTGGCTCTTAGTGCAAAGCTCTGATGTGCCATGTGGTACTTCTCCCACCTCCAGCGCAGCGAGACAAAACCATCAGTGCACAGGGCAGGTGCTGTGGACAAGAAGCATGAATTCCTACTTTTAACGTCAATGAAGAATACCTTGAATTGCAATTGTCTGATGGTTGAGATGAACTTGCCCTGAACTTGACCATTCTCTCTTGTCATTCTCCTGGAAACAATGATTTTTACCAGCTGAGGATGCTGACAGCTGTGGGTTAAAGTTAACTGCTCCACAGAGAAATGTAAGGTAAGACCTTGGCCTACTTAACACTGCACTCTTAATTGAGCTCGCAAGGCAGCAACAGACCACAGATAAACCCAAGATCCACTCTTACTCTGCTGGGAACCTTTTCTCAAATACAGCACACATTTAGGCATCCTCATGCCAATTCAACACATGTGCATTAAGCAGACACGTCAGATGCTGTTCTAGGCACTCAGATTACCAACGTAAGAACAATTGGTTTCAGAGAGCTCAGTGGCTCATGAGAAAACAGGTGAGTAGGCAAAATCAGAATGCAGTGAATAAGTGCCGTGGTAGATGCGTGATCAGGGCCAGAGAAGTGGGGAGGAGGGAGTGATTTACGGGTTTAGCGTGCACTGGGGCACTGTCAAGGTTGACGGGCTGTGAATGCCTTCAGAGGAGGACAAAGGCGGGAAGGGCAGGCTGTGCCACACCAGCGCTGTGGAAGGCCTGAAACCTGGAGCCGCACAGGCGCGTGGGGAGCTGCAGCTCCGTGGAGGCACAGAGAGAGGACGATGGGCGGGCAGTGAGGCAGCAGTTCCCGGAACACCATAGGAAGCGGTTAGCCCGCATCCTCAGCAGGGCTAGCGGAGTGACACTCGTCGATTCTTTTTTGGAAGATTATTTTAGCCACATTACATAATCTAAACTGGAGGGGACAAGACTAAGGCAGAAAAAAACAGAGTGATCAGGGCAAATTAGTTATTGTCTGAGAGAGCAGTACAGAGGGTCTGAACCAGAGACACGGCAACGCGGTACTGAGCGGAGCTGGGTCTTAATGAGCTTCCTGTGGCATAAACAGTGAGATTAGGGGCTATTTGTCAGTGGAGACCAGGGAGAAGGTGGAGTGGCGGATGCATAAGGACACAATAAGGAGTCAGGTGCACACTTGCATGAAGGGACCCCAGGAGTGAGAGACAAAAGGAGATGATTCAGTAGGATGAGGCTGAGAAACTACCTGTGAGTGGGCTTTACCTGGGCTGGGGAGCGCTGCAGAGAGCGCAAATGGAGCTTCATAGAGTGAAGTGGGCACGGGGGTGTAAGAGCTTCAGAAAACCTGAACAATAGAATTAACGTGACAGATTGTTTAATTCAGGGAAAAGCTACTTAATTTTTGAAATAGAAATGATAATTCTTCACCTACTGAGCAAAATCTGGCTCATTTAAATAAAACCAATGATAGCAGTAAAAATCTGTGCATCCTGTAATTTATCCTAAGATACAGGGGAAATAAAAAAAAAAAAACCCTCTTACTTTATAGGCAGATCAGAATGTAATGGAATTCTCTCCATTAGTTTTATGGTTATTTAAACCCTCACAGCGATACTTTTTATACTCGGGGAATGTGAGCATGCAGGGAAATATATAGTGATGTTGGACTTTTAAAGGACACTGCGATCGACCATAAGCGTATTGCACTGCTGACCAGGTTAGGCTTTAAACCTAGGCACAAATAATCTGATGCACAACCACAGCAGGGGAGGAGCTTAAACATCCATTACCATCCGGGCACAATGATGACTTTTCAAGATGCAGAGCCTACACATCTAAGCGAAGTTTAAGACAGTGGCCTAAGTTAGGAGAATCACACGTAGAAGTATTCCACCCAGATGACCTACCCTTGCCACACGTGTACAAAATATCTCCTGCTCTCATACCTCCCTTTCCAGATACAAAGAATCAATGGCAAATCAGCAAGGAGAAGAATGCTCTTTTATTTCTGCTCTCCAAGGTGTGGCCATAAAGAACACTGTATACCAAGACAGGTGTAATGAAATACTGAGAGAGTCACCACGGGCAGAGTTGAGAAATGTATATAAAGTGTTAATGGGTAAGTCAGCTGCTGTTGGAATAGGTCCAGTTATTCAAGGAAACAGATTTATTCTGCATGTGAAACTGGGGAGCTACATGGCTGACCCCAAATTCTGCAGGTTAAATTAGTTAGGAGTCCCAGCTCGGGTAAGAGCACATGACTCACACAGAGCTACTCCCAGAACAGAGTCCCAGGAAGAGTAATGCACAACTTTCTCTTAGCACATGGAGGCACACCCATTATTCCTAATCAACTGATTCAAGTTTGGATTGTCTTATATGGGGTCATTATAAAGGGGCTCCATCCAGCAGGTGAAATGTGTAAAGCTGTTAGGGGAAGCTAATTATTCTGGGGCCCACAGTAGGAACCCCTGGAAGTAGCTTGGCAGATATCCCTGAGAGAGAAACAGAGTTGGGGAACGAGAAAGAAAAGGAGAGAAATAGAAGAGCAGAGGAAAATCCACGTTATAAAATGTGACTCTGAAAACAGAAAACTGAGACTAAATACTGAAATTATTCTAAGATGAATTGGAAATAATTTCATTCAATTTAAATTAAAACTAAATACTTATCTTAAGCAGATACAAATGATTTCACACTATTAAAGATTATGAAGGAAAAGCAATCTGAAATCAGCTAAAACTTGAATGTGTCCTTTCTTTTTATTTATTTGAAAGGCAGAGTTACAGAGAGGTAGAGGCAGAGAGAGAAAGAGAGTGAGAGGTCTTCTATCCGCTGGTTCACTCCCCCAGGTGGCCACAATGGCCAGAGTTGTACTGATCTGAAGCCAGGAACCAGGAACTTCTTCCGGGTCTCCCACATGGGTGCAGGGGCCCAAGGACTTGGGCCATCCTCTACTGCTTTCCCAAGCCACAGCACAGAGCTGGATCAAAAGTGGAGCAGCTGGACCTCAAACCAGCACCCATATGTGATGCCAGCACTGCAGGCAGTGGCTTTACCCACTACGCCACAGCACGGGCCCCTTAATGTGTCTTTTTTTATATAGTTTTTTTTATTTAATAAATGTGAATTTACAAAGTGCAACTTTTGTTAATGTGTCTTATAACCCTATCGTATCACTGAATTAAAACAGAAATCCATATTGCAAAATGGTAAGTCAGTTTATTAAGATAATATCAGCTCTTTTCCCAGAAAACTGCTTTCCTGTAAGACTAAAACATTTAGCTAAGAAATGGCATGTATGCAGAGGAGAGGAAATGGGAGCCATGGAAGAGTCTTAGAGATCTGTTATGTTAGCGTGTATTCTAGTATTTAATCTCATTTACTTGAAGAAGTATTTGCATTCCTATGGCAAAGCCTTTGATTACCTCAAGCTACTGCCACCTATGGGAACAAAGGAAAATGAACATCATCAAATAAGCAAATGAGAAGAAACAATGGATGCATATAAGTCCTTCCATAATATTTTGATGTTCCAAAAGCTTTGCTTGGATTAAAGCTTTATTCATGGATTAAAACAGAATACATATTTAAAGTCACAAAGACTTGGGTTCAAATCCAGACTTACCCCAACCGTTACAAAATAATAAAAGCTTGGTACTTACTCAAACTTTGTGCTTTAGTTGTCTAACTATAAATGGGGGTGAAGATAATGATGGGATTGTCTCCCAGATGACATTATAATTTCAAACAGAGCAGGCACATTCAAAGCACCTAGTGTAAGGCCTTGTTCATAATGAAGGCTTTATTATCATCATTAACATCATTCTTCCACTCTCACTGCAGCCCTCCACAGTATGATAAGATTGATGAACCCCATCTCACAGGATTCAAAGTGCATTTTGTTTGGTTTTCTTGATTAGAAACAAGAAAACATCTGTCCAGTAAAAGTATTTACTGTTTTAAGGCATTGTATACCAATGCCTTAAAAAAAAGGATAGTGATGATGCTTACTTTTCATATTGCATCTGAACTGGTTCCTATGCTACCCTGGGAGTGCTGAAATGGATACACAATTGTGTATAATCTTGAGGTAGTCATCAACCCATATGTGGAACCATGTAGAAGGAAAGGATAAGATAACCCAATAGAAGACAGGAAAAGAAGCAGAGATAGCACAGTCAGCTAGGCGCATATCCGGGATGGAAATGCTACAAAAGCCATGTGGCTCGTCCTTTAAAGGGTGGGCTTGCATTCAAGTTGAGCACATTTGAACATTTGACAACTGAACCAATGGAAAACTCAGCAAGAAGAAAGGCACGGGGAACAGCTATGTGCACACAGTGTGTGCAGAAGAAATGGAAAATTCAGAATAGTAGATGGTCCTGGATGGAGAGGAGGATCTTGTCTTTCAGGAATGATAGGCACTGTACTCATCCCGTGGAATCAGCTGATGGAAGCCAGACTGAGGATGGAAGTAAAGAGGAAAGGAAGAAAGGTGTGAGCCACACAGCAAACACAGCAAAACAAGCAGAAGCAGAGACAACAATCATCACCGAGTAGGGTGAGACATTGTAGTGGACCTTGTGCGATACTTCACATTAGTCAATATCTTCATTATCCAATAAATAAATATCTTTTCCTTGTGTGAATTAAGAAACACAGACAATGCAAAGGGACCAAAATAGCATCCAGTTGTCATAACCAAGGACAACTACCAGGAAACATCTAATGAGCTGTCTTCCAGAAAGTCCTCTTGCTTTTATCTCTTACCAGCAACTATCACATGTAAAAAAAAAAGTCCCTTGTCTAATTATATAATATTCCCTTTTTGTCTAATTGCATGAATTACCTAGGATGTATTGATAGACAATACTCTTGATATGACTCTCCCTGTTACAGAATTCCTAGACAAGATGAGAAATTCCTAGAGAAGTTTCCATCCTCTTAACTATGGTTTATTCCCCTTTCCTGATAGCCTATGCCTACCTCACAACATTTTTCATACCTCTTTTCCTCAAGCTACAAATATTACATGGAACTGAGAAATGTATTCTGCAGAGCAATGCACAAGTGTGCAATGGAGTAGAAAGCAAAAATAGGAGATACCGACTCCCAAAATTAGGAAGACAGGTTCCCAAGACCTTGGCCCTTTCTGATACTCAAAGTGTGCATCCTCAATGGACCATGCACTCACCGAGCTCATGTGAAAAAAATATAATTTTTAAACAGTAATTGAGAAGACAGTGTCCTACTTCTGGATGTTTTATAATTTTTATTATTTTGTACAACTTGTGACACAATGGACACCTGAAAGTCACTATTTTGGTTAGCTAATTCTCAGAGCAAAATGGGAAAAGATATATCTTCATTTGAGATGAAGCAAATTGAAGTGTTAAATGAAAGGCCAACGTGGAAAACACTGTGAAAGTTACAATGTTATCACAGTGGCTCTTGACACAATTCACAGTGCCTCTTGGCTCCTGGTTTGGAAGAAGTAAGTGAGTTCTCTTTGAGAAGAATTATCCAGAGTTGGCTCATGTACTGAAAGGATGAATTGAGCTTGTGCTGATTTAGCTGAGAACCTCTGGACTAACTGCATGACAAATAGGACTATCTTTTTCTAGGGTGCTTCCAACAGCAAGCAGATGATGCTGCAGGAGGAATCAAATATTCCTTCCATCATAGAATAGAGACCTAGAAGTAACCAGTCCTCTACAGTCAACTGATCTTTGACAAAGGTGCTAATAAGAACATGCATTGGGAAATAAAGGGCAATCTTTTTGATAAACAATGTTAGAAAAACTGGGCATCCACATGTAGAAGAATGGAACTAGACTAAACCACACCCCATCTCTCACCATACACAAAAATCAACTCAGAATAGACTGAAGATCTTAACATGAGACCTGAAACTTGAACTTTCTAAAAGAAAAAAGGAGTGATGCTTCAGGACATTGGAATGGGCGAGGGTTTTCTGGATCAGACCACAAAAGCACAGGGAAAGAAAGCAAAAATAGACAAATTGGATTTCATCAAATTGAAGAGCTTCTGCACAGCAAAGGAAATTAGTAACAGAGTGAAGAGATACCCCACAGAGCATGAGAAAATATCTACACGTTATATACCTGACAAGGGGTTAAAAACAAGATTATATAAGGAACTCGATTCAATAGAAAAGCAAAATCCAAACCAAAACAAAACAAAATTTTTAAAAATCCAGACAATTCCAAAAGAAGACATATACATGGCCAACACGTACATGGAAAAATACCCAACATGACTAACATGTCAAGAGGATAATGCACATCAAAACCACAGTGACCTATGAAACACGACTCCAGTTAGACTGGCTATTACAAAAAAGATGAAAGATTAGGATGGGAATTTCCTACAGAAGTTAAGATGTGGTTTGGGATGCCTGCGTTCTTTATTGGAGTACCAAGTTCAAGGCCAGATTGGCTTCTGACTTCAGCTTCTTGTTAAAGTGCACCCTGGGGCCGGCGCTGCGGCTCACTACGCTAATCCTCCGCCTTGCGGCGCCGGCACACAGGGTTCTAGTCCCTGTCGGGGCGCCGGATTCTGTCCTGGTTGCCCCTCTTCCAGGCCAGCTCTCTGCTGTAGCCAGGGAGTGCAGTGGAGGATGGCCCAAGTGCTTGGGCCCTGCACCCCATGGGAGACTAGGAGAAGCACCTGGCTCCTGCCATCGGATCAGCGCAGTGCATCGGCCGCAGCGTGCAGGCCACGGCGGCTATTGGAGGGTGAACCAATGGCAAAAGGAAGACCTTTCTCTCTTTCTCTCTCTCTCACTGTCCACTCTGCCTGTCAAAAAAATAAATAAAAAAATAAAATAATTAAAGTGCACCCTGGGTAACAGCAGTAATAACTCAAGTATTTGAGTCCCTGCCACACACGTGGGAGACCCAGGCTGAGTTTCAGGCCCCTGGCTTTGACATGGCCCTGCCCTGGCTGTTGTGAGCATTTGGGGAGTGAATTAGTGACTCGAAGATCTCTCTCTCTCTCTCTCTCGTTCTCCCCCCCCAACTCCCCCTCTCTCTCCCTCTCTTTCTCCTTCTCCCTGTCTCCCTGCATTTTAAACAAAAATAAATAAATAAGTAAAATAATGACAAAAGATAACTAGAGTTGGCGAGGATGTAGGGAAAAGGGAATCTTTCCATACTCTTGGTAGGAATGTAAATTAGTATAGCCATTGAGGAAAACACCTTGGAGGTTGCTTAAAATACTAAGTATAGAACTATCATATGACCAGCAATCTTACTCCTGGATATATATCCAAAGAAAATAAATCACTTTGTCAAAGAGACATCTGCACTCCCATGTTTACTGCAGTACTGCTCACAATAGCCAAAAAGCAGAAAAACCTAAGTGTCCATTGACAGATCAAGAAATAAAGAAAATGGGGGAACATGTACAAAATAGAGTACTATTCAGCCATAAAAAGGAAGACATCTTGACATCAGCATGGATGGAACCAGAGGTCATTATGTTAAGCGAAATAAGCCAAGTACAGAGAGACAAGAACTGCATGATCTCACTCAAATATGTAATCCAAAAACATTGATTTCAAAGAAACACAGCTATAATGATGATCACCAGAGGCTGAGGAGAGGAGGGAGAAATTGAGAAAGACTGATTAACAGATACTAATTTACAATTAGTAGTGAGTAAGAAGTGTCTTATTGCATACTAGGATAACTATTGATACTGATAATGCACTGTATATTACTCTACAAAAACCTAGAACTTTGAATGTTTTCCAGCGTAAAAGATGTTAACGTTCTGAGGAGATAGATATGTTTAGATATTACATTAGACATTACACATATATGTATAGAACATCAGATGGAGTTCTAAATATGTATAATTTTTGTGTCGATTAAAAATAAAAAGTACAAAAAATGACAGAAAAATACTGTCAGGTTTAAAAATATTCCTTCCATTTCAGGATTCCACTAGGTTGTGTCTACTTTAAATCAATATTCTATTTTATTTTTTACTTGAGGAGGAGAGAATGAGTAGAGAGAGAGCCTGCTTATGGGTTTAACTCTCCAAACGCCCACAGTGGCAGGAGCTGTGCCAAGGCTGAAGCCAGGAGCAGGGAACTCAATCCAGGTCTCCTTCACGTATGGCAGAGACCCAGCTACATGAGCTCTTATCTGCTACCTCTCAGGGTCTGCATAGCAGAAGCTGGAGTCAGGCGCCGGAGGCAGGTATCAAATGCAGGCACTGGATATGGGATGTCAGTGTCTTAATCAATGGGCAAAATACATGCTCCCAGACAATATTTTGAACATGTGGCTCCAACTGGAATACTACTTCTTTTAAAGAATGCATATGTATCAAGTTTTGTTCAAAGATGTTTACATGTACCAATTAATTTACTGCTGACAAAAACCTGATAAAGTACTCATATTGTCACACTTGTATCAGGAAACTGAAGAGAGAAAGAGGTTACTTGCCTAAGTTCAAACAGATGGTAAGCAGTAAAGTAAGCATTCAAAAAAGAGCCTGGCTCTATAATTTAGGCTCGTGAAAAACAGTGCTATAGAAATATCTTTAACATTCTGCTCATTGTATTAAGGTAGCATGTGCTTCCATAGCTCTGTCTGGACCTAGATTAGGAGCTGAGGGTTAGTGTGCCATCTCATTTAGTCCACAGAGTGTAACAAGCAGTCCTCACTCAACAAATCTTGTTGGGTGAAGGAAAGGAAAGCCTGTCTGGCATTTTACATTTTGAACCATACTGAATTGATGTGTAAGCAAGAAGAAGAGGCAAACAAAGCCCCAAATACTGCAAACTTCACAATGAAATCATATTCCTTTTTACATTTTAAAGTTGGATTTGTGAGTTCAGGAAGCAGCAGGCAAGCTGTAACTGAATAGGTAGGTGCTGGGCAAAGTAGCAACTCCTTTGCTGCTGCTTTGTTTTGCCCACACAGGCAGTTGCCACCAAAGGAGAGATGTCTTAAAACTTCTTGAAAAAAGTCGAGAATGTTACAGAGCCATGCCTGCATTTTACCGTAGGCTGGTTATGACTCAAATCCATCACGGGGAAAAAGGTCAATGATGACAATCAGAACTTTTCTCTGAGGCTCAGGAATGATGAAATTCTGTATTTCCTCAAGGAAACACTTCATTAAAATAAGCTACTTCCTGCAGGCACTTCGAGCACTGAGCATCTAAGACCAGTGCTTCACACAGTTCAGGTTCTGCCACTGAAAGACAAGATAATCTTTGGCGTAGAAATGTAGTATTCAGAAGATAGCCTCATCTGTTCATATTTCTAAAAACTACCAGGCAAACCATATCAAAACTATGTAAATGATGTGAGAAAGTTGCTTGTTTCTTTGATATTCTACTAAGGCTCCATGGTCTGTTTTACCGTTCTTCATTATGTTCAAGAAGCTCTCTCAGCGAAATTAGGTGCAAACTAAATCTGATGGGATTATAATCTATGACGTGCCTGTGGAGGATTTCTGATCCCACAGCACCTCCTCAGCTGTCATTCAGTACCTCGCTCTCACAGATACCCCGTTGTGAGTGATCTGCACGCGTCAGGTCTCTGGTGGGGGGCCAAGTCCTCAGTCCCTTGACATCCCAATCAGGGATGCCGGCCGCAGTCTCATGGTGGCTGTGAGACCAACACAATGCAATGTGCACCAGTCAATCAAAACTTCCTCATCTAACAAAACCCCAGCTGAGTCACATGGCCTTGTTACAATCCTGGTTCAGTGGCTCAAGCAGCTGAAAGACAAATAATGTGTCCTCATTTGGTTAGGTCCAGCGTTCTTTACCCAGGTAGATAATTGACTCTGTTCCAAGGCAGTTTCCCCCTACTGAGATATGTTCGGTGTGCAAAACTATTATAAATGTCAGTAACTGAAGATGAAGTGTATTGAATGTTATGAGCTATTAAACATCGTTAGAGACAGTAATGCACCACCTTGCAGAAGGCACACATCATTAAGCATATGGATTTTAATTATTTCAGCTGTAGTCTTTTCCTGGTTTGGGAGGAGAGGGTGTAGGGTAATTTTACATTACTGTAGCCAGAAAGATTATCAAACTGCAATATGGCACACTTCACAAATGAGACCATTGCAAGGACCTTTTAAATGTAGCAGTAGTCACATCCCATAAAAAGGTGATTATTATCTTGGGCTTGAATGCAATAGAAGGCTATAAATTTGGAGATGATAGTGATGTGGTAAACTTCAGAGAAAAATGGAGCACAGGGAATCAATAGTGAAACCAATTCCACTTAATATTTTTATAAAATAAAAAGAAATTGGTAATATGTAAATTTCATTGTGCAGTACATAGGTTTCTGAAATAAGTGCACTATATAAACTATGTAGTTAAGAAAAGCTATTGTAAATCATTTGTAAGGGAACTACACATCCGATAAGTATTGTATAAATCCAAATCTTCAATAATCCCACCTATGTAAAGCAAGCCTCTCAATTATAAAGCATACTGCTGACTTATCTATATTCTTTTTCAGAAGATTTATTTATCTGGGGCCAGCACTGTGGCACAGCAAGTTAAAGCCCTGGCCTGAAACGCCAGCATCCCATATGGGCGCCAGTTAAGAGTCCTGGCTGCTCCTCTTCCCATCCAGCTCTCTCCTATGGCCTGGGAATGCAGTAGAAGATGCTCCAAGTCCTTGGGCCCTTGCATCCATGTGGTAGACGCGGAAGAAGCTCCTGGTTCCTGGTTTCGGATTGGCACAGCTCCAACCGTTGCAGCCATCTGGTGAGTGAACCAGCAAATGGAAGACCTCTCTCCATTCCAGCAAATGGAAGACCTCAAGGACTTGGGCCATCTTCTACTGCTTTCTCAGGCAATAGCAGAGAGCTGGATCAGAAGTGGAGTAGCCAGAACTCAAACTGGCGCCCATATGGGATACCGGCACTGTAGGTGATGGCCACATCACTGGCCCCTGTATATTCTTAAATCAATAAATGTTTCCATTGATCAGTGTTGCTATTCTCCTAGAATCATTCCACAAATACAACTCTACTCAGATGTCAGTATCTTGTTACAGTACGTGGTAATTGAAATTTGACTTCAAAAACCAATTAATGTGATGAGAGAATCAGGAAATAATGCTATATCTTGCTTCTAGATTAAACAAAGAGGGATATTATTATCAGAACTGTCAGCCTCAGGAGGGTATTTGACAATGTTCAAGATGCCCAGGTCCCACATTAGAGTGCTTGAGTTTGATACCTGGCTCTGGTTCCTGACTCCAGCTCCCCGATGATGAGATGAGCATTCTGAGAGGTATCAGTGCTGGCTCAAGTAATTGAGTTCCTGCTGCCTGTGTTCCCATTTCTCAGCTTTGGCCTCCACTTAGCTCCACTGCAGGTACTGGAAAGTGAACCAACAGATGGGGGTTTTCTCTCTCTCTCTCTCTCTCTCTCTCTCTAATAAATATTTTTTTTTACTATGTCAGCACCCAATTCTGAATAAAAGAGGCAGGCACCACCTGCCTGAACATGGAAATGTAGAAGACACCAAGATTTCCTTCTGTTGATTAAGATAATATGTGAGGAAATGCAGAGTAAAGGGGATTGATTCTTTTTAAATTTTAATTCATTTATTTTTAATTGTATTTGAAAGAGAAACAGAGGAAACAGAGACATGGATTCTGAGAGCTATCTTCCATCTCTTGGTTCACTCCACAAATGCCCCCAACAGGTGTTGGACCTGGCTGAAACCAAGATCCTTGAACTCCATCCAGGTACCATCCAACAAGGGCAGGGACCTAAGTACTTGAGCCATAGTCTACTGCCTCTAAGAATGTGCATCAACAGGAAGAAACAATGTAGCCAGGAATGAATCAGGCACTCTACTACCAGCGATGTACATCCCAGGCAACTCTAACCACTGGACAAAACATCTGCCTCTGGGGAGGCGGGGTGGGAGGGGTGGATTGGATTTAATGTCCAAATTTCAGAATTTAAAAAATACCTAGGAGGACCTCATGCAGCCTAGATTTTAGCAGATGCAAAATTCAAGTGTGACTTTTAGGCCAGAAAACACTGCCTTCCAAGGAAAGAGGACAGTTATGCTTTTGATGTGCTCCTCTGACTCACTCTTAAAAATCTAATCTCCATTTCCATAGCGTAGATCTTGACTTTTTTTTTTTTATGTCCTTTATGGAGAAATGAAATGTCAAAATGAACACCTATCAGCTCTGAGAACCGACACTGCATCTGCATCACAAAAAAGGACAATGCACATGAAGAAATGAACACACAACTATGCCTTTGTTTCCAAATGTTAAGTGCATACTAATTTATATTCAAGTCAAGAAAAAAAAATTTTATAACCCTTTAAGCAAACTAGTAGTGTTAAGTGTGAAAAGTGTTCCTCATATGCTGTGGAGGGAACAAATCCAGTTTCTAGTATCTTATAAAAATAAGTAAGATAGCCACAAGTCACTCGGAACTATTTGAGAATCTAAATGACTGCCTACTTCTGGAACACAGGAAACGTGAGCTCACTGGTGGAACTGAGCGCCTCCATCTCAGAGACAATTACCAAGTGTTTCAGTAGCTTGCTCAAGCTCGCTCAGCCGACCAGGGCCAGCGTCCAGGGCAGAAGCTGGGTCTCCAGCTTCTGAGTTCTGTATTTGCTTCCGTTTACCATGAGTTTTGTAGCTGCTGTTGTTTCCTTCATTTTTTGGAAAATATTCTGGTTTTGATACAGTTTCATGAATATACAATTGTCCCCAAGTTATACCATATAATTGAAGCCTTTTAATGTCAGTTTTAGGTCTTTATATCATGCTTATGGTTGTACAAGTTCTGATGGCATTTCAAAATTGCCACTAATAAAATTAAATACTATTTGCATCACTGATTTCATATTAATGAAAATAAAAACAAAATACAAAGAAAAACAAATGGAAAGTATGAAAGAGTACATTATATTATTTGCATCTTACAGATGACAGCTAAATAAACAAGGCTTGAAATTGCTCCAAGGTAAAATAAAATCTAACTTTTTCTTTTTTTCTTTTTTTCTTTTTTTTTTATCTTTTATTTAATGAATATAAATTTCCAAAGTACGACTCATGGGTTACAATGGCTTCCCCCCCCATACTGTCCCTCCCACCCAAAATCTAACTTTTTCTAAAGTAGTCTTTGGCTAAACAAAGCATGGCAAAAATTCTCATAATGAAAAAAGTTGATTAATCATAGACAATTTTACTACACATTTCACAATTAGAAACCAAGCAAAAAATGTTCCAAATAATTGGTATAGCAAACATGGTTGATGGTCCTATAAAATTCCAGGCAACTTAAGTTATATTTTAAAATGCAACATAGGGAAAAATTGATTTTCTTCTCTGGCTCTTGGGAGGAAAAAAACTAAAATGATGTTATTCTTGAATTTAAATGGCATGGTTTTAACATTAGTTTCTGATTTGCCAAAGATATTTTTTATTCACCACTAAACGGCAGTTTCTTAAAATGAATAGAGCCACAAATCCTCCTTGCTGCCTGACAGGGGATGTCTCTGTCACCACCATTCTGGCTCCTATATTAAGAATATTCAAAGAAGACACAGCATCTAAATCCACATTGGAACATCAATTATAATAAAGCACAGCTAACAAAAATATATTTGTGTAGTAGGAGGATCTGGCAACAGGTAATAAAAATTGATTCAAGATAATTCAAAACCCTAAATGCAAAAAGATAAACTGTCAAAATGTGCTAATCAATGCTTTCTTTGCTTCCATAAAGCATGTCACTCGGGTTATAACATCTGTGACACACTTCTCTTCTTCCACCTCACAAGAACATTTTTAAATAAATGGAATAAGATGAAAACAAATATCAAGTTTTAAAGGGAAAATGTCCTACCAGAGGGGAATACAACCTTAATGGTGGGCAGGGGGCAGGGAACTGGGGAGTTTAGGGTTAGAATGACAGTCTGAGTTGGCAGAGCTGATGGTACGATCATTACTATAAATGTGTGTATGAGTGCAAAGTATACGGAGAGTTACATATCATTTAGCTCATCCTTTTGGTCATTCAGTAAGCATTTCTTAAGCACCTGATTTGTGAAAGAAGCTTTCTAGTCTTAGATAATCAAGATAATGTCACAGTTCTTGCCCTCTTCTTATTTTGGACTTGATTCTGAAAGACTCACTAACAAGTATCATCCATAGAACATCAGTAGAGAAATGCCCACTGAGTCAATATTAGAAAATTCAATATAGAAGAAGCAGATACACTTAGGAAATTGGGAATATTAAGTATATAAGGGTACTTAGCTATAATTATAGCTAAGAGTGGCCCAAAATATGTATGTGCATATATAGATATCTATATAGATCTAGATATTGTAGACAAAGATATATAGACGTACATACGGATTTTATATAGATATTCTATATCTATACATATACATATAGATCTCACTATACATCTCTCTATGTGTGTGTGTGTCTCACTCTCCCTATCTCTGAGAAAGACGTAGGTATTAAGTTTTCTTTTCTTCATCCTTCAACTGTAGCTGTTAGCCATGCTTCTGAGAGTTGGCAGAGATTAGTCTCATACTACATAATCTCCACAACCAGCTAGACTGCTGAAGGACAAAGAATATAGATGGTGCTATCTCAGGAAAATACATTCTTCGTCATAATTAGTTTTCAGTCTCATACCAAGAAAACTTAAGTCAATAGTGAGATTTCAAGGCTAACCTCCTAATATCAGGTACCCAAATGAAAAATGGGTATCAGGGATTCTTGGCTCAGCCCACTTGGTTTCTACAAAGATTTCCAAAGGCAAGAGGCTCCACTGATCACATCAGTTGCATGAGGGGAAGTGTGGAGATGAACCAAAGAATGTAGATTACTGGAAGTCAGTCAATTTTGGCCTTTCTCCTCTTCCCACTGTAAACATACCCACGGCCTCATTTAAGTTTATGTAGCATACACAAAATGTCAGGAGATATAGGACAAAATCACTTTTGAAAAGTATGCTAATGAAATCTGCAAATGATATGTTCAGTATTGTTTCTTCACTCCATTCAACATTGGTTCCTATCAAAGACATCAAAATTTAAAGCAGGGATCCAATTAATGTATTTTCTCTATATTCCCAGACATTTTGGACACCATTTGGTGTATGAACGTTTAGATCCATGCTTGGATCATCGTGCCAGTCTCAGAATCTCTCTGATCTCTTGCAGGCTGACCTGAAGCAAAGGGGTCCCATCTTGTGCTTCTTAGTGTTCACTTCCTTTTAAGGAAAAAAATGAGGGAATGGTAATAAATGACTTGAAAATTTCATGGCATTTACCTGCTGGCAAATGTAGGTATACAGTCCCTATGTTAACATATTTCTCACTACAAATTAATAAACTCACACTGAGAGTATAATTTAGCTTCTCTGTAGATCTGCCTATAGGGAGAGAACATTTTGGCCAGATGGATGTTAGTATTCCACTGTGATGACACCATAATAAGGATTAATAAGCTTCCATGAATTTTTAAAGCTAAAACACATGATTGCTTTATCCTTACATTATGTAGACATTGCAAAATTGGAGTGACTTAGCAGCAATTGCTTTGGGACACTGCTGGGAGGTGTTTGTGGTAAGTATGAAAGCTGATTTGAACAACTGAATTCATTTTCAACTAGTACTCTGAGCAGGAATTGGCTTTTTTTCTCCAAAAGAAGTCAAAAGTTCTGATTCCAAAAGAAAAACAAAGTACCTGTAGACAGTGAGGATTTATGTTTTAGAGACAGAGAATGGAAGCATGATTGAGTGAAAGCTGGGTTTAACGAGCAAACTTCTAAGCCAATTGTAGTTGGCATTTAGGGAGGTAAGGCACGAAGCAGGCACGACACACTAGAAAGGGGACAACGGCAGCCGAGGCTGATCCTACACATTCCCTCACATTCTTGTTATCTCACGTATTTGTTAGCTAAACAGAATTCCCAGGAACAGTCCTTTCAGGTATAAAGGCCTCAGCATGCAAACACACGTCACATACACTCCACCAAAGTGCATCCTATTTAAATACACAATTAAGGCTTTGGCACCAAGAGCTGACAAATCCACTCAAGGGACCCATTTCTAGAATTTAGCTTCAGGCTTATTTTGCTTCATGTGGCGTACACACCATAACTATATTTGAGAATTCCCAAACCTCCTACTTTTCAACAAAGATGCATCCAGAGGTCATCTCCAAAAATGGCAGCACCGTGAAAATCTATGCTCTTGTCTATGGCTCTTTTCCACATTCATGGTGCTACCTCCTCACTTCCGGCTACTTTTAGTGTATCTCCCTCCTCCCCAGACACAAACAGGAAATGGCTAATGATCTAAAGAACTCCTTCCAGTTTTACAATGCCGGAAACAAAAGACAGATATCATTTATTGAGTGTTTAGGATACACCAGGCACCATGTTTTTTTTATAGCACTTTACATATATGATCTCACAACAAGGTGGACCGTATTACATTCATTTTAAAGATTTAAAAAATCACTATAGCTCAGCTTAGAAGGGTTCATCAATTTGTCCAGGGTCATTCAGGCAGTTTCAGCACTGGGATTTTCATCCAAGGCTGCTGAACTCAAAGGTCTGTAGTCTTAGTAATGGTGAAGCTCTAAAATAAGGGTTTACTGGTAGAAAAACAGAACACAATGGAGGGATGATGATGGTGATAGACCAGAATAATAATCACTATTAATAATAGCTATACTGACATAGTGCTTACCCCGTTCCAGCATACATCAACTCATTTAATTTTCATGAAAACTCTGTGAGGTAGGTACTACTCCCATAGAGCTAAAAAGCTAATTATTTTCTAAAGGCTAACAATCATGCGGCAATGGAATGAAGATTTTTACCTCAGAAAGACTGGCTACTGAATTTGGGTTTTATTTACTTCTAAGATAACACACATGATTGTATGCCAATTCAAATGATAAGACCAATAAAATATGGTTAAAAACAAAACCCTCTCCTCTCCCCTCCCCTCCCCTCCCCTCCCCTCTCCTCTCCTCTCCTCTCCTCTCCTCTCCTCTTCTCTTCTCTCCTCTCCTCTCCACTCCCCTCCCCTCCCCTCCTTCCTCCTCTCTCCACTTCTTTCTTTCCCTCCCTCCCTCCCTCCCTCCCTCCCTCCCTCCCTCCCTCCCCCTTCCTTCCTTCCTTCCTTCCTCCCTCCCTCCCTCCCTCTCTCCCTCCCTCCCTTTCTCTATTGATCTCTATCTCTACCTCTCAAACAAATAAAGTTCTTTAAAATTACATTTAATAAAGATGCATTCAGATTAGAGCGGAATTCAGACTTGAATTCAGAATAGAATGATTCCTCTTATCTCTCCCCGCCCCCCCCCCCATTGCTCTTGTTCTATCTATCAAAACAAGTTCTCTAAAAATTACATTTCAAGGGCCAGCATTGTAGCATAGTGGGTAAAGCTGCTGCCTGCAATGCCAGAATCCCATATGGGGTGCTGGTTCAAGTTGCAACTGTTCCACGTCTGATCCAGCTCCCTGGTAATGCACCCGGTAAAGAAGTGGAGGATGGCCCAAGCTCTTGGGTCCCTGTATCCATGTGGGAGACCCAGAAGAAGCTCCTGGCTCCTGGCTTTGGCCTGGCTGAGTTCTGGCCATTGTAGACATCTGGGGAGTGAACTAGCAGATGGACAATCTCCCTGTCTCTTCCCATCTGCCTCTGTAACTGTGCCTTTCAAATAAATAAAATAAATCTTTAAACAAATTACATTTCATAAAGAAGTATTCAGATTAGGATGGTATTCAGAAATTAGATTCAAGATAGAATTAATCGAAATAATATGCATAAACAACGTTTAGTTTACTATAGCTAGCACATAGTAAATACTAATGATTAGGTGGTTATACAACAAAAGTTGTATTAATATCTGTAATAATTTTTTCCTAATAAAGATGCCTGATAGTGTTTTTATGACTCCTAATCTCTAAAATTTACATACTAGCCATGATAACTTCTATCAACATAATATGTCATTGTCTCACTGTGTGTTTTCATACAGATGGAATTCACATGAAATGACTACTATTATTCAACCTCATCTGAATTTTGTATAATAACACAGTCCTTTCCATTCCCCAGACCATCATCAGAGCCAAAACTCTATTTACATCTCCTAAGCGCTTACAATAGTGCCCACCCAGTCCTCCAGCTTCTCATTATGTTCTTCTTTCTATCCATGCTATACTAAGGACCAAACACTGTCAAATAAGTCAAGCCATAAAAATCAGTTATTTTTACTATTCACTAATCGAAATATGTTCTGACATTAAATTAAAATTCCAACAGCTTTTAAAAACTCTACCAATTATCAAAACTTTATCATTAATTCAGACGTAGCCTCTATCTCTTTTTCTTTTTTTAAAGATTTTTATTTATTTATTTGACAGGTAGAGTTACAGACAGTGAGAGAGAGAGACAGAAGAGAGGTCTTCCTTCTGTTGGTTCACTCCCCAAATGGCCGCAACGGCTGGAGCTATGCCGATCCGAAGCCAAGAGCCAGGTGCCTCTTCCTGGTCTCTCATGCGGGTGCAGGGGCCCAAGCACCTGGGCCATCCTCCACTGCCCTCCTGGGCCACAGCAGAGAGCTAGACTGGAAGAGGAGCAACCAGGACTAGAACCCGGCACCCATATGGGATGCTGGCACCACAGGCGAAGGATTAACCTAGTGCATCACAGCACTGGCCCCAGCTTCTATCTTTAGCTTATAATGCCACTGGAACACTTGCTAAAACACACTACTCTCCTTTCTGTCTCAAAAACTCTTGCTCTGCTTTCTCTACCCACTGTCTTCTACACCATATTCTTCCATGGTCAAAATACTCTACCCGACCTAAATTTTTTTGCATTTTTCTTAGGTATGCAAAGATGGACTACACAGTTCTGTTTATTAAAAATAAAATGCAGTTATTAAATCCTTTCTGTAAATCCCCAACTTTCATTACATCTTCAACTGCTCAATGAGTATAACTTTAATATTACTTTCTTTTCTAATATTATAAAAATAGTAACTCATTTACTAAGTATAGTATGTGTCTATTAAATGTAGTCACTTTCACTTTTTTCACTATTCTGGATAGCAGAAACAGACATATTAGTATAGAGTACTTGTACCAGTATTATCATAATAGAGATTCATGATTAACCCTAATCACACACATTCTAGACTGTCATTTTACACATTATTCCTTTCTGCTTAAGCTGCACAGTTTTCTAAAAGTAAAATAAACCACATGTGGAAATTACAAATGTCTGAACAATAAAAGCATAGATATTTTGGAAGAGCTGGGTTATTTCCCTATAGACCACACTATTTATGAGCTTTATTTTAAACATAGATTTTTTTTAAAAAATAACTCTACTTTCTAACATTAAGTTAAGAAGTAAGAGTACGTATTGGGGGTGGAAGTAAGAACACAATGAACAGGACAGAAGAGGAGAAAGTTTTTTCCTGACATCTCTCCACAATGTACCCCTAAAATTCAGAATGCGTCTTCAACCCACACCCCTATGCCGTCATGCTCATCTCAGAGTCCACTGACAAAGCTGTTGTTCAATGAGTTCTGCAAAGGCTACGCCACAGTCCCAATCCTCAATACCTATGAGTATGACCTTATTTGGAAATGGATCTTCACAGATATTATCAAATTTGGATGAAGTCAAACTGAATTCTCTAATTCAATGCAAATGAATTCTTCACAGAAGAGACCAAACACAGACATGTTAAGGGAGAACATGATCTCATAGAGACTGGAGGACGGAAGCTACAAGTCAAGGAAAGTTACAACGGCAAGCAAACAACTAGAAACTAGGAAGAAAGAGGTAATAAAGGATTCTCCCTCTACGGCTTTTTTTTCCTTAAGATTTGTTTATTTATTTATTTGGAAGGCAGTTACACAGAGAAAGAAGGAGAGAGAGAGAGAGAGAGAGAGAGAGAGAGAGAGAGAGAGAGGTCTTCCATCTGATGGTTCACTCCCCAATTGGCTGCAATGCCCAGAGCTGCACTGATCCAAAGCCAGGAGCCAGGAACTTCTTTCCTGTCTCCCATGCAGGTGCAAGGGCCTTGGGCCCTCTTCCACCACCTTCCC
Source organism: Oryctolagus cuniculus (assembly GCF_051225735.1). Lineage (NCBI taxonomy): Eukaryota > Metazoa > Chordata > Mammalia > Lagomorpha > Leporidae > Oryctolagus > Oryctolagus cuniculus. Next base: position 128,050,134 of record NC_142868.1, read on the forward strand.
AGGCCTTAGCAGAGAGCTGGACTGGAAGTGGAGCAGTTGGGACTTGAACCGGCACCCATATGGGATGCTGGCACTGTAGGTGGCGGCTTTACCCGCTATGTCACAGCATTGGCCCCCAATCTACAGCTTTCAGAGATCCCTGGTCCTGCCAAAAATCTGATTTTGGATGTCTATCCTTAAGGAACAGGATAGAATAAATTTCTATGGCATTAAGACACCCAGTTTGTAGTATCTTGTCACGATAGCCTTAGCAAACATAAACAAAGGGAGATACATGTATCTTTCTGAGAAAGGCTTCACTTTAAAAATGTTTATAATGTGTTCTGCATCTCAGTTTCAGTTGTTCAATCAATGAAAAGTTATTCAACCCCCTAGATGCTCTATGAGAGTTTGAGAAGATGCAATTAAAATAAACACTCAGGGTAAAATTTTAGTCACTCAGGGACTAGCCATCCAGAATCTCAAACTTTTCTAATGACTGCTGACATAAAGCTAGACAGGATGAAAACGTAGCCAACTTAATGAGCAAAAAATGCAACCTCCTTGAGTATCAAGGTAAAGAGACCTAATGCCAAGATGACTGGATGCTCCAAAGATGAACCCAATGGGCCTGGAATGGCTGTCAAGCTGATTGGCAGAAACTGTCTGTAAAAGGCCACCCTTCCACCCAGTGCTGAGATGTGAGCCAGAAGAGGCAGGCGGCTGAAGAGACAGGAAGCAGCAAACTTGACGATCAGCCGCACCTGGAAACGTTGATGGGCAGTGAGCCGTGGAGCCTGCAGTACGTGAGTCAATGATGAGAAAAGAGAGTCAAGGACAAAGAGAGGGAGTTCTGCAGCACAGCATAAGAAGGATCCTAGTGGCCTCACTCTTCCTGAGACACACAGAAATCACAGCTCAGCTCTACAGCATTTGGAGGCAGACATCTGAGGAGGTATCACCTGAAAGCCTTTAAAATGAGAGTTACCCACATGCACAAGCACAACTAAGGGAATATCAAACATCAAGCGCTGTACAGTGATGGGTAAATCGAGGAGCCACTTCCAGAAGGAAAGTCACCCAAGACTGAAAAGGCTGGTCATTTTCCTGCCTATGTTAGTGACTGATGTTATGTATACATTTAATTACTAATCCAAATATAAAACTGTATTAGAACTCTGCTGTAATGACAACACTTCCATATGAATTCAGTATGCAAAACATCTACACAAATAACTTATTGAATGGATTTTAAATACTATTTTACTAGAATTCCAGTGAAAGTCAAACATTAAAAGCTTATTTCTCATAGATGATGGCCTGGCATAATGTGTAAAACTATCGTTGATATTCCCACTTTTTTTTTTAAATTTTTTGAATGATATGCTTACTGAGCATCTGTTTCATGTCAGGTACTATGCTAGACTGATGACAGTGTCAGCAAAACTTAAAAATACATGCATTGTCAAATGACCTCTTGCCTGGTAACTAGGTACTTAATGAACACTGGTGTAAGGGATACTTGGGACCAATGGTGAAATGAAAATGACAAAGAATGTTCTAGGGGCCGGCACTGTGGAGCAGCAGGTTAATGCCTTGGCCTGCAGTGCTGGCATCCCATACGGGTGTTGGTTCTAATCCCAGCTGCTCCACTTCCTGTCTAGCTCTCTGCTGTGGCCTGGGAAAGCAGCAGAAGATGGCCCAAGTCCTTGGGCTCCTGTGCCTTCATGGGGGACGCGGAAGAAGCTCCTGGCTCCTGGCTTCCGATAGGCACAGCTCTGGCCATTGCGGCCAATTGGGAATAAACCATCAGATGGAAGATCTCTCTCTCTCTCTCTCTCTCTCTCTCTGCCTCTCTCTCTCTCTCTCTGTGTAACTCTGACTTGCAAATAAATAAATAAATCTTTAAAAAAAAAGAATATCCTAAATATTGTTAAGTCAAAGGTACATGACTGCAAATGTGAACAGACATGGTGATATTCTGATGGAAAATAATCACTCAGAAAGAAAGGTTTCTTAAGTATTTGAGTCACTGTCCACAGGATACCTCCTACTAGATGTCTACCCACATGAATCAACAACAAAAGAGATAATGGCATAAAAGCTAGCTCTGTTAGTCTTTGTTTGAGGAAAGCAAGTTCTAGGGCAACTACAAGAACACTTACACCTATTAGATTACAGTAGGTATTCTTTAGATATGCAATCAAAATCTAAGTATATTGATAATAGCTCATTTTTATACTGACATCCTTGAGATATTAAGAAAATGTTTAAAATACAGATAAATTCTTAAAAATTTAATTATACTAGCCATTAAAAACAAAACATGAATAAAAGCTATAAATCTCTGGGAATGAAACTAACCAAAAGGATGAAGATCTTCTTTTCTTGGATGAAATTATAAAACTATTGAAACATACAAAGCAAAACATGAGGGGTGGGTGTTTAGCTTAGTGATGAAGACACTGGTTAAGATGCTGTGGCCCACACTTGAGTTCCTGGATTCAATGTCCAGTTCTAGCTCCAGAGGACCACTGGAGGCAATGGTGATAGTTCAAGTGATGGGGTTCCTGCTATCCATGTGAGACACCTGGATTGTGTTACCATCTCACAGCTTCTACCCTAGTCCAGTCCAGGCCACTGTGGGCATCTGAGCAGTAACCCAGCAGATGGGAGCTCTCCTTTCTCATTTTGTCAGTGTCTCTTTCTCTGATCCATTGCCTCTCAAATAAATGGATTTTTTTTAAATTGTGAAAAAAATTAAAACCATACCCTAATGATGATTAACACTCAATAGTTTAAATATGTAATTATTTTAAATCTATAAATTCAATATAATTACAATACAAATCCCAACAGAATTGTCTTCCAGAGAAAAATGACACTAAAATTCTAATTAGGAAAAAGGGGTCAATAAATAACAGCCAACATGATTCTGGAGAAGAAAAAGAAAAGGATAAAGCATTGCCCTGACAGATATCATCACTGTTTAATAAGCTATAGCAACTAACTCAAACTGGTATACTTACAGACACTGAGTATCAGGACAGAACAGAGAACTCTGTAAGAGCTCAACTTAAATATTCAAGTGTAGCATATGACAAAGGTGGAGAGGGTGGATGGACTATTCAATTAATAGTGATAAATATTGACTATGAATATGTAAAATAATAAAATATTTTAATTCGTGAAGTAAAAATCAAAGACAAAGAAAACTTTAAGCATTTAGAAAAACTATTTGTGAATACTTATTTATGATATTGGGTTAAGAAAGGATTTTTTTTTCTTTAAATTATTTATTTATTTATTTATTGGCGGGCAGAGTGGACAGTGAGAGAGAGAGACAGAGAGAAAGGTCTTCCTTTTCCATTGGTTCACCCCTCATTGGCCACTATGGCCGGCACGCTGCGGCCAGTGCACCGATCTGAAGCCAGGAGCCAGGTGCTTCTCCTGGTCTCCCATGGGGTGCAGGGACCAAGCACTTGGGCCATCCTCCACTGCACTCCCGGGCCACAGCAGAGAGCTGGACTGGAAGAGGAGCAACCAGGACAGAACCAGTGCCACAACCGGGACTAGAACCCCGGGGTGCTAATGCTCCAGGCAGAGGATTAGCCTATTGAGCGTGGCCTAAGAAAGGATTTCTTAAATAGAACTGAAAATAAGCTATAAAGACAAACTAATGTAATTAATTAGGTTATCTAAAATTTTTGAATATAAAAGAGATATAATTAAAATATTAGTCATGGACTGGGATAGCATAATTGCAAATATATAAAACAGTATGTTTGAGTAGCTCTTTTGGAGATGAATAACAAACAATTCACTGAAAATGTGGAAAATGAAAAAAAAGTAAATTCAAGTGCCAATAAAGATACGAAACCATGGCAACTGAATAAAAAAATTAAAATAACAGTAAAACACAACTCTGTACCAATAAGAAAAAAACCACAAATACTGATAACAAAGTTTAGCAAGGATGCTGCAAACATGAAATCATAAAGCTATATGAAGGAATGTAAATTGTTACAACTGAAAGGAACGGCCGAGAGCCAAGAGCCGCCATAAGAATGGCCTTAATAAAACAGTCCTGGGAAATGGGGAGTAAACTAAGTTCACAGAGAAGGCAGATAGCTACTACCCAGAGATAAGGGCTACTACCCAGAGATAAGGGCGACAGAACATCCTGGTACGCACCTAAGCCCCCTCCCCTGTGCTTGTTCAAGCTTAACAAAGAAACCGCGAGGCACGTAGGGCACGTAGCCACCCCTTTCTGCTCTTCAAGGACCCCCTCCCCATATCCAAGCTTAGACACGTAGGGCACGTAGCCCCCTGTTTCTCCTCCTCCTCGACGACCTCCTCCCCTTGTAGTTGCCCAATAAACTTACGCCACCCTATAGTATGTTAATTTTGTGGTTTTGCCCTTTAAAAACTGTGTAAAATGATTGTTCGGGGCTCCTCTCTGCCCCCGCTGCTTGCGGCAGCAAGAAGAGGGCCCATTTGCGCAAATGAAATAAAACTGCCTCCTGCCTTTTGCATCGTCTGGTCTGGAGTCTGTGTTTCTGGGGTCGTCACAAAAGGACACCGCTTTTGGGGTCCTACACAACTACACTAGAGAATACAAGAATTTAGTCTCCCTACCCCCTGCCACTCCTTTGTTCTGTGAGAAATGTGTTCCAAGACACCCCCATAAATGCCTGAAACCCTACTTGGTATCAAACCATACAGATATTTATTTTATACACATTATGCTTTTTCCTATAAATACATAGCTATTATAAAGCTTAATTTATAAATTAGACATAATAAGAGATTAACAACAAATAATAAAATAGAACAATCATAGCAACAAACAATAATAAAATTGCCAACATCACTGCTCTTGCTCTTTGGGGTCTCTATTAAGTAAAATAGGGGATATGTGAATACATGCACTGCCATATTGCAACAAGTGGTCTAACAACCAAGCTGATAACTAAGTATTTAACCTGGTGGGCAGAAAACACAACTGCACAAGGGATGACTTACATTTCAGGTAGGACGGCATGAGATTTCAATATATTACGCAGAATGTCACACAACTTAAAGCTTACAGATTGTTTCTATCTAGGATTTTCCGTTCAATTTGATTGGACCATCAATGATCATGAATATTTGAATCTTGACAATATCTAATAAAGATATTGATAAAAATAACGAATGGTAGATACCCAGGATGCATTAATTCTACTGTTATTTGGCTTATAAGAGAAAAATGATCAAGACATAAGAAGAAATTACTATCAGTGTCCCAGGAAAGCTAGTCCCAGGGCAACTCTTAGAAATCATGGTTATTTATGGGTCGTCAATATTACCACTTCTAGGTATATTCTTACAAGACACTCACACTTGTTTGTCCACAAGGAATTGTGTGCAAGGAAATGTTTATTGAAGCTGTTTCAGGTAAACACTGTAAATATTTCCAAATTCCAAAGGAAATAGTTAATTTGTGTGTCCAATGGAATAATCTAAGGTAATGACAAAGAATGACCTCTGTTTATTTAGTTAAGCTTAGAAAAATGCCATGTGGTAATGACATTTCTAGTATAATGTTTCAGGGAAACAGCGGTGAAAAGATGGCTTCGCGCAAAAGAAGAATTATCACAGTACAAGGCAGTGAAAGTAAAGTAGGATTTATTAAGTTGGAAACCTCCTGCCAGAGCGGTGTGGGGAGGGGGGCTCCTAGAGAGGAAGACCCAAAGGGCTGGTGATCCTGAGGTTTTTAAGTACAATGTTGAGGATCAAACTGTCAATCAACTAGGTGGGGACAAACTCAACAAAAGACCTGATTTACAACTATCCTATCTGGCCAAAGATAAAAAAAAAAAAAAAAAAAAAATCCAGTAGGGCGGGGGTGGAATCACCACTTCCTTGCTATTCTCATGGTGAATTTTTGAATTTGGAGATTCCTAGGAAAGCAGGACACTTTGATCTGCTAAAGACAACCTTTTTTCTTGGGGGGTGGGGGGGAAGCAGGCATCTCACAATTCCAAATTTCTTCCAGGGGACCACCCTGACTGCCTATTGCCCATTTAACTCTTCACAATAATACCACTAAAGAAAATATTAAAGAATTTCAAGTAATGTGCATTACTGGTGACAAAAGAAAATTAAAGGATTAACAGCAAGTGTACTCTAAGGTAAAGGTTAAGAAAGAAAAATAGATGGCGCTCCTCCAAGAATATCTATTTGTATTGTTTTATTGGTTCCTACTTGGCAATAAAGGGATGGTATAGCGAGCACCAATAGCAGTAGCCTAGAAGCTGAAATTAGAACCAATACTCAAACCCTGGTATTTGATATAGGATGCAGGCATCCCAACCATTAGCTTTACCATCATCAAATGCCAACCCCATTATGAAGAGCAAAAAATCAAGGATTTTCCCCTCCAGTTCTCTGGGATGATTGCAATCCCCCCTTATTTGAAAGAGTATACTGTCCAGAAAAGAAATTCCTGGAAATTATTCCCAATCATTTTCATTTAAATTCCCTCTCTAGAAAAACAAGGATGTGGAGAGCATTGCTTTTGAAGGGACAAGCATTCTGACAAACGCAGGAGATTCCTGCACAATGAAGGGCAAGGAAAAAGGCATTCAGTTCCATTGCTGTTTCCCAAAAGGAACAAAGGGCAGGAGTGGAGGTGAGGGTACTGGCCCAGGAAAGATAAACTCTTGGCTGCTTCATTATTTTTCCCAAGGGCAGTTTACCTTTCTCATGTAATCCCATCTTCAATCACAGTATAAATTCTCTTAAGATCCCTGGAACTGGGTTTCTATCTTAAACTTAGAAATATGCAACTTGGCGGCTGGCGCCGCAGCTCACTAGGTTAATCCTCCGCTTGTGGCGCCAGCACCCTGAGTTCTGGCCCCAGTTGGGGCGCAGGATTCTGTCCCGGTTGCTCCTCTTCCAGTCCAGCTAGCTCTCTGCTGTGGCCCAGGAAGGCAGTGGAGGATGGCCCAGGTCCTTGGGCCCTGCACCCGCATGGGAGACCAGGAGGAAGCACCTGGCTCCTGGCTTCGGATTGGCGCAGTGTGCGTGGCCGTAGTGGCCATTTCGGGGGTGAACCAATGGAAGGAAGACCTTTCTCTCTGTCTCTCTCTCACTGTCGATAACTCTCTCTCTCACTGTCTAACTCTACCTGGCCAATATATATATATATATATGCAACTTGGCAAATGACATTTCTATATAATACTAGTGACATAAATATTTAAAAAAATTCAAGTAAATGAGCTATTGAAGCTTCTGAGTAAATTCTTAGAATCTAATGCCAGAAGACTGCCCAGGTAATCATATGTCCTAGATCCTCCTTGTTTGTATTTGGTGACCTTTCTAATTCCTGTGTACATTCTATCTTTACAAATTTGCCTTTCCTAAGGCTTTAATGTTGGCTAATGTTTGAATCAGCTTTGTTTCCTAAGAACATAACAAGTGAAAAGGGATAACCATAGTCAGTAGCAACACAAAACAAGCAGGATTTAAAATGTATAAGAATAGTAAAAAGACAATGTTGATGGAGAAGTGGCTGGATATACTGATGACAGGGTCACATCTGGTACTGGCACTCTTGAATAACTACCGTGAGGCCATGTGCAGGCACACAGGAAGCCTTCAACAAATGCTCATTCCATTTAATATTCATTGATTCAGGAATGCGTGCACAGCCACTGAATGCTGAAATGAAGTCACGGACAAGGCTGCTTTTGCAGGATGCACATGAAGACAAAGAGCTGACGCTAAGTCTCTGTCAAGTTCTCTTTCAGCAAAACAAAGCATGCAATGACCAATGGCTGAACTATCTATATAAGCATGATGGGCAGAAACCGCATGCCATGAAAGCAAGGGAAGACAAAAACCAGGCTGTGTCAATGTAAATGGCATAATATTTATAGGGAAAGCACATTTGTAGTTCCGTTGCCCTCAGCAGGAAGTTAAAGAAAAAGCATAGGCAACTCTTTGTTAATTTGACAAATCTGCCAGGTAATGGAGAACACTAGATTAGTAATTGCTTTGAAAAAATCAGGGAGGCCCTGAACCAAGTCAGCGCATTCACCATGGGGGATTAATCACTTATTGTTTCAGATAATGGCTCTGGAACACTTTCAAGTTCCTCCAGGTAGTGGAGAAGTTTTCCTTTCACAGTTTGCTGCTTATCGAACATGGCCACCGGCAATGCAGGCCATCCATTTAGAACCTTACCAAGTGGATAAATGAGAATGAAGTTGGGGATGTATCACACAGTGAGTTCACGACCAAACTGAAAAGCTTAGCAGGGGAATGACTGTAGGCACTTCATTTTAGATCCAAAAACTTGAGAAAAAGCGAATTCTTAAAGAAATGTGTCAACTACAATTTAATTTTATGTGACTGAGGAGGTTATTGTAGAAAACCGGAATGCACAAGTACCAAACAGAAAACAAAAAACAAAGCATATTTGCATGAAATTTATTGGAGTGCATATAAAGCATTACAGGGTAAAATAAACAAGAAATAAAAAGAAATATTGGAATGGAAACTTTTTTTTCAAATTGAATGGTACAAGATTGAAATAGCTCTGGTAACAATTTTTAAAAAATGTGTATTCACTGTGAATAAACACTGAGAACCAAAGAATCCATCTAGTAAAATGACAGTGGGAATTGGAAATGAGGCATGAGGAAATAGTTGAATTACCAATTACCTTACAACAACCTTTATAAAGGAAAAACTGAAGCATTACCCAAGTGAGTTTATCACATTTCCCAATATGATTTTGGAGTCAAATTGTATTAAAGGAAAATTGTAGGAAGGATTCAATGATCCTTAAGCTATGCAAAGTAACAGGCAGAAAAATGTCTTGTTTTTCAAAACACACTAAAAAATAGATTTGAAAAGGAATTCTGGGCTGTTAGAGTTATGGCACTGAATGATACAAGTCCCTAAAAACAAAAGCATTGTAAACAAGATAATGCAGGAATTGGTGTAAGGGAAAAAGAAATGCAATTCAATTTTAAAATAACTATGGTATACTTCATGTGGACAAAAACATTTCCTTTATATTCAATTTGTTTCAATATGTTTTAGTTCAACAACTAGAACCAAAGTTTAACAGCTCTTATAAAAAATGTACTGAAAGAAACCTGTTTGTTTATAAGAAGAAACAAAACTAATGGGACTTATTTTGAATTTTAAAATTAAATTTTATTTACACATTTCACTACTTTAAAAAACTTGGTTCAAAACCCCTTAAAAGCCTCTTTTTAGTAAGTCTATACATCAGTGGCTCTCAATCAGTATTTCAAGAAGTCCACAAACCCAAGCATTGATTGTCTAAGCATTGGGCTATTTTTCAAATGCAGGTATTATTGTGATCAATTTAAAAAACCTTTTTATTTGGTTTGGCATTGTGGCATAACTGTTAAGTTGCCACCTGCAACTCCAGACATCCCACATGGGCACTGGTTTGAGTCCAGGCTGCTCCACTTCCAATCCAGCTCTCTGCTGTAGCCAGGGAAAGCAGTGGAGGATGGCCCAAGTCCTTGAGCCCCTGCACCTGCATGGGAGACCCAGAAGAAGCTCCTGGCTCCTAGCTTCTGATAGGCGCAGCTCCAGCCGTTGCAGCCATTTAGGGAGTGAACCAGCGGATGGAAGACCTTTCCCTCTGTCTCCCCCTCTCACTGTCTGTAACTCTATTTCTCAAATAAATAAACAAAATCTTAAAAAAAAAAAATACAGAGATTGAAGCAGGTGTATGGCCTAGTGGTTAGGACACCGGCTTCACACGGTTTGAGTGCCTAGGTTTGAGTGCCAGGTCCTGATCAAGCCTCCTTCCTGCCAATGCAGACCCAGGGAGGTGGATGGATTCCTAATACCCAAGTGAGAAACCTTCCCGGTTTCTAGCTGCAGTCTGGCTCAGTCCCAGTTGTTGCTGTATCTGGGGCATGAACCAGCAAATGGATCTCTCTCCTCTTTCCTTCAAAATAACTTTTTCAAGTACAGACTATGAGCAACTTGCCACATAATAAATGCAAAACACAGAAGCAACGCATTTCATGTTTTTTTTTTTTCCTAAAATGAAACAATCAAGCCATTTGGCCTAAGTTTATATTGATCAAAAAGAGAGAATGGTTTACAGTTTTCAAAATAGTGCACTGAGAAGAGAAAAAAAAAAAAAGGTGGTGATGGAGAGTGGCAAAAGTCACATTTCTACTTAAAAATCTTCAAAGAGAAGCCAGCGATCACTAGAGTCTCTTACGATGACGATGAAATAATAATGTTACTACTTCATAGCAAACACAACCTGTGTTATACCAAGCTTGGTGTCCTGGCAGGTACGGAGTAATAAAATATCTTTGGAGACTCACAGGCTAACTCCCTGAGAGGTGTCAGTACATGGTAATAGGAATGGGCATCAGCTCAGACCTGGGCAGGCTGCATTTAATTTGTAGCCTCCATAAACACTAGGGCCATCCTTTTTACAGCCTGCATTTGTCATTTTGAATGGAGGCCTGGAGCTCCAGTTTTCTGCTTCCTGCTTCTAGACCAGCTTGTCAAGACGCCTCAGGCAAGGAGCCATATTGCTTTCATTATCTTCCTGGGGTAGATTGCAATGTCAAGTGCAGGTGAACATTAAATAACTGCTCTTGGATGATGCGTGCCAGGATTGCACCTGGGCAACACTGTGAAGCAGATTCCCTTTGGGAGGCCCAATATTCTTGCTTTGTTGTGTTTCTGACTTTTCTCAGCCCACTCTATTACTGGCTTATGATCCCCCACCTATCCAATCCACTTACCTACTCTTTGCCCACTTCCACTAGAGAGTAGATGCTGCTGTGCCCAGGCCATATGCTAGAGAACGTCCCTGTTCACTGTGTGCCCATTTCTAAAATCAGCTCTGGGACTCAGCCTCTGGACTCCAGAGTGGAAGTGAGAGAGAAATAATGCCTCTTCTACCTCCTCCACCAGCCCATGAGCAACAACAGACAGAAGCTGATAATGCCCTGGGCAAATACACCATCTCCATTAAGGGTCCTTGTAGGATTACTCTAAGATGTGTTTTACACTGCAACGCACAAGTTCCCAGTTACATGCAAAAGCTGTTGCTGGCACTTGCCCTTAATCTGTCTCAGTCTTGGGTTCTCATGAGTGTTTTCTGGGATTTTTCTCCTAAATAAACCAACTACCTGTGCTGGAATCTTTTTCTTATGGTCAACTTCCAAGAACAGTAGAAGAGACGCCAATCAAACCTGGTAAAATTAAACAACGGTAAAATGATAAATGTCCTTCATAGTTTATCATGCATTCAGACCCATGTGCTTTATCTACTTCTGAATAACCTGCATCTTAAGATATCTTCCAAAGAGGGATATAAACTGCCCTATTAAAATAAGACTGAGTAAGCAAGTGACTACAAAACACATTAAAGGAGCAGGTTCCTACATAAGGAATAACAATTTTCTTTTTTGTTCCTCCTATGGAACTATCTGATCATCTAAATATAAGACTCAATTTTCGGAATTAAAGATAATGTGTTACTTTGTGCTGGTCAGATCTCAACAGTTTTCATCTTCAAACAGAAACTGAGCCCTTTGAAAGAATTCATAGGATAGGGAGGGGGATCTTAAACATTTCACTGAAACACATTCACCAGTCGACCAAGGAGAAAGACTCAGCTGAGATTACAGGAAGCTTTGCAAAGTTCTTCAGCTTATCTATTCAACGTGGGGGCAACTGAGAAAAAGCTCAGTTCAGGCCAGGGCTTCTCCATCTTCAACATGCATCAGAACTCCCTGGAAGGCATGTGGAAACATAGGACTTCTGTGTCAATAGGTCTTGCATTTCTAACAAATTCTCAGTTGCTGCTGATGCTGTTAGTGGAGGAGGCAAACACTGCCAATCAGAGCTGTGGACAATTCTTACACTCTCCTTCCAAATCCTGTATCTTTAAACACAGCAGACTTCTACCTTGAAACACTTAGTCCACCTGCAGACACTTTCTTTCTAGGATTTTCCTTCCTTTTGCTTATCTGGCTGCTTAAAAGGCTGTGCCATTACTTTCTAACTATCCCTTAATGTAGTCTATTCAGTATTCTCTCTTTTTGGCTATGCTCATCTTCTGCTTTGATATCACTCTGTATGATGAAAGTAAACTCTCTACATTCATTCAGTGAGGAAGGCAATTTTCTGCCAGGCAGTGACTAGGACAGACGTGGTCTCCACCCTTAATGGTATTTGCATTATTTCACACTGCTCTAACTTAAAAATAGGCACAAATAAAATCCCCTAATAATCGTAATGTTTATTTCTCAAAAGATTGCATTTTAGATTTAGCTGGCCAAATGTTGAAAATGTTTTCTATACAGAAATGAGAAACCATAAGTAAGAGACCTTTGGGCTATTTTAATATAACAATTTGAAGGGAAAATTATTAAATGCAAAGATCTTTAATAAAAAGAACTGATGCAGATGGTTATTACCTTCCTATAGCTCCCTTTTAACCTCATATGTCAGTTATTGCTTATAATACTATGTGTGTGTGTACATACATATATAAAACCAAAAAACAGTTATTTAGTAAGAGACCACAAAAAAATAAAAGGAGGCATAAAAGACATTTCTTTCTAATATTCAGGAACATAATAATCCTTTAGTTGTACCAGATAAAAATTATAAAAATGTAATCTGGTTTCCAGAAAATAAAACAGTGGACCGTACAAACTTGCTTTGATATGACTCTACTTGTACTTTTCATTGGCACTTGCTGTGCAATTTACATGATGTGACTATGTGCCCGTTTGATGACTGCTGTCACTCATTCTATAATCCTTTTCTTTTCACACTTGTTTGCTCCCATAAAGTACTGTTAATCTTGTACAAGCATGATTTTTCAAAAAATAATATACTGATTCCCAAAGGCAGAGAACAACACCTTTTCCTTTGAGGGATATCACCAGAGTTGCTTCTGTTTACAAAAGTGCTGATGTAAGCATCTGTGGTTACAGCTGTCTCTTCAGGTGCATGGTGCAGCCAGCCATCTGGCACACTCCTTGGTCACCACTATATGCAGTTTCATTGCTTCCTTACAAAATGTTTTTCAGTTTACATTTTTCTGTCGAAGAAATGGCTCCTCACTTCTCTAAGCTTGCTAATATCCTGGATGACCTCATGTTGATTTTTCGTCAGCAAGCCCAATACATTTTGCCCAACTTTGTACTTGTGTTCAGCAAAATATCCTGATTGTTTACTTGCCTTTTAAAAATTACAGTCTACTTGTTATGTGAGTAATTACACTTTGGCTAAACATTTTGAAGCCATCTGAGCTGTTCAAATTTCAGATATCCTTCCATGCTCAACAATTATATAATTTCCTTGAAAAATGCTTTATGGCATAAACTTTGATAAAGTGAACAGTGTCTCTGAAGCCAATTTGATGATTCTTCATTGTCCTCATTGTCTTCCTCAGTCTGTTTATATATGTATATATACACACATATATATATAAATATGATAATCGCCTTTCTTAAATTATGCTACTCTTTAAGCTCAACTGAAAACTTGCCCAATTGAATATCTATTTGCTCTCCTTGATGACTGTATTTGGAGATGATCATACTTATGAACTATAAAAGAAGACTGTAAAAACAGCCTCTCTGAAAAGAATGATGGAAGCTGAAGACAACGGAAGAAGCTGGCATTTGTCCAATAAATCTTTCCTATAAGCCATCTGTCGTTCACACACACACAAGCACATACACCGAACATCATCTGCTCTTTAGCATTATGACTTCTGACACTATCAGCTCCATTCCTTGCAGGATCCCAGAAGATACTCAGATTTATTTATTTATTTGAAAGGCAGAATTAAAGAGAGAGAGAGACAGAGACAGAGACAGAGAGACAGAGAGAGACAGAGACATATCTTCTATCCATTCACTCTGGCGATGGTTGCAACAGGATTGGGTCAGGCCAAGGCCAGGAGCTTGGAACTTTATTCTGGTCCCCAATAAGGGTTACAAGGGCCCAGCCAGTTGGGCCATCTTTTGCTGCTTTCCCAGGTGCATTAGGATTGGAAGTAGAGCATCCAGGACTTGAACAGGCAGTCTTATATAAGATGCTGGCATTATAAGCAGTGGTGCACATAACATAAGCAGTGGCCACAGCTGCTCCAGAAAGCCAAGAGCACTTCGCTAGTTTGGGTGAGGCCAATTCTCTTTGCTCTGGATCTCTATAACTGCCCCCTACTCTAGTTATCAGAACTGTGGGCCTATAAGGAAAGTGAACTGTATGAAGACATGAATATCCCTTAGTTTTTAACATTCTTTCTTTCTCAAAATTATACTTATGAAAGAAAAAATATACCATGTGGGCAGTCACCTGCAGAATGTGAATGATTCAATCACTATGTTTTTATTTTTTCTTTTTACTGTGTACTGGCTGCTACAAATATTCAGATTAATGTGTGGATTAGCATATTAATCTAATTATTTTATTTGCTAACATAAATGTCACTTTGTGTTTACGGTATAGTTTGTAACAACTTCTTTTTTTCATACTTTATAAAAATAAAAATGAGTCCAGGAACTCCAAACAAAAAATGCAGAGGGATGATAACATTTATAGTTCTTCCATCATAGTATATTATATTATTATATAATAAGTAGAGTTGACATATTCTGTGATGTTACCCTATAATTATAGCAGGGTGACAAAGCAATCACCCTTTTCCCAGTGCAATGAGAAAGGGAGTATTTGTGATTTCTTCTAAATGTCAGAGCTCCTCGGGGCCTTGATCCAAGCTTCTTCCTTTCTACCCCTCCCCCCTAAATTCTTTTCCGAGAATAACTTTACCATCCCTATGTCTTCACATATCACCCTTATGGTATCTCCTAAATTTGTAACTCTAGTCCCTACCTTGTTTCTCTTTTGTTGGTTCATAGTTAAGATTTTACTGATGTTGAGAAACGGTCCACAGACATTTCAATGTATACACAGTTCTTAACATACGCACTGAAAACCTGGAAAGGGATTAACTGCCACTCCTTTTTAAAGTTATCCCAGTGATTTTTCAGCTGTAAATGTGGAGGCAACTCTTCTTGAAGAGGAAATAAAGGAGCTAGTGTTGTATCAGGTGAATTCGGCTGTTGATGCTGGCATCCCACATGAGCCCGGGTGCTCTACTTCCAATCCAGCTCTCTGCTAATGCACCCAGGAAAGAAAGGAAAAAATGGCCCATTTGCTTAGGCCCCTGTCATCCATGTGGCAGACCTGAATGGAATTCCTGGTTCTTGGCCTTGGCCTGGAACAACACTGGCCATTGTGGCCATTTGGGAAATGAACTAGCAAATAGAAGATCTCACTCTTTCTTGTATCTCCCCCTCTCTCTGTGTAACTGTGCCTTTCAAATAAAAAAAAAATTAAAAAAGAGGATTCATGTAGCAGTATATTCAAATGTTATTGTTACATAAATCCCATCAATTTACAATTTCATATCAAATATACAACATAGTCAAATTTTCAATCTTTTATAGCACATTAACAAAATTAGGAAAACTGGTCTGTCTACACAACCAAAGATGGAGCAGAGTACATACACTTCTGAGAGAGCAACAAGGAGTAGTTTCCTGTATGAAACAGTTGTACTAACCAACATGGGAGAAGTAACTGAAAATATTCAAGACAGATTAAATGCACAATTGTTACTCTAAATATCCATTTAGTATGCATTGCATTGTAGGAGATAAAAACTACTCCTTGCCTATGGAATGTTACATTGATACTTATGACAGTCAAAGTCTCCCATAATTCAATATCCTGCTATTTTGATTGTACCCAAAATAATTTTAAAAAGCAAATGATTTCATCTCTTAAAAAAATCATTTTCAATTAAAAAAATGGAATGAGGTGAGCTTCCCTCCTTCTTAAAAATATTTCTAAAGCTACTGAAAAATTACATTTACAAAATAACTGATAAAAATATTTCTCCAAACTGTACAAGATGAGACCTGGGGAGCACCGATAAGACATGGTGTATGATGTAATCAGACATGGCTCCTTTCTGTTCTGCTCTGTCAGAGGATAGAGTCTCCTCATCTTTAGTGTCTTCTGCAGGCAGAAAGCATTAAGTCAATTAGACTCAAGAGCTGGAGGACCAGGCCTTTGCCCTGTCTCATTTCATGATCTCACGCCCCTACCTGACCTCACCTGTATGCCCACCTGCCAATCAGACAACGTAACCACTCCCCTTTAGAGGTGAATAAAAGGCGTGGAGCAGCCGGGCCTTTTGCCTGCTTTCCCGCCTGCACTATGCTACCTGTGGCCGCCCCTAACTGCACGCTTTGCTCCACATGGCTCCTGGTCTGCTCTCTGCCTGGTATGGACCCAACTTAGTTTCTACACTTTTTTTTTTTGACAGGCAGAGTTAGACAGAGAGAGACAAAGAGAAAGGTCTTCCTTCCATTGGTTCACCCCCAAAATGCCACTACGAAGCCAGGAGCCAGGTGCTTCCTTCTGGTCTCCCATGCAGGTGCAGAGCCCAAGCAGTTGGGCCATCCTCCACTGCCTTCCCGAGCCACAGCAGAGAGCTGGACTGGAAGAGGAGCAACCGGGACAGAACTGGCGCCTCAACCGGGACTAGAACCCGGGGTGCCGGCACCACAGGCGGAGGATTAGCCTAGTGAGCCATGGCACTGGCCTCTACACTTCTTTCTCCCCTAAATAAGCCTCACTTTCCCATGTATTTTTCCCTCTAAATAAATGTTAAACTGTACCATGTTGCCTGTTTCATTTATAAGCAGTTGATATTTAGAATTCTTATCTAAATATACAGCAAGAACCCTTGAGATATTAAACTTGAAATAATTAATAAAATTTGGAGTAAAGGTCCCCGATTAAGTTTCTTTGTGAGCTACGTTTGCCTGTTTTCCCCTTTTTCCTTTTCGGGTGCACTTTTTTATTTGATGACTTATCTTTCCTGCCTGACTTTTCGGGCTTTATTTCCACTTTTGCTGGAGCTCGCAGGAGCAAGTGTCACCAATAACCTTGCTGATCTCTTCTTGGGCTCTTCCTCCCTGGCCCCTCGTTCACAAGGTCCTTCCTCTCTGGCATTTGGAGGTGGGAAGGATGCCCGTGGGCCATGCTGACAGCCTTTGCAAAGCTGGGCCACTTGGACACTGCTGCCCTTCTTGCCGCTGGAGTTGCTGGGATCCACTCTCCTTGTTTCTGAATTCCAAATTCATATTTCCAATTATTTTTAATCTTTATTTTATTGTCATTTAAATCTCAAACTGAAATCTCCATTCCATCCTCTTCCCCTACTGCTCAAACCTATTCCTTATCTTGTCTATTCCATTTCAGTAAGGCACCCCATTATCGACCTCAGTTACTCAAGTCAAGTAATTATGAGTCATCTTCTATTTGTCTTTCCCCTCTCAACAGACCCCTTAATCACCATTGCCACCACAGTGGAACATTGCACATCTCTGAAGGCCATCAGGAAAAAATCCCAACTGACGCTCCACCATTTCCCCTCCAATCGGTTTTTCCACATTGCGCGTAGAGTGATCTAGAATTTATTTATTTTTTGGTGAGCAAAGCAAGATTGATTTCAGTCAGAAACCTCCTGCAGCAGCAGTGAGAAGGAGGGCTCCAAGGGAAGAATACCCAGGGAAACTGGCCAGTGTGGGGTCTTTTATGCACAATTTGGGGGAGAAGCAGACTAACAGCTAACAATCAGAGGGCTGGGACAAAAACCATCAGAGGGCCAAAACTGTATGCTCTAGCCTGCCCATGGTAAAACAAACACCCCATCAGAAGGGTGGGACTGGTACCTTTTGTCTTGCTTTCCTCGTGATAAAACTAGAAATTCAGAGAGGTGGGATCTATAATTTTTGTCTTGCTAAAGGCAGTTTCTGGGGAGAAGTAAGCATTTTCTCCACTCTTAATGGGACTCTGCCCCTTTCCTCATTCCAACAGGAACCTGACCTAACTGCCTGCTAGCTCATCTAACATCTCACATCCCCCGCAAGAAGAGTGAACTCGAGCTGCCATTTGGTGTATGGGGGCCATGACTGCTCTGGCTGCTTCATGCAGAAGGGACGGCAGGAGAGCATTCCTCTGAAGGGTGATCTAAGGGTCCCTTCTAGAATGCAGATTTCTTCCAGGCTGTCATCTGGAGTAACAGCTGGAATGTGATGGCTTCTAGTTGTTCAATTGTAAAATATCATCACTTTAAAATCATGTAGTGGTTTCTTTTGAACTCAGATCTTGTCAGTGCTGAGCACATGAATCAGTGTCTGTTGCCTTCTGTCCCTCACGTTGCATCACTTGATCCTGCTCTCTTTCTCTCATACCCCATCCACAATAACCCTGTTCCATTTTGTGGAGCTCTGCAAGCATTTCCCTGCTTCACAGTTTCTTTCTCAGACACTTTCCTCTCTCGGAAAAGTGTCTATGTCCCTGTTCTTGTCAATCTGTTCCCTTTCAATTCTGAGGTTACATAATAAATCATGCACAGACTTTCTGTCATTGCCGTCCTCTCAGAAGTAGTTATCTCCTGTCATTCAAAGCCATTGTATTCCCTTCATTACCTTAGTCATCACCTTAACATTTGTTTACACGATCATCCTCTGTCTCTGCTCACTGGGCTTCAAGCTCAGCAGAGTAGCAGCTATTTATGTGTAGCTTGTGAAACCACTGCCAGGAAAATGTTCAGTGTATACTAGGCATTTAATAAATAACACTCTATCGTAATTATTATGACAATGCTAATCATAATGATTAGCAATACAGTGTATTCACTGTATTAGTTTCTTTCTTTTTTTTTTTTTTTAACAGGCAGAGTGGACAGTGAGAGAGAGAGAGAGAGAGAAAGGTCTTCCTTTGCCGTTGGTTCACCCTCCAATGGCTGCCGCAGCTGGTGCGCTGCGGCCGGCGCACCGCGCTGATCCAATGGCAGGAGCCAGGTACTTATCCTGGTCTCCCATGGGGTGCAGGGCCCAAGCACTTGGGCCATCCTCCACTGCACTCCTGGGCCATAGCAGAGAGCTGGACTGGAAGAGGGGCAACTGGGACAGAATCCAGCACCCCAACTGGGACTAGAACCTGGTGTGTTGGCGCCGCTAGGCAGAGGATTAGCCTATTGAGCCGCGGCGCCAGCCTTGTATTAGTTTCAATCTATTAGCTCTTATGATCAAGGAATCCAAAAAGTAGTATAATACAAAATTCAAAAAAGCACATGGATTAACAAATATTGAGGAATTTTAAGAAAACTTTAATGACATACAATAATATTATTGACATATAATAATAATAATAATTAACAAGGTGATTATTTGAATCATGTATACCATCAGGATAATTACCATTTTTATCACTTGAAAAATTGT
Source organism: Oryctolagus cuniculus (assembly GCF_051225735.1). Lineage (NCBI taxonomy): Eukaryota > Metazoa > Chordata > Mammalia > Lagomorpha > Leporidae > Oryctolagus > Oryctolagus cuniculus. Next base: position 128,069,510 of record NC_142868.1, read on the forward strand.
TCTTTTCTTTGTGCTGGTAAACTTCAAGCTCCTTTTTTTAAATCTCTTTCAAAATACATAGTAAATTGTTGTGAACTATAGAGTAATGTATAACTTTAGAAGTTTTCCCTCCTATGTAAGTAAATTTTGGTAGTACTATCCATGCATTTTAAAATAAAAAATGTATCAAGGTAAGCTTTTTTTTTTATGTTTTAGAAGGTATACCTGGGTGACAAAGCATCTCAATACATCATAATGAGTAGCTCAGGTCATCATCATAGTTAACAGGTAGCTGTGATAGCTATGGAATGTGGAGTATGAAGAAACTTCAAAAGGTTTGTGGAAAAATTGAATTAAAATATAATATTCATTTCCTATGAACTTCTTGAAGACTCTGTATATGAGTCCAAAGTCATTTGAGTCTATGGAGTGTCCCATATTTACAAAATGTGCAAGATCATTAATATAGATTTTTACTTTTTCATAAGTTTAAAAAAATAAGTAGCTTGGCTCAAGAATTTTGAGAAAACAGTGATTAATACCAAGTAGTTTTCAGTCTCATAAGCATTGGGACAGTGAGCTTGTTCCTTGAAAGTCAATCTAGAAACAAGAATCATGGTTTTCACTGTTAATGATGTCTCATCCTAAGATTGATTGTAAGGCTCTAGAAAAATCACAATTCAATCCCAAAGTAGCCCATGGATTTGTTGAATTGGCTCGTGCAGCTACTAAAAGTTATTTCCAACTATGGTGACCCATTCTTGAGGTATGATAACCTCAAAATAAATTGGAAAAAAGAAGAAAGGAGGATGATGTTTGGCCTCTGGGTAATTCAGGCAAACCATATCTTGCAGTGGCAAGTTGTGAAAACAACATTTATCAGCATCAAAACTGGACTCCAGGGGAGATCTGATACAGACACCATTATTTGGGCTCTCAGATGTTCAAAAGTTGAAGCACAGAAGATTGCCTGAAAAGATAAGCACACCTTTTTCTGTTTTCATTTCTCCCAACATGCTTTTCAAGATCTTATCTCATTTTCTTTTCCTCTTTTAAGTGTGATTTCTGTCTTCTATCTTAAACAGACACAGCTCCCTGGATTTCGTACAATTTTGACTTCTTGGAAAGTCTTTATATTTAATCCTCAGGGGTAAACAAACTTCTTCAATCTCCCCAAGTAAGTACAAATATAAAACCAAGTAGTATTTATCTATCAAGGGCAACTGATGGCATTTGGGAGGTGAGGTGGGGAACAGGTTTAGAAAATGACAAACAACTTCACGTTCAGTGACATTTCTATAACTTAAAATAATAAAGATGGAAAGAATTTGTAGTTAAATAATAAAGTTCTTCAGTTACAACTGAATCTATAAAATAGGAGTTTGACCATATGGTCTATAAACTCTTAAGCTACTATCCTTGTTCATCAGAGTGTCTAAGTATATTCCATGTGATGGACTGGTTCTATTTCTTAAGTAAAATAGTTCATGATTATATAATTTTAAAATATAAAGCACATTTTTATTATTCATAGACTTAATATTTATCAATTGTTTACTATTCTTCCAACTATGTCTTAATAAAATTACAAGTAAAGAAAGATGGTGTAGGCCCTCCTGGTGTTACACGCTACTGGGGAAGACAGACCAATAAGGAAGTCAGAAAATAAGAGTAATGACAAGTTGCTTCAGAAAAGAAAAAAGTTGCATTGCTACGCTGCTACAATGGCAGAATCTGACAAAAGCAAAAATGATTCTGACACAAATGAAAAAGAATTGTCAAAGAACTCTTCCTTGAGGAAATGACATTATACTGATATCTGAAAGATAAGGAGTAGAAAATTGGATCTAGCAGAAGACCAACACCTAGCAAGAGAGAACCTGTCAAGATCAGGAGAGGGAAGATTTGTGTGATTGTGATCTAAAAGGGGATGGAAGTGGGTGAGGAGGATATGAAATGTGTGTTAAGGGGCTGAGAAGAGACAGACTATACATGGCCTTGTAGGCCACACTCAGCAGTCTTGGTTTTCTAATATGATTAGAGCAAGACTCCTGAAATGCTTCAGATTTGAAGTACGTGTGGTAGGGAAAGCCCTCTGGCCAGTGAAGAGACAAGACCACCCTAGAGGTCTGAGTAGATACAGAGAGCCCAGCGTGGATGTGAGTAGCCCTAGAAGGAGTCCAACGCAATAGTCCCGAGTGAGGACTCTGATTTGAACTACACGGGCTGAGGCTGGCAAAGGCAGGATGCTCTGAGGGAGGCTTCTGGGGCAAAAGTTGCCAGACTTAGGGCAGACAGGGGAGCACAGGAAAGTATGGAGGATGGCTCCTGTGGTATCACATTTTCATGTCACTTAATTTGAGCTACATTAAGATAATAGATAAAAGGGGCTAAGAAAATAGGATAGTGGCCCAGTGCTGTTGCAGTTATAAGATTTTTATACAATATACACATGTTTATATTTGTGTACAGGAAGGAAGTATATTTCAGGATTATTTGAATGAAGATAAATTGCCCCTGAAATAAATGGTAGCACAGAATACAGTGAGCTGTAATAACTTCATGGAACAAAAAATGATCAACTTCTATTGCATGTGGAGAAATAAGAAAATATAATAATATTTCTTAAACATGGACTCTTTTAATTAATTACTGAACAAGAAGAAAAACTGGAACCAAATATCAAGACCCAAGTAACTGACAAAAGAATTTTTATTTGTATAACTAGAACAATAAGAAAATAAATTATGAAAGGAAAAATAGATAATTTGAAGTGTAAAACCTCAGCACCTGCAATAACAAAAATGCCATATTATTTTATGTTGAATAATCTATAACTGAATGACTAATGGAAAAGATAAAAGAAATAATTCCACTTCAAGGACTTAATTAACTTACTGTTTTTATGGTCACCAGTTTTAGGTTTATAAAATACATACATGTATAGGTTTGAGCTTCAGTCTATGAAACATCAGTTCAAGGTATTCTCCAATGCAGTACATACATAATAAACATCAATTATGCAACACCCCAAACCAAGCTTTTTCTCATAATCACTGTTTGGGACACAGCCTTTGATTTCCTATCAATCACATTTTTTATGTCAAAAACTAAAATTATTCAAGGAAGATTACATATATTGCTCTTTTCCCCAAAACCTAATATGCAGTATAGACTGCATCTTCACTTGATCTTAGCCAAAAGGCCAAGAAGTGATTAGACTGCATCTTATATTTACTTTTGTTTTGAAAAAAAAAAAAAACTAAAGAAAAGATTTGGATATCCTTAAAATGTTCAGTTTTCAGTTCTTACACCATTATTTTGCTCAAGTTATATTCTAATTAGGAAAGTCAAATGAAGAACATAAACAGAGTAGGTGAAATGAAACTGAACATCCCAAGAAATACAAAGAGACAATAACCATTAAGAACTCCTAAAACAATAAAATTTAAAATGTTTTCTACAGAAATTCCATTTAGAAAAAACATTCCTCATGTACTATTTTAATTAATGCTAAGAAATGAAAAATCAAAAAAAGATAAATATTGACTTGGAGATTAGGGCCCTTATGTTCAAATTTCAGCTCTACAGCTAAGCAGCATAGGTTATTTCATTTGAGAAGCTTAAGATTTATTGAAGTTAAAAGAGGAATGAGCAGTAGACATTTGGTCTAGTGGTTAAACTTTTGCTTTGGACATCTACAACCCACAACAAAGTGTATCAGAGTGCCTGGGTTCAAGTCCCAATTCCACTGCTGATGCCAGCTTCCTACTAATGTACACCCTGAGAGACAGCAGGTATAAGCTCTTGTAGTTGGGTCCCTGTCACTCATATGGGTGACCTGGATTGAGTTCCTGGCTCCTGGTTTCAACCTCATCCTGCTCTGGTGTTTGCAGACATTTGAGGACTGAACCTGCAGATAAGCAATGACTTGAACAGCCCTTGTCTTGACTGTTGAGGAACAGTTTATGATTTTATTTTATTTGATTATTTTTTTCTACTTAATACCATTGGTTGAACTCTTTACTTAACATAGCATTAATCATATGTGTATAAATTCAATTGAATATAGATCCCAGTAAAAAAATGAGTGAGAATAAGAGAGGGAGGAGCTGTACAGTTCTGCACACATTCCCACAGGCTTACCCTTAAGGGTAAAGCTAAAAACTTGCCATGGGACTCCAAATCCCATTAATTTGGGTGGTACTAATGCCATCTTATGTGTTAAAGTGATCCTATTAAGTGTGTAGTTGATCATATAGATAGGATTAAGTGTCAAAGGCATCACATAAAGAAGACCAAGTGTCTTATAATAACAACAGACAGAATTAAAAAGGAGACAATGTTCCATGATGGGAAGCAGTCCACACAGCAGATTCATAGACTGACAAACACCCTAAACAGCATTCTGACCTCAGAATCATCCCTTAAGGCATTTGCTGAAAGCCCATGAGAGCATTTCAGGCATGGAAGGCCAAGACATAGTGGCAAAAATTGGTATACATGAAGGATCTATCTCTGTGAGTGAGAATTCAGTGGAAAGAAGGGGCCATCAAAGAAGCATGTACTTTTCTCTGAAGGGAGGAGAGAACTTCCACTTTGTTTATGGCCCTGTCTAAATACTTACGGAGTTTGTGGACTCAAAAGGCTTCCATAGCCTTGGCAGCTCATGTCAAGTGCCTCAGGTGATCACTGCTGTTATAAATAACAGCTCAATGTTAAATCAACATCAGGAGTCACTTTGCACTTACTCCCCATTTAGGACCGCTGTCCCTAACAAGTTGTACTATGAGAATTAACTCTAGAACGTGTTTTCAAATAATACTTTATGCTTTGTGTTTGTATGGGGGTGCAATTTATTGAAATCTACTTAGTATAGAGCTGGCTTCGGTATATAAATTTAATTAAAAATGAATCTTAATGAAGAATGCGATGGGAGAGGGAGTAAGAGGTGGGGGTAGGAGGCTGGGTATGGGGGGAAGGACCACTATATTCCTAAAGATGTACCTATGAAATTTGTACTCACTAAATAAAAGTTTTCTTAAAAGTAGTTTCCTGTCTCTCTGCCTCTCAGATAAACAAAATAAATTTTAAATTTTCTTAGAAAGAAGAATGAATAGACTTTTCAGACTTGTTTCTAAATATAAATTGTGATCAGAAATTTCTTTCTTTCTTCCCTCCTTCCAACAAAATTGAGTAAAAAATCACTATAATTTACAGAACATAGATACACACACATAAAATTGGAAGTAAACACATCACTTTGGCCCCAAGGAAGCCAGAACTAAGTCTATTTCTTCAAATGTTATGAGTAAATCAAAAGACATTCTAAAGATAAGGATTTTGGCCAAGTGGGAAATCGACAGTACACAAGGGTTATTATGAGTTTTAGTGTTTACTGCTATAGTGTTTCCTGGCAACTGAACTTCCACATTTAAAAATAAACTTTGTGGGGCTGACATCAGGTAGCAGGTAAAGCCACTGTCTGCAGTGCTGGCATCCTATATAGACGCCAGTTCAAATCCAGCTGTTCTACTTCGAATCCAGCTCCCTGCTAATGTGCCTGGAAAAGCAGTAGAAGATGGCCAAGTTCTTGGGCCCCTGCACCCATGAAGGAGACTCAGAAGAAGCTCCAGCCTCCTGGCTTCAGATTGGCCCAGCTCTGGCTGTTGCATCCATTTGGGGAGTGAACCAGGGGATGGAAGATCCCTCTCTGCCTCTGCCTCTGTGTAACTCTGCCTTTCAAATAAATGAATGAATCTTAAAAAAAAAAAAGAAAAGAAAACTTTGCTTTGAGTGCTACTGGTGAATTGGGATGAAAATTCAAGACTGAATGAGATGAGAAAAAGAGAACAGAAACACCAGAAATCAATCCAAACATCTACAGCCAACTTATATTTGATCAAGGATCTAAAACCAATTCCTGGAACAAGGACAGTCTATTCAACAAATGGTGCTGGGAAAACTGGATCTCCACATGCAGAAGCACGAAGCAAGACTCCTACCTTTCACCTTACACAAAAATCCACTCAACATGAATTAAAGATCTAAATCTATGACCCGACACCATCAAATTATTAGAGAACATCAGAGAAGCCCTGCAAGATACAGACACAGGCAAAGACTTCTTTGAAAAGACCCCAGAGGCAAAGGCAGTCAAAGCCAAAATTAACAATTGGGATTATATCAAATTGAGAAGCTTCTGTACTGCAAAAGAAACAGTCAAGAAAGTGAAGAGGCAACCGACAGAATGGGAAAAAAAAAATATTTGCCAACTATGCAACAGCTAAAGGATTAATAACCAGATTTTACAAAGAGATCAAGAAACTCCACAACAACAAAACAAACAACCCACTTAAGAGATGGGCCAAGGACCTAAATAGACATTTTTCAAAAGAGGAAATCCAAATGGCCAACAGAAACATGAAAAAATGTTCAGGATCACTAGCCATCAGGGAAATGCAAATCAAAACCACAATGAGGGGGCCAGCGCTGTGGCTCACTTGGTTACTCCTCCGCCTGTGGTGCCGGCATCCCATATGGGCGCCGGGTTCTAGTCCCGGTTGCTCCTCTTCCAGTCCAGCTCTCTGCTGTGGCCTGGAAAGGCAATAGAGGATGGTCCAGGTGCTTGGGCCCCTGCACCCACATGGGAGACCAGGAGGAAGCACCTGGATCCTGGCTTCGTATGGGCGCAGCACGCCAACCGTGGCAGCCATTTTGGGGGTAAACCAATGGCAGGAAGACCTTTCTCTCTGTTTCTCTCTCTCACTGTCTAACTCTGCCTGTCAAAACAAAACAAAACAAAACAAAAAAACACACACAATGAAGTTTCACCTCACCCCGGTTAGAATGGCTTACATGTAGCAATTAACTAACAACAGATGCTGGCAAGGATGTGGGGAAAAGGGACACTAACCCACTGTTGGTGGGAATGCAAACTGATAAAGCCACTATGGAAGACAGTTTGGAGATTGCTCAGAAACTTGAATATAGCCCTACCATACAACCCAGCCATCCCACTCCTTGGAGTTTACCCAAAGGAAATTAATTTGGCAACTAAAAGAGCTGTCTGTACCTCAATGCTTATTGCAGCTCAATTCACAATAGCTAAGACCTGGAATCACCTAAATGCCCATCAACAGTAGATTGGATAAAGAAATTATGGGATATGTACTCTATAGAATACTATACAGCAATAAAAAATGAAATCTATTCATTTGCAACAAAATGGAGGAATCTGGAAATATCATGCTGAGTGAAATAATCCAGTCCAAAAGGGACAAATATCGTATGTTCTCCCTGATGGGTGACAACTAACTGAGCACTTAAAAGGAAACCTGTTGAAGTGAAAGGGACACTAGGAGAAACAATGATTTGATCAGCCCTTGTCCTGACTGTTGAGGAACAACTTACTATTTTATTCCTTTTAGTGTTTTTTTTTTTTGTTCTACTTAATAACATTGGTTGAATTCTTTAATTAAAACACAATTATTCTTAGGTGTTTAAATTTAACTGAAAAGTGATCCCTGTTAAATATAAGAGTGGGAATAAGAGAGAGAGGAGAGGTACAGTTTGGCACATGCTCACTCAGACTTACCCCTAATAATAGAGCTAGAAACATGCCAGGGGATTCCAATTCAATCCCATCAAGGTGGCATGTACCAATGCCATCTTACTTGTTAAAGTGATGAATTTAAGTTCATAATTGATCAAAAAGATAGGATTAAGTGTCAAAGGAATTACATCAATAAGATCAGAGGCTGCAAATAATTGATAGAATTAAAAAGGAGAGAATGATCCTACATGGGAAGCAAGATACACAGCAGATTCATAGAATGGCAAATGCCCTAAACAGCACTCTGATCTCAGAATCAGCCCTTAAGGCATTAGGATCTGGCTAAAAAGCCCATGAGAGTTTTGCAGACATGGAAAGCCAAGACATTGTGGCAAAAAAACAAACAAACAAAAAAAAAAACAACCAAACAAACAAACCTAAATGAAAGATCTCTGTGAGTGAGATCCCAGTGGAAAGAATGGGGCATCAAAGAAGGCAATACCTTTCTCTGAAGGGAGGAGAGAATTTCCACTTTGAATATGGCCTTGTCTAAATAAGATTGGAGGTGGTGAACTCAAGAGGGTTCCATAGCCTTGGCAGCTCATGACAAGAGCCTCGGGCGATTACTGAAGTCATAAATAAGAGTGTCAATTGTTAAATCAACAACGGGAGTCACTGTGCACCTGCTCCCCATCTAGGACCTCTGCCCTTAATGTGTTGTACTATGAGAATTAATGGTAAAACTACTATTCAAACAGTACTCTACACTTTTTGTGTCTTTGTGGGTGCAGTCTGTTGAAATCTTTACTTGATATATACTAAGTTGATCTTCTATATATAAAGATAATTGAAAATGAATCATGATGAAGAATGGGATGGGAGAGGGAGTGGGAGATGGGATGGTTGCGGGTGGGATGGAGGTTATGGGGGGAAAAGCTGCTATAATTCAAAAGTTGTACTTTGGAAATTTATATTTATTAAATAAAAGTTGAAAAGAAAAAAAAAGACTGAATGAGATGAGAAAAAGACAAAAACATGTACAATAATATACAAGTTAAATTTTCCAGAGAATTAATAAAAGTTAGCAACAGGCAATACATATGAAAGAAAGAATATAATAAAGCATCCACACACTAACCACATCAGCCTTCATTACTGTAAATAATAAAATGACCACAGCAAAAGTATGTGGCCTTTTATCATTTTCTAGTTGGCTTCCACTTTAATTGTGGAACTCTTTCATCTTCCATTTGAAAGTTCTTTAAGACATCCACGGAAGCTGTCATGTTTTAATTACTTAAGTCCTTAAAAGACGCCCAACACAGAACAAACTCCAGATATTCATTCATTCATTCATTCATCCATTCATTATGCAGCTAATATACACAAACACTACGCAAGGGGCACACAAAATGCAAGTGACTTTCCATACTATAGAAGTTTATCACAGAGTAGAGGTGACAGGTAAGTAAAATAATAAATAGAGTGCATGTACCATATCCACATAGTCTACTAAAGAAGCCATGGAGTACAGAGGATGGTTCTGTACAGTTCTGATAATGAATGTGAAATACAGGAAAGGGCCAAAGTAATATTCTGTTTTCAATTAGTGGTTTGATTAACATTTCTCTGATATATAAATGTGTGTGATATATGAATCACTGCTTTTTAAATTCTCATGTATATGACATGAAATACACAGCAAAATTATAACAATGACCTAAAAATTAAACAACAACAAAAATCTGTTTTATAATTTGCCCAAAATAGAGCTTAGACCTTATAGGATCTAAAAATTCAAGATTCCAGTGTTCAGAAGTTTTCCAGTCCCACTTAAAGATCACTCATTGTCTTTCCAAGATTATTCACACATCCATGCAAGGAAACAACAAAAATGCTCATTTTGATATTTAGATTCTGAGAAATACAAAATGATGAAAAGCGAATAATATGAAATGAACAAAGCTTGAACTTCCTAATGGAATCTGTTGTAGTGTGCTTTAATTATATAATTGTAGTCATTATTTTTAAGCTAAAAAACACTCTGAAAAACAAGTACCTAGGAGCAGCTTAAAAATAGTATATATCACCTTGGAATAACAAGCCTTACTGATGAGTACATTGAAAACTGAAGGCAAATATAAGATGGTAAGTATGATTTTAACTGGGGAGCCTATATTTTATCATCACACATCTTCACAAAGTTCCCTTTCAGAAGAGGAGGTTATTTACATGGATGACACAATTGTATCCTTTACTCTGTCTTGTTTGTTTACGGTCCCTTTCACATAACTCCAAAATGAAATAAATGTATGTCCATGGAAAGTACATGCCTTTCTTGTTTCAGCATTGCCTTGGTGATTCACAAGACTTTATAAAAGATCTCATAACGATCTCATAAAAGAAAGTGCCTGCTGAATTGAGTCTCAGACACGAAGGTCACCAGGTGCCAAGAGAAAACCCATCAGAGAGAGAGAGAGCAAAGGGAAAGAATGAGATTGGACACACAGTTCTCTGTGGTCCGAGTGTTGCCAGAGGACGGACTGTCCAACAGTCACTTGGAGCACTTGGAGAGAAGAGGTGGAAGTGTTCATGAGAGGGTGATCGCAGCTCTCCCGGCTTATGGCAATGCAGAAACACAGATTTTAAGCAAGATTGACAACTGGCCACTGTTTTAACTTGGAAAAGGGCAGAAAAGGACAAGAGAGATATACATCACTCTTCATTTTCTTGTTTGAGGAACAAAGAAAATGAATCCATTTAATCTATGAAATGAGATGAAAAGATGAGCTCATTTAGTTAAAAATCAAAATGTAAAGTATCTGAGGATTTACTTAATGATGTAACATGGGGGGTGGAGGGGGGTTGGAGAGGTATATATTAGGACAAAGAAAGCCAAAAGTTATAACTTGAACAGATCAAGTTGTGAGATGGCTTTTTGCCTATTAGGTGCAGCACAGGAAGTGAGCTGTTTCAACTCTGAATTGTCTTCATTTATAAAATGCGAATAATAATGGGAACTGTTGTGAGGTTTAGATAACAAATACATGAGAAGTACTTAGAATTGTACCTGACAATCACAAAGATCAAAAATATTTACAGTTGCTGTTGATATCCTCAGCACTGCTGTGCGGATTGGCCTGTGGGCCACAGGACAGACTTGGTTTCAAGGTGGATGTTTTCAGTGATTTTCCTACATGACCCATTTTGATCTTTGAACCTTTTCCCATTGGCTTCCTTGAAAGGAGACATATGATCCTGTTCTAGTCTTAATGCCTTTGCCATCATTTCTTCCTGCATTCACCCTTCAAATGCTGGTGAATCCAGCATTCTGCCTCTGGAGGTTGGATTTGAGGGGATTTTTGAATCATTATAAAGATAGCGCATTCTTGTGGATTTAATTTTTTCCCCTAAATGTTATGCTGAAGTGCTAACACTCAGCATCTCAGAAGGTGACCCTTTTAAACACAAGAGCATTACTTAGATAATTGGTTAAGATGAGGTCATCCTAGAGTAGTGTGGACCCTCAGCCCAGGATGACTGGTGTCCTTCTAGCAGGAGGACAGAGACACAGAGAGAATGCACTGTGAGAACAGAAGCATAAAGTGATGCACGTGCCAAGGACTGACAGCGGCATGAGGAGCTGGGAAAGGTGAGGAAGAATCACTCCCCCAGCTTTCAAATGGAGCAGAGCCCTGTCACCACCTCGATTTCAGACTTCCATCCTCTAAATCCATGCGACAATAAGTTTCTATTGTTTTTTTTTTTTTTAAAGATTAATTTATTTACTTGAAAGGCAGAGTTACACAGAGACAGAGAGCCAGAGGCAGAGGCTGAGAGGAGAGGTCTTCCATCCACTGGTTCACTCCCCAAATGGCCTCAACGGCCGGAGCTGGGCCATTCTGAAGCCAGGAGCCAGGAGCTTCTTCTAGGTATCCCATGTGGGTGTGGGGGCCCAAGCATTTGGGCCATCTTCTACTGCTTTCCAGGACCTTAGCAGAGAGCTCGATCCAAAGAGTAGCAGCCAGGACTAGAACTGGTCCCCATATGGGATGCCACAGTGCCAGCCCCTCTACTGTTTTAAGTTACTCAGTCTGTAGTATATTGTAATGGAAGCCTTAAGAAATAAATATAGGAATATTTACAAGATTATATATTTTTTTCTAAAAATAAGGTTCCTTTAGCTTCCACAAGATTCTCAAATGTTGAGACCCAGGAAACTTCAGAGCAACTGTTCCTTGCATTCTCATAGAATGATCCTATTTACTCCTATGATGTTAAATAGAGCCTGGATGTCACTGTCTCTCAAATTCAAACTGCCAGGGCAGACCTCTCTTGAGTTCTGGAAGTTAACGTCTACTTAAAATCTCTACTCACACATTCCATACAGAATTAGAGACACAGTGAATTATCATTCCCTTCCCATTTCCCAAAGTGATGCCACTCAGGTGCTCAGCACCAGCACTGAGCAAGCCCCCAGACGCAGGATTCAACCAATCAGTAAGACTCATTGGCATGATCTCTAACAAACATCTTGAATCTGTTCACTTCTCTTCCTTCTTTGCTCCTGCCACCCTAGGCCTGCCTTTCCCACATGACTCATGGAATAACACAACTGCCTCCATGGCTGGCCTCCTGTTTCCTCCTTTGTCTTCCTTTCATTGATTGCTGCATCAGGGGCCAGGGAAGAGATTAGCATGAGGGAAGTTAAACCAGGAGTCTGTTCAGGGTCAGCACTTGCTGTGGATTTCAGAGAGAAAGGAATTGGGCTGTAAAGCTTAGTGTGACCAAGTCATTTGCTTTGCCCAGGACCATCCTACTTTTAATATGCAGTCTTGTATCTGGGGAAACCTTTCGGTTATGGGCAATCTGGCACCATTGGTCATGCCAGCCATGATGCAGCTGTAGCAAGATCTCCACTGATCCCACGGAAACTGTGAAGTTGGGAGGGTCCTTCAGAATCGCATCTGCAGTGCTACTGTTTCTCTTCTGGGTGAGAGTGCTGAGTCTTTAGGCTTCTCCAATAGATAAGATGTTTTAGTGACGGGGCATGGCCTTGTTTAAGTCTTAGGGAGGGCTGACAGCAGAGCTGTATTACTCAGCTATACTCCCGTGTAGAGGAGTAGGTCCTTCATGCCTCATTGGACATCCAGGTGAATTAATATAACTTTATCTAAAACATGATTGCTAAACATAAGCCTGATGTGTTCAGAGAAATGCAAACAATACCCTGTCATAGAACAACTGAGGGTGCATGTAAGGAATGACCAGGCTAGTGGGAGGTAGGTAGGGATAGATCATGAGACAACAGTTTCACCACGAAATCTTTATGGAACCATGTTTCTTTTTCATTTTACAATGAGCATTATGACCACTGAAATAAATGTCAAAAATTACATTTGAAAAAAACTTACATCTTTTATTCTAGGGACTCAGCAAACAGGTAATAAAAGGAAATTGCCTAAACTCCATGGATCCATGGCGAAAGTACTTAGAGACAAAAGCTTACATTGTACTTAGAGCCAACAGACTGCACAGTTGATGGCTAAAAGCAGAAATAAGGCAAGGATGATTACACTCATAATACTTATTCACCATATGAAAGTGTCAATTCAGTAAGACAAGAAAACACAAGAGAAAATGTAGAAATGAAAGATGTAAATAAAACTATCTCCATCTAAAGATGGCATAGTTGTCTATATAGAAAATCTCAAAGAATCTACAAAACACCTACTTGACCTCATGAATGTTTCATTGGTCACAGAATATAAGGTTAATTCACACTCCCCCACACACGAATGTACACAAAACTTGTATTCTCTTAGAAGTAGAAATTTTTCAGAAGCACCACTTACAATTGCAACAAAAATCATTTACGTTTAACTTTAATGAAATAAACACAAAATCTACAAAGCTGATGAGAAGTTTTAAAAGACCTAAAGAAATTAACAAACTTTGCTCATGGGTTGAAAGTCTCAATAATGTTAAAGTATCAGCTCAGCTCTCCCCAAATCGATCCATATATTCACTATAACCCCAATCTGAAACACAGTAGAATTTCTTTATAAAAATAAAAAAAAACTGATATAAAACTACATGTAGGAAAGCATCCAAAGCATAGGCAACAAAAGCAAAACCAGAAAAAAATGGATTATATCAAACACAGAAGGTCCTGCACATCAAAGGGAACAATCAAGGAGTGAAGAGACAGCCAACAGAATGGGAAAAATATTTGCAAGCTATTTATCTGACAAAAGATTAGTACCCAGAATATATCAGCAACTCAAAAACTCAACAACAAAATAACAACCAATTCAGTTAAGAAAGAGGCAAAGGATCTCAATAGATAGTTCTCAAAAGAAGAAATCCAAATGGACAATAAAATGCTTTTAAATGCTCAATATCACTAGCCATCAGGGAAATGCAATCAAAGCCTCAATGAGATATCACCTCATCTCTGTGAGATGGTTGTTATCCAAAAGACAGAGAGTAACAAATGTTTGTGAGGATATAGAGAAAGGGTAACTCATATACACTGTTTGTGGGAATATTAATTAGTGTATCCACTGTGGAAATCAGTACAGAGATTTCTTAAAAAACTAGAAATACTTGCCGTATGATCCAGCAATCCCACTACTGGGTATATACCCAAAAGACACTGTATCAAAGAGATACCTGCATCATCATGCTTAAAGCAGCATGGTTCACAACAGCCCAAATATGGAATCAACCAAGGTGTTCACCATCAGATGAATGGATAGGGAAATGTGGAACGTACACAACGGAATATTAGTCAGCTATAAAACAGAATGAAATTCTTCCATTTATATCAAAATGTTTGTAACTGCATGACATCATGCTGAATGAAATAAGCCAGACACAGAAAGATAAATATCACCTTACATGTGGAAATTAAAGTTTAAAAAATTAAAAACAAAAACAAAAAAGATAGAAATGCTTGTATGTATCAGTTTTTCTGCAAACACAGTGTTCTGTCAAACTTTGTTTTTAAATAGTTGTTAAACAAGTTTTAAGAATTATATTTTAAATAAATTAATTTTAACAACAACAACAGGGCCGGTGTTTGGCACAGCAGGATTCCATATGGATCCTGGTTCCAGTCCAGCCTGCTCCACTTCTGATCCAGATCCCTGCTAATGCACCTGCAAAAGCAGTGCATTAGATGGCCCAAAAAGAAGATGGCCCAAGTGCTCGGCCCTTGCACCCATGTGGGAGACCTGGATGAAGTTCGTGTCTCCTGGCTTCATTCTTGCCCAGCCCTGGCTATTGTGACCCTCTGAGGAGTGAACCAGTGGATGGAAGATCTCTCTTTCTTTCTTTCTCTCCCTCTCTCTTTTTAACTCTGCCTTTAAAATAAATAAATAAATAAATCTTAAACAAAGAATTATATAGTAATACAGATTCAACGATATATGATTATTTTAAAATTTCGTTAAATGAGTGAAGTTGGATATCTTTTCATCTGATTATTATTTATACCCCTGGCAATATTCCAGCTGAACTGAAGCCTTTTCCTTTTCATTTACTGAACTGTTTACTTAGTGGAGCATAAGTCTTTGACTGTAATGTAAATTAACAACACATTTTCTCAAAAACAACAAAGAATGGGGCTGGCGCTGTGGCCTAGCGGGTAAAGCTGCCGCCTGCAGTGCCAGCATCCCATATGGGCGCTGGTTCAAAACCTGGCTGCTCTACTTCCTATCCAGCTCTCTGCTATGGCCTAGGAAAGCAGTAGAAGATGGCCCAAGTCCTTGGGCCTCTGCACCTGTGTGAGAAGACCCAGAGGAAGCTCCTGGCTCCTGGCTTTGGATAAGTGCAGCCCTTGTGGCCATCTGAGGAGTGAACCAGCGGATGGAAGACCTCTCTCTCTCTCTGCCTCTCCTTTTCTCTCTGTGTAACCTGACTTTCAAACAAATACATAAATCTTTTTAAAAAAATAAAGAAAATATTAAGTTAAAAAACGTACACATGAAAGCAAAGGATCTTATGTAACAAAAACATTAAAAAACATTAACTTCAAGTTTCTATACAAAGATACAATAAGCAATAGAGTGTGGAACTGGCAAAAGTAAGGACATGGAGGTTTCAAGAGATGATACTGGCAGAGATGGACAGCTATCCACAGAAAAATAAACTTTGACCCCACCTTGGTGTTAATCAAAAAAATTAGCTAAATTGAAGTAAAAATTCCAAGCGTAAAGCTTGAAACTACAGCTTCTAGGAAGAACAGGATAAAATTGATGCCATTTAAAGATTTCTTAAACAAAAGAGCTAAGTTGTAAAATAAAAGGATTGAAATTGATAAACTGTACTTCATAAAATTAAGTCTTTCCTTTGAAAGATATTATAAATAAAGTTTTTTTAAAAAAAGAGAGAGACTGCCAGAATTAGGTGACAACTCTGCTTAAGATACTTTGGGATCCAGTATGTCTTTCAGGCTAAAGATAGACTTTTCCCAAAAAAGGTCCAGTCAGTAGTTGGGGCCAGAATATTTTTGCGCAATGAATAACCTTCTGAAGGGCAGTTTTGGCAATGAACTCCCCAATGCCTTGGCAAGATATTCTCAGAGCTGCACCACAGTCTGAAGCCCTCACTATCCAAAATTGCCATCCTCACACTCCTACTGCAGTTCCTTTCTCTCCTGTATCTTTCAGAAATGCAACCTCCAAAACATCTTTGGTATTTCTAACTCCAAAGACACAAACTAATACATTAGGGAAGATCTCAATCACTGTAAGCTATGGTAAAAGTTTTGAGGAATAAACCCTATAAAGAAAATGTTCTGAAATACTTCAAATTACATCATCAACATTTCAAGTGTAAATACTTTGCTTTACAGATTTGATATCAGAAATTATAGTAAATTCTTCACAGGAGATGAGGGTAGCAATGAGATCCATAAAAAAATCTGAAACATGTATTGTTTTGTAAATTTCAGTTATCCACTTATAATCTGTTGACTTTTTTTTTTTTTTTTTTTTGGACAGGCAGAGTTAGACAGTGAGAGAGAGAGATGGAGAGAAAGGTTTTCCTTTTTCCGTTGGTTCACCCACCAAGTGGCCGCTACGGCTGGCGCGTTGCACCGATCCGAAGCCAGGAGCCAGGTGCTTCTCCTGGTCTCCCATTGGGTGCAGGGCCCAAGCACTTGGGCCATCCTCCACTGCCTTCCTGGGCCACAGCAGAGAGCTGGACTGGAAGAGGAGCAACTGGGACAGAATCCGGTGCCCTGACCAGGACTAGAACCTGGGGTATAGGCACTGCAGGCAGAGGATTAGCCTAGTGAGCCATGGCGCCAGCTAATCTGTTGATCTTAAAGTAAGAAGTTTTGAGGGCAGGCATTTGGCCCAGCAGCCCATATTCGAATTCCTGGCTTTGAGCTGATTTTGCTCCCAGTTCCAGCCTCCCGCTCTTGTGCACCCTGAGAGGTAGCAGGTGATGTGTCATGGAGTCAGATCCCTGCTACTTAATGTGAGACTTGAATTGAGCCCCTGGCTCCTGGCTTTGTGTTGACCCAGCCTCAGCCCCCTTAACAGGCATTAGGAGAGTAAACTATTGCAAGAAAGATTCTCATTCTCTCTCTCTTTTTTTCTTTTTAAACAGGATGCCTCATAAATGTAAAAAACCAGGAAATTCAGTTATACAATAAAATAATTTTCTACTAACATTCTTAGCTTTCTTTTTGCAGAACAATATCTTAGCATTTGCAATTCATATAATAGCATTGTGCTTTTTGAAGCCAAGCAGGACAGCTGTAACTTCAATATGAAATTTTAAATACATCAGCACTTTCCTTCTTTATATGTATAATGGAACTGCTATTCATTCAATGTAAGCACTTTAATTCATTTTTTTGAAAAGAAACTTTAATAACTTTCAAGAAGCTAATATATTGTTTGAACAATAAGTAAACTATAATAAATTCAGTAAGCCTGGAAGAATTAAGAACACATTAAGCTGAATGAAATTTAGTACAGCATGTTTTCAGTTACAACAAACAATCTGAATTATTTCCAAGTAGAAAAAAGCATGCTTAAAATTAAGGCGAGGAAGTATGTTTTAATAAGCAAAAATGCAGGAATAGACAGTTGGCCTAATAGTTAACACATCATTTGGGATGTCCACATCCTGTATCAGACTGCTTGGTTTCAAGTCCCAGCCCTGTTTCCAATTCCAGCTCCCTGGTCATGTGTACATTGGGAGGCACGAGGGGATGACTCAGCACTTGGGTTCCTGCTGCTTACAGGGGAGACCTAGACTGAATTCCCAGTTCCTGGCTTCGGCCTGGCCCAACCCTGCTCTTGCAGGAATTTGGGAGATGAAGCAGTATATGGGAGATCTCTCTGTCTGGGTCTATCTTTCGCTGTCTGTGCCTCTGCCTTTCAAATAAAATCCTTTCAAATAAATAAATATTTCTAGAAATGTCAGTTAAGTGGTTGGGATTGTGGCATAGGTGGCTAAGCCACTGCAATTGATGCCAACATCCCACATTAGAGTGCCTGTTTGAGTCCTGGCTGCTCCATTTGCAATCCAGCTCTCTACTAACATGCCTGGGAAAGCAGCAGATGATGGCTCAAGTACTTGGGTTCCTGGTACCCATGAGGGAGACCTGGAGTTCCAAGGCCCTGGCTTCTGCCTGGCCCAGGTTCTGCTACTGTAGCCATTTAGGCAGTAAACCAGTGGATAAAAACCTCTCTCTCTGTCTCTCTCTCTTTCTCTCTCATTCTGCCTTTCAAGTAAATAATTTTTTTTAACAAATGTATAACAAAAGGCTAATTTAGCAATCCATGCAAAGAAACCATGAACATGATTTTAACCTCCCTGCTCACTTTTGAATGTCATAGAGTTTAGAAGGCAGAGAATCAAAAGGCAGAGAGTTGTCTTTTGGAAAAAAAAAACAAAAAACAAAAAACAAAAAACAGTGAAAACACTGGAGGACAAAAACCATGGGTCAGATATGCAGACAAGAGGAAGACCAAGGAAGACAAGAGGGAAAGAATTCCAGGAAGAACAGATAAGCAAACGGAGAAATATTTGTATATGTGTTCTTGGTGAGAGAACTTTTCAGTATAACGATGGTAATGGAAGATGGTCCAGAGAGTTGAACAGTGGTTGAGTAAGGGGAGAGTAGAGAAGGCAAGTAGGAGCCATAGGAAGAAGTCATTCACTTGTGAAGGGAAAGAGAGAGGACTATGACTCCAGAAAGGAGTTTCTTTTTAGCGTAAGGGAGGCTTCAGCATATCAGTTGCCAGGGGCTAGGATACTGATGGGTAGAGGACTTGACAGTTACCTTGCTTCAAAGCTTTATGGAGTATGCATTATGCATATGGTGCAACAGTGTATAATACATGAAAATATGCTATAAGCTCAGGAGGGTTATTCCAAAGACACTATAACTTTCATGCGGGAAGAAAGAGTGGGCTTTAGTGAGAAGCCAACTCCAGGAGATCACTAACGTTCCATCTATGGACTTAGCTTTGGAGAGAAGGCAAAGCCAGAGCAAGTGCAGGAGGCTGAGGGCAGTCACAGGGTCTTGAGATACAGAGAACACAGGATGAGGTGGTGTGCCCAGTGTGCCCTTGCTTTCCCAGGATGTCAAGGGAAGTCAGAATCACTTGTGGATAGTGGGGGACCAGGGACAGGTAGTGCAGGCGTTGGAGAGTTCCCAGTCCCCGTCCTCACCTATTCGCAGTAACTACTCCACGCCCTCACATCCTTCCTCATCACTTCACTTCTGGCAGGTAATGCCAACCGCTAGTTCACTGATCACACTGTGGATGCAATCTACTTGCTGCAGCTTTTCAGTAACTCTACAATGTCTGTTAAAAGATAAATCTCCGGTGGGTACACAACCCTAGGAAGTCTGTGCTCATGATGCGTTAGTTAACTACTGCATCATGTCATCTGAATCTATGTAGAAGTAGTAAAACAGGAGCAGGAAACAGAATTTATTTTGATATCACGTGGAGAACTCCCATGGCAAAGACATGGGTGAATGGCAGTTGTTACCTGTTCTTTGAAAAGCATGGGCTATTTCCTTTGCTTTTTCAATTTATTTATTTATTTGAAAGGCAAAGTGACAGACAGAGAGGGAGACAGGGGTATCTTCCATCTGCTGGTTTCCTTTCTGAATGGCCACCATGGCTGGGGCTGAGCCAGGCTGAAGCCAAGAGCCTGGAACACCATCTCCATCTCCCATGTGGGAGGCAGGGGCCCAAGTAATTGTGATAGCTTCCATTGCTTTCACAGGCACATCAGCAGGGAGCTGGATTGGAAGCAGCTGGCACTTGAACCAGTGTTCCAATATGAGATGCTGGCATTGCAGGCAGCGGTTTAACCCACTGTGCCACAATGCTGTCTTCTATTCCCTTCTTTTCTTATACTTTAGCACTTCTGAATACTCTTTTTTTTTTTTTTTTGGACAGGCAGAGTGGACAGTGAGAGAGAGAGACAGAGAGAAAGGTCTTCCTTTGCCGTTGGTTCACCCTCCAATGGCCGCCGCGGCCGGCGCCCCACGCTGATCCGATGGCAGGAGCCAGGAGCCAGGTGCTTTTTCCTGGTCTCCCATGGGGTGCAGGGCCCAAGCACCTGGGCCATCCTCCACTGCACTCCCTGGCCACAGCAGAGGGCTGGCCTGGAAGAGGGGCAACCGGGACAGAATCCGGCGCCCCGACCGGGACTAGAACCCGGTGTGCCGGCGCCGCTAGGCGGAGGATTAGCCTAGTGAGCCGCGGCGCCGGCCCTGAATACTCTTTATTATTGGTAACACATGACACTTGGAAGTCATGGCAAAATCAGTCTTCTGAGAAATGAATGCACTAACCTATTATTAACCACACATAATACTTGGTGGTACATAAGAGTCATTCTCTTTGGGATCTGTGGGCTTACCAAACAATTATTCAGCAGAGCAGTCCTCTTACAGCTACAACTTACCCTTCCAGATCTGTCTTAAGCCATATCATAAAATGCACTTTATACTCAATTAACGGGGTACTTCCCAGACCCTTTGGTTACTGGGACCCTGCTCCTCACTCTCTTCCCTTTGTCAGGCTGATTTGTATTCTTCTAGACTCTTTACAGGGGTCAATTTTGCTAAAATCATTTCCTGATACCTGTGCTCCTTAACTCCTTATAACTGAGACTTCTAAGATATTCATATCATTTTTAAAAAATAAGCTTAAGATGATTTTTCTGTCATCCAAGAAATGCTATGGCTTGCATTTACTTGGCGTCTTTAAAGAAGACATCTCTCAATTTTCTCTAATCCATAAATTTAAATTTTTTAGAATCTATTTTTAACAACCATCCTCACTTATGAATATTTTTTTCATTATACTCTTTAAATATCTAGAAAAATATTTGGTTACAATCCTTAGAATAATTTTTTATCATATTTCATGATACTGATTAAGTCAAACTAGAATTTTTATGGATTTTACCCCATTCTAGCTATTAAACTTAAGATTTCCTTCAACTTTAAATCATAGAAAGTTCTTACTGCTGCAGAGAAAATTCAATGAGACAACAATGTATGTTTTTGTCTAATAGGTCCCTAATGCTTTAATTATTTTCATTGTGTTCAAAACCAACCAGGGTATAAGCATAATAAAGTGTGACTGCATGACTCTGATTCTGAACCAGATCATCAATATTTTCTTCATCTGTTAGATGCTTTTCTAGCATTTAGTATATGTTAAAAGATTTTTTAGATTTTTTTTCAGATTTTAGAAAAATTGGCAACATATTAAAATAGTTGCTGTGTGAACCAAATAGTTATTATATGATAAAAAGAACAAGCATGCTAAAAATCTTTTAAAAAGGGAGCTATATTTTCTCATATCTGGGGACATTATTGAGATAGCAATTTTTAAGTTCATTTTGAGGATAAATAAGCATTTCTGATAATTTTAAAAGCAACTTTATGAAAAGCAATAATCTCATTAACTTTGGGAAGCTACTGACTCAAGTACTGTATTGACTCAGTCAAGAGCCCAGTGACCTGCATCCAGACTTTCATGTTTGCACAGATATAACAGTAATTATCAAACTACATTTTCTTCCTATAAAATATTCTCACAAAGAATTTTTTTAAACTTAGCCTACTACAGTGTTTTCTGTTGCATGTATAGTTGTAATAAAACTTGGACCCGTGCTCATCATCAAACTACCCAATGTATTTTCTCACCAGAAAACTTAATTTTAAAGGACAATGTTATGGTCTAAGGTATTTAATAAGCACTTATTTTTCAGCAAAGGGAAAAAGAACATAAAATTAACTATGTGTGAGGAAAACAATTCTAGGAAGAAATCCATTTCAAAGTGATGTTAGAAATACACACTGACAAAATGTTCATAAAAAAAACATAAATAAATGCCAATCTAATAACACTATTACCAACAAAGCATGCATTTTATTGTTATATGTAATATTAAATCTGAATTTACTTTTGTATAGCTTTTTAACTTTTCAAAATGTTTCAAAGCCATTATTCCATTTCATCTAACTGGTGTTAAAACATAATTCTGCTTTTCTTGTTCTTGTACATTAAGAACAGAAAGGGGAAATAAAAGATAATACAGCAGAACATAACTTAAAAAGCATTTTTGTCTCCAGAACTTATAAATCATTACAAGAAAAAGTCATGTTATGAATTCATTGTACAGCACCAGTGGGCATACAGTCAACTTGGATTCCATGTTAAAAAATGATTTGATATGGACTTTCCAATCTCTCTTCCTGTACCATTTGAGTCTCCCTGTTCAACCTGCATCCCATCTACTCCTGTAATGAGAGTCTTGATCATCCTTTTCTTCAGAGACACTGCTCAGGTAGGAAACAGCCCAGAACCCAGCTGCGAACTGGAGCCATGTGGGCTAGAAACATGTCAGTAACTCCGTAATCCTTGAATTTACTCAGCCCAATGATGGATCCAGGAAGGATCACAAAGAAAGCAAGGGGAAAATTCGTCATGACGGACCAAAATCACTCATTTAGATGGCAATATTACCCCTTTGGCCGCATCACGATTTCCCTGAAGTAATTAATTCTTAATGTGCCACTTTGTGATCAAGAGAAGAAACACTCCATGAGAGACTATTCACTGGTGTTACAATGATACGTTGGCACTATTACTCTCTGTATTTGGTAGAAAGGTCCCTGAAGAAATCTGTGACATATTTCCAAAGTATGTACCATAATCCTTGATGCTGAATGTAGATTCTTCCCTATATCTATTTAGAACAGAAGCAAATCCAATATTTACTAACATTCAGCATGAAAGATAATCTGATTAGTCACTAATGATAATAATAAAAGCAAATATTTATTGAGCATCTTTTATGTGTCAAGTACAATTCTAGTCCATCACATATGTTATCTCATATAATCTATTAACAGATAAAACTCTCAGAGACAGAATTTAAATCTCTACCTTCAGTGACTCAGAATTACTTCTTCTTCCTTCCTTTCTCTATTCTTCCCGTTTCTCCCCTCTCTCCTTTTTCTCCTTTCTTTCTTCCTTCTATCCTACGTTGTTTTGAGGAGAGAGCTCTTTCTCACGAGTTCCGTGCTTTGGACTTTGATACAGCATTTCATTTTCTGACTTCTTCCATGGTCATTTCTGTCCTGGCCCAGAGAAGTTCTCTGCTGCAGAACACATTGTCTACACCAAAACTGTAAGGGTAGAGCCAGGATGGCTTCAGCTACTTTGGGATATGAAAAGAACAAAGGAAGTACTACGTTTTCAAGGGTCTGCCAGACTGAAATTTGCAGCAAAGAGGTGAAAAAAAAAAAAATGAAGACTCTGTGGGACAAGAGGAGAGCAGAGACTCCGCTACAGCCAGCCCCATGGCGCAGCCAGCTTACCACATCAAAGCAGCAAGAAATTGCTGTGTGTCCCACGCTTCCAGTTTTAGCTCAGAGGGGATTCCAGTCACCCGCTGACTTTTACTTCAGCCTGGAGAGCGGACCAGGGTCTGAGAAACCGCCTGGCCTGGAGCAGGGAAACCACACTGCTTGCCTCCCCTCTCCCACTTGCACAGGGCACTACCCTCGGCAGCACAAAGTCGAGCCGCATGCCTCTGTAATGCTCCCACCAGAACCTCAGTCAGAGGCAGGGCAGCACGTGGGCCAACGGGCAGATTTCCCGCATCCTGCAACTGTGGGAGTTTGGGGGCATTGGCTCCAGAGTTAGACTCATACACTCCACAGGAGTCAGGTGGGTTCACCTGAGCTTCTGGGAACGAACACCAGAAGCAGCGCATAAAAAATGCACTCCCACCCTGGGAGATCTAACCGTGAACCCACCACAACCTGCAGCACCAGGACTGTAACAATTCATTCTAAATTTCTTGGTGCTACTGGAATCTAAACAGTGGATACAGAGAAAAATCTACTTGCATCCCATGTTTCCTGACTCATACTCTCCAGAGTAAAATTTCTTGTATACCTGCTAGTCTCTCTGTAGGACTGAAACAGGGTTCAGTTCACATCCTTAGTTGTAGGACTAGGGCTGCTAGTTTTACAAGCCATGTACCAGTTGGACTCCTAGCAGGACCTGAGGTAGGGTCCATCCATCTCACACAGTCATAGAGCCACAGCAGTTGGTGCCACAAGCCCTGACACCATTCAGGCTTGCTAAAACAAAGGGAAGCCACCCTTTGCTCCCCCAGCACCAAGCAAAAGGCCCTGGTTATCACATTCACCAGGGAAACTGATACTGAACTCTGTGTGCAGCAAAGATACACACCCCAGGAAACCCTTAATCATCTCAAATCCATACTTCTGTCCTTGTGAACTGCAGCAGACTAAACCACTGTGTCACTTATAGACGTAGCTGACATTGATTAAGACAAAATAATTCACTCAGAGACTACACTCCTTGGTTCACCTAGAACCAAAAACAAAGCCACAAGCCAAGTAATATCAGGCATTCTGGTCAAACCATAAACTCTTTTCCAATAAAACCTACTCCATAAAGAAGACGGGATGAGTACACCAGATTCACAGACATCAATATAGGGACAAAGAGACATGAAGAAGCAAAGTAGCATGACTCCTCCAAAAGAACACACTACTCTTCCAAATTAGATCCTGAACTGAAGGAAATCTAAGATATGACAGATGTAGAACTCAAAATAATGACTGTAAGGAAACTGAACTAGATGGAAGAGAATACAGATAGGTTAAAGAAAGGAGAAAATCAACGAGTGACATGAATGAAAATATTTCTAAGGAGATAGAACCCATTCAGAAGAACCAGACAGAAATTTTGGAGATGAAATCTTCCATCAGTGGAATAAAAAATACAATTGAGAGCTTTGACAGCAGGATAGTCCAAGTGGAGGAAAGAATTTCAGATCACAAGGACAAGAATTTTGAAATAACTACATCAGACACAAATAAAGATGAAAGAATCAAAAAGAATGAAGAGGGGCCATGCTGTGGCATAGCGGTGAAAGCTGCCGCCTGCAGTGCCAGCATCTCATATGGACACCGGTTTGAGTCTCAGCTGCTCCACTTCTGATCCAGCTCTTTACTATGGCCTGAGAAAGCAGTAGAGGATGGCCCAAGTCCTGAGGCTCCTACACCTGTGTGGGGGACCCGGAAGAAGCCACTGGTTCCTGGCTTCAGATCAGCGCAGCTCCGGCCATTGTGGCCACCTGCGGAGTGAACCTGCAGATGGAAGACCTCTCTCTCTCTCCTCTCTCTCTCTCTCTCTCTCTTTCTCTCTCTTTTTCTCAGCCTTTGCCTTGCTATAACTCTTATTTTCAAATAGGCAAATAAATATTAAAAAAAGAATGAAGAAAGTCTACACAGAATATGGGATATCGTTAAATGACCAAATATTCCTATTATAGGTATTTCTGAAAGAGAAGAAAAGGAAAAAAGGTGTTGTGAACCTGCTAACTGAGATGAGTCAAAAATTTCCCAGTCTTGAAAGAGCCATTGACAAGGACACAGAAGCTCACAGAAACCCATGCACTCTCAACCAAAAAAATGGCTTCTCCAAAGCATATTTTGGTCAAGCTGTCAAAAGTTAAAGACAGGAGAGTATCCTAAATACAGTAAGAAACAAACATCAAGTTACATTTAAAGGAAAACCAGTTAGATTAACATCAGACTTCTCAGCAGAAGCCCTACAGGCCAGAAGAGATTGGTATGATATATTGAAGATCCAGGGGCCAGTGCTGTGGTTCAGCGGGTTAATGCCCTGGCCTGAAGCGCCAACATCCCATATGGGCGCCAGTTCGGGCCCGGCTGCTCCACTTCTTCTTCTTCTTCTTCTTTTTTTTTTTTTTTTTTCCCAGGCAGAGTTAGACAGTGAGAGAGAGAGACAGAGAGAGTTATAGACAGAGAGAGAGAGAGAGAGACAGAAAGGTCTTCCTTCCGTTGGTTCACCCCACAAATGGCTACTATGGCCGGCGCGCTGTGCCTATCCGAAGCCAGGAGCCAGGTACTTCCTCCTG
The DNA here is from genome assembly GCF_051225735.1 of Oryctolagus cuniculus. Taxonomy (NCBI): domain Eukaryota; kingdom Metazoa; phylum Chordata; class Mammalia; order Lagomorpha; family Leporidae; genus Oryctolagus; species Oryctolagus cuniculus. The sequence goes on from NC_142868.1 coordinate 128,095,533, forward strand.
GTCTCCCAAGCGGGTGCAGGGTCCAAGCACTTGGGCCATCCTCCACTGCCCTCCCGGGCCACAGCAGAGAGCTGGACTGGAAGAGGGGCAACCGGGACAGAATCCGGCGCCCTGACAGGGACTAGAACCTGGGGTGCTGGCGCCACAGGCAGAGGATTAGCCTAGTGAGCTGTGGCACCAGCCTCTGCTCCACTTCTAATCCAGCTTTCTGCTATGGACTGGGAAAGCAGTAGAAGATGGCCCAAATGCTTGGGTCCCTGCATCTGCATGGGAGACCCTGAAGAAGCTCCTGGATCCTGGGTTCAGATCGGCGGAGCTCTGGCCATTGTGGCCAATTGGGGAGTGAACCACCGGATGGAAGTCCTCTCTCTCTCTCTATCTCTCCTCTCTCTGTGTAACTCTGACTTTCAAATAAATAAATAAATAAATCTTTTAAAAAATCTTCCAAGAATATTATATCCAGCAAAGCTGTACTTTAAAGGTAAAGGAGAAATAAAGTATTTTTCAGATAAACAAAAACAGAATTCACTACCACCACACTAGACTTAGAAGGCATTCTGAAGGTTGTCCTGCATTAGAAGTTTGCATGAAAACACATGGCACCACCAAATTCACTATCAGAGCAAGCAGAATCATTATCCTATGAGCAAAATGTTAGGTCTTAGTCCTTATCTGTCAATACTAACCTCCAATGTAAATAAATTAAATTCACCAGCCAGACCCAGTTTGGCTGAATGGATAAGAAACAATGACCTAGTTATATGCTGCCTACAAGAAACTCACTTCACAAAGATACACACAGACTGAAAGTGAAGAGTTGGAAAAAACTATGGCAGGAAAATGGAAGCCGAAAGTGAGCAGACATAGCTATCCTGATATCAGATGAAACAGAGAGAGAGAGAGGTTGAAAGAGAGAGAGGTCTCCCATCTGCTGGTTCACTCACCAATTGGCCTCAACAGCTGAAGTTGTGCCGATCTGAAGCCAGGAGCAAGGAGTTTCCTCCAGGTCTCCCACATGGGTGCAGAGGCTCAAAGACTTGGGCCATCTCCTACTGCTTCCCCAGGCCATAGCAGAGAGCTGGATCAGAAGTGGAACAGCCAGATCTCGAACTGCTGCCTATATGGGATGCCAGTACTGCAGGCAGCAGCTTTACCCACTATGCCACAGAGCCAGCCCCAGGATGGACTCTGTCAAACTCTTTTCATGAGGCCATAATTACTTTGATACCAAATTCAAAAACAGGACACACAAAGAAAATTCTAGACCTACAGCCTTAATGAACATAGTGCAAAGATTCTCAACAAAATACTAGCAAATTGAATTCAAAATCTCATCAAGAAGATAATACATCATGAAAAAAATGCATGCATGGTTGAACATTGACAAATCAATATATATCATAAATCACACCTGTAGAATGAAGAACAAAACCATATGATTATCTCAAGAGATCCAAAGAAACCATTCCAAAAGACAACATCATCTCATGATAAAAATCTCCAACAATCAGGTATAAGAGCAACATTCCTCTAAGTCACAAAGTCTACATATCACAAACCAAGAGTCAATATCATACTGAATGCGGAAAAACTGAAAGCACTTCCCCTCAGATCTGGAACACAACAAAGATGTCTACTTTAGCCACTCTCATTCAATATAGTAATGGAACTTTTAACAAGAGTGATTAGGGAGGAGAACGAAATAAGGGACACCAAAATTGGAAACGAGGCAGTCAAATTATCCATGTTTGCATATGATATGATGTTGTACATCATGTACACTCCACCAAAAACCCTCCACCAAAAAGCTGTTAGAATTGATAAACCAGTTCAGTAAAGTTGCAGGCTACAAAATACCCATGCAAAAAACAGTAATTTTTTAACATAGAAACTTTTTATTTAAGGTATACAAACTTCATGCATTTCATAATTTCACTCTACCCTCCATGCCACCCATATTCAAACACTTCTCCCTTCTCCCTCTCCTGTTCCCATTCTTATTTTTTATGAAGATCGATTTTCAGTTAACTTTATACTCCTAAGGTTAGCACTACACTAAGTAAAGAGTTCAATAAACAGTATGAAGAAAAAAATCAAAACAATGTTCCTCAACAGTTAAGATAAGGGCTGTCAAAAACAGTAACTTTTTGTACATTAATGATGAGCTCACAGAGAAATCAAGAAAGAAATCCCATTCACAATAGCCACAAATTCAAATATTTAGGAATAAATTTAACCAAAGAAGTGAAAGATCTCTAATATGAAAATTATCAAAAATTGATGAAAGAAATCATCAAGGACACACACAAATAACTGGAAGGATATTCCTTGCTCACAGATCAAAAGAATCAATATCATTAAAATGTCTTACTACCTAAAGCAAATTATAGATTTAATGTAATCCCTATCAAAATATCAGTGACATTCTTGGTAGAACTAGCAAAAGTAATCCTAAAATTCATATGGAATCACAAAAGGCCCAGGAGAGCCAAAGCAATCCTGAGCAGGAAAAATCAAGCCAGAGGCATTCCATTACTGGTCTTCAAAGCATACTACAAAACTATTGTAAATAAAACAACATTTTACTGCCATAAAAACTGATATATAGATCAATGGAACCAAATAGAGAGCCTGGAAATTAATCCAGATACATATGATCAACTGATTTTTGATGAAAGCACTCAGACCGTACAGTGGAGTAGGGTAATCTCTTTAACCAATGGTGCTGGCAAACCTGGCTATATATTGTATTATATGTAATGTATATATAATGTCTTACATTATCTATGTATCTATAGATAAATCGATATATACATACACAAAAAATAGATATAAAAATAGATGCACACACACACACAAAATCAACTCAAGATATACCAAAGACCTAAATTTAAGATTAGAGACTATGACGTTGCTGAAAGAAAATGTAGGGGAAACACTCCAAGACATTCATGTAGCAGACAACTTCTTGGACAAGACCCCCAAAGCACAAGCAACAAAAGCAAAACTAAATAAATGGGACTATATCAAACTTGGAAGTTTTGTAGAGCAAAGGAGATGATCAATAGAATGAAAAGATGTCCAATAAAGTAGAAAAAAATTGCAAACCATCTATCCAATAAGGAATTAATTTCCTGAATACATCAGCACTTAAAAAAACTCAACAATAATAAAATGAGTCCAGTTGAGAAATGGAAAAAAGACATCAACTGGGAGTTCTCAAAAGAAGAAATACGAATAGACTGCAAATATATGGAAAAATGTTCAATATCACCAGCCATCAGAGGAATGTAAATCAAAACTACAGTAAGATATCATCTCACACCTTTCAGAATGGCTAAAATGCAAAACACAGAGCGTGACAAATGCTGGTGAGGATGTGGCTGAAGGGTAACATCTATAGACTGTTCATGGGAAGGTAAATCTGTACAGTCACTGTGGAAACAGCATGGAGATTTCTTAAAAAACTGGAAGTAGATTTGCCACATGATCTCATTAATGGATATATACCCAAAAGACTGAACACACTGTATCAAAGAAATGCTTGTACGACCATGTTTATAGTAACACTTTTCACAACAGACAATATCTGGAATCAATCAAGGTGTCCATCATCAGATGACTGGATAAAGAATATGTGGACTATTATTCAGTTACGATAAAGGATGAAATCCCACCATTTACAGAAAAATGGATGCAACTGGAGGACATCATGTTGAGTGAAACAAACTGGACTCAGATAGACAAATGCAACATACTCTCCCTTATCTGTGGGAGCTAAAGTTTAAACAAACAAATGAAAAAAGATAGAGATTTCTGAGTGTATAAGTATTGCTGCAAATAAGTTTTGTAAAACTTTATTTTAAAACTTTGTCAAACTAATGGTCAAAAATGTTATACTATTATAGTTTGATTAGCTTAAAATTTACTGCATATGGTGAAATGGTCATTTTCCCACTCAATCATTGTTTCTAGCCATTGTCTATAATCCCACTAAACTAGGGTCTTTTTGCTTTTTGCTTGTTAAGCTTGCAACTTGAAGTATTAAGCCTTTTCATTGTAATGTAAATTTAAAATATGTTATCTCCAAACCTAAAAAAGGAAAGAAAAGGAGAAGGAAGGAGGGTGGGAGGTAAAGAGGGCGAGGGAGGGAGGAAGGAAAAGAGGAAGGCAGTATCTTTATGTTCTCAGAATTGTACCTACAAACCTCATTGAATCTGTTAAAAACTAATTAAAAATTAAAAAATGGGGGCTGGCACCATGGCTCACTTTGTTTTTGTTTTTTTTTAATTTTTATCACACATTTTCTGCAGAACCTTTAATGTCTCACCAGTTTAGTGAAAATCAACAATAGCAGAAGTTATATCTTTTTTTTTCATTTTCGATTCTCTTTATATACAGAAGATCAGTTTAGCATACATTAAGTAAAGATTTCAACAGTTTGCTCCCACACAAACATAAAGTGAAAAATAATAGATGATTTTTTAAATGATAATGAAATCAGATCAGACCTATTGTCATGTTTAATCCCAGTGAGAGTCAAGTTGGGAATTGATAATTTTTTTTTTTTTTTTTACAGAAGATCAGTTTAGTATACATTAAGTAAAGATTTCAACCGTTTGCACCCCCATAGAAACACAAAGTGAAATATATTGTTTGAGTACTCGTTATAGCATTAAGTCTCAATGTACAGCACATTAAGGACAGAGATCCTACATGAGGAGTAAGTGCACAGTGACTCCTGTTGTTGACTTTACAAATTGACACTCCTGTCTATGGCATCAGTAATCTCCCTATGCACCAGTCATGAGTTTCCAAGGCTATGGAAGCCTTTTGAGTTCACTGACTCTTATCTTGTTTGGACAAGGTCATATTCAAAGTGGAGGTTCTCTCCTCCCTTCAGAGAAAGGTACCTCCTTCTTTGAAGACCTGTTCTTTCCACTGGGATCTCACTCACAGAGATCTTTCATTTAGGTTTTTTTTTTTTTTGGCCAGAGTGTCTTGGCTTTCCATGCCTGAAATACTCTCATGGGCTTTTCAGCCAGATCCGAGTGCCTTTAGGGCTGATTCTGAGGCCAGAGTGCTGTTTAGGACATCCACCATTCTATGAGTCTGCTGAGTATCTCGCTTCCCATGTTGGATCACTCTCCCCTTTATTTATTCTAGCAGTTAGTATTAGCAGGTACTAGACTTGTTTATGTGCTTCCTTTGACTCTTAGTCCTTTCATTATGATCAATAGTGAACTGAAATTGATCACTTGGACTGGTGAGATGGCATTGGTACATGCCACCTTGATGGGATTAAATTGGAGTCCCCTGGTATGTTTCTAACTCTACCATTTGGGGCAAGTCAGCTTGAGCATGTCCCAAATTGTACATCTCTTCCCTCTCTTATTCCCACTCTTATGTTTAACAGGGATCACATTTCAGTTAAATTTCAACACTTAAGAATAACTGTGTATTAATTACAGAATTAAACCAGTCATATTAAGTAGAACAGACAAAAAAACTACTAAGAGGGATAATGTATTAAGTTGTTCATTAACAGTCAGGGCTATGCTGCTCACTTTGTTAATGCTCCGCCTGTGGTGCTGGCATCCCATACTGGCGCCGGGTTGTAGTCCGGGTTGCTCCTCTTCCAGTCCAGCTCTCTGCTGTAGCCCGGGAAGGCAGTGGAGAATGGCCCAAGTGCTTGGGCCCCTGCACCCGCATGGAAGACCAGGGAAGAAGCACCTGGCTCCTGGCTTCAGATCGGCGCAGTACCAGCCATAGTGGCCATTTGGGGAGTGAACCAATGGATGGAAGACCTTTCTCTCTCTCTCTCTGTCTCTCTCTCTGTCTCTCTCTCTCATTGTCTATAACTCTACTTGTGAAATAAATTTTAAAAAAATGAAAATGAAAAAATTTAAGAAAATATAAAGGCAAAGGAAGAATAGGGGAGCGGAGGGACAAGGGAGAGAGGGTAGAGTGGAAATATCACCTGCTCTTAAAGCTGTATATATGAAATATCTGAAATTGGTTGCCTTTATGTAAATAAAAAAATTGAAGAAAAATCTCTGTAAGTGTATGCCCTCCAGGTCTCCATTTGGGGCTTGAACGAGCACATAAAGCATCCTTAACTATCATTCACTTCTTGGTACTGTCAGATCTGCAGGTTTATGTGGCCTGGGTGGCATTTGTCCATGATCCTTCTGGTTGTTTCAGGAGTGACCAGGTGAATTAAACTGTAATATGAGTGGGGGTCACAACCCCCAAGTGCTGGGCATTAATTTATGTGATTCCTCCTGGGATACAGGATTACTTCTGATTTTTCAGAATTAGCCTAGAAGGAAGGATGTGTCTACTTGTTCCTTCCTATCATAATGCCTTTCACTCTATGGGTTAGAGAGCCATTCACTGCTTAGGAACCCATTGTACTCAAGAACAAAAGAAATTCAACTGACCATACCTGTGAGTCCTTGGATTCACTACATGACAATAAAGCTGCAGAAAGCCCACATTATCTGCCCATTACCTAACATACCAGTGGAGTTCCTGTCTCACTCAAAGGACATCAGAGTCTCATCCCAAGAGAGTGTAATTTCTAGGGCTACAGCAAGGTGTGCTTTCTGTCAACCAGTATTTTAACTTGAGTTCCTACAAAGAGCCGTCCATTAGAAAAGGTATACAAACAACTAGGGAAAGAGAAGAACTAGGATAAAAGAAACATGATAGAAGGCAAAACCAATTCCTTGGTGAGTTTTTGAGCTAACTGCCACCAGGGAACTCTGGGACTTCATTCTGTTGCAGATGTTTGCAGAGATACGTGGAAAGCTTCTCCTCATCTCCTGTCCAAGGCAGAGAAGAAGCACCACTTAGCTACTGGCTCGAATGACTTCATTTACCAAGGAGAAACCAATGACCTGGGCTCCAAGATTCAGAGATGACTTAGAATATCGAGATGGTTTCCACCAAGAGTTCTAAAATGCCATGGCAGGGGCTGGCATTGTGTCACAGAAGGTCCTAAATGAGTCAGTTCTGGTTTCTGCTTTTCCACTTCCTATCCAGCTCCCTGATAATGTGCCTGCAAAGATAGTGGAAGATGGCCAAGATAGTGCTTGCGCCCCTGTCATTCACGGGGAGATGGGGATGGAGTTCCAGGTTCCTGGTTCCAATATGGCCCACCCCTGGCTGTTTCAATCATTTGGAGAGTGAATCAGCAAACCGAAGATCTTCCTCTGTCTGTCTATCCCCTTTCCTCTGTAACTCAGCCTTTAAAACATAAACAAACAAATAAATAAATAACTACATCTTAAAATTAAAATGTCACGATATAAACATCCCTTGGGGCAGAAATGAAGAGAAATTGGAAGTAGCAGCTAAGGTACATCTGTGGGAAGTTGGTCATCACCAGTGGCAGAGAATATTAGGTGGGTGACAAGAGTATCCAGTACATTCACCAAATTTTTTTTCAAATTCACACTCTCTAATAAATTAACATTTAGAGAAACCATTCTCAAGTCCTTTCCAATCTCTCTACAGAGCTTTTTTTTAAAATTGTTTATTTATTTATTTATTTATTTATTTGAAAGGCAGAACCAAAGAGAGAGGGAGAGATAGAGAGAGCTCTTCCATCTGCCAACGACCCCACCCTGCCCCACCCCAGAAACCAAATGGCCATGATGGCCATAGCTGGGCTGATCCAAAGCCAGGATCTAGGAGTCTTCTCTAGGTTCCCTGCATGGATGCAGGGGCCCAAGCACTTGGGCTATCCTCTGCTGCCCTCCTAAGGTGCACCACAGGGAGCTGGATCAAAAGTTGTGTAGCTGGAACCTGAACCAGCGCCCTCATGGGAGTAGGTGCTGTAAGCAGCAGCCTCATGGCCACCATGCCGAACACTGGCTCCTCAAAAGATCTTTTAGTTAGCATATAAATTGTCCTACTGCTACCTTTGTTTGCATGATGAAAAGCAGACATCTGGGTTCAGGTATTGTTGAGTTAAAATGCCTTCATAGCTAACCTGATACATTAATCTCAAAGCAGACAATCGAATGTTAAGTCTAGGCCCAGTTCTATTAAGTATGGTTTTACAACTCTGTTCTACAATTCCTGTGTGACCTGAGACTTTTTGACTTGAGGCAAATAATCAGCGGTCATCACCACACTACAACCAAACAGTAACTAGCCTTCATCTACCAAATTCCCCAAATATCAGATATCAAACTATAAATAATCAGATATCTTTTAGTAGGTGAGTAAACAAAAACGTATAGATTACTCAACATTCCCTCTGCTGGTCTTTCCTAAAGATTAGCTGGTTCCTGGTGGAGAGCTATCACCCATCACCCTAGAACTGAAGCCCCTCCGTCTCCCATGCTCCTTGGCTGTTGCCCCTTTCTGCAGGTGGCAGTGACATCTTGGTGGCTGGCTCCCCTAAACTCATCAAGATGCCAATCAGTTTTATGCAAGACAAAAGATGCTGACAATACTATCTGAGCTGATTTTTTTTTACTAGCATTTGCTATGTTTTTCAATTTTGGAGACATTACTGTATGCTGACAAGTAGAGATAAAACTAATATCAAATGAGATTGAGAAGAGGGAGTGAATTTTCATCCAGGGAAGGAATCAGATTGAACCTGGAGTGAGAATATGCATATCTAATGACAGTGGAGCCTATTTGCCTGCAGTTTTGGAAAGAGGTGAACGCTGAAGTTTTATGATGCAAGGTAGTCAATTAAGAGAGATTTTGATTGATTCATTGCAAGTTCCAAACCAAAAGGGCCCCTTCAATCCCCTGTGTAAGCTTCAGTCTGGTGCAGAGTGAGCACCAAGAGCAGCACAACCCTCTTTTCTTTCATAATCTAGCACTCAAGTTTCCCGGAGAGCCTTGTTTTCTAATATTCCAAAGTACTGACAACCTCTTGTTCCAAAAGTTCATTACTCTCCAAATTTGAATTACAGTCATCGGACCACTTACCTGAAAGAGTTCTCATACATTTCATTTGACAAAGCTAGGGCATTTAGCAAAATCTGAACTGTTGATATAAGTCAGAGTTCAATCCTTGTGAAGTTTCATAACATACAATTTTGGATAATGTCTGAAAAACTGTATCCGTCATTTGATCTTTCAGATCATGTGATGATGTTCCCTTTATTACTCAGTTCCACATCCCTGAACTTTCCCTTCTAAGAAAACTGGTATTATTATCCTCTTGCACAAAGTAAGTTATCACCATGGCTACTGACCTACATCTGTTTCTAAGACGTTGCTTTCTTTATGATATATGAAACATAGTACATCTTCATAATGATCACTACCATAACCCTGTGCAAAAATAAATTAAGTACAGTTTATAGAATGAAAAGAATATGCTAATGTGACATTAAGACTGTGAATTTGAGGCTCTTTTCAGTTCAGTGATGCTAAACAATTTTAAGAAAAAACTTAACAGGTACAATAATAGCACTTCTGCTCTCTCTCCTTTTAAAATTCATTATTTATTCCAAAATTACATCAGCCTAACCAGTATCCCTAAACCTTTGTTATGTACAGTATGTTAGTGGGATGTTCAAACTTCTACAGCATCCTTGATAGGTTGTACAAATGAGATTATCCCATAGTATCTTCTTCATACCTTTCTGGATAAGACAGCAAGGATAGCTTCCAGGGAAAAAACTCAAAATTTTACCAAGAAAATACATTTTAAGCCTGCATTTTTTGAGGCCAGTCCTACAGGAAATCAATTATTGAAAGAAGGGATGTGGTGTCTGGGATTAAAGGAATGCCTGGTAGGAGAAGAGATTCAGGTCTAGACAAATGTGCAGATATAGATATACAATATTTAGATATACTGAACATACGTCAGAAATGGGGAAATGAGGATGACAGAGTTAAAGATGAATTCTAAGATTCTATCAGAATTAATACTGGGAGCTGAGACACGACCACTGGCTTTACACTGCCAAGTCCACAGGCAGGATCTACCTCGGAAGTATGCCTTTGGTTCTTCTAATCTCAAAAGGCAGAGTACAAATATAGGCTGTGGCTCACCAGACAGAACAAGAATGAAAATGTACTATATAACTAAAATTTGAGAATAAAACAGGTTGCCTGTTCTTAGAATACTGATGTGCCAACTTCCATACATCACTGAAAGAGATTCAGAGATTCACTGAGGACTGGAGAGCCTCCTGCTATTCTTGTTTTCTGGAAGTGAGAACAAATGAAATCACTCTCCTAGGAAGAATATTCTTTTTTTTAAAAAAGATTTATTTATTTATTTTAAAGTCAGAGTTACACAGGGAGAGGAGAGGCAGAGAGAGGGAGAGAGAGGTCTTCCATCTGATGGTTCACTCCTTAATTGGCCACAACGGCCTGAGCTGCGCCGATCCGAAGCCAGGAGTCTGGCGGTTCCTCTGGGTCTCCCATGTGGGTGCAGGTGCCCAAGGACTTGGGCCATCTTCTACTGCTTTCCCAGACCATAGCAGAGAGCTGGATTGGAAGTGCAGCAGCTGGGTCTCAAACCGGCGCCCATATGGGATTTTGGCACTTCAGGTCAGGGCGTAAATCCACAGCGCCACAGCGCCGGCCCCCAGAAGAATATTCTTTATTAAATTCTTTGTTATTCTGGCCTGGCATCTTAGAAGTCATATTCAAAATCCCTGACTCCTAAGAATTCATGTCAAAGTTTTTACACCTGCATCTATTTTTAGATACTCCAGTGTCTGACCACTCTCTTCAATTAGTGCATGAGTTCTTCGGAGGCATCACTGGAATCTTGGTTTGGTCACATCATCATTTCTAGATGCCTCATGTTAAACTGCTATTCTTTCAAGCATGGCTATTTTTGAAAAAACGGTATCCTATATATAAATCAGTTGGTTTTTATAAGAACCTATGTCACCCCAGTACCTCGTTTTGTAGTAAAGAATTCTAAAATTTCAAATAAAACAAAAAATCCAATTGGCAAAGACTAATGTGTGTGCCCTGTTATATTACTAGATGCTTCTGATCAAGTTAGAACATCTAAGACTGGGATATCTTGAAACCCACCAGGAGACTCCAGTTGTGATCTTGAATTGAGGCTCAGCATAATGATACATAGAAAGAACAGAACTACAGTAGGAGTCTGACGACCAGAGCATCTTTCTTGGAACCTAGTTCCTAATCTGGAGACATAAGAACTGGACCAGGCCAAGGGTTTGGAATCCTTTGGATGCCTGGTTAAACTGCAGATTGCTGAACCTCTCCTGGAGTCTCCAATTTGGCAGGTGAGAGGTGGGATGGAACATGAACACTCCTATCAAGTTCCTCGGCGATGGTGATGCTGAGGCTCTGGAACTACACTTAGAGAAACACCAGCCTAGTTGATGCCACACATCTTCCTCCTCTTGGGAAATATACACATCAGAAAGCAGGCAACTCAGTATCAGTAAGACAGGGTGCAGAAACGCTTTGTGTACAGACTGGTGTAAATGAAGACTGAGCAGTTAGTAATGTCCTCCCACCCTAGAACACAAGGCAGTCCTAAAGCATCTAATAATAAAAAATGAACTTTCACAGATAACGAAACTGGAACACATCTAACTCAAACTTTTAAAACATTTAATTCACCACAAATTTTTCTATAAGTGAAAAAAATTTAAATATACAGATACAAGAAAAGATCGTCCATTTTTCTGTTAGGTTAAAGCATTCTTTATTCTAAGAAAACTTACACAATCATGTTAAACAAAAGAACAGAGACCCACGAGTACACTGCCTCCTTTCAGACAACCACCTGGGCCTGGCATGCTTGGGCTCTGCACTTCTCATCACATCCCACCTACCCTCTGCCTGGGTTTATGAGAGATTACTACTTTCTCATTCTAGTTTTTCTAATACCTTGTAGAATAAACAACAAAATGTTTATTTTATACCACTCTGGCATTAATAGCTTATACTGGCAACGTTTTACACTTCTGATCCACTGTTTGCATTTTGAACGATCACTCTTAAAGACATAATGCAAACACTTAATGAGGATTGTGGCAACAGAGCTGGAAGAGGAAGATGGCCCATCTTGTGTGGATGGTGAAAATGACATTGAACGATCAATTTAACATGCATGAGTGCTGGCTTGTGAGCTGCACATTCATCTCTTTTCCAGGACTCTGTCTCCTGCAAAACTGACTCAGTGTTCCAATCCATGGGAAGAATGCTTAAGGAAGACTGGGTGGACTGCACCTTTTTAGCATACAGGGACGAATCCTGTACTTACATTTCTTTGATCCACTTTGATCATATCACAGCCACTTGCTATGTTGCTGTACGCATTAGTTCTTCCTAGCCCGATATGATTCACTGATTTGGCTGAAACCTTGCACCTGCCACCACACATCTGGCAGGACCATCCAGCCCTTGACAGTGGGCTTCATTTGCCTTGTTGGAAGATGCTCTACCTCAGTGCCTCTTGATTGCAAGCCAGCAGTCCGCCCTGCTCCTGGTCACCAGTTAGTTTTCACTAATCATGTATGTTGGTTTTCTTTTCTGGTTTTGTTTCTATGTGCAGTTGTTGCAATTGCAGGCATAGGGGAGGCATTTATGTATACATTTATCACTAATTTGGGCATAGATGACTTTTAAATAATTGTTGAAGGGATTATACTGTCAAAAAAAAAAAAAAAAGAAGAAGAAAAAAGAAAAAGTTTCTTATGTTCCAGAATGGTTGCATCCTTCATTTTGTCTTATTTTGCCAGGTTTGCCTGTGTCCCTAAAGGACTGACAGGATCCTGGACAGAATCCCTGTAGAGTGCATCCTGCTCCCCTATCACAAACATACACAATATAAACAAGAGTCACTTGGCACCCAGGGTCCACAGTGACACACTGACACTTGTAGTCCCAATCACTTATTCTTGTGAACACAACACACCAGGGTCCAGAGAAACCCTAATATGTTGCCCAACAGCCTTAAAATGAGAGGCAATTGCATCCAAATGCTGGTGACGCTCATATTGTTGTTAGAAACAGGCATTTCTCCTAAGCACAAAGAGTCCTGAAGAGAAGCAGTTATTTCATCAAAAAACCAATTGATCTGCCTTTCCTTTTAGACAGGATGAAAGCAATAGATTCTCGCACAGAGAATAATTTTTCCCATATGTGTGTTGGAAATCTATTGTTTTTTGTTTCTCATTATGCTTCAAATTGTGGTTCTGAGCATCACAGAAAATATCACACAATAATCATATTAGTTGCACATGGATCACAGACATATCATATTAAGCAATTCACAGTATTCTAAGTTTTTATACATGTATATACTTCTGTATCAATGTAGCCTATGTAAAGTAAGATATAGGTTCTTTATTTTGGTACTCAGAAATCCTTTCAACAATACAATGGATACTAATTATTTTTCATAAACCACTTTAATAGAATTTATTTAAGTTGAATAGAGTACATAAAATTTTCAGCTTTATATTTAACTTATTTATATCTATTATGTTTAATGTATAATTTAATTTTAAAGTTAATTTGGATTATATTAAAGAAAAGTTATCCTTTTAAACACACACACATAGTTTATATTTTACCATGGTTTCACCTGTGGTTTTGAAAAACATTAAACTTTGCATTTTTTTCTCTATCATAAAAGCATGCTTATCAAGATAGGAAGCCAGAACATATAATAATTAACAGCCCGATAGAAAATATTTAGGCATATGGTAGGAAGGCCTCCTGCTGTGCTATTGTTTTGGGCCTCACAAATGTTAAGATTGAGTTAATCCTCTTCCATGACAGGAAGTCAGATCAGCCATATGGCATCAATATCCTCACATTCTTAATGGTCAACTAAAGAGGGAGCTGCAAGAACAATGGTAAAGTCAGTGGTACATATTGGAAGATAGAGCACACTTAGGTTTTAAATTATCTATTGTATCTTAGCCCAATGAACACTATTACTTATTTTCATGGGATATAATCTTATTTCAATGTTGACTTTAAGTTTCCATTATAAAAGGTAAGTAAGTTCTAGAGGTCTACTGTACAGCATAGAGTCTATATTTAACATACTGTATTTTAGAGGTAGATATTTCACCTAGAGATTAAAATTCCAATTGAGATGCCCACATTCCACATTGAGTGCTTTCAGTTCAACTCCCGGCTTCTCTCCCAATTCCAGTTTCCTGTTAATGTTTATTGTGGGAAATAGTGGTGCAGAAGTAGTTCAGTCCCTGTCATCCAATGGGAGCCTGGGGTTGAGTCTCCAGCTCTTGGCTTTGACCTGGCCAAGTCCTGGCCATTGCAGGCATCTGGGGGAGTAAACCAGCAGGTGGGAGCTTGCGCTCTCTCTCTCACATAAATAAAAATAAATATGGTGTTATATACTTAAAATCTGCCAAGTAGATGAATCTTACATAAACTGTTCTTACCACACAAAAAAAAAAAAAAAATAAAGGAGGTGAGAAGAAACTTTGGGAGTGATAGACATGTTTATTGCCTTGACAGTGGCACTAGTTTCACAGGTCCATGCCTATCCCTGAACTCATCAAGTTGTATGTATTAAATATGTGCCATTTTTATATATCAGAAATAGTCTGTCTGATGTCGATAACAAGCATTCTAATATACCAAATGTCAAAGGCTGTGTTAGAACACCCTGAATCCCTGTTTTTGCATTCTCATTTACTTTCCTGGAAGTCTTATTTCCTCCACCCTCCTAACCTCAACTTCACTGTTTTTCCCTTCTTGCATATGTTGTTTCCTTAGTGTGTTTGTCTCCTTAGTGTGTCTCCTTAGGGTGTTTAATGCAATGATAAATTCTGACTACATATCCTATTTTTGTACTATAGGTTGGATTGGCCTGAGATCCAATTGTGAAGAAAGGTCCCCCTCATCTGGGGACAATTGTTGTGAGACAGTTCTCCACATGATTCCTTTCTGTATGTCTCATGAGCAGAAGCACTAACTGGTCTTCATTTCATATTTTCTTGCTAAAGATGTCTGCATAATGACAGTAGAGAAAGACAAAGAGGAAGAAGGGTAGGTTTACTTCTTGTTCCACACCATGGAAATGTCTTCCCCGGGAGCAAAGGTCAGCCATGTCTAGTGTCCAGCATAAAAGGTTCAGGTACTTTAGCTCAGGGATCCTTGACAGGAATGTAGCTGCACTGCACACATGGCTCTACTAATGATCACGGTCTCGGGCAAGGCAATATTACATAAATATGATGCTCATGTTACCTGCTGTGCTGTGATTCATAAAGGCTTTGTCTCTGACCCAACACTCATGCCATCTACCACTATCCTTGAAAATGTGGCAATATTGCACAAACTTCACAATTTTTAACACAAGGCCCTCTTTTTCCCTCATCATCTTCCATTTCAATGTTACTATGCTGCTCACCAAAGATATTCTAGTTAGGCTCATGTTTTCTGGACCGTCACTAAACTAAATTCATAATACCTCAAAGTTTCCCTGGGTTGCACAAGATACTTATCCAGCTCAGCACAGACATGTTCTACTAATTTTTACAAACTAAAAGAATAAGTTTACTGGAGGAAGGAAAACATTATCAACAAATTCACATTATATAATCAAATCATAAGGCATTGTCCAGTATAGGTATTAGAATAAATATATGTATATATGTTTTTACTATTGAGAAGGCTCTTCCCTGTTCATGTAATTTTGTTGAATACTCACATTCACAACATCATGAATATCACTGTCTATGTTTTATCAGTTGGGAACCTGAAGAACAGAATGATAAGAAAATTTTCTAATACTGCAAAACCATGAACTGCTTAATTTTGGAGAACAATTGTGATCCTGCAATATAAGATCTTTTCACCACCTTCAAACTTCATAAGCCTAATTGTTTTTTAAAATGCAGTGGCAACTCACTGGAACGAGCTTGTGCCAGGCAGAGATAAGTGAAGTACAAACACATCTGAGCACAGGGCTTTCATGAGAACACTTGCCTCTTCCACCTGACATTGCTACACTGGTATTTGCCACATTTCATCTGGAAAAATGAAAACTATACATGTGATGAACTCTATCATAAACAGTTTACTTCAACTATTTTATGTCCACATCTAAGTGGTTAAAAGCACATCTTGGGGCAAGTATTATTTGGTCTACACATTAAAGTGCCCACATCAGATATCTGGGTTCCTTACTCGACTCTACTTCTGATTTCAGCCTGCTGTTAATGTAGATGTAGAGGGGCACTGGTGGTGGCGCAAGTGATTAGATTCCTTCTGTCCATGTGGAAGGCCAGGACTGAGCTCCTGATTCCTGGTTTTGAACCCTGGCCTAGGATTATTGAAGGCTTTTAAGGAGTGAATTGGTGAATAGTAGCATTCTCTCTCTCTCTCTCTCTCTCCCTCTCTCTCTCTCTTTCAAAAAGAACGTTAAAGTTCTCAAAATTAGTAAAAATAAAAGCACAAGTTCTTCAGTCAAGAATGGATTTAACTCTAGTCCTAAGATTTTCTGTATGACCTCATGTAAGCTACTATGAGACAATGGAATTTACCAGGCTGATTGTGATCATGATGTAGTGAGACATTAAAAGCAAATTTTAACACAGTGGCTGATCCATAGAAAGTGTTAATTACTATTACAGTTGTCGTATTGTCCCTTCTTTCCAAGCAGAATTTAAGGTATCAAGAATTCTAAAGGGCCTAAGGTAGCACGTTGCATGATAAAAAGATAGACTAAGACAATCTTATGGGACAACAGGTATGAGCTAAATGGATGCTTGGACTCACAATGGTATGTGTTTCAAGGGATGAACTCTGAGCTTAGATAAACTCATGTTTTATGGACAGCAAACATATCTGCCTCCTAGTCAAGAGAGGGATGTTATCTCCTACTCCAGGGCTATTTACTATATAATTATCCCTGATAAGATAGTCTGGTAGAAAGAGCTCTCAGTGCCTCTGCTCATAACACATGCAGAAATTTGATAAAATGAAGAACTGTCTCAACACAAGATCTATGAGACTAGAGAACAGGCCAGTCACCTACAGGGTTATATTCCTAGAGCTTAGAAATTACAAGCCTGATTAGAACTTAAAATATTTTTGAATGGAAGAATTATAACAGTTGGTATAAATGTATAAATATAATTGCATTATATAAAAAAACCACAGTATTTAATTTTATTTAAATCTGGGTTTGACTCAGAGGGCTTCCATAGCCTTGGAAACTCATGACTGGAGCATAGGGAGATTACTGATGCCATAGACAGGAGTGTCAATTGGTAAAGTCAACAACAGGAGTCACTGTGCACTTACTCCTCATGTAGGATCTCTATCCTTAATGTGTTGTACATTGAGATTTAATGCTATAACGAGTACTCAAACAATATATTTCACTTTGTGTTTCTATGGGGGTGCAAACTGTTGAAATCCTTACTTAATGCATACTAAACTGATCCTCTGTAAAAAAAAAAAAAAAAAAAGAAGAAATTATCAATTCCCAACTTGACTTTCACTGGGATTAAACATGACAATAGGTCTGCTCTGATTTCATCATCATTTAAAAAAAAATCATCTATTATTTTTCATTTTATGTTTCTGTGTGGGAGCAAACTGTTGAAATCCATACTTAATGTATACTAAGCTGATCTTCTGTATATTAAGATAATCAAAAATGAATCTTGATGTGAATGGAAGGGGAGAGGGAGTGGGAAAGGGGAGGGTTGTGGGTGGGAGGGACGGTATGGGGGGGAAGCCATTGTAATCCATAAGTCGTACTTTGGAAATTTATATTCATTAAATAAAAGTTTAAAAAAAAATAAATAAATCTGGGTTTGATACCTAGCTCCAGGTCCTGACTCCAACTGTCCACCAATGCAGACTCTGGAAAGCATCAGTTCTGCATCCCATACGGGAAACCTGGATTGTGTTCCTGGTTCCTGGTTCCAGCCCACTGCAGGCAACTGGGGAGTGAACCAGCAGCTGGAAATTCTCTCTCTCTCTCTCTCTCTCTATCTCTCTCTCTCTTTCTCTCAAATAAATAAAAATAACAATTATGATTTCTAAGAAATTAATTTGTGAATTCAGGAGGCTACTGGTCCCACTCCTTAGAGTTATGGACAATACAGTTATCTTTACCGTATGTGAGGTAGGGTTTCTGGTATAAGTTAGAAGAGTCATGGCTTATTGACTCATTGGTGCACATAGGCCTGAATTTTCACAAGTGCTGGGAAAATGGAACCCCTAGGAGCTCCTGGAAGATGTCACGCTTTGTGAGCTGGCTAGAGCACAACCATGGTTTGGTCTTCACTAGGGTCATACTCCTCTCTCTGCTTCCCCAGCTTGGAGAACACTTCATTTCTTTTTTAGTTCCTCTAAACTGACCTCACTCCTCTGCCCCTATTCTTTCCCTTTCTGGCATGATTCCTTCAAGGAGCATGTGTTTTCTGAAAACAAAAATCCTATATAATTAAGGCTATTCCTGAAGTAACCACATGCAGAGGCCTATTTACCTTCTCATAGTGGAGAGGAGATGCAGGTAGAGTGACACAATCTCAATTCATTATCCTGACTGGTGATTATGATTACACCGCTCCAGTCAGTCCCATTTATTTTACAAACCTTTGGGAATTGAGGCAAGGAAAGGAGATGTTAAAGGAATCAGTTAAGGGATGTCTAAGACAGGAAGGAGGAACAAAAAAAAAAAAAAAACAAAAAAAAAAACAACCTGGATTTAACTATATAATCTCAGGAATCTCATGAGATTCTTAATGTCCCCACAGCTCGAACTTGATCTTCTGGTGTGTTAATATTTCAACATACAGGGAAAACCACTTACAGACCTCTGGTGGCCTTTTCTATATCTGGAGAGTAACTGAGGCTGAAAAATATTAAGCAAATACTAATTCTACTCAAGAGTTTATTGGGTTATTTTTATATCTGTGCTCAATAAGTCATACTTCATAAACTCTGGGTCAAAGTATTGACACGGGGATTTTGGTGCCATATCCAACTGAGTTCTCATCCCATGCCACCAAAAAATAAGGACATGGATGAGAAGGGTCAGTAAAGAGAAAGTGGTTTTATTGATGGAACAAAGCAAGACTCTCTTGGCACCTGGAGAGGAAGTTGAGCCCCTGTTAACCAGCAAGGGACTCCAAGGGGAGTTAAATCTATGATTGCTAAGGGCTTTTTATCTAGTTGAATGGAGAACTTTTGACTGGCTGGCTAAGATGTCAAACTTGAAAGTAAAACATCAGCCAATCATCAGGCTAGTTAGCTGTCATCAGCCAACTTGTCTTTTCAGGGGTCTCTGGCATTACAACAGGTACTTCTTGTATATATTTTTGGCTAGGGGCTTTTTGTGCTCAGCTTGCAGGCCAGCATCCTTTAACTTTCTAAGAATGAAGCTCTTGCAGGTGCCCTATGGTTTTTCTAAAAAACTGCCTTGCCTGGGCTGTGGAGAGGGACCATACCCTGTCTGCTTTCCTAACTGTGACCCTGTTATCTGCCTGCCTTTCATTATGAGGGACTTCAAACAATTTGTGAATACTTTGAATTAAAAAATAATTTTGGTGCAAGTTTTTTTTTTTTTTAATTCACGCATAGTTTTGTCAAATATACATTTTCCATGAACTTTCTGAAGAACCCTAACATAGATAGGTTTGGACTCATTCAACATAAAATATTCATTTAACTCTTAAAAATAAAGCGATATAAGTTTCAACCAATCAGTTCCATTATCCATTATCTAAGTTTTAAATGATCTTCAGAATATTTCATCATTAGAAATAAGCCACACAAAAAAAATTTTTGGCCTCAAAGTTTCTTTTCCAAAATGGTAACTTATTTTACTATGCATGCAAAAATCTAAGTAATGATTAGTACTAGTGGCATTAAAGAATACTGTAATCATTACTGGAGAGACAGGCACTTAATGTCAATCAAAACTAGAAGTTGAAGAAATAACAGGAAGCCTAATGATGGATACAAGTGGTAGCTGCCCTGGTTTGGATGTTGTCTGTCCCCAAGGGTTTGTGTTTTTGAGGGCTGAGGAGTGTGCTGTGGACCTCTGAGAGGTGGAGCCTCAAGGGAGAACCTGCCATCATTGGGGGGGTGCCTTCAGAGGGGGATATGGAAACCAGCCTTTTTGTCTTCATGCTGGCTGTATGATTTCTTTATTTTTATTTTTATTTTTTTTTTAATTTTTGACAGCCAGAGTGGACAGTGAAAGAGAGAGATAGAGAGAAAGGTCTTCCTTTTGTCGTTGGTTCACCCTCCAATGGCCGCTGCAGCCGGCGCGCTGCGGCCGGCGCACCGTGCTGATCCGATGGCAGGAGCCAGGTGCTTATCCTGGTCTCCCATGGGGTGCAAGGCCCAAATACTTGGGCCCTCCTCCACTGCACTCCCGGGCCACAGCAGAGAGCTGGCCTGGAAGAGGGACAACCGGGACAGAACCCGGTGCCCCGACCGGGACTAGAACCTGGTGTGCCGGCGCCGCAAGGCAGAGGATTAGCCTATTGAGCCACAGCGCTGGCCATGGCTGTATGATTTCTCACTTCCACTTGCACCTCTGTGACTGTGATGCCAGCCTCCATCAGGCCCTCTGGAGAGGCAAACCAACGGCACTGAGCGATTTTGGACTTTCAGTCCCTGAAACAGTGAGCTTATGAACTTCATTTCAGTTCATGTAGCCTTCCTTGTGTATTTCACTACAGTCCTGCAAAACAGACTGTCACAGCAGCCAATTCATAGTTATATTTATAATTGATCTGGTCTTGATAATAATTCTCTGGCCTTAAAATTCGATTCCTAAATAATTTCCTTTTAAAGTCACAATCGCATAGTTTCTCCAACATTACACTGAAGTTACTTTTTAAAGATCTTGGAAGGTCATTTATTTAATCAACCATCCTTACACTTCAATTCATTAGTTCATTGTCCTCAATCCTCATATATATCTACATCCACTCTTTTTGGCATTTTTACTTTCACTACCATATTCAAATCATTTTCACAAAGGTCACCAATTATTTTCTTAATTTCCAATGAGTAATTTTTAGTCATTATCTCACTCACTCTTTGTGTGTCCTTTGACATTGCTAATTCTACCTCTGTCATGCTTCTTTCTGCTTATTGGCTTCTCTGACCCTATTTTGCTTGGTGATTTTCCTAACAGCATTTAAACAGCTCCATGATGAAATTCCTCTTTTCCTTTTCCCTAGCATTGCATTCACATCTTTTACTCTTTAGCTTCTACAAATTCTGCCTAAGGCATTGCATCCAGTAGTACGATTTCACTTACCCCTGATGTACTGCTGATTACAAAATCATTATCTGTGATTCTCATTGGTCTTCTGTGATCTAGAGATACATTTCCAAATGTGGGTATTCCTTGAGGTTCCCTTTTCTGACACAATTTGTTCTTCTTAGCTGGTTATGCCCTCCCAGAAGCTTAATTCCCACATATTCATCACAGATTGTCATATCTGCATCTTTAGCCCAAATATCTTGTGACCTTTGTGTCCATGTATTTAACCACCTATCAAGGCATCACTACCAAGATGTCAGAAAGTTTGCCAAATGCAGTGTATCAGAATATTAAGATGCCATCTTCCCAGAATCCCCGTCTCTTGTGATGGCAGTCTTGAAGAGGGACCCCTGGATTCCATCCTCAATTTCCCATTCCCTCAACCCCCACTTCCACTCAACAAATGGTCTCTTTATCTCCCATGCATATACACCACAGGTTAGTGTTTCTTCACATAAAAGTGATTTCTGTCAGTTTTTAAACTCACAACATGGAAATAGACTCCTTATGTTTGTTATGACTCCTATCTTCCTCACCTCTCTCCCACCTTGCAGGAATGCACCATTCACTAGGTAGTCACAAGAGCTCTACTAGCTTGTAAACAGAAACACCTAGGGTCCAGAGCTATGGCTTAGCAAGTAAATCCCCTGTCTGTGCTGCAGGCATCCCAAATTGCTACCAGTTTGAGTCCTGGCTGCTTCACTTATGATCCAGCTCTCTTCTAATGTGCCTGGGAAGGTGGCAGAAGATGGCCCAAGTCCTTGAGCCCCTGCACCCATGTAGGAGACCTGGAAGAAGTTCTTGGCTTCTGCATTTTGATTGGACCAGCTCCAGTTGTTGCAGCCGTTTGGGGAGTGAACCAGTGGATAGAAGATTTTTCTCTGTCTCTCTCTCCCCACTGCTTCTGTAACTCTTTCAAATAAATAAATAAATAAATATATAAATCTTAAAAAAAATCAGCTCATTGTCCTGCTCAAAATTATTCAGGTCTTTAAGCCACATGATACAAAGTAAACTCCCCTCACTATGGCCACAATGCCCTTTTCAATCTGTCCTTCACATTCCTGACTAACCTCATCTGCTGGCTTTCTCTCACCAGCACTTTATAATCTGGCACATTCCTCATCCCCTCACACTTTGTGGCTTCCCAGCTCCCTCATATTTTTTCAAGTTTTCCTACTCCTGAATGCCATTCACATTGATAGACCTGTAAAACTGAAGTCTCATTTCAAGGGTTATCTCCTCTATGAATATTTCCCAGAGCTACTCAGGTTCAATTCGCAGGATAAGTGAGTTGTAATTCTCTTCTTTGTTATGCACTTTACAATGTCTTTGTATGAAGCTTGTGAGATCTAATCAGTTAACACATTTGAAAGTCTAAACCTCATAAGATTTGATATTTTAAAATAATTTTGTTTATTTGAAAGTCAGAGACAAAAGAGAGAGAGAGACAGAGATCCCTCATCTAGTGGTTCTCTCCTCAGAGTCCCAAAACAGGCAGGGCTGGGCCAGGCCAAAACAGGAGCTGGAAATATAATCCTGGGTCTCTCCTGTGGGCAATGGGGACCTAACCATGTGAGCCATCACCTGCTGCTCCAAGTTGCACATTAGAAGGAAGATGGAATGGAAAGCAGAGCCAGGACTTGAACTCAGTCACTCTGACATAGAATGCAGGCAATCCAAGCACTGTCTTAACCATTGTACCAGACTCCACCCCAATATTCAATTTTAATATAGTAACTATTACTATTTTTAATAATTGACACGGTGTTTCATTATCACTTTGTTTTCCTCACAATTAAATATCAAACTGCATGAGAACAAGAACTACATCTCAATTTGTATTGTGGAGGACTTGTGCTTTTTTTTTTTTTTTCACAATTGCTATGTGTGTGTGTCTTTTACAATTAGGTAATACCAGGAATGAAATGTGTGCAAAATCAGATTATAAAATGAGTGTGTGCTGGAGGGAGCAGAAATGCAAGTAATATCTATATTTAAAAGAGTACTGAGGAGCTCCAGTTGCGCAATCAGTGCGCGGTACTTATATGAAAAGAGTACTGATATCTGTAACTGTTGATCACTTATGCTCTTCTGCATTGGTATTAGGGCAATAAAGTGTAAGCATGTCTGTGTGTGTGTGTATATATGTATATATATGTACATGTGTATGTACACACACATGCATGCATACAGATAACTACTCACTGGAGTCTTCTCCCTTCTCTCTCAACCTTTACACTTAATCCCAAAATATCTATTTGCATATCTGAGTGCAATGGGTCTTCTAATGTATTCTGAGAGTGCTTACAGGTGTGTCTCACAGGCATCTGTAGCTGAATATATTCAAACACATCAATGTCATTTCTTACACTGTCACCAAAGCTAAAAACTTCAAAGGCATTTTTAACTTCTCACAAACACTTCCAAGTTAGCACAGAATCATCACTGGAATACCTATTAAACATCAGACTACACTCTCCACATCCACTGCTTCTTGTTTTCTCCATTTAGGCTCTTCATTTTCTTTTTCTTTCTTTCTTTTTTTAAAGGGCAAGAGTTTATGGGGGGAAACCCGACTGGACGTGGTTTAAAGCTGATCCCAACCAAGACCAAGAGAAAGGGCATTCATCTTTTGTGGGTAGAGGGGTTTGTCTATGGAGAAAATCCTGAACAATCATACAACATTGAGTGGGGGAGAGGACCATCAGTACACATGGGTCAGGAGTAGAACCATTGATGTTAGAGTAGAGGCTATGATTACAAAGGAATGAGGCCCCAAGTGAGCTAGACAGGGTCTAGAACAAAGGACAGACTCATTACTAGAGGACTTAAGAAAGGTGCTGTCTAAGCCATAAATAAGTTTTCCAATTGAGAGGCAAATAGAAACTTACAGAAGGGGCCTGATAATAATCTGGTGGGCTTTAAGTTATGAGGCCCAGACTTATCTATCTCTTCACAAGGGGTACATCCCAAGGGAGGTATGAACCTCTTTGGGAAAGCATCCTGTTGACTTCTATCACCTAGCTGGCCTGGGAGGAAAGCTGGCCAAGTAAAAGCAGGTGGCATCTCTAACAGGAAAGTTATAGTTCTGCCTGTGATGTTGCTGATCCTACTTGGCCGTCCCCTCAGCAGTGGTGGTTACTTTGGAAGCTGGGCCAAGTGAAGGGCTTTTCAGCTTGGAGCAAGCAAGGTCTGTGGCTCTGACCTACCCAGGGCGTCCTTCGACTCCAGGGCAGGTCCATTTCCAGTGATCCAACTCTTGGCTGGCAGAGCTGCCAGGGCTCTTCATAAGCTGACTTCTGCTGAAGCCCAGGCTCTCCACAGTGAAAGCCACTGCAGTGGACTGGCCTGTTGGATCTCCTTGGGGGCAGATCACTGTACAGAGCTGCCTTTAATAGTAGGTTCTTCATTTTCTAACACTCACCTTCAACCAGACTCCATTCTCCAACCAATTTCTTATTTCCTTTCTAAAATGTAGATCAACTTCTTTATCTGCTTACAAAATATTGATGGTTCACAGTTGCTTAGCATATTAAAAGCTTCAAAACCTCTTGGTACAAAACAGAAGCTCTCAAACTATTTACTTGTAGTGATAAAATCCACAGGCCAGATATCCCCTAGTATACTCAGGGAAACGTCTTTCACTGGCACTAGGAGGGGCTGTGATGCTCAAAATAATACCCCTAAAGACATCTATGTCCTAGTTCTTGAAACCTGAGAATACGGTTCAGGATTGTCTAGGTAGAGCCAGTGTAATCATAAAGGTCTTTAGAAGACAGAAGTAGGAGAATGTGGCTGAGAAAGTGAAATGTAGCAGAGGTGGGATTGATGTCATTAAGAAAAGAGTCACAAGAAAAGGAATGCAGTGGCAACTAGTGGCTGGGAAAGGCAAATAAACAAATTTCCCCAGAGGGGGCTGGCACCGTGGCGCAGTAGGTTAATCCTCCACCTGTGGCTCCTGCATCCCATATGGGCAACGGTTCTAGTCCTGGCTAGCGGGTAAAGCTGCCACCTGCAGTTCTGGCATCCCATATGGGCACCAGTTAAAGTCCCAGCTGTACCACTTCCTTTAAAGCTCTCTGCTATGGCCTGGGAAAGCAGTAGATGGCCCAAGCCCTTGGGCCCCTGCAACTGTATGGGAGACCCGGAAGAAGCTCTTGGCTTCTGGCTTCGGATTGGTGCAGCTCTGGCCATTGTGGCCAATTGGGGAGTGAACCAGCAGATGGAAGACCTCTCTCTCTCTCTCTCTCTCTCTCTCTCTCTCTCTCTCTCTCTCTCTGCCTCTCATTCTCTCTGTGTATAACTCTTTCAAGTAAAATAAATAAATAAATCTTAAAAAAAGAAAGCAGCAGGTCCTAATATAGATACTATTTTCCTCAAAACAGGATTCCAGTTTAAGTGATTTGGCACTATATGGAACTCTCCTCTGCTTTTTTTTTTTTTTTTTTTTTTTTTTTTTTTTTTTAAGATTTATTTTTGTGGGGAGCAACTCAGACTAGACTAAGTTACTGGAATTAAGACTTATTCTATGCATCTGCTCTCCCACAATATGGCGCTGAGAAGGGAGAAGCAGCTTCTACACAGCTGCCTCCAGTTCAACCAATAAACTGTAGGACCTGCTCCTGATTAGAGGAGAGCAGCGTACTCGGCGTGTGGGTAGCAGAGTTGGGATTGGTGGAAGAGGACTATAAAGGAGGAGAGAGACAACATGCACCAGGAACATCTAGGGGGAACATCTATCCGAAGGAACACCTGTGCAGCCCCCGAGAGAGCCGGCCGGCGGTGTGCCGCTCCCCCGCGGAAGTGGGGAAAGTGGCTAGGGGGAACCGCCCTTCCACGGAGGTGGAAGGGACGGTAGCCAACCTGGGAAGAACCAGCAGCAAACCCGGGGAGGGCCGAGCAGACGAAAGAACAGCGCAGGGTCCTGTGTCGTTCCTCCACGAAGACGGGGAGCGACAATTTTATTTATTTGAAAGGCAGAGCTAGAGAGAGAGAGAGAGAGAGAGAGAGAGAGAGAGAGACATATGTAGATAAACAGAGCTAGAGATATATAGAGACAAGTCTTCCGTCTGCTGGCTCTCTCCCAAAATTGCTGCAAAGGCCAGGGATGGAGCAGGCTGAAGCCAGAAGCCAGGAGCTTTTTCTGGGTCTCCCACATGAATGCAGGGCCCAACCACTTGGGCCATGTTCTGTTCTTTCCCAGGAGCACTACCAGGGAGCTGGATCAGAAGTAGAACAGCTGGGACTTGAAGCAGCACACATATGGGATGTTGGCATTTCAGGCAGAGGCTCAACCCGTTATTTCAGACCGCTGGCCTCTCTCCTCTGCTTTTACCCTTATGCAACAGTAAGTGAATGTTAACCGGTAAGTGTTTTTCTATTATTGTTTCCCTTCCCACATGATAACACCCATTATTCTGCTATTGCCCTACAGGAGGTTTCTTTCATTCCCTTTTATAGAAAGGAGGCTGCCTCAATTCATGATTCACAAATAAAAGACCACCAGATCTATAACTAAATGGTTTGTACTCTTGGTTTGAAAGAACAAAAGCAAATGAAGCAAATACATTATATAATAATGCCATTTACTTCAAATATCAAGTCGCTAACAGCGTAAGGCAGTGATTATTTTGAAGCTGGGATGATTTAAAGCATCTTTCAAGAAGGTCACCTGGCTGCCTTTGGACACAATTTTATATAAAGTAATGACAACGAGATTTCACTACAAGTCAAGAGGGGGTAAGGTTATAAGGAGAAAAACGACCCAAAGCATGCTGAAAGACTGGGTTCGACAGATGATTCTATGAACTGAAAGGAAAGACGGGCATTTCCATGTACTAAAGGGAAAGATGAGAAAGGAGCAAAGCAAAATGCCCAGGGTTAAAGCAGCAGAAGCAGTGATGATTAAATGTATCCAATGACAAGGGTTGTGCGGTTGAACAATACTGAGAAGTTCACCTTGCTGGACAACAAGTGGTGGAGTAAAAAGTAGCAGGTCAGGTGCAGTTACGAAAAATCCATCATGGCTCACTGACACGTTAAGGTAGTGTCACAACTAAAGGTCTGCTGATGGCACTCCTCTAGCCGTTCTCCCATGCTGTAGCTGAATTTCCTGGGGTACTCTACAGTAGTTGGTAAGGGTCTACTATTGTTACACTGGAAGTGTGACCCTGCACTGACATCAGCCCACTCTTCTGGAAGGAATGCCTGATACCCCAGGGCCTCCAAAAAACATAAACTCTCTTTACCATCATTGCTCTCTGAAGTAAAAATTAACTTTCTGTTTCACTAGCTTGTTTTTAATTTTAAAATTTTAACTTTTTTACTTTCATTTTTTGAAAGGCATAAATAGAGAGAAAGAGAAACCAGGAGAGAGCTCCTGTCCAGTGGTTCATTCCGCAAATGCCCACAACAGCAGGGGCTGGGCCAGGCTGAAACGAGGAGCCTATAACCCAATCTGGGTCTCAGTTTGGGCAGAAGGGATCCAAGAACTTGAGCCTTCACCTGCTGCTTCCCTTGGTGCACATTAGCAGGAAGCTGCAACTGGAAGCAGAGCCGGGACGCAGATCCAGGCATCCAGATACAGAATGTTGTTGTCAAATGGCTTCTTAACTGCTGTGTCAGACATCCATGTCTCAATAGTGAATTTTAAAGTCGGGGTATTTAATTCATGAATTTATATTTTATACTATATGTGTAAAATTGAAAACAATTTATTTTTCTAGATGAAAATATGTCAGTTAAATCTCTGCATTTAGAATAAAAAAAACTTGAATTATAATTAAATGTTGCTAATTTCAGAGACTAAACTTGGAAGATCACAATCCATGTTTACTTATTGTTCTCTGATCTACTTTTCTATGTAGATATGATTTCATGTTAGCATGTGTGGGGAGCAAACCGGACTAGACTGAGTTACTGGAATTAAGACTTATTCTATGCATCTGCTCTCCCACAATATGGCGCTGGGAGAGAAGTAAACAGCTTCCGCACAGCTGCCTCCAGTTCAACCAATAAACTGTAGGACTTGCTCCTGATTGGAGAGCAGCGTACTCGGCGTGTGGGCAGCCGAGTTAGGATTGGCGGAGGAGGACTATAAAGGAGGAGAGAGACGGCATGCACCAGGAACATCTATGGGGAACATCTAAGGGGAACATCTAGCTGAAGGAACACCTGTGCAGCCCCCGAGAAAGCTGGTCGGCGGTGTGCCGCTCCCCTGCGGAAGTGGGGAATGTGGCCAGGGGGAACTGCCCTTCCACGGAGGTGGAAGGGATAGTAGCCAACCTGGGAAGAACCAGCAGCAAACCTGGGGAGGGCCGAGCAGACGAAAAGAACAGTGCAGGGTCCTGTGTCGTTCCTCCACGAAGAGGGGGAGCGACAGCATGGTCATTTATTTTCCATATGTGGTAATCATATAGAAATATTTATTAGTATTTTCAAATTTTAACATGGAGGGATAGGTCACTTCCAATCCATAGCAATGTGTTTCCCTACAGTATATTCAAGGAAAGTGTCTAAAAATATAGGGAATCTTCCTCCTAACTCTATCTCCATTCCCCAAATTAGGGATGGTTAGCTGAGTTCTCCCTTTTGATAAGAATTTGTATGTACCAATTACCAAATGTATAGAAAAATATAATAAAATTTCTGTTTTAAATGTTTTATACTTAGGCTATGTTTACAAAATCAGGAATACCAGATTATAGGATCTAGTAACTCTCAGTCCTTGCCAAATTGAGCACCTATCATACTACCACGTTCATTTATTCATTTATTCAACAAATGTTCCTTGAGACCCAACTATGCATGTATACTGTTCTATTCTAGGCACTGAAAATATCAAAAGACATGCACCAAAAAGAAACAAACAAAAACCCTGCCCTTAGGGATTAAGCCTTCCAGATATGATAGAAAATTCATAAACTCATTAGAAATAAAGTGTATTATGGTAACATTCCTGGGTGGAAAACAGAACATGTGATAAGAACATTAGGTAGTGGCAGGGGTGCTACTTCATACATAGTCGGTAAGACTTTGCTGCCAAAGGAACTCTAGAGTACAGCTCAGAAGGAGAGAGGGAGCAAACCTTGAATTTATTTTGGGACACAGAATTTAAGGTGGGGTCATAGGATGACAGGAATGTCCTGAGGCTAAAAGGCGGTCAATGTCAAGAGCCCAGTGGGTGACAAAGGGGGTGAGAGGAAATGGATCTAGAGAATGGAGGACAAGAAAGAGATTTATAGACAGAGGTAAAGACAGAGCAAGAGAGGTCTTCCATCCACTGGTTCACTCCCCAATTGGCCACAATGGCCACAGCTGAGCTGATCTGAAGCCAGGAGCCAGGAGCTTCTTCCGGGTCTCCCACGTGGCTGCAGGGGCCCAAGGACTTGGGCCATCTTCTACTGTTTTCCCAGGCCATAGCAGAGAGCTGGAGTGGAAGTGGTACAGCTGGGGCTCGAACTGGCACCCATATGGCATACAAACACTGCAGGTGGCAGCTTTACCTGCTACGCCACAGTGCCGGCCCCAAGAGACACATGTTCTTAACTGAGAAAGTGCTCTGTCCTTTGGGCCTGGAATAACAGAATCCTAACAAAAATGCTAAATACTCAAAGGACTGCAGGGTAGAAATCATGTTCTACCTTGATCACAGGACAGTTCTTTATCTCAAAGTAGTGCCTGAATTCCACACTGCCAATCTGTTTCTAGACTACAAAGCAAGAATTTGGGCAAGTTGACCAAAAAATTAGGCCAGCCCACCTGTTTGCCTTCCTGATCCCTCCCTCCCTCCCTTCCTCTCTATCTATCCCTGCCTCCCTCCTCTCTCCTCTTCTATCTTTTTTCTTTCATTTTAAAAAAAAATTGCTCATTTATTCAAAATTCAGAGTAACAGAGAGAAGGGAAACACAGAGAAAGATGTCTTCTATAAGCTGGTTCACTCCCCAAATAGCTGCAAAAGCTGAGACTGGGCCAGGCATAGCCTGGAGCCTGGAACTCCTTCCAGGTCTAATATGTGGGTGGCAGGTTTCCAAGTACTGGGCCATTCTCCACTGTTTTCCAGGCACATTAGCAGAGAGCTAGGTTGCAAGTTGAGTAGCCAGCACTTGAACCAGTACTCTGATATGGGATATACTGGCTCAGAGGTTGTAGGGTCATGCCCTATGCCACCACTTCAGCACCTCTCTTCTAAGATCATTGTGTGAACTCACCACATTTTAGAAACAGTCCTTTGTTCTTCTCTCTCTTGTAGTCCCACTTATCTATGGGGATTATATTCCAAGCCCCCTTGTGGATATCTGAAGCTATGGATGGCAATGAACTCCATTTGTACTATGTTTTTTTCCTGTATATTCATACATATATACATGCGTATGACAAAGTTCAATGTCTAAGTTAGGGACAGTAAGAAATTAATAGCAATCACGGGTAATAGGGTAATCATAAAATATGCCATAATAGAAGTTATTTAAAATTTGTAAATTATTTATTTCTCCTTAACTTTCTGACCATGACTGACCTCAGATCAATGAAACCCCAGAAGGAGAACCCACAGATAAGGGAAGGGGACTAGTCCCCTTCCCTACTTTCTTCCCTAGTGTTTTTTTTTTTTTTTTTTTTTTTTTTTGACAGGCAGACTTAGACAATGAGAGAGAGAGAGACAGAGAAAAAGGTCTTCCCTCCATTGGCTCACCCCCCAAATGGCCACTACAGCCAGCGCGCTGCGCCGATCCGAAGCCAGGAGCCAGGCACTTCCTCCTGGTCTCCCATGCGGGTGCAGGGTCCAAGCACTTGGGCCATCCTCCACTGCACTCCCAGGCCACAGCAGAGAGCTGGACTGGAAGAGGAGCAACCAGGACAGAATCTGGCGCCCCGACCAGGACTAGAACTCGGGGTGCCGGCACCGCAGGCAGAGGATTAGCTAAGTAAGATGCGGCACCAGCCTGTTTTTTTTTTTTTTTTTTTTTTACCATGTGTGTTCACAGTGGTTGGCAGAAGTGTGGGAGGGCAGGGAGTGAAGTCCTGGAGACAAACCTGGTAGGGCAGTAATGCTCATATTTAAATAAAAATTAAGATAAAACTGAAGTTTGGCAAATAAGAGGGTAAGCCACTCTTCACCCTCCGGAGTCTCAAGCAGGCTTTGACGGAAGGAATGCCACCTGATATGTGGCGGCGGGGTGAGTTGCCAAGTTTAAGAGAGACTCCCAGTGAAAGTGCAGTTTGCAAGGAGCCCCGCATATCATCACCCTAGCACAGACTTCACTTCTGCTAACTGGGCACACCAGCAGGTCCCCAGCCTCGGAATGTGTGGCTTAGTTATTTCTTGCAACTGGCAGAGCCACACACGTCACGTGACCAAATCTAATTAACCAGAAAGCACTGTGAGCCCGATTCAGTCCCTGGCTGCCCGTTGGCACTGGCTTCCCAGCTCCTGGCAGCCCCACAGATTCTCTAAGCTCCTTTTACCCCTCGGCATGTTAAAACACTTCCATCAGGGTGCACAGTGGGACATAAAATGTCAAGATTAATTCTGAATATTCAAGAGAAAACTCTGATTGACAGCCGACTTGAAATCAAAGATTACTGAGCACAACAGCTGACAATTAGGGGAATTATCTCAAAAGGGGAAAGAGAAAAACTGGCAGAAGACATAAAGACTAACACTGTCCAGATCAGAGGGAGAAGAAAACACACCAAAGTTACGACCAAGGCGATTCGGATGCAGTAAGACTCTTAGCCGGAGCAAATCCAAATCTGGGACAACCAAAATTTCCACTGCCTGTCGACCGCTGATTTCTGCCCCTTTTTTGGAAATTGATTTGTATTCATTTCTTGCCAGCCCCCAAACCGATGGGTAGGGGAGTTGACGCCGCTCAACAGCTGCTGCATGTCACCCGGGAGGCAGTTGCATTTCACTGTTGAGCAAAGGGATGTTTATGTAGAGATTGAACAATTACGTTCTTAGGCATCCTGCCCAAGAAAGAAGACAGCCCCTGCATCTGTAGGGGAAGACAAGAAAATTTCCTTTCTGCAAAATTAAATGACAAAAGGGAAACCTTGATGTCGAAAGCACATTTAAAGGCAGGCAGGCAAAAGTGTTTTAAAGATACCTAACCTCTTTCAACGGTTGCTTATTTTCATTTTACATAGAAAATCAAGAATAGCAAATTATTATAAACATACTCTAAGAACAAGCAGAAATTTGGCAAACATCTCAATCAGAAAATAAGTGCTTCTCAATCAGAAAATAATTTATTATTTCTTTTTTTTTCTTTTTCTTTTTTTTTTAACTTTTATTTAATGAATATAAATTTCCAAAGTACGATTTATGGATTACAATGGCTTCCCCCCATACCGTCCCTCCCACCCACAACCCTCCCCTTTCCCACTCCATCTCACTTTAAGCACTATAAATCCATGTATGAATGAGAAATCCCAAAAGTTTTCCATTTAAACTAGAGTAGGTGTAAAAGAAAAAATATTTGGTGATATTTTTGTTCTAATTATATTTAAACATGGAAATACTGTAGTGTAAACAATAAAGATGATCAAGTATTTTTATAGTACTTATATAGAGTTTAAATGGGGTCTTCTGACTTGTCCATATCTCATAAGCTTGGAAATAGTATTTTAGAGTGAATGGTTGTTGTGCTTTAAAGCGAAGCCATTTTATAACTATTATTTTACACATATAATGCACACATGCAGACATTATATACATATGTAATAAAACTAATATCAGTTATGCATGCATTTGTTCCAGTTTCTTAAATTTTAACTATGCAGAAAGCTGCTAAGTTTTATTATTTGTTTAGTTCTTATAAAGCTACTTTTCATAAAGCAGCTAACAGATATTTCTTGATCTCCCAAAAGGTAAAAAATAAAAAAAATTCAATTGCATCATACTTAAGAAACCATGACTTACATCACTACATAAAAGTATGTCTTGTAATGTTTTGGCAACAACTGTATACACTGAAGCACATAGGACATCCCTATTATTTTTCTCTTTCTCTTTTTTTTTTTTTTTTTTTTTTTGACAGGCAGAGTGGACAGTGAGAGAGAGAAACAGAGAGAAAGGTCTTCCTTTGCCATTGGTTCACCCTCCAATGGCCGCCGCGGCCGGCGCGCTGCGGCCGGCGCACCGCGCTGATCCGATGGCAGGAGCCAGGAGCCAGGTGCTTTTCCTGGTCTCCCATGGGGTGCAGGGCCCAAGCACCTGGGCCATCCTCCACTGCACTCCCTGGCCACAGCAGAGAGCTGGCCTGGAAGAGGGGCAACCGGGACAGAATCCGGCACCCCGACTGGGACTAGAACCCGGTGTGCCGGCGCCGCAAGGTGGAGGATTAGCCTAGTGAGCCGCGGCGCCGGCTATTTTTCTCTTTTTAAAAGGAGTTTTGTAAGTCAGAGCTT
This sequence comes from Oryctolagus cuniculus, assembly GCF_051225735.1. NCBI lineage: Eukaryota > Metazoa > Chordata > Mammalia > Lagomorpha > Leporidae > Oryctolagus > Oryctolagus cuniculus. The sequence goes on from NC_142868.1 coordinate 128,129,209, forward strand.
TGTGAAAAAATACTACCTTTAAATTTTCTCCCCTGGTACAACTACAACTGTATGTTGAAAGTCTCATTACAGGTATATAAATATTTACAAATACAAGCTTCAATTAAATGTCTGAAAATTATGGAAAAGATATTTCTGAAGTTAAATAGTAAGTGCAGAAATTGAATGTAATTCATGATAGACAGTACTTTCTATTTAAACTAAGAAAAAAGGATTGCTTAGCTCATCTCTTCACTTCCTATGGCCAGTTTTGTTTTAAGGTTTATTTATTGGGGCTGGCACTGTGGCTCAGTGGGTTAAAGCCCTGGCCTACAGCACCAGCATCCCATACGGGCACCAGTTCAAGTCCCATCTGTTCCACTTCCAATCCAGCTCCCTGTTAATGCACCTGGGAAAGTGGCAGGAGGATGGCTCAAGTGCTTGAGCCCCTGCATCCATGTGGGAGACCAGGAAGAAGACCCTGGCTCCTGGTTTCAGCCTGGCCCAGCCCTCACCTTTGTAGCTATTTGGGGGAATGAACCAGCAGATGGAAGATTCTGTCTCTTTGTCTCTCTCTCTCTCTCTCTCTCTCTCTCTTTCTCTCTTTCTCTCTAACTCTGCCCTTCTTTAACAAATCTTTTGTTAAATCTTTTATTTGTTTTTGAAAGTCAGAGTTAAGAGAGAGAGGCAGGGGGACAAACAGGGAAAGAGAAATCTTCAATCCACTTGTTCATTCCCCAGATGTCCATGATGTCCAGAGCTGGGCCAGGCCAAAGCCAGGATCCAAGACCTTCATTGGGGTCTCCCATGTCAGTGGCATGGCCCCAGACATTTGGGTATTCTTCCACTGTTTTTTCTAGGCCATGGGCAGAAAGCTGGATGGGAAGTAGAGCAGCCAGAATACAAACCAGCACCCGATAGGGATGCTTGCATCACAGGCAAGGGCTTTAATGAACTGAGTCACAGTGCCAGCCCTTAGACTAGGTCATTCTTAACATGGGTCCCATGAAAAGTGGGCCACAGGACATCCATGAAGCTCTGATTCTGTATACCATGCTTTTTTTTTTTAAAGATGTATTTATTTATTTGAAAGTCAGAATTACACAGAGAGAGAAGGAGAGGGAGAAGGAGAAGTAGAGAGAGAGAGAAAGAGAGAGAGAGAGAGAGGCAGAGAGAAAGTCTTCTACCTGCTGGTTCACTCCCCAACTGGCCACAATAGCCGGAGCTGTGCTAATCTGAAGCCAGGAGCCAGGAGCTTCCTCCAGCTCTCCCATGTGGGTGCAGGAGCCTAAGGACTTGGGCCATCTACTGCTTTCCAAGATCACAGCAGAGAGCTGGATCGGAAGTGGAGCAGCCGGGACTCGAACTGGCCCCTGTATAGGATGCCCGCACAGCAGGCGGCAACTTTACCCGCTATGCCACAGCACTGGCCCTGCACCATGGTTTTTTTTGAGTACATTGAGTTTCTGTATGCTTGTGTGTTTCTGCGGGGAAGAGAGTCCTTAATTTTTCCTCAGAGAGGTTTGTGTCCACACACAAGAATTTGAAGAACAGTTGAGCTGGAAGATGCCGCAGATGCCTGGTATCAAAGGGGATCATCGGGTGAGTGTGCGCTTTGAAGCGCCCTGTTCCACGATGCCTCTGTGGAGCTGTCACCTGCCACTTCCTACTTCCCACAGCACACTGAGCATGATCTGGAGGCCTGGGAAGACTTCAGGTAAGTCCATCACATTGAAATTATCCGCCACTAAAAACAAGCCCACTTCCATTTCAGTATGTGCAGTGAGACCTTGTTTCTCAAGGCGTGAAAACAACAACAGGGAAGGAAGGACGAGACACAAAGGTCAGGATCAATAAGGGAAAAGGAGGGAATGTGACCCTCAGTCCACGTGTTTTAAGCAAACATGAGATTTATTCTGGGACATGATATCCTCCCCCTGGAAACCTGTTTCCCAGCTATCTCATCTCAATCCTGCCCTCTCTTTCTGTTTCTGGCAAAAAAAGCCAGGAGGATGACCCTTGCTAACCCCCCATATTTTCCCTGGATACTTCAGGAAGCTGTTATTTACTATGTAGGCATCAAAAAATTCCTAAAACTCTTCTTCCTTAAACAGTTCACCTTCCACACCCCAGTGAAAAGATCTTTTCAATGACAAGTCAAAAAAATGTCAAAAGTATAGTTTCAGAGAGGTTTTACACCAACATACACACATAGTGGGGTGCACGCAATTATGACTGCCCAGCTTGGTACCTCAGCCTACTGTTGGCTGGAATTGTTTGATTTTTCTACCCAGCAAGATGGACCTGTGTCTTAGGGCCAACTCCACTTAGGAGTCTTAACAGGATTCGGTCAACTACAATCTCAACTGCTGGGCCAGCACTTTAGCTAATAGGTAAGTCTCTGCCTGTGGTGCCAGCATCCTATGTGGGCACCAGTTTCTGTCCTGGCGGCTCTTCTTCAGATCCAGCTCTCTGTTTATGGCCTGGGAAAGCAGTGAAAGATGGCCTACGTGCTTGGAACCCTGCACTTGCATGAGAGACCCAGAAGTAGCTCCTGCTCTTGGCTTCAGATTGGCTCAGCTCCAGCTATTGTGGCCATTTGGCAAGTGAACCAGCAGATGGAAGATCTTTCTCTATGTCTGTAACTATTTCTCTCTCTCTGTCTGTAACTCTTCCTCTCAAATAAGTAAATAAAATCTTCTAAAAAATCATGACTATTATGTGTTTTTATAATGCCTATATACTAAGAATGATTTTTACCTATTCAAATGGTTGTGGTATAAGAACCAATATGATTACACTCATTTTCTATTGGCCTGCAAACTTTAAATTTTTTCCTTTTTATAGAAACTTACTTCTTATCAGAGTGAGGTGGTGCAAGAAAACAACTTAAGTCTAATTTTAAATATCTACTTGGATGCAAACATAGAAAGTAAACACTAACAAGTAAAATACATAGATGTATTGAAAACATAAGTATTCATCACAGCCAAGTAGAGCTTCTTCCCCAGAAATGTCAGAATGGCTCAACATTAGAACATTTAGAATTGTAACTGCCCTATCGAGATTAAATGGGAAACACTAAGAAGCCAGGAAGTAAAAGCAGCCAAAGTTATAATGGAATACCAAGGCTATGGATAAAGCTATGGGATAAGACACACTTGTTTGAGTCAGATAAATCAGACAGACCACACATCATTTGATTTGCTTGAGTTTAACAGAAATCATTCTGCTCCATCCATGTCTCTGACGGAATCAAGGACAACAACCAAATAAATCTACGACTAATGAATGGGCTTAAGCTTGCTGACTATTTCCTGTTTGCAAATGTCTTTCTCCTTCTCTGGCTAGAGACTCATTTGAAGAAGTAATGTGCATCAGAAATGAGGCCATACGTTCGTATTTGTAGTTGAAGAAATTAGTTCTTCACCTAATAAAATAAAGTCTGATTTATCTACTTTTGTTTGGAGAAGGCAGATCTCATTTCCACATTTTTAAAAACAGATTTATTTCATTTATTTGAAGGCAGAATGGCAGACAGGCAGAGAGACAGGGAGAGATGGGCAAGGGTGGAGATGTAAAGGAGGGAGGAAGGGAGAGGGGGAAAGAGAGAGAGAATATCTTCCATTCACCACTTCACTTCCAAAATCACCACAAGGCTGGTGTTATGCCAGACTGAAGCCAGGAACTAGGAATTGCATCTGGGTTTCCCAATGAGTGAGTGGTGGGGCCCAAGCACGTGGGTCATCTTCCCTTGCCTTCCCAGGTACATCAGCAGGGAGCTGGGTCAGAAGCAGAGCCGCCTGGACTCAACCAGAGGCTCCAGATATGGGATACCAGGGTCATAGATGTGACTTAACCCTCTGTGCCACAATGCTGGCCCTTCCTTTCTTTTTTTTTTAAAGCTTTTATTTAATGAATGTATTTTTCATAGGTACAACTTTAGGAACATAGTGGTTCTTTCCCCTACACCCACCCTCCCACCTCCTAATCCCTCTCTCATCCCCTTCTTCTTTATGGTTCATTTTTAGTTCAATTTTATATACATAGGACCAACTCTATGTTAAGTACAGGTTTCAACAGTTTATACCACACACATACAGCATACAGAGTACAGTCTGAGAACAAGTTTTGCAGTTAATTCTCATAGTACAACTCATTGACAGAGGTCCTGCATGGGAACTAAGTGCCCAGTGACTTCTGTTGTTTCCTCAGTGATCACCCAAGGCTCTTGCCATGGGCTGCCAAGGCTATGGAAGCTTTTTGTGACCAGAGACTCCATCAGTATTTGGGCATGGCCATGAACAAAGTGGAAGTTCTCTCCTCCCTTCAGAGAAAAGTACATCCTTCTTTGAAGGCCCCTTCTTCCCACTGAGGTCTCACAGAGATCCTCCGTGTAGAATATTTTTGCCACAGTGTCTTGGCTTTCTATGCCTGAAATGCTCTCACAGGCCTTCCAGCCAGACCAGGAAGCCCTAAGGGTTGATTCTGAGGTTAGAGTGTTATTTACAGCGAATGTCATTCTAGGAGTCTGCCGTGTGGGCTGCTTCCTATATTGGACATTCTCTCCTTTTTTAATTGTCTATTATTATTACCAGGCACTTGATGTTATTTATATGATCACTTTTATACTTAAACCTATCTATATGTTGACTATAAAATTTAATATGATCACTTTTACAGTTAAGATGGCATTTTTACCACTGGTTTTAATGGGATTTGAGTCCCATGACAAGTTTTGGGCTGTACCCTTAGAAGTAAGTCTGTAGGACTGTATGCAGAACTATACAGCTTTACAGTTATAGACTACCTCCTCCCTCTCTTATTCCCCCTCTTATTTTTTACTGGGATCTTTTTTTCAATTGACTTTATATACATATGATATGTTTTGTAAAGAGTTCAACATACAGTATGAAGAAGAAAAAAGAAAAAGAGAAAGAAAACAAAGAAAAAAAGGAAATACAAGATAAAAATAACAATAAAGAACTGTCCCTCCACAGTTATGACTAGGGTTATTCAAGTCATTGTTTCTGAAAGTGTCAATTTCACTTCAGTAGCTTTCATTTGAGAAGCTCTATTAATTCTCACAGATCAGGGAGAATATATGGTATTTGTCGCTTTGAGACTTGGTTATTTTACTAAGTATGAAGTTTTCCAGCTTGATCCATTTTGTTGCAAATGACTGGATTTGAATTTTTTTCTGCTGTGTAGTATTCCATAGTGTACATATCCCACAATTTCTTTATCCAGTTGATGTGGTCCTTCATTTCTACGTCTTATGCTCAACTTTTTTTTTTTTTTTCGACAGACAAGAGTGGACAGTGAGAGAGAGAGACAGAGAGAGAGAGAAAGGTCTTCCTTTTCTGTTGGTTCACCCCCCAGTGGCCGCTGCGGCTGGCACGCTGTGGCTGGCGCACCGCATTGATCCGAAACCAGCAGTCAGGTGCTTCTCCTGGTCTCCCAGGCGGGTGCAGGACCCAAGCACTTGGGCCATCCTCCACTGCACTCCCGGGCCATAGCAGAGAGCTGGACTGGAAGAGGAGCAACCAGGACAGAAACAGGCGCCCCGACTGGGACTAGCACCGGGGTGCCAGCACCACAGGTGGAGGATTAGCCTAGTGAGCCGCAGCGCCGGCCTTATGCTCACCTTTTAAGTGCTGTGCACAGAAAGGAGAATTGGGGCAAGCTCTCTGTTGTACACAAAACCCAGTGGTTAAATCAATGAGCTCTTGCAGCCCACTGTCTTCTCTGGATCCCTTTTCAGGTATTAGGAACCTGTTACCTTGGTAAGCCACTCTGCTCCTCTGGGCACCAGTTTTCTCATTTACAAATCAAGAATAATGATGGTATCTTACTGCTGGTGTGGTAAGGAATACCAATGAACTCACTCCCTCCCTCCTTCACTCTCTCTCCCCTTCTGTCTCCGTCTCTTAAAATCTGACCTATTATAAGAACACTGTACATATTTGCTGTTCTCATAGTAGAGAAATCACTCAGCTGTTGACAGACTGCTTTCACTTAAGATAATTTTCCAGGTAGAAACCCCATGGGGTCCAGCTGTGTAGAAAGAAGTTGCTGTCTTTAGATTCCTGTGAACCCTGTGCTAAGCTTAAGATGAACTCCATCCTCGACAGCTGGCTTGCGCCTGGCTTGAGTGTCACCAGTAGCAACAGCAACAACAAAGCTCAGATTGGCAAGTCCAGCCTCTGCTTACACAGACGCATTTTACCCCAGCTGGTGCCCAAGTGGCACTCACATACACAGCTCAGGCCAACCTGCATAAATCAAGATGGGAGTTAATTCCAAGGGAGTGTTTTCATTAATTGTAGGGCACTAGTCACAGACCACGCTCCTAGTTCCTCCGAAACAATTAGAAACGGTGTCAAAGTGACGGGGCTCTTTAACAAACTCCATGTGGCTTTGGCTCGTATAGCTAAAAGGGATGGAGATTAAGTTCTTTCATCTCCTAGGCTACATAATCAGGAAATGCATTATCTATGGAATATAAGGACAGCCATCTGTCCTCATTTTAAAAATATATGAAACCATTACAAAAATATGATGCCACTGTTTCATTTTCTCTAAAATATGATTAACAAATCAGTGAAAGATGAAACATTTGTTTGGAATTTTCAAATTGCTTTGTGATATATGGATTAGAATGTGTAGATCTATTTGGCAATGATTCTCTCAATTGAGTTGTTGATGGCTTCTGCAATCTCCTAATTGTCTGAGTGTTTGCTTTTCATTTATGTTTCTTTTTTAGTTTCATTTTTACCTGATTTATCTTAGATTTTCAAGTTAACTTTTAATGGACTGTAAACTGGGGAGGCCTTTAGTCATCATTAACATAATTTTGTATTCATTATCATGGAAACTGCTTGGTGGTACCCAGATATCATCAGGCAAGTAATACAAAGTATCTTTTTTCCACTTTTGTAGAAGGCATATATTTTTATTCATTCATTTTTATTAATAAAACATTACCTCAAACTTAACCAGGCGGCAGAGTTTTTTAGGTACTCATTTCAGACATACACACACAAAAAAAGGTAACCACACCTTGTCCTTACCTTAATAAATGGAACAAACAGCAAGGACAGCCCTGTAAAGCCAGTTATGTGAAGGGACAGAGGGCGCAGTAATCTCTCCATCCACAGGGTCTCTTTGGCGGTGGGTGACGAAACAGATAGTATTTATTTAAGAATCCCATTATCACTCTGGGACAGGTTACCTTTCTTTTTTCTTAGATAAACTTTTTGGACTCTAATTTTCCAAATTCATAGCTCACAAGAGAGGAACACAACTGGATGACTATTATATAATTAATGGGTGACTTCAGAGTAAATGTAGATGAATTCCCTTCACCCCCACGAGCTTCCCAAACATTAAGAATATTTTTGAGACAAGGGATCAGGTGATCAGGCTCTTCCTAATCTTTGCAGTCTGAACACTGCATGAGATGCTCCAGTAAAGGCAGAAAGCACAAGAAACAAAGCCCTTATAACCATTCTAGACTGGTATTTAGCTGTTAGTAGTGCTGGCAACCATGTGTTATGTAACACGACATAAGAAACTCAGGGTAAAGACAAAGAAAAGAACCATAGAGGATGTCATTTCTGCTTGTTTTCAAAACACAAAAAATGTTTTAAAATTCCTGCATATTATATGTCCTCTATTGAACAGTTGTCTCTGTTCATATTTTAGAAATACAATGACTTAAATTATCTTGTGGTCCTAGTAATCTTTGAACCTTTGGTCCACTCTCTGTTTTACACTCGAGAAGTGCTAATACTGGTGGTGCAAAAATATTCCAAATAAATTATAATATAACAGTAGCCTGGATAAAAGAAACATTTAAACGTAGAGGGAAAAATAAATATTTTCAGTGGATATACAACTGCATGCTAAATAACTAAAATACCACAAAACTGCAGAATCACTAACAAACAGAATATAAAAGACACAGTGCTTTAGTTGCTTCTATTAGAATTCCTTTCCAACTGTCATTCATGCCTCATCAACCACACCAACTGAGGAAAACCCAACACTTCCATTTGTCAGCAGCTGCTACCATTGTTAAATCTCTCTTATGAGTGCCCCTTCCCCACCACTGTTCCAACATAGATGAGTACAGCAGTATTAAAGATACAGTCCGGTCATAAATGGGAGGCTATAAAATATTCACTAGTGATAAGCATTATTGATATTTTTGATATTATCAATGCAATGTAAAATGTAGGAATAATTCATCTTCTAAAGTTACAAATATACAAGGTAAGAAGAAATGCTTCCCCACACTATAAAAGCTAGTAAGTAGGGGCCGGCGCTGTGGTGCAGTGGGTTAAAGCCCTGGCCTGAAGCGCCGGCATCCCATATGGGCACCAGTTCTAGTCCCAGCTGCTCCTCTTCCGATCCAGCTCTCTGCTATGGCCTGGGAAAGCAGCAGAAGATGGCCCAAGTGCTTGGGCCCCTGCAACCACATGGGAAACCTGGAAGTAGCTGCTGGCTCCTGGCTTTGAATCGGCCCAGCTCTGGCTGTGGTGGCCATTTGGGGAGTGAGTAAACCAGCAGATGGAAGACCTTGCTTTCTGTCTTTCCCTCTCTCTGTATCTCTACCTCTCAAATAAATAAAATCTTAAAAAAAAGCTAGTAACTAGAATAAAAGTGCAGCAGAGAATCACATAGAAACGATCTGACATTGGGCCAAAGACTTTATGCAAACCGAGGTTATTCTGCCGGACTCATTCTAAAGACTAATGACCCTGTGCAGTTTGTGGGCATTGCCGGTTTGCTCATGACCATATCTTTTCCTCAGAGACATTTGTCAAAGCTCTCTTAACAAAGGTGCCTTTAACCAATACTGTCCACATGCAGCTGTCCATGGAGTTATCCTGTCCCTGCGATACTCCATCCCTGGCCCTCCATGACCAGAAGGGTGTGATAGTCATCTATCACTGCATTGAAATGAAAAACAGCCAAACAAAAATCACGCTGCCCTCAGTGGCTTATAGCAATACCATTTATTATTTCCCATGATTCAAGTGATTTCTCTGAACTTACGCATACAGATGCATTCAGTCGGGAGAGTGAGCTGGGATAGAAGGTGCGAATGACCTCACTCACATTTAGCAACAGGCTTTGGCTGCTGGCTGGGAGACAGAATCAGCCAGGGTGGTTGCATTTTTTTCTGCTTAGTTTTTCACTTTGTGTTTCATGCCTTGCTTCTCTCAGATCAGCATGACATCAGGGCAGAAAAAAAAGCTACAAAGTCTCTCAAGGTCTAGATTCAAAACAGTGTCATTTCTGCCACAATCTGTTAGGCCCAGGTAATCTTAAAGCAAGCCTACATGCAATGAGTTTCTGGGGAAATAGATTCCACTTCTTGATGAGAGGAGCTTGGAAGCTACACTACAAAGGATCATGGGAAGAGCTGTGGCAGCTATCTTTGAAAGCAATCTATTCAAATGGATTGTGGCATAGCTCAAGATTGCACCTTATGATAGCAGCTCACATTCTATGTTAACTCATACAAAGTAGCGGATCACCTGTGTCTCTCTGGTTCATACTTAGGTTGTGTTTGTGTCCATCCAGTAGACAGAAAACGTAAGAGATGGTCTTCAGCATGGAAGAAGCTTGGCATTATATGCAAGTTTTCTAAGAGGATTATTCCTTTACCTTGGACAGATTGAGTGGTCATCTCCTTTACCCCTGGGACCACATTCTAGTGTTAGTCTACAAGTGAAGAGGAAGTAAAAATATTTTTCTTTACAGATGCTATTCCTAAAGTTCCAAAAGATCCTTATCCAAGCTACTCAACTTCTTTTTCCTTTTTCTGAACCATTCTTACCATAAAGACTCTTCTGTGACCTCCAGAGAACCAACAGGCTTTTCTCTGGTGAACCTGACCACCCTCACCAACTTTACCAACCAACACAAACCCTTCTTGTGTTCCTTCCAAATGAATTCATTTTGCTTTGCACAGAAGCAGTGTTATGAACTTTAATTTTAATGTTCATCAGAGCTAACTACTTTAGGAAACTACCTAAATTCTTAAACAAAAAAAGTTTATTTCTCTTGCCACATTGTTTTTTTTTTATTTTTATAAAATATTTATTTATTTGAAAGGCAGAGTTACAGAGAAGCAAAGGCAGAGGAAGGGACAGAGAGAGGGAGGGATGGAGAGAAAATATATATATATAGAGAGAGAGAGATCTTCCAACTGCTAGTTCACTCCCCAAATGGCTGCAATGGCCAGAGCAGCCGAGGTCAGGAGCTTCTTGCCAGTTTCCCAAGTGGGTGCAGGGGCCCAAGGACTTAGCCTGTCTTCCACTGCTTTCTCAGGCGCATTAGCAGCGATCTCAAGGGGAAGTCGAGCAAGCCATGACATGAACTGGACTCATATGCGATGCTGGCACTGCTGGCAGCAGCTTTATCTTCTAAGCCTCAGTGCTGGCCCCTCTTGCCACATTCTAATGAGCAACAATTGTGGGGACAGGAAGACCTGGCTATGTATTTCTTTAACTGCTTCATTATCAAGTTGTGGATTGTTTAAACAAATGATTTGTAAATATTGCCAAGCACAATTTATTAGAAGTTGCTCAATCAACTCTTCTCTAAGAAGAATTACTTATAGTTAATAATTATTAACTCTGAGGGTTTTTCCCCCCACTGGGGAAAATATATAAAATATAAAAATATAAAATAATAATAATAATTTTATATATAGTGTATATATATATTTATTTGACAGCTAGAGTTAGACAGTGAGAGAGACAGAGAGAGAAAGGTCTTCCTTCCATTGTTTCACCCCACAAATGGCCACTATGGCCGGAGCTATGTCGATCCAAAGCCTGGAACCAGGTGCTTCCTCCTAGTCTCCCAAACGGGTACAAGACCCAAGCACTTGGGCCATCCTCCACTGTCCTCCAGGGCCACAGCAGAGAGCTGAACTGGAAGAGGAGCAACAGGGACTAGAACCTGGCAGATTCTCTCTCTCTCTCTCTCTCTTTCTGCCTCTTCTCCCTCTCCTTTACCCTCTCCCTCTCCCTTTCCCTCTAACTGTACCTTTCAAATAAATAAAATAATTTTTAAATATGAATATAGTCAAGAGCTATAAACAAAATCAAGTTTCAAAATGTCAGTTTTGCTGAGTTGTAAGCTCTGCTGTTTCTCGTTGCAGACTCACTGAGAACATTACCTCTGTAACTATGTGCGCCTGAGGCTGTGCCATACGCCCCTTGTGTCCTCCACCCATTTCACTGTTCCTATACTTCGACAAAGGGCAGGGAGTGGACAGAGTACTATACAGCTCATCAAAACTTCTGAACACTACTTGTACTGATTTAAATATTACACATTAATAAAAGCCATACAAAAGAGAGGCTGTTGTAACTGTAAACCCATGTCTAGCTCTGCTCTTCCTCTAATGCACTGTGGAATCTAATGGCAATTTCTAGGAGTCAGATCCCTAATCTGTAGAATGACAGCAAACAATACAACTTTCAAGTTCCTTTACAGATAAAAAAAATTGTGACTCTGTGACTGTAGCTTTATTACAAAACAGATGGACAGTAATACTCCCTCATATTAACTTTTGCAATGACTACCATAGACAGGAAAAATGATGCCACTACGCAGAGATGTTAGAAAACTATATAAAAATAATAAGTAGTTTAGTTCTTCAAATGCATAGCCTACTTTTTACCTTGCAATGCCCTTTGAAATAAAAGAGAAAGATAGGATATAAACAGACAATATTGATGGTCAAGGTGGAAAAACATACAAATCATAAATACCAAAATAGCTATTTTCTAGATGGAAAAGGCAATGGAAGAAAAGTTACACAGAAAAAAGCTGGGGGAGAAAGTGTGTAATAAATTCAAACCAATTGCTGCTGCATGAAAGAAAAACATCAGGCTGTGACAGATGAATATAAAGTTGAATTATTCAACAAAACAAAGAAGATATGCTATAGCATGGATCCTATTCTATTCCTGGGATGATTGCCTTGAGTTTATAACTTCATTTTATTATAGTGAAATGCAAACTGAAGATTATTTTAAAAATCAGACTAAAAATAATAGGCTTAAGAAGAAAAGATAAAAGAGGAAGACCAGATTATAACCTCCACTGTCAAGCACAAAACTATCAAATAGCAGGATTTTTTTCTAAACATCTGAGCAATAGAAAACCTTAGTAAGATCCCAAATTACTGAGAAAGAAACTTTTGGATTAAGGTAGTAGTTAACCAATGGCTAATGCTGATAAATAGCTGGTTCCAATCTCTCTTACATCTCCAACACTCCAAGTCACTCTGGACAAGGAGATTCTTATTCAGAATCAGATCAAGTAACATAAAATAGTTTCAGTGCACGAGATGTGGGTAGCTAAACTACATTAGAACTAGGTTTAACATCATTATTAGTAAGTTTACATGACTGCAAGTTTCAGAATTTATCACATCTTGGAGCTAAACGCAGGGAATAAAAAGATTCCCAATTATTTTAATGATTATATTCCTTTTAATTAAGACAAGGCATTATAAATGAAATATAAATGTGAATTTGAGGATGTAGATTTTAAGCGGATCCCACCTGAAAACTGAAAGTAGCAGATAAATTGTCTTTAAACTGTTTTTATTGCTTCCTTATCTTTGTTGTTTAAGATCCAGAACATTCTATCTGAAGGTCATCTAATTCATAACTGAAAATAACTTAATGAAAATAATGAAATATATTCATTGTCTCCAGATCATGACTCTGAAACAGTATAATGATCTATCTTTTAAGATGGAAATAAAAAGAGCTGGAGAAATATCTTTATAAAGAGGGTATACCTTTCCTAAAAGTCTTTATGTCTTGATTTATTCGTTTCCATCACTTTCCATGGTAATTGTCTTGCTTTCACAATCCGTGTGTAAATGCACACTGAGGGCAAAATCATATTTTGTTTGACTAATCAAAATCCAACAAAAATCTGAGAATATTGAGTCTTTTTGTTTACATATAAATTTTATTTTTTTTAGCTTTTCAAAATGTAATTTAAAATTATCTTATACTAGTGTAATATGTTAATTTTACAAATGTAAAATTTTATCAGCTGTTAAAGCATTTGCATCATACTCAACATTTTTTAAGTATAAGAAACTACCTTCAATGGTGTTTAGATTTCTATGAAGAATGATAACGCAGTTTGGATTAAGTTATTTTAGACTGGTTTTAATAGTGCTTTGTACTAGATCTGCCAAAGTATCTGTCCAGCTCGGTATTCTGTGAAAGTTTGTGATTTTCTTGGTAGACATTCTTATAGAGTGTTGTCTTTAAAATGAGATTGTCTCTTCTATATTGAAAGCATTTTTATGTTTTCTAATTTAAAAATTAATGTTTCTTACAGATATTGTGCAATAAAGCTGAAGTAGCATGTGTGGTTAAATATAAATTTTAAAAAAGATTTAGTAATCCCTTCATAAGTACAAACTATGGCTACAGGAGGAGAGAAAATATCCAAGTTACTTTCAAAACCGATTGTTTACTTGTTTACATGGCTTATATTTGTACTCATATGTATAACATATCAGAGCACAAAAACATGCCACCTGGCTCTCTCATGATACAAGACACATCAGAACAGCAGTCCATGTCCACTGAGTGGTGTCATCTCTGGATGTCTTGACAGTCAGTGTAGGTGTGAATCCAAAGTTTCCATGGGGCTCTCGCAAGGTGTCTTCTTTCTTTTCAGTATTTCTATTCGCTTATTTTTCTTCTACTTATAAAGAGTTGACATTATGTAACCTAATGTTCGATTTTCCCCACTTGGCTCATGTCAGTTCCTTGCAAGTTTACTTCTCATGAATCATAAGCTGTGCTTTTTATAACAAAAGCTAAAAGACGTACCAAAATTATCATTATGTTTTAAAAAGAGAAAATAAAATTTCAGTCTCCAACTTAGAGGATTTTATACATTATTACATATTTTATTATGGTTCCATAGCCTGCATTTAGTATTCTATTTTATTTACATAGCCTGAATTTTATTTCTTACTTGAGAAAACAAACTTCATTTCTAAACAGTTATTTTGTCTTTCTTCAGTATTCTCTTTGGCAAAATTTTCCTAGGAAACAAAATAAATCCCTTTCCAAATTGGAGTGCAAGTCTTCCTTAAATGTCAGTCATAACAAGAATAGAGCAGCAGTTCTCAAAATTTCCTAAAAGCTACTGTTACAGTGATGATGCTTCTGGCCATGATGCAGATGGGCCACCTGAACTAGTTCTGCTATCAGTGCTATTTTCATCTTCTGCACTGTCCTCATCAGCATGGTCTGAGGCCTCATCTTGAGCAGCCGCCGCCTAGTCCTGCACCTCTCACTGCATCAGCAGGGCTAAGAGTTGGGTTATTCCCTCCCTCATCTGGAACACACTCAACAGCAGGCCCTCCAGAGGGTGGGTATCACTAGTCCATGCCCACAGCCTCTTGACTTCCCAGGCTGTCCCACACACTCTCCTACTGACTCCATGGTAACCACTGAGCTTCAAGAGCACACCATTGCATATTCAGTCTTAAATCTCCTTCCTCCGTCTCCTTTTTAAAGCACAATTTATTTACTCATTTGAGGGAGAGAGAGAGAGAGAGAGAGAGAGAGAGAATGAATATTCCATCCACTGGTTCACTCCCCAAATGCCCCCAGCAGCCACCACTGGGCCAGACCAATGGCAGAAGTCTGGAACTCCATACAGATCTCTCACATGTGTGGCAGGAGCCCGATTAATGGGCAATCATTTGCTGCGTCTCAGGATTCATTAGCAGGAATGGACTGGAAGTGCAGCAGCCCAGACTTCCCCTGGCACTCTGACAGGGGAAACCAGCATCACAAGCAGCAGCTTAACTGACTGCATCACAACACTGGCCCCTCCTCTCTTTTTAGAAGAGATTCATATTTAGTTTTTATTTAGTATCTTATAATGGGACAAAATAATCCTTGCAATTAGGTTAGGCTTTGAGGGATCATAATAAAGAGAAGATGAGAAAAGCCACCAATGGTTAAGGTCTTGAGAAAAGAATAGAAGTCATAAAAAAAGCAAGGGATCAGAAAAGAGTGTCTTCTCAGAGCAGAAAACACCTCTGACTTCTTAAGCTTATTTCCTTTGAAAATATCCCTGGTGCACATTACCAACTGTCAGAAGGCTGAGACAGGAAGCAGAAAGCATCAAGTCTTTCTGTTTACTCCAATTCAGTGACAACCAGAACAAAAGGAACTTCTGCCCTTGGACCTTGGCTATCACAGTCAAGTAGCTTATAAACTTGTCTCTGATAAATTCAAAAGTCATGTTCTCCATGAACCACACAGAGAACTTACTGATCATGTTCCTAGGAATTACAATCTTGGCTCCTGGCCTAGATAAGTTACCTTAGTAACTTAAGTTACTTAGTAACTTAGTAAGTTAACTTAGTAACTTAATAGTGTCATGGAGGGAGAATGACGTACCATCACTTGTCTATCAGGATGTCTCTCTTGCAACTGTGCACATACGCCTCTGTCAATGTATCATCAGCAAACTCCACCACATCAAAGTTGAGGCTCCTAGGCCCTGTCAGTCATTGAAGTATGAACTTCCTTCGGCCAGGCATGAAAACTTCCCCCTTCTATCTATCAACAAGTGTCGCTCCCCCTCTTCGTGGAGGAATGACATTAAACCCTGCCACTTTCCCCACTTCCGTGGGGGAGCGGCACACCGCCGGCCAGCTCTCTCGGGGGCTGCTCAGATGTTCCTCAGGTGTTCCTCTTAGATGTTCCTGGTGCATGTTGTCTCTCTCCTCCTTTATAGTCCTCTTCCACCAATCCCAACTCTGCTGCCCACACGCCGAGTACGCTGCTCTCCTCCAATCAGGAGCAGGATCAGCTCCTGCAGGTCATCACTCAAGTTGGCGAGAGGCAGCTGCGTAGAAGTTGTTACTCCCTTCTCAGCGCCATATTGTGGGAGAGCAGATGCATAGAATAAGTCTTAATTCCAGTAACAGTCTAGCCCGAGTTGCTCCCCACAAACAAGACCATCACATCTAATGAGGTAGGTTGTGACTGCCAGGACCCAGCACACACCAGGAGGGAGATATTTTGTCACTGCATTCTACCTCAATAAAAAAGCAATACCCCTGCAGTTGTATGTGATGCAAGTCTGCTTCTTTATCAGCCAATACTTATCCAAAATGCAGTCACAGTCCCCATCTTCAAAGAATGTGCCTTTCTGGGTAAAAATCAATTTGTTCAGGCCTTCAGAGCCAGTTCTCAATACTTTGGAGGAAGAATTAGACACTGACAGAACTCCTGTTTTCTGAAAAGATTCCATGGTTTTCATTCAATGGCCCACTGACCTTGTCATCGGTTTAAACTCCTATATAATCTGCCATCTCATTTCACAAAAGCTATCTCAGGTTTCCTTAAGGGCTGCATGCCGCATGTCCATATCCCTACACATACACGCCATTTGCTTTTGTGGCTCAGAGCCATGTTCACCCAGGAAAAATGGGAGGAAGAGGTATTGTTGTGCCATCAGGAAACCTTCGGTTTTCTATCACATGCCAATTCCACAGAACCACACATCATTCTTCTTGATTTCACTCACATACAGTCTAGCTAGATGGCCACTCACGTTATGAGCTCCATAAAAGAGTAACCCTTGTTTTCATCAATATATTTAAACAAGGTACTGACAATGTGCATCTTTTCACCAGACCATACGTTCTGAAGATCTCTCAGGATCCCTAGTTGTGCCCCCTAGTATGGGAAAACCTGCTGCTCTTCTTTTTTTGTTGTTGTGTTCTTTGTTTTTGGTTTTTTCCTATATAAGAAAATAAGAAATTAAAATCAGAGATAAAAGGAGGCTTGCTCAGAGAAATGTGTCTTAATGAATGATGAAGCCATTCTGCTTTGCTTCCTTTGAGAAGACAAACAAAACACATTGGAGTTCTCTGGAGATTATTATACCAAAAAGAGCAATCACTTGTTATTTACAGCTTCTGGCATGAAAAGGAGAAATATTAGTTATAATAGTCACATTTATATTTCAAAGCCATATTTTAAATTTACTGGGTGATATAACAGATGACTGCTACCATTCCAGTGGAAGCCCAGAGAGAAATAGGTCAATATTTTTAATTGTGACATTTAAGAAGTTACCAAAGCATTAAGTTCAGAAAGCCCACACCAATTATTTTTTTTCCTTTTTGCCTATACCAAAATATCATGTTCTAATGAATGTAAATATTTAATACTTTTGACCTTTCATTCCTTAAATACTTCCAATGAATCTGTATTAGGGAATTATAATATAATTATTACAAGAAGCAACAAACTGCAGCTCAGTCAAATGCAGTGCACACTTAAAGTGCTTTTAAAAGGCAACATCATTAAGTACTTTCAAGTTTTAAAAAAGATGATCATAAGTGAGCTCAAATTTGATCCAGGAGAACACAAAAAAGTACAAAAGGAAAAGGCAAAAGCATAGAAAGTACATTATTTCAATGATATGTATTGATTTATGTGGAATTAATTATTTTTAGAAATTCAAAAGAGAAAGCCAGATTGGCTTAATAGCACCATCAAATTCTAACAATCTTTAGGTTATTAGAACTATTAAATATACAACTTCAGGGGCTGGCGCTGTGGCACAGTGGGTTAAAGCCCTGGCCTGAAGTGCCGGCATCCCATACAGGCACCAGTTCAAGACCCAGCTGTTCCACTTCCGATCCAGCTCTCTGCAGTAGCCCTGGAAAGCAGTGGAATATGGCCTAAGTCCTTGGGCCCCTGAACCCACGTTGGGAGACCTAGAAGAAGCTTCTGGCTCCTGGCTGCGGATCAGTGCAGTTCTGGCCATTGTAGCCAACTGGGGAGTGAACCATCGGATGAAAGACCTCTCTCTGTCTCTCCTCTCTCTCTGTGTAACTCTGATTTCAAGTAAATAATAAATAATTATTTTTATTACTTTATACAATTTTTAATAATTTTATTTAGTAATAATTTTTACTTTATATTATATCTTTAAAAATAAAATAAATATATAACTTCAAATAAATCATGCCAACAGTTCATGAAATACTTATGATCATACATATTTAAACAAGAAATGTGACAAAAGTATAGGTCTATTTGACCAATGATTATTAAAAACCTAAATCTGTACTTAAAATGTAGTTTTTCAGTTAATCTTCAAGTTTCATAAAGAAAAATGCCTTTACAAGCGAAGAATTTCCAAGTTGAATATTCAATTTGAAAAAAATGCTTCTTGCTTTCTTAAATTCATTCAAGCATTATCTAATACTTAAAATTTTATACATCAGATAGGATTGTCATTACTATTTGATAGATAGGAATTCTGACACATGCAGTATTGAAGACGATATCTGGGTAAGAGACGCCAATGTGCATAGCTATACACACACCAAGACATCTTCAGAATACCTACGGAAGTCATGTGAGAAGCCACAGTGCCTGGACTCGTTAAAATAACAAGAAAATAAAGAAAGCAAGGAGGAAAAATTTGTCCATTTCACCCCTATCCCAGGTTCAAGGAGCCCAGTGTGGAAAGATACTTCCTGTTTAGAAGGAGCATGAACTGAATGCCAGGGCCAGGCCACTGTTGGAAAATACAGTCAGACCAAGCCCCACTGCCCGAGACCCCAGACCCATACCTGTAAAGTGAATATTTGGAGCTTCTACAGCCAGATGGACTCTGCCATACTTTCCCAAACCACTTGCAGAAAACAAAATCCAGTCACGAGGAGAGGTTGTGAGGGGAATATTGGGCCCGGTCCTCAGAACTCAGAGCTGGAGCTAGAGACCTGGCACCTGAAACAGCCCCAAGGCCTTTGTCCCGCCCCCTCCCTGCCCACCTCCACCACCAAATGCTCACACCCTGATCCTCCAGAGTCGCCTGGCATCAGGTAGAGACCTGTGCTGGAAGGGCTCAGTCACTTTGGAGGGTACCACGGTCAGCCTCTGGTGTGCTGGGCAGACCCCAGCAGAACATTGTGGGGATCCATGACTTGGACACAGGGATGAACACAGAGAAGGTATTCAATATTTCAAAGAAATATGACAATGAGATGGAGGAAACGAAATCAAGCAGAAATTTTTCTACTAAAAAGTACACTAAGTGAATACAAAAAAAAAAATGCAACAGAAGGTATAGCACTATAGATCAAGTAGAAGAAAGCATCAGTGAACCCAAAGACAGGTTATTTGAAAATGCTAGTAGGAGGGAATAAAAAGCAAAAAAGAATAGCAAGTAATTAAGAAATCTAATGGGAAATATGAGACAGCATGAAAAGAGCAAATATTTGAGTTACTAGGATTCAAGAGGGACTTGAGAAAGTCAAAGGAGTAGAAAACATAGTCAAAGAGATAACTGACAGAATATTTTGTAAGAGAAAAGTATGACTATCCAGATACAGGAAGTTCATATGTCACTAGAGATTCAACCCCAATCAACTCTACCCCAAGAGATGTTATAGTCAAGTTCTCTAAAGTTAAAAATAAAGAGAGGATTCTCTGCAAGAGAAACAAACAAACAAACAAAAAAACAAGTAATACATAAAGGGGTTCTAATTCACCTGATTACAAAATTCTTAGCAGAAACTTTACAGACCAGGAGGGAGTGGCACGAAACTTTTACAGTACTGAAGAAAAAAGTTGCAAGCCCAACGAAGTTGTACTTCAGATATAAGGAAGAGGTAAAGACATTTCCCAGAAAAACAAAAGCTAGCAGAATTTATCACCTCCAGATCTGCTTTACAAAAAAAAAAAAAAAAATGGAAAAGGAAGCTCTTCAAATTGAAATACAGAGATGATAACAAGCGAGGAGAAAATCCCCAAGGCTATAAAACTTATCCATAAGAGTAACTATACAAACACAGAATTCTCCAGTCTTGTAAACATTATGTATAAATCATTTATATCTTTTCTGTGAAGACTAAAATATTTTATTGTCACATTAAAAAGTTAGGATATATGCAATATTGAAAGAGGTCAAATACAACATCAAAAATTAAAAATGTGGGGAGGAATAGAGTACACATATAGAGTTCTTTATTACAATTTATCTTTTTGTTATTTGCTTCTTTCCTTATCCTTTAATCAGAGTTAAGTTGTTATTATTTCCAGAACTTGCTATAGCCAAAAGAAGCCTTTTATAAGCTTCATGGCAGCAATGGAGCAAGAACCTATAACAGACTTACCAAAAATAATAAGTAAGGAAGGAAAGCACACCATTAGATAAAATCACTATCCACAAGAGAGAAGAAATGAACTACCACAGAAATACAAAACAAATATCAGACTGCCAGCAGTAGGACTCAATCTAGCAAGAAATAACACTTATAAGTATACACGCACCAACATTGGAATATCAAAATATATGGAGCAAATACTAATGGACCTAACGATAGACATAGACTTCTATACAGTAAGAGAAGATGAATTTATTATCCCACTTTCAGAAATGTATATGTCACCTAGATGAAAAATTGGCAATGAAATAGCAGCATTAACTCACACTACAGATACAGGATGTAACAGACATCTACAGAACCTTCCACACAACAGCTGAAGAATATACACATTCTTCTCAACAGTATGTGGAACATTTTCCAGCATAGATCACACAGTAGGGCATGAAACAATTCTCAACAAATTTGAAGGAATAAAAATCATATCAAGTATCTTTTCTTGCTGCGATGCAATAAAAATAGAAGTAAATACCAAGAAAATTTTCAGAAACTAAACAAATACATGATAATAAAACAGTTCACTCCTGAATAATCAATGTGTCAAGGAAGAAATCAAGAAAAATTTTAAAAATTCTTGAAACTAATAAAAATATGAACACAACATATCAAAATCTATGGAATACAGCAAAAGCAGTGTTAAGAAGGATTTTTATAGAAATCAATGCTACCTCAAAAAAACCAAAAAGATTTCCAATAAAATACTTCTTACTGTGACTCAGGGAACTGGAAAAATAAGAACAAATGAAATCCAAGATTGGTAGAAGGAATGAAATAATTTGTATATTTACATTTCCATTATACTAATACATCCTCCAAAGGTAGTCTTATCAAAAAAAAAAAAAAAACAAAAAACAAAAAAACCTTTATGCTCAAGAATATGAACTGGAATTTTTAAGAGATGATGTCCCACACTTGATTAAAATAAAATTCTAAGAGTGATCTTTTTACTTCATAAAAATTTGTCTTTCATCATTAATTCCTTGGCTTTTTTTTTTCACTTGGAAACAACAGACTTAATGGAATGCCATATAAGAAAAAATACTACAATTTGCATTTTTCTCAAAAATCTGTTTTTAAAAGATTTGTTTAATTATTTGAAAGGCAGAGTTACAGAGACAGAGGGAGAAACACACACACACCGAGAGAGAGAGAGAGAGAGAGAGAGAGATTCAGAGTGAGAGACAGATTTTCCATCTGCTGGTCACTCCTCAAATGTCTGCAACTGCTGAGGCTGGACCAGGCTGAAGCCAGGAGCCTAGAACTTCAAGCAGGTCTCCACATGGGTATCAGGGGCCCAAGACCTTGGGTCACCCTCTGCTGCCTTCTCAAGCACATTAGCAGGAAGCTGGATCAGAGGTGGAGCAGCCAGGACTTGTATCGGCACTCATATGGGATGCTGGCGTCACAGGCAATGGCTTAAACCACTGAACCACAATGCTGGCACCTCAAAAGACTCCTAAGATTTTTATTTACTTCTAAAGAGAAGTTAATTTGGGAAACATTAGGTTTACGGTTTGAGAAGAATTCTCAAACATCCCTACATATTGCTTATGGGAAGTTTTGACTGTTTAGGGTTGTGGGGCTATAGCTCTACCTGCTGTTGCAAATACAGCCTAATTTTAAATATGAACTACTGTTTAGAAAATTCTTGTTAATTATAATATCACCCCTATCAACCATAATTTTTGAAATTTTTTTATATTACAGTTGCACAATTTATAAATCCTGTGTTAGAGGTGCCTATATGACCTTTGAATCTCAACATTGTTAGAGATATCTTTACTTGAATTTAATGGAATTTAAAAAGACCCTTTCCAAGAACATTACTTGGGATATCTGAATGCTTACATGTTTGAATAAACTGTTCCAAACCACCTTTGGAAATATAATCAATAAAAATATCTAACTAAAAACTCGGATCACAAATAAATTACAATACAAAAAATCCTCACAAACCAACGAAACAAAGAGCTGATTCTTTGAAAAGATAAACAAAATAAATAAACCTTTAGCTAGAGTAGCCAGAAAAAATTTAGAGGTTTCAAATACATAAAGTCAGAGATGAAAATACAGACATGATCATGACTGACACCACGGAAATACAAAAGATTATTCAAGATTATAATGAAAAATTACATGGCAAAAATTTGATAACCCAGAAGAACTGGACAAATTCTTGGACATATTTACATTATCAAGACTGAATCACAAAGAAACAGAACACAGACAAATAATGAGTAGTGATTGAATCAGAAAGAAAGTAAAATCTTCTATTAAAAAAAAGAGATCTTGGCAAATTAAAATCAGTCCCTCTTAAATTGTTTCAAAAATTAGAAGAGGGGGGAATTCATCTAAATTCATTCTTTGGGGCAGATACAAGAAGACAACAACAAAATAAAGCTACAGGTCAACATCCTTGATGAACAAAGATACAAAAATTCTCAAGAAGATTAAGCCACTGGATGCCAGAATCTCATATGAGAGTGCTGATTTGAGTCTTGGCTGGTCCATTTCTGGTCCAGCTCCTGCTAATGTACCTGGGAAGGCAGCAAAAGATGGCTTAAGAATTTGAGGCCCTGCCACCCTTGTGAGAGATGCAGATGGAGTTCTTGGCTTCTAGATTCAGCGGGGTTAAACCTAGGTGTTACAGTCATTTGGGTAGTGAACCAGCAGATATCCCACTGTCTCTCTCTCTCTCCCTCTCCTCTTCTTCCTCACTCTGTCTGCTTCTCTGTTTCTCTCCCTCTGTCTGTATGTCACTCTTCCAAACAAATCAAAAATAAAAATTTAAAAGTCAATAAAATACTAGCAAATTGAATCCAACAGAACATCAAAACGATCATTCATCATGAATGAACAGGATTCATCCAAGTGATGCAAGGATGCATCAACATTTGCAAATCAATAAATATTTTACAACCCAGCAACAGAATAAAGGACAAAAATCAGGCGATCATCTCAGCAAATGCTGGAAAGGCATTTGATAAAATTCGACATCCCTTCACAATAAAAAAACTGAACAGTTTAGGTACAGAAGGAGCATACTTCAACATAATAAAGACCATATATAACAAGCCAACTACTAACATCATATTAAATGAGGAAAAGCTGAAGGCTTTCTCTCTAAGACAAGTATGCCTACATTCACCAATTTTACTTAACATAATACTGAAAGCCTAGCTGGAGCATTTAGGAAATGGAAGAAATAAAGGACATCTAAATTGCAAATGATGAAGTCATATTGTCACTGCAGATGACAATATCTTATATACAAAAATCCCAAGACACTTGACCAAAAAGATGTTAAAACTAGTAAACAAATTAGCAAACTTACAGGATACAAAGCCATTGTACAATAATCAGGAGCATTCTTGTATACCAATAGTAAATCAACTGTAAGAATAATCAAGGAAAGTCTCATTTCCAATAGCTAAAAAATACTGAGGAATAAACTTTTTAAAAAGGTGAAACAGGCTGGCGCTGCAGCTCAATAGGCTAATCCTCCACCTGCAGCGCCGGCACACCAGGTTCTAGTCCAGGTCAGGACACTGGATTCTGTCCCGGTTGCCCCTCTTCCAGCCCAGCGAGATCTCTGCTGTGGCCAGGGGGTGCAGTGGAGGATGGCCCAAGTCCTTGGGCCCTGCACCCGCATGGGAGACCAGGAGAAGCACCTGGCTCCTGCCTTCGGATCAGCGCGATGCGCCGGCCGCGGCGGCCATTGGAGGGTGAACCAACAGCAAAAGGAAGACCTTTCTCTCTGTCTCTCTCTCACTGTCCACTCTGCCTGTCAAAAAAAAAAAAAAAAAAAAGGTGAAACGTCTCTACAATGAAAACTACAAATAATTGATGAGAATAACTGAAGCGGACACAAGGAAGTGGGACATTCTTTGTTCATGGATTGGAAGAATGAGTACCATTAAAACGCCCATACTACCCAAAGAAATTTATAGGTCCAATTCAATTCTCATCAAAATCACAATGATATTTTTCACAAAACTAGAAAAACACTAGTAATATTTGAATAGAACTACAAAAGACCCTGAAGAGACAAAGTGATCTTGATCAAAAAGAATAAAGCAGGGGACATTATACTCCCTGGCTTTAAAATATCTAGTGAAGCTATAATAATTAAAACAGCTAGGTATTGGTATTAAAACCAGATCCAAGACATAATAGAGGACCTAGAAGTAAAACCACACATCTATAGCCACCGATCTTTGACAACAGTGCTAAGAACACACATAGGATAAAGAATAGTACTTTTATTAAATGGTGCTAGGAAAACTGGAAATTCACATGCATCAGCATGAAGCTGGATCCCTGTCTCTCATCATGTATCAAAATCAACTCAAAACAGATTAAATACCTAAATGTGACACTTGAAACTTTAAAACTGGTAGAAGAAAATATGGGAAAGAACTCAGGATACTGGAATTAGGAGGAGTCAGAGGCAGTTAGGTTGGTCCCAGTGTAAAATGGGGAAAGGGGAGTCTCTCTAAGAGAATACAAAATGCTCGCCTTCCCCAAAAGTTATCTTTAGTAAGGTTAAACTGCCTATCTCACTCCATGGGAGCTTCCAGTCTTACCATGGAAATAGCAAGGGAATGGTGACTCCATCCTTCTGATGGTCTTTTTCTCATCGTGAGCAAGCTAGACAAGATTACAAACCTGGACTCTTAACTCTTAACAGGTTTTGCTCCTGCCTCTAATTGTTAGCTGCTGTTCTGATTTTTTTCCTTAAACAATTGTGCTTAAAAACCCCACTTCCACCAGTCTCTAGGGTCTGCTTCTCTTGGAGCCCCTCTCCTGGCTGCTTCAGCAGGAGGTTTCTGACTTAAATAAATCTTGCTTTTCTTCCTGCCTTGTCCGCATGGAAATTCTTCCATGTGAGACAAAGGACTGAGGCAATCTTTTTCTACAGCCATTTCACTCATAAATGAATGAGCAAGACTTTTCTGGATTAGACTCCAAAAGCACAGGAAAACAAAGCAAAATTAGACAACTGAGATTTCATCCAACTAAAGAGCTTATGCCCTGAAATAACCAACAAAGAAACAACATACAGAAAGGAAGAAAATATCTGCAAACCATCCATCAAGGGGTTAATATCCAAAATATATACAAAACTCAAATAACCCTGTAGCAAAAAAAAAAAAAAAAAATCACAAATACTCCAATTTAAAAATGGGCAGGAGATCTAAACAAGTATTTCTCAAAGATACACAGAGGCCAATAGTAAATGAAAAACTGTTCAACATCACTAATAATCAGGGAAATGTAAATCAAAATCACAATGAGATGACACTTCAATCCAGTGAGGGTGGCTATTATCAAAAGGCAAAAGGTAAAAAGTATTAGCATGGATGTAGAAAAATGGGAATTTTTGCACACTGTTGATGGAAATGTAAAAGTATAGCCATTGTGGAAAAAATATGGAGGTTCCTCAAAAAACTAAGAATACAACTGTCATATAATCCAGCAACCTCATGCCTGGGTATATATCCAAGGAAGATAGAATTCATCTGTTGAAGAAACAGCCACACTCCCACATTTATTGCAGTATTATTCAAACAGCCAAGAAATGGAAACAACTTAAGTGTCCATTCACTGATAAATGGCAAAAAAGATTGTATATGTACACATAATCAAATACTACTCAACCATAAAAAGGGTGAAATTTTGTCATTTGCAGCATCATAGATGAAGCTGGATGTCATTATGCTAAGCAAAATAAGGACAAAAAAACAAGTATCACATGATCCCACTTATATGTGGAGTCTGAAAAATATGTGCTCTCATAGAAGTTAAAAAATATATGGTGGTTTACCCAAGACTTTGGAGGGAAGAGGGTTGGGTGAGATGGAGAAATGTTTATTGATGGGTATAACTAGATAGAAGTAAGAAGTGCTGAGGTTCTATTGCACAGTAGGGTAACCAGAGATATTCTAATAGTTTTATATATTTATGTATTTTAAAAATCCAGAAGATAAACCATTTTGACACAAAACATCTGACTTGTACCAGCTCATATATGTGGCTTTGGGAAAGAATACTGATCCAAGAAGCACACAGGGAAAGCCAGCAACAAGACATTTCTGGTGGCTATATCAGTGCATCTTCTATTTGGTAGGACAAAGGTTTTCCTGGAGAAATTCAGCACCAAGAGGAAACCTATTTGTAAAAGCAAAGGTATAAACAGAGGACTAGCTGTCGAAGCTCAGAAATGAAAATTATGCTCTCCTATCTATGTGGACTTATTTCAATTCATAAAGAATGACCTACCAGCTCTTACCAACTGTGATGGTTGCTTTAATGTGTGAACTTGGCCAGGGAATGTTACACAATTATTTCATCAAGCAGTAATCTAGGTGCTACTTTCAAGGTATTTTGTTAATATTTAAACAAGAAAGATTTTACTTGAGAAGGTGGTTGTGCCTCATAATCAATAAGCTGGAAAGCCTGAAAAGCAAAATCTGAGGTTGGCCTTAGAGGAAATTGAAGACAGCAGAATCAACTCCTAACTGGGGGCCAGTCTGCCATCCTGCCTTATAGATTTTGGACTTGCTAGTCTCCACAGTACTGTGAATCTGTTCATTAAAATAAATGTATGTAAATATGTAAATATTCATATTATATATTATATATATATAAAATATATAAAACACATTGGTTCTATTCTTCTAGAGAACTCTAATGCATGCATATTTCCTATCTTTATGGAAATGTTGGGAAAGGCTGTTCTGAGCAAGACTTTTTAATCAACATTTATATAATGTTCACTAAGGTTCTGAGTCTGTTTTGTGTTGCTACAACAGAATACTGGGACTAAATAATTTGTAAGAAAAGAAATTTATTCCTCACAGTTCTGGATGCCAGAATGTCCAATATCGAGGCAACAGTATCTAGTGAGTGCCTTCTTGCCGTATTATCCCATGATGAAGGTGGAGGGACAAGAAAGCACGAGAGAACAAGAACTAGAGAGCAGGAGGGGACCAGACTTGCTTTTATAACAAGCACACTTTCACAGTAACTAACCCACTCATACGATAATAACATTAACCCATTCACAAAAGCAGAGCCTCATGACATATTAGGCCCACTTACTAGGTTCCACTTCCCAACACTGTTGCACTGCAGATTCTTTACAATACATTAACTTTGGATGATACATCCAAATTACAGCACTATGCATTAGTCACAGCCTGGAGAGCATCGCATACATAACAATGACTCCACAACGTGGCTAGTTATTAATACAACTGTAAAGATGGTGACACTGAGTCTTATGGGAAATCCAATGATTTATCCAACACCACAGAGCTGATAAATGATGGAGTTACATTTCAAATGGCCACCTAGTAACATAGCTTGGGCTTCTAATGATTACATTTTACTGCCTTAAAATAGAAAGATTTAAGATATATTTTGGAGCTATGTTAATACAATTAACATATGGCTTTGGATGAGAGGATAAAAAGGATTAAAATGGGACCCTCATGCTATTGACTTATATGATGCTATCAAAAAGTTCAGTAAACACGCAGAGAAAGAAATGGTCAGAAATGATCAACAGCTGAACTCAGTGTCTCAACTCGAGCAGAGTCCAGTGGAGCCTGGAGTCAGAATGGTATGGGTGAAAAATACTACAGCACTTTGGAAAACAGTTGATTTTTAAATAATTTATTTTAAAACAAATTTATTTTAGAAACATACAAGAAATAGATTTGTGATAGAGTTAGTATAGCAAAACGTTGATGGCACATTTAGACAGTGGTTTTGCAGGAACAAGTATTCTCCACAGGATTCTTCCAACTCTTCTGTATGTTTGAGCAGTTCCATAATAAGATGGTGAAAATGAACAGTAGATATAAATACCAAATTCAGGAACTTGGTCTTCTGTCTGAGGTTGGGCAGTGTGGGCAGGGAGGGAAGGAAATGCAGACATCAAGGAGTAAGCAGTGGTGTTTCTAATGCATTAACACTATTTCAGTTTTTTTTTTTTATTAAAGCTCAATTATCATCTAGCAGATTTTTTTCAAAAGATTTTATTTATTTGAAAGGCAGGGTCACAGACAGAGAGAGACAAAGAGAAAGTTCTTCCATCCATTGGATCACCCTCCAAATGTCCCCAACAGCTGGAACTGCACAGATCAGAAGCCAGGACACAGGAGCTTTTTCCAGGTCTCTCACATGAGTGCAGGAACCCAAGTACTTGGGTCATCTTCCCCTGCTTTCCCCAGACCATAGTAGAGAGCTGGATTGGAAGAGGAGCAGCAGAGACACCCTTATGGGATGCTGGCACTGCAGGTGCAGGCTTAGTCTACTATGCCACAGTGCCGGCACCAGCAGTGTTTTATTTCTTAATACCTGTGTACTAGTACTCATATTATATACCTCATGTAGTTTTGTATAAATTATAGTTCACAAAAAGAAGAAACTAAGTCACTGTGGAGTAAGGAAATTGAATGGTGAGTATGAATTATTCTTTAAATTTTCTACCAAAAGAAGCAGAAAAAATGGGACAATTGTTGGAGAGGGTTTGCAGTTTGATAAGGTTCCTCTTTCTTTTCACATACTTACATAATATGTTTGCATGCTATTTGTTCTGTTCCAGTAAGAGAAGAAACAGATTATTTGAGATTAGGATGATCATTCGAGCAAAGTTTTAGAAAAGGTTGCAAGGGAAGGATCAGCCTTTGGAAGAAGTGATTTTTTTGTTCCTTTGTAACCATCAGAAAACGGTAGGCATCTAATGATTACCTCTGTTTGCAAAGAGGTAATTCACGCTTTGCTTTCCTAACTGCACATTTTTCTCTATATTATCAGGAAGCCCAATTTCAAGTTCTAATGACTAACACAGTTTCTTAGCCCTGCACTGCTGCAGTGGTATCTCCATAATTTATTGCAAGGTCTTATTTTTCCATATTGCCTAAATGGCATTCCAGCAGGTTGGTCCTTCCACACTCGTTATCTGCATGCACTTATGAAGATTTAGCATGGTTTCAGATATTTTTTTCTTTGCCCCATTTATTTTTTTTCAGCAGCAGAGTCTACTCAGAGGCATGCTCACTCAGTCTAGAGAGGTGTGGAAGTAGTTAAGATGGCTGGGTTTACAGCATCACTGATATACATCACAATTATGGATGCATCAGCGAATCAACTCCATTTTGGACAATCTTATCCTGTTGTTCAAGATGTTTTTGTTAAATATTTTTCTGATTTAACTACAGACTTAGCTATTAGGGTTGGATAACCAGGTTTTTTATGTAGTGATATAAGATGATTTCTTTTACACTTGGTTGGGATCAAATGTTTTGATCAAGGAATTTCCCTTTAAACAGATGAATTACAAATAAAGTGTCGATAATTTAGAGGTCCACTGATAAGATTATCTTATATTATAATTAAAATTATCAGACTATCAAAAACGTTACATTGAGACTGCAGTGTGCTAGCGCTGTTGCTAATCAATTTACATGCATCCTGCCCTGCACTCTTCACAACCATCTTGAGAGTTTGTGATTGGCCTCACTGAACTTACGAAAACACCAGCACAGAAAGGAAACACCAGCACAGTGACCAAGAAAACTGCAGAGTTGGAACGTGTGTTCACTGCCAGGCCCTCACCCCCAGCAGCCTTTCCTGTGGATAAGCCCCCAGTGGGTAGCTCTCCCTAGGACGCCTGGGTTCTGATGCAGGAGAACGTACGCACAGTGGCCACTTTCCAGGTTCCTCTTCTATCTCTGACCTTGCTCCCTGCTATTCTTTTCCCCACTGGTTTCTAAGTTTCCTTTCTGCTTTGTATATATTCTTATAAGCCTCTTTAAAATTTTTTTCTGTGACAGGCAGGAACAGCTGTAGACTGACAAGTGTAGACTTCAAAAAAGGGCATTAAAAAAAACCCAGCTTTGAAGTGGCAATCTTCTCAACAACATTTCTGATGTTTATTCATACAGATGTATAAATTACCACTCACTGCAAGTCAATAAAGAACAAGAATTGTTCATCTTTCACATTGTGTTTGTTCGTGCTGTTTTTGCCAGGGTATCAGCTGAGAGATTTTTTTTTTTTTTAGTATTGTGACTAACTCAATAAACGATCAATATTGGTTCATTAGTTTTAATGGATATAGCATAATGTCAGATATTAATAATAGAGGAAAAACCTAAGGGTATAAGGGAACCTTCTGACTATCATGGAAAATTCTCTGTAAATAAAACTTATTCTGAAGCAAACGGTTTACTTGCAAATATAATAGAGTTTGGCAATCATATGTAGATATAAGTTTTCAAATCAGTGGTGTTTATACTTAAGATTTTATTACTGGACTATAACATTATAAAATATGCTTAGTTTTATTTAAAAAAAAAAACTACCAAACTGTCTTCCAAAGTAGTTAGATCATTTTTCATCCAATTGAATGAAAGATCCTCAACAGCATTTGGTATTTCCAGTCTGGGGATTTTAGCAAGTCTAGTATATTTCACTATGTGGTGAATTTTCATTTTTGATTTAAGAAGCCAGGAGCCAGGAGCTTCTTCCGGGTCTCCCACGTGGGTGCAGGGGCCCAAGGACTTAGGCCATCCTCTACTGCTTTCCCAGGCCACAGCAGAAAGCTGGATCAAAAGTGGAGCAGCCGGGTCTCGAACCGGTGCCCATATGGGATGCCGGCGCTTCAGGCCAGGGCGTTAACGTTAACCCACTGCACCACAGCGCCAGCCCCAAATTCACATTTTCCATATCACAAATGATGCCGAACATTGTTCCATATGTTTATTTGCCATCTTCTTTCATAATGTGTCTAGGTCTTTCACACTTTTTTATAAATCACATTTTTCATTATTGTATTGTTGAATTTGAAGAGTCTTTGTGTATTATGTATAAAAGTCTTTCCTCAGATAAGTAATCGTCAAATATTCTTTTCAAATCTATGACTTGTTTTCATTGTCTTAGTATTGTCTATCACAAAGCAAATGTTCTAATTTTAATATTAAATTCAACTTGTCAATTTTCTCTTTCATGTATCATGCTTTGGGTTGTTTCTTTTTAGAACTGCACTTTTCTAGTCTGAAATCATTACCTTGTATAAGCTTCTATTTTATTTGTCTCATTTTAGAATACATTATTCCTCCTGGCAAGGAATGTATTTTTCTTTATTCTACATTCTCAACACCCCAAATAATTCTTGTGCACTATATATTTAATATATTTATGTGCATGGAGATCTTCCAACATCAGTATCATATTATAAAAACTATGGATCATAAAGACTTCAAACAACTAAGTGAATGATTTTGAGCAAACATATTTAAAGTGTCTTTAAATGGAGTAGCAATCAACCAATGGGAACCACTATTGTTATTATTCTCCCTGAAATATTACAGAATTTTCAAAAGCCAAGTACTCCATAAACAGATGATAGGCAAAGTGCCCTTATCAATTTCTTGCAATAAGGGCTCTGTGTTGACCTGGGATAATCCTGGGCTTTCAAATTTGGCATACACATATATTTTATTTAACAAAGTATGTAATATCCAACAGTCAAATATGCAATACTCAAAACTGTAAATGTTGAAATTTGCATTAAGATGAACCTTGGGTCCAGCTCTGTGTTGTTGTAGGGTAATCCTCTGCCTGCGGCACCGGTATCCCATATTGGCACAGGTTCTAGTCTCAGCTGCCCAGCTGCCCCTCTTCCAATCCAGCTCTCTGCTATGGCCTGGGAAAGCAGTGGAAGACGGCCCAGGTGCTTAGGCCCCTGCACCCACCTGGGAGACCGTGAGGAAGCACCTGGCTCCTGGTTGTCGATAGGTGTAGCTCCAGCCATTGTGACCATTTAGGGAGTGAACCAGCGGATGGAAGACCTTTCTCTCTGTCTCTCCCTCTCACTGTCTGTAACTCTACCTGTCAAATAAATAAATACAATTTTTTTTTTTTAAAGATGGGCCAGCGCTGCGGCTCACTTGGCTAATCCTCCTCCTGTGGCACCGGCACCCAGGGTTCTAGTCCCGGTTGGGGCACTGGATTCTGTCCTGGTTGCTCCTCTTCCTGTCCAGCTCTCTGCTGTGGCCCGGGAAGGCAGTGGAGGATGGCCCAGGTCTTTGGGCCTTGCACCCGCATGGGAGACCAGGAGGAAGCATCTGGCTCCTGGCTTCGGATCAGCACAGCGCGCTGGCCGTAGCGGCCATTTAGGGGGTGAGCCAACGGAAGGAAGACCTTTCTCTCTGCCTCTCTCTCATTGTCTAACTCTGCCTGTCCAAAAAAAAAAAAAAAAAGATGAACCCTGGATGTGAGGCATTTTCACATTTATGCATCTTTTTCCTCAAGGTCTTTTTACATCAAACCACTTTTTGTCTTTCTGTCATATGTATGTATCTCCAAGTTTTTGTATTTTAAAAAAAAATCCTAATGTTAAAGCTTCTGAAAATTAATTGCATTCCTGGATAGTATACTTTCCAATGGAAAAAAGACTTAAAGTAATTAATGATACCCATAAAGATGTACCCACTGAAGAGTGGAGAGGCACACACTATTCAAACTTCTAGGTATGCCCTTGAAGTATCTAATACATATACACTTTATAGTCTTACTTAAATAGTATCATTTTAAGAAGTGATGGATCTATACTTTGCAAAGGCCAAACTCAAAGATGCAACACCTATAGAAAGACACGAATTCTGTTTTCCTTCTTACAGAGAATTTGCCTCTCAAATTCCTGTTTTCTGTCCTAGAGCACCCTTCTTCCCTGAAGGAGTTCCCCTTTCGGGGAGATCTGAGCCACTCTTCTCACTCCCAGCCCCAGTATACAGGAGCGACAACTCACAAATAGTAGGAGCCCACAGTACAACACAGTAATATGCCATCCATACAAGTGTAGCTGGGCACCTAACAGAGAAGAGCGAACACACGCCACAGAATAAAGAAGCCCCCAAAGTCTCAGAGAGTCAAAGTATTCAGGACAGGAAGGACAGAGGCACAAAGCAATGGATGTATGAGAAAAAGGGCATGCAGAGGAGTGGAAGATTCCTGGCAACATTCCCAACTTTCCTCCTGACAGAGGCCGACCCTTGCAAAGTGCCACAGGAGGGAGGATACTCCTGTTCTCTCGGAACTCTGCTGTTTTCCATATTGATAGGGCAGCCAGCAAAAGAGGGGCATAGCTGTGTGACAGTGGGAGCTTCCTGGTCAGGGGAATAGCCTTGCCCAGCTGTCACCCGGGGGGTTCACACAGTTGGTACCCTGTGGCATTTCTGATAGATCAACTTTTCCCTCCAACATCAGAGCATCCAAGGAGAGAAATCTCTAGGTCATCAGGAAGCAAAGGTTGATCTCTTCTCAGGGATGTGAAAGGTACCTTTCTTGTCCCCGTCTGCTGCCTTTTCTTAGTCTTGCTTTTGTTTCACCCATTCAGCATTACTTACTCAATAAATACTGACTGGAAAAAACAAAACCATTAATACCATTTCACATGTGAGGTTAAAAACCACACAAGGAAAAGATGGTACAAGCAGTGACTGACTCGGCCATTACTTTGACTTAGGACTAAATTTCATGAAGTCACTTCTTTCATCTTGGCTTCTTGAGACCCCCCTTAATGCAGAATTAGGTCCATGTGCATTTCTGTCAATACCCTGGCCTGATACATGTTGGGGCACAACCTGTCTTAATGGCTTAGATTTGTCACTGTCCAAAAAGAGAGTGGACAGTGTGCTGTCGTCAACTGCAGACAGGAAATCCAAACAACTGCACAGTGACTTAAGAATATGTGTGTGTGTGGGGGGGGGGGGGAGGGTTGCTGGTGCTGTGGTGTAGCCGGTAAAGCTGCCGCCTGCAGTGCCGCCATCCTAGATGGGTGCCAGCTGCTCCACTTTTGATCCAGCTCTCTGCTATGGCCTGGGAAAGCAGTAGAAGATGGCCCAAGTCCTTGGGACCCTGCACTCACATGGAAGACTCAGAAGAAGCTCCTGGCTCCTGGCTTCAGATTGGCCCAGCTCCAACCATTGTGGCCCATTGGGGAATGAACCAGCATATGCCTCTGCCTCTCTGTAACTCTGCCTTTCAAATAAATCAATAAAATTTTTAAGAAAAGAATATGTGGGAATGTAAGAATGGCTTGGCAGAGAAGCTTTAAGGGGGCATCATACATCTTTTGGCACAGAACACATGGCTGTGTCACACCATTAAATGGGTCTGTTTATTGAGCAAACATAAAGGACAGTGCCCAGTGTTCAAAGCGTGGCTTCCGGATCTAATTCAAGTCTATGAAGAATTCCAAATACAATATGTAAGCACCCCATTTCGAGCAGATGCTGTCACATACAAAATAAACAGATAAAATAAAAATTCTTAAATAATTATGTCTGTCATAAATTAACCTTTTCAGCTGCAGTCTTTTGTATTCAAAATATGAATCTCTTAAAAATTCATGGGAGACCTGCACAGATGCCAGTAACAGACAAAATTATGAAAATATCCCCAACAGGGGTCAAATACCAGACATCCATAAACCATTAAAACCACGTCTGTCTTTGCTCAAAACACTTGAGATAATTTCATCCAATACGCTTTGGCTCTTGTCTTTTTAACAAAACTTTGTTAGGGATACGTGTCCTTCTTTCCTGCTTTCTAGACAAAGAAAGATATTCACCGTTCCACTTCTTACATCTACCTTGAGCTGCCTTCTTCATGTCTACAACTGTGACTGCTTCTCTTCATGTATGTTCTGACTGTTCCGATTTCAGGTGGTAAAAATAAGCAAGATGCAAATAAGACTTCTTTGCTTGCCTTTAATATTTCTCTAATAGTCTTCTGCTTATCTCCTTGCATTCTGTCCCAATCTTCTGAAGCATGCATAAGGTACTCACTGTGAGACAGGCATTGTGTAAGCTCCAGAGGCACACAAAATCATAACATACAGACCCTCAGTCAGAGTCAAGAAGAGGTGTGTGCAGTAAGTACAGGAAGGATAACCAAAGAGGAGTCTGGTTAGCTTTCCTGCCTATAGTAACCCCATCACCATCTATTAAATTATTTTAGCATGTCTTGTTTCTTTTTATTTAGCTATTGTCCTTGGTAGCTTCCTAAAAATGCAGTTTTCGATATAATTAATGACACTTTTCTAGCAAAATAGAAAGCATTTTCTTGTTACTCATCCCACCACTATCTGAAAATAATTTGACATTATTCTAACAATATTCTGGGGTCTAGATTCATCATATCTCCTTCATTCCAGAATTCCCTTGGATTCCAGAATTCTGGACCATATTTGTTCTCTGGTCACATTTGAAGGCATGCTTTTCCTCTCTAATTTACTTCTGGTCCATTTTCTAATCCTAATTTGGCCTTTCTTTCAAAAGTATACCAACCTATATGCCTCAGCTTTTCTCTACCTTTTATCAAGAATTCAAAGAAATCCCTGTCTCTGAAGACTTCATTTATCAAATTCAAAGACTTGCAATTTGATTCCTCAAAGTCCCATTCCCTTAGCATTACCCATCCGATAGGCAGTTCTCTTCATTCATCAGTGTCTTCTGTCCCCTGTTCCTGTCACCATCAAGACTTCCAAGTTAAACCAAAAACAGAGCAAATGTTGACTCTGCTTTCTTCCCTTCAATAAATTGGCAATATTTAATTCTTTTTTTGCAATTCACATAAGATTTAGCTTCCTATTCTGTTCCCACTGGCATCACTCTAATCCTGGAGTCTCAAAATGCTGTTTTATTTTGTTTCCCTTAGAATATGACAAGAACATATAAGATATCTGTCTGGGTCCAGTATTTCTCTCAGTCAGTCAGCTTTTCATGAAATCGCTGTATTAGCCTTTCTGGGATATCACTGAAATGTGTAGCAATCAAGTTGCTACCTGGCCTCCACCTTCCCTTCCTCGCTTTTGTCCTTCCTTCATCCTGTTGTCTACACTCACCTGAGTTCCTCAACTATTCCCCTTCTCAAACCCTTCTGACATCTTACTATAATTTCTCAGTGTACCTGAATACTATGAAATTCCTCATCAAATCAGGGCTTCTCCATCCATCCCCAAATTACCCATACCATTCTTTCCTTTATGCCCTTGGAAATTAGTTTTTTTTTTTAAATGTATTTCTAAAAATTTATTTTAAAAAGGAAGAAAGAGACAAGAAAAGAGTTCTTATCTTCTGATTCACATGTCAAATGTCTGAAAATGTAAGGACTAGACTAGGTTGAAGCCAGGCGCCAGCAACTCAACCTGGCTTTCTGACATGCATGAGTGGCAGAGATCCAATTACTTGAGCCATCACCTGCTGTCTCCCAGAATGAGCACTAGCCAGAAGCTGAAATGAAAACTGGAGCTGGAACTGAACTCAGGCACTCTGATATGGGATGGTAGTACCCCAAATGGAAGCTTAACCATTGCACCAAACTCCTGACCCCAAATCAGTATTCTTAAAATTGAAATGCTTACCCTGCTATTCTTAAATGTTTAATCAAAACACTTTTTTTTTAAAAATCAAATATATATATCTTTTCTTCTATATAAGTCCCTAAATATTTAATTGCCCTATATACTTAACTGCCAATATATAGCTAATACATATCCACTGAGTACCTACAGAATATCAGGCTTAGTAACACAGGTTATATCTAGCCATAATATTTTCATATACAATATGGAGTTGTTTCTCCTATATCATTAAACTATAAGCTTGTATGAGCTGAGTTTGTGACAAAAAATTTCAGAATTTATTATTTTTTCATAATATGCATTTTCTGTGAATTTTTTGAAGACCCCCCCACCCCATACAATTACTCACTGTCATTAGCTGCCTAAAGTGAAACACTGGCAGACTAACATAGGTGACGCGTCATCCCAGTGGGGCTTGTGAGCAAAAAATGGGCTGGTCTATTTCTTTTCAAATTGGTTGCCCAATAAAGTCACCTGAGGAACTTTACAAACTATGATGTCTGGAGCCCACTGCAGGCGATCTCATGTACTTGATAAAGGATGAGAACCGGACATCTAGACTTCAAATTACAATGTTCAATGTCATCTGTGAGCCCCTCATTAGCACATAGTCCAGAAAGATTTTTTTTCAGTCCAGGAAGGTCTTGTTAATAAACACTAAGGCAACTCAAAGACATTTCTGTAGATTATAATTTAAACATACAGGAAAACCTTGTCCTGGGCTATTCTGCAATAAAAATAATTGCTACTGGTACTTTTGGTATTGTCTTCACAAGCTTTCCTTGGCCTAGAACTTCAGTGTGAAGTCATGACTGGAACAACTCCCTTTGCATTTCTCATTTTTAAGGAAGTTTCCTATGTGTGATTTATTAGCTGAACAACTATCCACTCACAGTTGGCTGGGACTACATAGACTACCAGCACTTGTAAGCCTCACCGAGCTGCTCAGTCCTTTTCACGAAGACTCCTAGATGCTGGTTCAGCTCTCCAGCACCCTGTTTGGAAGGGCCCAAGTTTGCTCATTAATAGGAAAGAGAGAAATTAGCACAAGTAGAACCAAATGACTCAATAAATTATAGTGAATAAATCTACTGTGACATGTATATATATCTGTATAGCATTTAAGTTTTAATCCCCTGTGCCTTTATTTGGTAAAAATAAAATCCACTGACACAAACACAGCAATCATTGTTTGTATTTTAGAAAATGGGGAAACTGAGAAGTGGTTGCAGCTGTATTTTTTCAAAAAAAAAAAGATCTATTTATTTGAACGGCAGATTAACAGAGACAGGGAGAGAAAGAGAGGCAGAGAGAGATCTTCCATTTGCTGTTTCACTCCCTAAATGGCTGTAATGGCCAGGGCTTGGCCAGCCTGAAGCCAGAAACTTCAACTTGATCTCCCGTGTGGGTGCAGGGACCCAAGTGCTTGAACCTTCTTCCTCTGTTTTTCCCCAAGCCATTAGTGTGGAGCAGCTGGGACTCAAATCAGCACCCATATGGGATGCTGGCATTGCAGGCAGCAGCCTAACCTGCTACACCACAATGCTGACACACAGTTAGATATCTTAACTAAGCTTCCAATGCTCTTTTGATTTCATGATATTCCATCCTTACCAAGTCTAAAATATCAGAATTATAAGTTTTAAATACACTGATATTTATTTGCATTATGTTGTTTTTTTTTTTGTTTTGTTTTTTTTTTTTTTTTTTTTTTTTTTACAGGCAGAATGGACAGTGAGAGAGAGAGAGACAGAGAGAAAGGTCTTCCTTTGCCATTGGTTCACCCTCCAGTGGCCGCCCCGGCCGGCACACTGCAGCTGGCGCACCGCGCTGATCTGAAGGCAGGAGCCAGGTGCTTCTCCTGGTCTCCCATGGGGTGCAGGGCCCAAGCACTTGGGCCATCCTTCACTGCACTCCCTGGCCACAGCAGAGAGCTGGCCTGGAAGAGGGGCAACCGGGACAGAATCCGGCGCCCCAACTGGGATTAGAACCCGGCGCGCCGGCGCCGCTAGGTGGAGGATTAGCCTATTGAGCCGTGGCGCCGGCCGCATTATCTGTTTTAATATAAATGCTATCATAAGTCTACTCAAAGACTTTTTTGCTTAGTATAACGTAAAGGTAAAGGGAAATCTACCGGAATATTCCACGGCATAATGAACACTTTTTGAAATCTGGTATGCAGCCTAGGTTTAAAAAGAGATAATAAATTTTTCAAGTGATAAAAAATTTCAAACACTTTAACCGTTTGAGATACAATAATAGCAGAGTTAAACGGATCAGTTCATATATAATCTCATGAGAACATAGTCATTATAACCACAAATGTTGTGAAACTTCAAAAGAACAATAAATGATTCCTGCAAAAATAATAATGTGAAAATGGACATATGCAATATTAAAACTTCCGTCATTTACCCAAGCTGAAAATAAAATGGCAAAACATTTGGCTATTTGGTTAAAAAACTGTAAATGTGAAACTCATAGTATGAGATCCCAAATGACACACTATTTAGTAAACAAGCTGCCTATGGATGCTAGGGGCACTTTACAGGTGCAGTTGTTTCCAAATGTCAGTGTTTCTGTGATTTTGAATGTCATTTTTCATATTAGAGAGCAGATTTCTAAAATAAGGGTATGATATGGGCTAAGTGTTTGGTTCATCAGTTAAGAGCTACTTAGGACACTGACATCCCATATCAGAGTGCCTGGTTCATCCTACAGCTCCTCTACTTCTTCTTTTTCTTTCAGATTTATTTACTTATTTGAAAGGCAGAGTTACAGAGAGGCAGAGGCAGAGAGAGAGAGAGAGAGAGAGAGAGAGGTCTTCTATCTGCTGGTTCACTCCTCAGATGGCTCCAACAGCTGGAGCTGCGCCGATCCGAAGCCAGGAGCTCCTGGTCTCTGGGTCTCCCATGTGGGTGTAGTGGCCCAAGGGCTTGGGCAATCTTAAACCGCTTTTCAAGGCCATATCAGAGAGCTGGATTGGAAGTGTAGCAGCCAGGACTTGGACTGGGATGCTGGCACTGCAGGTGGCAACTTTACTCATTGTGCCACAGTGCCGGCCCCACTCCTCTACTTCTGATTCAGCTTCCTTGCTCATATGCACCTGGTGAAGGGGCAGCTGATGTCTTAAGTACTTGTGTCCTGTCCTCAACATGGGAGACTAGGCTGGAGTCTGGTGCTCCTGGTTTTGGCCTGGTCCATCCCTGGTGTTGAGGACATTTAGTGAATGGTGAATAGAAGATAATTTGTCTCTCTGTGTTTCTCTCTCTCTCTATCCCCCCACCATTTCTTTCTATAAAATGGAAAAAATAAATTTAAAGAAGGAATGATCCTGGGTTTTAAAGTCTCCAATAACTCCACAGCCCTGTCCTACTCCAAATTTCTTGCCATCAAGCTATTTCTCCCCACCTCTCTGAAAATCAACCCAGGCTCTCATTTGCAAATAAAATCCAGATAAAAAGCAAACAGAAAAATTAAGCAAAGCCAGAAAAGCTAAGGATATTACAAAATAAAGAGCTGGGCTAGAGAAGCAGAAGAAGGGAGAGAAGAGCGGGTGAGGGCAGAGAACTGGAACAAGAACTGCACTTCCTGGTCAGGGAGGTGAGGCACTGCCCACACAGGACAACATCTGGGATAGACAGGAGGTACTCGAGACAGAAACAGAAGAAAATCTGAATGGTTTTTGCCAATATTACATTTGTTATTTTGCATACTCTAAGACTAAGAGTCAAAGGGAGCACATAAACAAGTCTAGTACCTGCTAACACTAACCGATAGAATAAATAAAGGGGAGAGTGATCCAACATGGGAAGTGAGATACTCAGCAGACTCATAGAATGGCAGATGTCCTAAATAGCACTCTGGCCTCAGAATCAGCCCTAAAGGCACTCGGATCTGGCTGAAAAGCCCATGAGAGTATTTCAGGCATGGAAAGCCAAGACACTCTGGCAAAAGATCTCTGCGAGTGAGATCCCAGTGGAAAGAACAGGTCTTCAAAGAAGGAGGTACCTTTCTCTGAAGGGAGGAGAGAACCTCCACTTTGACTATGACCTTGTCTAAACAAGATAAGAGTCGGAGAACTCAGAGGGCTTCCATAGCCTTGGAAACTCATGACTGGAGCATAGGGAGATTACTGATACCATAGACAGGAGTGTCAATTGGTAAAGTCAACAACAGGAGTCACTGTGCACTTACTCCTCATGTAGGATCTCTGTCCTTAATGTGCTGTGTATTGAGATTTAATGCTATAACGAGTACTCAAACAATATATTTCACTTTGTGTTTCTATGGGGGTGCAAACTGTTGAAATCTTTACTTAATGTATACTAAACTGATAATCTGTAAAAAAAAAAAAAAGAAATTCTCAACTCCCAACTTGACTCTCATTGGGATTAAACATGACAATAGGTCTGATCTGATTTCATCATCATTTAAAAAAAATCATCTATTATTTTTCACTTTATGTTTCTGTGTGAGAGCAAACTGTTGAAATCCTTACTTAATGTATACTAAGCTGATCTTCTGTATATTAAGATAATCGAAAATGAATCTTGATGTGAATGGAAGGGGAGAGGGAGTGGGAAAGGGGAGGGTAGTGGGTGGGAGGGACGGTATTGGGGGGGAAGCCATAGTAATCCATCATTCGTACTTTGGAAACTTATATTCATTAAATAAAAGTTAAAAAAAAATAAAATAAAATAAAAAATAAAAAAAAGAAAAAGAAAAAAAAGAAAAAAAACTATATCAATAACTTCTAAAAAATGTGTGAATATCAACTTGCAAGTAAGAACAAGGAAAACTTAAATGGCTGTTGAGGAAACTGAATGAGATAAATTCATCACCATAAAAGACAAACGCTTTGACAAAGACACCCAGGTAGTAGTCAATCAAAACATACTCCACTATAGATACTTTGACTACCTTGACTGCAGAGATGGTTTCAGGGTGTACACATTTGTCAAAACTGATCAAACTGTACATTTTAAATGTGCATAGTTCATTATATGTCAGCCAACCCAAAATAACACCAACAGCAAAAAACAAAATAAAACAAAGCAAAAAAACACCTATCCAGGTTACAGAAGCGTGAAAACAAACATATCCATCTGCAGCCAATTAAGAAGGAATATAAGTTTTCAAATGCATTTGAACACTT
The DNA here is from genome assembly GCF_051225735.1 of Oryctolagus cuniculus. NCBI lineage: Eukaryota > Metazoa > Chordata > Mammalia > Lagomorpha > Leporidae > Oryctolagus > Oryctolagus cuniculus. The sequence goes on from NC_142868.1 coordinate 128,171,068, forward strand.
AGAAGGTTCACAATGCCAACACACACACACAAACATACTCAACTCATATTAGCCAAAATATGAAACATTTACTATTTCCAATTAGAGTCATGTAATATAAACAAAATTGATTTTAGGAGGGTGCTAAGGATGGGGAAAAAGACAGCAACATGGTGGATGTCAATGCAGAAAAAGTGTTAGTATTTCCAGGTGCTAAATATCCATCTGTGAATTGAGAAATGGTAGGTTTGTAAAGGAGAATGAGAAAAATTCATCCATTTTAAATTCACTCATTCAACAAATACTTGATGAAATCCCATGAGTAGTAGGCATTGCAAATCAATGACATGATAGGAGAAAGTCACTTCACAACTCTAATTATCTTAGTGAAAAGTGATAAGGAAAATATCCATGAAAACAAAATAACTACAGTGCCAAAGAAAATTTGTCAGAGAAGCTATTCTTTGACATGGGATGTATGGAGTACCTTTAACTGTGTGAAAGAAGTTAGCAAATTAAGACTGAAAGTAGTCCATTAAACAGACAATGGAGAGTTGAAACCTCTAGGGCTCCATAGTTGCCTTTATGAAGGAAGAAGTAGAAGTAATAAGAGTGACATAAAGATGTCTGGAATTTACAGTTGGGTAGATATATGTGATGGTCACCATGACAGTAATGATTGATCAATTGATTGATTGATCAATTGATTTAAAAGGCAGAGAGGGAGGGAGGGAGAGAGATCTTTTATCCTCTAGCTCATTCCCCAAATGCCCTCGTGCCCAGGGCTGGGCCATGCCAAACCAGGAACCAGGCTCTCCATTCAAGTCTCCCACATCACTGGGGAAACCCAAGACCTTGGGCCACCATCTGTTGCCTCCCAGGTACATTACCAGGAAGCGGGGTCAGAAGTGGAAGCAGGACTTGATCCCCAGCAGACTTGTATGAGATGCGGGGTTCCCAAGCAGTGGCTTACCCCACTGCACCATAATCCCTGCTCCAATATTTCTTTGTGTTGAATCCATGATCTTATATCAACTAAAGATGCTATGTAGGACTACATCAAAATTTTAAAATTCTGTGAGTCAAAGGACACAGTCAACAGACCACCTACAAAACTGAAGAAAATATTTGCCAATCAATATCTGCTAGTGTGTTCAAATCTAGAATATGTAAAGAACTACAACAATTAAAAATTGTTAGAACCTAAAATACTTGATTAAAAATAATATATGACTTCAGTAGACATTTATACAAAGAAGATATATCAAGATTAACAAACATATTAAAAGAATATCACAAGGAGGGACTAGGACAGCTAAAGAGAGAAAAGCTTCTTCCACCCCAGCCACAGATAAATATCACAACAAAGGGATGACCTCATTTCCAGGGGACTGGCCGAAGGAACATTTCAGTTCAGAAGTGAAAGGAATGGCATACAGCACAGAAACTCCAAAAGCCAGCAGAGAGATAGGAACAAAGCATGCAGAAGCTCCCACAGCATCTATGCTGGCTCCCAGCTCGGAAGAAACATCTCGCTAGGAAAAGATCGGACACTGTCACTACTGGTGTTAAAACCTTTGGAGTAACTCACATTTACCTAAGGTGTCTAGGCCACACTATTATTATATTTCTGCTTCAGGGTGGTGACTACTTCCCAACATAACCATCTCTTACCTGGTGAGACCAGGATAATGATCCCACTGCCTCCTGCAGTTCCAGGACTGGGACTATTAGAACTAGATTCCTAACAGTCATTGGAATCTACCCTGCAGGACCTTGGGAAGAACTGACCTGTATTCCATTGCTCCAGACCTGTATCTGCCAGTGCAAAATTCCCAATACAGTTGTATTCACCCCGTAGGACTGGGGTAAGGTGCCTTCTGTATCTGTCAGTTCTGAGAGTAGAGCTTTTGGTGTTATAAGTCCCAGCACAGTCAAGCTCTCTGGACATTATGTGGGGGAAGATCCCATCCACATCATACAATCCCAGAGCCACAGTTCCTGGTACCACAAGCCCTAGCATCATTTGGGCTTGCCTGACAGGACAAGAGGGCATCTCTCTCTGTGTTCATCAACACTAAGAATGAGGTTCTAAGCATCACAACTTTTTGTGTGATTGACACACAACTCACTGGGGACTGAAGATACACATCCTAGGAAGACAACATCCACATCAACATCACAATTCCTCCCCAAAAACTGCTGCTGACTATAAAGCTATGGCACTTAAGGACATCACTGACATTAATTAAAGGTAAAGAAATCACTCATAGGTTACACATTTGGGCTCACATAGAACCAAAGCCAAAGCAATACCCTAAGTGATACTCTACATTCCAACTAAACAAAAAGTCCTTACCAACAAAACCCATTAAAAAAGAAGGAACTACTATACCAGATTTGCAGATAAGACAGGAAACAAGGAAGCCAAGGAACAAACAAGCCAAGGAAGCCAGTCAACCCAAGAGAACACAGTACTTCTCCAGAAATAGAACCTGATTTAAAGGAAATCTACGAAATTCCTGAAAATGAATTCAAAATAATGATTCTAAAGAAAATGAGATGCAAGAGAATATAGACAGATGGTTTAAAGAAATGAGGAAAATAATATGAATGAGAAATTCAACAAAGAGATATAAATCATTTAAAATCAATCAGAAACTTTGGAGTTGAAAACTTCAACAAAATAAAAAACATAATGAACAGATAAAGCAGTAGACAGATTTTCTGATCTTGAGGTCAAGATTCAAAATACCTTAGTCAGATAAAAATAGAGAAAAGAATTAAAAAGAGTGAATAAAGCCTGTAAGACATATGGAATATCATTAAATAATGAACAAATATTCATATTATAGGAGTACCTGAAGAAGAAAAGGTAAAAGGCATTGAAAACCTCACTTGAAAGAGATATGGACATCAAGATACAGGAAGCTCAAAGGACCCCTACCCAACTCAACCAAAAGAGACCTTATTAACACCAGAAAAAGTCATATTACAGTCAAATTGCCAAAAATTAAGGACAAAGCGAGAATCCTAAACACAATGTGAGAAAAGTCAAGTTACATATGAAGAGAAACCCATAAGACTGAGAGCAGACTTCTCAGCTGAAACCCCATGAACCTAAAGAGAGTGGGATGATATATGCAGTCTTGAAAGCAAAAGACTTCCAATCAAGAATATTAAATCCAGAGAAGTTACCCTTTAAAATAGAAGGAGAAATAAAGTATTTCCCATACAAGCAGAAACATCAAAGAATTCATTGCTATCATACTAGCCTCAGAAGAAATGTAAAAGGAGACCTACTTGGAAGTAACCATCATGAAACACATGACAGTACAAAATTCACTAATGGAGCAGATATAATCATTAACCAATAAAAACTGACAGGAATTAGTTCTTATCTATCAATATTAACCTTTAATGTGAATGGGTTAAACTTTCCAGTCAAAAGATATGGATTGGCTGAAAGGATACACAAATGAAATTCAATCATATACTACCTAAAACAAATTTGCTTCTCAAATAAAGATAAACACAGACTGAAAGTGAATGATCGGGGCCAGTGCCGTGGCTCAATAGGCTAATCCTCTGCCTGTGGTGCCAGCACACTGGGTTCTAGTCCCGGTTGGGGCACCGGATTCTGTCCCAGTTGCTCCTCTTGCAGACCAGCTCTCTGCTATGGCCCGGGAGTGCAGTGGAGGATGGCCCAAGCCCTTGGGCCCTGCACCCGCATGGGAAGCCAGGAGAAGCACCTGGCTCCTGGCTTCGGATCAGTGCACCGGCCACTGGAGGGTGAACCAACGGCAAAAAGGAAGACCTCCTTTCTCTCTGTCTCTCTCTCTCTTTCTCACTGTCCACTCTGCCTGTCCAAAAAAAAAAAAAAAAAAAAAAAAAAAAAAAAAGAATGATCAGACAAAGATACAACATACAAATGCAAACCAAAAACTAACAGGAATATCTGTATTCAGATCAGATCAAACAGACTTTATATTAAAAACTGTAAAAAGGGAGATTGTCATTATATATTGATTATAGGATTGATTCAGAAAGAAGATACAACAATCACAAACATATAGGTACCCAAAACAAGGCCATTCAGAAATACAGCAAATATTATTAGACCTAAATGGAGAGATAGTGTCCAATACAACTATGTGGAGAACTTCAACACTCTGCAGTCATCAGTGAACAGATTGGCTCAGCTCCTGCTGTTGCAGCCATTTGAGGAGTGATCAGCAGATGGAATACCTTTTTCTCTGTCTCTCCCTCTCACTGTCTGTGACTCTACCTCTCAAACAAATAAGTAAAATCTTAAAAGAGGGGGGAAAACTCGGGAATGTAAAATGAAAGATGGAAAAGGAGAGATTACAACGAATACTACAGAAACATAAAAGATTATAGGAAACCATTATGAACAACCATATACTAAAAAACTGGAAAATCTCAAAAAAATGGATAAAGCATTGAGAACATAATCTACCAAGGTTAAATTAAGAACATATAGAAAATCTAAATAAACCCATAGCAAATAATAAGATTGAAGAATCAATTAAGTCTCCCATCATTTTCTACTTAATACCACCGGTTGAACTCTTAACACATAATTATTCTTAGGTGTTTAAATCCAATTGAAAATTGATCCCTGTAAAAAATAAGAGTGGGAATAAGAGAGGGTTCAGCACATGTTCCCACAGACTTAAACCTAAGGGTAAAGTTAAAAACTTGCCATGGGTCTACAAATCCCATTAAGTTGGCAGGTACCAATGCCATCTTACTAGTTAAAGTGATCATTTTAAGTGCATAACTGATCATAAAGATAAGATTAAGTGTCAAAAGGATCACAGAAATAACCAAGTGTCTGCTAATAACAATAGGTAGACTTAAAAAGGAGAGAATGGTCCAACATGGGAAACAGAATACACAGCAGACTCATAGAATGACAAATGCCCTAAAGAGCACTCTGGCCTCAGTATCAGCCTTTAAGGCATTAGGATCTGGCTAACAAGCCCATGAGAGCATTTCAGGAATGGAAATCCAAGACACTGTGGCAAAAAATGGCCTACATGAAAGACCTATGTGAGTGAGATCCCAGTGGAAAGAAGGGACCATCAAAGAAGGTACCTTTCTGTGAAGGGAGGAGAGAACTTCCACTTTGATTATGGCCTTGTTGAAATAAGGTCAGAGTTCATGAACTCAAAAGGCTTCCATAGCCTTGGCAGCTCATGACAAGGGCCTTGGGTGATCACTGACGTCATAAATAAGAGTTTCAATTGTTAAATCAACAACAAGAGTCACTGTGCACTTACTACCCATGTAGGATCTCTGTCCTTAATATGTGGTACTATGAGAATTAATGGTAAAAATAGTCTTCAAAGAGTTCTTTATACTTTGTGTGTCTGTGTGGGTTCAAACTGTTGAAATTTTTACTTAGCATAGAGTTGATCTTCCGTATATAAAGATAATTAAAAATGAATCTTAATGAAGAATGAGATGGGAGAGGGAGTAGGAGGTGGGACGGGAGTAGGGGTGGGAGGGTGGGTAGGGGGGAAAAACTGCTATACTCCAAAAGCTGTACCTATGAAATTCATATTTATTAAATAAAAGCTTTCTTAAAAAAATGTCTTCCATCAAACAAAAGCCCAGGACTTGAGGCCTTTACTATCAAATTTTACAAAACATTTAAAGAAGAATTAACTCTATTACTCTTCAAACCATCACAAAATAGTGAAAAGGAGAAATCTCTTCCAAACTCTTTATGAGGTCAGTATTACTTGGATACCAAAAGCAAACAAAGAAACAGCACAACAGAAAAAGAAAACTATACACCAATATCCTTGATGAACACAGATGCAAAAATTGTCAACAAACTATTGGGCTATAAATCTAACCCTATATCATAATGATCATACAATGCAACCAACTTAGATCTATCTCTGGGATGCAAGGGTAGTTCAACACTCAGAAATCAATAAATGCTATAAATCACATGAAATAATGAATAAAAATTGTATGATTACCTCAACAGGTAAACATTTGATAACAGAAAGCAAATGATAAGAATTAACAAAGCATTGATAAAGTTCAACATCCATTGATGATAAAAACCATCCATAAATTAGGAACAGATCTCAAAATTATGTAGGATATATATGATAAAACAACACCCAATATCATACTTAATGGTGAAAAAGCTGAAAGCAGTTCCCTCAAATCTGAAACAGGACAAGGATGTCCACTTTCACCACTCTTATTCAATATACTATGAAAAGTAGTAGCTAGAGAAAAAGAGAAAGCAGAAGAGAAAAAAACTAACATCTCAAAATTGGAAAGGAGGAAATAAAAATATTCATGTTTGTAAATCACATGATTTTGTACAAAGAAAAAAATCCTAAATATTCCATCAAAAAAACTATTAAAATGATAAACCAATTCAGAAAAATCACATGATAAAAAATAAACATAAAAAGGAGAATTTTATATGCCAGTAATGATCTTGATGAAAGAGAAATCAACAAAGAAATCCATTCATAATAGCTATAGAATTTAAAATATCTATGAATAAACTTAGCAAAAAAGTGAAAGATCTCTACAAAGAAGATTATAAAACACTGCTGAAGAATCATCAAAGAGATAAAAAATACATATTTAATGTTCATGGATTGGAATAATTAATGTCATTAAAATTAATGCCTATACTACCTAAAACAATATACAGATTCAATGCAATCTCTGTCAAAATACCAATGACATTCTTTAAAGAATTAGAAATAGGAGCCAGCACTGTGGCGCAGCAAGTTAATGCCCTGGCCTGCAGCACCGCCATCCCATATGGGCACTGGTTCGAGACCCGGCTGCTACACTTCTGATCCAGCTCTCTGCTATGGCCATGGAAAGCAGTGGAATATGGTCCAAGTCCTTAGGCCCCTGTGCTTGTGTGGGAGACCTGGAAGAAGGTCCTGGCTCCTGGCTTCGGATAGGCACAGCTCCGGTCGTTGCAGCCAACTGGGGAGTGAACCAGCGGATGGAAGACTTTCTCTCTCTCTCTCTCTCTGCCTCTCCTCTCTCTGTGTAACTCTGACTTTCAAATAAATAAATAAATCTTAAAAAAAAATAATTAGAAATAAACCTAAAAAATCAAGTTGGAAGCATCACAGTGCCTGATTTCAAGGGATACTACAAAGCTATAGTAACTAAAATATTAGGGCACTGGCATAAAAACACATAGCTGAATGGAACAGAATAGAGAGCCTATAAATGATCCATGCGCATATAGCCAACTGATATTTGACAGTTATCACAAGAACAGACATTGGATAGTGTTTTTTCAATTAATGGTATTGGCAAAAGTCAATCTACATATGCAGAAGAAAGAAATTAGATCCCTACCTCTCATTATTTAAAAAAATCAACTAAAATAAATCAAATAGCTAAATAAAAACCTGAAATTATGAAATTGCTAGGAAAATAATAAGAGAAACACTTCAACTCACTGATATAGGCAATTATTTGGGGGGGGGTAAGACTCCAAACAACAATCAATACAGTTAAGAGAAATATAAGAGAAAATATTTGCAGGCTAATTATCTGACAATGTATTAATACCCAGAATTCATCAGAAACTCACAAAACTTAGCAACAAAAAATATAACAAATGCCTTTAATAAATGGGCAAAGGATCTGAACAATTTTCTAAAGAAGAGATCTATAAAAATGTTCTATATCACTAGCTATCAGGAAAATTCATACCAAAACAATGAGATACCAAGAAAGTAACCAATGCTGGCAAGCATGTGGAGGAAGGAGAAATCATACATGTTTGGCATGAATGTAAATTAGTGTAGCCATTATGAAAAAAATATGGACATTTCTTAAAAAGCTAGAAATAGAACTTCCACATGATCAAGCAATCTCACTACTCGGTATATATTCAAAACACTTGAACTTATTTTATCAATGAGTTGTTCCTCCATGTTTACTGCAGCACTGTTCACAATAGCCCAGATCTAGAATAAACCAAGGTGTCCATAATCAGATGAATGGATAAAGAAAATGTAGCACCTATAAACAATGTAATTCTACTCAGCTATAAAAAGAAAAAAATGTATTCTTGTCATTTGTAGGAAACTACATGGAACTAGAGGCTATCATGCTAAATTAAGTAAGCCATAAACATAAAGACAAATACTACTTATTTTCCTACATCTAGGGGAGGTTTAAAAAAATTCAATATGAACACAAAGTGTTGAATACTAGAGGTGAGAGGGAGTTTGGATTAAAAAATTAGGGGAAGTTGGGTGTAGTTTATAGATTGTGACAAAAGTGCCAATATAAGAACTCAGTAATAAGTGTAGTTAGATGTGGGGTACATAAGATACCTTTTTTTTTCTTTTTTTTTTTTTTTTTCCTGACAGGCAGAGTTAGACAGTGAGAGAGAGAGAGAGAGAGAGAGAAAGAGAAAGGTCTTCCTTTTTCCGTTGGTTCACCCCCCAAGTGGCCGCTACGGCCAGTGTGTTGCTGCCGGCGCGCTGCACCGATCTGAAGCCAGGAGCCAGGTGCTTCTCCTGGTCTCCCATGCGCAGGGCTTAAGCACTTGGGCCATCCTCCACTGCACTCCCGGGCCACAGCAGAGAGCTGGACTGGAAGAGGAGCAACCGGGACAAAACCTGACCGGGACTAGAACCCGGGGGTGCCGGCGCCGCAGGCAGAGGATTAGTGAGCAGCAGCGCCAGTCATAAGATACCTTTAACAACTCTACCCTCTTAGTTTTGTAAATTTAAAATTATTCTGAAATTAAACAGATTCTCACAACTAAACATAAGGAAAATGTACTTCAAACCTACAATGAGATATCACCTCACATTCATTATGATGTCTAGCATTAAAAAATAAAAAAAGCAAAAAAAGTGTTGCCAAGATTGTGGAGAAGTTGGAACCCTCATGCACTGTCATTGGCTATGTCAAATACTACAGTCATTTTTAGCTGGTGGGTTCCTCAAAATAATTACATAAAATATTATACATTTAATATATATATATATATAATTACCATATGATCCAATAATACCACTTTTGGTTATATCCATAAACTAGTTGAAAACAGGGTATCAAGGGATACTTGTATACCCATATTAATACGGCATTATTCACACAAGCCAAAAATATAAGCAATCTAAATGTCCTTGGATTAATAAATAGATGTGGTATATACATACAGAGGAATGTTATTGAGTCCTAAAGAGAAATGAAATGCTGTCATAAGCTGCTGCGACATGTTATACCTTTGAAGACTTTATGCTAAGTGAGATAAGCCAGTCACAAAAAGAATGCATGATTGCACTCAATGAGGTATCTAGAGTAGTCCCAGTCTTGGAAACAAAAGCCCAAAGGTAGATGCCTGGGGCTTCAGAGAGGGAGCTGCAGATATGGGGAGCTGTTCTATTTTCCACAACAGTAACAAAAAAACAACTTTTGGAGATTGTTGAAGAACATGAATATACTTACACTACTGAGGAGGACACTTAAAAACTGTTAAAATGATAAATTTTGTTATGTTCCTTCTACTACAAATTACAATTTTCTAAATGCTTAACAAATAAGCTAACAGTTAACTACCTAAATGTATGATGAGAGTTATGGATAGGAAGTATAAATTTGGGAATCATATCAAGCAAAATAATTTTCTTGCCCAGAAAAATCTGTATTTTGAGACTTTGAAAGTATGAGGTCTTTGCATCCCAGAATCCCTAAAGCACAAATTAGAAACATAAATGTGTTTCCATTTACCAGGGGAAAACAACTTGAAGACTGTGAAGTAACAGCAAACAAGAAGTGTTTGTAGGTATTCTATACTACTATGACAAAAAACCTCCATCTCTGCACCTAAAATCAGGAAACAGTAAAAATGACAAGTTTATATATGAGAATAAAAAAAGGCTACTCTTTTGACAAACATTCACTGATTGTTAACAAAAATCCACTGTTTGCACATCAATGTGGATCAACATCATTCTGCCTACCTTGTTTGCGCACATCCTCCACGGCAGCCACCAACTCTTCTTTGAGATCTTGACTCTCCTTAGCAATCTGTTCACCCTTCTCCAGGAAATTCTGGGTGGCTTGCTCTACAGATGCAGCCAGTACGTGGGCTTTCTTTGACCTCCCTTTCTTTTTACCAGATGGGCCTTTGTTGCTTGTGTTGACAAGTGTCGTCACCTTAAATGCAAAAGAAAAGAAAAGAAAAAAAAAACAAACAGAAGCCCCAAATTGTAACATCACTCTGCAAAGGTCGTAAGAAACATGATGCTATCACAAACAATTTCTAAATATTTCATGTCTATTAAGTCATGTAATTTAGTTATGAAATTCATGTCAGATAGCCTTATCAATGCATTAGTTTACAAATAAACAATTGTTATTTATTTCACATAGGAAATAAATCACATAAATGAAGTACAAACAGTAGACTTGCCACCTGTTCAAAGTTTCCAGTTCACTGGAGGTTGTACTTTCACACATTGACAAGAAAAGTGCTCACTGGTGTCAACAACCTCAGGGAAGCAAGAAATAAATGCAAAAACATAGAACTGTCTCTGAGACAAATGAAGAAAGCCAATATTCAGTCTTGAGTCCAGGAAGTCAGGGCAGAGACGAAGGACCAATTTCAAACAGTGGGCAGTCAATACTCACTACTTTTGTATTACTTTCCAAGAATTTTGCTATTTCTGATTATATTTTATAAAAATAAAATTGTAAATTTGACGTGGGGAGACTAAATGATTTAGTTAACTAGCTAAAGTTTCCAGATTCAAAATTAGATTTGCATTTATTATCACTCCTTTTCTAAGTATCATAATTTGGATACATATCTCATCTACAAAACTTCTTTTAGCATGATATTTTAAGTAATTTAATTTGCTAACAAAGCTTTTAATATCTTTCAAGTAACTTGTTATCTTCAATAGAATTCTAAAGCTCTATTTTCTACCAGTGAGTGGTTTGGAAAGGAAATGAATGCAACTGTCCCATATTCTGTTCAGCAAAAGCTGCCAGTCATGTTTAGTGCTGTATTTTTTTATCAGTTTCATAAAAATGTGGGATTTTGTGGTCTATTTCCATTGACATTTATCCTGGTTAGCAGACTAGAGATTTTCTTGGAGGTTATCAAGAAAGTCAGCCCACAGAGAAGTTCCAAATACCACAGCTTCTTATGTTTACTCCAAATCCCAGCACAAGCAGTGGGATTAGACAAAGTCTCAATTAATATCCATGCAGTTTATAGGGAGAAGAGATAACACCAAATAAAAAAGAAACAGTGTTGAATAAATGTGCACTAAGATGATGGATACAGGTAGAATCAACACTTAAGCAGTGATTAATGCAGTGTTGACAGCTGTCATATCCAGCTCCCCTTTGACTGCAAAATAATTAGATACAGTGAATTGAAGAAAGACTATATAGGAAAATTTAAGTACAGACACTAGATCAAAAAAGTAAAACCATTAAAAAATAAGAATGTCAGACAACAGTGGAGAGGTTGTAAAATGTATATACAGGGAGGGATACATGCTGTCTTCAATTCCACCCACAATGACACAACCACTAGAAAACAGCTTGTGACAGACGTTGCTTTTCTCAGTCACAAAGTAATAGTATTCTCCTTAGGGAGATGTACGCTAATACATTAACACAGCACTCTTCCAGGAACCTCAGCTCTACAACAGACAAGACCTGGATACAAACACATAGGTCCCCTAAGCAAATCCAGGAACCCTCTCCAAAATCTCATTTTAGGCTAAGTCCTTTATAATTAAAAAATATTACTTCCCATTTTCTTCTTTATCTGATTTATTTTCATTGTATACACCATTTTTAGAAGTTTTGCAATTTGATTTTTTTGACTTCCCAAATTAGAAGGAAGGAGGGAACTCTTCATTTTAGGTTTTAGAAGGGAATCTGATAGTGAAGCTGCCAAAAATTTAAAAGCTATGTCATAGGTTTTGTTTTGGTTGAGGCAAGCAAATTTCAGCTCTTATTTGATGGCACATTATTGTTCTAAGGAAACCCAGGTCATGCTTACACAAAAACCTGCATTAAGTTTCAGTTATATAGAAAAAATAATTATGGAGGCCGGCACCGTGGCTCACTAGGCTAATCCTCCAACTGTGGCGCCGGCACACCGGGTTCTAGTCCTGGTCGGGGCGCTGGATTCTGTCCCAGTTGCCCCTCTTCCAGTCCAGCTCTCTGCTATGGCCCGGGAGTGCAGTGGAGGATGGCCCAAGTGCTTGGGCCCTGCACCCGCGAGGGAGGCCAGGAGAAGCACCTGGCTCCTGGCTTCGGATCAGCGCGATGCGCCGGCTATGGCGGCCATTGGAGGGTGAACCAATGGCAAAGGAAGACCTTTCTCTCTCTCTCTCTCTCTCTCTCTCTCTTTCTCACTGTCCACTCTGCCTGTCAAAAAAAAAATTATGGAATATTACCAGGAAGTTTCTAAGAAAATAGGATTACTACCAAAAGAAACAAAATAATTGAATTCTCTTTTAGTAAAATTTCATATTTACTCATGGGTGGAAGAGCAGGATGGGAGAAAACAGGACAGGAAGAAAGCAATGGGTTTCCACTGAAATTCATTTCTTTTTTATTTCTTTTTTCTTTTTAAATTTTTTAAATTTTTTTATTTTTTTGACAGGCAGAGTGGACAGTGAGAGAGAGAGACAGAGAGAAAGGTCTTCCTTTGTCATTGGTTCACCTTCCAATGGCCGCTGCGGCCGGCGCATCGCGCTGATCTGAAGCCAGGAGCCAGGTACTTATCCTGGTCTCCCATGGGGTGCAGGGCCCAAGCACTTGGGCCATCCTCCACTGCACTCCTGGGCCACAACAGAGAGCTGGACTGGAAGAGGAGCGACTGGGATAGAATCCAGCGCCCCGACCGGGACTAGAACCCGGGGTGCCGGCGCCATAGGTTGAGGATTAGCCTAGTGAGCCCTGGCTGCCAGCCAAATTAAAGAATTTTCAATGACAAAAACCATTACTCAGTCCATAGATGCATTCACCACATCTCAAGTAAGTTAGGGAGTGTCAGAATTAACAATTCTCATCAAATGTAGTCAGCTTCCGTGAGGATGTAGTTGGATCTATGACTGGATGCTTTGAGCAACTGGAGCATCATGAAAAAAGTTCTTATTACAAAGATGGTTGGCACAGTTGCAGCCCAGGTGCTGGAATTACAGGTAGCCGTGCCTAAGGTTAGATATTCAGACTTTGGGTAGATGGTAATTACAGACTTTAAGTGTTTATTGCAGCTTAATGCCAGCCTCTTATAATGGTTTATTCTATGGAAATCCTTGGCTGAAAATTATGCCTCCTATTACCCTAACCAGGGATCCTCTGTAAGCTCCACATTCAACTTCCACCCAAGGCGAGCCTCATTCACGATTCACATACTTTCCTTTCCTCTCTATCAATGTGTAAACACATTTTTTGGTTCAGTAAAGGAAAAACAGAAAATGCAAATGCCAGACTAGGACTAACAGTATAAATATGCAGAAGTGGACAGGATGCTTTCCAAGGCAGTAGGGAGATCAGTCATACTTAAGTGTAAGGCTAACCTATGAATGTGATAGGAAGTAAGGTTAAATAGATATGGTAGAACAAACTTTGAAAGGCTTTCAAATCCAACTTAGTGAGTTCAGATTTTGTTAGTTACTGCCAACTGTTTTTACATAGAAACATATGTTTAAAGTGCTCGTTTCTCTTTCCAATCATTTTCCAGCCCACTGAAATTTCACTTTCCTCCAGACACCTCCTGCAGCAAAGTCCTCCTCAACTGATGCCTCACTAAGGTAATTAATATGTTCTCAATGTCAAATTATTTTTATTTTATCATAACACTCTGCCACATTTAATGCTATTGACTCAAATTCATTCCCTCCTGGAAATGTCTCCTGAACAATTCTTTAAAAATAATTTTTCATTCTCCAAACTCATATAGCTTGAAAAGGGATATACATTACCCATCAACAAACTTATTTCTCTTTTTGAAGATTTATTTTAATATTGTTTAAGTTATTTGAAAGGCACAGTTACAAAGAGAGAGATATCTTCCTTCTGCTGATTCACTCCCCAAATGGCCTCAACAGCCAGAGTTGGGCCAGGCCAAAGCCAGGAGCATTGTGTTCATCCAGGTCTCCCACATGGGCGCAGGAGCCTAGGGACTTGGGCCATCTTCTGATGCTTTTCCCAGGCCATTAGCAGGGAGCTCGACTGGAAGTGGAGCAACTGGGACATGAACCAGTGCCCATATAGGATGCCAGAGTCACATTTGGTGGCTTTACCTGCTACAACACAATGCCAGATCCTCTGTACCCATCTTTATCTCTCCTTCTCCCATACCAAGAAAAGCCTGCTGCTACCATGACCCCTTCAAACTAACCTGATCACACCCTGTAGAACTCCATTTCATTAACTATGCCCTCTCTGCAGGTTCTTTAACCTTGGCCTATCAGGATACCCAACTTCTCTTAAGCCACATCCCAAGTATTTCCTCAATCTTACCCTTCATATTAAAGCTAAGAAAGCCTACAGATCACAGATCCGTGGGACACTGAGAATGATGGTCTCAATGAAAACTGACCACAGAAAACGCAGCAATAGTCAGAGGATGGCCATCATTGTTTCCAGAGGTGATGATGGTGTGATTTGGTATTAATCTAACACCCAGTCTGCTATGCACTGCTCATCATCCATTGTCCTAAGAGTAGACCTAGCATTCCCGAGCAATGGCAGCAATGCAGCAGGCAATGCCTTTTCATTCTTTCTTTTGTTGCACTGTGTTTTACTATAAAACAATGTCTCATCTCAGCGTATGTCTTCCACTTTATCAGTTCTCAGTTTCTAGGATTTTTTTAAAAAATTTTTTGTGAGGCATGGGAAGAGAAAGAGACAGAGACAGTGAAAGAAGAGAAATACACGCAACGGTCATCTCAGCCAGGATCATGAATTCAATCCAAGTCTCCAAAAACAGATGGCAAGAACCCAATTATTTGAGCCATCACTACTGCCTCCCAGGAACTGCATTATTAGGAAGCTTGAGTCAATTGCCTGAACTTGGAATCAAACCCAAGTACCTCAATATGCGATGGGGAGTCTTAACCACTCAACACTTGTTCCCTGTTTCTAGGTGCTAAAATCTCCATAGAAATGGTATAGTATTTCTCCAAAATAATATGCAATAATAAGGGCATCATTGGCACTTCGCTTGGCAAATTTATCATTTCAGACCCAAATCTGCAAAAGTGTAGCTTACCTAAACCTTACCCATAGGGAAGTCAACTGACAAATGGTAATACCTTTATATTCCAAGTGAGCCAAGAACAGCACCAGTGTCACCTGGGCTTGTTAGAAATGTAGGGTTTCCCTGCACCCCATGGGAGACCAGGATAAGTACCTGGCTCCTGCCATCGGATCAGCATGGTGCACCGGCCGCAGCGCACCAGCCGCGGCGGCCATTAGAGGGTGAACCAATGGCAAAAGGAAGACCTTTCTCTCTGTCTCTCTCTCACTGTCCACACTGCCTGTCAAAAAAAAATAATAAAATAAATGTAGGGTTTTAGGCCCCAACCAAGACCTAGACACATTAATATCTGAGAAGCTTTGAATTCTAATACAGTTATTTTCCAACTTTATCATGCCCAAAATTCACCTAAATGCTTATCAGAGGAAATGCAAACTGTTTAGAATGTCTCTAAAAATCAAAGAAATATTCAACTATGTCCATGATTCACTATTATGCACTAAGATAAAACAAAATAAATTTACATTGTTTCAAGAAAGTATAGAAACAAATATTAAACCACGTTAAACACAATATATTTTCCAATCAACACTGTGCTAGTTAAAGGGTTGAAATGACTCAGAAAGCCCATCCTCCACAAATTCATCATCTTTTACTGCAGTCTTTGATTGACAAGGGCATGTGGCTTGACATTTTTATTCTTTAAGGTTAGTGGGCTTTAACACAGGGCACACAACACTTTACAGAGTGCAGCAGGCAATCAGTAGGATTCAGGAAAAATATCAGGACTCTATATTGGTTTTGTCCAAACTAATTTTTTAAAAATTTTAAATAAGTTAATGTTTCACATAAGGACTTACACGGGCACCACCACCCCACCCCTAGTCAAAGGATCACATTTAATAAACAGGCTATCTTTAAGAAAGCAAAAAGGTTCACAAATAAAAGCATTGACAGTGGTGACCTTATATCTATTCCTGGTTAAGTGGATTTAGGGATTATTTTATCTGGTTTTCACACACACAAACATACACCCCTTTACAAAATGGAATAGAGATTTAAAAGACTCCTGCAAAGAAATTGAAGCTTGAAGATAGTATAAATCCAAGCACAAGTGAACTATCTGAAAATTCACCGATGATACTCCTATTCCTTTTGCAAGGTTTTTGTTAGCTGAATCATGAGGCTTAAAAAAAAGTCTAAAGAGAGCTGAGTTGAAGTATGTTTTAGATCCATTTATGCTAACAATGAATCTCACCAAGTTTCTTAATTGCTAACAATGGTTTAAAACAATTATTACTTAAAAAATAATCCTAAGAAGGCAAGCATTTGGGGAGTTAAGCAGTGGACAGGGGATGTCTCAGTCTCCCAGTCTCTTTCATCACTTCTGTCTGTCTTTAAATAAGTAAAATAAAGATTTTTAAAAAGTGATCAATTTAGCATAAAAGTGAAGCATTAAAAAAACCCAGGGGTGGATGCTTAGATAAGTAGCTTAAGCCACGGTGGGAGATGCCTGCATCCCATTTTGGAGGACATTCCATATTGGAACTTTGCTGCTATTTCAAATTCTTGCACTCCCTGTGAGGTGATGTCTCAAGAAATGGGTTCCTACCACCCACATGGGAGATCATAATTGAGTACTCAGCTCCTGGCTTTGGTTGTCCTGCCACTGAGGCATTTGGGGAGTGACCAGAGGATGGGACCTCTATCTGTGTTTGTTTCTGCCTCTAAAAAAATAAATAAAGCTAAAAGTTTGTGTTTAGAACAATGAACATCATCCCATGGTCCTTGTGTCCAATTTGCTAGTGTTGTTTATCATAGCCTGTTCTGACATTTTACCTACATCCTTTTTCCTATGTTATCTTTAATCTCAGAATCTAAACTCCAAGATTTTGAGATAAAAAGTAATGGATATGCATATGATTCTATTATAAGTTTTATCATAAACAAAATAAACTTATTTGGATTTAAATCAGAACTGGTTGCCTATTGAAAGATTTGGAGAAATACTGTTCAAAATGGCCTGGGAGGATTTTTTAAGTACTAGAAATAGGTTGGTTTTGTGTGTGTGTGTGTGTGTGTGTGTGTGTACAATTTATACTTATATAGTTTGGGCCAAGTGCTCCTTTGTCAAAACTCATAAAACTGTAAAATAAAGGCATTTTAACATATGAAAATTGTAGCTCAAGAAATTGATTTAAAATCAAAATTCCATGTTAAATTTTAGTTGCATTATTTTCTAGCATGATACACTATTTTTCCATATCAAAATATATGGTATAACTATGTACTTTATCCTTTTCATGTTGAGAGGCAGAGACTGTGCTTGACACATTTAACACATATGCTCTATCAAGATCTTCCCTTTGACCCATGAATTACATGTTCAAAAATATTTTAAATGAAAATACATATGACTTTAAACATTCTATTTTAATTGGCACGTTTGAAACAATTGAGATATCCAAAGTTTATTTACAAATAGGACACTATAAGTGTCCTGTGACTTAAATACAAAGATATTTGCAGTATTATGATTGCACTGCTGTTTTTATAACTATAGATGTTACATTAATGTGTATTTTAGCATACCATTTCATTAGTTTAAAGAAACAAGCAGTCTTATGAGACTATAAATTTATAAATATATAAGATAACTCAACTATACTGACAAGTATCAAAATTGCAGATACTTATATTTTTAGTGTCTTTTGTATTTACTACTTGTTGAATTCTTTAGTGGAGAGTTACCTCGTGCTTATAAAAAACTGAAAGTATGTCACTGTAAAAATTAAAAGAAAAATAAGAAAAGGAGGAGAAAGGTTGGGAGAGAAGAAGGGAGGGTATGGTATGAAATATCACTATGCTCTTAAAACTGCATATATAAAATACAAAAAAAAAGTATTGCAAAAATTAAAGAAAAAAAGAAAAGAAAGAGAGAAGGAGGTTTGGGGGAAGGAAGAAGGGAAACAAGTATGGTTATCTCCTTAGAACTGTATGAAATGCATGACACCTGTTATCTCTAAAAATGAAAAAAATATATTAAAAAGGGAAGCATCCAGAAAGATAGCTAATTTAGTTATATATGTGTTTATTCTAAATGAAAAGTATTTTTTACTATCAATAATGAAAAAGACTGCCAGACAGTATCTTTTTCCTTTGAGAAAAATGTGAAACTATACTTTCAAGCCTCCTTTAGAGTTGATGTGGTCAGTTGATAAATTCTAGCCAATGGAATGTGAACACCAATGATGGGTGCTTTTCTCAATACGACCTATAAAATCCTTCCTTTTTTTTTCCCTGTAAGTTGACAATCTTGAAAGTACTGAAGATGATGAAGCCATCAGTGGGAAGGGACCTAAATTCCTAATTTCCCTTGGAAAAGAATGACTCATGGATTAGAAATATTTATTTGATAGGTAGTGAGGCACATAATTTGCATATGAATATTGTTAAGTCCCTGATATTTTGAGGTTTATCTATTATAGCAGCAAATTATAACTGTATTATTCTAGCATTTATAGTTAATACATAGAAAAGTTTATATTTTAAATATTTATATTACATAATACAACTAATATATATTATTTTTTCAGAAACATACACTCATTTAGGACAAAAACACACACACACACTCTACTTATATATACACACAAAGAGACATGTACAGACATTTTTGGTTCTTTCATTGTTTTAACTTAGTGTGACAATATTTGGTAGAGAAAGGTTGAATGCTAGTCTCATACTTTTAATGCAGTTTTACATAGTTCTCTCTGTGAATTTCTGGATTTAAGTTCCCATTTTCCATTGGATAACATTTTAAACAGGCATGCTCTTGTTCTTACATGATTTTGGCAAACCATTTTCTACACATTTCAGTGACTTAGGAATAAATCGACTTCTTCTTTCTAGGGTTTCTCAGAGCAAGAAACAAACAATAAAGAAGTAAAGTTCACAAATCTAGATTTTTCAAATCAGATTATAGGTTTTTTCATAAA
This sequence comes from Oryctolagus cuniculus, assembly GCF_051225735.1. Taxonomy (NCBI): domain Eukaryota; kingdom Metazoa; phylum Chordata; class Mammalia; order Lagomorpha; family Leporidae; genus Oryctolagus; species Oryctolagus cuniculus. Next base: position 128,190,334 of record NC_142868.1, read on the forward strand.
GTAGATGTGGAAGTACAGATTCATAAAGAAATATTTAAAATATAAAGCTTGAAGGAGCCAATGAATGCCTTTGTAACTTGTGACATTAGCATAGATATTGTTAAATATATGGGTAAATATAGGTATATATAATAATATCTGCACTCATTAATCCAATGTCTTTACAATGTCATTTTAAAATGTCTCTTACAGACTGCAAGGATTTTACTCTTATATGACTTGAGGACAGCACTGTAGTTTCTGCTAGATAGGAGAACTATAACTGAATAATTTTTTTTTTTTTTACTTTTTTTAAAGATAGAATAACAGAGAGGGTGACACACACACAAACACACACACACACACAGAGAGAGAGAGAGAGAGAGAGAGAGAGAGAGAGAAAGAACTTCCAACTGCTAGTTTACTCCCCAAATGGATGCCACAGCTGGGGCTGGGCCCCAGCAAAGCCAGGAGCCTGGAACTCCATCCAGGTCTCCCACATGGGTGCAGGGACCCAAGTGCTTAGGCCATCTTTTACTGCTTTCCCAGGGGCATTAGCAAAGAGCTGGATCAGAAGTGGAACAGCCAGCACATGAGCTGGCCATCATACGAAATGCTGGTGTTTCAGTCATTGGCTTAACTCACTGCACCAAAATTCCAGCTCCTGAATATTTATTTTAGCTCTTAAAGAGACAAACTGGGGCTGGCGCTGAGGCACAGTGGGTTAAGCTGCCATCTGCAGCACTAGTATCTCACAAAGGCACCAGTTCGAGTCCTGGCTACTACACTTCCAATTCAGCTCCCTGCTAATAAGCCTGGGAGAGCAGTGGAGGATGGCCCAAGTGCTTGGGTCCCTGCACCCACATGGGAAGACCTGGAAGAAGCTTCTGGCTCCTGGCTTCGGATCGGCACAGCTCCAGCCATTGCAGCCATTTGGGGAGTGAACCAGAAGATGGAAGATTCTCTCTCTCTCTCTCTAACTTTGCCTTTCATATTAATAAAAAAATAAATCTTTTAAAAAAATAAAGAGACAAACTGCCATTTTTTTTTTTTTTTGACAGGCAGAGTGGACAGTGAGAAAGAGAGACAGAGAGAAAGGTCTTCCTTTGCCATTGGTTCATCCTCCAATGGCCGCCATGGCTGGCGCGCTGCGGCCAGTACACCGCGCTGATTCGAAGCCAGGAGCCAGGTACTTATCCTGGTCTCCCATGGGGTGCAGGGCCCAAGTACTTGGGCCATCCTCCACTGCACTCCCTGGCCACAGCAGAGAGCTGGCCTGGAAGAGGGGCAACCGGGACAGAACCCGGCGCCCCGACCAGGACTAGAACCCGGTGTGCTGGAGCCGCAAGGCGGAGGATTAGCCTAGTGAACCGCGGCGCCGGCTTGCCATTGGTTTTTACAATTTGAGATAACATGAAACACTTACTGCCAAAGGCTTGAAGATATCCCAAATCTCAGAGTCTCTCCCTCAATATCTACAGTCCTCATGCACCTTACCATCAGCCAACTTTTCAAACTTACTAAATCCTTACTAAGCTTTTGACAGCCTTGCATCTTCCATTTCTATCCATCCATAAGCATCTTAAGTCACTCCTTTTCTTTGAATTAAAATGATAAGCAAAATCCAAGGTGTAACCAAACTTACAACCCTCCAGTGAAGCCAGGTTATGTGGTTAGGCACAAGCTACCATACCTTCCATTGTCACTTAGATATGCATTATGGGTTTTGTGGCTAGACTGTTAATCAAATTGAGTTTTGTATAGAAAAACACATTAATCAGTTTGAAGAATTAGAAGCAGATCAACCATGCTCAGCACAAACTGGAGATGATAATATATGACTCCTGAAGACAACACTTCTAATTAAAAAATGAAAGTAAAGAATTGATGAAATCATTCTTGCAACAGCATGCTTTGCTCATTTTTATTGTATTTGCTAAAGATAGTATTTTTCCCATTAAGTTTGCAGAAAAACCACTTTCAAAAGTTACAAATTGCAAAGCAAAGAAATATTGCAATTACTCCACTCTACCCTTTGCCTTTCCAAAAACAACACATCAAATACTATATGGCTTGGAGATTTTAGCCTAATCCTGCTTACCTTAAGCCAACAATAAAACAGAGGATAAGGGGACCATCAGATTATTCCAAAGCAACAGGATTTAGAATTAATTTGCTTTTTCTTACTTAATGTTTTATATTATTTAAAGAAATTCCCCAGCAGGGACCTGGGTATATAAACTTCATATTAACAGGCAAAAATGATTTACTTATTTTCTCACATTGTATAGTAGCCATTAAATTTCTCTCTCTCTTCTTCCCTTTGTTTCTCTCTCTTTCTTCTCTCATCTCCATTTTCTCTGTACCCCTCTGTGGAGCATGATAGGATATCTAGCCTTTCTAGTTTTCTGATGTGTATATGTACTACATTGACTTTTACTGTTTTGTTAAATGACACATTTATTTACATATTTTTTAAGATTTACTTATTTATTTGAAAGGCATAGTTACAGAGAGGCAGAGAGAGACAGAGAGGTCTTCCTTCCACTGGTTCACTCCCTACATGGCCGCAATAGCTGGAGCTGGGACAATTCAAAGTCAGAAGCCAGGAGCTTATTCCTGGTCTCCTATGTGGGTGCAGGGGCCCAAGGACTTGGGCCATCTTCTACTGCTTTCCCAGGCCATAGCAGAGAGCTGGATGAGAAGTGGGGCAGCCAGTACTCAAACCGGCACCCATATAGGATTCCAGCACTGCAGGCGGTGGCTTTACCTGCTATGCCACAGTGCTGACCCCCAAATGATACATATTTAAATGATACTCTGTCAAATACTGGTCACTATGAAATATTTAAAATGTAAATTAAAATCTATCTTTTGAAGACACTGATAAGGAATTTTAGATTATTAATACACTCAAAAATATAGCTGGAACTAGTACTAAAATGAAAAACATCTAAATCTTTAGCATTTACTGAAAAAGAACCTATGTCATGATGAATGATACAATATTTACTTGGATACATTTAACATACAACCTACTAAGATATGCAAAATGGAATGTTTCCCTATGAGTATATACAGTATAACTTTTTATTCAAAAACAAAAAGTAGAAAAAACATTAAAATTTCATCCTTTTTTAAAGATTTATTTATTTATTTGAAAGGCAGAGTTACAGAGAGTCAGAGAGAGAGAGAGAGAGAGAGAGAGAGAGAGAGAAATCTTCCATCCATTGCTTCACTCCCCTATTGACCACAAAGGCTGCAGCTGTACCAATCCGAAGCCAAGAGCCAGGAGCTTCTTCCAGGTCTCCCACACAGGTGCAGGGGCCCAAGGACTTGGGTCATCTTCTAGTGCTTTCCCAGGGCCATAGCAGAGAGCTGGACGAGAACTGGAGCAGCCAAGATTCAAACCAGTATCCATACAGGATGCCGCCATTATAGGCAACAGCTTTACTTGCTACACTGCAGCACAGGCCCCCAAAATCTCATCCTTTTCATAGTTGATTACTTTCTATTCTAAAACCAAAACAAGCTATGATTAGTAGGGTAATCCTCCTCTTTCTTAAGAGAACACTAATTACTACATGCTCTCCAGATATGCACATCTCATAACATATATGCATCACAAACATTTGAGAATAAGGAAATGAAAGCATTTTCTCTGTGACTTGGATAAGAACATCAAAGTACTGAGAAATCTGCCTATTGGAGGTCTCGAAGCCAGGAAGAAAAAAAAATACAGGTTTTAATTTGTCTGACACTAGCAGTTTATTCCCTTAAGATAATGGTCAACACACTTGCCTCATTTTATACACCATACAAATTTCTGAAGCCACATTCAATTGCTTTTATGGCAAGAAAACAGATGTGGCTGCACAATTTAATTATAGTATGCATGACATATCCCTTTTAGAAGACTCCCTTGTTTTTCAATAATTGCATCATCTACTGACATTTTCTGATTTCGATATGTAAGTGTACATCATTATTCTCCCATTAAGGTACAAAATGCTGGTAAAATGCCAATGACTTGAGAAAAGACCACATTGACATTTTACTGTTAGGGCCATCTTCTTTATGGCTAGAACACCAGCCTTTCACTTGAATGCACTGCCACCTTGTCAAGCTATGTTCCTTAAGCGTTGCTTCATGAGGCATCAAGGTTTCAGAGAACTGTTGATGAAATAAAGGGGGAAATGAGCAGGCTGTAATTATGCTTGTCAGGATTCTTCTTGTGAAACTTTATTTGGACAATTCAGAAAAAAGAAAGCAACACATTTTCTAATCCAGAATAGCATTTCTCTTTGAAATTAGTACTAGGCTTCAAATTGCAAAATGGGGCATGGATGATCAGTTATTGAAGCATTCAATATTGCAAAGTAAAATGTCAGGAAAAGGATGGGCATGGGGTAGAGGAAGAATATACAGGCTTTGAAGCCTGCTATTTCATATCTGGTTAAGAAATAACTGAATCTGAGACTCAGTTTCCCATTTTCAAAAATAAAATTGAAGGGCTGGCACTGTGGCACAGCAGGTTAAAGCCCTGGTCTGCAGTGCCGGCATCCCATATGGACACCAGTTCAAGTCCTGGCTGCTCCACTTCCAATCCAGCTCTCTGCTGTGACCAGGGGAAGCAGTAGAAAGTAGCCCAGGTCCTTGGGCCCCTGCACCCATGTGGGAGATGCGAAAGAAGCTCCTGGCTCCTGGCTTTGGATCAGCTCAGCTCTGTCCATTGCAGTCATTTGGGGAGTGAACCAGTGGATGGGAGACCTCTCTCTCTCTCCCCCTTTTCCTCCTTCTCTCTCTCTCTCTCTCTCTCTCTCTCTCTCTCTAACTCTGTATTTTAAATAAATAAAATAAATCTTTAAAAAAACATTGAAAATTTATACCTCATAGGGATTTGGGGAGGTTTAATTTGCTCTGTAAGCAAAGGGATACTCCAAAAAATACTTAACAAAACCATCAAGAAAGAGTCCTGGATATGGATATGAGATCAAAATATATATAAATTTGAGGAGAGAGAGAAATCACTCTCCCACCCACTGTCTCATTCTGGCAATAACTGGGGCTTGGTCAGACTGAAACCAGGAGCTGGCAACACAATCAGAAATTTTACCAGAACACAATCTGAGTCTCTAATGTGGATGTCAGTAACCCAAGTACTTGAGCCATCACCTGCCACCTCCCGGGGTGCACACTAGCAGGAACCTGAACTCAAGAGCAGAGCCAAGATTGCAATATGGAGGGAATTCCAAACAGTATCTTAACTACTAGGCCAGATACTTGCCACATAGGTTAGAATGTCTGAACTTGAGCCTCAGACCATTTGCTTGGTAAATGAGTAATACTGAACTCAAGTTGTATGATCAAACAATAACAATATCAGTGGTCAACAATATCTTTAGGTTTATATTTTTCAGCTATAAATTAAAATATATCCCTAATTTGCTTCAAATTCTTATACTGTATATACTAATAAAATAAAATTCCTGATTTTGGTACATAATGTATTGTGTGAGAGAGACTCAAACAAATTAAAGAATATTAATTTAATAGTGGATTTCCTTGTGTAAAAATTAAGAGGGGTTAATAAATTAATGAGAAACCTCCTTTTCTGAGATCTTTCCAGGTAATTTAAGTGGTGTGCCTGAAGCTGTTCATGACAGTTTCTGCTGATTCCCAGGCTACACTAGTCTTTTATCCTGGTGTTTTATGAAATTCCTTAATACAGGTGATAATTCTATTAAGATATGCACTTTATTTATATATCCATACAAAATCATTAAATGAGACTAATACCAAAATCTAATCCCTTTGTTATAAGCAATACATAATTCACATATATTTTCTTTCCAATTTTATAAAGTAGAGACTAATTCAACTTTTCAAACTAAATATTTTCATCTTTAAGCTATATTTTTAGCACCATGCAGGAGACTGTGAGAAGTGGGGGCTCAGCTAAACCAGGAAGTCTTAAGCAGGTGTTTAATTGGACTAATTAAGCAACTCGTAGTCACTTCCGGTTTTCCATTTGCTCTTTGTGAATACAGATAAGCACTACAACTGATTGCCTAATTAGACTACTTAAAACCAACTCACTTTTTATATCCAAGGAATTTTTTAATCCACAATTATAACCTATATATTATGCTCCAAGCATAATATGTGGTCTGGAGTTTTATGTTTTATATATAAAATTCTCTCTACATATAGAGAAAAATCAGATACATAAATGCATAACCTACCAGTCCACCCATCTAAATAAATTATATATATATATATATATATATATATATATATTTGTCTCTATATATATTTAGAGAGAATGCACTTAGGTAGAATTGAACTTGCAATTCCACAGGAATTCACTTCAATGCTTTTCATTGCTAAAGTGATGCCAATCTATTGTCAAAGACTAAATGTTTGTCTTCTGAATATAAATAGCTCAAGAAAAAGCCTATGCCTGGAGATCTGCTGGCTAAGTTCTACATGTTATTTGTGTTTAAATCCAAATTACTCCAATCTCACACGCTGGTACTTAGAGATCCCACTCACAGGTTACCAGATACATGGACAAACGCCCAGACAGCTTTATTCACATGTATTTCCTGAGCAGCATCATTTACTCTCATCATTCTTTGCTTTACCTTGTGCTTTACTGCTTCTTCCTAGAATAACAGAGCACCCCACCGGCAGCCCAGGAGAAGGAACCATAAATTACCTGTGGCAAATCTATGGATCATTGAGATTTCATAAAAAAGAATAAGAGAGCACCTCTAAAGCATTAAGGTGAGTAGGGGAAGGTATTTCATAACAATGCACGGACAATCTAAAAATAAACAATAAAAAAGTAAACTAGGACAGTTTAAAAAAAAGAACAAAAGATGGCCTTTTATACTAAACACATAATTAGATCTGCTCAGAAACCTGAATAAGTACCTAAGGAGACAGTAGCCAGTAATATCCAAGGAGAAGCTCTCAGACCTCATCAAATGCCAAATCTTATGCTACCCATTTATTGTTAACACTGGAATATTAGAAAAGTGTAAGTGACTATTCACCAACTGGCCCTTCTGCCAGTACAGAATGCATGATCCAGTAGCACCCGCTTTGTAACACTTGGGTTGGTTACTTACTACGCCTTCTCTCAATGAATCTGCAAAACTACCCTGAATAAAGATCTCAGTCTTATATCAGAGAGAAGTAACATCAGATGAATTCTTGCTTACTGTCACACAGAAGTCACCAGTACATTCAGGCTGTGTGTCCAGATCTGTTTCTATCACATCCTTCTAGCTTGAACATCAGTTGTTTATGTTTGAATAGCAAGACGGGCTCTGATAATTTAAAGCTGTTTTGTTTCTAATAAAATGTATATACTCCCTCTCTATGCCTTCAGGAACTCCTAGAACCCGAATGTTGGGTTTTTTAATAGTATCCTGAAGATTCCCGACAATATGTTTTAGATTTCTAATTTCCTCGTCTTTTCTTTGGTCTGACTGTATCCTTTCCTGTTCTCTGTCTTCTAAGTCTGATATTCTCTCTTCTGCTTCACCCATTCTGTTTGTAAGGCTCTCTATTGTGTTTTTCATTTGATCTATTGAATTCTTCACTTCAGTCACTATCACAGTTTCCTGTTGTACTAGTTGTTTCGTTTCATTTTGATTCCTCCTTAATATTTCATTTTCACGAGAGAGATTTTCTATCTTGTCCATTAAGGATTTGTGTAGTTCCAGAATTTGTTTTTGAGAACTTCTTAATGTTCTTATCAATTTTTTGAGATCTGCTTCTTGCATTTCTTCTATGTCATCATCTTCATAATCTTGAATTGGGGTGTCTTTTTCATTTGAGGGCGTCATAGTGACTTCCTTGTTTTTATTACCTCGGTTTTTGCGTTTGTTATTTGGCATATTGGAGATATTTGGTTTCTTCACTGTGGTGCTTTTTCTTGTTATACTATGACTCTAGATTAAGTGGACTATCTGTTTTTGATGGAGCCTTAGGGCTTGAGATGGGTGTGGCCTGAGAGCTCTGTTTGGTGTGCCAAAGGTGACACTCCCAGGTTAGGCGTGGTAAATCTCTCTCTCTCTCTTTTTTTTTTGCTTCAAGAGGGAAGTAATTCCGCACAGCTGAACGAAGTTGGAGGTAGTTAGCAGGCAAATGATATACCCACAGGAGCCAGAGATCGGAAGCTCTTTCCCAAGATCCCCACAGGGAATCTGTTCGGCCCTCAGAGTGGGCTCAAATTCTCCTTCAGCCTCCCACTGGGTTGCCAAAGTTACGGAATTGTAGCGTCTCTGGAGAGTGCTCACGTGAATTCCGTGAGTTCTCTCCCCCACCGTCTCTTTTTTCACAGTCTCAGTTCAGTAGCACCACAAATTTACTAGGTCCTAATCTCCTGTTAATTCGCCCCGCCCAGAGTCAGGTTGGAAAGCTCACAGCAAAAGATCACAGGGAATTCAAAGCATATATTAGAACTTATCTTTGGCAAATGGCAGGGCAAAGTTACCACTTATCATTAGTCACATTGAACGTGAATGGCCTGAACTGTCCAGTTAAAAGACACCGATTGGCTGATTGGGTTAAGGAACAAAACCCATCTATTTGCTGCTTACAAGAAACACATCTTTCCAACAAAGATCCATACAGACTGAAAGTGAAAGGCTGGAAAAAGATATACCATGCCAACAGAAATGAAAAAAGAGCGGGTGTAGCCATCTTAATATCGGACAACATAAACTTTACCACAAAAACTGTTAAGAGAGACAAAGAGGGACACTATATCATGATTAAGGGATCAATTCAACAGGAAGATATAACAATTATCAATGTATATGCACCTAACTACAGGGCACCAGTTTATCTAAAAGATTTATTAACGGACTTAAAGGGAGACTTAGACCCCAATACAGTAGTACTGGGGGACTTCAATACTCCACTCTCAGAAATAGACAGATCATCCGGTCAGAAGATCAACAAGGATACAGTAGATTTAAACGACACTATAGCCCAAATGGATCTAACAGATATATACAGAACTTTCAATCCTACAGCTAAAGATTTTACATTCTTCTCAGCAGTACATGGAACCTTCTCTAGGATTGACCACATGCTAGGCCATAAAGCAAGTCTCAGCAAATTCAAAAGAATTAGAATCATACCATGCAGCTTCTCAGACCATAAAGGAATGAAGTTGGAAATTACCAACTCAGGAATCCCTAGAGCATACGCAAACACATGGAGATTGAACAACATGCTCCTGAATGAACAATGGGTCATAGAAGAAATCAAAAGAGAAATCAAAAACTTTCTGGAAGTAAATGAGGATAACAGCACAACATACCAAAACTTATGGGACGCAGCAAAAGCAGTGTTAAGAGGAAAGTTTATATCAATAGGTGCCTACATCAAGAAATTGGAAAGACACCAAATAGATGAGCTTTCAATTCACCTCAAGGATCTAGAAAACCTACAGCAAACCAGACCCAAATCTAGTAGGAGAAGAGAAATAATTAAAATCAGAGAAGAAATCAACAGGATTGAATCAAGAAAAACATTACAAAAAATCAGCCAAACGAGGAGCTGGTTTTTTGAAAAAATAAACAAAATTGACACCCCATTGGCCCAACTAACTAAAAAAAGAAGAGAAAAGACCCAAATCAATAAAATCAGAGATGAAAAAGGAAACGTAACAACAGACACCACAGAAATAAAAAGAATCATCAGAAATTACTACAAGGACTTGTATGCCAGCAAACAGGGAAACCTATCAGAAATGGATAGATTCCTGGACACATGCAACCTGCCTAAATTGAACCAGGAAGACATCAAAAACCTAAACAGACCCATAACTGAGACAGAAATTGAAACAGTAATAAAGGCCCTCCCAACAAAGAAAAGCCCAGGACCAGATGGATTCACTGCTGAATTCTACCAGACGTTTAAAGAAGAACTAACTCCAATTCTTCTCAAACTATTCAGAACAATCGAAGAAGAGGGAGTCCTCCCAAATTCTTTCTATGAAGCCAGCATCACCTTAATTCCTAAGCCAGAAAAAGATGCAGCACTGAAAGAGAATTACAGACCAATATCCCTGATGAATATAGATGCAAAAATCCTCAATAAAATTCTTGCCAATAGAATGCAACAACACATCAGAAAGATCATCCACCCAGACCAAGTGGGATTTATCCCTGGTATGCAGGGATGGTTTAATGTGCGCAAGACAATCAATGTGATACACCACATTAACAGACTGCAGAAGAAAAACCATATGATTATCTCAATAGATGCCGAGAAAGCATTTGATAAAATACAACACCCGTTCATGATGAAAACTCTAAGCAAACTGGGTTTGGAAGGAACATTCCTCAATACAATCAAAGCAATCTATGAAAAACCCACAGCCAATATCCTATTGAATGGGGAAAAGTTGGAAGCATTTCCACTGAGATCTGGAACCAGACAGGGATGCCCACTCTCACCACTGCTATTCAATATAGTTCTGGAGGTTCTAGCCAGAGCTATTAGGCAAGAAAAAGAAATTAAAGGGATACAAATTGGGAAGGAAGAACTCAAACTATCCCTCTTTGCAGATGACATGATTCTTTATTTAGGGGACCCAAAGAACTCTACTAAGAGACTATTGGAACTCATAGAAAAGTTTGGCAAAGTAGCAGGGTATAAAATCAATGCACAAAAATCAACAGCCTTTGTATACACAGACAATGCCATGGCTGAGGAAGAACTTCTAAGATCAATCCCATTCACAATAGCCACAAAAACAATCAAATACCTTGGAATAAACTTAACCAAAGACGTTAAAGATCTCTACGATGAAAATTACAAAACCTTAAAGAAAGAAATAGAAGAGGATACCAAGAAATGGAAAAATCTTCCATGCTCATGGATTGGAAGAATCAATATCATCAAAATGTCCATTCTCCCAAAAGCAATTTACAGATTCAATGCAATACCAATCAAGATACCGAAGACCTTCTTCTCAGATCTGGAAAAAATGGTGCTGAAATTTATATGGAGGCACAAGAGACCTCGAATAGCTAAAGCAATCTTGTACAACAAAAACAAAGCCGGAGGCATCACAATACCAGATTTCAGGACATACTACAGGGCAGTTGTAATTAAAACAGCATGGTACTGGTACAGAAACAGATGGATAGACCAATGGAACAGAATTGAAACACCAGAAATCAACCCAAACATCTACAGCCAACTTATATTTGATCAAGGATCTAAAACTAATTCCTGGAGCAAGGACAGTCTATTCAATAAATGGTGCTGGGAAAATTGGATTTCCACGTGCAGAATCATGAAGCAAGACCCCTACCTTACACCTTACACAAAAATCCACTCAACATGGATTAAAGACCTAAATCTACGACCTGACACCATCAAGTTACTAGAGAACATTGGAGAAACCCTTCAAGATATTGGCACAGGCAAAGAATTTCTGGAAAAGACCCGAGAGGCACAGGCAGTCAAAGCCAAAATCAACTATTGGGATTGCATCAAATTGAGAAGTTTCTGTACTGCAAAAGAAACAGTCAGCAGAGTGAAGAGACAATCGACAGAATGGGAAAAAATATTTGCAAAGTATGCAACAGATAAAGGGTTAATAACCAGAATCTACAAAGAGATCAAGAAACTCCACAAAAACAAAACCAACAACCCACTTAAGAGATGGGCCAAGGACCTCAATAGACATTTTTCAAAAGAGGAAATCCAAATGGCCAACAGGCACATGAAAAAATGTTCAAGGTCACTAGCAATCAGGGAAATGCAAATCAAAACCACAATGAGGTTTCACCTCACCCCGGTTAGAATGGCTCACATGCAGAAATCTACCAACAACAGATGCTGGTGAGGATGTGGGGAAAAAGGGACACTAACTCACTGTTGGTGGGAATGCAAACTGGTCAAGCCACTATGGAAGTCAGTCTGGAGATTCCTCAGAAACCTGAAGATAACCCTACCGTTCGACCCAGCCATCCCACTCCTTGGAATTTACCCAAAGGAATTTAAATTGGCAAACAAAAAAGAGGTCTGCACCCTAATGTTTATTGCAGCTCAATTCACAATAGCTAAGACCTGGAACCAACCTAAATGCCCATCAACGATAGACTGGATAAAGAAATTATGGGATATGTACTCTTTAGAATACTATACCGCAGTAAGAAACAACGAAATCCAGTCATTTGCAACAAAATGGAGGAATCTGGAACACATCATGCTGAGTGAAATAAGCCATTCCCAAAGGGACAAATACCATATGTTCTCCCTGATCGGTGACGACTGACTGAACACCAAGAGGGAAACCTGTTGGAGTGAGGTGGACACTATGGGAAATGGTGGCTTGATCAGCATAGCCCTGACTGTTAATGAACAACTTAATACATTATCCCTCTTAGTAGTTTTTTTTTTATCTGTTCTACTTAATATGACTGGTTTAGATCTGTAATTGATGCACAGTTATTCTTAAGTGTTGAAAATTAACTGAAATGTGATCCCTGTTGAACATGGTGGTGGGAATGGGAGAGGGAAGAGATGTATAATTTGGGACATGCTCAGGCTGACTTGCCCCAAGTGGTGGAGTTGGAAGCATACCAGGGGATTCCAATTCAATCCCATCGAGGTGGCAATACCAATGCCATCTCACTGTTCCAGGTGATCAGTTTCAGTTCACAGTTGGTCATGGTGGAGGGACTGGGAGTCAAAGGGAGCACATAGACAAGTCTAGTACCTGCTAACGCTAACCGATGGAGTAAATAAAGGGGAGAGTGATCCAACATGGGAAGTGAGATACTCAGCAGACTCATAGAATGGCAGATGTCCTAAATAGCACTCTGGCCTCAGAATCAGCCCTAAAGGCATTCGGAGCTGGCTGAAAAGCTCATGAGAGTATTTCAGGCATGGAAAGCCAAGACACTCTGGCAAAAGATCTCTGCGAGTGAGATCCCAGTGGAAAGAACAGGTCATCAAAGAAGGAGGTACCTTTCTCTGAAGGGAGGAGAGAACCTCCACTTTGACTATGACCTTGTCTAAACAAGATAAGAGTCGGAGAACTCAGAGGGCTTCCATAGCCTTGGAAACTCATGACTGGAGCATAGGGAGATTACTGATGCCATAGACAGGAGTGTCAATTGGTAAAGTCAACAACAGGAGTCACTGTGCACTTACTCCTCATGTAGGATCTCTATCCTTAATGTGCTGTACATTGAGATTTAATGCTATAACGAGTACTCAAACAATATATTTCACTTTGTGTTTCTATGGGGGTGCAAACTGTTGAAATCCTTACTTAATGCATACTAAACTGATCCTCTGTAAAAAAAAAAAAAAAAAAAAAAAAAAAAAAGAAAAAGAAAAAAAAAAGAAATTCTCAACTCCCAACTTGACTCTCATTGGGATTAAACATGACAATAGGTCTGATCTGATTTCATCATCATTTAAAAAAAATCATCTATTATTTTTCACTTTATGTTTCTGTGTGGGAGCAAACTGTTGAAATCCATACTTGATGTATACTAAGCTGATCTTCTGTATATTAAGATAATCAAAAATGAATCTTGATGTGAACGGAAGGGGAGAGGGAGTGGGAAAGGAGAGGGTTGTGGGTGGGAGGGACGGTATGGGGGGGAAGCCATTGTAATCCATAAGTCATACTTTGGAAATTTATATGCATTAAATAAAAGTTTAAAAAAACAAAAACAAAAAAAAATGTATATACTATGAGCAGTATAATATGCTAAATCTGAAAGACATACATCATCATAGAATTGGAAAAACTTCTATTTACAAAGCTCAAGCAGCTTACTCTTTGGGCCTGGGTTCTCTAAGTGAAACCCATGTGATGAGAGGACTGGAGAAAGCATATTTTATGTTCCCCGCTAGTTGGGATGTGCTATAAGGATGTGTAATATGATGAGAGAAAGCCAGAAAGTCAGAGGCAGCACAGTGACAAGGGGGTGAGACCAGAGGAGTGCCGCAAGGACAAGCCACCCACTGGTGACTGACTCATTCTTTCTTCCAAGTGGTGCTAGTGTTGAACAGAAATATCTCCTGTCGTCAACACTGACTGCGCTCCACCCCTCAGCACCTGAGTCACCCAGACCATTCTGTGTCCTCAGGAAGCTTCCTAGAGGAGCCACCAACTAAAGCAGGAAAACAAATACATTTGTTGGGATACACAGAGCACCAAACCATAGTACAAACTTTAAGGTCTTCAGCCTCTCCTTCCTACAACGTTTTCCCCTAAGCGGTGTCACTTTTTGAGTGAGCAAGCACACTAGAAAAAACCCAGAGGTAACTGCGAATAGACAAGAAACAGGAGAAGCCAAATGGAAAAACACACTGCTAACTGCCAGAGACCACAAGGTACTGTTATGCCCCTCTGGTAAATGAAACAGACATTGTCAGCACTCTCACAGCATGGACTCTAGTAGTCAGGCAAGAAGATATTAGAGTACGTATGTAATACAGATTTTAACCAGTGTGATAAAGGAAAACAAGTGTGTTCTGAGCTACAACAGAAGAGAGAAAGCCTTCTTTAAATGAGTGTTCAGGAAAGAATATAGGCATTAGGTTAGAAGATCTCCAAGAATGGAGATTCTGTGAGATCTGTGAGTACCATTTCATAGTGTTACAGCTCATCAGAATAACTTGGGGAAACTTATATACTCTATTATTATTAATCATGCTAGACCTAGGTCACTCCTCTAGCTAACTGCTTGTTTATGTTAACTCCATGAACATCTTTGAGAATACAATTATCCCTAGCTGAAATTCCCACTGTTCAAGCAAACACAAGGCGTTCCCATTAAATAATAACATTCAACCTGTTCCACCCACTCAACCCATCATAGTTTTCACTGGCCAATTTTAGTATATGGCTTATTAAGCATACTAAATATATTCTGCCTTGTTATAGGTGATAAGCTGATGCCTATCTTATCATTATATGCCATGGCCTCATCGTAAGAATAGCACCTAGTGGGCTTTTAAAACCCTGTAATTCAAATGAATGAAAATGACAACATGCATTCTGCTAAATACTTATATAATTTGTTTTTGAGGGTATGGAATCAAATTCTATGTATATTACTACTGCAGAAAGTTCATTTTAAAAGAAATATTAAGAAATATTGAGAAGCACTATTATAAAAACTTTGTTTCCATTCTTTACTAATATCTTTGTTCTGATAGAGTTTCTAACTGCAAAGATGTATCAAACATTAAATTAAAGCAAGTGTGACATATGATCTGAAGCTTACATGAAGACAATATGTTTCTAGACACACAGAACGGAGAAAGTACCAGACTTCCAACTACCTGAACTGAGCTATAGGAAAGAGAATGTTGCCCCAAACAGAAGCATGATGTGGTGAGAACCATACATTTCTGGACCCCTGAGAGGTTAAATTATAACTTTGGTCTCTTAGATTTTATATTAATTTATAGATGATCATTTCAATATAAAACACACATGACTACACTGTTCTACTTGGCCTTTTCTTGCCTACGTCTTGCCCAGTGTCAACAGAGAGGTAGAAAGATGTCCTGGCTAGCCCTCGGCTCACTTGGCTAATCCACCCACACCCGGGGTTCTAGTCCCGGTCTGGGCGCCGGTTCTATCCCGGTTGCTCCTCTTCCAATGCAGCTCTCTGCTGTGGCCCGGGAAGGCAGTGGAGGATGGCCCAGGTGCTTGGGCACCTGCACCCACCTGGGAGACCAGGAGGAAGCACCTGGCTCCTGGCTTTGGATCGGCACAGCGCACCGGCTATAGGGGCCATTTCGGGGGTGAACCAACAGAAGGAAGACCTTTCTCTCTGTCTCTCTTTCTCTCACTGTCTAACTCTACCTGTCAAAAAAAAAAAAAAAAAAAAAGAAAAAGACAAAGAAAGATGTCCTAAGCATTTGCTGTCCATTTATACAATTTTCTATTGAACACATCAGATATTCTAGATAAAAACATTTGCCTTACCTTGGTTCATTACTAAAAATAAAT
This sequence comes from Oryctolagus cuniculus, assembly GCF_051225735.1. Classification (NCBI taxonomy): domain Eukaryota; kingdom Metazoa; phylum Chordata; class Mammalia; order Lagomorpha; family Leporidae; genus Oryctolagus; species Oryctolagus cuniculus. Next base: position 128,206,337 of record NC_142868.1, read on the forward strand.
TAATTTTTAGATATGTACATATTAACATCTTTTATGGTTTTAAAAATAAACCACCAAAGAATGCAACAACAGTAGTTTCAAAAGGGAAAGAAATATATGTTCTGTAGAAGAAGGCTTCTAATTTTGAAGTCTAATTCATTCCTGGGGCTTCTTTAAGTTATAGATTGAATTATAGTAGCTCCCTTTATACCTGAAACTAATGGATAAATGCAGTAAGAGTTCTAACATATTAAAAAGTTGGAGACTAATTACTTTTATCCCCTCTTAGTTATCTGAGTCAGAAAATTTAAAATTTTTAGAATTAATGAGCCAGTTTGACTGATAATTAAGCTTTACAAAGGTTTATTTATTTGAAAGGAAAGTAACAGAGGGGTAAAGAATGAGAGAGAGAGAGAGAGAAAGAGAGAGAGAGAGAGAGAGAGAGAAAATCTTCTATCTGCTAGTTTACTTTCCAAATGGCCACAGTGACAAGCGCTGGCCCAGGCAGAAGAAAGGAGCCTGGCCCTCCAACAGGGTCTCCCACATGGGTGCCAGGGGTCCAAGCACTTGTGCCACCTTCTGCTACTTTCCAAGGCACATTAGCAGGCAGCTGGATTGGAAGTAGAGCAGCCAGGTACTCCAGTATGGGATGCCAGCACTGCAAACGACAGCTTAACCCACAGCACCACAACACCAACCCAGTAACTAATTTATTAATAGTGAAAAAATATACGGTAGGTATATTGTAAGTCTCATATAACCACACTATACTGAACATGCTCAGTCCACTTTTTACTGTTTTTTGTTATTAAGAAAAAAAGTTAATCATTCTATCATGAGGTACATCAAGATACCTCAATAAATGTACTTTTAACTTTATCGGAAATGTAATACAATTGTGTCAGAACATAAAGGGGAGAATATAGTTACCTGCAAGGGAGATGCTGCTGCTAAAATGCAGAAATAACATCTGTTGCCTTTTTTATGTTAAGGAAGCTATTCCCCAAGCATCACATCTGACCTAGAAGACTAGCCAGATTTAAAAGCCAAATGGCCTTGAAGAGATTCCAGATAATCTTGGTCCTGGGAGAGATAGGCATGAATATGCACATCTATCTTGGACTTTACCAAAATCATATTTTAATCTTGAGGACATTTGTTCCAGACCAGACTATGAGCTTCTGACCCAAGTCCACCAAGGCATGTATTCTAGAATGAAGGGTAGGTTCTGGTTAAATCTATGAAATGACATTCACTTTTCATGCCTTGTTGTTACAATATTCCACAGTTTCTGACTGGCTCCACCTCTTTCTTGGACTGTTATCTCTCCCTAGATCACCTGCCTTACTGCTGATTCTGACCGTTCAATCAACATTCTGGTCCTGGCTCTCAGTTTTACTACGACCACTTTTACTTCTATTTCTCCCCCTGCCATGTGACCAGTGGTGGTCAGTTCAGACCCAGAATTTCAGTCTTACAGAGTAGGAGATGCTGCTATTAAGATGGTCCAGAACAAATGAATCTTAGCAATTACCTAGTAAAGCATCCAGCCACCGGGGAATCCCTCCGGCATCTCTCTGTAGTACACCTTGTCCATGCAGTCTGACCATGTTTATCATAGGATTCCCTGTGCTGGGGAGTTTGGTGCCACATGTTGGCTAGAAAAAAACAGCAACAGCAGAAGTGCCATCCGTGCCTTTCATATCTATTTAAGCTGACCAAAGTCTAAGTAAGCCTAAATAGACCCAAACAAATATTAGGAAGGAGACCTTTTCTCGAAGCTTTTTTAAATCAGGAAGCTGACTAATTTCCAAGGTATTTTATAGGGTTTCTTCCCCTTAATTAAGGTTCACTTTCATCAAAATTGGATACTTACACAGCTAAATTTTTAAGATTTACATAAAAAACAGTAGTCTCTTATCTAAGGTTCTCTTCCCTTCTGAAGAGCACACATGCACACAGAAATAACTTTTCATTTCTTAAAATTGTTTCTCTTGGTATCCCCATCCATATTGCCATACCACAAGTATATACTATACTCATAATCATTCAATTTTAGATGTTCCCTATGACTTCCTTTTACGAAGATGAACTTTTTGGCATTCTCAGTCTTGTTTCCTTCCAATATGACAGCATAATTATTTTTACACCCATACGCAGTGTCGCAATGCCTTTGCCAATGCTGTCTTCTTCTGTTACAAGTAGGAGCCTCACATTATTCTTGTAGATCTTATTCTTTCACTGAAGTTAACTGTTGCCTCATTTTGAAACTTGATTAATTTTATCTGAGCTGTTGGTAAGGTCTTACACTTTTCAACAGCTCTGTTAAATTCCCACAAAATGCCACAACGCAATAGTTCCATATTATCAAGTGATGTGTTAACTCCTCATTTCTTATGCCCAGACTGACCCTCCTCGAACCCCTGGCCTCCAGTTGTCTCTGAACTGCTGCTCTAAGGTGCCGCAAGCATTCAGCCTTCAGCCTGGGGACTTCTTTGCTGGTATCTTAGAATCCCCTTCTTTTCCCATCTCCGGTACACCGTCTTTAACCTCAATTTGTTTACTTCCTCATTCAGATGCAGCGTGTTCCCTAGTAGCTTTCTAACAAAGGAAAATATTTTTTTTTCCTAACATTGCTTTATTCTATGCTCATAGTCAATTGGCTGGATATAGAATTCTACATTGAAATTGATTTCCAGTCATAATGTTGAAATCATTAACCTACGTCTGAATGTAATTCTTACCATGGAGTCTTTTTGTGTAACTTGGTCTTTCTCTCGGGATCTTCTATTCATCCCTGACACTGGACACATCAGTAAATGCTGCTATGGATCACTAACTTTGCTGAGCATTCAGTGGGCTCTTTCAGCAAATGACTCATGTTCTTCTTTCCTGGGGCAATTTCTTGTCCTGGCATTTTGAACAATTCTCCCCACTGTATTCTTCCTATTTTGATTCCCTAACATCTCCCCCCAATTTCCAATCTCTGTCATTTTGTTTACGTTTATTCATCTATCTTCTAAACAACTCACTTCTTTGTTTTGGCTGTCACACTTTAAGATATCAACCTCTCTTTCTCTGATCTGATCTTAAAAGAGTACACAGTTCTTTCATGGATAAAAATTCTTTTTTCCCTGAAAATATTATACCTCCTTTGCATTTCTGTTACTTGCAAAGATTTCCTAATTTCCCTCTTATTTTCAGTATATTCTCTTTTTTTTTTTCCTCTACCTTCTTCCTTTTTTACCAAGGTAGAATTTAAATTCTTGGGTTTGTTTCGTTTCAGCATAGGCATGAGTATATTTTAGTAGACTCTTAAAATTTTTCCTATCCTACACTCTATTTTTCTTCAGCTATACCAGCCCTTCTGAGTTAGCCTAATAAAATGGTCCCCAGTGAGGGAAAAAATATCTAAGTGAACAGAGGAGTAACTGGAAATATTATCTGTGTCCCCATCTACCATTCATTTGGCACCCGTGTACAATGTCCTATTGAGGTAACTGTACCAGACATTACTATCAGCAAACAAAGTGGGAGCCCATAGCAAATGAGAAGTCAGGGGATTGAGTAATGAAGTCATATAATTCCCATGAAGGCAGGGAACTTGATCAGTTTAGTTTACTAGTATATTCCAAACAGTTTCTATAGTTCCCATCACATAGTACAGCTGTAATAAGTATTAGTAGAATAAATGACTGATACAGGCAAATGTATGTTTTAAAACTATCAGAATTGTTACTTCAGACTGTCAAAGTGACATGAACCAACACTCTGATCCAATATTTCGTTCAATAATGTCACTGATATCAGACTGTTCCCTTTACAGTTTCCTTTTGACACCCTGTACTATAGAATCTTCTTGTTATAATTCTCCATTCCATCCCTGAGTGTTTCCCACCTTATGCTTAAACAGTGGATCTGATCATATTTTTAAAGTTCCTGTTTTCTTAGGACAGCTTAAGACTTGGTTGCACAGGTGCAGAATGAAAACAGAGCAGAAAACTACAAGTCATGTAATTTTCATGTAGTCACCTGAGGAAGAGAAAAAAATATCCTAACCTGTGGAACCAAAGGGATTAAAGCTGTTTCAACAGTGAGAGGTCAACTGACAAGGGGAATCTGGCATTGGAGCCCATCTTACTAAACTTTACTCTATGAGTGACCTTGTTTCAAGTCCTTTGAATAGAATTTGTCTCACCAGCACCTCCACATACCAGCTTTTTCTACCCAACTCCCCAGATTTTCCCCAGAACTCCACAAGGGAGACAGATTTGAGTCATGCTTCCTGTTTCCTGTGCTTATTGGCCATGCCAATAAAGTCATTCCCTTCTCAGTAGACCAGTGTCATAGTTGGTCTTTGTGCATGCCAGGCAATGAACCCATCTGATTCAGGAACTCTATGATATTCAATAAGGAGAGCACTATTTATGCTTCAAAAGCCAAATTTAAAAAGATAAATAATTTTTCTCTTTTTATTTTAGACAACTCAGCCTCGATACCAGTGTTTCTTAAAAATGTGTTGCATAATATTGCTAGGAATCTTATTAGCCTTCCAAGCTGAGTTTCCAGAGTCAACATAGTACTTTTCTGCTATAATCATGGAAAACTATAGGTTTGGGCCCATGCTTAATTTAAATACTATTTCTTAAACATTTACTTTGAGATTACATGCATAATTTTTAATTTCATAAATGCGTGGTAATAAAAAGAAAAAATATAGGGTGAATTATGATTTAATTATACATTTTCATTCATAAGTTTTGTGATTATTGAATAAATAGTCATAACTCAAGTACAATCCACCTTATTCTTTAAAAATTAGTTCATGCTTCATCTGGCTAGCAAAATGTCCACAATTTGTGGCAGTCTCCATTATCCTTTACTGTATCTCTATCTACTGGATAATCAATTTAAACTACATTCTTTCATTTATGGACATGATCCATGAAAACTAGTCCTCCACATCTGTATAGCAACAAGATTAAGAATGGCATTTTAATTGCATAGATGATAGATACCCAAAAGAAAAAAGAGTTTTTCCCAGGTTGTGTTGCATGATAGCAGTTGAACCCACTATTTCGACTCTCGAACAATATGGTATTGGGAAAATTTCCTAACTTTCTTAGGTCTCAATTACTTATGTAAAGATTCAGATAAGGAGTGAACAGCACTACTTGAGATACCCACACCCTACACTGGATTGCCAAGGTTTGAGCTATGGCTCTGCTTCCAGTTTAAATTCCTGCTATTGTGCACCGTGAGAAGCAGCAGTTGATGGCCCAAGTACTTGAGACCTTGCAGCCATGTGGGAGACCTGGGTTAAGTTCTTAGTTCTTGGTTTCAGCCTAGTCCCAGCACTGGGACACAATGAGATATCACCTCAACCCTGTCAAAATTGTGATTGTTAGCAGAACTGTGTGATCTGTTTTTATCTTCATTTCTCCTTCCTCTGGCATGTGGGTGTAGAGAGATATATTAGACCAACTAAAGTTTGCAAGCTATTAATCAGGTAATAGCACAGGAACTGGATCCTCTCTCTTTCTCTAGCACAGCCAGAATGTCTGGAATCAAAGCAAATAACAGCAGAAGGAGACACGAGGCAACACTGTGCAGCTAAATGCAGTGTCAACACCAGTGTTCAAATCGCTTTATCTTCAGCCTATTCTCATTGCCTACTAGACAAAAAACGAGAGGATAAATCAAACAGTACCAGTTAAGAGACTGCCATAAAATTTCTCATTTCAAACAAAGGTAAAACTAAGCTAGAATTATCATTTCACTTTACAGCTACACACAGTCAAATATCTAGAGTGTTGACCTGTGTTTAACACCTTTCTAGAAGAGATATCTAACCTTTAAAATAAAGAGGAGAACATGAAAGTATTTTATTAATAATCCAAGATCTCTTTACCTGCAGTTCAGCTGGAAGCAGTATATATGATTGTGTTTCATGCCAAAAGGTATTCCTTGGCTGAAAAAGGCCTCAAGGTACATTTAGTCCATAAATATTGTGGACAAACAATAGCTCAAACTGGGAAGGAAAACAAAAAATGAAGCTACTGATGTGGGTTTTTATGTGTGTGCAATTCTAAGGGAGAATATGTATAATCACAGACTCCATGCACATACAATGAGACACACACACACACTGTCTCCTGTAGAACTGAGTTGCTATAGTTGAAAGCTGATAGGCTGGCTGGTGAAGTTAACTTACAAGCAGTGCAAACATTTCTGTGGCATCTCTTGTTAAAAGGAATTGAGATAATAAAAATGTTTAAATTAAATGTTCTCAATAGGTCTAATGCTAATCTCCCACCACCCAGAACACACTCCACTGACAATCGCATGGCTTACAGTCCCTCCCTTACAAGTAAGAAGCATAATGTGGTTTCTTACATATGGAGGGATCTTGCCTTCATACATAATCCTAGTTAAGTTCACAAAATAAGCTTTCAGTATTTTCACAAAGTAGTTTGAACCAGTAATTCACTAAAAGCACATGGGAAATACAGGCTTTTAAGATATGAAGTAAGATAATCAGTAGTTCTAGTAACCCGTGTAAAGCAAAAGTAACATTGCGCACACTTAAATTTCATCTCTCCTTGGAATAAGGCAACTGTGCGATGATTGAAAGGAAAACATTCAGAACTAGCCAGGAAGAAGCCTTTAGTCATAGAGTTCAACCTCCCCTTACACCTTCTTCAGGGTAACTCAGCAAGTATCATCTCTCCTGACAGGTTTTCTGAATTCAACTAAGACAAATACAGGAGTTATTTCCTAATCAAGCTCTACCTTGGGGAAAAATGGCCAGGCAGAGTTTGCCACCAATGAGTGCTGTTGTTGAGCTTCAAATCTGCTATGTCCAAATCACAGCTCATTCTGCTTTCTCCCGCAGCCCGAGTGTCCACTCCTGGTCGGACAGTCTCTGTTCTTGTCACTGTCTCTACCATCCTCCAGCCATTCCCATGATCTCACAAAAGTGGCTGCAATCCTTTGACTTCATGCTTTATACAAATTAACAGCTAACCCTGCCACGCTTCCTTGTTCCAGTCCAGCTCTGTAACTCACAACACCTCATCCTAGTCCAAGCCTCTATTATCATATCTGGCTAGGAATACTGTAATCATCTACTCACGTCGTTCTGTTTTCTGTGAACTATGCCCACAGTTGCTGAACTTGACAATGGTACAGTTGTTACTCCTGCTCAAAACCCTTTTATGTGTTCCCATTGCTTAGAAGAAAAGCTGCAAACTCCTGAGCCTATATTTGGAATAACTGACAGGAATAACAGCCTGAGACACCTTTTGTTTGGAGTGTTAAGTGTTTCACTATACTTCCCCTCGCCTTTATAGTAATCTCGTAGGACATGCATCTTGTTTCCATGTATTGGCCAGAACATGAAACTCCAAAAAGTCATTTACTAAATGTCCTAAGTCCTTGGCCTATTGTTATGTACTTATATATTGGGGAGAGAAGGTTCAAAAAGGCCATAAAAATGCACATTTTTGAAAAATTATGCATCGATTTCAAGTTGTTTTGCAGCAAAGAAAATTTCTTTTTAGTCTCCTTTTTTTCTGAAGCACTCTTGCTTTTGTAGTAGGTAACTGTTAACTGTTTTTCCTCTCTCTGGTTTGTTTCATAATAACTTTAAAGCACGTGATACTGTAATTTTTTTTTCTTTGTGGAACTCTTCCTTTTCAGATAAAAAGGACTTTGATGAAATATTAGAACTCCCCCTGGGCTAGGATTAAATGTTAAGAGCTCCCATTTTCCCTAGAGTGAAAGCCCTCTTCATCCAAGACATAGATGGCACCACATGAACCCATATGGTCATTAAAGGCCCTTGTTCTAATGTATAAGAAGCACTGAAGGAAATATAATTCATTTTAATTTTCAATTTTATTCCACTTTAGCTGCCTGATTGAAATGGAAATCCTCAGACTAAACATTTTAAACTATATTAGGTCAAGAATATCAAGAAGTCTCTCCAAATCTTCACTCAATTTGAAAAGGGAAAGATCATTTTGTACAATGTTAAATAGTATATCATTACCCCTGTCCAAGAAGACTGCAATAATTCTAAGCTTGCCCTGCCATTTCTTATGTCATCTCTAATGGAGGAGGACTGATCTAAAGCAACAGTCTTTCTATGTGATATATATTGATCAAGATTAATTCAATAAATAATAATTTAGAAAAGTTACCCCTAAAGTGACAGGTGGATAGAAACTGTTAACAAAAACAATATGATCTTAAGATTTACTTTCTTATTCTTTGCAAAACTATCCTTAAAATAGTTATGATATATAAAACCATAAATTATATACTTTGAATTTAATATACTACACAAGAGTATATAAAATGCTATGAACTGTTTACTTCTTAAAGCATTTTATATCCTTTGATTTTGAATCATTTTGAATATTTATGTAACCAAAGTAAGACTTTTTAAAAGACTTATTTACTTATTTGAAAGTAAGAGTTACAGAAAGAGATGGAGAGACAGAAACAGATCTTCCATTTACTGGTTCACTCCCCAGATGACTGCAATGGCTAGGGCTGGGCCAGGCCAAAGCCAGGAGCTTCTTCCAGGTCTCCCATGTGAGTGCAGGGCTCCCTAGTCCATTTAGAGGGAGCTAGATCAGAAGTGGAACATCCAGGACACAAACCAATGTATATATGGGATGCCAGAATCGTAGGAGGTAGCTTTAGCCACTATGCTATGACGCTGGCTCCAGTTTTAAGACATTTAAAATGGCTGAACAAGCTGTGAAAATTGAGAAACAAGGAAATAGAGCTTATAAAAGATTAGAGATGTGATCAAATAAAACACAGAAAAAAATAAAGTCCTACTCAACATCAAAAAAAAAAAAAAAAGTGGATGAATATAAACCTGAAGAAGAGGAAGATAGACAGAAGCCTTCCTATCCATTGGTATGGCTTACCAAAGTGCTATAATTAAGGAAATTACGTCCCAGAGAGGAAATATTTACTGCACCTTTCAGAAGAGCAGTGCAAGCTACTGGACAGGAGCAAAGCCCTGCAATGATCATACTGTATCCTGTAAACATGCTGTAAAGAAGCAGAGTGGTGTAATGTGACTCCCTTTTCAGCCACTTCATCTAAGAACAATCAGAGGGCATGATACAACACTTGTGTGTTTTGGTTTTCAATGTTATATTATTACAAAATTGCATAAAGGAGAAGGCCTGTAATTTAATTTTTTAAATCTGAGATCAAACGAGGCCTACTGATGTGAATATTTGAGTTTTAGAGTGAAGTCCTCCCTTCATTCTGTTTGTATGTTTTGAGGAACCACACAAGATAGCAGGGGAAAACAGACATCAGCCACCCTGCCGCAGGGTTTGACACACAGTAATCTCCCAAACACTTGTTGAAGGTTTATTAACAGTGTCTCGTAAGTGGCTTGAGTAAGAACAGGTTCTTAGAACAGACCCAGGATTAGGGGCTCCAGGGCTCAGTGTCATTGTAACAAAGGGAGGAATGACCTCAGAGCCTACTCAAGCTGAGAAGTGTTCTCAGTCATGAAAATGAAGAGTTGCATGCAAAATATCTATTCCCACCACTTCAGAGGATGCTATAGCCAGAGAAATCACATGCTGGAATCGTGCAAAAAGTAGTCATGTGCAGACACGGCATGTGCTTCTTAAAGAGAGTGCTGAAGGAGAACAGAGAGAATGAAGTAACCTCAGCATGTAACTGAGAAGGAGGCTGAATGTAACTGCAGACAGAAGAAGAATTCTAGATAGTAACACAGGCCACGGGTAAAGCAGCCAAGTACAACAAGCGCAGTCAACACAAAGGCCTGGACTGTGGGGTTGACCCAAATGGCTTTTGTCCTGGTGCTTTCCCCCTTCTTAGTGAAGTAGGCTGAGAGGTTCATAGCAGACACAGCTCTAGAGACAGGCAGGGACACCCAAACAAACCCTCACTTGCAGCACACGATCTTTCTCTCACTACATGTAGTGACAGTGGGCGTGTACCACCTATTACAATAGAGATCATGCCTCCAGTTCATTCTTGTCAAGCTCTCTGTGTACAATGACAGTTCATGATTGACATGAAGGCATCTAGTAGATGCCAATCTTCCAACTTATCTTCCATTCACCAAGGCAGGAGCCAGAAGAAACAATGCCATTCTAAATGATCTTCAAGCCCTCTCTGTGTTTTAGAAAAGTTGAAGCTAGGGATGTATCCAGGGTCATATGTTAAATATATATTTGAATCAAGCTTCCCTTGATTGACAAGCTTTGTGCAGACATGAGTCTGTGGCCATGGGACTAGAAAAGGTAAATAGATGGCACTGTTTATCATGTTGTAAAAAGTGCTTATGTCTGTCTAGGCAACTAACTTGGGACAAATAGAACAATATTAATAATGAGAACACACACCTCCAGTGCTGTAAACCATTTGACCATGATGCATTAGGTGCTTGGTTTAGCAGTCATGAAGCCACTTGGGATGTCCACATCCCACATTTGAGCTCCTGGGTTTGAGTTCCAGCTTCATCTCCTGACTCCAGCTTTATGTTAATATGCATGCTGGCAGCCAACAGGTCATGGCTCAAGCAGCTGGATCCCTGCCACCCACTTGGGAGCCGGGTTGGTGGCCAACTCCTGACATCAGCCTGGCCCAGTCCTGGCTCTTGTGGATATTTAGGGAGTGAATCAGTGGATGGGAGCTCTCTTGACTCTCTGTGCCTTTCAAATAAAATAATTAAATATAGAAATAGTTATAAAAAAGTTTGGTCATAAAAATATCACAAGAATGACATGAATGCCCACTCAAAGTCTGCGAAGCCAGGAACTAGGCAGCTATGGCCTGGATGCCTGCCCACCACCCCTCGTTTTCTTATGCTTTTAAGCCCCTTCTGGTGTCATCCTTCCTCCTCAACCATCTGGGACTCTTTATTACCATGTGTGTCAATTTTATTTTCATAAAGAAAAGTAGTTGGGTAGACTTTGTGCCCTGAAGGTCTTTTGGAGACAGAATGTGTCGGGACAAACACGTCCTCTTTAAAGATGATGGAAGGGAAAGGGAAATTTTTAAGCTAAATGGAAACAACTTCCTACAACAAAACTTCAAGCCCTGTGGCACACGAGGAGGTGAAGGGCTTTTTTTTCCCTACATTTGCCCTTGGCCCTCAAATAATCCCAAGAAGGCAAAATGCCAATGAGTCTATGCTAATTTTATTAATTTACTGGCTTTTAAATGCTTATCTACTTTCATCTACCAGAAAGGCAGAGCTGGAGAGAGACACACATGCAGAGGGAGGTATCTTCCATCTGTTGGTTTAGTTCCCAAGTGCCCAGAACAACCAGGGTTGTGCCAGGCTGAAGCCAAGTTCCTGGAATTCTATCAGTGTCTCTCGGATGGTTTTGGCAGGGGCCTAAGCAGTTGAGCCATAACCTGCTGCCACCCAAGAGCATTAGTAGAAACTGGAGTCACGAGCCGTGACCAGGAATCAAACCCAGACACTCTGATATGGGATACAAGCATTCCAAGAGATGTCCTGACTTCCCTGTGGTAATTTTTAATAAGAATACAAAAAGGCATTCTGACCCCTTTGTAACAATGTTATCTCTCCCCAGAATGCACTCTCCTTCCTCCTTCCTGCTTAACGAACTCCTTTTTATTCTTGAGGGCCCTGCACACATGTTATCTCTGCTCTTCTCCGCAGGTTTCCCTATTCTCCCCAGACCTCCTCCAGGCTTCCACCCTCATTGGCATTCACACAACACTTTATGAATATTTCAGTGAACTACTTACTGATTCATAACTATTTATCTCTCAGTAGATCTTCCTAGCTAGATAGCTCTTTGCAAATAAAGATATCTTTTTAATCTTTATCTATAGACAGTGTTTTGGATAAAAGAAATATTTATTGAAAGGAAACATAAGCAGTATACAATCAAATTGTTTTTCTTTTAAATGTATAGTTTGGTGGTGTTATTTTTGTTTTCAAGTTGGTACTTTGAAGAGTAAAGGACAAAAGCATAATGTAAGAAAAATCAAGACTTGGACTTGGGCATGCATCTTCGAATAGGTCTCCCGCTTCACTATACACAGTTTTCCTTTTCAGCAAAATCAGTAATTGGCCTACAACAGGGCTTCTCAATCTCAGCACTACTGGCCTTGTGGATTAGATACTTCAATTTGAGGGGAAAAGTGAGTGGGACATCCTAGTGAATTGTAAAGATGCTTAGCAGTCTCCTTGGCCTGTACCCAGTAGATGCCAACAACATCACTCAGCTGTGTCATCCAACCACACTGAGAAATGTGCCCAGTAGTGGTTTTATTAAGATTGCCCCAGGTTGAGAACCACTGGTATAGACCAGAAGCTCTGTATTATGGAAACTCAGAATCTCTTTATCTCCACATTTTGTGTTTCTACAATAGGTGGGAGCTATATAGACACAGCACAGAGCTCCACTTGAAAAGGGTATAGAGAGTACTACTGAAAACTCTATTTTCTTTAACTCTAATTTTAAAAAAGCAGAAGTGAATATACCTAAAGCATATGCCAGATGCCCATTTTCTAGTTTCTCTAAGAAATTTACCACAAAACTTTGAGATTTGGAAAGAGTAGCTTAAAAATATGCACCAAGATTTAACATCGGACACAAAACAGTAGATTAGATTATGATTTATTCGCAGAGGGAAACCCTCTGCTAGTGTCACAATGATGTAAAAATGCAACCAAGTATTTCTAGCTTTAGGGAAATATTAACTCATACATATACAGCACAACAGTCATTATTACTCTTAAATGTCATGCTGAATTCCATATGGGCGCCAGTTCACTTCCTGGCTGCTCCACTTCTGATCCAGCTCCCTGCTGAGGGCCTGGAAAAGCAGAGAAGATGGCCCAAAATATTTGCACCCTGTGCCACCCATGAGCTTCTGGCCCCTGGCTTCAACCTGGCCCAGTCCTGGCCGTTGCCAGGGTCTATGGAGTAAATCAGCAGATGGAAGGTCTCTCTCTCATTTTCTCTCCCTTTTTCTCTGTAACTCTGACTTTCAAATAAATAAATAAATCATTTTTTAAAAATGTGTATTATGGAGAAATAACAACAACAACAACAACAAAAAACAAAAAACAAAGCAAAACAAAAGTCATGCTGAAGTGAAGACTTTACTTCCCCAAGATGTATGTTGCACTTAAGAGGTATCTTTCATTCACACAACAAATACTGAATGAAGCAATAATGTGGCAGTAGCTTGATGCTGAGGATGGGATGATGAACATATGTGTGTGTGTCTGTACGTCTTTATGTATGTACCTGCATGCACATATACACGTCATATATAGTTGCTTCTACTAAGCATATCGCTGTTTTCTGTTAATGATAACCTTAATTATGAACAAGATCTAAAATGTTTCAATTATAAATTTAAAAGTAAAATAATAAAATGAAATTATTGATAGATGTATATGTATATAGATATCTTCACTAATTTACCAGAATTTAAAACATCACAGCTAAAATTTTAAAAGCTTTAATCACTAATTCTTTCTCTGGATCACCAGAATGAGAGATTTTGATGAAAAGTATTTAAAATTTTTGGCAAATATTTAAAAGTTGGCACTAAATTTAAGAATTATCCACATTCAAACTAATATTCAATTCACAATTACTCCATGCTTAACAATTCCGAAGAACAAAAATTAAAATTAACATAACACAGCAGGATTGGCAGATGTACCTAATCTGTTAGGAGTAGATAATTCTCTGAGTTCAATTTAAAATTCTATCAGTTTTTTTTTTTTTTTTTTAAAGCAAGGGAAATAATACTGGCACCACATTAAGTTTCCCTTTACTCTGTGAAGACCCAGAGCACATGAGTGGGTATTAGGGGACTGATCTCACTTTCCAAGAGTAAGTGATAAGACAATATTCAGAAATGTTAACACAGAAGAGGAAACTGAATGACCCATCTCATTAACTGATTATAATCACCCTATTCCTGGTATCAAATGAACTTAATAATCAGTTATAAATCTTTTACGAGACTGATATCAGGTAATAAGTTTTTGAATCACTGCCCGCCTCCATTTTCAGCCAGATGTTTACTTCCAGCATAAGGAAGAAGTTTCAAAATAGACATGCAGTGTGGAACTCACCCACCTGTCAGTGTAGCAGAAAACAGCCTCTCTGCTAAGACAAGCTCTCCAGATTGCTCCTCAATGTTTAGAAGCAAGACATCCGGGCAGAACTGCTCTTAATCTGTTTTGTTGTTTTATTGCATCTAGCTTTCCCCTGAATGGAGTGATTTCTCCAAAGATAACCACAAGTATTCTTGACCAGTGACACACAAAGACCTCTGCATATGTGTTGTGCATTTTCGTGTGTGCACATGCATAGCTGGGAGGCAGGAAAACAGCCCAATTGCTTTAAGAGTCAACCAACTAGCTAACATCATGATAGCCCACAGTCTAGAGTCAGAAGCAGACATAAAATGATAACGTGGATACACTGATTCCTATCCCTGTTAATTTTAGAAACATCATACATTATTAAGGGGTATGTAACAATGACATGACTGCTTACTTAGAAAATTCCAGAAACACTGCCAGAGAGAAGAATGATTGTGCCTGTGGTTCCCCAGAAAGTCAAGGAAAGAAAACAAGAAAGGAAACAAGGTAAGAAATATCGAGGCACTGACAACCCTGTAGCTGCTCCTCATTACCCTTCGGAATAAAAATCAAAGTCTCCTAAAATCCCCTACTTCACGATTTGACTCCATGTCAACCTCTCAGGCTCTCCTGCAGGAATCAGCAAGCTGCCTCTCTAAAATGTCAGTTAGCAAATACTGTAGGCTCTGTAGAGCAGACTCTGCTGCAGCTACTTAGTTCTACCGTGCAAGTGTGAAGGCAACCAACCACCGCAGGTAATAGTTTTTCAAATGAGAACAGAAAAAAATTCTCACTGCTGGCTATTTTGAGTTTCTATTTATTTTACTATCATCTTAGTTGCTACTTTTTACTCATATTTGTTTCATCCTAATCTCTCTACCCCTCATATTCCATTCTTATGAGAACAGACAGAAAGCAAGACCATCAATGGGCCCCTTGATTCTAGGAAGGTGAAGTTTTCATTGCTAGTATTGGCATGAAAGCCATTACAATGACCATTTCTACATTACAACAGACTAATGAACCCTGGCTCTTATGACAGTCCCATTGTTTTAATCTGCCCCATCCGTGTTTATGGCTGAATAGGACAGTATCAGTATCAGAAGCGCTATAAGGTTAAACTCTACTACTTCCTTAGATCATAAGAATTAAAATAAATATTGTTAAAAAACTACTTACAATACTATGATTAGTGTATGTGTTATATTCATAACCAGCTACACCAAACTTCCTGCTAGCCATGTTAGTTCATTTCAACCACTGAAAACTGTTATCAATTGATTAATGATTATATTTGAATAATGAAATATGTTTCTGTCTTCAGAACGGTGGTTTTTTTTACTGTATAACACGATAACTGAACATTTGGTAGACTCCTGGAAGCCTATTTCCATTCCTCATCTGTACCCACTGAGATACTAAAGTAAATATAAACATTTTACTAATGTCTGATTGGAAAATAATTTCTGTATTTTAAGGATTAATTTGTTTTAGTAGTTCAAAGGGAAACATTTAGAAAAGACACAAAAAACCTTTAAAAGGCCAAAGGTATTATTAGGCCATTTGTCTGAGAAAAATCTCTCTTTGAGGAGCTCTACTAAAATAAAAATATTTTGGTAAGAAAAAAATAACTTTGCATGTTGCCTCAACATGGAAATACCCCATTTTCTTACTCCTAGTATGCTGTAAATAGGGAACTTTGTAGAAATCTTTGTGTATAGGCATTCAGCGTGGAATTTAAAAATAGATTTAAGTTTAATTTTGCTTACAATTCTAAGCTAATATGAAGCCTCTATTATGTACCACTCTATCTGTCCCTTTACCATCCTAGCTATATATAATCAACCTGTATGTATTTATGATTTTTATGTTTCATCATATTCATATTACAGGTAAGGAACGAGGAGCAGAAAAGTGAAGTAGTTGCCCATGGTCATACAGAAGGTAAATTACAGAGGTTCCCAGCTGCTTATTAATGCTCATGAGTCTATAAAGTTTCCCACTTTTATTTTTAATTTCATTCATTACTGATTATGATTTAAATCAGGAAAAGTTATAAAAGCTACCTGGTTGCTATATCCTACAGGCAACTTGGAAAGGTGGCTTTTCGTTATTGTTGTTCTTTAGTTGGAACTGCATTTTCCGTCATGAAATTTACTTAAATTACTGAGCAAAACAAGCGCAGAAAATGTAAAGTTCACCAAAAGCCCTATTCACGACTCTATTTAGTCACATGGAAGGATCGAATAGAATTAGATGTTTTCCACTTGCCTTTCATAGACTGCTGCAAATGGGTCTTCAGCAAATGTGACAGACTAATAGAAAACTGTCCTTTACTGTGTGTTCCTGACAGAAATATCCTCAGACAAAGATGCTCTCCAAAGTGGGGATTACACTTATCAGGGCCAAGATCTCATTAACATCATCCACACACACTCACATATGCACGTGTACACATGCACACACTCCCTTTTGGTATCTTGCTTCTTGTTTCCTATCTCATTCCCAAAGAAACATGTGCCAAGTATACTAATAAATAGTTTCCACTAATATTTTGAGAAAGAATTATCCTAAAATATTTTTCTTCTGAAGGACAAACTTAGTTTGATCTGTGTGACACATACCCTTCTGCACCAAACAATTATATTGCATGTATGATCATTTAAAATTTTTGCTCTTATAAATATTACATTAATAATACATACCGCTATATTAAATTCTAAACACAAATAAAACCCAAGGGTCCCGTACACTGAATGCATTTAAGTGATTCGAATTCTTTTGTTTCTTCTTCACAGTTCACAGACTATCATTGTTCTTTGCCAATTTACTGTTTGAATCAAGAAATATATAGTGGCCGGCGCCGCGGCTCACTAGGCTAATCCTCCGCCTTGCGGCGCCGGCACACCGGGTTCTAGTCCCGGTCGGGGCGCCGGATTCTGTCCCGGTTGCCCCTCTTCCAGGCCAGCTCTCTGCTGTGGCCAGGGAGTGCAGTGGAGGATGGCCCAGGTGCTTGGGCCCTGCACCCCATGGGAGAGACCAGGAAAAGCACCTGGCTCCTGGCTCCTGCCATTGGATCAGCGCGGTGCGCCGGCCGCAGCGCGCCGGCCGCGGCGGCCATTGGAGGGTGAACCAATGGCAAAGGAAGACCTTTCTCTCTGTCTCTCTCTCACTGTCCACTCTGCCTGTCAAAAAAAAAAAAAAATATATATATATATATATATATATATATATATAGTACCACAGGTGTGGAGGCACAAACTGCATCCCAAGAGAACCTGAAAATTTCCTAACTTTTTTTTTTTTTGACAGGCAGAGTTAGACAGTGAGAGAGAGAGAGACAGAGAGAAAGGTCTTCATTTTGTTGGTTCACCCCCCAAATGGCTGCTATGGCTGGCGTGCTGTGCCAATCCAAAGCCAGGAGCCAGGTGCTTCCTCCTGGTCGCCCATGCAGGTGCAGGGCCCAAGCACTTGGGCCATCCTCCACTGCCTTCCTGGGCCACAGCAGAGAGCTAGACTGGTAGAGGAGCAACCAGGACAGAACCCGGCGCCCTGACCAGGACTAGAACCCAGGGTGCCGGCGCTGCAGGCAGAGGATTAGCCTAGTGAGCCGTGGCGCCGGCCAATTTCATAACTATTAACTTGAATTCACTCTTGAAATTAACATACAGTCTGCAAACTAATTGTATTTGTTTTGAATTATCCAAATTAACTTCCATGGAAAAATAATGCCTGAAACAGAATAAACTCAGAATAAACTTGGATATGTACCTTTATAACTCAACAATAACAGAATCTCTTTAGAACTTCCATCAAAAATAGTTTCTATATCAGCTTTTAGGAAAATTTCGTTACTAAGACTATTTAAAATTGATATAACATGATAATAAGGAAAAACAGACCAACTCTGAATGGTGTTTAAATTTTTTTAATTCTCTAGAGTACACCCCTGTACTTTTGGGACCCAAAGTAGACCATTTCAACCACAGTTTTCTTGGTTTGCCACTGATTTAATGAGCCATCTATTTGGTGAGTTTCAGCTGAAATACCACGTGAAGCGGTTGCACAACTTAGAAATTCATTTGCCAATGAAAATTACGAAATGCTTTTTACCATCATGGTTCTCTGGAAGAATGAAATGAATTATGTTAGAAACTGAAGGGATGGTTCACAACTGACCAAATTTAACTGAAAAGTGATCCTTGTTAAGTATAAGAGTGGGAATAAGGGAGGGAGGAGAAGTACAATTTGGGACATGCTCAATCGGACTTGCCCCAAATGGTGGAGTTAGAAATGTGCCAGGGGATTCCAATTAAATCCTATCAAGGTGGCATACCATCTCACTAGTCCAAGTGATCAATTTCAGTTCACAATTGATCACACTGATAGGTCTAAGAGCCAAAGGGATCACACAAACAAAACTAGTGTGTTCTAATACTAGCTGATAGAATCAAAAAGGGAGAGAACGATCCAACATGGGAAGCGGGATACACAGCAGACTCACAGACTGGCAGATGTCCTAAACAGCACTCTTGCCTCAGAATCAGCCCTTGAGGCATTCGGATCTGGCTGAAGAGCCCATGAGAGTATTTTAGGCATGGAAAGCCAAGACACTCTGGCAAAAAAAAAAAAAAAAAAAAAAAAAAAGCCTAAATGAAAGATCTCACAAGTGAGATCCCAGTGGAAAGAATGGGGCCATCAAAGAAGGAGGTACCTTTCTCTGCAGGGAGGAGAGAACTTCCACTTTGACTATGACCCTGTTGGAATAAGATCGAAGTTGGCGAACTCAAAAGGCTTCCATGGCATTGGCAACTCATGACTAGAGCCTAGGGAGATGACTGACGCCATAAACAAGAGTGTCAATTGTTAAGTCAACAACAGGAGTCACTGTGTACTTACTTCTCATGTGGGATCTCTGCCCTTAATGTGTTGTACTATGTGAATTAATGCTATAACTAGTACTGAAACAGTATTTTACACTTTATGTTCTGTATGGGTGCAAACTGATGAAATCTTTACTTAATATGTACTAAATCTATCTTCTGTATATAAAGATAATTGAAAATGAATCTTGATGTGAATGGAATGGGAGGGGGAGCGGAAGATGGGAGGGGTGCGGGTGGGAGGGAAGTTATGGGGGGGAAAAAGCCATTGTAGTCCATAAGCTGTACTTTGGAAATTTATATTTACTAAATAAAAGTTTAAAAAAGACTTTACCGTTAAAAATAAAATAAATAAATAAACTGAAGGGATGGTTCACAACTGACAAAATTTCACAAGCTTTCAAGGAGAAGGATATGTGCTTTAGAAGGAGAACATGCCTCACAGCCTGGCTTCCTGTCACGAAGAGGTACCCTCCACAAAGCCAGGTAAGGGGGTGTACCATGGAATCCAACACTCACACCTCAAGATTGCGTGAACATTCCCTGTAACACATCTGAAAAAGCAACTTAACAACGTAATTTCCAGTTACTTATGCCTGATATCAAGGAAACTGCAAAGAACTGAACTTGACTGGCTGTGTTGGCAGACTGTCAGAACCCCAGACAGAGATTCCAGAAAGAATACGTGGGAGTATAATACACAAGGAACGGAGACACATCACTGATTCTGTTTTTAATGCATGGAAGTTTAAAGTATCAGTGACTTAGTCAGACTGTAGCTCTACGAAGTTCTTAAGAAGTCACATTACATAACTATAGGGAAACTTTTTTCACACTCTAATGTCTTTGTGATTCTGTATTTTGAAAATAAATGTCCAGATAAGATTGACTAAATTGTATATAAATTATTTAAGAACAATATTGATATTTCTCTCTGCTCTAAAAATGACTGAATTTGCTAAGTGACTATGTGACCTTGGGTAAGTCACTTCTCTTTGGCTCCCAATTGTCTCATTTGTAAAATGAAAGTTTAAAGTTGACTACCTCTGACCCTCCAACTCTATTATTTTTAGATCTATGATATTAATACACCAACTAGCTTGAAAGAGATAGCAATTAAAGTATTTTGAGTATCTGTCTTACTGCCAAGAAATCTGAGCTCTGTTGAAATATTTTCTTACTTCAAAGATGATACTGACTCACCAAAATTAAGCTATAGAAGTCTTCCAACAAGAGATGACTGTAATGATTGAGGTTTGCTTATTAGGATTGTTTTAAACTATACAGATTAGTGGCTGCGAACACTAAAATGGTTCAAGATGATAAGTCTTTTTTTTTTTAGTTTTTTTTTGTTTTGTTTTGTTTTTTAACTTTTATTTAATGAATATAAATTTCCAAAGTACGGCTTATGGATTACAATGGCTTCCCCCCCATAACGTCCCTCCAACCCGCAACCCTCCCCCTTCCCACTCCCTCTCTCCTTCCATTCACATCAATATTCATTTTCGATTCTCTTTATATACAGAAGATCAGTTTAGCATATATTAAGTCTGTCCTAAACCTAAGTTTTTTTTAAATGAGTGTAAAATAATCCATGATCTTCAAAACATAATAGAATGGAATTAGATGCCTGTAAAATGTACAATTATGTTAACCAAAATTTAAAGTTTTTTAAAAATTCCAAAAGTACTTAGTATTTTCTTAAATGCATTTTGAAGAACAATGTAGCAAAAGCAACTTTTAAAACCAAAATTCCTTTAAACATACATAAGGCTTGGTTTAATATGGCCCTGGGGATCCTGCTCCTTGGTGCTACTTGGGAGTGGTACAAAGTGAGTAATTTTCCTTTAACAACAGAGGACTTGTGTTTTATTTGTCAGGTTTCCCAGGAATCACCATAGAATTCACCACAGAGTAAATGAGAATGTGTCCCTGTTTTGACTCCCTGCCATTGTTAACTCACAAGTTCTGAAATGTAGAAAGAGTTTTTAGAAGGCCATTTGGTTTTCCACTTTCTATTATAATCCCTTTTAGTTCCTTATGTGGGAACACAATAGAAATCAGAAAAATAACTCACTTGAATTGACATATCAGAAAAATAGACAGCCTTCCCCAAAGGCCCTCAGTCATATCCAGCAGTGGAGCACCTATTATCATGCCAACAGAATAAGCAGGTGTGTTTGAGGACTATAATTTGCTGCTTCTCTGACAGCTTTTACTCACACGTGAAATCATATTTCAATGTCAAGGAATCTAAGTCAGGCTTAAATGCTAGGCTTTATACAATACACATAGTTAAGTTTAAATACTTCACTGAGGAGGAAAAAAAGGACATAATATAGTTCTCCCTGATCCTGTTAGAGATAAATTATTCTACCGCATCTTGGCATTTTGTTTAAAATCTCTGGAGAATGAAAGAGCTGTAGATATGGCTGCAATCATGATACTGGCCAAAAATCAATGTCATGAAATCATATGATTGAATATTTCCTTTCATAATACATTCTGCGCTGAATAGTCTAAACACATCTTCCTTCTGAACATTATTCATCATAAAAATTTTATGAATAGTTTTCCTAACTCATAGCCATTTAATGTTTCCCTTAAAATGGAAGTTTTATGTGTAACATTTCTAAATTAGCCTATGCAACTTGACAGCACTGTAAAAAAAAAAAAAGTAAGTATGTGATCTTTTAAAAAGATTTATTCATTTATTTGAAAGGCAAGATCACACACACACACACACACACACACACACACAGATCTTCCTCCTGCTGGTTCACTCCTCAAATGGCTGCAATGGCCAGAGCTGGGCAGATCCAAAGCGAGGAGCCAGGAGGTTCCACTGGTTGGATCTTCCACGTGGGCGCAGGGGTCCAAGCACTTGTGTCATCTTCAGCTGCTTTCCCCAGTTCATTAGCAGGGAGTTGGATCAGAAGTACAGCTGCTGGGACTCAAACCGGTGACCATCTGGGATTCCAGCACTACAGGCAGTGGCTTTACCTGCTATACCACAGCGCCAGCCCCAAGTTTGTGGATTCTGTTGGGCTGTCTAACTGAGAAGAGGCTCTTTGACTTTGAAACATAGTCACTAAACTTGTTACTATTAGGCTACCTGTATGTGTATATGAATAATATCTGGAAAAAACATAGCACTTGTTTTCTCCTAAACCATTCGCTATGAAACCATCAGAAAATATTCATAACTGCAAACCTTAATTAGGCTTTATGGATGCCCTAAAACCCTGTTCTCCTTTATCCTAATAATTACTTCATAGTTTTTGTCCTCAATCCTCATCCAATTCTGCTTACATCCACTTCATTCCCAGCTGAACACATCCTTACATCTTGTTAGCATTTCTGGAGAAAACTGAAGTAATGAGAGCTCTACACACCTCGCTGTCACCTCTGTCCATCACTTTCTCCCACATCTTATACTCTGACTTTCCTTCCCTGGAACCATCCTCCTGAAAAAGTGCCAAGCGCCTGCTGAGGGTTAATAAATAGCTTTTCTGTCTCACATGTTCCCAATCTAACCTGATTATTCAAGGACATTATTCCAGTGATTGTCTTACTCTTTTATATAACCATCAAAAGCATTTTCTATCTTCTGAATAATTACCACTGGTGCCACAATATGCTTAATTCATTGATGTTCTCAACTTAATTTGAAAGTCTTAAATTTAGATGAAATAATAAACAAGTAAACAGATATGTGATTTTTAAAATGCATCCATATATGTACAATATAGGTGTCAAATTCTTTCATCTTTTCTGTATTTTTGAGAAATTTCACAATAAAGTCTATTTTTTCTAGAGAGAGGGGGAGAGAGAGAGAGAGAGAGCAAGTGAGCACGTCTGCTGGTTCATTAGCAAAATGTTTGCAATGGCTGGGACAGGGCTGGGGCCAGAGTCAGGAGCTGGCAACTTAATCCAGTTCTTCATGGGAGAGAGGAACCCCACAACATAAGCTATCACTGCTGCCTACTGGGATTTTCAGTGGTGAGAAGGTAGTGTCAGGAGCTTGAGCTGGGAACCAAAACCAGGCACCCCTCTGTGGAATGTGAGTATCTTATGGCTAGGTTAAAACCAATACTAAAAAATCTCAGTATAATTTCTCCAAAGAGAAAAACTCCTTCATTCACCTGTGGCACCAACTATTTTCTCATCTTCCATTATTTCCATCATGCGCTTACACATTTTGACTTAAATGGACTTTTTCATTATACATATACAGTACACATATATCAGGGATAGCACTTGTTAACATTTGTTGACATTTTCTGGCTCTTTATATTCAACTGTTTAATATCTTTATAGCTAAGATACATCTTAGAAATAATTTATAAGCTTTTTTTTCCAATACAGTCTTAAACCCTTTCTTTTTTAACTGGAGTAGTCTGTTTACATTAAGTTAACCATCAGTATGCAAATAGTAGTATATACCTTAGTATTTGTCCTATATAGTAGACTGCAAATAATAATCTCTATGGTTCCTACTAGGAGAGTAGTAAAAGAAAGTATACCTAATGAGCCACATAAGATATAGATGACTAGAAAGAAGGGGGGGGGGGATAGGACTACAGAAAAAAATTCTTATTTAATCACATTCTGCGTAGAGTGATGATCTTTGACTAATTTACTCCTATCAGTTTCCACCTTTGTTTTCTTGTGTGTGTGTGTTCATGCTATTACTATGATATACATAAGCATAATTATTTATATGTTTCTTTTTCAAAATACTTTAGTTTTACTTACTCAACATTCACTTGGCATATTGATTCTTTGCATTCTTTTTAGAATCTTTCAGAGCATTTTTATTTTTATTTTTTTAAGATTTATTTTACTTATCTGAAATGCAGAGAGAGAGAGAGAGAGAGATTGATTTTCCATTTACTGGTTCACTCCCCACATGCCCTCAATGGCTGGAGCTGGGCCAGGCTGAAGGCTGGAAACTGAAGCTGCCATCTGGGTCTCACACACTGGTGGCAGGGGTTTGAGTTATCATCCTCTGCTTTCCCAGGCACATGACTAGGGGGCAGGAATGCAAGTGAAGCAGCCGGGACTCCAGATCTCCCTTAAGAGATATAGACATTACAAGCACGGCTTAACTTGCTGCACCACAACGCTGCCTCCCAACACTGCCTCCTGAATTCTTTTCTTTATCTCTGCTTCCGTCCAGGCTCATTTCCTTCTGCATGAGGAATCTTCTTATGTATTTCCTCTACTGTGGAACTGCTGGCAACAATCTCCAGGATTTACTTATATGAAATTGCCTTTATTTCAACTTTATTTTTGAATAACATTTTTCTAGCATAAGAACTAATGAAAAACAGTTATTTGTCTTCAGTACTTTAATCAGTTCACTGCATTGAATTTTTCTTTCATTGCTTCCAATGAAAGTCAACTATCGCTATCATTTTGATCCCATAAAGGTTAACATGGCTTTTTATCTTTGTTCTTAAAATTATGTACTTTTGGTTTTGGGTATTTTACTGTGAAATGACTACCTACAGTTTCTTGCAGCGCACAGTATTTCTTGAATCTAAGGCCAAACATCTATCAATAGTTCGAAAGATTCTCAGCAATTACATACTGACTTTGTCCATTTATTTCTATTTTCTTCCTCAGGATATGCACATAGCTATGCACACCCTAGATGTTTTCAATCATTCTCTATCTCCTCACTTTAAAAAATTTTTCATTATTTTGTCTCTCTATATTTTATTATGGATATGAATACTGACTTCCAGTTCACTAATTCTTTCTTCAATTTTGTCTAATCTGCTGTTAAAAAATTTACGAAAATCATTTCAGGTATTATAACTTACAATTCTAGAACTTCCATCTTATTCTCTGCTATAGTTCTCTGTCTCTGATAAAATGCTTCATCTCATAATTTATTTTTATAGTATTACATAAACACAAAGTTATATTAATCTAACAATATTCCTACTTCCACCTGATAATTCCTATGTCTGCATCTGTTGTGGACTACTTTTTCATTATGATTTTCTTCTTTCTTTCTACTTTTCTTGCTTTATAGTAAATGTCATACACTTCATATTAAATATATTTTGTATAGTAGCTATGGATGATGACATTTTCTTCTACAGAAATTATTTTTGTTGTGAGAGGAAAATACAATAGTGACAAATCATTTTTTAAAAATGATTTATTTAGCCGGCGCCGTGGCTCAATAGGCTAATCCTCCACCTTGCGGCACCGGCACACCGGGTTCTAGTCCCGGTTGGGCACCGGATTCTGTCCCGGTTGCCCCTCTTCCAGGCCAGCTCTCTGCTGTGGCCAGGGAGTGCAGTGGAGGATGGCCCAGGTGCTTGGGCCCTGCACCCCATGGGAGACCAGGAAAAGTACCTGGATCCTGGCTCCTGCCATCGGATCAGCGCGGTGCGCCGGCTGCAGCGGCGGCCATTGGAGGGTGAACCAACGGCAAAGGAAGACCTTTCTCTCTCTGTCTCTCTCTCTCACTGTCCACTCTGCCTGTCAAAAATAAAAAATAAAAAAATAAAAAATAAAAAAAAAATGATTTATTTGTTTGAAATTCAGAGTTACAGAGAGAAAGAAAAGAGAGATCTTCAATCTGTTGGGTCATTCCCCAGATGGCTGCAACAACCAGGATTAGGCCAGACTGAAGCCAGAAGCCAGGCGTTTCAACTGGGTCTCCCATGTGGGCGCAGGGGCACAAGCAATGGGGTCATCTGCTGCTGCTTTTCCCAGGCCATTATTTGGGAGCTGAATCAGAAGTGGAATAGCCAGAACTCCAACTCCAACTGACAGCCATATGGGATACCAGCATTGCAGGTGGTGGCTCTACCAGATATGCCACAAGTCTGGCCCTGGGAGGCATCATCTTAACCCATTGAGAAACTGAGCTGACTTGAAACCAGACTTTAATTTCTGCGAATTCTGATCACAAGGCTCCAGTCATTCCAGAACCCTAAATAAACACTTCTGTTGCTATGGCAAATTACATTTTCCAAAAGATGACTGTCACAATTTATGTCCATTTCCCTTGGTCCCAAGCATGCCTCAATGACACCTTTATAAATATAATGTGAGAGAAATCCAGGCATTTGATTTTTGATGATAGATTCCAAAGTCCCTTATACTTCTGCCTTTTCCCACCATGACATTCTCATTCTTGAAGTGAGCTCACCATGCTGTGAGGAAGCCCAAACGAGACAATTTTGGACATATACTGAATCCCCAGGCCATATCTTGTGTTTGGGGTGACATCCTCAGTTTGTGTGTGGGACGACAGCCCCCAGCTGCAACCAGAACCAAGTCCTCTACCTTTGAAAAGACACTGCTCCTGATGATTCCAGTCCTCAGACATCACCTTAAATTTAGCTTTTGGATTTTTCCAGGTGATGCCTCAAACATCATGGAGCAGAGACAAGGCACCCCTGCTGTGTGCTGTGACCTCACTAAATTCATGGGCCAGGGAATCTCTGAGCATAATAAAACAGGAGTGTCAAAACACTACACTTGTGGTGATTTGTATGCAGCAGTAGTAGCTAGAGCAGGTGCCTTCCAGACCTTCTGCTCCTGCACTTCAATTTATGTCCCCTAGACATACTGCCAACTGCCAACAGCTCTTCCCAGCTCCTCCTAGTCTCAGTCATTCCTTTGTAACTGGGAGATGTTCACCCTTCTGATTTCTCTCCGAAATCCTGACCACTCAAGATCTTGCTCCCTACTATTTTTCTTGTCTTTATAACATTTTTACTATATTTTGACACTTCAGTTATTCCTAGTCAAGCAGGCTCATCTGAAACAATTTAAGTCCCCTTCAGGAGCAGATGTCACTCATCCTCACTGAATTTTAATTGAAATAATTCCATTAGGTTTAATTTTAATTATGCTGTTTGTTTTTAATATCTTTTTCTTTGATGACTTTAAGAAAAAACATTGATTTGAAAGGCTGAGTGACAGAGAGATAGGGAGAAATAGAGGGAGACAGGGATTTTCCACCTACAGCTCCACTCCTTAAATGGCTACAACAGTCAGGGTTGTGCCAGGCTGAAGCCAGGAATCAGGAACTTCATCCTGGTCTCCCACATGGGTAGCTGAGACTGAAACACTTGAGCCATATTCCATTGCCTTCCCAGGAGCATTAGCTGGGAGCTAGATTGGAAGTGGAACCAGTGCTCTGATTAGGGATGCTGGCATCGGAAGTGGCAGCTGAACACTCTGAACCAAAATGCCAGCACACTTGGATGCCTTTAAAAATTCTCTTAATTCTCTAAACAAAATATACAGAATTTTTTTATATTCATGTCTCATAATTGCAATATGTGTACCTTCTATGGGCATGATTCTCCTGTGTTTTGTGTTTGTTCTATTTACTCTCAAGATATCTATTGATTCTTTTTATTGCCTTAAGCATAGTTTCCTGAAATAAATCTCTGGAAATTATTTAAGGCCTTACATGAAGCTTCATACTTCCAGAAAATTTTTTGTTTATTTCACTACCATCCTGGGACCACCTGAAATTAAATTCTCCTTTCTGGAATTTACACAGGTAGCAGGAATTCTGGCTACAAAACTA